>NC_135026.1:9375146-10748308 GCF_051020955.1 Megalopta genalis | reverse complement strand
GAGCGAGACGATTCGAAACATAAAGATTGAAAGAAACAATCAATAATTGTGCCATAAAATTGCAGTCATCATGTAGTGAAATCATTTCTGGGAGAGATTTTATTCGCATTTTTAATATCAGTAAAGTCCAATGTAACATGTGTCCTTTCTTTACCTGCAATAGTCGTATACCAAATTATACATTTAGATTCAATTGATATTGTTTGAAATACTGTGTAACAATTTCAACGTTCTTTGAAACAACAAGTAAAAACTAAAATGCAAAAGATACGGAATACTATCCGTAGATTCTAAAAATACTCGGTCACGTGCCAAGAAGTTTATTGAATATCAGAAAGATTATTAAAAAAGAAAATAGTGAATATTATTCATATTTCATACGAATTGATGTAATTCGAAACATAAACATTATATTGTTTACCTTTAATTTTTGGGGGAAATTTTTAAGAGAAGTAATGTTTAGGAGAGAACTTTTATTCGCATTTGTAATATTAGTAATCACATGGCATTTTGTAAAATATAAGTACAATAAAGTCTAACGTAACCTTTCCTTTCCTAATCTAGAAAAAAGTAGTTCATCAGATTATAGATTTATATTTAATTTATATTGTTTAAATTTTTTAATTTATATTGTCAGTCGAAAAAATCTTCGTATACCTTTTGAAACGCAATAACTTTTTTAAAATTCCACTAAATGACGTGAATCTTTTTTTTAACGATAGAGGGACTAGTACACTAGACAATGACTAAAATGCTCTTTCTTTAAATTCTGATCTCATTTTAATTCTAACTTGGAGCGACAAAAGGAAATAAAAAAAATCTCTCATTTTCTAACTTTTTCATCTGAACCCCCAGCAAAAATTTAAAAAATGTCTTTCGTAGATATAAGTATACGCATGCTGAAAATTTTCAAAAGACCTTTTTGGCTGGCTGCATTTTTCTACCCTTCTGCCCACGGCATCAATCCCAAATTCCGAGAAGCACATTCGCCGAGAACAATTCCGTATTCGTTCGTCTTTCAGAGTATGCAGAAAAAGCCGGAGGAGACAGGTGTAAATAGGTCATCGAGTATTTCCCGGCGACGTAGAAATTCCTCGTTAGAAAGGGATAAAAAAAACCCCCCGAATGGGTGCGCGCATACATATGTATATACCGCGGAGGATATTTTCGGGCGTGGAGGAAACTCAAAAAACAGCGACCGAGGCAGTAAAATCGCAAAGCTTTCGGCGAAAGCGGAGAGCAACGTGGCAGAGGCACGCTGGCACTAATACCAACGTCAATGGCAACAACCACCAGCTCAGGCAGAAGGGAAACCGTTGGAAATAGGGACGGTTCATCAACTAAAAGCAACAGGGCGCCATTCCACTGGCCCACATACGAGACGAGACGAGACGAAGCCGAGGAGGCCATCGTCTCCCTATAATCATTCCCTAACGCCTTTGCTGCTGGTGCTGCAGAAAAAAGAAAAAAAAGAAAACGAAGATATTAATGCGAATACGAGAATCGTTGTCGGATACGTGGAAACGGTCTCTTTGACGTGTAACTCGGCAACCAAGCGGACAAAGTGCCTTCGTTACCATTCACCGTAACATTTCCCGATAGCTGCAACGCCAAATGAAGGATAGACGGTCCTCGCGGGTAATTGATGAAAGCGATATACCGCATGTGATCATGAAAAAGCAACTGATAATTACGCTACTCGACGTGTAATTGTATTGGCTTGTCCCGCGGTGCCGAGCAAACCGTATGAATTCCACTTTTTTTTTTCAACCCAAATAACAACTTCGCCGCGATCGATTCAACGGGCCCGCCTCTTCTCGGTTCGGGAACGAATCGAAAGCTGAATTATTTTCAAGCTTGCGAGCGGACCGACCGGCGCTCGAATGGAAATTCGTCGATCGTTGTTATCAACGCGCCGAGGAAATTAACAAAGTTATACAAGCGTCGATATAATATCGTGCAGTTCGCGCGAGACCATTTCGCTGTGATCGGATCGTAATACTTGGAAATGTTATTGTCCCTCCCACTGTTATCATTGCTCGAGTCGATATTATTTATTATATTATAATATATTATATATATATATATATATATATATATATATATATATATATATAATTTTGTATTTCGTTGAACAAATCGGCATTTACTTAGTTGTGCCAACCCAATAATATAATATAATATGTATAATATATTAATAATGTAATATATATATATATATATATATATATATATATATATATATATATATATATATATATATATATAATATATTATAATATAATATATTGGGTTGGCACAACTAAGTAAATGCCGATTTGTTCAACGAAATACAAAATTTTTTTGCAAAACCAATAGTTGTCATAATTTGTAAAATAGTATTGCAGATATTTGTATTATATTATTGTGCTTTTATTCTGGTCGCTTTTCCTTGACCGCTGCATTCAATTCGTCCAGTTGCTAACGTTCACGGATAATAAAAAATAACATAATAATAATAATAATAATAATTTTATAATATATAACATTTACGGATATCATAAAAATGGGAGTGAGAGACATCAATAACTGAAATCGGCAATTACTTAGTTGCCAACCCGACACATAAAGTCTACTGACAAAATGTGTAGTTGAAATTTGATAATGACTCAACTGCGGATTATATACACTTATAACAAAATCGAGTAGTTGCAATTTAAAATAATAGAAAGTTTCAAAGATTTTGTAAATTGCATTGTACTAACTCTAATCGATTAAAATGATTCAAAAGAGAATGAACCTGCTATTTATATTCTATTTTCTTCGCAATCGACGCAGAGATGTTTTATTTTGCGCTGTTTAAAAATCCGCCGTCTACGGACAATCTTTGTACGATTTCATGTGAAACTTTGGATTCGTTGGTTCGAATTTCTAGTTCGAAACGGGAAGGGAATGAAAGAAAAATGAGAAAAAGCTTGAAAAGTTCCTTTCAAAGGCAAATGCACACACTATAATGTTAATAGGTACCCATTTTAAAATTTGAAGTATACACACATGTAGATAAAATTAAAGAATTAACAGTTCTTTAGACTTTGCGTCACTGTCTAAGATAGATAGTATATATATATGACGCAAAGTCTAAAGAACTGTTAATTCTTTAATTTTATCTACATGTGTGTGTACTTGAAATTTTAAAATGGGTACCTATGTTATATTATAGTGTGTGCATTTGCCTTTATATATA
Organism: Megalopta genalis; assembly: GCF_051020955.1. Taxonomy (NCBI): domain Eukaryota; kingdom Metazoa; phylum Arthropoda; class Insecta; order Hymenoptera; family Halictidae; genus Megalopta; species Megalopta genalis. Next base: position 10,745,085 of record NC_135026.1, on the reverse strand, counting down.
TATATATATATATATATATATATATATATATATATATATATATATATATATATATATATAAAGGCAAACTATATATATATATATATATATATATATATTGTAACTATATATTAACCCTATATATAACTATATATTAATCCTATATTAACCCCATATATTGTAACTATCAGCCGCGACAATACGTCTCAAGTATCCTATTTTATAAACGACTTATAGTAATCCTATACAATTAAAAAATGCGTGCGATATGATAGCAGATTGGAATCGGGAACCATAAATGACCGAGAAACTATTACCTTTCTCGGTTGTTCTCCTGTCATTTTCTGTGAACTGTAGAACTATTACTTGACGTTACAGGTCAATGATTCGCAGCGAAGTTAATTTCGAACTGGTCTGCAAGAAGAGAAACGTTGTGAAAAACCGCACGAACTTTTTATTGACCAACCTAAAATCATTTTAAGGCAAGTGTGATCAAAAGTATAATAAAATCGAACTCCGATTTCGGTGTACGAATGTCGGCTCCTCGAAATCGGAGCTTGCCAGGGCTGAGAAATTGAAACTATTTAATATAAATTATATCGTCACCAAATATACCGTTTCTGCAAGAATCGCTTCACTTTTTCTAAGCAGAAAGAGTACTGATTTTCCATCGTCTTCACTCGCGAATGCTTCCCGAAGTTCTTATCCGAGAGCCACTGTGCAAACAACAATAATATTTAATTTCTTTCCGATAACACTGAAGATAGTCCGGAAAATTGATCCGCGCACAAGATATTGCAGTTCGTAAGTTTGATAAAAAAAGTTCCGCAGAACAAATAGCCGCGAAGCCGAGGAACTTCGACCGTGGACGTCTCGATGACCCGCCATCGGTTTCGATGAAGTTTAGGCGGCGTTCGGAGCGAAGCCGACCGCGCGAGAACTCTCGAAAAAGAAATTGTCCATGGCGTGTTCGGATTCTTTTTCTCTTTCGGCTATCCATCGACATCCGTCCGCATAACGGAAATAAAACGACGAATAAAGGTTTCCCGAGCGAACGGACCGAACGCGCGCTGGGAAAATCCGATATTAGCATGCCAGCAGCCTACCCGCCTAGTTCGTGTTTCTTTCCTCTTCGATCCTCCCGATGCTCTCTTTGCACCGTGCTGGCTCGCTCTTTTCACGGTCGACTCTCTCTCTCTCTCTCTCTCTCTCTCTCTCTCTCTCTCCTTCTCTTTCTTTCTTTGTTTTGCTCTGCTCTGCTCTCTCGCTCTCTCTCGCTCTCCTTCTCTCTCTTTATTTTGCTCTGCTCTGCTCTCTCCCTCTCTCTCGCTCTCCTTCTCTCTCGCTCTCCTTTTCTCTCTTTCTTTGTTTTGCTCTGCTCTGCTCTCTCCCTCTCTCTCGCTCTCCTTCTCTCTCGCTCTCCTTTCTCTCTTTCTTTGTTTTGCTCTGCTCTGCTCTCTCCCTCTCTCTCGCTCTCCTTCTCTCTCGCTCTCCTTTCTCTCTCTCTTTATTTTGCTCTGCTCTGCTCTCTCCCTCTCTCTCGCTCTCCTTCTCTCTCTTTCTTTGTTTTGCTCTGCTCTGCTCTCTTCCTCTCTCTCGCTCTCCTTCTCTCTCGCTCTCCTTCTCTCTCTTTCTTTGTTTTGCTCTGCTCTGCTCTCTCCCTCTCTCTCGCTCTCCTTCTCTCTCGCTCTCCTTTTCTCTCTTTCTTTGTTTTGTTCTGCTCTGCTCTCTCCCTCTCTATTTCTCTCTTTCTCTATCTCTCTCTCCCTCTTTCTTTCTTTCTCTCTGTCTCTCTCTCTCTCTCTCTCTCTCTCTCTCTCTGCACTGCTCTCTGCCACTATTTTTCTTTTCTTTTTTGCCTCGGTCTCTCTTATTTCTGTCTCTACCGATCCCGCGCCACCGCCGCCTCTCCATCGCTTACTCCGACGCACATTGAACCCCGGTACGCATTCTAGCACCCATAGAAATTGCCCCTTAACTACCCACCACCCACATTACCATATCCCAATCAAGATAACCCTCGGCCTACCCTATTCTGACTCCGACTCGCACTCTTTCCTCTCCGAGATCCTCTTTCCGCAGTAGATTTTCGACTCGTAAATAGGTCTTACTCTACTCGTCGGAACCAGGAGGCTGAGCTGAGGCTCTCGGCGAGCGGCGCAAAACATCGCTTTGCCGTCGGTTAGAGACCCCGGGCTAGCTGAAGAAACGCCAGGCGAGAAGCATGGCTGGTTTTTGTCAGCTTCAAAGGGAGTTGTTATCGCGGCATAACGAGGAATCGCCGGCGACCCCGAAAAATGTTTAATTTCTTTGGAAAAATGTACGTAAATAATAAAACATCGTGGTTATATGGATATTATACAGGGTGGGGCATTTTAAACAGGTCGCCTGAATAACTCGCTTGTTTTTGGAGAAAATGGATTAGACCAAACTTACTTGATATCGGGGGGCTCATATATATATATATATATATATATAGTGAACTAGAACAGTAAACTAAAACGTTTTATATTAATTTATATATAAAGTTTAATATTTGAAAAACATGTTTTTTGATATGTGGCATGATGGGCCAACAAGCCCATCTTTGGGTGACCTTGAATGACCTTCATAATAGTTCATTGTATTCGCCTCGAAACACTCTATCAGAATGTAAGTAAAAAAACTTACTGTTCCATTCAAAAAAACAGAATTGACCTTCGTATCTCCTTGACGCCTCCACTTACAGAAAAATTGGTAACACCAGATTATATATATATATATATATATATAACACCATATATATAACATATATATAATCTGGTGTTACCAATTTTACTTATATATATATAATTTTATATATAATTTTACTTATATATATATGAGCCCCCCGATACCAAGTAAGTTTGGTCCAATGCATTTTCTCCTATCTTCAAAAACAAGCGAGTTATTCAGGTGACCTGTTTAAAATGCCCCACCCTGTATAACCTATAATAATATATATGTATATAATATGAAATATATTAGCTGTAATATATGTTTTATTATATTTTGAATATAATAAATAATATTTAAATTGCTAAGATTTTATGTTGGATCGCCCACAACCCTACGATGTTACATATACCGAAAAAAGATATTGAATTCGCTGAAATTTCTGATAATGATTCCATGTGTTTTTGTCTTGATCTTGTTGAAAACTTAAACACGATGCAAATAAAAATGAAAAATACGCAGAAATGATGTACGCACGAAAGAAAAAAATGATCATTTTTTACAGAAAAACAATAATATAATCGACTTCTTACATACAGGGCGGACGAAAAATCGTGTTACAACCGGCCAGGGGATGATTCTATATGGAGAAATAAGTCGAAAAAAGAGTAACATTTTTTCGGTTAAGACTGCGTTTTCGAGACGCAGAAATAAATAAAAAAAAAGACGGAGAAATAAATGTTATTTATTTCTCCTAAATCATAGTCAAATCATAGCGAGAGAGCATACGAGATATCTTATCAGAAAGTTCTTCATATTAAATTATATCACAATTAAATATCTCTTCGTTTATATTAAGACTTGTGTTGCTTAGTTAAAAAACTACTATACGCACGTGACTCTTCAATTCTTGCCATGGAAGGTTTAATCTACTTATACCTAGCACCAGCTTTCACCCCTTCGAAATAAAAAATCAATTGCTCCGATGGTCCATCTTTCGCCAATAAACGAAAGGCAATGACAATAAAAAACAGTAACAGCTGCCGGAACGATTATTTGGCAAACACAGAGGGGATTGGTTGAACGGAAAGCTCGTAGATCGAACTTCGGGAAGGATCTCGATCTCATAAAACTTTCGAAATCGTTCTCCGGTCCTCGGATCCCCGCCTAGGAGCACATAATTTCCGCAGCGTAATGAAATATGGATTTAGAATATCAATGGTCCCGATTCCATCAATTGTTTGGCAACGCGCGGATCGATCGGAGGGAAACCCTTACGCCGGCTTCGGAGCGTCGCCGTATTGGTGCATGAATTAGACGAAAACACGACCCCGAAGATATTATTACGATAAAAGTACGTATTATGGAACGCTTTTCAGAGGATATAAGATCATCGTCGATTTTATCACAACTTAAAAGTGTTATTGTTGAACATTTGTACTACCGTTCGACAGATAGATGTTTCTGGATAACGTAATGTTTTGAAATAATTATTTAACACTTTATCGACCGCTAGCCTATTAATCGGCTTTTCGATTGCCAATGTTTATCGATCGCTGGCCTATTAATCGGCTTTTCGATTGCCAATGCTTATCGACCGATAGCCTATTAATCGACTTTTAGCTATCGACGGTTTTCGCTTCTTTACTGTTTTGTTAGTAGCTGACCTCCTGTATGCTGACCTCCCCATATCCTTATGAATTATAATTATAATAATTATATTATTATTTATTATTATTTTTAAAGGAATAAGCACAACACAATGAATAGCGAAAATTTAGCTGGTACTGGGAGCAAATGCGCGCGCGACTAAGCCAGTCCTTACTGAGTGGCAGCCTCAACCACGACCGGACGATAAAGTGTTAATATGACTGCAAAACCGATATATCGAAAGCTGAATTGCATCGGAAAGAGATCATGCTTGTCAATTTGGTGGGACTATAAAAATATACTGTGTATTTTGAGCCGTTTATAAGCAACCAAACGATCAACTCAGATGATTACTGCCAAGAACTCATAAAATTCGAGAAATCAATCAGAGTGAAAAAGACGAGAATTGGCAAATCGCAAAGGAAACGTGTTCCGTCGCGACAATGCGAGGCCTCACACATCATTAGCAACACGTACAAAATTATTGCAGCAATACCCATTCTATGACTATTTTAGCGGTATGCTTCGTATCATTGTCAGACGGAAACCAATAATCGCTAGGTAAATTCAATTTTGATACGTTGCTTTTGAAATTTCCCTGAAAAATTGTTCAGTATTTCGTTTTCGATGAGCACAAGGTTTCCCACTCCACTAGATGCCATGCAGCCCCAAACTAATACAGACTTCACCATTATGTTTCATAGTCGGCCGTAGATTTCGCGGTTCTAATTCTGTGTCCTTTCTCCTCCCTTTTCTCCATCTCTAGAAAAACGTAAGCGTTCGAATACTTTCGTGTATGAGTGTATAAGGTTCTTGAGCCCAATGACCAGCGCACCGGATACACCTTCTTCCGAAAACTAATCACGCGCGCGGGTACGCGAGGTCCACACAGGTGCGATGCGCGCCGCCATGTATCCTAAAATCCAATCCCCCGGCAATATCCGGCGTAAATAAATAACGGGCACGTGACAATCCAGCGGCTGGGCATGTCCCGGTGCCGGGAGCGTCTGAAAGCTACGGGCACAAACAGTGACCTGTCCTGGCGCGCTGGCTGGTCGTTGTTTGTCGTTCCCCGAAATTCGATTTCGCGCGGCCGATTTGATCGCGAGACGTTCTTGAAAACGCCGGCCGACCGGCGACCATTTATGCAGCCCGTTTACGGCGTCTGGTCCCCCGCCGACATAGGTATGCAGTTAGGTGAACGCCGAAGGAGAGAAGGGGCTCGGAAGGCACGCGTGTCGGGGTGGTTTACGAGGAGCAAACACGCTCGGCTATTTCGCACGATAGGGTCGAATGGACAGACACGCGTGATTCCCTCTTTGTCCTGCTGTCCTTCCCTGCTCCCTTCTGTGCTCTGCATCTCTCCTTCTCCGCCATATCTCCTCTCTCTCTCTCTCTCTCTCTCTCTGTCTGTCTCTCTCTCTCTCTCTCTCTCTCTCTCTCTGTCTCTGTCTCTCTTCTCATACGCGTGTATCTGCGACCGCATCCCGACACGCATTATCTGCAGGACGCACTGATAACGCCTGCACCGTTCCCCCTCGGCTCGATTAATCCGCGTGCTCCCGAGCAAATCCTCCCCTAAAAACGGATACACTAGGGGTACAAAGCCGATCGTATTCGGATCACAGACGACGACTGCATTTGGTAATTAAACGAGTCGAGGCAGAGAGCGTGTGCGTGGAAACGGGAGAGAGTGAGAGCGAGGGAGGGTGAGAAAGAAATAGAAGGGGAGAGAGAAAGAGAGACTTGTCGTCTGGGATCTCTGCGCCGAACGATAGCCCGCAGTGGCGTTTTAATCGTCTTGACAGCGAGCTACTCGGCTGGATATGTACCAAATCGATGCTGATTCGCCCACGCTTTTATCAACCTTTTAGGTACGGCTGAATTCTGCGCGAGGCTATTTCTCTGGACGGCAAAGTTTGATGTGTACTGTACAGAGTCTGATACTGTATATTCTGTCTGTATATACAGGGTGTCCCAAAAATGTCTCGCAATCCGAAAGTGGCGGGTTCCTCGGGTCATTCGAAGCAACTTTTTCCTTTAGAAAAATTTTCTCCGAGGCACCGTTAACGAGTTATCGACGAAAAACAGTGACCAATGAGAGGCGAGCTCGGCTGGCGCGAGGCGATCGAGCCAACGAGCGGAACTGGGCTTCGCGCGCTGGTTGGCTGGGCCGCCTCGCGTCAGCCGTACTCGATTCTTATTGGTCACTGTTTTTCGTTAATAACTCGTTAACGGTGCCTCGGAGAACATTTTTGTAAAGGAAGAAGTTGCTTCGAATGATCCGAGGAACCCGCCATTTCCGGATTGCGGGACATTTTTGGGACACCCTGTAGACTGTTGTAAATCGATGCGAAGACAAAAGAAGTGTGAAACAATGCGTATGAAGACGATTATTTGGTTCAAACGATGAGCGAGTGAGCTACTAGAGCAAGCCACTATAGTGACGCGTCGGGCCTAAAAGGTTAACATATGCCATAAATGCACGATAGCCATTGTATGCTGATACAAGTGGACCAAGATCAAGGTTAGAGTTTAAAAAATCGCGACAAATTCTACTGTCGAGAAACTATTGATTACCACGGGCCTCCTTTGTTAATTAATCGTTATTTGAACGAAAATTTTATTTGCTTAAATTGTCTGTTAAAAATCAGACGATCCAATAATTTTCAGATTCAGTTCCATTAATCTTTTAAAATCTCGAATTTATGTAGGAAAATTTACAATCTAATTATAAATACTTCAACACTCGATATACAATCAATTTAAAGAATTAAATATGTTGCGATTAGGATCAGTTGAAATGATCTTTCTTTTCATGTTCAAAGCATTTATTTATTATGTCATTGTTAATAGATCTGTGCTCGTCGGTGCGACACTATCGAGGAGGTAAACTGTATTAAAAGTTTCTACTTTCCATGATCGAAAATGACATTTGAATATACCAGTAAATTTTAGAAATCCATCTTAAGATAGTCAGTTGTTCTTAATCCTCTTAAGGCCTTAAGTTTCTTACAAAACTTCTGGATGTACAGCCCAAAAATATTCAACATATATTTTGTTTAATAATAAATATATCTTCACGTTTTTTTATTACAAATAGACAGCGCAATCCAAGAACAAATATGATCATTAATAAAAGAAAGTTTACCAACAACAAGTTAAGATATTTATAAATGATATTTAAAATTAATTTCATATAAATATTTAATATAAATTTAATATAATAAATATTTAAACGATATTTATAAATCGACATTGCGAACGATTCTGTATAATGCATACTGTCATAAGACAAAATTAAGGAAAATTCGATAATTTACGTAATATTTCGCAGGGCTCCTTATAATTTGTAACATCTGTGAACCAAGCTAACGCTGATTGATCAAGCCCCTGTTCCATACGTTGGACCTCTCTTCAGCATCGTTCTAACAAGAAATTATGGCCGGCGGGGCGCGGCGCGGCGGTGGATTCAACAGGAGACTTCGCATGAAACTTTCAAGTTGAAAATATGCTACCTCTTTGCCCGTTTCCGGGGGTACAATGAACGACTATCCAAAAAGAATCTAGCTACCAAACTATAGCTCATTGATTTTCTTCCAGCACGCGGACATGTCGTAGTAGGGCCATTGTTTATGCCGTGTCTCGGGCTGGTGATTCTGGGGAAGAATCGCGCATTGTTTTGGCTAAAGAAGAGAAGAGAAGAGAAGGGCCGCAAAGGGGATTTGCCGGGTATTGTCCTCGAAACTGGCACGGAGCTGGTCTATTCGAGGTATCTACTTCCAGTTGAAACTGCTTAGTTCCATTAGCGTTCCTAATTTGCAGGCGGAACCTAAGCCACCTCCAACACGAATCAAATTACGTGTCAGCGGAATAAATACGAACACCGTAACTCCAATTAAACGATTCTGTTACTACGCTCCTTTCACCTAAGTGGCAATGGGTCCGCGACAATACTACAAGACACATATGTATGTATGTGAAACTACACATGTCAACGATGTAACAGAGTCGGGCATTATTCGAACAACATTTCGAATCAATTTTCCAAGTCAAATTTTATTAGGCTAATTTTTCGAATTTTTTTCGAATGAAGTTTTATTTTAATAACGATACGAATAATAATCTCCGAATAAAATTTTATTCGAATGACATTTCAAATAGAGGAAATTATAATATAATATAATATAATATAATATAATATAATATAATATAATATAATATAATATAATATAATATAATATAATATAATGTAATATAATATAATATAATATAATATAATATAATATAATATAATATAATATAATATAATATAATATAATATAATATAATATAATATAATATAATATAATATAATATAATATAATATAATATAATATAATATAATATAATATAATATAATATAATATAATATAATATAATATAATATAATATAATATAATATAATATAATATAATATAATATAATATAATATAATATAATATAATATAATATAATATAATATAATATAATATAATATAATATAATATAATATAATATAATTATATTCGCATCACCTGATCTCGCTTCTCATTGGTCATTATCTTTCGTTAATAACTCGTAAACAAAGCCGCGAATTGCATTTTCGCTAAGGAAAAAGTTACTCCAAATGATCTCAAACGAAAAATTAGAAATTCTGGTTTTGGAATTTAGAAGGCTGACCTTTAACGTTTGCCACATGCCTCGAACCTCGGTTCCTCTTCCTTTTTCAATCGCTATCTTTTTGTAGGTTTAGAACACCACGAAGAATGTAGCGCTGCTACCATAATTGGAACTCGGTAAACTCAAAGTTGCACCAGTTATGAAGAGAATACTGTATTATCGAATTAACCTTTTAGGCCCGACGCGCCACTATAGTGGTTTGCTCTAGTAGCTCACTCGCTCATCGTTTGAACCAGATAATCGTCTTCATACGCATTGTTTCACACTTCTTTTATCTTCGCATCGATTTACAACAGTCTACAGGGTGTCCCAAAAATGTCTCGCAATCCGGAAATGGCGGGTTCCTCGGATCATTTGAAGCAATTTCTTCCTTTACAAAAATGTTCTCCGAGGCACCGTTAACGAGTTATTAACGAAAAACAGTGACCAATAAGAATCGAGTACGGCTGACGCGTGGCGGCCCAGCCAACCAGCGCGCGAAGCCCAGTTCCGCTCATTGGCTCGATCGCCTCGAGCCAGCTGAGCTCGCCTCTCATTGGTCACTGTTTTTCGTTAATAACTCGTTAACGGTGCCTCGGAGAAAATTTTTGTAAAGGAAAAAGTTGCTTCGAATGACCCGAGGAACCCGCCACTTTCGGATTGCGAGACATTTTTGGGACATCCCCCCTGTATATACAGTATCAGACTCTGTACAGTACACATCAGACTCTGCCGTCCAGAGAAATAGTCTCGCGCAGAATTCAGCCGTACCTAAAAGGTTAAGCATACTATTATATATCACAGCCTCTATTATAAATATCGAGCGTTTGCGGTATACACCTGCAAAACATACAAAATTTGTTTGTTATTGTTAGATAATTTGTTACCAAGAATACAACACTTCCAAATCCGATCGCAAAATAAATGGTAAGTCGAAGGATCAACGATCTGTAGTTTTTCCATCACGGTACAGATTTACACAGTTTGCATCAAACGTAATCTATATCGTACCCGTTCAGTACGCGTTCACCGCGAAGACTCGTTAATTTCCAATTGTCCGATGGTGTCGCAAAGTCAGCCGACTTTTTCCAGCGGTGTCATTAAAATTCTTGGAAATAAAGGAAGGGCCCCCGGCGGTTCCGCGCGAGTCAAACCAGCGCCGACAGCAGGCTCGCGGTAAGAAACGTAGACGGGCAAATTTTATGACGGGTTTTCCATTAATCATCCCATCATTTCCTAGCGAGGTCGTGTCTCATTCAAAGTCTGCTCGATTCGTAGCGCGGGATCGATTCGTTCTCGTTGAATGCAACAGCCATAGAGCGAGCCGAGCATTGTGTTGAATTAAACGTTCGCCCGGTGTGCGACGGAGGATCTATATACATGGTGTGCCAACAATATTGCATCATTTGCGAATTAATATTACCCAAGAATATAAATACATGGCTATTAGTTAAAACTCCATGCCATAATTTCAAATTTAAGACCATGCACTAACTCCTCGCTGCACCGTTATCTACAGAGTTGTAACGATTAAAGCAATTTCGATTGTAATAATTTCTTGGATGAAGAAGAAGATTTGTGATTATTGTGTGATTATATTGTGTATCTATTAATTCCTATAAAATTTTACAGCAGTCTAATGATTTTTATTTCAAGTCGACTTTGTAAGTAAATCACGAAAATCTTCTGAGTGAAAAGAGTTGAATGTCGATGATAAGAGAACAGAATTTTATTCCAACATAAAAGAACGGAATAACATTCATACTTAATAATTCATGGTTCACGAGTCATGGGGTAAATTGAGATGCAGTATATAGGATTTACGTATTTCTTTTTTTATTAAATAGATCTGAATATCTTTTTGCAGGTCGATCGATTCTCCAGAGAGAGAGAGAGAGAGAGAGAGAGAGAGAGAGAGAGAGAGAACAATCTCAATAAAAAAGAGTATTAGAGTAAAATATCAAAAAAACTAATACTTCCAAAGATATTTCATACCAAATTTCCTATATCGAATTTTCACATCGCGTCGCGACGTGACCATGCTGCCTTATTTATCATCATAATACTTATCATTAATAAAATAAAATATATCATAAAATATTAAGTTTTTGATATATATTATATTTTTTGGTTCTAGAAAATCGATCTACTTGCAAAAAATATACAGTTTAAAAAAAGATGTACAGTTGCACTTTGCAACTGTACCGATGGATTTGTGAATAAAATCGTAATATAGGATAGCAGAACTTGTCAAATAGTGTAAACTTTTTCCCTACAACTTTGTTTTAAATTCACTTGGAGCAGAGCTACAACTCGATCCAGTTGCTTGACTCAAACCTGTGTACTTAATATCATGCGTATTTACATGTATTCATGCATATTTTGCATATTTTGTGTATTTTTCGTGCACATTTGCATATACATTTTGCACATTTATCGTGCATAAACATCCAGAGTCTACCGATAACCAATAACACGTACGGACAAACCGTAATTTGACATTTACGAGTCAATCTGGCGAAGATTGAAACGTCAATTTAGAAAAGTTTTTCAGCAAATATTCAATGGTTGCAATCGCGGTTGAAACAGTCTCACAAATTCAAAATAACTCGTTTAATAAAACCTACGAAACATTCTAAAAAAGTTAGAATTTCTCACGGCAATTATACTTTCTACCCTGTCAGATCTTTGAGATTCTAACAAACATTCAGTTTGCTCAAATATGTCATGATAAAAATTAATTTTCAAATTAGATGAACTGTATGACACTTATGTAAATTGTCAGTTACAAATATCTTCGTTCATCTTTGGAAACCAACTAACATTTTTAGGTTCACACGACTTGAGATTTTTCAGACGTTGGGCGGAATAATTTACTAGCTGATACGTAAACAAAGTTTCTGGAAAATTGCCTTTGCCCGGAGTCGCAAAGAACCTAGTAAAGGTGGCTTTTCATCGTTTTTCTATTTGGACACATGTATTACAAATTTGTAAAATACGTTTCTTTAGACATGTGTTAGCTATATATTAGGTCTACCGGAAAGTTCTGTCCGTTTTGAAATATAACACAATTTTCATACGTTTAATAATATTTATTGTAGAATATACTTTCCATCGTTACTTATGACTTCTTGCCAGCGTGTTAAACGCACGCACAAAGCAAACATTCTGTGTCATAATTTTCTTCGTAGTCACTTTTCCATCATTTAGAATAATTCCTTCTTCATCATCTGTCGAACTATCACTTCTGCGCGTTCTCTTTTAGTGTTCCTTTCGGAATTGTCTTTCTTAGTTTCGCATTACATTATAATAAGAACTTTCAATGATCCCATATTTGTAAACAATAACATGTTACATATTATAAGGAATCTTCAGGTTAATCTTCAATCTTTAACGATATATTAGGTCTACCGGAAAGTTCTGTCCGTTTTTCAATTGAAATATAACACGATTTTCATACATTTAACAATATTTATTGTAGAATATACTTTCCATCGTTACTTATGACTTCTTGCCAGCGTGTTAAACGCACGCACAAAGCAAACATTCTGTGTCATAATTTTCTTCGTAATCACTTTTCCATCATTTAGAATAATTCCTTCTTCATCATCCGTCGAACTATCACTTCTGCGCGTTCTCTTTTAGTGTTCCTTTCGGAATTGTCTTTCTTAGTTTCGCATTACGTTATAATAAGAACTTTCAATGATCCCATATTATAAAGAATCTTCAGGTTAATCTTCAATCTTTAACGATATATTAGGTCTACCGGAAAGTTCTGTCCGTTTTTCAATTGAAATATAACACAATTTTCATACATTTAACAATATTTATTGTAGCATATACTTTCCATCGTTACTTATGACTTCTTGCCAGCGCGATGGCAACTTGTAAATGCCATTTTTAAAAAATGATTTATTCTTAGAGGCGAAGAACTCAACTAGTGCTTGCTTGACATCAGCTTCAGTTTTGAATTTTTTTCCTGTAAAAAGTTTTGCAAAGAAAGAAACAAGTGATAATCGGAGGGTGCTAGGTCCGGGGAGTATGGTGGATGCGACAGAATTTCCCAGCCTAGCTCTGCGATTTTCCGACGAGTCGCCGAAGCAGCATGTGGTCTGGCATTATCATCGGTAGCCGTGTTTTCACGATCGCGTCTCGCTTAATAATGACACGAGACATCTTTGTTTCAGTTTATTTAGGAGAGTACATGTGCGTAAATGCAATGATAAAGAGAGATAGTCATATATGTCTCGAATCAACATGTGCGTATGGATTGAAACTCGAAGTGACACTATCGGACAGATCTTTCCGGTAGACCTAATAGTAATAAGAAATATAATTACAGTGAATTCTCTCCAATTGTCGCGTAGCTTGTACTCAACAATTGACAATTTGGGAAGAGAAGGCTCGATTATTCGAGCCTCGCTGTTCGTTTTTATCGTTGTGGAGAACCGGCGACTACAAAAACGAGTCGCAAGGCTCGAATAAATCATATCTCATCTGCCCAAATTGTGCATTGAAGTGACACTATCGGACAGAACATTCCGGTAGACCTAATAGTTTCACGCTACAGTCAATAGAGCACGGAAAGTTAAAATCGCCTCTGCAGCAGCCATTTTCGGGGAACACGGTTGTGCCCGTTCATAAAGATATTTGTAATTTCTGGAACAAGAGGAAAATTCTTCGTCAAGGGCGATCGGAAGAAATTTCGGTGTTATTCGAGCGCGCGGGCTTGAAATAAACGTGCGCCAAGGTGCGCAAATGAGGCGTAAAGGCGAAGGGATCTTGGGGCATTTAGCTAGAAAGAAACGAAGAGGAAAGTCTGTCGCGAAATTAATATCAGGGGCCGACTCCGAGAGAAGACACACCGTTCGATTCCCCTCTCGCCTCGGCCCAAATGCGGACAGGAACGAACGAATCCGGCTGAAAGGTTGCATAAATAATGAACGAGCACTTTGGTGACCGAATTAAATTTGGCCGAGCCTTTGAATGTAGTTAACAACGCGATCGATCTCGCGATGAATTATTCCTTCTGCAGCTCGGTTCCTTTTAAGCCGTGCTCCAAATTACGCGCGGAGACCGATCGATTTCATCCCGAAGTTATTTCTTCACGCATATTAGAGCTTGTGCGAGATCTCGAAAATGTTCGGGTCAGGACAGACCAGGAATATTTATGTCGAGAGTTTATATTATTATCTATTCTTTATAATAAAATATTTTAGCTTATTCATAATAATATAATATAATATGTAATGTAATATAATTAATTGTATTATAATAATAGAATGTAATATTTCAGCTTATATTAAAACCGACAGATTACTCTAATGAATGCAACAAAAGTCCTATTATACAGGGTGATTCACGGAACAGCGACAAGCTGTATCTTCATTTTGGTTCGAGTTAGGAAAAAATGTTAGAGGGGTGAATTATTATGAACGGTGTTATAGGGGTCATAACGTGAAATAAAATGTTTTCCCGTAGGTGGACGCGTAAAAGTCGCGTAAAGATCATCGATGTATATTTAAATGGATACATGTATTTTGTTCGGATATATCGAATTCTTTCTTTATTTTGCGTAATTTGGATCATGATTTTCAAAGACGCAGATACTTTTGAGAATTTCGATGGTTTTTCGAATCTCGATGTATTCGGATACTCGACACGCGACTCGACCCGATTTCGTCTCGAAGACCGCGTTTCCGACAGAATTTTTGGAATTCCGACGGAGCACTAAAACCGAGGGAACACGGAAAAGGGCGGAAAACGCGAGATTCATATTCACGAATAATTGCATCGAGGACACAAATGTGCTTGCTTGCTCGGCGCATTACGGTCTGGCATCAGCAAATCCGAATTAACGGCCCACGTGATTCGCTTAACGCGCTAAGTGTTAAACTAATTGCGTGGAACGGCTGTGAGCTAGAGGCGTGGATTTCGTTTGCTGAAGTCATGATCTATACGATGGGACGGCGATAATGTGTACACCCCTATCTGCAACCAGAGTATTGGAATACTTCAGAACGAACAAAGAATATCTCCGCAATCGTTAGAGAATTACTCGATCCTAGAGTAATTCTTTTAGTTTAGAAGTTAAACTAGAAGAGTTTAGAGTTTCATCCCTTAAAGAGTAAAATCATTTTCATCTGCACGTGTCATTGCAGAACTGCAAATTTATGAAGTTCTTTCCGCGTGACTGAGAAGGGACGATTAACGTCATTCCATTCTCTCGTGATAGAAACTCTTGTGCATAGAGATTTATACACTTCAGCGACGGATTAGAAATGTCGTAAATATTTCTGGACTTTTCGTACTAAACGTCATACGGTCATAGTGTTGCGGTCGTTGCATCGGACTTGATCTTAGCTTTTACATTGTGACGATAAAAATTGCACGCAAGTAAATAGATGACATTATTTTTTCATTAGATTTCTAAACAAATTTGTGCGATTATTTGCCATTTTACTGTATTTTAGCTTTGCTTTTCTGTGTCACTTTGGGTGGCCTTGAATCACCTTCATAGTAGTTCATTGTATTCGCCTCGAAACACTCTATCGGAATGTAAGTAAAAAAACTTACTGTTCCATTTAAAAAAACAGAATCGACCTTCGTATCTCCTTGACGCCTCCATTTACAGAAAAATTGGTAATACCGGATTATATATATATATAATCCGGTATTACCAATTTTTCTATATTTTTCAAAATATATATATATATATTTTATTTATATATATATAGAAAAATTGGTAATACCGTAATACCGTATTTGGTAATACCGTATAATTGGTATATATATTTCAAAATATATATGTATATATTTTGAAAAATATAGAAAAATTGGTATATATATATATGAGTCCCCCCGATACCAAGTAAGTTTGGTCCAATGCATTTTCTCCTATCTTCAAAAACAAGCGAGTTATTCAGGTGACCTGTTTAAAATGCTCCACCCCGTATAATAATACCAGACAACGAACCTATATGCAAAGTAAAAATAGTCTCGTATTATAATTAATATAATTAATGTAACTCGTTGTCTTTCTAATTATTGGAGCAAGTTGAAAGTGATGCGTCGACGTGATGCAATTCTTTTAATAGTCAAACATCATGCACTAAAAATAAATCATTTTTTAAAAATGGCATTTACAAGTTGCCATCGCGCTGGCAAGAAGTCATAAATAACGATGGAAAGTATATTCTACAATAAATATTATTAAATGTATAAAAATTGTGTTGTATTTCAATTGAAAAACGGACAGAACTTTCCGGTAGACCTAATATATCGTTAAAGATTGAAGATTACCCTGAAGATTCCTTATAATATATAACATGTTATTGTTTACAAATATGGGATCACTGAAAGTTCTTATTATAATGTAATGCGAAACTAAGAAAGACAATTCCAAAAGGAACACTAAAAGAGAACGCGCAGAAGTGATAGTTCGACAGATGACGAAGAAGGAATTATTCTAAATGATGGAAAAGTGATTACGAAGAAAATTATGACACAGAATGTTTGCTTTGTGCATGCGTTTAACACGCTGGCAAGAAGTCATAAGTAACGATGGAAAGTATATTCTACAATAAATATTATTAAACGTATGAAAATTGTGTTATATTTCCGGTAGACCTAATATACATATACAGATATGCGCTATTCTATCGTCCATAATGTTATAATACTTCAGCGCTGACGGTTCCCAAGACATTCGAGCAAACATGTTTTCCGCTGCCGACTTTCACGTGACGCTGGACATAAAAGGGAATCCGCATTAAATATTTGTGTCTGAACTACTTTCTAGCACAGTTGCTAAAATATCAGTCGGTTGATCACTACGGGTACGGACCCCTACAAGTTCTGCACGAAATGCGCCAGTTCTCAAGGTGTCCACAAATACGGGATACAGTGATGAATTCGTTAAACGAACACTTCCCAAAATTTAATGGAATGAAATGATTGATTCAAACAACATTTCCCGTATTATCGAACAAAAGATACTAAAAGAGTCGCTACCCTTTGTTAAAGTTTATAGCTCTATTATGTACGTACAAATGTCTTGCAGATGCCATTTTATTTTTGCTTATAATTTGTTGCACAGTTCATTCGTTTAAGCGGGTATTCTAATGTGAATCGATTATTTTTTTTTTACATTTTCGTGAAGAATATAGGTTCAGAAATACGTCTACAAAACTTTATGTCTGACTTCTTAACATTGAGAATGTTACAGCTGGTTGAAGAACGCGACGCGAAAATCGATTGATTACTTATTAACTGCACACGTATGATATATAATATATGATACATAATATAATTATATGATGTATAATATAATATGATATATATAGTATAATATGATATGATATATTAATATTATAATTATATATATATATATATATATATATATATATATATATATATATATATTATATCATATTACACTATATATACAATTATATTATATATCATATTATATTATACTATATATATAATTATATTATACATCATATAATTATATTATGTATCATATATTATATATCATACGTGCAGTTAATATATATATATATAATTGTATGATATATAATATAATTTGAACGATCGCCGGTATGGAAATCTTTAAATGTGTGTTTCTCGAAACTATGTTTTCCATAATGATGCCGATGACATCTGAAAATCGACTTAATCAATTGCCTTCAAAATTTAGATGCCATATTCGGTCTGCTTGATGCTTATGGGGTATACTTGACGTATATTTCACGAACTCTTGTATCACACTTCGAAGAAAGTTCTATCAGAAAATGTTAGAATCGTGTTCAGCGTATAATTATGATTATAACAGCATTAAATTAACGTATAACGCTGATCTCTATTGTATCTTTTTAATTTGATTAGGGGCCGCGAAACGCGTGATAATGCTCGAAATGTACTTGATGTTAATTATATATAATTATATTATGTATTTTATATGAATGAAATTATTAAACCGATATTATTATAAATTATTGATTAAATAACGATTTGCGAGTAATCATTTCTCAAGTGCCTCATTCATCGGACAGGTGACCCTGGGGTGTCTAAGTTGGACAAAATTTGATTCGAACGAGAGATAAAAAGATGATGATCAACGAATCAAATTTTAATCGCACCGTCGAATAAATATTCGATCGAATAAAAATGTATTTAGGTGAAAGTTCATCCGAATACGATATTACTCGAAAAAAAAGAGTTCGTTCGGATAAGAATTTGTACGTATGAAAATTCATATGAAAAATAATTGACTCGAATGAAAATGATAATAAAAAGTGCAGAGGAAGGCATCGGAAATTTTGTAATTCCATAAGTAATTATAATTGAACCGATCCCGTATGTAATCCGTATAATCAGATTCTTACTGAATTACGTAAAAGCAATAACAATCAACGATTCGCATTATTATTTGAATAATATTACAATCTCTGTTCGTATAACTCGTTCAAATAAAGAGAGAGAGAGAGAGAGAGAGAGAGAGAGAGAGAGAGAGAGAGAGAGAATTATGGGAATATTTATTCGTATATTTATACGAATAAGATATTTATTATATTTATTAATATATATTATATATATTTATTATTTTTATATTTATTATTTATATATATTTATATTTATATTATTTATTATATTTATTATATTTATTATAAAATTTAAATTTTATTATAGAATTACGTGCGAATTTTATGTTCTCCCGATATTTTACATTATTATTATTATTATTATTGTTACAGTCGATAATTGTTATTGTTAGCCGAAATGAAGCTTCCGTCACTGACGCTGTTACGAGTGAGCAAAACAGAATTGCTCTTACAGATAACTATAATCAACAACTGGAATAAATGCCCCTCATTGAAAATGACTATACGTGACCAACAAATCGATGATAATCGGTCATATCGAAAGAAATATTCGATTGAAAAGAATTCATTCGGACAATTATCTTTTCGAACAATGCTCAACTTTGTCCAGCATGCGATCAGCTGCGACCGGGCTAAGATTGCCGGAGGAACAGCTGAAGAGATTGATCAGGAATTCGCCGCGTTAACGGCGTCGCGCTAATTTCCGTTCTGATAATTGAATCGTCACGGGTCCCGATAGCTGATCCTCGGTCGCGCTAGTAGAATAAATTAATTTTCGGTTATTACAAGAGAGAAGAGCAGGAGCGTGAATAATCTATCGGACCAGAGTCCCGGTTAATAATGCAGCGGCCGCCGTTGATGAATCAAACGAGGTGCAGATCCGCGGCGCGCCGCTTTACACGTTACTGTGCACGAAAATTTTCAAACGTAATCGATCGAACGCAAATATTTTATCTGGCCGTTTAGCGACAACGCGCGCTGCCATCGAAATTCCACAAGCAAACCGGCCACGTCTGCGTTGCACCGTGTACCGATTCACGCAACGCGGTAATTAGAAGCTTCGTTTGAAACAATTAATAGCGAACGATTGCCCATTGATGGTATTAGCCGAATCGAACACTGACCGCAGAATCGGGTATCCATTGAAATGTGTATGAAAAAATCGGATTACCGATGCGCCGTGTTCGCCCGAACACAATGCTCTTTAGTACGACAAACACGCGAGAACACGTTGAACTGTTGATACTGCTGGAACTTCGTTAATTGTTAATTTTCATTACAAATTCGTGTACGAGCTCGATTTTCTATTATAACATTCTGTATGAATTTAAATCTCGTTACACAAGATTGTACGTGAATTTAAATGTTTATCGCGGAATTATATACGAATTTAAATTTTATTATAGAATTACGTGCGAATTTTATGTTCTCCCGATATTTTACATTATTGTTATTATTATTATTGTTACAGTCGATAATTGTTATTGTTAGCCGAAATGAAGCTTCCGTCACTGACGCTGTTACGAGTGAGCAAAACAGAATTGCTCTTGCAGATAACTATAATCAACAACTGGAATAAATGCCCCTCATTGAAAATTACTATACGTGACCAAAACAGAATTTCGTTTCTATTATACATTTATTTCACGACAATTCTTTAAGTAACTGTTATTTTTTGGTCATTTCTAAAATGATCAAATATGATAGAAAAACTGCCTATTCGATGTATTACTTTTACGGCTTAACATTATATTCGTATTATACGTATATTAATTCCATTCGGATTATGTTACTTGTACTTACAGTTGCACCGATATTATTAGGTCTACCGGAAAGTTCTGTCCGATAGTGTTACAAATTTGTAATACAAGTGTGCGTGCGTTTAACACGCTGGCAAGAAGTCATAAGTAACGATGGAAAGTATATTCTACAATAAATATTATTAAACGTATGAAAATTGTGTTATATTTCAAAACGGACAGAACTTTCCGGTAGACCTAATATATAGCTAACACATGTCTAAAGAAACGTATTTTACACATCTGTAATACAAGTGTCCAAATAGAAAAACGATGAAAAACCACCTTTAATAGGTTCTTTGCGACTCCGGGCAAAGGCAATTTTCCAGAAACTTTGTTTACGTATCAGCTAGTAAATTATTCCGCCCAACGTCTGAAAAATCTCAAGTCGTGTGAACCTAAAAATGTTAGTTGGTTTCCAAAGATGAACGAAGATATTTGTAACTGACAATTTAGATAAGTGTTATACAGTTCATCTAATTTGAAAATTAATTTTTATCGTGACATATTTGAGTAAACTGAATGTTTGTTAGAATTTCAAAGATCTGGCAAGGTAAAAAGTATAACTACCGTGAGAAACACAACTAAAAAAAGAAGTTAGAAGCCATTGGCTAACGCAAATAAAATTATATAATTATATAATATAATATAATATAATATAATATAATATAATATAATATAATATAACATAATACAATATAATATAATATAATATAATATAATATAATATAATACAATATAATATAATATAATATAATATAATATAATATAATATAATATAATATAATATAATATAATATAATATAATATAATATAATATAATATAATATAATATAATATAATATAATATAATATAATATAATATAATATAATATAATATAATATAATATAATATAATATAATATAATATAATATAATATAATATAATTATAAAAAAGGTTAGAAGCCATTGGCTAACGCAAATAAAATTAGTATCAACAATTTGTAGGAAAGTCAATAGTTCACTTGTCCGAAAAATGCCGGAGAATTTTTCACTGACTTGTTTACGTGTACTCAACTCACCCCTATTCACACTCCGTACCACCGTCAATGTGAAAACATCATTATGCATATCTTTATTGTACGAGCCAAAGGGTTCAAGTCGAATTTTCGCTAAAATAATACAGGATGTTCCATAATTATGCCAACACCCGGAAAGAGATGTGTCCTGAAATGATTCGAAGTAATTTTTTCCTTAGCGAAAATGCAATTCGCGACTTTGTTTACGAGTTATTAACGAAAGATAATGACCAATGAGAAGCGAGATCAGATGATGCGAGGCAGCTGAGCCAACGAGCGGTCGAAGCCCAGTTCCGTTGATTGGCTCGGCCGCCTAGCGCTAAGCAAGCTCGCCTCTCATTGGCCACTGTTCTTCGTTAATAATTCGTAAACAAAGCCGCGAATTGCATTTTCGCTAAGGAAAAAGTTACTCGAAATGACCTCAAACGAAAAATTAGAAATTCTGGTTTTGGAATTTAGAAGGCTGACCTTTGATGTTTGCCACACGCCTCGAACCTCGGTTCCTCTTCCTTTTTCAATCGCTATCTTTTTGTACGTTTAGTATACCACAAAGTTGTTCCAAAGTACCAATGTACCATAATTGGAACTCGGCAAACTCGAAGTTGCACCAGTTACGAAGAGAATTCTGTATTATCGAGCTAAGCATACTATATCACAGCCTCTATTGGCCTCTATTATAAATATATCTTTTCTCTCTGACAAAGTAAGACTTTTTAATTTCGCCTTCAGAGTCGCCAGATGTTCGAATTTCGAAATATCGCTTCGAAATAACATTCTGCACGCTTGAAACTTCAAGGAAAAAATATCGATTTTTCTTTTAACCGTCGGCTTTTTTTGACGACGACCCCCTTCAAGAATCAAAGAGTAGCGTGCCACCCGACCGTCCCAAATTGCGCGCGATTTATCGGGGAAAAAATGACGGGCAATCATGGAACGACGACGAATGATTAGAAAGCAAGCTAATTTGAGCGTAGCGTAACGAGATAGCCGAGAAAGATTAACTGCCGCCTTCGGGGTAGAAACTAATCGAACGTTCGATGCGATGAGCCGCGCATACGAATTGTCGGATATGAGCCGCGCGCCGTCTATTCAACCGGCCTGATATGCAGGGACTCGTGAAAGCTTCGGTGAAAGCATGCTGGCAAAAGGGAACGGTTGCATAGCCGTCTTGCTCGGGTTCACCTGCGGGGCCGAATTAAACCACCGATAAGATTGCCGCTGTCGGAGTCACGGTATCAGATTTTTGTTTTGCACGCGGCGCATCTAAACGATCCGTCGATTATAAAAATTTCGTCTAGTCCGCGATATCGCTTTCGCACACGTACCGAGAACATTAAACGATAAACGATATTAATGGTCTGCATCTATCATCCATGAAATTGGAGTGGATTCATTTACAATGGCTAGATAGGGGATTCTGTTCGCGTCTCCTTCCACATACGCGATTTCGCCGCACGCCAGAAGACAAAGATTTCGCGGAATTCTCATGTCGCTCGTTGCCGTCAACAGCTGTCATCCAAGTCTTTGTGTCGATTTTGACAAAAATTATGTGGCGGATTGTTTAGAACGCTGTTTCGTTGTTTCGCGAGAAAATGAAAGACGATTTTCTGATCCTTGGAGGACAAAAACGAAAGAAATTTTTTCTGACAGCTTCGAATTTTTATGCTCGTAGAAGTTCTGTTTCCTATTTTTGCAAAAATATTGGATCAAGTGCTTTTCAATACCGTTTACAAAACGAAATTCTTTTTAAAAAACGAAACAATTTCCCGAACGATCCAATATATCATGCAGAAAGTGACGGAATATTGCATTATTCTCCGCGTTAACGGTCATCGTTCATATTTTGGGAAGCATTAAATACCTTCGAAAGTTAGGGTAATATCGACACATTTTTAGTATCGATATTATGCAGTGAAATCAAACGAGAATTAATCTTCGATCACCGAGCGGATGTGATTCGCACGCCTCCTTTTATTTTCAACCCCTTCCCCTGTCGATACGAATGACAGCTGCTAAATGAAAATTCATAACGGATACCTTGCCGGCTTTTATATTATCCGAAAATTTCGTCAAAATCAGAGAGGATTATTTGGATAGCGATCATTTACGGCGACTTTCATTGGATATTATAAACAACTTAAATAATCGAAACGACTTCTAGTATAATAAATAATATAAATGTAATAATGAATTAAATATAATAATAAAATATAATATATACATAAATATATATATAAATATAATAAGTAAATATAATAATGAAAACTATTTGTACAATAATTAATTTTGTTCGCAAACTGCGAGTTCTACGCGAACTCCAATTCCCACAGATTGTTTAAAAATTAAAATATTAAAATTAAAATGATCATACTGTATATATTTGATTTTCTTCATATTTTATTTAAATACTTCTATAAAATATATAATTTAACCATTTGTACTACGGTTTATTTCTCGCCTATGTTGCTCAGCACTACTTCGTTCTCAATAAATTCCCTATTAGAACGAAATCATTTTTGTTCCTTGTTTGTCTTCTTGATGTACTTTCATGCCCAGATTTTAATAACAAAAGAATCCGATTTAGATTCGTTTTAGAAGAAACGAATAGCATATTCATATTTAATAAATCGTGTATAATATTTTCATCACGAGTCTAGTCTGTCTAATAGTTGCAGTGAAATGGTGTTAATGCCAAAGTAATGTATCCTTCTTATCCAGTTGGCTGTTTTCGACGGGGATACTCGTCGCAAAGAAATGGGGCAACATTTTGCGTTACGAAGAATGTACTCATTAAAAACAGCTAACTGATTAACAATTATTAAAATAAACAGAGCCCCCCGTCATAGACTAATGGTCATATCCCCGTCATGGATTCCATATTTCCTATTTCACTTGTATTAAATACGTAGCTTAGGTGTGTTATTGTGGACGCTGACAGTTCTACGTGCTATAGAAAAGTGTTACGATTATTTTCTGACCATGGCTTCTTTTTTTTTTAATAGAAGTTTAATGTCGCATCTACTATTGGATCATTAGCGAGTTTCATTACAAATAATAATCTAAGCGAATGGAAATATGTCGCGGTACGTTCCAATGAACGAAGTTTCCAAGAGCAAGATATATTAGGTGTACCGGAAAGTTCTGTCCGTTTGAGAAATGAAAGGAAATAATAGATTTTTCATAAATTTAGTAATATTTATTGTACGATATAATTTCCGTCGTTACTTATGACCTCTTGCCAGCGTGATGGCAATTTGCGAGCAACGTTTTTCAAAAATATATGTCTCAAATGAACAGGTGCATACCTATCGAAATTTGCAACGACATTATCAGACAGAACTTTCCGGTAGACCTAATATAATAATAATGTAATAGTAATAATGGTAATAATAATAATGATAATAATAATAATAATGATAATAATGATAATAATGATAATAATGATAATAATAATAATAATAATAATAATAATAATAATAACATCGATAATAATAATTCTAGTAAGGGGACATTATTATATTCCAAAATTTGCGAACGTCGAACACATCCATATAGATCAACAAGTCTACCGCTAATAATAATATAATAATAATGTAATAATAATAATAATAATAATAATAATAATAATAATAATAATAATAATAATAATAATAATAATAATAATAATAATAATAATAATAATAATAATAATAATAATA
Organism: Megalopta genalis; assembly: GCF_051020955.1. Classification (NCBI taxonomy): domain Eukaryota; kingdom Metazoa; phylum Arthropoda; class Insecta; order Hymenoptera; family Halictidae; genus Megalopta; species Megalopta genalis. Next base: position 10,720,140 of record NC_135026.1, on the reverse strand, counting down.
ATAATAATAATAATAATAATAATAATAATAATAATAATAATAATAATAATGTAATAATAATAAAAATAATGATAATAATAACACCGCTAATAATAAAAATAATAATAATAATAATAACATTTTTATGTTATTACAAAATAATATTTTTCGAACGTATAAGAGAGCTTCGCATCAGCTCATAAATGTGTTATTAATGGAGAGCGGAACACGCATCAATCTACGGACACCCTGGACAGGATGGGTGGTCCGCGAGCGTGAGAAGAGCACGAGGCGGCTTGACGGCCTCGCAACAGGAAGTCAACGTCCAGTAAACAGTGGCCTCCCGGAGAACAATGTCAATGTCCCGGCCGGACAACCGCCACCCCCCGAGGTGACTACTTACATGGAATTGTTCATAATAAACCCATGGAACTGCACGGGAGAGCCACTGGTTTCACGCAGATAACACACTGGTCACCCACGAACGGAACGACGTAACCGGAAGAGTTTCGGTGTAATCTAACACGAGCACCACCGAGTGTGATTCGTCGTCGGTGCGGCGCGGCGAGGTAATTCGACGAAAACAATCTCACGCGCGAAAAAACCTGACCACCGGGACGCACGGGACGATGATCGCGAGCACACTGTCACCCGCGATGCGATGCGATGCGATTCGATGCGATTGAAACTCTCCACTCTGGACCGAACTCAGCAGCCACCCTCCTGTATCTATCCGTCGCCGGCGCGGCGGTGTTATCAGCCGGGATAAATGCAGAGCAACTATCCGCGGGAACTGGGTTCCGTAGTCAGGAAGAACGGGAGGCGTGTTTCGTGAACGTGTCGTTACCCCTAGGCCGTTCGGGGTCGTACTGTATTTTACCCCGTCGCCCCTTTCTTCGCAAACCCGGCTGCACGAGAACGGCTGGATGCGCAGGCGCGGTTTCCACGCGCCAGCGAAAACCTCGCCGACCCTCCACGGGGGTTGCTCCCGCGGTCAATGTCACCCGACATCCCTGACTCCGGCTCCTGACACGGAGATATAGCCACTTTCGAGCCAGACGGCCCGAACCGTCCCATTTTCGAAATCGATGCCTCGAGAATTCGCCTAGAACTGATTCCGGGGTGGTGCGAAAGGAAGGGCGCATTGAAGGGATGGTGCTTTTGTTTCGAACAGGATGCAAGAAAAATTGAATGACCGTTCCTTATCGGTTCGGTCCGTAAGTCGGCGCGGTTTGAGTGTCGATTTCAATTATCCGCGTAACAACTGTGTCTAATAGTCGTGTCTCATATGTCATTCGATAGCTTTGGTTTTCTCCTGTTGTGCGATTGGTGATATAATTGCTTGAAGGTTACTATAGGCTACTATATATTGAAGGTTACTATACTTATATAATTGTTCAAGGTTACTATGGGCGTAACCTTGACACTCCATACCCCTTGCTCATCGCGTTGTCCGCAATTTGCGGATGGTGTTTCAACGATTCAGCTGCCGATATTACTCAGTACCACTGAAAAGGTCAACTGTTTGAGCGCAAATGCAGGTGGTATCATTAAACTGCTTCTATGCTGCGTAAGTCATTTTTCTTTGATTTTTGCGCGCACCTTTTACTCTTATGGCGTCCGGATTTGTCTACTGTTAACCTTTTAGGTACGGCTGAATTCTGCGCGAGGCTATTTCTCTGAACGGCAGAGTCTGATACTGTATATTCTGTCTGTATATATAGGGTGTCCCAAAAATGTCTCGTAATCCGAAAGTAGCGGGTTCCTCAGGCCATTCGAAGCAACTTTTTCCTTTACAAAAATGTTCTCCGAGGCACCGTTAACGAGTTATTAACGAAAAACAGTGACCAATGAGAGGCGAGCTCGGCTGGCGCGAGGCGATCGAGCCAATGAGCGGAACTGGGCTTCGCGCGCTGGTTGGCTGGGCCGCCTCGCGTCAGCCGTACTCGATTCTTATTGGTCACTGTTTTTCGTTAATAACTCGTTAACGGTGCCTCGGAGAACATTTTTGTAAAGGAAGAAGTTGCTTCAAATGATCCGAGGAACCTCCCATTTTCGGATTGCGAGACATTTTCGGGACACCCTGTATAGGGTGCAAAGAAAATTCTGTCCCTATGAACAATTCGAGAACATTTCTCGAAAATTGTTAATGATTGTCGCATACTCGTTTATTGTAATTACGTTCCACAGATTTTGTAAAACTACTTTTACGCAATAATGATTTTAATTCTTCTTTCTATCACCCCCTCTACCTTCTTTCTTTTTTCGTATAGAGCAGTCAGAACAATCTCGGCGTTCTTCATCCCTTCATTGTGCAATTCAATAATTGTAACCAGTGTGACAATTATTACAAAATACTTTATCAAACTATAAATGCCAAATAGAAATATTCAGATTATTTCTTGTTACTATCTACGTGTTAACAAAAGTTGTAATTAGTCTGCGGAATTTATGCATTTATGACAAAACTGACTAAGGTCGAATACAGAACAGTAAAAACATTTAACGAATCTAAAAATACTGTTGCATTATTTTCAACGCATTGAAATGTTTAAGAAACGAAATAAACGTCCATGTAGTAACACGTGTATCTTGTAGACAGTTTTTATTTTGTTTTTATTTTGTTTATTTTTTCTAGTTATATCGAATTGCAATCGAAAAGGTGTGCATCAAAGAATCTCATAAAAATCTCACATTCGTTCCGCTGTGCTGCCAAATAAACTGGAGAAAATTACACGAGGCAGACTGCTAAATAATATGTTGCTACAAGTTGTTAATTAAAACAAGCGAACGATCAAGCTCAGAACCGTTCTCCGGCATGTAACGTATAAAACGTGGCGGGCTGGATATTTCCGGACGTTAATTCTCGTCTTTAATATTAGCGGCTTGAAGTTGGAGTAATTAATTCCATTCTCGGAACAGACTATTAGACATTAATTCGTCGGACCAAGGCGGACTCAATTTGCGGAACATTTCTAGCGGAAATGATCCCAGTCGGAGCAAAGTGCTCGCAGTCGATTAACGAAATCGACATCGGCTGGCTCTCATTCGTTTTAACTTCGGTGACAACATCGTTGATTATGCATGCAATATACCCCCGAATTATGGATCCCGGTCCGCAAAATCGCGGTCAGTTATATGCGACTCTTATCCGTGATGGAAATTTGCAACGGATAACGATCCAGATGGCCGGACTTTTCAATATTCTTTCCAAAATTACAAATACATTTATGTAAAATACTATGAAATACTATAAAATACTATAAGATACTATAAAATATTATAAAATACTTATAAAACACATATAGTTGTTGATAATCAGCAACTATAAAAATGAGCCGCGAGACTCGAATAATCGTATCTCCTCTTCCCAAATTGTCCATTTTTGTTTCCAAGCTAAGCGTCAATTAGAGAGAATTTAATATACGATGAAATATTACAAGAAACTAAACAGAAGCGTAATAGGAGAAAAAGAATTGAACAAAAATAAGATGTGACACTATTGCAAAAATTTATTTCGGAAAGATGAAATTCTAGGACTACTTTGCAGAAATATCAAAATTGTCAGTAATTATATATGTATAATTTATGTATATATATATAATATATCGTGATGGAAATTTGCAACGGATAACGATCAAGATGGCCGGACTTTTCAATATTCTTTCCAAAATTACAAATACATTTATGTAAAATACTATGAAATACTATAAAATACTATAAGATACTATAAAATATTATAAAATACTTATAAAACACATATAGTTGTTGATAATCAGCAACTATAAAAATGAGCCGCGAGACTCGAATAATCGTATCTCCTCTTCCCAAATTGTCCATTTTTGTTTCCAAGCTAAGCGTCAATTAGAGAGAATTTAATATACGATGAAATATTACAAGAAACTAAACAGAAGCGTAATAGGAGAAAAAGAATTGAACAAAAATAAGATGTGACACTATTGCAAAAATTTATTTCGGAAAGATGAAATTCTAGGACTACTTTGCAGAAATATCAAAATTGCCAGTAATTATATATATATATTAATATTATTTCTGTGGTATTCTAGGACTATGATAATTCTAGGACTACTTTGCAGAAATATCAAAAAATTGTCAGTAATTATATATAATTTATGTAAGAAAAATATATATAATTAATATTATACAATTCTAGGACTATAATAATTCTAGGACTACTTTGCAGAAATATCAAAAATATATATATAGATAGATAGATAGATAAATTATATATAATTACTGACAATTTTTTGACATTTCTGCAAAGTAGTCCTAGAATTATTATAGTCCTAGAATTGTATAATATTAATTATATATATTTTTCTTACAGTTGTTGTGACATAATAACGAGATTGTAACAGATCGTAACATAGAATATTCTTCTAGCTCCGACAATTATGTAAAAAGACAAAGATCGATTTGCTACTGTAAATATGGTTTATAATTTTATAGAAATTAGATGATCGATTAATTATTAGAACATTACGTATCAATGAATTACCTGAACTATTAATATTTAGTAAATAGAAATGACGCGCCGTAATCAAGGAACACGACGAACATTATTCCAACATGATTCGTTTCGGATCAAAATGTTGCACATGCAAAGCATTGGATTAATATTTGACGAATATTATATACAAAGTATCGAAAAATATTGTATAAAGACGAAGAGTTCGGGGTATGATTATTATCAGAGTGCAACGGGGGAAACTACGAAGGAAGCGATATTTCAGGTTACCGATAATTGATACCGATCTTAAGCGATCGATACTTTGATGTGACCGGGGCGCTATGCGTTAAAAAAAAGGGGGTTAATCCTCTATCGGGGCTGGTTCATTCAGTATCGCCGAGATATGCAATTTTCTGTTGAAAGGGGCCAGGATATTGAACTCCTTTTCAATAACTCCGGAGCTGCTTGCGTTTTTCGCAACGCTGGGAAAAGAACTTGAATTTGTATCGAACAATGGACACTGTCCTATAGCAACAAGGATACATCCGCGACCCAGATTACTCGATTCCCGATGAAAAATTCGATTTCCCGTCCAAGTTGGAATTGTCTTCGTATATCGGAGACACCGACTATTTTTCCTTCTCTTTTTTTAACCCCCGATCAATATTTGTAAAAGAGCGGACGAGGTACCACAGCCAGCGGAATTACTCGCGCACAGGCACACAGCCACCGATGAATGTGTCGACAGAAAAGACGGACACAATGGAACCGATGGTACAGGGTGTTCATAATCTGGCCGCCCGTATTTTTCAAATGATCAACGCTTCACGCTCGGTTTATATTAGGTCTACCGGAAAGTTCTGTCCGATAGTGTCACTTCAAGTTTCGATCCATACGCACATGTTGATTTCAGACATATATGACTATCCCTCTTTATCGTTGCGTTTACACGCATGTACTCTCCTAAATAAACTGAAACAAAGATGTCTCGTGTCATTATTAAGCGAGACGCGATCGTGAAAACATGACTACCGATGATAATGCCAGACCACGTGCTGCTTTAGCGACTCGTCAGAAAATCGCAGAGCTAGGCTGGGAAATTCTGTCGCATCCACCATACTCCCCGGACCTAGCACCCTCCGATTATCACTTGTTTCTCGCTTTGCAAAACTTTTTACAGGAAAAAAATTCAAAACTGAAGCTGATGTCAACCAAGCACTAGTCGAGTTCTTCGCCTCTAAAAATAAATCATTTTTAAAAAATGGCAAAGTATATTCTATATATATAATATATTCTAATATTCAAATTCTATATTCTAATATTCAAATTCTATATCCTAATATTCAAATTCTATATTCTAATATTCAAAGTATATTCTAATATTCAAAGTATATTCTAATATTCAAATTCTATATTCTAATATTCAAATTCTATATTCTAATATTCAAAGTATATTCTAATATTCAAAGTATATTCTAATATTCAAATTCTATATTCTAATATTCAAAGTATATTCTAATATTCAAATTCTATATTCTAATATTCAAAGTATATTCTAATATTCAAATTCTATATTCTAATATTCAAAGTATATTCTAATATTCAAATTCTATATTCTAATATTCAAATTCTATATTCTAATATTCAAAGTATATTCTAATATTCAAATTCTATATTCTACTATTCAAATTCTATATTCTAATATTCAAAGTATATTCTAATATTCAAATTGTATATTCTAATATATACATATATATAACGCCTTTTAAAGCGCAATAACCTTTTTAAAACTGGACTAAAGGACTTGAATTTTTTTCAGATGATAGCGGGACTAGTCTACCAGTCTTTTTTATTAATTTCGCTATTACTTGGAATGATAAAAGAAAAAGAAAAGAACTCTCGTTTTTTAACTTTTTTATCTGAGCCTATAACGAAAATTTAAGAAATGCCTCTCGTAGATCTCGATAACTTATATGCATGCTTAAAATTTCATCGGAATCGGTTGACGTTGTTATGAGTTATAACAAATTAACGGTGGCAAAAATCGCAGTTATTAACCCTCGGAGGACAGACCTCGCAAAGGACGGTGCCGTGCCATTTCTGACCCACGATAAAAACATGAACAACATGAAAAAGCATGAACAAATTTTTATCGGCGTAAAAACAGATCCTCGAGCGACCCACGTTCGTCCTGTATGGATGAAATGAGTCCGTTCGTACAGAGCGTGGAACAATGGTCGATTTTCCTAGAGAATGGAATTAAAATGGAAAAAGCATAGTGTTTTGTAAGTGAAAAATTGTTGCGTAGTTTGATTTATTATTGTCTAATACGTATAATTGGTAGGTTTTATAAATTCATTTTTGTTAATAACTGTACAAATTGAAATAATCTCCTATCGAAATGAGCATGCTTCCAGCTGTTTAAAAACTGAAGATGCGTTCTCAAAGTATTATGATAATAGAAGAATCAATTAGATAACAGATGAAATTCTTTCTAATTAATGCTCAGATTGTGCATAAAAATGAACAATTTGGGAAGAAGAGATACGATTATTCGAGCTTTACAAAAATTAGAATAACAGGTGTGTTTCTTTCGTCGACCGAAAGATTGTAAAAAGAAAATGGAAATGCTACAGTATCTTCTTAATTTATTCGCGTTCTTGCATTGTTGAAATTCGAACACGCGATAAATATTAGGTCTACCGGAAATTTCTGTCTGATAATGTCATTGCAAATTTCGATAGATATGCACATATTCATTTGAGACATATATTTTTGAAAAACGTTGCTCACAAATTGCCATCACGCTGGCAAGAGGTCATAAGCAACGATGGAAATTATATCGTACAATAAATATTACTAAATTTATGAAAAATCTATTATTTCCTTTCATTTCTCAAACGGACAGAACTTTCCGGTGGACCTAATATATCTTGCTCTTGGAAACTTCGTTCATTGGAACGTACAGCGACATATTTCCATTCGCTTAGATTATTATTTGTAATGAAATTCGCTAATGATCCAATAGTAGATGCGACATTAAACCTCTATTAAAAAAGAAAAGAAACCATGGGGTCAGAAAATAATCGTAACACTTTTCCATAGCACATAGAACTGTCAGCGTCCGCAATAACACACCTAAGCTACATAATTAACGCCCCCGATTACAGAATCATCAAAAATTAATAGTATTTTGAAACTGTATCCTGAAGTGTTGTCGCTTCGTAGTAAAGAAATTTTACTTCCAATTTGCATTGACTTTTTACAAGATATTCGTTGCGACTGAAAATAAGCCTATTCATTTTTATTAGCTCCATTGTAATTTGCGTAGCTGTAAATCATAAATATCACCGATAAGCAACTCCTCCTAACGTAAAAACAAACAACACTCTTTACATATATACACGAAGCACAAATGATCGTTTATTACAAATTTCTACAGAAAATTCTTTTTATTTTAAAATAACACGCCTAAGCTGCACATTTAATACAAAGGAAATAGAAAATAAGGAATCACATACTTAACATTTTGACCGACGGGCTGTCACGTATGGTTAACACAATCAGTAAAATCGAAATAAAATTCAAATAAATATCCACCGACGATGCTCGCATCGTCGACAAAAGTCAGTGCAAAACCGCTTCGAAAGCGCGAACGGTCGACTCTAATCCGACCGGAACTGCCAGGAATATGCGCTGCCGATCATGAAGAGGTAACAACCGCGGAAGAAAAAATGATCAGCCCGGCGGACCAGCTCCTTTATCGTCGCCGATAAGCCCGCAAGAAATGATCGTCGTATTTCACACTCAGCAGTAAAAATCTACTTCGTCGGCCGGAGCGCGAGAGGGATGTGGCCGGGGGTTGAAAGTCGCAACACTTCTCGCCGCGTAAGAATACTTTGCCCTGAGCGTCCCGGAGTCTCTGTCCTTTCCGTTACGACTTCTGTTTCACGGGTTAGCGATAACGCGATTTTTCTCGGATTTCCGCGGATTTCGCCCGGTGCGCGGCATGGCGTGTCGTGACGCGGCGAAGGGACAGAAAGGGACGAGGACTACGGGATACGGGACGCAGACACCGGAGAAAACGTTGGAGGTGTAGAGACGCGGAGGCGAAGGAGGTGGTGCACGTGGAAAGGCGCCAACAACGGGGCGCACGATTTACGAGGTGTCCCCGGGGAACGCACTGATTTCAAATGTTTCCAACGCCTCACCTTTACCTCCGTCCCCGCCGTCCGACGTCGGCCGTGCCAATATCGGGAACGCTTCTTACGCCAGAAATGTATCGCGTTATGCACCTGATGCGCGGGATTTATGCGTCGCGTCGGCGGAACTGTCGGGGCTAATTCTGCGGTTCAAGGAACCTTGCGAATTGAACGTCGGGAAGGTGTGATCTTTTACAGTAGACTCCCCGGTATATCGCTGTGCCCTAATTAGGTGTCGTACAATGACAAGTCGTTGTTATCCAATTGGGTCGTTTATTTTGAAAGTGGTGTAAGTCCTTTTTTAAAAAAAGATGAGATACGACGTAATTTATGCTTGATTTAGTGTGAACTTTTTGTTTATAACTAGTTAGTATTTAATGTCTTGAAAAATGCCAATGCTTTGTTCGATTTAAAATTGGCCGGTGAAAGAAATTGCGTAACCATTGATTATGAAAGTGGTGTAAGTCCAATTTTCATCACGATGCCAAGCCTATTACGTACGAAAAATATAAGGATATGCAGCAGCTATTACCTTATATACCTCCTGTGCATCGTGAATATTTCAAAACACTGCCACATGAAGAGCATAAATAATTAATAATACCAATATCTCTTGTGTTAAGTTTAACAATATATAAATATAATTAACGTTCAAAATAAAAAGTGCTAATCCTATTTTATTTCTTGTTATTATTTATAAAGAAAATTGGATTAATATGAGATATATTTTCAGTGATATTTGTTATTTCAGAATTGAAATTAAATGATATTTACAATTGACTAATTATATGAAAGTGATGTAAGTCCAATTTCCATCACGATGCCAAGCCTATTACATACGAAAAATATAAGGATATGCAGCAGCTATTACCTTATATACCTCCTGTGCATCATGAATATTTCAAAACACTGCCACATGAAGAGCATAAATAATTAATAATACCAATATCTCTTGTGTTAAGTTTAACAATGTATAAATATAATTAACGTTCAAAATAAAAAGTGCTAATCCTATTTTATTTCTTGTTATTATTTATAAATAAAATTGGATTAATATGAGATATATTTTCTCAGTGATATTTGTTATTTCAGAATTGAAATTAAATGATATTTACAATTGACTAATTATGAAAGTGGTGTAAGTCCATTTGCAGCCTGGAAATTGTATATTATTTTAGTTAAATTCGCCTAAAAGAAATTTATATAATCAAATTACATATTGATTAATTAGTACAAACATTCCCAGACTTCACATAATTAACCTATATTTTTTAATTGTCAGATCTGCTAACATTCGATTTTCTCGAAACGAAAGAAAGTGGACTTGCACCACTTGCAAAATAAACGGTCCAATTGACTGTCCAACACGACAAAAAAAAGAAGACAGAACACATTTCACGTTATGTCTTCATTTTAGATGTGACAATGACGTCTTCCAATCGACCGATTGCGGTCGGTCGACAGTGTTCATATACAGCCGATTATCGCGTATTATAGTAAATTCTCCCTAGAAGGCACGAGTTTGGAATCGAAAACGGTACGGTAATTTCTCCGAGAAATGTTCGGAGGTCGGAATTGAAACAGGAGTCGGGACAGAAAAAGGCAGCGGTCAGTTTGCCGGTTTGCATTAATTTGAATACATATACAGAGTGGGGCATTTTAAACAGGTCACCCGAATAACTCGCTTGTTTTTGAAGATAGGAGAAAATGCATCGGACCAAACTTACTTGGTATCGGGGGGCTCATAATCTGGTATTACCAATTTTTCTGTAGGCGGAGGCGTCAAGGAGATATGAAGGTCAATTCTGTTTTTTTAAATGGAACAGTAAGTTTTTTTGCTTACATTCTGATAGAGTGTTTCGAGGTGAATACAATGAACTATTAGGAAGGTCATTCAAGGTCGCCCAAAGTGACACAGAAAAGCAAAGCTAAAGTACAGTAAAATGGCAAATAATCACACGAATTTGTTTAGAAATCTAATCAGAAAATAATGTCATCTATTTACTTGTGTGCAATTTTAATAAATTAATGTAAAAACAACCTAGAGCTGAATAATGTGAACTGCAAGACAGCAGAAACTAATTGTAGGACTTATATCGTAAGTAGGAAATATATATATAATAATATTTTTGTGTGCTTAACTTAAAGAGAGGTTTATCTTTCTCCAATTGTATCACCAAAGTTACCGGTAAGGTATCTATTTTATAAATGAAATATAATATATATATATATATATATATATATATATATATATATATATATATATATTATATTATATATTAGGAGTTTATATTAATTATATATTCGGATTTTAGCGCGAATATTAGCGATATTATTATTAGCGATATACACGAACCAAAATATCAGAATTATGAAATATAATATATATATATATATATATATATATATATATATATATATATATATTATATTTCATAATTCTGATATTTTGGTTATATATTTTGGTATATATATATTATATTATACAATATTATATAAATATAATAATAATATATAATATATTATATATTTCATAATTCTGATATTTTGGGTCGCATCCTAAAATCCGAGTCTAAGATACGAGATAATATATATATATTATATAATATATAATACAATTATCTCTTATCTTAGACTCGGATTTTAGGACGCGGCCCGAAATATCAGAATTACAAACTACGGAGGACGCGAAGCGAATAAAAGCACAGTTATCAATACTAAGAGACGGTCTGCATTTCGAGCAACATAGACTCAATCCGTACGCAACGATCGAATCCTCCGACGAACACCAATGATTTTCCGACGCGGCAAAAAAAAACTTCTTCTCGAGCGCGGAAAGAAAGGTGACGGCACAATCCGACAGCGATTAAGTTCGGCAGGGTGTGACCCCTCGAGTGTCTCCCCCGCGGATCGCCGTGGAATCGATCATCCCCGATGAAAGAGTAGCGCCTATTTCGATACCGGCTGTGCTGCGCCTTTTCTCCGGCTCGAACGGTATCGATCACTGACCGGAGGGGTGAACTTTTTTCGGGCAGAGTCAAATCACAAGCAACGCTCATAAGTCGGGCTAGGCTGGTTCTGCTCCTCCGCCACGATAAATTCACGGTGTGCACCTGCTGCCGTTCGCGACACTTTAGCGCGCATTCATCCACGGCTGGTAGCCGGCTAGAACCGTGGTAGAAGGAGGCTGGAGCGGAGGGACGGCAGGGGAAAGCAGAAGCATGTCAATGTAAGACGGGGATTTTTCAATATCCTATTCTCTGGTCCGCGTCGTAAGTGCGGGAACCACCGCGACGCCATCGGCGGATCGTCGTCGACGATCGTCGGCGCCTTCGTCTCTCGAATATGCTCTCGAATAAACCAACGGGCCGCGCGGCGCGGTTAGAATCGCAACCGGCCATACACGTCTTTTCGTTTCCTTTCGATCCGTTCGAGCTTTTTTCTCCATTCCGATCTCACCCGGTTCTTCTTTTTTTTTTTTCATAAATCAATTCGTCGATCGGATTTTTTTTCGCGAGCGGCAGAGGAGACGCGAGAAGGTCGAGGAAGACATCGAGGGAACCTCGACGAGGAACACCGAATGAAAAACCATCGACGATCAAGCTATTTACTAGCACAAGGAAATTCACGGAAATTCGGCATTTCCGGGAGAAATTACTGTAGCAAAAAGAAATTGCAACTTTGTTTCGGCGATTCGGAGGCCACGTGCTACGATTCGAAGGTAATTCGGAGACCACATGCCACGATTCGAAAGCAATTCGGAAGCCACATTACAGGATTTGAAGGCAATTCGGAGACCACATGCCACGATTCGAAGACAATTTGGAGACCACGTGCCACGATTCGAAGACAATTTGGAGACCACGTGCCACGATTCGAAGGCAATTCGGAGACCACGTGCCACGATTCGAAGGCAATTTGGAGACCACGTGCCACGATTCGAAGGCAATTCGAAGACCACGTGCCACAATTAGAAGGCAATTCGGTGGCCACGTGCCACGATTCGAAGGCAATTTGGAGGCCACGTGCCACGATTCGACGATGTCACGTCTGTCTCACGCCTAAAAAAGACCATTTTCTATTGCTTTACTAGCACAGGGAAATTCACAGTAACCCGAAATTCGGCATTTCCGGGAGAAATTACTGTACCAAAAAGAAATTGCAACTTTGTTTCGGCGATTCGGAGGCCACGTGCCACGATTCGAAAGCAATTCGGAAGCCACATTACAGGTTTTGAAGGCAATTCGGAGGCCACATGCCACGATTCGAAGACAATTTGGAGACCACGTGCCACGATTCGTAGACAATTTGGAGACCACGTGCCACGATTCGAAGGCAATTTGGAGACCACGTGCCACAACTCGAAGGCAATTCGGTGGCCACATGCCACGATTCGAAGGCAATTCGGAGACCACATGCCACGATTCGAAAGCAACTCGGAAGCCACATTACAGGATTTGAAGGCAATTCGGAGGCCACATGCCACGATTCGAAGACAATTCGGAGACCACATGACACGATTCGAAGACAATTTGGAGACCACGTGCCACGATTCGAAGGCAATTCGGAGGCCACATGCCACGATTCGAAGGCAATTCGAAGAGCACATGCCACGATTCGAAGGCAATTCGAAGACCACGTGCCACGATTCGACGATGTCACGTCTGTCTCACGCCTAAAAAGACCATTTTCTATTGCTTTACTAGCACAGGAAAATTCACGGCAACCCGAAATTCGGCATTTCCGGGAGAAATTACTGTACCAAAAAGAAATTACAACTTTGTTTCTTGAACGGTTCCGGAAATATAAATTCAAACGTGAAAGCGGTTTTCGTAAAAATCAGTAAAAATTGAATACTTTCAGAGCTTATAACTCTTAAACAATTAAAAATTTAGAAAAGTGATGACATCCTCCCCTCCCCGCGCCATTGCACGTGGACTACAACATATTTCGACATCATCAAAATCCCTGATTCGAGGTACAAAAGTGATCCGTTCGACATATATATATAATGTCCCGTAATTAGAAAAACACCGAGAAATTATAGTCCGCCTATTAGAATTCTCGATTTGCGCCCGGTGGATTGCATTTAGAGAGAAACCCAGCTTGTCGATATCGACAAATAGCTTTCAACCATGCGGATAAAACGAACGTCAATCCGCCGCGATCTATTTCCACGTTGCGCTTGCTCTGCCGGCGCGTCATCGTGTCGCGGCCGCAACGGAGGAAAATGGGGAAACAGAGAGCTCTTTTCGATGGCTCGATTTTTGTTCGGAACGAGATCGCGCAACGTGCAACAATGATGCATTCGAATCGAATCTGTGTTTTGGTACAGGCGAAGCTTACAGCGCGGTGTTTTTCTAATTACGGGACATTAGTATGTTGTAGTCCACGTGCAATGTGGCGCGGGGTAGGGAAGGATGTCATCACTTTACTAATTTTTTAATTGTTCAAAAGTTATAAGCTCTGAAAGTTTTCAATTTTTACTGATTTTTACGAGAACCGCCTTCACGTTTGAATTTATATTTCCGGAACCATAAGAGAAACAAAGTTGCAATTTCTTTTTGGTACAGTAATTGCTTCCGGAAATGCCGAATTTTGGGTTGCCGTGAATTTCCCTGTGCTAGTAAAGCAATAGAAAATGGTCTTTTTAGGCGTTAGACAGACGTGATGTCGTCGAATCGTGGCACGTGATCTTCGAATTGTCTTCGAATCGTGGCATGTGCTCTTCGAATTGCCTTCGAATCGTGGCACGTGGTCTCCAAATTGTCTTCGTATCGTGTCATGTGGTCTCCGAATTGTCTTCGAATCGTGTCATGTGGTCTCCGAATTGTCTTCGAATCGTGGCATGTGGCCTCCGAATTGCCTTCGAATCCTGTAATGTGGCTTCCGAATTGCTTTCGAATCGTGGCATGTGGTCTCCGAATTGCCTTCGAATCATGGCACGTGGTCTCCAAATTGTCTTCGAATCGTGGCATGTGGTCTCCAAATTGTCTTCGTATCGTGTCATGTGGTCTCCGAATTGTCTTCGAATCGTGTCATGTGGTCTCCGAATTGTCTTCGAATCGTGGCATGTGGCCTCCGAATTGCCTTCGAATCCTGTAATGTGGCTTCCGAATTGCTTTCGAATCGTGGCATGTGGTCTCCGAATTGCCTTCGAATCATGGCACATGGTCTCCAAATTGTCTTCGAATCGTGGCATGTGGTCTCCAAATTGTCTTCGAATCGTGTCATGTGGTCTTCGAATTGTCTTCGAATCGTGGCATGTGGTCTCCGAATTGCCTTCGAATCGTAGCAAAAAAATTGGAAATAAAAAAGTTAAGTCATTGTTTTTATTCCAGCATTACTATGTATTCGTGGCACGTTGCCCCCGAATTGCCTTCGAATCGTGTCACGTGGCCTCCGAATTGCCTTCGAATCGTGGCAAAAAGATTAGAAATAAAAAAGTTAAGTCATTGTTTTTATTCTAGCATTACTATGTATTCATATTAATGTACACCGGTATGCTGGCTGCTGCCTTTTTTTACGAAGTTTCTATAAAAAGGAGCCACGAGGCTTGAAGAATCGCGACTTAGTATTCTCAATTCTTCCGGTTTCAATTCCGACCTTCCGGACATTTCTGGGAGAAATTACTGTGATCTCGAAGAACATACGTGCCTGAACTTTCGTTCGTATTTCAAAGAAAGAATTTGAAAAAATATGTTCGTCTTCTATGAGCTCTTGCCTTTCCATTCCAACATTTTAATTCGCGGACACCCTGACAGCGTAATTAGGGTAGAGCTGCAAAGGTCACGCAATTCGTTTGGATCGACCCTACTCTTCGGGACTAGGATTGCCATCCATCCGTCCAGGCTTTCCCGCACTCGTCCTAGTTTTTAGTATGTCCGGGGTCGCCGGAGGGATCTTTTTTAGAGGGAGGTTTCTGTCTAAAACTTTTAAAATATCGATTTCTACTTCTTTTGTTTGTTCACTTTCTATGACTCTCCAAATGTATGTGTAGATAAAAGGAAATTTCATAATTCTAAAAATGAGCAAAGTTATAGGCCTTTGAGTGGCATCACAAATCAAATTGATCCTTCGACAGGTTGTTTTCATTCTTTAGTCAATTAACTTTCTTTGCAAATAAAAATCCTTTAACAGATCAAAGTTGGCTATCTTTTATTCAACTTTTAAATTTAATACTTCTGAATTTATAAACTTAATAGTTCATTAACTTTAATTTTTATTAATTTATTAATTTTGATTTATTAATATAATAATAATAATATAATATAATAATATTAATATAATAATAATGATGATAATAAAATGATATAAATTTCATTGGAACTCAAAAGTTCATTACATTGACCGCAAATAACTATTTATGAAACATGATTCAATTATTGGCTTTAATATGTATTTTATTATTAATAATTGGATGGGTTAAAATCATAATGGCGTAAGTCACAATTTCTACATTGCGAGAAAATTATTGACCAAAACTGTTAAGATAATTTAGAGTTAAATTCATTTCATGTAACTTCGTAAGTTATTTCACTTGTCTTTCGATTCCAAACCAATCAATTAAAAATAAATGAATTCAATTTGGCACAGGGGTACGTCATTTGCAAAAGAATGAATAAAATCTTGTAAAAAAGTGAACTCAGTTTCCAAAATTCTATAGTAAAAAGGGTAGTACGATTTATTAAAAGTATTAATTTTTCGTGCAAAACCTGGGTACCCAATTCGCGTATAATTGATTTATCGGTACGGAGGAAACGCACAATGGACCAGGCAGGTCGAGCGATTTGGCCAAACAATCGTTTGTGGTTAATAACCCTGAAACCGGTGGCGCGCGACTAGAATAGTGTTCGGATCGATGAGGATTTCCAAAGTGATTTCGAGGACTATCCGGTTATATGAAATTCTCTCCATAAATGTTCCAATAATACGGCGTCGCGATGCTCCCAGCAATACCGCAAGACAGATTATGCAAGACCGACCTCTCGTTACGCTTGTGTTAGGATCCTCGGAACTGGCTCTCCGCTCGCGCCATTTACCATTAATCTTGTCCATTGTTCCCTTCGTACGAAACTCCGGATTCTGGAACGGTCGCGTATTATTCCCTCGCGTCGTTCTCTCTCTCTCTCTCTCTCTCTCTCTCTCTCTCTCTCTCGCCGCTTTCACAATCCCGCGCAAACTTCTGCGGAGGAATACCGCGAAATTCGACGGAGGTGTCATCCAAAAAGGGACGGCACCCTCCCAAAGTTCGACCATCGAATACGTCAACGACAAATTACGATCGAACTTCGTGCATCGTTCGATAATTAAAATCTACAAAAATATTAGGTCTACCGGAAAGTTCTGTCCATTTTCATGCGTTTATTAATATTTATTGTGGAATATACTTTCCATCGTTACTTATGACTTCTTGCCAAATTAATTTTCCAATTAGATGAACTGTAGAACACTTGTGTAAATTGTCAGTTACAAATATCTTCGTTCATCTTTGGAAACCAACTAACATTTTTAGGTTCACACGACTTGAGATTTTTCAGACGTTGGACGGAATAATTTACTAGCTGATACGTAAACAAAGTTTCTGGAAAATTGCCTTTGCCCGGAGTCGCGAAGAACCTAGTAAAGGTGGTTTTTCATCGTTTTTCTATTTGGACACTTCTATTACAGATTTGTAAAATACGTTTCTTTAGACATGTGTTAGCTATATATTAGGTCTACCGGAAAGTTCTGTCCGTTTTGAAATATAACACAATTTTCGTACATTTAATTATATTTATTGTAGAATATACTTTCCATCGTTACTTATGACTTCTTGCCAGCGTGTTAAACGCACGCACAAAGCAAACATTCTGTGTCATAATTTTCTTCGTAATCACTTTTCCATCATTTAGAATAATTCCTTCTTCATCATCTGTCGAACTATCACTTCTGCGCGTTCTCTTTTAGTGTTCCTTTTGGAATTGTCTTTCTTAGTTTCGCATTACATTATAATAAGAACTTTCAATGGTCCCATATTTGTAAACAATAACATGTTATATATTATAAGGAATCTTCAGGGTAATCTTCAATCTTTAACGATATATTAGGTCTACCGGAAAGTTTTGTCCGTTTTTCAATTGAAATATAACACAATTTTTATACATTTAATAATATTTATTGTAGAATATACTTTCCATCGTTATTTATGACTTCTTGCCAGCGCGATGGCAACTTGTAAATGCCATTTTTAAAAAATGATTTATTTTTAGAGGCGAAGAACTCGACTAGTGCTCGGTTGACATCAGCTTCAGTTTTGAATTTTTTTCCTGTAAAAAGTTTTGCAAAGAGAGAAACAAGTGATAATCGGAGGGTGCTAGGTCCAGGGAGTATGGTGGATGCGACAGAATTTCCCAGCCTAGCTCTGCGATTTTCGGACGAGTCGCCAAAGCAGCATGTGGTCTGGCATTATCATCGGTAGCCATGTTTTCACGATCGCGTCTCGCTTAATAATGACACGAGACATCTTTGTTTCAGTTTATTTAGGAGAGTACATGCGTGTAAATGCAACGATAAAGAGAGACAGTGATATATGTCTCGAATCAACATGTGCGTATGGATTGAAACTCGAAGCGACACTATCGGACAGATCTTTCCGGTAGACCTAATATTTCAATATTATAAAAGAATTTGTGTCGGATAGCCGTAAAATAAGCAATCGCATGAATATGTCACTACCGTTTTTTATCCGGGGCAACTTCGCGTTCATTTCGATACCTATGTGTTAGGATAGAATTGACATGTTGTAAAAGCACACATTCTAAGTTGTCCGGCATTCGAAAGCCACCAAGTCTCGCCATTCTTGAAATCAGAGGTATTTAAATCCAAAGTTGGATATTCGTAAAATGTATAATCTTCTCGTCGAAAAGTGTACAGAAAATAATAAATCTCGTGAGAATCGTACATGTGTGTAAATGCAATGATAAAGAGAGATAGTCATATATGTCTGAAATCAACATGTGCGTATGGATTGAAACTTGAAGCGACACTATCGGACAGAACTTTCCGGTAGACCTAATATTTGCCATTGCCAAAACATTTCGCGAAATCAGAGAGGGGCATTATTCCAATTATTTCGAATAAATACGTAGGGGAGGAATTCCATATCTCAGGAATTCTCCATTTCCAGATTGCAAGACATTTTCGGGACACCCTGTATAATGTAAAATGGGATTTGGAACACATTCATCCTGTCATATTTAGGTAAATTGCGAAAATACCTTTTCGGTACCTGAAAACTAATTTTCCTTGCTGCTTTAAAATTGTGTTATAAGTGTTTTTTTTTAGTAAATATATTCTCCCTTCTTGTTTTGAATCTCTAATTTCATATGTCCTAAAGAAACGCTGATAGTTACTTTGCACTAATAAGCATATTCTAGATAACAATTTATAATTAAAGTTCGAAAGTGCGGTCGAGGTTGATTGTGACAGTGACAGTCGCGATCGATAGTCTTCTTCATCTTATAATTTAAATAAGAATAATTTAATAAACATAATTTATATGATTTAAATACTAATACGAAGAATGAATGAACAATATCACGAAAGTAAAAACACGTGACACAGCGATCTTTCTTGCACTTACAGAACTACAGTAAATTCTCCACAATTGTCTTTCAGCTTGTAAGTAAAAATGAACAATTCGGGAAGAGGTGACACGATTATTCACGTCTTGCGCGTCGTTTTTCTCGTTGTTGGACAATCAGCGACTATAAAAACGAGCCTCAAAGCTTGAATAATCGTATCTCCTCTTGCCAAATCGTCCATTTTCGTTCCTAAGCTGAGGGACAATGTGAGAGAAATTACTATAGAAAGCAACTATATTTATCCTATACTTATATTACTATATTTATATTATATTTAAGCAACGTCAATATTTTTTATATGAAAAGTTCGTTGTCATGGACCTGGTATTTCTGCACTTAGAAAATTGCGGACCACAATCATGATCTGGAACAACTTTTGACGGGGAAGTACGCGGAGATCTCAACCGCAGACAAGATTCCTAATTTCATTGAGCCACTATCACCCGTTCGATGATAAAGCAGCCCTGTGGAACTCGGAAACCACAGTCTCGTGCGAAAGCGGTCGCGTGCAAGTCAAATCAAAGTTTCCCCAACCCCGGTGGTACCTCCTCAGGAAATATCCTTTTACATCCCGTAACTTGGTCCGGGAACTTCTCTCAGCGGACACGAGCGTTTCGAATTAATTACGTCGTTGGTTCGAACGTTAACTCGAACGAGAAATACAGTTCGAGGAACATCGAGTGGTTTCCTCGTGTGTCACGAAGAGTGGAATTTGAAGAGCAGATTAAGCGTAGCCAGAATTGCAACTGGAAGAACGTAATTGACCGTCCTACGGTTGTTGATAAAAACATACAGTAATGGTGGTGATCATTGGGTCATATACAGGATGATTCGCTAAAGCTGTTTCAAAGCAATATCTCTGTTATCGTTAACCCTTAAATGCATATTGTTGCCAATTGTCTACATTCCGGTTCCACTGAATTTTATTCGAAAACCTGAGTATGCGCGTTTCCGAACACACGTTGATAACAATAAACAATAGACCATGCGTGAAATAAAAGAATTGACATTACTTTTGGCGAGTAAGTTATATGTTTTTTGACATTTGAATGTGATGGGTGATAGCTTTCAGGTTGCAAAGGATTTTCACGGACCGAGTGCATCGAATGCAAGGTTGCTTTGTGTCGCAACAAAAATCGCAATTGCTTTGCTGCATTTTATTTATAAATAATGTGAAAATTCCTATACTAATAGATAATATAAATACATGACCATTCTTTTACGTCTACAATAATTTTAGTAATAAACGCATATCGTTGCCAAAAGTCGACATACAACTTTTTTTCAAAATAAATACTCAATATTATTACCTAGATTTTTTTATTTATTTTCTACGTAACCTATGACTACATTCCTATGAAAAACGATTTTCTAAAAATCAAAACGAAAAATCATGCATATTGAAATAATCTTCTATCGAAATGAGCATGCTTCCAGCTGTTTAAAAACTGAAGATGCGTTCTCAAAGTATTGTGATAATAGAAGAATTAATTAGATAACAGATGAAATTCGTAGTTATAGCCTACAGTTTGAATTCTTTTTGTGGTACATAACGTGGTACAGAAAATTCTCTCTAATTAACGCTCGAATCGTGCATAAAAATGAACAATTTTGGAAGAAGAGATACGATTATTCGAACTTTGCGACTCGTTTCTATAGTTATCGACAATTGGTAATTATAAGAATGAGCTGCAAGGCTCGAATAATCGTATCTCCTCTTACAAAATTGTCCATTTTTGTATACAATCCGAGCGTCGATTAGGGAGAATTTACTGTACTTAACCTTTTAGGCACGACGCGCCACTATAGTGGCTTTCGCAGATGTCATCTTTCAGAACGACACGTCACTATAGTGGCTTTCGCGGATTGTTTCACACTTCTTTTGTCTTCACATCGATTTACAACAGTCTACAGGGTGTTCCAAAAATATCTCGCAATCCGGAAATGGCGGGTTCCCCGGATCATTCGAAGCAACTTCTTCCTTTACAAAAATGTTCTTCGAGACACCGTTAACGAGTTATTAACGAAAAACAGTGACCAATAAGAATCGAGTACGGCTGACGCGAGGCGGCCCAGCCAACCAGCGCGCGAAGCCCAGTTCCGCTCACTGGCTCGATCGCCTCGCGCCAGCCGAGCTCGCCTCTCATTGGTCACTGTTTTTCGTTAATAACTCGTTAACGGTGCCTCGGAGAAATTTTTTGTAAAGGAAAAAGTTGCTTCAAATGACCCGAGGAACCCGCCACTTTCGGATTGCGAGACATTTTTGGGACACCCGGTATATACAGTATCAGAGTCTGTACAGTACACATCAGACTCTGTCGTCCAGAGAAATAGCCTCGCGCAGAATTCAGCCGTACTTAAAAGGTTATTACAGAAATCGCAAAGTCTAAAAATATCTGAAAATTCTGACGAGTATCTTATTCTTATTGTCTGAAAGCCACGCGAACAATTGTATGTTTTCCATAACATCGGAACATCTAACAATAAGGCTCACGAGTTTAGCAATAAACAAAAAATCAAAGAAATCAATATATAACGTTATGTTATACCGAAATCTAGAAATCTGACATAACAGAGCCCTTTTGGAAGAAGTTGGCACGTCACGCGTGGCATTTTAAACAACGGGATCGCGCGTTTCGCGAGAAGAAAATAAGCCTAGATCGTAATCGGATAATTTGATTAATTCGGGCTCGACTCGCGGGAACAACGAGAAACCCGCGTCGGTATCGTTGCGTCACGTCGTCATTACCGTCAGCCACAAGCCATAAAGGATATTACGGCCGCTGTTGTAACAAGTCTGAAAGAGGAGCTTGCCGGTGAAAGCCCGAAGTTAACGCAGTAACGTTATTAAATTTCTCTGACGATTTCTCGTCGACGTCTATGGCTACCTATTCCGAGCAACAAGAAAATGCTTTAATCCTGCGGAGGTCGGTCTTAAAATCGACATTCGCGTGACTGCCGCGGAACGGAATGTTTCTCTGTAAAAGAAAAAAAATGGAGAGAGCAAGTTACTGTTGCTACTATAATTTAATTATAGCGGGGTAAAAGTTCGTTAATGACAACGTGCATCATATATAGAATCCCGAAATATGTGTACGATTATTATTGGTTGGATATGAAAAGGCTTAAAAATAGGTCACGACGCTTAGAAGTCTTTCTAAGATAAACTCTTTCTCGTAGAACACTGACTGCTGACCGTCACAGTTCGCAAGTGCTAGGACGTGCAAATTAAAAAAAAATTGTTGATTCATAAATTATTGTATATAATTATATCTCTTATATATATATTAAAATATATATAAAATAATATTATTATAATAATTTATATTATTATATAATAATATAAAATATATATAATATAATAATATTTGATTATATAATTAAAAAAAATTGTTGATTCATAAATTATTGTATATAATTATATCTCTTATATATATATTAAAATATATATAAAATAATATTATTATAATAATTTATATTATTATATAATAATATAAAATATATATAATATAATAACAATATTTAATTATATAATTAAAAAAAATTGTTGATTCATAAATTATTGTATATAATTATATCTCTTATATATATATATATATATATGTTATGATATATAATTATATCAACTATTATCTAAAATGTAACGCACGGATTATCGAAATTCTTAATAATTGTAGAAATGGCAGTAGTTCGCTAAAAAAAACAGCTGTTTATTTTTTTTTTAAATCAATTTTAAATGCTTGTAAAAAATGAAATAATTGACATATCAAAAAATTCGTACGCTACATTGTAAAACAACGCTTTCAAAAACCGTAAGAAAGCATTTGTAATTTGTTTAAGAAGACCGATGTATCGATTCAAGCGTGCGATAGATGATATTTAAACGAAAAGAAAAAAGATTTTAATCTTTCCGAATATTCAGAAAATGTTTGCTTTCCGAACGAAAATCAAATATTTGAATAATCAAAAACCAAGGCGAGTGTATAATTGATTAAACAATCGATCACTTTTATACTGAACGCATGCTAAAATAATTTAAAAATCCGACAAATTCGATCAAGGCTACCAAAGGCTACCGTGCGCGAAGGTATCGCGTTATTGTTGCCCAAGTGATAATTAAACCAATATTTGAGGCGGAAAATTGCCAATCCAAGCAAGAAAGATACAGAGAACCGGTGGTAAAGGGTAATCCGGAATTAGCAGTGGAATCACGAAGAACTGGTCGAGTTCGAACGTCAGCAAAGTAACGACGACGCGAGAATGTATCGAGGTTTGTGGAGACAGTACGTATATGTATTGCAGTTCTATCGCAGTCCCGCAGTGAAAACAGTAATCAAACTTTGGTTGGTGAAGGCAAAGTCACCCCAACCGAAGGTCGGGCCGCGTTTAAGGGGTGTTCTTCCCTTCGCATCGGTAACTTCTGCTTACCCTTCCACCGGCGAGGCCGGTTCGGATATTCGTCCGAGCAGTACGTACGCGTGCAGTAATTTGTTCGCGAGCGTACACATACCGATAACATCGTCAACTCGATGTCCGGCGTGTTCAAGTTACCGCCGAGCTAAACTTTATCGCGTGAATCGCGTTTAACCCGTGGCCACAACAAAGCTATCGCGTCACCCGATAGCCATAGACGATGTCGGTCAAAGATGTCAACTCCTATCGACCTGCAACACCGGCTGTAGCGCCGTGCTTTTACGACGCCTTTTTGACGCGCGGGGATCGAACGTCAACCCTACCGGGGTTGTAAGGCCCGGGCTTCACTTGTTTGAAGACGCGTCGGTTTTGTATGGTTATCGGTCCGATCGACCGATTTCGAAAGAATGAGCGATTGAGTTCCCGAGTCGAATGAGTCTCCGGTTGCGACGAGTGAGTCTCCGAACGATTGAGACTGTTTGACGCACGAGTGAGACTCCGGGTCGAGAATATATCTTTTTGAAGGCGACTGTAAGAATAATAATATTGCTACTAAACTACTGAACCACTCGACTGCTCGCGTTTTTTATACCCTTCTCCCCACTTGAGATTCTTGAAGGAACCTCCACCTCCATGCCGGGATGCACTGATTGGTTTTCTCGAAAATTACGATTTCCCAATCAGCGTCCTCCGAACGTTTCGTCACCACCCTCTCGTACCGTCCTGCACGGGCCTTGTCTCGAAGAGGGGTGCGACACGTAATTGCGAGGTTGGGGAGGTCCTCTGGGCCTTGAGATGTCATCCCCGCGACGGTTGGGACTAACTTTCCCAAGACGCGTTCAAAAATCTCAAGTGTTGTTGAGGGAGGTTTTTTCGGGCCTTTTGGATTTACGACACGTCGCGGTCATTAGAAAAGACGGAGACACTGCCCGGATGTTCGGCAGCTGCCAAAAAAGGTCTCCGTCTCCTCAAATGACCCACGTTTGTCCGTGCCATAAACCCTTCACGAGAGAGGTCTGCGGGAGGTTCTACGTGACGGAACACCGGCTGATTTTTGCAGAAAAAGTATGGAACAACTACTATTTTGACGAAAAAAAAGCGTTTCTTTTATATTTCCCTCGATTAACATGTTGAGTGCGGCGTCAGCCCCCTGGGAATGACAGCGAACCTATCGTTTGGACGGCACCGGCGCATGGGACCGGTAGTATGTCAAGGTGAAAAAATAGTGCCGGCCGCGGCTGCCTCGACGGAGAACCCAGAAAAATCAACTCCGTGCTTAAAGCGTTAATTAATGTAATTAGAACATTTTTAACATTTGTTTGCTTTTGACAATGTACGTATCTGAAATAAAGCGTATCACAAATGAAAACACGAATGTCACGAAACATACTCATATGTTTGCTTGATCGGCAAACTTTCATGGAAATAAATACTCGAGCGTTAAGGAAATTTCAATTCATTATTTCAACTAAGTATTTCAGGTTCACGTTGTAAAGTATTAGGTCTATACCGGAAAGTTCTGTCCGATAGTGTCACTTCAAGTTTCAATCCATACGCACATGTTGATTTCAGACATATATGACTATCTCTCTTTATCATTGCATTTACACGCATGCACTCTCCTAAATAAACTGAAACAAAGATGTCTCGTGTCATTATTAAGTGAGACGCGATCGTCCGAAACACAGTTCAACGAATGATTCGCAAAGCTAATTTAATAAATAATAATCGTGTTAAAGTACGTAAGGGTTATGTTAGAGAAATATGAAGAATATTATCAATAACCTTGACATAACCTTGATATGACCTTGATATAACCTTGACATAACCTTGATATGACCTTGATATGACCTTGATATAACCTTGGCATGACCTTGGCATGACCTTGATATGACCTTGATATAACCTTGGCATGACCTTGGCATGACCTTGATATGACCTTGATATAACCTTGACATAACCTTGATATGACCTTGATATAACCTTGGCATGACCTTGGCATGACCTTGGCATGACCTTGATATGACCTTGATATGATCTTGATATAACCTTGGCATGACCTTGACATAACCTTGATATAACCTTGACATGACCTTGATATGACCTCCATATAACTTTGACATAACCTTGATATGACCTTGATATGTCAAGGTTATGTCAAGGTTATATCAAGGTCATATCAAGGTCATATCAAGGTTATGTCAAGGTTATTGATAATATTCTTCATATTTCTCTAACATATCCCTATCAAAGTTATGTCAAGGTTATTGATAATATTCTTCATATTTCTCTAACATATCCCTTACGTCCTTTAACACGATTATTATCTATTAAATTAGCTTTGCGAATCATTCGTTGAACTGTGTTCGGGCACGGAATTATTTAAATTAAAATATCATTTACGTACTTTGTTAATCTCCACTGTGTACACCTTGCTTAGAAAATTAAACACCTTACACTAGAAAATTAAAACAGCCGTCACGCTTAAATTACATACTATTTCGGGTCCGAAAAATTAGTGAATATTCTTCAGACGTTCTAAAGTAAAGGGTGAACAGCGTTTTTCTTAAAAATATCACTGTTACGTAGTAAAAAGAAATCCGGAAAGTTCTCTCTTCGTAATTTGTTCAATACTTCGAACATATCTGTCAAAGCCTCGTGCTGCGGGCTCTCGGACTTCGCGCCGTCACCTCTCATTGGTCACTGTTTTCCGTAAATAACTCGTAAACAAAGCCGCAGATCGCATTTTCGCAAAGGAAAAAGTTACTTCAAATGACCTCAGCTGCCCCTCATCTTCGGCTGTTAAAACAATTGTGGAACACCCTGTATAATACAGTTGGGGGAAATAATATTTGCAAATATTTCTAATGTGTCTTAATTGAAATATTTTCACTCATATCCGATCCGCGGTTTAGTTATAACTTCGAATCGCTAACTAATATGGCAATTGATAGTTAACCCTTTGCAGTCGGAGACATTTTAACTCGTAATTCAAAATAGTTTCTTCGATCTATAGTATTTCCATTTTATATAGCTTAACGCACTTTATACGTATGAAACTGCATTTCGCGACTCATGCAACGGTTACACTTTTAGCAGATTTTATATGTAAACCGATTTGAGAGATAACGTTAAAATTATTTTGTAATGCGATACAGCAGTTTTTAATGGCGCCGCAGTGTCGACATTCGAGTGCAAAGGGTTAAGTCGAAGATCTCTCTGTTGTCTCTCTCCTCGTTGCTACCTCTACGTTTTCATCTTTATACGAACGAAATCGTTAAGCGGGCCAGAGTACCCTTCTACGCTAACAAACTAGTGACACTATCTCGTCGCACCAATCTCAATTTTCCTAGTCTCACATTCCCTGCTTCAACGTAGTCCCTATCATTTAAAACGACCAAACCCTCGCGTAGAGACCCCTGTTAGCTTTGATCGCTTGATCTGTTTTTCCGGCGTCCCATAATTCGTTTTCGATCACGTTATCTGCTTCACGACAATTTAGAGTTCACTAAACGTTTGATCGTTTAATTTCGTTGTATAACATGTTTAGAGTCATCAGACACACATTCAAAGATTGAACATTCGCATAAGCGAATATGGAATTAATACTGGAATGAATAGATTAAATGATATTCGATCTAAATACTGGAATTAATTTACTAAATGATATTCGCATAAGTCAACTTTTTCTTAGACCAATCGAATTCGTGTATATATATATTAGTAATACTAATATATATATACACGAATTCAATTGGTCTAAGAAAAATTGGTCCAATCGAATTCGTGTATATATATATTAGTATTACTAATATATACATATATATATATATATATATATATATATATATATATATATATATATATATATATAAATGATATTCGATCTAAATACTGGAATTAATTTACTAAATGATATTCGCATAAGTCAACTTTTCCTTATATATATATGCGAATATCATTTAGTAAATTAATTCCAGTATTTAGATCGAATATCATTTAATCTATTCATTCCAGTATTAATTCCATATTCGCTTATGCGAATGTCCTATCTTTGAATGTGTGTCTGATGACTCTAAACATGTTATACAACTAAATTAAATGATCCACGAGAAATAGAGCACCGAAACAGGACTTGATTTTAACTATAATTTAACCGTAAACTTTTATAAACATAAAATTTAGTGAACTCGTTTAGTAAACTTTTAACTTTTTCTGTTTTAAGTTAAGTTTTACATTAACATTTTAATCCTGTTACGAAAGTTCAATTTTAACAGTTACTTTGTATTTTCTTGATAAAAATTCTAAAGGGATACTTATTTCTTAACAGATATTTTAATGTAATGTGTAAAAATTTATGCTATTTTTCAATTTAGTTAGCATTATTTAAGGAATTGGAAACAGGATGAATATACAGGGTGTCCCAGTATCGGTTGTATAACTGGAAAGAGGATGATTCTACATAAAAAGAAGATGAATCAAAAATAAAGAATAAAATTTTTTCAGTTGAAGCTTTGCACGAAAATAATTCAAGTCATTTAGAGCAGTTCTATCTAGAATTACAATAAATGTACACATCTTTTTGAACTTTTTGTTTGGGGTCTTAGTACTATTACTAAGCTTTTTTTGCATTTTTGGACATTTTTCGCGGTTTTTTGTCGGTTTCTGTCGGTTTTTGCGGGTTTTTGAAATTCCGTGATTTTTTATATTTTTCATTATTGGTTAAATATTTCAGTCACTATTATGAAAATCATCGTACCTGGTCAATTAAATACAGCTCTGTCCATTGAATTCGAACCGTATGAAAATATTTAATTTTTTTCTAGTTGTAATATTCGGTCACAAATGGCGAATTATCGTCATTATTATGTTACGATATACGCACTATTATTCATTACTGCAACTTTAGTTTTGTCAAAGATATTTTTTTCAGTTTGAATGTGAATATTAAATGAATATTAATGTGAATATTAAATGAATATTAATATTAATAATTAAATGAATATTAATATAATATTAAATGAATATTAAATGAATGTTAATGTTATTTCTAAATTCTTCTGAGCTTTTTATTACTTCTCATTTTTAGCAGTCAACTTTACCATAAACGCGTGATATTTGCAATTCACATATGTACAAACAATTCGCCGTATTATAAACGCGTGAAATTTGTAATGTACACATGAACAATTGCCACAACTATAAATACATGTAATCTGCGTCTTACATACAAATAATTGCCAGAATTATAAATTACACGAAATTATGGAAATATGAGAGATACGACATGAAAAAAGAAAAAAAAAATTAAAACCGTAGATTAAAACCGGTCTAGATTTAATGCTGCAGGAGCTGCACCGCCATACATTTCTACCTGGGAAATTTCTACCATGGGGGATTGTGGGTTTTTTTTCTCTAACAATAAGTAACATGTGGTTTAAGCTCGTATACAACAAAACGCTGCATTACTCATATAACTTTACAGTAATCATATTTGCATAACGGAACAATCCAATCTCTTCGATTCTTAACACTTCCACGACCGCGCTAGGAACCTCAAAAATTTGCATAAAATTACAATATTTCATCCAATTAAACAAAAATTACGAAGCAAACTTATATGGCATCAATTACTTCTTCATCATTCGCATCTCTTGCAAACCTTAATAAAATGAAGCAATCATGTTTAATTTTTCATTAATCATCCATTCGGTCAGCAATCGACTGAATTTAAAACGGGGAGATCTCCCCATTCGGATGGCTAAGTATTAAAAAGTAACTCATTGTCAATTTCAAGCAACACATACTAGTAGTATGTGTTTACTTACTAGTAGTAATTTTCATGCGTCTTCTCAGTAATTGGGGGAAAAGTAGGCCATAATAATCAATATTTTATGATCAGTATTCGTATACCATTTATTATGATTACTATTATTATTATTATTTTGTTACCTGCAAATGGTTCATTCTGACGACAACCGTGTATTTTTTTTACGTGTCACAGCTCAATCTAAGGCAACCCATACGCAAAACTACAAGGTAAATATTTTTTATTCTTTCATTTTGTTCATTTTTTAAGAAAAATATATTAACATATAATACAACACATTACTTATTCGATAAATGTAAAATTAATTATTCCCGAAAAATTATAACAAACCAAAGGCACAACAATTGCAAAAAAATGCAGAACTACAAGGTAAATATTTTGTATTCTTTCATTTCGTTTATTTTTTAAGAAAAAGAAATTAACATATAATACAATATATTACTTATTCGATAAATGTAAAATTAATTATTCCCGAAAAACAAACCAAAGGCACAACAATTGTTCATACCACAGTAACCGGCATCACCGCTAGCCTATATGTATACACAAATCAATAAAGATGAAACCTGACACTGTAACTAACAATAAATGACCGTCCTATTATCCAAACATCCATGTCACTCCACTTAAGCCGGATAATCGAGGTTCCAATGTATTAGGTCTACCGGAAAGTTCTGTCCGTTTTTGAATTGAAATATAACACAATTTTCATACATTTAATAATATTTATTGTAGAATATACTTTCCATCGTTACTTATGACTTCTTGCCAGCGCGATGGCAACTTGTGAATGCCATTTTTAAAAAATGATTTATTTTTAGAGGCGAAGAACTCGACTAGTGCTTGGTTGACATCAGCTTCAGTTTTGAATTTTTTTCCTGTAAAAAGTTTTGCAAAGAGAGAAACAAGCGATAATCGGAGGGTGCTAGGTCCGGGGAGTATGGTGGATGCGACAGAATTTCCCAGCCTAGCTCTGCGATTTTCCGACGAGTCGCCAAAGCAGCATGTGGTCCGGCATTATCATCGGTAGCCATGTTTTCACGATCGCGTCTCGCTTAATAATGACACGAGACATCTTTGTTTCAGTTTATTTAGGAGAGTACATGCGTGTAAATGCAATGATAAAGAGAGACAGTCATATATGTCTCGAATCAACATGTGCATATGGATTGAAACTTGAAGCGACACTATCGGACAGAACTTTCCGGTAGACCTAATATTTCAATATTATGAAAGAATTTGTGTCGGATAGCCGTAAAGTAAGCAATCGCATGAATCTGTCACTACCGTTTTCTATCCGAGGCAACTTCGCGTTCGTTTCGATACCTATGTGATAGGATAGAATTGACATGTTGTAAAAGCACACATTCTAAGCTTTCCGGCATTCAAAAGTCGCCAGGTCTCGCCATTCTTGAAATCGGAGGTATTTAAATCCAAAGTTGGATATTCGTAAAATGTATAATCTTTTCGTCGAAAAGTGTACAGAAAATAATAAATCTCGTGAGAATTGTACATGCGTGTAAATGCAATGATAAAGAGAGACAGTCATATATGTCTCGAATCAACATGTGCATATGGATTGAAACTTGAAGCGACACTATATCGGACAGAACTTTCCGGTAGACCTAATATTTGAGGGCGCAGGAGAGCCTATAGAAATAAGCAAGGAGCTAACCTCAAGACAAACCGCTGTATCGACCACCGATAGGCGGCCGCGTGATGCATCGCCGTTTAGACAAACAAGAGAGGAACGTATGCGACCGAACGAAATCTAACTTTCGCGAAGGTGAAGCCACCCCCAGGGCCGACCTCGGTAACGGCCCTTGCGGGGATCCCCGAGGCCTGGCATTAGTAAGCTGGCTGGTTCCTGTAGCATGCCCACTAACTGCTAGCCGGCCTTAATGGACCGTTTTACCCTCGACCAACCGAACGACCCACCACCGTCAGATTACAAGCCTGACCGCCGCGGCTACACTCGCTTAAACCACCCCTAACTCCCTCGCTGCCACTGTCTCTCCCAAACCCGGAACCATCCTCTCTACTCTACCTGCTACTGCCTGCTTCTGGCTGCTTCTGCCTGCCCTTTACCGCCCTCTTGACCATGGAGCGAGCTTGATTGTCGGTACAGTAATGAACGCGGCTTAGACACCGGCGTAGAAACCTGACCTCCCCGGGTCTCTCTCTTCTTCGCCAATAATTGTTACGGCTTCCTCACGGATACGCCGCGATGCAATCGCGTCTCCTATCTAGTTGCACCGAGGCCACCGGCAAGATATTCGGATTAACGCAACACAATCTCGCGCCCGCCAAGCAATTTGCACGTTCTCCACACAGTTCGACACACCGGATCGCCACGTGAAATTTTCCAACACCCAGGGAGATGGGTCATGGTTTCATTTTTGATCTACGGTCCGCATCGATATTACCTAACGACACTGCATGGGATCGTCGAAAAATTTGTAATAAACAATAAGTTGTGCTTCGTGTATATGTAAAGAGTGTTGTTTGTTTTTACGTTACGAGGAGTTACTTATCGGTGATTTATAATTTACAGCTACGCAAATTACAATGGAGCTAATAAAAATGAATAGGCTTATTTTCAGTCGCAACGAATATCTTGTAAAAAATCAATGCAAATTGGAAGTAAAATTTCTTTACTGCGAAGCGACAACACTTCAGGATACAGTTTCAAAATACTATTAATTTTTGATAATTCTGTAATCGGGGGCGTTAATTATGTAGCTTAGGTGTGTTATTGCGGACGCTAACAGTTCTATGTGCTATGGAAAAGTGTCACGATTATTTTCTGACCATGGTTTCTTTTCGTTTTTAATAGAGGTTTAATGTCGCATCTACTATTGGATCATTAGCGAATTTCATTACAAATAATAATCTAAGCGAATGGAAATATGTCGCTGTACGTTCCAATGAACGAAGTTTCCAAGAGCAAGATATATTAGGTCTACCGGAAAGTTCTGACCGTTTGAGAAATGAAAGGAAATAATAGATTTCTCATAAGTTTAGTAATATTTATTGTACAATATAATTTCCGTCGTTACTTGTGACCTCTTGCCAGCGTGATGGCAATTTGTGAGCAACGTTTTTCAAAAATATATGTCACAAATGAACATGTGCATACCCGTCGAAATTTGCAATGACATTATCAGACAGAACTTTCCGGTAGACCTAATATTTATCGCGTGTTCGAATTTCAACAATGCAAGAACGCGAATAAATTAAGAAGATACTGTAGCATTTCCATTTTCTTTTTACAATCTTTCGATCGACGAAAGAAATATATCTGTTATTCTAATTTTTGCAAAGCTCGAATAATCGTATTATTATCAGACAGAACTTTCCGGTAGACCTAATAATAATATGTACTGAAGGAGCACCCATTCTCTATCGACAAAAGAGAAGCGTAAATGTAAAACCTCGAATCAAAATGCAAATGGCCCACAGCATGGAATATAAAAGAATAATGCTGAATTGGAGATAACATTGAGAGGTAACACACCTTTATTAACAGAAAATCTTCTGCGACTAAACTGTTTATAAAGCGTACGATACTTGTACGCAAATATTGACGGTAACGTTTCTCGTTAATAACAATTGTAGGTTATGCATTTGTAGGTTACTTGAGATTAACGAACGCACTGATCCGTGATAAAGTACACCAAACGAGGGAAAATTAATTACTATTTAACTGTAACACATCTTGAATGTTTATCAATAATTAACAAAATTAAACATTCGTAACATGAAAACAGAAAAATCGATGAAGTTTTATTGTCAGTGTCGAAGGTTTTACTGTTTGTATAATTGTTAATATTATGTTTACAATTCGTTAATATATTGTCACGAGATTTGCCAGTATTTCACGTATATATATTCTATATTATTTATTTGTAGACTAGGTATTTCTACAAAATATTTATTTAATATTTAATTATTAATTAATATTAATATTAATATATATATATATATATATATATATATATATATATATATATATATATAATTTAATTAATATTTATTAAAATATTAATTTTATAGGGAAATTGCAAGATATAACCTCAATATAACCTCAACTCAGCATTATTGTAGGTATTTACATTTACAGAATAATAAATATATAAAATATATAAAATATATAAAATATATAAAATATATAAAATATATAAAATATATAAAATATATAAAATATATAAAATTTATAAAAGTATAAAGTGGGACTGGAATGTAGACAATTGGCAACAATGTGCATTTAAGGGTTGAAACGCTTTATAATACATTCTTCAAGGTCACTGGCCACGAATCTAACGTCAAATGAATTCTTTAATCAACTTTCAATTGATAACAAATAAATCTGTTTAATAAAATACTGAATTTAAGTATATAATAGTATAAAAGTATAAAAAGTGGGACTGGAATGTAGAGACAATTGGCAACAATATGCACTTAAGGGTTAAGATCTTCGTTCAGACGATGCTACGAACGCATAAACATCTGCGATCTACCGATAAACAATACGAGCTCGCGGTACGAGTGGAATATTCCGCTGGTTCTACTGGCGTAAAGCTGATGATCATTGTCAACGAGCAGAGTGATACGGGGTATTTAAAATCGTGGGGGCGTTGTTGTCATTTAGGTTGCGTTAATGAGGGGCGGGAGGTGGCCCATTGTCGACGAAGCACCTGACGATTCACTAATGAATTGCAAGAATAAGGACGGATGAAAGCGACGCCTGGGATAAGGGATGCGTGTCTGTGTCCTATGTCTATGGTTCTGTCTCTGTCTCTGTCTCTGTCTGTGTCTCTGTCTCTGTGACTATGTCAGGTGCAGTGTTTTTGTCTTTGGCTGTTTCTGTTTCTGTGTCTGTGTCTATGCTCTGCCTGCGTCTCCCCCCCCCTCTCTCTCACTCTCTCTCTACATCTCCCTCCCTCTCTCTCTCTCTCCCTCCCTCTCTCTCTCTCCCTCTCTCTCTCTCTCTCTCTCTCTCTCTCTCTCTCCCTCCCTCTCTCCCTCCCTCTCTCCCTCCCTCTCTCCCTCCCTCTCTCCCTCCCTCCCTCTCTCTCTCTCTCTCTCTCTCTCTCTCCCTCCCTCTCTCCCTCCCTCTCTCCCTCCCTCTCTCCCTCCCTCTCTCCCTCCCTCCCTCTCTCTCTCTCTCTCTCTCTCTCTGCGACTGCATCTGTTACACCATGACTATGTCAATGTTTGCGTCGATCTCTGTGCCTCTGCGTCTGTGTGTACGTATTTTCGCGTCCGTCTCTGTATCGGTATCCGTGGCTACGTCAATGTTTGCGTCTGTGTCCGTCTCTCGGCGACTGAGCCTGTGCCCGCGCGCGAGTGTGAATGAGCGAGTAATGCGCCAGTAACTCAATAGATTCGTATGAATAGAGTCGGATCGGGACAAAAACGCCGTTGGGGGTGTGAGAAATCTCGCGTGATCGTAGTTACGTAATTTTCAGCCGCGTCGAGTGATTCGATACAAGCCGGGGTGGTAGCAGTAGGGTGAACGAGGACGCGAAGAAGGATCGAGAGGTTCGTTCGGTCGATGAAGGAAAGCGCGGAGGTAACGATCCTCCCTTACTCCTGGTTCACAGTCTGCCGAGGGTTCTTCGAGCGTTACCCGAATCCGTATGCTTCGCACGTATTGTCGGAGGATACGGTGCATCGAGAAATTAAGGATGGTAAATTCTTAAGTAAAAGGATCTTCAGGAAGACCGCCACGACCTCGCTGCCGGACTGGTTCAGGAAAATCGTGAAGGAGCCTCAGGTACGTCTTTCCGTTACAATAAACGTCCTTTTCATGGCATCGGAGATTAGATTGAGTACGGACTCCGTAAGCTCTTCGAAGGAGGCTACGAGATGGAAGATTGAAAAGAATCGAAGCCGCGTAACCACGATATATTTTTAAAAAAATCAATCATTTTCTTTTTATCTTTTTTTATTTCATTATCAATTTTGTTCTCTTCTGTGAACATCATTCGAGGGGATTGAAATCATGATCGAGTCATATTTTGTCCTGATTACGAGCAACGAAGAGTGTTATTGTTTATTAATGTGCGCGTTCTTTTTTTTTATCGAGTAAATTTATTGTTAAGATAATTTAGAGTTAATTTATTGGAACATTATAATCTATTATATTTCTCTTGTATTTTTAACATTTTAGCACGAATAGATAGAAACTCGAATTGCTCGAAAATGTGACTTACGCCACTGTGTTTCTAACCTAGTCAATTTGTACGTAGAGGAAATGCAGCAAGATAGTTTTGGTCATTTATTGTAGTTCCCAAATAAAATCGCTTTGGCCTACATGGTGTCCCAAAAGTTACGCAATCACAGGATACGAGGGGTTTCTGAGGACATTTGAAGCAACTTTTTCCTTTGCAAAAATTTTCTCAGAGGCATCGTTAACGAGTTATTAACGAAAAATACTGACCAATGAGAGGCGAGCTCGGCTGGCGCGAGGCGATCGAGTCAATGAGCGGAACTGGGCTTCGCGCGCTGGTGGCTGGGCCGCCTCGCGTCAGCCGTACTCGATTCTTATTGGTCACTATTTTTCGTTAATAACTCGTTAACGGTGCCTCGGAGAACATTTTTGTAAAGGAAGAAGTTGCTTCGAATGATCCGAGGAACCCGTCATTTCCGGATTGCGAGACATTTTTGGGACACCCTGTAGACTGTTATAAATCGATGTGAAGACAAAAGAAGTGTGAAACAATGCATATGAAGACGATTATTTGGTTCAAACGATGAGAGAGTGAGCTGCTAGAGCAAGCCACTATAGTGGCGCGTCGCCTGGAGAGATGACATCCGCGAAAGCCACTATAGTGGCGTGTCGTCGTTAATAATTTTATAATATAACATTTACGGATATCATAAAAATGGGAGTGAGAGACGTCTATAATTGAAATCGGCAATTACTTAGTTGCCAACCCAATAGAATAACGAAGCATGTGAAGAGAACCACCGATCTTATCTAATTGTTAACGGCGGAAACGGTAGAGGCGAATGTGACCTGATGACATATATGATTTCATCGGGCGCAATCTAATCTTCCGATTGTGATCGAAGTATCCAATCGAACGTTTTTTTTTTTTAATTCGGCAGTAATTATCAGGTTCTGATACTCGAAGACGCGATCATTGATCTGTGCGCGAAACGGTTGATGTCATTGACGAGGAACATCGATCACAAGAAGCTGGTGGTCGCCTCGGAAACGACCGAATACATACCCAGTCACTACGATCCGAATAAAACGATGATGACGCGGCGCACCACCATTCGATCGCCCCTAAACGGTCTCACGGGTCGTATGATAGAAAGAGTTTGTCACGTCGGCGCGATCAGAAACGCGAAAAAAGCGTTGCAGGTGAGAGGGACAAGAAGTTCGACGCTGAAACGATTTTACCGCGACCGTTCCTCGCAATTTCTACCATTCTATGAAACTCGAATGAGATCAATGATACGCCCGGAATAGATATAGATATTCTGGCGACCGTGATCTTTATAATCATCTGACAATGTCACTTGTTATTAGACGGCGGATTTTTGTCCAACAGAAAAGTTGTTTGCACTAGGCTCGAACAATCGTATCTCCTCTTCCCAAATTATCCATTTTTGTGTACAAGCTGAAGGTCAGTTAGGGAGAATTTACTATAAACACATAACCCTTTAAAGCAGATTTTTTAATTTGAACAATTAAAATATAGCTCATTTGTTTGCATCGCTTGTAACCACCTCATGACAAATATTTTTCCTCGGTAATTAATAACTTTTATTATTTTAGGGATTCTTGTACATTCTTGCACAATCGTATCTCCTCTTCCCAAATTATCCATTTTTGTGTACAAGCTGAAGGTCAATTAGGGAGAATTTACTATACACACATAACTCTTTAAAGCAGATTTTTTAATTTGAACGATTAAAATATAGCTCATTTGTTTGCATCGCTTATAACCACTTCATGAGAAATATATTTCCTCGGTAATTAATAACTTTTATTATTTTAGGGATTCTTGTACATTCTTGCACAATCGTATCTCCTCTTCCCAAATTATCCATTTTTGTGTACAAGCTGAAGGTCAATTAGGGAGAATTTACTATACACACATAACTCTTTAAAGCAGATTTTTTAATTTGAACAATTAAAATATAACTCATTTGTTTATCATCGCTTACAACCACCTCATGACAAATATTTTTCCTCAGTAATTAATAACTTTTATTATTTTAGGAATTCTTGTACATTCTTGCACAAGTCAATGGAGGATCAGCAAGAGCCCACAATATCGCCATTGGTTAATTTTATGCTACGACTTTATCTAATTTACACCGCGTTGCATATGTTAGTCTTTCTGGTTGATTATTTTTTATGGAAGAGTAATTTCTAGTTTGTTATAACTCCGTTATATTGTAAGGCACGCATGCAGTTTGTACAATGATTGTCCTCGTAAATTTGTATTTGTCGATGTTAAAAGTGCGATACCAGGTTTTACAACCGATGAAAGTGCAATACATTATTTTATTAAAACTGGTCACATATCATTTATTATTTGCAGCTAAAATTGTTTAAGAACTTACTTGTTCCACAAACACATGAATTTCTTTATCGAGAAAAAACCTCATGAAATATACATAAATGCTAATTTTAGACGAAAACATGTTGTTTTTACCAATACATTTATTTGCTATTTAATTATTTAATTATATAATTATATATTATATATTATATATTATATATTATATATTATATATTATATATTATATATTATATATTATATATTATATATTATATATTATATATTATATATTATATATTATATATTATATATTATATAATTATATTTAATTTCTAATTATTTAATTATATAACTGATCGTAAACCAAGTCCTTTTTCTTCTCATTACTATTATTATATATACTATATAATGCGATTATTAGACCCAAAAAAGGTCTAAGGATCTCAGCAAGGCAGTATCTTAGTTTAACTTTTAACAAAGTTAATAAATTTTACATATCGTTAACATTTGAGTGAAACTTGATATTTCGATAAATATTCATTTTACTTAATTAAAAGAACATATTATAGTGAAACATATAACACATTAATTATATTGCAATATTGTTTCATTCAGTGCATACGATAAATAAAAAAGATAATAGAAATTTAAAAAATGAAAAAATGAAAATAGATAAGTAAACTATGAATAAAAAATTGTTCAATTTTAAGAAAATAAAATAAATATTTTCGTCGATGCTAAATAAAAAAGATAATAGAAATTTAAAAAATGAAAAAATAAAAATAGACAAGTAAACTATGAATAAAAAATTGTTCAATTTTAAGAAAATAAAATAAATATTTTCGTCGATGCTAAATAAAAAAGATAATAGAAATTTAAAAAATGAAAAAATAAAAATAGACAAGTAAACTATGAATAAAAAATTGTTCAATTTTAAGAAAATAAAATAAATATTTTCGTCGACGCTAAATAAAAAAGATAATAGAAATTTAAAAAATGAAAAAAATAAAAATAGACAAGTAAACTATAAATAAAAAAATTTTTCAATTTTAAGAAAATAAAATAAATATTTTCGTCGATGCAGTACAAATATTTATCCTACGTTAAGAAGATTTTACTGTACCCCAAAGAATATGCACCTGTGTAATATATATTTCTTTACTTTTGTCTCTCAAGCGTATATTGTAAATGTAACAAAAAAAAAAAAAAAAAAAAACGCGCATAACATAGATTTCTTGCGTCACGATCGAATATCGTTCGATCTGTTCGACAATTTTAGAACCTGCCTGGTACCGTTTTGACGGGTATAGCAAGTGCTTTCGCGGAGGTATATGTATATGATATGGCGATCGTAAGATCGCAGCAGTTACTTGAAAGAATATTAAATCTCTTCGGAACGTGTACGATTCACATTGAAATCGAACTTCCTACGACGAATCGGAATCGAATGTGTGTCCTCGCGAAACGAGGCGGAGGCGAGTGTAAGAAGAACCTGCGACGAGAGAGCTTTCTAAACCAACATAGCCCAATCGGTTGACGTCGGGAGAATCTATGCACTTCATCTCGTCGTAGACACGAAATTGTATTTGGACGTTGGATCGAATCATCTTTCCTCTGTGAATGGGGAATATCGTCGCGAAACACACAGCAACGTAAGACAGTGCGAGGTTTCGCGTAAAATGCAAGTGCATTTGCAGAGAGAAAAACAACATGAAGGAAAGAAAGAGGATGATACATCCTACCCTATACATTCTTTCTTTTCATATATTTTGATTATGGTTGGATTTATTATTATTATTATTATTGTTATTATTATTATCATTATTGTTATCATTGTTATTATTATTATTATCATTATTATCATTATTGTTATCATTGTTATTATTATTATTATCATTATTATTATGATTATGAATATTATTAGTCTTATTATTATTACCATTACTTATCATTATTGTTACTGTTAATCCTCGTACGGCGGACTGTTTTTGGATTTCAGAACTTATTATTTGAATACATAGGGTTTGATTGAAGATATTTACTCTTTATATTATTTGAAAAAATTATTTATTATTCTCTATTATTTATTATTATTCTCTCTCTAGAGAGAGAGAGAGAGAGAGAGAGAGAGAGAGAGAGAGAATAATAGAGAATAATAAATATATATATATATATATATATATATATATATAATATAATAATATATAATAATAATATAATTAATATATATAATAATAAATATATATCATATATACATATGCAATAAAAAAA
This sequence comes from Megalopta genalis, assembly GCF_051020955.1. NCBI lineage: Eukaryota > Metazoa > Arthropoda > Insecta > Hymenoptera > Halictidae > Megalopta > Megalopta genalis. Next base: position 10,679,821 of record NC_135026.1, on the reverse strand, counting down.
ATAGTGTTTTATGTATTACCTGTAATAATAGAGAATAATAAATAATTTTCAAATAACATAAAGCAAATCTTCATTATATTATATATATAATATAATGACGATTTAATAAAAAAGGAATATTTTCCAATCTCCTATAACTTGCGCGTGCAAAACACTCGACCGCGAAATCTGGGGTCAATCCAACGAAGTATCGGACTCGAGAAAAGCGGCGAAAATGTAAAATTAAGTATCAAACAGGAGCGCGTTCAAACATGTATGTGAGCCGAGGAGGACAGCAGGGTGTTAAATTGATATTCAGAGGAGGTCGCCGAATGAGAATTTAAATGGCAATTCCGCGTTACCCTTTGAACACGAAATCTCATTGTCGGTAATGCATAGCCACTGTCCATAGAGTAACATATTTCAGCAGCGAAGAACAACACCTCCCCCTCCGAAAACTCGCCGCCTTCGTTCTTCCGGCAACCGCCCCGCCCTCCCAAAAAAAACCATTATTTCGCTCATCCGTCCGCCCCTAGTCGTTCGCCCTCCACGACATCGGTATCCAGTGGTTGTGGACTGCTGTCCCATATTACGCGCCACCCACACGTGCGTTCTACGAGCATTCATGCGAAGCAGTAACGTATGCCGAGGGGTGAAAACCACCCCCCGCCCGCCGCCCTGCGCGCACCCAACGCCGTCGGAAGCTTTTTCGTAGTACAATAAAATTTCACGGCTAAGCTGGCTCTTATTAGATCCCGGACGAAGTGCCCTCTTCGTCTTATTTTCCGACGTAAATCCGCGACATTCGTCATTCTTCACTTGCGACGGCTGGCGTCGTCGATACGTGACGCTTTTATTGATTTGGATTAAGGATAGTCGAGCGGGGCAGAGGGCCGAACCGGGAACTAGATCAAGAATTCATAAAAGTAGCTTTCGCTCTACGTACCAGAGGCCGCCATATGCGAGTTTCCGTTTCGATAAAGTAGAAGATCGTATGATTTCGATCACTAATAATTCGCCTAATGGAACGAGGTCATTCTTTGTTTCCTGTATGTCCTCGTTTACTTTCGTTCGCAGAATTTTATAACAGAAGAATGTAATTTCTGTTTCGATTTAGAAGAAATGAATAACATTCACGATCAAATCTCTTCATCACGAATTTGGCTCTTCCTTATAATGCAAGAGCTATTTAAAGAAGGGTTAAGAGGAAATATAAATCGTCGTAACTATATAAGTCGTCTTACCACATTTTGTGTTGTTACTTCCGGGAAATTTTATTATGATTATTATTATTTTTAAATTTTATTTATGATTACCGGGGTCATATGAAGCAACTTTTTCCTTAGCGCACATGCAATCCGAGGCTTTGTTTTACAAATTATTAAATTACAGTAATAAGTAATAGTAATAAATAAAGTAGTAAATAAGTAGTAAATAAGTAGTAAATAAGTAGTAAGTAGTAAATAAGTAGTAAATAAGTAGTAAGTAAGTAGTAAATAAGTAGTAAAAAATAAGTAGTAAGTGAGTAGTAAATAAGTAGTAAATAAGTATTAAATAAGTACTAAATAAGTAGTAAATAAGTAGTAAATAAGTAGTAAGTAAGTAGTAAGTAAGTAGTAAATAAGTAATAAATAAAGTAGTAAATAAGTAGTAAATAAGTAGTAAATAAGTATTAAATAAGTACTAAATAACTAGTAAATAAGTAGTAAGTAAGTAGTAAGTAAGTAGTAAATAAGTAATAAATAAAGTAGTAAATATGTAGTAAATAAGTAGTAAATAAGTAGTAAATAAGTAATAAATAAAGTAGTAAATAAGTAGTAAATAAGTAGTAAATAAGTAGTAAATAAGTACTAAATAAAGTAGTAAATAAAGTAGTAAATAAAGTAGTAAATAAGTACTAAATAAAGTAGTAAATAAGTAGTAAATAAGTAGTAAATAAGTAGTAAATAAGTAGTAAATAAGTACTAAATAAGTACTAAATAAGTAGTAAATAAATAGTAAATAAATAAATTATAATAATAAGTATATTAGTAAGTAAAGCAATAATAGTAAAGTCAAACTTCAATTTGAATCAAAACAAACGTCACCCCCATCCGTAATTCTCCCTTACAACCTTTTCCCCGAAGGTAAACACCAAAATCAAAAAACGAAAACATCTCATTCCTATAAAAAACGATTTCTCAAAATTCAAAACAAAAAATCATGCATTTAAGGATTAAATAACATTTTTAATACGAGTTTTCAATATCATCGATGCATATCTAGCGTTTCGACGTTTCAACCCCCTACGCGGCGCGTGCTCGGTGAACGCGGTAAAGTGCATATTTGGTCCCCGTTGAAAACAGCGACCGTCACTTTTGCTACACCCTGTACCGAATCATCGTACACGACGCCGACGAAACCGGAGCGACTCGCGCGGCGCGGACGCAAGAAGCTCGAGAATTCGGGGCAAGACCGAGCACGGCACACGAAATTGTGCGTTCCCCTTGGCTGGGGGATTTTCGTTCGATAGGAAATGCGCCGGTGAGAAATAATGGAGGGTCAGCTGCGCGGGGCGGGTGTCATTACCAGTCGCGGCATAAAAAGCTGTCTCCGGTACAGCGGGCCCCGGCGCAATTACCGGAGCGTCATACAGCTCGATCCCCGTGTCACAACATCCGATATTTCTCTCGTCGAGGGCGAAAATTTTATCCGTTTTTTTTTATTGTCGCCGCCGAGAGAAAAGCGGCGAGCGTCGTAAACACCGTGCTCCTCTCTCCAGCCGGAGTTGATTTCCACGGGAACGACCGGCGAACAGGCAGTCGAAAACAGAACAACAACAAAATCGAACAACGTTGAAAAATTGGCTGTATCAAAGCGAGGGAGAGAGGGAGAGAGAGAGAAGTCACGCTTACATGCCGGTGTTTCGTGGGCGATTGAAATTTAACGCGGCACCGCGCGATATTTTATCCGCAGGGGCCGGCAAGGTTGAATGAAAAATGCAGAAAGAGATACCGAACGCATCTTTCGCGTGTCGATCATGGATTTTAAACGCGAACGTCCGCCACGTGGATGTTCCTCACCAGAGATCCCCGTTTCATGTGTTACGCGCGTAGTAAACGAATCAGGGTCTCAGTGTGTGTACACCACCGCCCTTCTCAATTTACGTGGCACCGTTTTACGCAAGTCTCTTTTTTACATGGTAAATTACACTATTATTTAAATATATTATTATTATATAATATATATTATTATAATATGTATTTATAATATATACTATATAATAATATATAATATAGTATAATATATAATATAATATATAATTATATAATTATATATTATATTATTATTATTATATTATTATTAATTATTATTATATTATTATATATTATATTATTATTAATATATATTATATAATTATATATTTATTATTCAAATTTCTTTATATATATTAATATATATTAATATAGTATATATTAACATATATTAATATAATATATATTAATATATATTAATATAGTATATATTAACATATATTAATATAATATATATTATTATAATATATTATTATTTAAATATATATTTATATAATTTACACTATTTTGGCGATATTTTTAATACGCGATCAGAATTCACGTAATCGGAGTAAATTTTTGCAAAGCTTTTAGATTAGCCAAAAAAATCGTTAAGACGTCTTTATAGGCATTGATCCAAACATTCAACGGACCTTCAAATTTCTTTATAATTTGATGAAATGATGCATTCCTTCGTGAAAATACTGTGGCATTTATTGCGAAAAATTATTCGTTTAGAAGATATCTGAATTTTAGTATCTTTCAGAGACAAGAGTAAATGAATTAATAAATTTGCATTCGGGCTGAAGGTCATATTTTTGAACAGATGAAAGAAAATACACCTAGAAAAATCGAAAACCATTCAAACCTCGTTCGATACATTTTTTAGTATCATCGATGGGTTCGAACATATTCGACTGGATCTATTGTAAATGGGTAACCCAGTATAACGGTGCTAGGCGTTTTATGAAAGAAAACAGTAGTTGCTGTTACTAAATTATTCTGCGAGTTCGCATCAGTTTTTTTGGCAATAAAGCACTAGTTGGGAGTTGAAAATATGATCCAAGCTTTCTTTTTTTTTAAGTTTAATCAAATACAAATAAAAATAATCCTAAATGTGATAACTCCTCGCATTTAGTTGGGCTTAATATTTTTAATTCAATTAATTCTAATATATAATATTAATATTATATAATTATATATATTACATATATTATATAATTATATATATTACATATATTATATATATATATATATATATATATATATTATATATTATATATAATATTAATATAATATTATATAATTCTAATATATAATTAATAATTTTAATTCAAATTAAATTGTCTCACACACACACACACACACGTTTCTTTAAAAGTGAATTGTATGGCAAGAGGATTGAAGGAAGCATGCACTTGGATTCTTAAATTCTCACTACACGATCCTGTTACTAAATTATTCTGCAAGTTCGCATAAGTTTTTTGGCAATAAAGCACTAGTTGGAAGTTGAAAATATGATCTAACCTTCTTTTTTTAAGTTTAATCAAATACAAATAAAAATAATCCTAAATGTAATAACTCCTCGCATTTAGTTGGGCTTAATATAATATTAATATTATATAATTATATATATATATATATATTATATATAATATTAATATAATATTATATATAATATCAATATAATATTATATATAATATCAATATAATATTATATAATTCTAATATATAATTAATAATTTTAATTCAAATTAAATTGTCTCACACACGCACACACGTTTCTTTAAAAGCGAATTGTATGGCAAGAGGATTGAAGGATGCATGCACTTGGATTCTTAATTTCTCACTACACGGTCCACGTGCCACGTGTATACCTGTATTTTAGTACCCGTTCAAAACTGCGATCTCTAATTTCCACGCTTCCTCCGTGATTCCCGCGACTTTTCTCTGTTTCTCTTCGCTGCGTTTTGGGGGGGAAAAAAAGAACGAGGCCGGAACACGCCTATGTTGCTAGACTAGGCACAAAACGTGACCACAGGAACATGAAAGCCTTAATGAGCCTTCTCGCTAACGAGGAACGAGTTCGTTCGAGCGAGCATCAGCTCCAGCCACGCGCCGCACCGTGAGAGAGCTAGACTAGCTGAAAGCCACCTTTCCGGGATTGACGTAATTCGCTATTAACGTTCGCAACATTCCATGTATACGTCTATACGACATGTTAATAATCGTAACAGTCCGAATCAATCTTCGATTCGCCTCGGCACCAACGAAATATTATGCTCCGGCGATGCCGCGGGACGACCGTTCTCCTAATCAGCTTTACCTCGGAACGCCATGTATCGCCATGTAGTCAATTATATAGACCAGCAGCCGAGCTAATGAACATTTGAATATTCATTCGGTTCGACGCGAATCGCGCGAATTCCTACGATACTCGGCTTCACCGTGGGCTACGACCGACTTCGATATGCTCGAACTTCGACGGACTTTATCTCGGATGACAGAGGCTGCTAGCTTGTTGTTCACAGTTTTATTCGTAAAATTAACAGCGTTCAAATAATTATACATAGTTATCCGTAATGGCGAGCGCAATGTAACGCAAACATATATGGAACGATAATATATTGATAATATTTATTCACTTTCGTAGCTGAAAATGGGGCTTGGTTTACATTATCCTAATTATAGTTATAAACAATCTTAATCATTCGTCCTTCTCGCTCACACTCTCTCTCTCTTGCAATATTATTTACATCTGTTTTCATACGTGACATATATAAAATAATGATAATATAATGATAATATAAAAAAAAAAAAAAAATGATATATATATTATAATATTATATATAATATATGAGATTATAAAAATATAATATTATATATATTATAATATATATAATATATGATATATAATGATAATATAAATGATATATATATATATATATATATATATATATATATATATATATTATATATTATAATATTATATATAATATATTAGATTATAAAAATATAATATTATATATATTAAAATATATATAATATAAATGATATATACATATATATAGTTATCATGATAATATAAAATTAAAGGGTTAAATAGAAATAAACATTTATTTCTATCGAAAATAAAATGCATTTTAGGTATTTACACGAGTTCTAAATATAATTTAGTAAAATATGTAATATGTACATCGCAATCATACTGAATATATGCACGTAGTATGAAACGTGGCGCGCTGTGAAATAAGAACATCGGACGTAAGCGACCGTAATAATGAGAACATATTAATAATAATGAGATGAAGAAAATCAATCTGCTAATGCAACCTGGTTTTACTAACAACTAAGAATGAATCTATGGAAGTGATTCGACAGAGTTATGGGAAAGGTAGCACGAACCGACGCTGTTCACCCTACGTTCCTCTGGGAGACATAAAAACCGGCCCGCCTAGATTTTTCCCTCATCGATTATTCCGATGAGAACTTGCCGGCTGTGCCCTGTCGATCCACTAATAGCGAAAAGGAATCATTCTCATTTTATTTCATTTTTCTTCAAGCACTTATTTTTTAAATCCTAACTTTATATTTAATCAGTTTTCTAAACGTGCACATACATGTATCTGTAAGTCTTAACTGAACAAGAAGGAAGGTAAAAAATGAGATTCTGAACAGGCATCGGCACACGGTTCTTATATCTTATTCACGTGGCTAAATCATTCCTTACGGTAGCAGTATAATAATAATAATTTTTAATTAATCGCGGTGATTAATTTTACGTGATAATAATCACGTAAATAAACGTAGCATTTAGTATAGAAAATAAAATTGCATCTACTTCTATAATATAATAATTAATTTTACGTGATAATAATCACGTAAATAAACGTAACATTTAATATAGAAAATAAAATTGCATCTACTTCTATAATATAATAATTAATTTTACGTGATAATAATCACGTAAATAAACGTAGCATTTAGTATAGAAAATAAAATTGCATCTACTCCTATAATATAATAATTAATTTTACGTGATAATAATCACGTAAATAAACGTAACATTTAGTATAGAAAATAAAATTGCATCTACTTCTATAATATAATAATTAATTTTACGTGATAATAATCACGTGTAAATAAACGTAACATTCAGTATAGAAAATAAAATTGCATCTACTTCTACAAAGTGTCTAACGAATAAATTTAATAAATTATTATTCTCAAGTACAATGATATAGCAGTTGAAATCTTTCTCGCGGAAATTTACCAAAACGGATGCTTACTTTTCGCCGGTTTTGCGGCAAACAGTAGAAATGCAATGGCGTATAATGTTTACGTTACAAAGCGCAAGCTTAAACCGTTTGTAGTCCCCGAAGTTTCGTCAAACGAGTTGCGATTTTATCTTGACGTCGCACCGCAGAGCATACATAGAAAACAATAGAGGGAAGGAAAGGACGGTGGAAACAGAGGGTTGAAGAGAAACGAGGGAAACCGGCACAAGCGTACCCGAGCTATCTTCAGTCTGGCGATATTCTACTGCGACTACATTAGACGGCTTATCCGCTCATTATGCGGCCCGACGATCGCGCTTATACTACAAACTTACGACCTTTCCGTTAAGCTCTGCGTCGCGGGATCAACAAACCCCGCGGTTCTTCCTTCCTGAATCATCGCGATTAAACCGACATGATCCTGAATTATGCACCTTGCCGAAGGAATTTCATTCACCACATTTAATTCGCATATTAATTGCTTTGCATCGATCGATTAACATACGCTTATCGGACGAAGTTAAAAAACAAAGTAATTTCGCATAATTCGACAACTGTTTATCATGATGTTAGAGAAATGAATTAACGTTATTTAAAGGGGTATTGTAGGGGTAGTATTATATTATATTATATTATATTATATTATATTATATTATATTATATTATATATATTATATTTAATTTAGTAAATATAATATATAATATAATATATATTATAATATTATATTATATTATATTATATATATTAAAAAAAATATCTTACGAAAAAACGAAGTACTTTCGCATAATTCGACAACTGTTTATCATGATGTTAGAGAAATAAATTAACGTTATTTAAAGGGGTATTATATATATTATATTTAATTTAGTAAATATAATATAATATAATATATATATTATTATATTATAATTATATTATATTATATTATATTATATTATATTATATATTATTATATTATATTATATTATATTATATTATATTATATTATATTATATTATATTATATTATATTATATATATTAAAAAAAATATCTTACGAAAAAAAGTGAAAAATATTATTGCAAATTCACTATGTGCTAGCCAGATTCTATATTTACTAACAGAAACGTACACCTGGCACAGCAACAATTTCCAAAAAATAAAACAAAATTAATTTATTAGATTTAGGAGTAATAAAGGTCAATACTTTTTCACTTAGAATATTTGATGCTCTTCCATACTTTGATATCAAAAATATGGTATTCCATTTAAGAAAAAAAACTTGACTTCCGAATCTTCGAAACGTCTCTACCTATAAAAAATTAATGCACTGCACAGTGTACACATTTCAACCTGGAAACTTTTGTATACAAAATTTCGTTGCCCAACACATATTTTGGAAGTTGCAGAAGGCGCACAATTTGCGCGAGACACCCTGTATAAATAAAAAGAACCTCGATGATCTTGAGAAGTCCCAAAAGTATGACGTATAAAAAATGTTCTTGTTGTATGCGGTAGCGTTCATGTTTCATGAAAAGTATTGTTTACATTATCACAATTCGACGAGATATTTACTACCCTAACTTTAGTCCCTCCAAACGTTATTGAAAATATTAGCTCCGAATGTTAAGATCGGTTTGATAGGCTTAACAAGTCCTCCGTTTCTAATTAGTCTGCGCGACCTATTTGTTTGCTACCGAAACTTTCTAAATGGTTTATGTTTCGAGAAAGAAACGGAGGTTCGGGCTAAAAGCCGGGTGTCTCTGCAATATTCAAGGCATCAGCGATTCCAAATGCATGAATCGATCCGAGAACGAAAGAAGAAGTAAAAGATACCGGTGCTCGGTGAAAAGACTGCACTTAACGGGGAAGATATATATATATATATATCGTTCCGAAGAACGGAACGGAAGTGATATGTGGCCACGCTTACCGGTGCGACTAAACGCACTATTTCTTGTTCAGTCGACGAAGTCCCTTCGAGAATCCTACGACAGTTCCGAAAGAGTACATTCAGCGGGAGTTACAATTGCTTTCAACTCTGACGAACTCCTAAGGGAGACTAGGTCGGCAATTTTCTATCAATCGCTGTTATAGTGGTGCACGGTTAAATTTACCAGCCCCTCTCACACTTCTTATCCATCACAGCGTTTCGAGCTCAACGAAGCCTTATATCTCGGTACACAAGGGTAGAGAATGACAAAGTAAATATGCAAGAATCATAATTTTATTTTCGGTCATTTTTGCGTTAGTTTTATAATTATAGCATCAGTGGATAATTGAGATTCTTCCGATTAAAATGAGCTCAAACGCGATGTAAATCGATCTACGTTTATCGAGGAATTTATTATTATAATTGCGTATTAATCAATCCAAGAATAGCTTTAATTAAACTTAATTCCTATATAATATCATTTCATCGTAATTTCATTTAACTGAAATTGATTGTAATATTGATTGTAATATGTTGACGATGCGAAAAATGATTAGGACGATAATTGTTTGATGTGAAAGTTGTAAAATATAAAATAGTTAAAGTTGTGAAACAGATCAACTTGACTGTTTTGAATAAATTATGGTGCAAGTTTTGATATACTCATATACCCAGTCCATACGAATTTAATCAACTGTTACTTTAAACGCTTCTTGAGATTTTAAAAGTATTAGAAGATTGAAAAGAACCACAGGAAGAGATTATACCAAATAGCTTACTAAAGATGAGATTAAATTTAAATAAAAGAACTCCAATTTGAGCTAAATAGAAACAAAATTCCTGTACGCTGCTTGAACCTTTTAAATTCTATAGAAATGCTGCGTCGATAACAGAGAATGGTGCCATCTGTTGTCAGACACAGGAAAGTGTTACTTTCAATTTCAATTTCTCGCAAAAATCGATTGAAAAATTAAGGATAACATAATTTAGTTGCTAAACTTTTAATTGCCGATTTGGAGCTATAAATAAAAGATTAATTGTACCGTTTATTTTCCAGTGAAATATAAATTGACTTACACGCATGGTACTGAATTAAAGTAACAATTTTTTTTATCCAAAGGAATAATGAGAATAGAATTTACCTCGGCAATGAAAAAGTAATTTAAGAGAAAAGACTTACCTCTTTCCCTGGATGTCACGGTAACCGCACCTGCAGATTTGATTTCATGACCCTGTGAGTCGCCGCTATTTTTAACAAATTGCCAGTCTTCTCTCAGCTTCTTTAACTTTTCCTAATACACATAAATCTTACATGTACATCTAAATTTAAACAACATAAAATATGCAATAGTGTAAGCTAAGCTAGGAAAAGGGTGAATAATGACGCAAGCACAGTGAAAAAAAACGTTAATAACTTAAAAACAAAGCCGAAACCGGAATACTATTGCTCTTGGTTTATTTTGTAAAATATTTTACACACATAATTGAACACATTTTATGCAACATTAAAGATAGTAGATCTCTTACAGATCTACTGCGGAATGCGTCATGACATGGTGGGAATAGAGCTAAGGAAGGAATATTACATTCGAATTTGTATGTTTTGCATAGCCTTATAAATAATTCATTCCAAATAAAACAGATACATTGTCAAAATTATAAACCAGAATAAAGAATTATTAAGTTTTATACTGCTATTAATAAACATTTTGATGCGAAACTACTGTAGTTTCAAAGATTCGATTCATATTAGAAAATTAACATATGCATATTTTTGTACTTACTTGTAATTCCACAGAAATTGGTTGTTTCGCAGACTCGCACTCTTTCTCCAAGTTAGTATAGTTCTCCAATACATCCTTAACTTCCATTTCACGGTCTTCTACTTTAGTCTATCCATACATAATATAACGGTTAACAGTGCTATATTGTTTTCAGTTCACAGGCACATTAACACTTACCATAACATTATTAATAACTTTGATTCGATCTTGTTCAGACAGTTCTCGAGATATGCTTATTCTTGTTCGCGTTTCCATGACCCATGCCATGACAGCATCCAAAGTACAAATGTATTTTTTAAGAGAGGCAAGCTTATTTTCAACGTATTCACGATGATTCGAAAGGTTTAAATTGGCCTATAAATTAAATTCAAATAATTAACATAATTGTCATTCACTCCCAAACTTTCTTCATGAATTTCAATAAATCATTCTAAACCGTACCTTGTCCATATCGGCAAGGAGTTTGTTGCACTCGTCTTCGCTCGAAGATGCCGAATTTTGAGGTATTAAATTTTGCAACGATCTCTTACGAGTACAAAGTTCTTCTTGCTTGGCCTAAAAATATTAATACATATCCCATTAGCAAACAAATATAAAATCTCATCCACTGGGTTGACAAGTTTATGTTTGGAAAGGAAATATACAAAAAAGGGAGAGTTCAATGCTATTTACGTCTTGGCACAGTTTCGTTCATGCAGTCGTGGCATGAGAAGATATTATTAGGTTCACTTTCAGTGTATTTAATAACGTAACCGTGGGCAGTGATGTTTGATTTGATGACATTAATTTTTTAGTCAACGAATAAAGTGATCGTGTACGAAGTATTACTTATTTAAAACATAAACTAAATACATAATTGACAAAAAGCTTTAAAATAATATACCAACGTGAACACTACTTTCACATGATACATTTTTTTATGGAATACGATCTAGTGTTTAAAATAAAAAAAAAACAGTGAAATTTTAGGTTCAACTTACTTTGATCAGTGACAATCTTATTGATAGAGAAGTTTCATCTGATGGATTAGCTGCTGACACCAGTAAGGAATTTATCTGCTCCAAGATGTTGTAAGCACTATCTAAAATTCTTCCTTCAGTATTCACTTTTCTTTCCATTGCAAAAGACCTTAAATATGTAATATTGATATTAAATAGACATCAAAGAAATACTACAAATATTTATATAAATAACGTTCGTAGTTGAGAATAAACTAATGTAATTCTGCAATCATAGCGAAAAATAAAATTAATAAATTTTAATACTTTTTCAAGATTTTGCACAAATTTCTTTATTAGATTCAAGATTATACTGCGTTGAACACTGCAGCAGCACAGGCAAATCACAACTGAAATAGCTCAATCGGGAGAATAGCTTGAACGTGTCCATCAAAATCATTGAACTACTACTCTTAAGACCGAACTATAAAACAGCGAAAAACTATAAATAATTTATGCAACGGACTCAATACATACTTTTCTTTTCTTGTATTTAAATCGGCCACTATATTTTGCCAGCGACGCTTTATCATTTCAATCATGTCTTTCAAATCGATCATATCTTCTGATTTGGAACGAGCAAAGATGCTAGCACTTGAGACATTAATATTATTGACCGTTCGTTGCATTCTCGAAATTTCTTGCTCCAACTCAAATATTTTTGTCTTTGATGATTTCGAGTGACCAGCAGAATTCACCTTTTTTAAGGATTCTTCAATTTTATCGAGCCATTCACAGAAGCTTCTACACGTGTGACAAAGTTCTTTCCATTTTTGATAACATTTATCCCAACGATTATACCTTTCTACATAACTCTGATTAACATTAATCCATTCCTCTCGTAGTTTGTCGCTTAAACGTCTTATTTGTTCAGCTTGATCTCTCCTTAATTGCGAAGCAACGTTTTCAAAAACTGAGTTAATTTCCTCAATGCTTGGTTTTAGAATATTCAAAGCATTACTAATCTTTTTTAAACAATCCTCTTGGTTTGCGAACATTTCATAATCATCACCATTTAGCGGCATCGAATTTAGAGACCTGGTTACTGTTACCACAGCTTCTCTGATCTTGTTGACTCTTGTGGTAAATTCCTGCAAGTCAATTCTGCCCACATCCTACAAAACATTACATTAAAGAGCAACTTCTCTAAGAATAGTAACGCCTGATAAAAAATATGCACTAATGGTCAAAGTAAAAAGAAATGCACATTCTTCAAATCTATAATGATTTTTAAGTGAAAAAAAAAATTATCAAACTCCATAGAGATATTTTCGAAAGGTCAACTGAGAAAAGTAAGATAAGAATTAAGATAACGATTACGTTAAAACTTAGTAAGTAATCCTTTTGTATGAATTGTTTGTTTATTATATTGCTATTATTTATACGTACCACTTCAACTTTCTTGTCGGTAACATGTTTATCCTTATCCTTGCTGCCACTATATCTTTTAAACTGTGAACTAACTTCTTGCCATCTACTATTGATACTGTAGCGTATAGTTTCGGAATATCCAACATTCAATCTCTTTAATTCAACAGCCAGATCGTTCAGTTTATGAATCTGTTCGCGTTTAGCGTCAAACTCTTCTGTGAAAGATTCTAGGTGGCCTTCGTAGTTATTTACTTGTTCAAGTTTCAATGGAACATCTCTAAACCAATCTTCAAACTCTGCTACCAGACTGTTATATTGTCGCAGCATATCTTCACCCCGTTGTGCTTGAATTCTTCTAGTTTCAATCTCTGACATAACTTGGTGCCATTTGCTCCTCAACTTGTCCTGATGTTCGTTCTTTATCTTCTCTGCTCTAACAGGATCAGACGCATGCACTGTCATCACTAGACCATCACCTTTGCTAATCAAAGCTGCCGCATCTGGTGCAAGAGTACTAACTTCACCTTCTAGTACCTGAAACATAAAACACACATATAATTTGCAAATAGAATGATCACGTATAGGAGTATTACAAAAGTATATTTTATATTTATACAAACCTCAAGACGTTTGGCAGGATCTTTCTCATTGCTGATGCTACTAATACTCATAAACATAATATCCATTCTGTGTAACATTTTTTGAGCAGATTGTTCAAATTCAAGAATACACTTTTCCAGACCTGTTCTGGATAAAGACGTTAAAGCCTTGAACGGTCTCCTGATACCTAAGACCTTCATTTCAGCTTTCTGCTGCGACTCTTGTGACAACTTTTCAGCCTGAATCTATGCATAACAATATTATGAAAGAAGTCTTGAAAAATATATAATAAACTTTCCTAAAACGTTCATTACTACAGTTACATAATGCGGTGATCACGATTTTGCATTATATGTATATACATGTATTCTCCTATGAGAATACACTTTTGTAAATTTTATGTTGTCAAAATAAACGCTCTGTTGCACGGTAGTGAACGTTTTAAGTATTACATTAACATTCGTCTATCACTATTCATTCGCATGAGATCGTTTTGTTATGAATCAGTAATTATATCAATGATTATATTACAATGAATAATATTACAAACGCTATCAAACTTTCAATGGCAAACTTGGTGCCATTAAAATTACCTTGCCCAAGAGGTGCTCAACATGTTCTCCTAAATTTGGGTCTTCCCCTTCTGAACTGGAGCTTCCAACGTCATTTTCTGTGTCGTCAGAGAAAATTAAGATATCATCGGTTTCTTTGTCGCTTCCGTAGAAACTTTCACAATCCTCTAATGTATCATCTTTGGATATACTTCGTGTACGTCTGTATAACAAAGCTCGGAGGTTCTTTTCAGAATCTAAATTATCTTTTTCATTAGAACGTAGTTTAAAAACTTCGGTGTCTCTCTCAGACGTTGATCTTTTGTCATTAATGTGATCTTTTCTTCTTTTTGAGTAACTGATTGGCAAGGGGGGTGCTACGGCAGTTGTTTCTGCATTCGATTTTAACTGGATTTCGGCCTCGTCGAGGATAAGATACTCAGCAACGCTGTCTTTATCCTTCCAGCCGTAGGATATAGGTTCTTTAATGCTTTTTACATTGCAATATATTTGCACATTCGTCGACGCTTTGCTACTATCTACTTTGATTAATTTACTGCTAGAAACCTGACTGTTCGATTGGATGCCCTCGGTATCTAACTTAAGAGTCAATTTCTTCGTATTCTTTGCTGAATACGGATCAATCGCTTTATTTTTCTTTAAAATAGGGATTAATTCTCTCTTCTTATTAATCACTTGCCCTCCGCTAGAGATCTTTCCTCTAGCTTCTTTATCCTCGGTATCAGTATCTACCGATTCTGGCTCTGTCTCCGTATCTTCGACAATTTCTACTCTCTCAACAACTTGTGGCATCAATCCTACGCTAACATTTGCACTTGGTAATATTACATGATCCTCGGGGGATGCGACAGACTTTTTAATTTCCATTTCTTTCACCTCTACGATGCGGAAAGGATTCGTTTGCACAGTGTATTCATTGTACGGTTTGGAGTCACTTGTGACCAACGTATTGGTAGATACTTGAGAAAATAAGGTACTATTTTTTGACAAAAAGAACTCCTCATCGGGCATGTAGACATCTCTGTCGGGGGACGAAGAGGGCAATTCGTCGTCAATGTGAACAACTTGAGGCTGAGAGGTTTGAACGACATCCGGTATAGAGCTCATGTCTAATTTTCGTCTAACGGTTCTACTAACGTCTACGATTTTAGTTTTTACTTTCTCGGATTTCGCAGAGGACTTCCTGCTTTTGTGAACGATATCGATTGGCGAGCTCTCGGGTGTGCTTATAACGTTAATTTGATTGTCGTCGAAAGCAGGATTGAGGTATCCTATCCCGTATATTTTCTCATTTTTATCGATTAATTTAGTTTCTTTTTTAGCTAGCTGCACCGAAGTGTGTTCCGGTTGTCTGAACGGTTTAATGCGTCCGTAATTGTCTCTCCCCTTAGTCTCTCCCACCTTACTTTTTATTAATAAATTGTCTGTGATTTTGTGGATCCATTCCTGTGAAAACATGATAGGTAACAGTGTATTCATGGACAGGCGACGGTTAATTGAAAGAGCATGTTAATAGTGTGACAATATCAAGCGCATGGCCGAATGAAAGTGACAATGCAATCTTGTTGTGCAAACAAAGCTTTTTTTCTGTTGCGTGTGTATTCCATCACCAATACAAAAAACTTGGAGCACATTTTATACGTCATTCCTTATTGCTTTTTTTTCCTGGCAAATCGTGTTCAGACCTCTCTAGGAAATTCTATATAAGGGGAGAGACAATGTCACAAGTAATTGACCAGTAGCAATGCATTGCCATCTACCAAAGGTGATATCTGTTTCTCCAGTAACAACAAGAATATTGTATATACATAGCTAGAGAACACCCCTTGGACAAAGTACTTCGCATACTTCACTAATACGCAATATAACTTACATATAATAAGTAATGAATTGGTAAAAAAGTGTGCATAATGATTAAAACTTATGTAATTATTAAATGTAGTCAAGTATTTCCGAAGTGAAAGTTAATTACAGAATAATTGTTCTTAAGAAACACTATAATCAAGAATTAGATCGATTATTTATAAATTGATAATTAATACAACAATTTTAATGTCAAACACAATATTTCCATTTTAAAGAGATATACGTAATGGTACTATAAAGCACAAGCATTACATATACCAAATGTTAAGATAAAGATCAAGCAATACAAGCGATGAGAAAATAAGCAATGGATGATATTTTGAAATAATTGACGGTCCACTTACTTGTATCCTGTTTGATATTTCTTCCCACTTGTTGCATACTTCTGCCACTTTTGGATAATACGTATAACGTTGCAATTGATTAACCTTTGGTTTTGCTTCTATCATTTCACTTTGAACCGCCTACAAGGACACATTATTCGATCAGGTTTCTTATAATTACATTTACATCTTTTTCTTTTCAAATAAAGTACGGAGACTCCTTTATCCGGACATTTATTTTATAATATTCTGGTATCCAAACGTTTTATTACCACCTAGATGCATCTAGTAGAAAACCTGAATGAAATTTTTAGATAATAGAATGTTTTGGTGTCGGAATATTACAAAAATAAGATAAGAGAGTCTCTACTGTACTATTAAATCTTAAATTACATTGCACTGTTCAAAATGATTTTCTGTTAACTGATCAACTGGGACATTATCCAGTTCATTTAGTTTTTCTTCGACTTGTGAGAGCCATGCATTGATTTCGTCAACGTTAGGTTCCTCCTGAAATCATACAAATTTGTTCCATTAAATTAATACAATTATTTATCAAATATAAATGTTTACCTCTGTGGCATTACACAGTTTTAGCCTTTTCTCTGTGTTTGCTAATCTCGTCACAACATCTAACAATTTCTCCTTAAGCTGCTCCAAACACATTGGATCACAAAGCTTGGAAAATTCTTCTTGCGATTTTAACAACTTATCTTTCACAACATTTAATCTTGGAATTACTTCTGTCATTGTTTCCTATTCAAAGAAGTGTTTATATTGTTTATATTACATACGAACATATTCATAATACTATGCTAAAAAATATTCTGATACATTTAAATCGACAGCATTACAAATATAAATCATTTACTTACGCGCACATATATCGCAATTACAGGTAAATCTGGCATGTTCTTTTGTTTATCTAATTCTTTGTTAATACTATCTATGGACATGTTAATGTAAGACATATTTTTATATATATCACGTGACAAATCCAAAGCTGTTTCCAATGTTGATTTTGACTGTGTAATGTGTAGTCCCAACTGCAATAAAAAGAACCGATAATAGTAATTGCAAAATATAATAAAACTTTATATAGTTTCGTTTAATTCCTGATTTACTGAAAACATTTGCAAAAGATAGCAAATTTCTTTTAATTCCCTTTCTTTCAAATGATCTGTGTATATTACCTTATTATATAATTCTTTCAACATATCAATTCGTTTAGAAAATTTCTCTGGTTCAGCAACATTTTTTTCTTCAACTAATTTTCTACCAGAGAGAATGATATTTTCAATCTCACTTTTAATTTCACTTAGTGTTTGATAGAAACGCTATAAAATAAAAGCAATTCATTATAGTCTTTTGTTCATCTGTTAAAAAGATAAGAAATACTATTTGAATAACAAGTTACCAAGCAATGTTTAAGTTGACCGTCAATAGCTTCTGGATCTTCTGAAGACAATTCCAACAAACACGTCGCTTCTTCTATTCCTCGAAGTTCTCGTAAAGCACTGGATAATCTCGGTTCCAAATTGGTTGGGCAACAGAAACGTTGGAACTTCTTTTGTACCTCAGAAAACGTTTGTTCTATCAGAGATAGCTGTTCATGCAATCTGAGCGCAACTTCTTGTTTTCCAGCAGCTTTGTAAGATTCGATTTGTAGTGCCATATCTTGAAGCGTGGATTGTTGATGTTCCATCTTCTCCATTAATTTCTAAAGTACGTAAAAAAATAAAATTTTTCTACATTTCTTCTATGTTTGAGAATATATTAATTATAAACGAAATATCTTAAAACTGCTGCATAATTATAAATTTCCAACACACACTTTCACATAGTGTAAAAATAAACTTGTACAAAAAATAATAACATTCACTTTGTCATGCTCTTTTATAATAATGCATTTAATGTAATATAATATTATAGTAGAGGTAAAGAATGATTCATTTGTATATGAATTTTATCATTTTTTTATCGTAAATACATGAGAAAACATTAAAAATTGAACAACAGACCTGATAATCATGAGGCAAATCATCGGCAGTAAGGTCGCAGTCAAGAAGTGCAGTTAATTCAGAATCTATTTGTGTTAAGGAGTCTTGAAGAGCACGAATGCGTCCTTCTGATTGCTGTGCTTGCTTCACTGATCCTTCCAGCAGTTTAGCCCGTTGCCCTGCCTACTCAAAATATAGTTCTAATATTCTGCATAACTTTGGTAAATATATTTTACTAGGTATAACTTTACAATTACGAAATCAATAATATAATCGACTATGCAAAACTAAATATAAGTTTGTTTCAATTTCTAACGTTTAGACAAAAAATTTCGAAAACTAAACATATAGTATTTAATGAACTACAAGTAAATCAACAATAAGTACGATGGAGTATAATTCATCAGAAGACCCACAGCAATTTTTACAAGCAGAATAAAACGATTTTCAAATATCTCTTAACATGTGCTTCTGTTAAGCAGTGATGCATGCAGTTAAAAATAAATACAATTTTGAATGTTAAACACAAAGCTTAGGAAGAATTATTAACATTTCAAGCATTTTGAATGTATAGATTGCATAATGAATATAAAAAATATTTCTACATATACATAACGCTCGCGTACCTGGTTATTCAAATTCTCCCAACGATTCGTTAAACTTTCAACGTCTGATTGGATAGATTGTGTCATGATATTACTTTCGATCAGTTGTTTACCAATTTCTTGGATTTTTTCCAGCCTCATTTCCGGATGGTTACGTATGTAATTCTCCAAATCCTTTTCAAAGCATTGATATAAAATATAAATCATGCGTCAATACATTGTGTGTCATAAGACTTATACTTACATCAAGTTCTTCTGAGATTTCTTCAGCATCAGCAGCACTTTCTGTAGATCTTTTCAGTCGTTTGTCTAATTTATCTAACCAGTCACTTGCTTGTGCAACCAAAGCACGAAATTCTCCGTACTCGTGGCTAGCATTCTGTAGGTGTCTGTATCGCTCGTAAATACGGTCAGTAACATCAGTCCATCGAGCATTCAAGAACGTAAAACGTCTACCAAGTTCTTGAACCGAGGAGCCCTCGGAGCTCAGTAACTTGTCGTTGCCCATTTCATTGAGGTTTCTGAATTCTTCGACTCGTTTGTCAATCTTCTCTTTCAATGACTGATATCTTCCACGAACTTGGAACAGTTCGATCGAAGATGTTATTTTTGTTTCTACCGGTATTTCTTTCTCTAAAGCTGACAACCACTTTGTGAAGTCTTCTATTCCACTGATTATCTATATAAGTTATAAAAACAAATTTTATATTCTACAATATGTTAGATATAAAAAGTCCTACTATTTAGAATGTTATAGCATTTTATGTAAGAGAATTTTTTTATAACAATACTAAACTGCTTAAAGTTGGGAGAGATTAAGAAAACGGATTTCAGATTTATATTTATCATACAAAAGTCGATAAAATTTAAATGAGAATCTACAAGAAAAATGTAGGTTGGATTATATTTATTAGAACTACCTCATCATTCTTCTTGAGGGTATCTTCATATGTATCATTCAAACTTTTAGCACCGTCTACAATGGCATTCCATTTATGTGAGATAACTTCTAATTTATTGTTCAATACACTTGCAAACTTCGGCTCAGAATTTTCGAGTAATCTGTTCGTTGATGTTTGTAATTTTTCTATCTTCGGTTTCGTCTGGTTTATACGCTCGGAGAGATATTGAACCTTTTTCAATCCACGTTCCATAGTTTCAACATCGTTGGTTACGCTGTCTTTTAATAGTTCTTCCAGGTATTGATACGATTTCTCAAGCCAGTGTTCGAGTTCAGAAAGTTCGTTATTAAACATTTTTAAAGACTCCATATCTATACAATAACAAACCATTATTTAAAACTGTTAAAAATATTGATATAATTAAAATCGTATAAGAATACCTTTCAACAAGTTTTGCTGGCGTTCTTCTAATATTATGGGTATATCACTCCATTTTGTATTAAGATCTTGCAATTCGTCTTTAAGTCTTTGCCCTTGAGAATCGCCATTAGTCTTCATGATCAATTCGTGTCCAACATTGTTCACGTAATTGAAGATCTCTTGGTGTTCCTGCAGAGCATCTTGAAGGTTACCAAATTTTTTTAACTGCTGTGCCATGGTCTGATCATCTGACATGACTATGTGTTCCGACAGCAATGTACTCTCCACATTGTTAATAAAAGCAGTAAGATTAACAATCGCATCCGTATATTTCTTTGGCGGAGTTTTATCAACCGCTTCATTTATTTCAGCTAGCTTATTGGACAGCCTGAAACAAAATTCGCGAATTAAGTTGACATTTCATTACAAATTTAACTTAACGTGCAAAAAATTATTTACGTTTTATATAGCGTTTCCCAGTTGGTAACGAACATCTGTACGTCCACATTCAAATTAGAACTTTCGTTAGTAGCAGGTGAATTTTTCAGAATCTCGTTTAATTTTTCCATTAGTTTCTTAATGCGTTCTTCATGAGACTTCATTGATTTAATCTTCACCTAAATCGTAAAACAAACCATATTTGGATGAATGTTGTTCATCATTCTAATACAATTATTTATAAAATTATTTAAAATAATTACTCTAAACGGTTCAACTTGGTTATTTCCTTTATTGGAGTCCAACCATTTGGTATAACTATCTAACATCAAATTCAAGCTAGCCAATTCTGTTCGGAACTTTTTCACTTCTTCGAGATATTCAATACGATATTTTATTTCGTCCAAACGGTTGTTAATTGCTGACCAACAATTCTGCACGTCCTTTAACTTTGTTTCGTCTGCTTCTGTCGATTCGTTTGCGTTGTTTAATTCGTCAAGAAGCTGCTTTCCCAACTCCAAAACTTTATTATAATCATCTTTATGCGATTCTATGTCACCAATCGTATCGTTATAGACAACTTTCTTTTCTTCAATGCTCAATTCGTCGAACACTCCTTCTGATCGTCCAATTTCCAAGTCAACGTAATCGAGCCATTTGTAAAGATTAGTGAGAGCAGATTCAAACTCGTGTCTGATTGTGCTATCGACACGGCGCTTCTTTGGATCACTATGCGGCGTAGACTGGAACAAAAATATGCAATATAAATACATTATAATACGTAACAAATTGTAGAAAACATTTGTAAATAAACATACCGTAGCAGTAATTTCTTCTTTGTAAGCGATACTTGTTACTGTTTCGGACATCCAATCGTTACCAGAAATCACTGTCATTTCTCTTTCAGACTTCATATCAAACTCGAATCCTGAACTTGTTATCTATCATAATATATAAAAATACAAAATACCGTTTCAAAAAGCTAATAAAATCAGAAAATAATATTATTAACTTCTTTCGGAATATTAATTATCAATAAGTGTTTCTTAAAGAATTTTATACACTAAATACGACTATATTACTTTTTCTTCTATCGAGTGTTACTGTTTGCAACAATCTTTTTATCAAATTATAATTTTCCGTTGTTATCGACAAAAATTTGCTCTATTGCACGATGCAAATTTTTGTTTTCCTAAGTTCACAAATTTTTATATAAGTTAAAAAATATTTGTAAAAATATAATCATAATTTAATACATATATAGATATAGATATATTTATAATTTAATATTAAATTATACTATTTTATTCATGAGAATTCGTAGAACATTTTCATCTTCAAAAGCAACACATTTCTTTCGATAACAATGTTTAGGGAAAAAATAATTTATATATCCATATTCAGCGTACAATAATCTATAGAAACCATCTATTAAAAGGTGTAAATTCAAATATGTAACGAACAGTTAGTTTAGAAAGAAATATGCGATTCGTTTGAATTACCCTTTGAGTTTGAACTTCCATTATCTGCCCTACTGCTTCCCATCTATCCTGCAGGTTCTCAATATCTTGCAATACAGTAACACACTCGGTGGAAGTACTCTGACCCTCCAACTCTTGGACAGACTCTTGCAAAGTAGTTAGTTTCTTCTGATTCGCGTCCATCTCTATTTTTAATATCTGCAATTTCTTGATTCTCTCCAATACTTCACCAATCTCGGACGCCGGGTTCGCTTCCATTTGTTTCAGAGTGATCTCAGTCTCATTCAACCATGAGACTAGCCTCTTGTAATCGTCATTTATATTCTGCCAAAGCTGCGAAAGGGATTGCAAGCGCTGTCGTTTCTCCTCCTTCCATTTGCAGATATGTGTCCATCGTTCTCCAAGAGCGGACAATTGGTCCTCCATTTGGGTGTAAACCGCCTCCGAGTTTTCCTCGTCCACGACGACTACCATATTCCTCATACCATCGACAACTCCTTGCTGCGCCTGGATATCTTGCTCTAATTCACTTAATTGTTTCAGATGTTCGTCCAAGGCAGATGGGTTCAATTCAGCGGCTGCCATTCGCGAAATTCTATCCTCGGTTCTGGTTAACCATTGTCTGAGGTCGTCTAACTGGCCTTGCTGCATTTGCATCAGGACCTACGAAATGTTCACAAATTAATTTATTAAACATGTTTATAAATAACACTACCAGTATATATTTATCATAACTACCCTACGGACTTATATTCGAAATGAAAACTGTCCACATTAATTGCAAAATACAGAAACCTCATTGGCATTTATTTTGTTCTTTAATTATTTACAACAGTATTCTGAAGTTTCTTACATGTTTCTACTGTATTGTATTTGATCTACTAACTGTTCTTATAAATGTAAGATACAGCCATTTCGCTTCGTTACTGATTTAGATGTGTAGGACAAGTTTTGTAAGAAGTGTAGAATTAAATTTCGCTATCTCCCAGAAATTATGGTCAAGTTCTTTTTTTTTAGCCATAGTATTCAATGACTCTCATACCTCATGAATCTTCGTTTGCCTCTCCATTGCCCGCATGCGAAGTCCTTCCCATCGAGAATTCAACAACGACATCTGAACACGAACTTCGTGTTCCTCGTCTTTGTGTAAGCCGCCTTCCGCTAATAGTCTTGCACCTTCCTCTAGCACAGCACCGACCCCGTCCTGATGTCCAGACAGTTCCATCAAAAAGGTCTCGTGTTCATGAAATTGTTGTTTCAGCACTTCCAGGCTGGAGCCTGGTTCCGGGGCATGATTCAGTTTATCTTCCGCCTCCAAGAGCCAAGTTAAAACTTCTTCGAGAGCAACCTGATAACCGCCGAGTTCCACCGACACGTTCGTGGCCAAACTCATCGGTCTTGATGCCGGTGCTCCAAAATTCGTAAAGGACAATGGATTCTGTAAGCGAAAGTATTAGAAGTTTCGGCGATGTGCACGTAAACATCGTGTGTGTAGTCGTTTCCCATCTATCGATGCATGATTATTATTAATGATTTCTACCTCGGCCCCTGGCGTTGTCACTGGACTGCCATCACTCGCTACCGAAAGGTCTAACTCGCCTATGTCATCTCCAGAATGAGGTAACGATTGGAAAAGGCACATAACGTACATCATTATGGATTTCTTGTCTGGCACGGATGTATTTACGTCTGCGAAAATATATAAGTATAATTATATAATTATATATTATACCGTGCTGTTAGTCTTCTATCATTCTTCTTTTACAAGAATTCCTTAGCTAAACTCATAGTCGCTATATTATAAATAATGCAACCATAAACCTCATTCCCCGGGTCCCTAATCCGAAATATCTTTGATAAAATCGGTATTTAAATTCTAACATATGATTTCGTTCATGATGCAAATTGCCGTATGCTGCCGAAGGATTAAATACATTGCCTATCCGTTTATTTCCGTTTCCTTTGATTTTCAAAATTCTTTGAAAAAATTACTGTTATTTCGAACTGTGATGTGCGAATTACTGTAATGTGCTATATTACTATAATTCGTTTAAATGCTGTTAAAAGAGTTGGACATTATTCGAATAACATTTCGAATTAAAATTTTATACGAATAATGACCAAATATTAATCCCTCAATATTCTTTTTCTGGTTACGAAAATTCTTTGAAGTAAAAATACTTCCTCGCACTGGAACCAACTATTTAAACGTTACTATATGATTAATTAATATATAATTTATATAATTAATATATAATTATATATAATATATATAATTAATAATTAATAATTATATATATATTATATTATATATTATATAATAATTAATAATTATATATATATTATATTATATATTATATAATAATTAATAATTATATATATATTATATTATATATTATATAATAATTAATAATTATATATATATTATATTATATATTATATAATAATTAATAATTATATATATTATATATAATTAATTACTATATGATTAATATCTAATGATTCAAATTACTAGTTTTACCGAGAATATCCCATTATCACTTTCCTTTTTTCTCGAAAAATTCCTTATAAAAGTACAATTGAACTTCACTATCGAAGTATTACTATACTATGAACAACGATGTAATTTACCCTCCGGATCGAGCAATCGTTCGATGCCCAGATGCTCCTGAGCAAATCGGAACGCATGGTCCAGCCTAGCATTAGGATGTTTGCGGGCGATATTGTTGAAATCGAACAAATGTGGTTTCCTTCTGTGAAGAATCGCATTGAAAGCAAGACCATCGGACCAAGACGTGGTGAAATTTTTGATATCGACTCCAGGATAATTCTGAAAAATATCAAGCAAAGAAATCAGATTTGCTACTAGATGTTCCATTTGCTTTAATTAACCCCTATACGCCAGATCATACAAGAAAACCTAGTTATGCTCGATATAATTTATTGGTAACTATACCATAATATAATAATAAATAATATCTAATAAATAATTTTTTATTAACATATTTATACAATAAGATTATGTTAACGTTATAAAATGAAAATGTCGTTAACATTGCAACGTTATCTTCGTATATATATAATTTATTGTAACTATACCACATAATATAATAATAAATAATATCTAATAAATAATTTTTTATTAACATATTTATACGACAATAAGATTATGTTAATGTTATAAAATGAATGTCATTGACATTGTCGTATGTCGTCGTTAAGGGGTTAAATAAAAATGAACGCATATATTTATCATCATCCCCGAAGTTTCACCTGTGAATTTTGACGGCACCACGCCAAAAGCGTCTTTTCTAAGTTCGTCTGCTGCAGCTCTGTCATGAGATCCTTCAGATGATAATGGACCTGGGATAGATATAACGTAATTACGTACACAAAACGAAAGAAGATCTATTCGACGACTAGCGATGAACTCTATCCTAAGGCGAACGAAATAGATCGTGAAACTGACCTGCCAATGTAATATAATACTCCATACTAATCCCAATGTTAGCTTAGGATTACCATCGACGATATCGTTGCTACTGATATTTACAAGTTTCACCTAAGAATTACACGAAAATCATATTAATATATAGATCAACAATCTCGCGACGGTTCGCAGTCGTTGACTTACGTTGTTCTGTTCGAGGATTTGCAATGCTTTGTTAACATTGTTAAGGTGGTGCACTCTCATACGGCCGCGTTCTCTTTTCTGTAAATAGAATCATTTAATCGTGTAAGGAAGGATGAGTCAATCACGAACGCGTCTACGTCGCTTAACATGTCTGGGGTCATCGCTGAAAGAGGATTTGTAAATCGCACGTTTTATAAAAAGAAATGAAGTCGGCATGTATCATCGGAGTACATAAAAACACCTGCGGAACGGGTTAAATCGTTGGGGCAACACGCACTTTTCGCTCGACATGCTCGCACGCCCACCGTGCACAGATAATCGTCGCTCTTATGCAAATATTCGTAATACCCGATACGCGCACCTGCCTAGAATTCTCTTAACGTGGTTCAGAACTGCTCGGTAGGACGATCAGAAATAAGACGAGTACCGGAATGCTCGAGTGATTACATCAAACACGAAACAATTAAGATGCAACAACGCGAGAAGATCGCACAATTATTCATTCATGGTGAGTATACTTACGTAAACACCGACCCACAGATTACGCTAAATTATATTGCATACAAATATATGTATTTAAACGTAATTAGTATACCGCAAGGGAAATGTATATACATATGCTAATAACTTATATTGAATACGAATATATTTAATCGCAATTTTTTAATATTTATCAAAGGGAATGTGTTTAACCATATGCATAAAGGGTGTCCCAGGTTTTAATGTTCAAACTTTGTCAGTATATTCTATGGCGCAAAGTAAGAAAAAAATGTTACGTAAACATAGGTCATATAGAGCTTTATTAAGAGGTTGTAACAAAAATTCAGGATAGGAATAGTAATCAACTAAAAAGAAAATAAAAAATAAAAGAAAAATCTTCGATCGATGTCAATCATGTATTGTCAACAACGGTTATTAATACATTTCGAAAAATGTGAAATTTTCGTTATAACTTCTTAATAAAGCTCTATACGACCTATGTTTACATAACATTTTTTTCTTACTTTGTGCCATAGAATACACTAACAAAGTTTGAACATTAAAACCTGGGACACCCTGTATAATTAGTCCACGATAAATGTACTATTGTAAATTGTTGTAGGCGGAATATACTAAATCATATCAGATGCAAGTACAATTGGAATGACAAATGTAAAATAATGGCGGAAATGACGTATACTTACGTAAACTTTGGATGTAAGGACTTCTAAAAGGGACAATAAGCGATTGCCATCTCTTAAATCGATGAATAACTCTGTAATCGGTTCGTGTTGATTCTACGAAAAAACATGATTAGACATTAAATTAGCAATCCCACAGAATTACTAAAACAAATTTCGAGGTTTCATAATCGTTCAGACAATGTTCACGTATTTTAATATCGTTTCGAAAAGCATGTTTTATTACATTGCGTTTAGGAAGTAAAGAAACTTACCTTAAGCAGTTGTGAATTGATCCATTTCGTAAACGTTTTCTTCTGCACATCTTCTCGTTCGTCTGTAACACGCAAATACGTATGATTACATGACCTGTAACACGTATATCACTATTTATAAACATAAATTAAACTATAACATGTATAATACACAATTTCTCTGTCACCTTTCGTAACGATATCGTAATTTGCAGCAATAAATTATAAAAACTACCTCTATTTATTCGCTTATATAAAATGTAATCTTTTTACAAGAAAAGATTATCGCAGTTTGATAGTTGAAATACATCCATATGGACATAATTACAGTAATAATTACATGAAAGAACTTCTCGAGGAAGTAGTATTTATCACATGTTGCTAACGTCTCAATAAATATAAAATATGTTGAATGTTTCTACAAAAATAAGAAGATTATGCTATATTAGATAATATAGCATATATATATATATATATATATATATATATAATCTTATATAGATATATATATAATATGTTATATATTATGCTATATATTATGCTATATAATATGCTATATATTATTATTATGCTATAAGAAGATTATGTTATATTATTAGATTATGCTTATATTTATGCTACCATCCACTTTTATTTATGTCACTAAACCAGCTAACGTTATCGTTAACATAGCAGTGAATCGAATATTTAGATGTCACATAATTCAGCATAATCGGTCTATGATAGAATGAGGTAATTACGCGATTTTCTCGCTGTATAGAAATGTATCAATATTTTGTATTATCCCTTTATTATCCATTATCTATATACTACTACTATAGAAGGGTAGCATGAAAGTACAATGACTTTAATTTTTTTTATATGATAGAGGGACTTGTATATTAGACAATGACTAAAATGCTTTCTCTTAATTTTGCTATTACTTGGAATGACAAAAAAGATTAAAAATACTCTCGTTTTTTAACTTTCTCATTTGAAAATATCTTTCGTAACTTATATGCATGCTGAAAATTGTATCAAAATCGGTTGGCATTGTTATGAGTTACAACAAATTGAAGATAGCAGAAAACACAGTTTCGTCACGATTTTAAGCCTAATAACTGTAAATAAATTGGCAGTCTTTTAAATTTCTCAACGCCTGTAGCTCGACTTTGGATTAATTTTACATGCTATAAATGAATCAACCAAATCCGCTTTCACCTGCTCTTTTAGTACAAGTCAATAAATATAAAAAAGTAAATGGAATCGTTAATAAAAAAAGGAAAGTTATGGTATTTTCTACTCAATGTACACAAGATTATAGAAAACATTCCAGTATTGACCAAATCTTTGAATATAATTATGGTTTACGTAAAACACGCGATAACATAATCGACACACTTACAACAACTACGACAACAAATAATATTTATTTTGTTCCTTTTTGAATTGTTGTGTATTATTTCCTTTTTATGAAAATATGTATAATATTATTGTATTATTATATGTATATTATTATTCAATTCATGCTATTCTTTCGCATCGATATTTTTTTCTGTATACTGATACGTACATTAACGCAGTGTTATCCTATTAACATGTTATTTTATTTCACAATTGTTTCCATACATCTGCTCACCATTGTAATAACATTGTCTGAAATCGTACGTCATTTAATTTTGTAATTATTCGAAATAATTATTTTAGGTAATTATGAAATTCTTTTTCCGCTCCGTTTTCCGCACCAGTGGAATGATTGTTTTTTTCGCGATAATATTAAATGGATCTAGACAGAAATCTCTTATACTCGTCGTAACACAAAATGTTGCCATTTCTTCATGACGAATATAGTTGTCAAAAATAGCTAACTGATTAAGAATGATATATGTATAATTTAAAATTCTTTATTAAATTATATATATTTTATAAAAGTGTTGTATTTAAATAAAATATTAAGGAAATCAAACGCTCACAGTATAATTACTGTAACTTGTGCACTTTTCAAAGCGATTACAACAGCCAATCGATTAAGGATGAACACTTTAAGAAAAGAGTTCTGTTCAAAGCTAATTGTTGTAAAGATCTCTTAAAATAAAATCTTTTTGCTGCATATTGTTTTAAGAATTATTCTTTTTGTCATACTTGAACCATAAAATAACAGAATAATTAGTTGGTAATGAACTATATCAAATATTTACTCATTTTCATTAAAAATAAAATTTACCCAGATCTGAAACAGATCTCTTAAAATAAAATCTTTTTGCTGCATATTGTTTTAAGAATTATTCTTTTTGTCATACTTGAACCAGAAAATAACAGAATAATTAGTTGGAAATGAACTAGATCAAATATTTACTCATTTTCATTAAAAATAAAATTTACCCAGATCTGATACAGATCTCTTAAAATAAAATCTTTTTGCTGCATATTGTTTTAAGAATTATTCTTTTCGTCATATTTGGAACAAAAAATAACAGAATAATTAGTTGGAAATGAACTAGATCAAATATTTACTCATTTCCATTAAAAATAAAATTTACCCAGATCTGATACAGATCTCTTAAAATAAAATCTTTTTTCTGCATATTGTTTTAAGGATTATTCTTTTTGTCATACTTGAACCAGAAAATAACAGAATAATTAGTTGGTAATGAACTAGATCAAATATTTACTAATTTTCATTAAAAATAAAATTTATCCAGATCTGATACAGATCTCTTAAAATAAAATCTTTTTGCTGCATATTGTTTTAAGGATTATTCTTTTTGTCATACTTGAACCAGAAAATAACAGAATAATTAGTTGGAAATGAACTAGATCAAATATTTACTCATTTTCATTAAAAATAAAATTTACCCAGATCTGATACAGATCTCTTAAAATAAAATCTTTTTGCTGCATATTGTTTTAAGAATTATTCTTTTCGTCATATTTGGAACAAAAAATAACAGAATAATTAGTTGGAAATGAACTAGATCAAATATTTACTCATTTTCATTAAAAATAAAATTTACCCAGATCTGATACAGATCTCTTAAAATAAAATCTTTTTACCGCATATTGTTTTAAGGATTATTCTTTTTGTCATACTTGGAACAAAAAATAACAGAATAATTAGTTGGAAATGAACTAGATCAAATATTTACTCATTTTCATTAAAAATAAAATTTACCCAGATCTGATACAGATCTCTTAAAATAAAATCTTTTTGCTGCATATTGTTTTAAGGATTATTCTTTTTGTCATACTTGAACCAGAAAATAACAGAATAATTAGTTGGTAATGAACTATATCAAATATTTACTCATTTTCATTAAAAATAAAATTTACCCAGATCTGATACAATAGCAGATAGTGGCGTGGCGCCGTTTGGTAGCATCGTGTACCTAACAGCGATCGAAAATGCTGGAAAAGATAGCGGAATCATAGTTACCATCGTGCGTATTAAAAAAAAAACACGGGATATGTATTTGTATTTTTTAACCTCGATGGATATCAGGGAACATTTTATTTCCGTGTTAAACACGACAGATACACTATCATTCCGACACCGTCGCGAAATTATTGTCGATGTGGCAACGACGGCTCGTCATCTACCGCGTTGACACTCATTGACCCCGAGAGATGCAGGCAGTAAACTCTCAAAATTTAGGTCGACCAACAGAAAGCCATAAGCGGGGTTCTTAAATACCTGCGGCTCTCTATCGGCAAACACAAAATCCTTATTTCGTATTCGAAGATGATTACGTAGCCACAGTCTTACAATGACAAAGTGATGCTACACAGTATCTATTTATACCATAGCACTTTCATCAGCGACCATTTGCAATTCACTGCAAAAGCTTTTTTAATATCGCCCAAATTAAGCAAGCTCGGTTATTCGATTTTTAGAAACTCGATTTGCGCACACTGATCACGATCAAACATGGAACAATGTCGCGATGGCACTGAGTGACAATAAGTGATTCATTATTTTCCTAATCAGGTGGTTGTTTATACATTAAACTTAATATATGCTCAGCTCTGCCATAAATAGGACAAGACAACAGAAAAAAAATAAACGACCTACCTAATTCTAATTTGAAATATTTGAAAGATTAAGTTGTTTTATTGTACGAATACAAATTGTCGATGAGTTTTTTCTACGTTTGTCTGCTTTGTTTTTAATTTTTTTTTTTTAATGCATTTTGTCCGATTCATAATACTGATATTAATCTCGTAAATACTGTTTTGTTATTCATTGTAAGTACATACAATATTACGTACTAATCTTAAATTACATAAATCTTCTATACAGCTTTAATAACGCATTAATATCACATTTTATGTTATAGGTAACAGAGAGACTAGTTGATGACCATTTTTCGATAAAAATTGTTTGAATTATAAGCATTCGAGAAAAATGAGCTCGAAAAATAATGTTATTGCATATACTTGGGCATGTACAACAATTTTGTTTAGTTATTCCATAGTCAATATAAATGCTGCTATTTATTATTTATTTACGAAGAACTGTATCGACTATATTGATTTAAAATTGAGAAATACAAAATATGGAATAGTATGTTCTTGCTTGGAAGTTAGCCCGTATTTTAATAAACATATATATAATTTATTTATATAAACTATTTATTATTTAAATTAATTAATAATTAATTAATTATTCATTATTTAAACTTATATAATTATATATATATTTTATAAATAAAATATATATATATTTTATTTGAATAAACATATTTTTTTAAAGCTGATTGTTACATCGCGGTATTTATGTTAGTGAATTTATAAAGAACAATGTTAGGAAATATGGACATAATTTCCACATCGATTTTCGTATGCTCTATCTATTTTTTATTGTATCATTTGCGCAACTGTTTCAAAAGAGGGGTCACAACGTTCCATAATAGGTACTTCTATCTTATTTTGAATACCATGTTTGAAAAAAAAAAGTTCCAGAACGATCCAAAAGTTCGAAACAAAAACCTTCCATATACATATCCTTCAACGAGCACGCGTTTTAGCGTGTTTTCTTTCCTGCACAAAATTACTGTTTATAGCGATAGCTAATGAAACATTAAACGCAACATGAAAATGCTAATTCGCTTGTGGCTCTACAAGAGAAATAAAAATTCACGTAACTCGAATACTTGAACGACAACTATATTTCCCCGAGCAATCCCGTTCGCGATCATTAATTTCATTCATGCTGCTCTTAATCTATACGTATACAAAGTCGCGTTAATCGTATCTCTCGTATGGTTGAAATGATTGCGAGACGAAGCATCCCGAACCGATTAGCCTAATTTACATCGGCAAGCCACTAACCACGTTCTATCGGGCGCCCTCGAAGTACACGTCCGCGTCTGCGACAAGATACTAATTTCTTATTTTGCGTTTCGACAAAATGCTAAATGGGGAGCAGCGCGATGAGCAGCGTGGACGTCACCAGCGGCGAATGAATGAACGGCCAATACTTATCTTACGTTCGAAAGAGTACAAGATAGCGGGAACGGAAGGGAGGCAAGCATCGAAAGAATCCCGAATGCCGATCACGTCGTCGAAGTAAAGTATGCCGTAAGATACGCGCGCAAGAGTATCTTGTGTCTTTCCTGGACGTGGGGCAGCAGTGATGGGACCAAGTGAATCGTAAGCTCCAACGAAAAACTCCGAGATGGTACGCTACAAACCTGGGCACGTTTCAAATAACATGTTATTTTATTTAAAAATTATTTTCATGCCCAGGATCGATTCTGAAACGACAATATTTATTTTTAATTCTTTTAAAAATGCATTTTGTCCGATTCATCAATTGTTGCATTGAATGGAGCAGATGTATGTATTCGTGAATCGGATAGTATAACAAAATATAATACTGATACGATATGATACTAATAAATATAATACTGATATTATTATTAGAAAATATCATCGCAAATAATTATTTGAAATAATTATGTAATTCTTCTTGGAGATTAGACGGTGATCTGATTATAGGCTCTGAATCTGATTTATACTGGCATTCACATTGATATTTCTACAGGGTGAAAGGACTGATCTGTTAACCCTTTTTGCACTCGAAGCTATTTCAAGTGGAAATATAAAATCATTTTGCTAACTTACAGTATTTCTATTTTATACGAGAAAATGCATTTTATGCATATATGAAAATCGACTCTTGGGACTCGCGCAACAGTTACACTCTTAACAATTTCTCAAATGTAAACTTTGTTCATGTCGAAATTATCCTATGAGGTGATATAACAAATATTAGCGGTGCCTCAGAGTCGCCACTCGAGTGCAAAGGGTTAAACGACTATCCGATAATAAAAAACATTGTTCTGAAGAATAATACCCCTCTTTCATTTTCCACGCCAGTGGAAAGATTATTTTCCTTCACGACGATATTAAATGAGGTTCATATAAAAAACTCTCTTTCTAAAATAAAATATTTTTGTTGCATAGTCCAGAGACCATTTAAAACGGTATAACTTTTTCCAAATTGGTCTAAATGACTTGTACTTCTTTGTAAATGTTAGAGGAACTAATTCACTGTACAACGACTAAAATACCCCATTTTTTTAATTTTGCTGTTACTTGGAATAGAAAACATGAAAAAAGGTCTCGCTTTTTCACATTTTTATCTGAGCCTATAATGAAAATTTAAAAAATACATTTGATACATCTCGGTAATTTATATATAATGGAAAGCAAAAGTGTTCTTATACCTTTTAAAACGCAATAACTTTTTTAAAATGGAACTAACTGAGTTGAATTTTTTTTTAGATAATCGGACTACTCTACTAGAATGGCTAAAAAGCTTTTTTTTAATTTTGCTATTATTCGGAATAAACCCTCGTTTTTTAACTTTTTTAACTGAGCCTATGTCGAAAATTTATAAAATGCCTTTTGTAGATCTCGATAACTTATATGTGTGCTGAAAATGTAATCGAAATCGGTTAACCCAGAGTCGAGCTACAAACGTTAAAGGATTTAAAAAACTGCAGATTTTTTTACAGTTTCTCGTCAAAATCGTGATAAAACTGCGACCTTTAATTTGTATTAACTCATAACAACGTGAACAGATTTCGATAAAATTTTCAACATGTATATAAGTTACCGAGATCTACGAAAGACATTCTTTAAATTTTCGTTATAGGCTCGATTAAAAAAGTTAAAAAACGAGAAATTTTTATTTTTTTCTCATTCCAAGTAATAACAAAATTAAAAAGAAAGCATTTCAGTCATTATCTAGTAGACTAGTCCCTCTATCATCTAAAAAAAAAATTCAAGTCACTTAGTTCAGTTTTAAAACATTTATTGCGTCTTAAAAGGTGTACGAACACTTTTGTGGGCCACTGTACATGCAGAAAATTTCATTGAAATCGGTTGACGCATAGTCGAGCTACTGCCACTGAAAAACATGTAAAAATTACCCGTTTCTTTTTTATTGGAATTCGTAAAATACTGCGATTTTCGTGACCTTTAATTGTTCACAGCTTATGTCAAGGTCAACCGATTTCGAAGAAATTTTCAACACGCATGTAAGTTACCGAGACGCACCAAGTGCATACACAGATAAGCGTGATAAGTTAATAGATATAAAAAATACATCGAGCATATGTACCTTGAAAAGTTTTCTAACGACAGCAAACAGAAAAGCGATTAGCAAATCTCTACCATTCATTCGACTGATGGACGATCCACTGCGTCCATGATATTCAAGTGAGTGTGTGAGACGTTTCGCCTATATTGATTCATTAGATTCTCAAAAATAGTACATTTCCATATTTCAGGAATATTTCATATTTGATGACTGTTTTTAACACTTAGATTTCAGTCTTTGAGATATAACTATTAGACTTACTAAAATAAGATTATTAGGGTCTCATAAGATATATGGATATTTTATAATAATAATAAATATTAATAAAATTCAATAATACCCAAACATATGTTCAATGATAAAATAAGGGTTAAGTGTTGTTATATAATATTTATCACTTGTTCCGAATAAATGATTAGAACTTGCTGAGTGTAAAATTGGGTGAATAATTACTAATACTAACATAATAAATGGGAAAATAAAGTGTAGAATATAGAAAATCGATTTAAAGTTACATTATTAATAAAGATACCCCCCTCCCCCCAAATTCATTCCACCAATATGAGGCTAATACGAGGTTATGCTAATTGTTAGACTGCGGACTTTTATGCAAAATAAAAATCTAAGTTAATTGTGAGAAACGTAAATCTAATGAAAACGCCTTTCTTCTGTTACACATAATAAATTCTTCAAATTCTTGACAGTTTTATATTTGGCCTAGTCATTCGTGTCAAAAATGCATAAAATCCATAATTTACTGGTAATAAATTTGTAATAATTGCTGCTTCAGAAAAACATATCTGTCCTCGTGGTAAAACACATAATATAATAATAATAAAATAACACCTATATATAATAATATATATAATAATATAATATAATAATATAATAATAATATAATAATATATATAATAATATAATATAATAATATAATAATAATATAATAATAATATAATAATAATATAATAATAATATAATAATATATATAATAATATAATATAATAATATAATAATATTATAATAACACCTCCAATATATCATATTGATATTAATTTCAATGAGCGCAAGTAATCTATTCAATGAATTTCTAATAATATTTTCAATATATATATTTTCTAATAACAATAGATTTCAATCAGAGAGGAACTTCTTGCAATGATTCGACGCTTGGGCGTGGTGTTTCAAATGGGACAAATACATGGAACTTGATCCCATCGCTGGCGTCGGGCGAACGTGGTGGTTTCCTTAACGAAACCGTGCCGCTTCCGAATATGGTGCATCGAGTTCTTTTCTGCCGGGGCATGCGATCGCCAGTTTTCTTTCCGTGGTGACCGGCGTCGCATGCTCGCCGAGAGAATCTCCGCAGTTTTGTGTCAGAAAACGGAACGACGACGTACATACTGGGCACGGATCTGATATCACGGCACGACAATAAATGCGGCGATCCCCTTCGTAAACCCCATTTCACTCGATGGATTGAATGGTAGATGATTTCGAGAGTAACAGTACACTGATAACGTAGAATGACGGGCTTCTTATCGTATTACTCGCAATATCCTATAGTCGGTGTAAAAAGTATCGGTACACCCATTTAAAACGGAATAACCTTTTTTTATAATTAGGGCAAGCGCTCGACATTTTTTTTCACATATTACTGGGCAATCAGTTTACTGGGCAATTGACGACAAAAATTGTTTTAAAAAATTACGTTTGGTTGGTTCGGATGACAACGAAATTAAAAAGCGATGTTTTTTCAACTTCTTCACCCGAGGCTATAACGAAAATTTCATAAATGCGCTTTATAATAAATAATTGCGAAGATATGCTAAATATGCAGGCTGGGTCGATATGAGCTACTATCTAACATAACTTGGTTCCTATCTATTGTGACAGAAATGTTTTGAACGAATTAAGTTATTCCGGATAATAGTTCTTACTGACTCAGCCTATATAAGTTGAAATGAATATCGTAATTGTTACGAATATACAACCCTTTATATATATTATTTTTTTATTTTATATATATATCATTATATATATTTTTTTTTATTTATTATATATATTATTATTATTATTATTATATATATATTATTTTATATATATTAACCCTTGATCTGCGATGGTCAGATCATTTTGATTCAATGTATTTAAATCGTCATTTAATTATATGTTTAAATTACATGCTTCGAAAAGCTGTTGAATAAACCTGAGAATGGCCATTAGTATATTCCGCAATCCCAGAGTTAATAGTTAGGTAATCAATTTAAACAAGAAACAAAACATTTTCTGCAAAAATTATACTGCTTGTATTGCATTCACTTTTTTCATTTATTATCATTTGTTTCTTTTAATTTCAACAAGATACCATGAAAAAAATATACTTCGCTTACAATTTAATCATTAACGCGGGTCAAGAGAAAGGTCAGAAAAGCGTAACAAACTAAAAGAAACAATCGTTAATGAATATACGTATATAACAAATTTTTATTGTTTATAACATTGATACTGTCTGTACCTTGTTTCGGTGAAAGAAATACGAATTACATTTTCGATCGATATTCTCACATCGAGCTACCTTTATCCGGTTGTACCACGAATTCAGGGCCGCACCCTGACTATAACGCGACTTCCTGCGGCTACAACGTATTCTACACGACGGAGAATAATGACCGATAGATCTTGCTCGATGGAGATGAATGTTCGATGCCGTACTACTACAGGATACAAGAAAAATCGACTGTATACAAATAGAATGATGATACCATTTATAATATCAGTGCCGATCGGACGCATTCGCCGATGTTCCCCGGAGAAAATAATTTCAGATTTCTTCCATCAAAAATAATTCTGGATTTTTTTTTGGTCATTAATCATTCGGAATATCTCTCTATCTAAAACTAATCCCAGATCTTTCCGATCAAAAATAATACGAGACTTCTATGATAAAAAATAATTCCAGATTTCTACGATTAAAAATAATTGTGAATTTCTTCGATAAAAAGAATAATCCGGGATTTTTTTTTCTTCGATTTAGAATGTAATTGATGATTTCTTCGATCAAAAGTCGTCGGAGCTGTCAAGTTCATTTTATTTGATTAGGTCGTCACGTGAAATATTCATTCAACATTTGAACGTCGCACAGTGATACAGTGGCCAAAAACCAATTTTTCAACCTCAACTTTGCAATAAAATGTATTTTTTAATGAATTAACCACCTCCGAGATATTCGAAATTTGTATACTTTCTGTTTTCTAAAATGATTGATCAGATATAATATTATATGTATAAAGATAAAATCACGAAATTATATGTTTTGGTTATTGCATGGCTTTATATTATAGTAACATGCGCACAAGTAAGTATACTTTAAATATTTATTTGCATCATATGTATTTTCTCGCCTGTGGACAACCAGTGAAAAGTTCATAACAGTTTAAACTTTAAGAAGGATTACAAAAATATGCACGAAAGCGCCAGGCGTCGCAATTCTTTTAAATAAAGATTTACATCAGAGAAAATGTATTGGGTTGGCAACTAAGTAATTGCCGATTTGTTCAATGAAATAAAAAATTTTTTTTACTTGGAATGAAGTTTAATCTGTAATGTATTTTCCATTTTGTTCGATGACCTTTCGCCATCTCTCTGACAACTTGAAAATTCCACGCTCGTAGAAAGTCTGATCCTTTTCGGCCAAAAACTGAGTTAAGTGAGATTTTACAGCGTCATCGTCATTAAAAGTTTTACCACGAAGGGAGTTGTCAGGGATCGAAATAAGTGGTGATCCGATGGCGCGAGATCAGGGCTATATGGTGGGTGTAACATCAATTCCCAACCAATATCCATCAATTTTTGCCGAGTGGACAAAGACGTGTGCAATTCTGGTCGCTTTTCCTTGACCGCTGCATTCAATTTGTCCAGTTGCTAACATTCACGGATAATAAAAAATAACATAATAATAATAATAATTTTATAATATAACATTTACGAATATCATAAAAATGGGAGTGAGAGACATCTATAACTGAAATCGGCAATTACTTAGTTGCCAACCCGATATATTTTAACGCTTGTATATTTTAACTTTTTTCAGAAATCCACACTTTTTCGCCTCCATTGCAATGGGATCTAACCCAATAATTAACGATCCAGTATATTTGGGGGACTTTGTCTGCAAAGGGTTAAAATTAACTTCCGGGAATTTACTTGCTCCAAGATAGAAAAAGATGTAGAAGAAAAAGTAGAGAGTCTCACTTTCCTCGACCCACCTGCAAATTCCGGTTGCTCCTCTCTTTAATGGAACTGCATACTTTCCTCGAGTAAATCGATTCCGTGATTCGAGTGGAATGACATTAGAGGAAAGTGTCCGCAGATTAAGGGGGAGAATACAATCGGCAAAACGTGCGTAAAGAAACCTATGTAATACATATGTAAGTATTCGGGTAACCGGAAAATTTTTGTCTAGCCGGATATGTATCTCGTAAGAAATAATATTAAATAATTTATTAAATAATATTATATATTTATTATTAATATATTTATATTTATTATTTAATAATATATTTTTATATTAATATATTTATTATTTATATTAATAATATTAAATAATATAATATTGTAGACGCTAGTTTCAAAGATTATCGTACTAAATCAAAATCATCTTGACAATTTCCATGTTATAGACTACACTAATTTTGCCTAAAGGTGAAGCTATTACACAAACACATATCATGAATTTTTTAATTATCTCAATAGCAACGTAGACACCGTTATTTAATGATACACATATTGTTAGTAAAACATAATTATGATTGAAAGATAAATCTAAATACTAATCTATTTTGTTTCTATATTTCCATTGTGTTTCCAGTATAGTTTAAGCTTATAAATTGTTTACCTTTTCCCTAAGGGAATTACTTCGTGATCAATTTTTGTTGTCATTATAAAAATACAATTTGTAGAAAAGAGTTTGAAATATCGAATATGGTTACATAGCTTTTATCTTTACCTAGAACCATCACTTTTTATCAATTTTTCAATAACATTTCTGCGCTGAATGCGTTCGAGATTATTCATTTATATAAGTAACACTTTTTTTTTAAATTAATTTCTTTGGCATACCTACGTGTATTTAATATTTGAACCTAAATTAATTAAGTTAATAATAATAATTAATTAAGCTAGCAATAAAATATTTTAAACGTTATTCTTGCGTTGTACTTTCGATTATCGAAAGAAATGCTGTTTCACTATCTTTAATTATTTCCAGCTCGTAACGAGGTCAACTGATTTCGATGTAAGTCATCGAGACCTACACAAAGTACCGTTTAAATTATCATTATTCATAATTTTTTTCATTCATTCATTTTGTCATTCCAATCAACTGCAACATTCACAAAAAACTTTTTTATTTATTGTTTAGTAAACTTTAGTATACAAAAAAATTCAAGTCGTTCGGTCCAATTCTAAAAACTGTTATTACGTTTCCAAATTACAACTATCTTTTTGTTTCAATATCTACATATAATGTATTCGGTTTAACTCGCAGGTGTATTCGGTTTAACTTTGACCTTTTAATATTTGTTAACTATTGTATCTGTTTTCAAAGAATATACCAAACACATGGTTACGCCTGCAGATAAAAGTGTTTAAGTCTCGAAGCTCTCATGTATACCCGGAGCAAAGTCATTTGATCAGGTGTAGCCTTTGAAAATTTCCGAACCATTAGAGTTCTAGACAGCAAGACCTAATCGGGCGCACGTTGTGAATCGAATGATTAAACCGACTTCAAACATTTCCTGAAATCGAGAGTTGCACGGAGCAGACGCAACAGTTTATACATGCACATGTGCTTCGCTCGTTTCCAAACGTAAACAGTAGTGGCCGAACCATGAAATAACAGGGAGAATCGTCCGCAGAAAGGCACTTTATTCTAAACGTCTACGCACCATTTCGCAGATCAAGTTATCTTTTATACTTAACATTTTTAAAATGTACCAACTAACTTATTTATAGTATTTTAACTTAGAAAAAAAACGATTATAAATTAATAAAAATAATTATACAAAAATGTATAGCGTAAAAACGAGGCTATTTATTTATCTATGGTATTTTAACATACTGAGAATAATTTTAAATATTAAAAACGCACCATTTCGCAGATCAAGTTATTTTTCATACTTAACATTTTTTAAATGTACCAACTAACTTATTTATAGTATTTTAACTTAGAAAAAACGATTATAAGTTAATAAAAATAATTATACAAAAATGTATAGTGTAAAAACGAGACTATTTATTTATCTATGGTATTTTAACGTACTGAGAATAATTTTAAATATTAAAAATCAAATATTATTATTATTATTATTTGCATTGTACCAAGGCTATATCATTATTTTTAAAAAAACGTATAAAAAAAATTGAAAGCAATAAAAAACAGCTTTAAAGTCATAAAAAACTATATAAAACTATTAAAAAGTGTTAAAAACCATGCATCTATTATACAAAGCTAATCTTTGAAGACCACTTTGAAAGTCCACTTAAATATCGAACCAATTTTGTTTCTTAATCGAGATAAGTGATCTGCAGGAATGAAACAAATCCGAAGGTCTCATTACCGAACTGAGTCCAGCATCAAATATTTATTCAATTTATATTACTTGCGACAAATTTTATAATAACACTTGTTAAAAATCAGAATAAACGTCTTATTGTTACTTTTATAAACTAATGTGAAACAGCTGTCTTTTGTGCTTCGTAAATCTAGCGTTAAAGCTTATTACAATTGCTCAACAAACCAAAATCTTTCATATAACGCAAGATTCAAAAACTCGTATTTTGGCCAGGTTTTTGGACCTAATACTTCACTGTGCGGCGTTCTAACGAATACTTGCTACTAAATAGAGGAGAAACGAATTCCACTGAAAGCTGTTTAAGGGATGAAATGAAACGGCATTTAGGTGACCGAGCCGCAACAATAAATTCCGCGATTGCTCTTCATTTCAGCATTCAATATCTGATTCAACCGGGATTCCAGTCTCAATGCTTCTCGCTCGAGTGGCTTTCAAACCGCCAACAAATTTCAGCCACCCTCCCGGCGATTCGCGAGGGTTGAACGAACCGCAAGTTCGGGACGCGTAATGCTGTTAACGCCCCGATAACACATCGTCGCGAAAACAGTGGCAGCCATCTGAAACCGCCGCTAAACTTAGCTAAACACTCGCTAACATGCGGTCTCCTCGCCACTGAACACACATTCATTAGAGCAATTCAACGAAACAAACGGCTCTCGCGGAGAAGGATACGCTATCCGTCGCCTATCCGTCGTTTCTGAAGAAACAATGGCAACGGGTACTGGTCAATCGATAACGATAAAGTTGCAACAGAAGTTTCTCTGTAAATCGGAAGGACGCTGCTGTAATTATAGCAACAATACAATTTTATATCGAATGGATACAAAGGTTACTTTGAATAAGTTTGAGAGTCACAATATAGACAATTGGAAATTGTGGAGCGAATGAAATAATAATGTTAAGATGAGGATACTCTAAAAAGCAATTATAAAGTCAATTGGAGACAACTGAAAAGAAAGGATATGGATAATAATAATATTATATATACGCACGCACGCACGCACACGCACGCGCAAAGTTTATTTATTTATTACACACAGTTTGGATCAACTGACTTAAATTTTTTCAGATGCTAGACTGACTAGTTTACTAAACAATATCACAGAAGCTGCAAATTGTTCATTCGTTATGGGCTTAAATAAAAAAAACATAGAAAACATAATTTTGTTATTATTCTAATTAATTGCAATTTTGTTTTAAATTGCAATCTTCTTACTCATCACTTTCGTCCAATTTTAAAGAAGTTATTGCGTCTTCAATTTTCAAAAAATAAATTTAAACGTTCCGTGAGAAATGGTAAATGATGATGATGATGATTAGTATAATTTTACACTAAAATTTAGGTTTAAAAACTATCGTTCCTGAGGAAATATTGTTAGTTAGGAAGTTCGTGCAGCTTTTAACAAAAATGAATACGAAACTTTTTCTACATAATTTCATAATCCCCCCGTTTATACAATAAATCACCTCCATTCACCAATCGGAAAAGCATGACCTTACACGAGTGTAATCCTGCTTCCAACATTGTTTCTGGAGGTTTGATACTCTGCACCCATTATCTTTTGTGTTGAATATTATTCCTCACTTATCTTGAGAAAATTACAAATGAAGATTTCTTTGATGCGATTTATTTTGTTCAATTGGTGCGGAACCCAAACATCGTGTCGGCTACCATAACCGATGCAAGGTGATGCAAATGATTTTTTACCGTCACTTTTGATATTTGAAGCTCTTGTGCAAGTTCTCGCGTTGGGTAACGA
Source organism: Megalopta genalis (assembly GCF_051020955.1). Taxonomy (NCBI): domain Eukaryota; kingdom Metazoa; phylum Arthropoda; class Insecta; order Hymenoptera; family Halictidae; genus Megalopta; species Megalopta genalis. The sequence continues at coordinate 10,636,215 of NC_135026.1, read as the reverse complement.
CGATTCTTATTTGGTCATTGTCAAGAATCGCCAAAAAACCGCGCAAACCGCCAACCTAATAGTTTCTCCGTTCCGCCGACTGCATAATCTTCCACGCAACACACTACAAAAACCTGCCTTCAGCCTGAGCAGAGTCTTTCACTATTGCAACAATCCATAATCGGCTGGCGAATCCGCGATTCAACTTCCTATAAAAGATGTTCGAATATTAATAATAATAATAATAATAATATATATATATATATATATATATATATATATATAAAATAAAATAATAAATATAATATATATAATATATTTTTTATTATATATTTATTATTATATATATAAATGTATATATAATAATAATAATATAATAATAAAATTATATATATATATATATATTATTAATGATAATTATACAATGACTCTTATTAATATTCGAATATCTTTTAAAACAGAATAACTTTTTTCTAATTAAACGATATGTTTTGAATTTTTTGAAGGTGTTAGTGTGACTACATTGCTGTACGATGACTAAACTACCTTTCTTTTTTTAAATTTTACTATTTCTTGGAATGATAACAAAAATAAAAAATTCACGATTTTTAACTTTTTTATCGAAGCCAATATCGAAAATTTAAACAATATGTTTCGTAAATTTCGTTAACTTACACGCGTACTAAAAATGTTATCAAAATCGGTGGACATTGTTATCGGTGAAAAAACAATTCAAGATAGCGAAAATCGAAGTTGTCCACGACTTTTGACCAAAAACTGAGAAATCTAAAGATTTTGACATCTTTCAACGCTTGCAACTCGACTCTGCGTTAACCGATTTTGATCAAATTTTCAATATGCACATAAGATCTACGAAACACATTTTTTAAATTTCCGTTATAATCTCAGATGAAAAAATTAAAAAATCGCGAATTTCTCATTTTTCCTTTCATTTTAACCAATTGCAACTTAAGAAAAAAAAAGAAAGGAATAATATAGTCCACATTACCTAGTAAATTAGTGCCTCTGTTTGCAAGGTGTCCGAATATTCATTGCAACGGTGAACACGCGCGAATCGTTGAACGCGCCCGGTCCCGTAGGATTTTGTGTTTACAAACGTGGATATTAATCATCCGATTACATCAGTGATCATTGCGCCACCGATATCGCGCTAAGTTTGCAGTATCGCTGTCGCGGCTCGATCTCGAGTATCGGTTACCTCAAGGACGCGCTCCATCCATATATCATTACGTATGTATCACTCCGGGTGAATTGCACGTGTCGTGCCGTAATTCCAGGTCGGTCTCTAGCCTATCTTGCGCAATTTCTTAGGAACGCGTCGAGCCGATCAAGTTCGAATTAACGACCTCATCCGGGTGCCTACCCCTATCCGGCCGCGATCGTTGGGCACAGTCTAGAAACACTATCGAATAAGAGGCTGAGAGCTGCCCCGTCGTCGTCGTCGTCGTCCCTTCGTTTAAAAAGATGCAGGGATGCCGAGAAAATGAAAAGTGGAAGCTCCGAAAGACGCGATAAAGAGCGCCGGGTGAATGTGCGTCGTTGTCGTTTCCTGATAAATTACCTCGATTTCGTCGTAAACACCCGTGTCCCGCCGATCGAGCGGCTCTTAGCCATCGCGCAAGAAGAAAATTAGTCTATAAATACTCTCGCCGCGCTTCAGTTTCTCTCCACCGGTTATTATTAGTAGCCCGACGTTTGTGTCGGAATCTTTACGATCGTACGATGTTACTCCTGCTTCGGTATCTACTCCAATTTTGTTGCAGTGAGTGACGGGTAACGCGTCGTATCCTCCTTATCTGTCCACGGGGAGCAGCAAAAAAAGAGGACTGCATCAGAGCCAGCCGCACGGTGAACTGGAAACCCGTTTATCGTGTCCAAAATTATTTGAACGTTATACGAAGGTTAAGGTTGTCAGTAGGGTAGATCATTGAATTCGTCTCAATCATCGGCTATATAGGGTGAAGGTTATATTATATGAGCCATTTTCTTTCAAATCGTGATTCTGGATTGAAAACGATTTTATTAACCCCTTGCACAACGATTTCTTCCACAATCGCGCCGATTAGCACTTCTACGTGATTAATAATTTCCTTGGATATAACGAGGTAATTTTTGTTTCTTGTGCATCTTCGTTTACATTCGTTCCTAGACGTTGATAACAGAATAATCAAACTTTGTTTCGATTTGAAAGAACTGAATAACATTCGTATTTAATAAATCATATGTGAAATCTTTAGGAGTCTGAGTTGTTGTTGTGTAAGGAAATAAAATTAAATATACATTTAAGGACTAAAATATATATCCTTTTATAATCTATTGGGGGAAAAAAGTACGCAAATTTACACAGATTTTAAAAAGGGGCCCTAATATGATTCCCACAGTTTGGCTTTTTCAGGAAATTTATTTCTCTTGCCTTTTTTCATTTTTGTTGAACATTATGGGGAAAGCTGAAGAAAAAATAACATAATAATTACTTATAAATAATTTTTTTTTATTTAAATAATAATAATTATTTACAATACTTTTTGTAAGCTACAGTCTTTGTTATTTTTCGAGGTCGCCCTCACGCGTAGTAAGTGGACGCTTTAACCCGGTAATGCGGGTGAGATGGTCCACTTACAGTATTTTTGTTTTTTGCTTGAAAATGCATATATATATTTTAATTTGAAGCAAAATATTATATATGTTAAATTACTTAGACATTGCTGTAATTTGGATAATATAATAAAATTCTGAAAAACCCACAGCAATACGACTCTTTTTTCAAAAATAGGACTTACCCTATTATGAACGGCTCAAAAGCCAACTGGTGTAAATTCATTAGCCTTAAAATTGAGATAAATGAGGATTTTGCAAATTAGCTGTAAAAAAGAAAAAAGAATAACAATTCCACTAATAATGCAGAGCACAATTTGTGTTGCAAGTCGACGTACGAATGAACTTAACTAGAAAAAAGAAAACAAACAAAAATTGTGAATGTTTTCTTAGACAGAAGAATTCCCCCTATAGACAATTTTGTTTAGTTATTCCATTGTCAATATAAGTGCTGCTATTTCTCTTGTTTATTTATGAAAAAATCAATTACATTGATTTATCGACCGATAAATCCTGCGATAAAGATGCATTTGCACTGCGTAACACATTTTAAAAGACAAGTGAACTTACACTGATTGGCTTCTGAACCGTCCATACATACTTCTGATTACAGAATATTCTATACTTTAACGGTAAATTGTACTCCAACAACAAATATCTATGTCCTACATTCTGTATGGGTTCAATGTACTAATCTTCACGGTCATTGGCAAAATCTGTTATAATTAGATCATCCTTGGCCCCTGTCCATATTCTTCCAGCGACGCATTGCAAACACAACGAATTTCACTCTGTTAAGGGTACTAACCCGACCGAATCACAAATACTAACACTTGAATGGCCGCTCACACAACATACATGTGATGCTTTAATAATTATGTAAGTGATTGCTTTAATAATTATCATACAAAGGAAAAATATTAAATTTGTTGCATTAAATGTGTTGTTATTGTTGTTGTTGTTTTTTTGTTTTATGTGTACGTTCGCACATGTTGAATCATTTCATGAATTTACATAAAGTTTTTTTTAAATTAATTGTTCAAAAATATTGCCGGCCGCTGGCGACGTTTGACTGTGTAGACGTGCGGCCATTAAAGTGTTAATAATGTAAATATGAACGCACGTTAATTTGACAGAACATTGATTTTCATCATAATTCTTCATAAATGATACTAGCCGTCAATCATAAAATATTAAAAGACCTAATTACATGCTCACATTCTAGTATGTAGTAGATCTACACAAAATTTATTTGAGAAATATTGAACAGATATCAAGAAAGACATATATTGATTTATAATGCATATTATAGTTATTTATAATCTTTATTTAACAGTAAACCTACTTGCCGATCAAACTGACTGGTCCTGCACTTTTTATTTAAAAATTGTTACAATTATATATCTCATCTTATAAGTCTCGATCCACGCTTAATAAAAATAGCGAAAAGTTTAAGTAAATTCAATTTTCTAATTTTTATAAAGCAACACGCGTCGATTACTGTTAATGCTCGATAGGTTTAGGCTTAATAGAATCATAAATAAATATTCATATAATATATGTGTTGTATTTATTTATGTAGATCTTTTAAAATTCTTAAACAGGCGAATGCTTTGATAAAAAACGCATAATATCATAACTTAAGTTAAATTTGAACTAAAGGGTGCCCCATTTGTTAGCTTTGCTTTTTTGCCACAATCTAATTATTAAGTCTACCGGAAAGTTCTGCCCGTTTTTGAATCGAAATATAACACAATTTTCATACATTTAATAATATTTATTGTAGAATATACTTTCCATCGTTACTTATGACTTCTTGCCAGCGCGATGGCAACTTGTGAATGCCATTTTTAAAAAATGATTTATTTTTAGCGGCGAAGAACTCAACTAGTGCTTGGTTGACATCAGCTTCAGTTTTGAATTTTTTTTCCTGTAAAAAGTTTTGCAAAGGGAGAAACAAGTGATAATCGGAGGGTGCTAGGTCCGGGGAGTATGGTGGATGCGACAGAATTTCCCAGCCTAGCTCTGCGATTTTCCGACGAGTCGCCAAAGCAGCATGTGGTCCGGCATTATCATCGGTAGCCATGTTTTCACGATCGCGTCTCGCTTAATAATGACACGAGACATCTTTGTTTCAGTTTATTTAGGAGAGTACATGTGTGTAAATGCAATGATAAAGAGAGATGGTCATATATGTCTCAAATCAACATGTGCATATGGATTGAAACTTGAAGTGACACTATCGGACAGAACTTTCCGGTAGACCTAATATTTCAATATTATGAAAGAATTTGTGTCGGATAGCCGTAAAGTAAGCAATCGCATGAATATGTCACTACCGTTTTCTATCCGGGGCAACTTCGCGTTCGTTTCGATACCTATGTGTTAGGATAGAATTGACATGTTGTAAAAGCACACATTCTAAGTTTTCCGGCATTCGAAAGTCGCCAGGTCTCGCCATTCTTGAAATCGGAGGTATTTAAATCCAAAGTTGGATATTCGTAAAATGTATAATCTTCTCGTCGAAAAGTGTACAGAAAATAATAAATCTCGTGAGAATTGTACATGCGTGTAAATGCAATGATAAAGAGAGACAGTCATATACTACTGTGATCAAAAAGTAAGGTGAAATTGTCATTTAAAACTCCCGGACATTAGGAAGGCAGGCAATTGTTTTTTTCCTAGGTTGGTAGGACTGTCTATAACAATTGCCAAGCGTCTGTTTGTTAAAAGGTTTAATTATCTCCGAGTTACACGTGTTTTAGTAAACGACCAAAAGTGAATTTTTCGATTTTTACAATGGGTGATTTTGTTGAGCAAAGAACTTGCATCAAATTTTGTTTGCGGAACGAATATTCTTGTGCGGACACGTTGAAAATGTTGCGGAAGGCCTTTGGTGATCAAACTATGGCACAAAAAAACGTTCATAAGTGGTACAACGAGTTCAAAGCGGGCCGAGAACGCGTTGAAGACGAACCGCGCTCTGGACGACCATCAACGTCTACCGACGAGGGCCACGTCCAAAAAATCGAAGATTTGGTGCTTGAAAATCGTCGATTGACAATAAGAGACCTCGCTGATAGTGTTGGAATATCATTTGGCTCAGTCCAAACCATTTTGAAGGATGTTTTGTGTCTCAAACGCGTCAAGTCTCGATTGGTGCCATGTCATACTGCATTGGTTCTTCGCGACTTTTTTGCCAAAAACTCGACTCATATCGTTCCGCAACCACCGTATTCGCCTGATTTGGCTCCGTGCGACTTCTGGTTATTCAGCAAACTCAAAAAGCCAATGCGGGGACGCCGTTTTGACACGATTGAGGAGATAAAAACCGAATCGAAGAAGGTCTTGAAGGCTATACCGGAAAAAGACTATTCCGACTGTTTCGAGGACTGGAAAAAGCGTCGGAAACAGTGCGTTTTATCGGACGGGGATTACTTTGAAGGGGATGAAATTGATTTGGAAGAATAAATAAAGAATTTACATTTTATAAACAAATTCACCTTACTTTTTGATCACAGTAGTATGTCTCGAATCAACATGTGCATATGGATTGAAACTTGAAGTGACACTATCGGACAGAACTTTCCGGTAGACCTAATATCAAAGTGTCGGAGATTGTTAAGCAAACAGACTTTCTTATTTGGGCCAGCGTTTCTCTTGTTTTCCGGACACAGTGCGCTTTGGTGCTGGAAAGAACCGTTCGCACGAAAGGCTTTTTAGAAGATGCTTTTTCGACCGGTGTCGCTTCTTCATTCATCGTTGCACTGCAGTGAACGATTGCATGTGGGGCAGACGATGAACGTGAACGCTCAACAAACGACAGGCACAGTAGTCTCAGATCACTGCTAGCGGCGCACGGCCGCCGAACAATCGTCCAAACGAGATGACAATGCGGGCTACGTTTCATCGCCGTCATTGGAACGCGTATCGTTGGCCCTAAATGCATCAACCGAAGTTCGCGGGTCAAACGGGTTGATGGGAACGCTTGGCGCTGCTAATCAGACTGCCCTAGTATTTAACGTAGACCAACGGCAACTTGGCAATCTTGGGGAAATGCAATGGCTTCCATGAAACTTGCTCAAAAGGGTAGATATGATGCCATCTACGGGGTGTCTCGTTTAAGTGTAAACGGCGGAATATCTCAGAAGGGGTTGAAAAGTTTATGGAAAAATGTTGGTATAAAAGCTGTTTGATGTGATGGGGCACATTCCTTGCTGTTATCTTTTTTTTTGTGGGTGGAGTGGTAATGGAGATTTCAAGGTCATGTTAATCTTTTTAAATAGAACAAATAAACAAAACAAAGAGGAAACAAAGGACAGACAAGGAAACAAGTTCAACGATCTGCTATTTGATATCATCCCACGTAATAAATCATAAATTAGAACGATTTTAATTTTCATTATCAGCCATCAAACTTCTCATGTTGGTTGTTGCGGATTCCTTGACATCCCTGCAGACAATGCCCATTGCCATTGAATTCTGTTCTAATTTATGATTTATTATACGGAATGAATGAATTCGTCTCAAGACGTTGAAAGTCCTGTTGAAAAAAAATTAACATGACATTGAAATCTCATCTACCACTTCAGCCATAAAAGAAACTATTAATACCAGGAAATGTGCCCTATTATATTAAACAGCTTCTGTAACAACATTTTTTTTTCATAGCTTGAACCCTTTCCAAGATATTCCGCCGTTTACACTTAAACAGGGCACTCTGTAAGATGACATGTCCAGTGAATGAACAATTGAGCTGCATGTTCGTTAAATTGATTATTCACAGACCGTTATTAAATCGCCTGAATGATATTATCGAAAGGCTGAACTAATCGCTAAACTAAACGCTGAACCTATCATGCCGGTCAAAATGTGTCTCTATTTAAGTGCATTAAAACGATTTAGCAAAATGAAGTTGTGAGCTTCCTGGATATTGTGCAATGTGTTATGACTTTAAAAAAGCAACACGTAATCCAATTAATTTATCTATTTTTACGAGATCGTAGATGTCACACATGTGTAACAGTAGTCGTGAACATGTTAAGTCCATACGTGATGTTATCGTTGCATTTCAACAAATAATAATAATAATAATAATCAACAAATAATAATAATAATAATCAGAATAATGATCGTCAATTGTACAGTTGTGAAAATGATCCGAAGGTTAACCCTGTGCACTTGAAATCACTTTAACTAAATCCAAAATAGTTTTTCTGACTTACAGTGTTTCCATTTCATACGAAATGTTATAATATTCGCATTTTATAAATAAGAAATTGGGTCTTGCGACTCATGTAACAGTTACATTTTTAACCATTTTTTGTAATACAAATAAATTTGATAATGCAAATATTACTTTGGGACATGACATAACAACTTTTAAATTGCTTTGATTTTATCAAGTTTAATATATATATTATTTAATATAATTTTTATAAATAAATTTGATAATGCAAATATTACTTTGGAACATGATATAACAACATTTAAATTGCTTTGATTTTATCAAGTTTTCGACGTCTCAAAATGGCCGATCAACGTGTTAAAATGTGTACAGCTAATTAATCATATTTAGGTTTAGATCACTATAACTTTGTGGAATCCACAATTTTCAATAGAATCTTCTAGAAGCTTATTTGAAAAATCGTTCAAATTCACGTATGGATACGGGGTGTGAAGAAATTCGATTTCCCAACTTCGCTCCAACGAAACGGAATACGCGTACAACTCTTTTAAATTGTAAATGAATTCCTTGTATTAGAAGCTACACAACCCGTGTTCGCAACACGCTGACAAAGTAAATTCATTGAAATCACAGGAACAAAGAGCCCATTATTTTGACAAACGACCTTATGAGTCATCGACTCTGCAATGCACAATATGCTTCAATGATTCTTGCCCAGTTGTGGCCAGATATTTAATGAGTCAAGTACAAATTCCACCGTCTTTTTCGAAAATATTCATGTTCATTTCAAATGTAAGTGAAACACACCGCCAACTACTAAAAAGTGAAAACTGCAGGTATAATCAAATTATTCACGCTCGATGCGCTCAGGTTTACGCGATATCTGAAACAAAGAGCTGGAATTGTGCCGTTGTTAATTGCCATAACGATTACTGGATTGTTATTAGTTAACGAGATAATTAAGGCAACCGATCTTACGTATGTTATTTAATCAACAAGGCCCCTTTATGAAAGCGTATTACAATCTCTCGGATTCTCTTACTGTAGTCACTGTAGTATTAAAGCTGTGAAATATTGTTTCACGTAACACAATCTTAAAAAATATTATTCGATTTTATTATTACTCTGCATATACCACTTACTTTGCATATAATACTGATAATCGATATTATTATCGCTATTGATAACGTTAGTAAGATGAATCCTTAGTTGTGATTCCTAGATTAACACTAAATTTTTTCATTTACGATTATTCATATCGTAAAGATACCTTTAATGAGTTATTTATTCAATTTATATGTTACTGATTTATATGATCTGATTTTTAAGAAATCAGAATAAATGTCTTATTGTTACTTCCATAGACTAGCTGTTTTATATATATATATAATTATTACTATTATATTATTATTATTACATAAAACTATATAATATAAAAATAATATTATTATTATTATTAATTATTATTATATATATAAAACAGCTGTTTTTTGTGCTCCGTAAATGTAATATTAATAATAAAAGCACTGAATAGTCCCCCCTCGGTAAATAATATGTTTACTATAAATTATACAGCATTGCAAAGTAAAAATATTCTCATATGGATAACACACCGATTCTAAAGAAAACATAGAACATTACTGTTACAAATAAAACAGTTTCTAAATCTCATTCGTATCAGAATATTTTAATTATGCAATGCTCTATAATAATTTCTCACGAATTTCAACCAAAACCAGGTAATACCTACATCTTTCAGTAGCTGTAGTTCGACCATGCGTCGACCGATTCCGATGAATTTTCAGCATGCATATATTACAAGTTACCGAGATCTACAAAATGCACTTTTTAAATTTTCGTCATAGGCTCGGATAAAAAAGTTGAAAAAACGGCATTTTCTAATTCTTTTACCATGCCAACAAATCGCAATTTTTAAAGATAATTTTTTAACTATTATCTAGTAAACTAACCCCTCTAACATCTCAAAAACAATTTAGACCGCTTAGCCCAATTATAAAAAAGTTATTCCGTTTTCAAAGGTGTATGAATACCTTCTACATCCACTGTAGGTAAGTAATAACGTTTTCACAATGTTACGAAAGTCTTTCATTAGCAAATGGACGTTTCAATTACCATTATCTGTTCTTCGAAAGAAAATAGCCGAAGCCATGAAAGCTCTCCGTCCCGCTTCTATTATTTTAGACTTGCAACATAGAAGTGAGGTAGAAAACTGTTACAATTGCAGATATCTTTTTTCGAAAAGAAACACATAGATTAAAGTAACATCTAAATTCTTACTAATCTTTACTAACATTTCAGTTCTACTGCAGCACTTGTGCCATTGCACAGACCTAATAAAAGGATGTAGATATTTTGATAGTGAATTAATTATAGTCGGAAGAAAGAATTCTTTCATAATATCAGATACGTACAATTCAATTTTTAAATTGTGTAACTCTTATCATAGACGAACGATATTATACGAGTGAAATGTTAGTATCAAACAGTACGCACATGCAACGCATCCTACAGCACATACTGATACCAAGCAATATACACAGTGATCATTAAATAGCAACGATATGTTCAAAACTTTTTATGTCAACAGTATTAAAATAGTTATCTCATTTTTCTGTGCAATTGTATATACAGAGTGTCCCGAAAATGTCTCGCAATCCGGAAATAGGAGGTTCCTGAGGCCATTTGAAGCAACCTTTTCCTTTGCGAAAATTTTCTCCGAGGCACCGTTAGCGAGTTATTAACGAAAAACAGTGACCAATAAGAATCGAGTACGACTGACGCGAGGCGGCCCGGCCAACCAGCGCACGAAGCCCAGTTCCGCTTATTGGCTCGGCCGTCTCGCGCCAAATGATCTCGCCTCTGATTGGTCATTGTTTTTCGTAAATAACTCGTAAACGAAGCCGCGGATTGCATTTTCGCTAAGGAAAAAGTTGCTTCAAATGACCTCAGGAATCCCCTACTTTCGGATTGCGAGACATTTTTGGGACACCCTGTATACACAATATCTTTTGCTACTTGGAGCACAACTTCGTTACCAATTAAATATACAAACGTAATATTCTGACGTTCGCAACAAATTATTTAGATTTCCCAACTTGTTAATATCTTAACATTTAGTGAAGTTAAGAATATTCTAAATTCTTCTTATTATAAACTTTGACATTAATGTGTAAATTGATTGTAAATTAATTGATGTAAATGTTTGCGTGTTTACGTTCATTTTGGCGCGAAGTTTCGTTCAATTGTCGCGCCAAATTGTAATACGTTCGTTGAACCCCTCGCATGAAAGCATGTGTTCTAATCTAAATGACACCACTTACGCAGCCCAATTATTCTGTACATGCACGTGTGCCATACAAATTTTTTGACGTATCACAAAATATCATTCGCATATATGGTAAATAAATATTCCGCAGATTAGATAAGACATACTTTAGGGAAGACAGATAAGCCTGTTCCTGCTAACGCAACGGCAAGTGTAGGAAAATCTACAGGTAGTTAACAAAATAACGATTTCTCGAGAACATACATTCAACGAAAAATTTCATAAAACCACCGATTTATTTTAACAGTCATTAACATTCGGTGAACTTCGCCTGAAACTCGTTAAAATCGCTATTTCAATGCTGGACAGAAGAATAATAAGGCACTCGACATATTTTGGGATTTTTTTATATTTCAGTGCAGAAAACGTTCATTTTGTACATTGTATACGAACTCTTAAGCCTTTATGTTATGCAAACGAAAAGATTCGGAAAGATACGTAAAAATTGACACATATTGCCTGGATGAAAATACATATAAGGAAGATTACTATTTCTATTGAAGGAACGCAATATAAAATATTGTATTAATATTGTTTTTATATCTCCTTTTATATATATTATATATATTATATATTATTTTTTAATATTATTATATTATAATATTTTATTATTATTATTATATATATATTATTATAATTTATTATTATTTATTATATATTATATTATATTTCGCAATCTTTTCTTATTATTCTGACACATTCTTTCAATTCGTTGATGTTATTATATTGTTTCAGCTTGATAAATCTGTCTACACGTTTTGAAAAATATTCAGTATAATAAATATACAAGTATTTATTTACATAGTTTATAAGTATTTAAAATATATATTTTACAATATGAACTTGAAATACTTAACTGAAATTTTCTTTATTGTACGTCAAATGAAACACTTGAATATTATTTCCATGAAATTTTGTGCCTCGACATTCGACAATTGTTAAATATCCCAATTACATTTATAACTCGAAGAAATATAAGAGAAAGCTTATCTTTTCCAAAACAGTATTGTATTCGTATATTTTCTACATGTTTATTTTCTCTTGTAAACATTAATCATAAGAAATGGTACTTCAAACAATTAATAGAAATTCAAATAATTATTTCCGGTACATCTTAAGAAAATGCTATTTGAATTAATAACTTTCTTTACCACAACATAAATAACTAATTTTCAATACACTTATCAGGTTGTTCGGAAGGTTCGTTTTAAACGTTTTATTTAAATTCAATGAAATGAACTTCATAAAATGTGTAACAAACTTTCCGAACAACCTAATACATACATACATACTCATCTCTATAACTTCAAATAAATCTGAAAATATTATTTCACACAAACAACAGTATCTCATTAACTATTTCCAATACTTTTCCAAATAGTTTTATCCAGGTCTGTCGACAATACCATAGAACGAACAAACCGATCAAAAATATAGCTACCGGCTTTTTGCACGCGGGAATAAAAGATCCGTCGCCCGAGCGATTCTTGGTAAAAGCGAACCTGTCAAGTCGCCAAGCAGATAAGACGTAACCGCAGAGTAAACCGTGGCGTTAACTCACGTGACACGGGGCCGATTACGAAGTAAAAGTAACAAAGATTGCCGGGATTCCGGGCCCGTGATACACCAGCCTGGAATCGCGCGCGATGACGTACCTATGTAAACGACTTCCATCTTGAGACGTTGGCGGAGACGCAGCTACCGGATCAACGACGTAACTATGTATCCAAGGGCACACGTTACACGAAAATTACGATATCACATAAGAGACCACGTTCGACACGGTATAACACAGCATGCACACGAACGAAACGCGAGTACTGGGGGGACGGACAGCGAGGGCTTGCCGCGTTCGTATATCCACCGAGCCGAACCGATCTCGAGGATGAGGTTAGAAACGCGCGCGCGCACACACACCGCGCGACATCGACGCTCCGTGCGCGACACTTGTTGATTCGGCACTGTCAAGAAGACCACTGCACCCGTATACAAGCAAACACCTCGTCACTCGCACACATGGACTTCTAACTTTCTCTCTCTCTCTCTTCGACTCTGCACTTTGTTTCTATCTCTATCTCTCTATCTCTCTCCCTCTCTCTCTCGTAGTCTACCGTCTCGTTTCAACCGAGGATGGCGTTTCTTTCGAGCCTTCACGATTCTCGCCGTGATTGAAGCACGGACGACGTGAAACCACGATCGTATCGTTCCTTCCTCGAGCGAACGACTGTCATCGAGCGGAGGCCAGAGAGGGACAGATAAAGGGAAGAGATCGAAGACGATGATCACTGGGACGATAGACGAACCCCGACGTTCACTACCGAAAAAAAATGTGCGAAGAAACACCGACAAACGTTCTCGGTCTTGTACGAACGTCAACGGAACGCACGGAACGAACCACACACCGGCCGAGTCTCGAGCGAACTGGCAACCTCGGACGCTCGGGACAAGTAAGGCCCAACTTCCCCCACCCCCACCGACCTCTAGCGACGCACGAACGCGTCTATCTCGCTTGGTCCTTCGGCCTCCCTCGGTCCTTTACGTTCTTCACCGTGGGCCGTCCCTTTCCCTACATGTTCTGGGACTTTGCGATGAATCCGTGCCCACATAGAAGACAATGCGGGGATTGTAGTAATTTTATTAGGTCAATCAAAAAATTTAAAGCATGATTTATTATTTTATTGTTAGTCTCATTTTTTTGTTATTTGTAATTTATTATCGTTTTCTTTTAATGTTTCTACACACAATTTTTCGACACCTTGAAATATCAATTTTTATTCTAGTATTAGTTTTAAACTTTTATTAGTTTTAAACTTCTACCTTTCAGCTTTCGAGAATCAAATATAGCATCCACCTTGTAAACAAGGTATAAATATTGGATAGTTATAATCATGTTAGTCTCATTAAGTAACTCGTAAGGTGCGCAATTTTTAATTCATTTTATCCACATAAGTGTTAACCATATTGTCATGCTAATAGACAAATTACTGAAATTTTAAAATTGTTGTCTTATACGATATATGTCCGATGGAAAGGAGTAGAATAAAATATGAATAATCGTTCGATGAGAGATTTTAACTATAAAGTAAAATAACAATAACGAAGGTGGCGAAACAGAAGAATAATAAAGTAATTGTAAAAAGTGATCGGTAATATTGTCAAAAGATTTAAACATAAATTGGAAATTAATCTTTACAAATATAGCGTCTTAAAGAATAATTCATAATGAATTGTAATCATACAGAAATGTTTACACTGTTAAGGATTCTATTTAATGACAAATAGATATTCCCTTGAACTGCTAAACGCTGAACTGCACAACAATAATTCATGAAAATTATAGTTTTGAAAGTAACAAAATAGTAGATTAGATTGTAGTTTTTTTACGCTATCTAGTAAACAAATAGAAAATTTACAACGACTGATAAATCGATTGGTCAGAACGCAATTTCTTGCGATATTCCGGAGTTGCAATTTTGGGTCGGAAAGAGCCGGATTAGAATTAGGGTCCGCGGACAGTGAAGTGGGCCCTTAGCTTGTCTCTGGCGAACCGTAAGGCCCAATGTATCACAGGTAAACAGGATCTCAGAAACCGAAAGAAGTAGACTCTCGAATGGAACAGGTAGACGGAGGTGGGTCGTGCGTCCCCACAATGCGCACAACTCCGGAGTTCATACCAATCATCATAATGAGATTATTTCTTTTGCAGAACCATATTGTTAGCATGTTTTATATATAGACACGGAGTAAATTTATCGATACGTTGTTTACTTATTAAATAGAAAAAGTGTTACAAAGATTATACAGTTTGCTTCGATAATGTTATATTGTAATGCAATATTGTTGTAACAATAATAATAAAAAAAATGGATAGGAATAATAGTATGCTGTTATTATATTTTTAATGAAATACCAAGAAGAATTCTTTTGCAGAACCATATTGTTAGTATGTTTTATACAGAGACACGGAGTAAATTTATCGATACGTTGTTTACTTATTAAATAGAAAAAGTGTTACAAAGATTATACAGTTTGCTTCGATAATGTTATATTGTAATGCAATATTGTTGTAACAATAATAATAAGAAAAAATGAATAGAAATAATAATATGCTGTTATTATATTTTTAATAAAATACCAAGAAGAATTGAAAATGAAAAAATAGAAGATATTGTGTCAATAGTTACATATTGTAACTATGAAAATTTCTAATCTTGGAAATGATTCTTTAAACTCGCAATAAGAATCTTGGATTATCATCTTCGATTATCACGTTTTAAGTAACAAGAACATTATTAACGCCTGCCGAGAAACCGTTGCATATTCTTAATTTATTAAGTCACAAGTGCAAGAAGAATTAGCGTTTTCAATTAGGCTATATTATGTCTCGATTTACGACCGTCATCGTTATTATACGATCGATTCTGTTCATTCAGTTGATGAAAACATAGTTCCACAGGCTCTACTAATTTTTATTAACAGCTATAGCTATAGTTATTATAGCTATAGTTATAGCTATAGTTATTATAGCTATAGTTATAGCTATAGTTATAGCTATATACTATATTATAGCTATAGTTATAGCAATAGTTATTATAGCTATAGTTATAGCTATATACTATATTATAGCTATAGTTATAACTATATACTATATTATAGCTATAGTTATAACTATATACTATATTATAGCTATAGTGTTATAGCTATATACTATATTATAACTATAGTTATAGCTATATACTATATTATAGCTATAGTTATAGTTATAGCTATATACTATATTATAGCTATAGTTATAGTTATAGCTATATACTATATTATAGCTATAGTTATAGTTATAGCTATATACTATATTATAGCTATAGTTATAGCTATATACTATATTATAGCTATAGTTATAGTTATAGCTATATACTATATTATAGCTATAGTGTTATAGCTATATACTATATTATAGCTATAGTTATAGCTATAGTGTTATAGCTATATACTATATTATAACTATAGTTATAGCTATATACTATATTATAGCTATAGTTTTATTTACAACTATAGCTTAGTTGTTAATTTAACAATGATACATTTGTAATTTGAAGATAAATTAAGAATTGAAGCACTATTCACTGCTCCACTCTGTTTATTACATAAACTTCGGTGAACTTCGTTGTTAGAAAAATCGGTGCCAAGCGTAAAATATAGTCCAAACAATAGTTTAATGTACGAATAGTAATTTTTCTCTATCATTTTCATTGATAAAAATGTCGATGATCGAACGTGATCTTAAAACATAAAATGGGCATTTCGAAACCACGCCGAATCCTAACGTTAGACAATAACCGCAATTCTTAGAAACACGTCTTATGCCTTAGCATTAAGACCTCCCACAGCGTTTTGTCTCCGATTCGTCCGCTAATCACATCAATTCTAGACGTGGACGTATTATCCGATACAGCTGCCGGAGAACTATGAAATTAGCGTTCATGCAACGTATTTGGTACTTACAGATATCGTCGTCCATGCTTGGTTCTTTAGATCCGCGTTTGAAATCATTCAATAATTTGTCGTCGACACGCACACAACTCTTGATACACTTACACTAAAACATTATATGCTTCGCTGGACTATATGTAACAAATCTTTTTCATCGTACTCGTAGAAAACGGAATTTCAGCCGAACACTTGTATCTGTGTAATGTAAAATGTCGATGTGATTAAATACACTATTCGATGATGAAGTGTTCTATATCTGTACAGGATTTCGCATTACACGATTTATAATTCTACACTTCTACATTAATCGTTTCTTAATTTTCGAAGGAAACGTTTGTTTGCACGCGCAGTTACTCGACGTTCAAATCGGACGAATCAACGCAGCGCGAGTTAAAATTCAATTTTCAATTGTGGCTAACTAACATAACTATCACGTATTCTTTCTGTTTTATCAATAATTCTGCGTTCTCGAGGAGATAAGAAATCGGCAAGAGACGGAGAAATCGACGAGTTTTAGAAACAATGTTACGTATGCCATGCAGTACGTTGTTTAATATTGTACATGTTAGTTGTATTCGAATGGATATCACTTCCTGATTTCATTGAAAAGGAGCAACCTCGTTCCATGCGGTCTGTCGCGGCACTGTAAGGTATTGGGAAGCATGCCTCGTAGGCGATCTTCTTTCCAGAAGTCAGCGCCGACGCATCAAATAACGAATTTGTTCGAACGCATCGAAATGTAATGTCACAGTTGCCTTTATGCAACAACAATGTGCGAAAAGTTATTTGCATCAGACTCGTTGGTAACCGTTTAATTAATCAGTCCAGAATTTAATCGTTAATTTATTAGCCATGACGTACTTATACATCTTTCCTTGTCGTGATTTCATAGTCGAAACAAGAAATTCATCAAGACAAAGGGGCAGAGTAAATGTAGTACCCTATTTTACAGAACTTTATACGAACGGTTCAGAAGCCGATCGGTGTAAGTTCGCGTTTCCTTGAAAATAAGTTACGCAACGCACACGCAGCTTTATCATAGGATCTTTCGGTCGATAAATCAATATATAGTCGATTCTCCTTCATAAATAAACAATAGATAGCAGCACTTATATTAAGATTTATAAACTAAAATTTAATATTATTTTATGTTAAATTATATAATATAATATAATATAGTAAATTATTTTATTTTATTTTTTATTTTATTTATTTATTTTATTATTATAATATAATAAATTTTATATTAAATTTATAAACTAAACAAATTTGTTCGGAGGGAATTGTATTTTTCTAAAAACAAAAAACATTGACACGTTTCTTTCGTTTCCCTGCTGGTTACGTTCGTTTGTGTGTCATCTTATAATCAAAATTGTGCTTTTTCTGTTATAGGAAGTTATTTGTACCGAGAAAAATGTCAGTATCCTGAGATAAACATACATTTACGGAGAATTATTTCAATAAATTTGATTCTCTACGCGTATATACAGTTACCGAAATAATAATAGGTTCGCCTCATTTTTGTGATATTAAAACATGTTTTATGTAACATTCGTGAATTTTGCTATTAATGGGTGATTCGTTGCTATGCATTCAGTAAAACACATAATTATTTAAATAATGTAATTTTTATTAATACGATTATATATATATATATATATATATATATATATATATATATATATATATATATATAATATTGTAATATTATATCAATATTACAAAAATTTGAAACTTTTGTGCGAGATAAATATAGGTTGACTTAATATTTTTGTATTTGTATTTAAAAAATTATCATCAATACAATTAGAAATTAATGAATTATGAAGAGTATCTTCTCGAAAGTTGGCATCCATATTTTGAAACGTGTTCAAACGCAAACCCTTAAATATATCGACTTGAAAACAAAGTGACTTTCACCACTTACAAAATAAACGGCTCGTATGTTTCTAGCATTCGGCAATAATTTCTCGAGTGTGTCTCTTACTTGATGTTCGAGAGTTTTCCGTTGTGCAACTCGTGTTCAATGTTTTAAAGCATTTATCGCAGCACACGTCTTCTGTAGCTTCCACATACGCTCGATTCTCGGAGACTCAGTTTTTCTTGATAGGTGCTTAATGAAAGACTCGAATTACCGTATACGGGAAGAAAGTGTGTCCGTAGTTTTTGAGGAATATACAATTGAAACGTTCGATTTGAAGATTTACATTTATCCGCCGCCCTTCCTTCGCGAAATGCACTTACCAGAAATATCGCACGTGTTCTAAAAATACCGTCACGTGCGAATTATAGGAGGGAATATGAACAAAGAGTAACGCCTGCTAATGGATGCATTGCAAGAAATGACGCGTGTAATAAACACTAAGCCAAATTAAATTATATACGCGGTGTTCCATTTTCGTACGTCGGCCGCGTTGCGTATCGAAAATTATTCGAAAGATTCGATATCTCGGTTTCACAAACCGTATTGTGAGTCATGAAAATTTTAGAGGATCATAAATCAGCGGAGTTCACTCTTTTAAACATTTGATTTACGGAACACTAAATAGCAAAAATTTTAGATTACTCGATAAAACAAAAATATATTCTGAAATATATTATTTTTAGCGATTTCATCGTAATATAGCCGAAACAATGATAGGTTCGCCTAATTTTTGTGGTACGGCAGGATGTTTTACGTAACATTTGTGTTTTTTATTACTATTTTTATTAATATGGTTATTGTATAAATATTACAAAACTTCGGAAATATTTTCGAAATAAATAGAGAATTAAAATTTCGAAATGAATATAGAATTGGAAACCTATGAGCCATTTTAGCAAGAAAAGTTTACAGCAACGTAAAACAGTGCGCAAACGTTGATGAATTAAAAAATAACATCAAAAAGGCGTGGTCCCAGATCGGATCAGAGACGTTGCAGAAATTACTAGACTCAATGCCGCAAAGAATAATATTTGAGGTCGTGAAAAATAATGCAGGACCAACTAAATATTAAGTTCTCTTCATAATTAATTAATTTCTAATTGTATTGATGATAATTTTTTAAATACAAATACAAAAATATTAAGTCAACCTATATTTATCTCGTACAAAAGTTTCAAATTTTTGTAATATTGATATAATAATCGTATTAATAAAAATCATATTATTTAAATAATTGTGTGTTTTACTAAATGCATAGTAACGAATCACCCACTAATAACAAAATACACAAATGTTACAAAATACACAAAATGAGGCGAACCTATTATTATTTCAGTAACTGTGTATGCGTAGAGAATCGAATTTAGTGAAATAATTCTCCATAAACGTATGTTTATAATCTCAAATAACAGTAAATTAAAAAGTTTGGAGCTCGTCAAAATGATAGGTCCTGTAAAACTGTCCTGTAAAACATACTCCAGGATCCCTAAATATTTTATATTTTATACTGCACACGTATAAAGCGTAAAACGGTATGTGTTTACATTAAAGAAAGAGATACCTTATGCTAAAAAATGTCAAAGTTATTTTTTTATGGATAGAGCGGTTAAAGATAATGCGAGCCGGAATGCGTTTCCTCGGCTGTAATCATAACTTTGGTGTGCGTACGATTTGACTAGATTTATTTTTTACTAGAGCCGGACCGTCGTTCGAGACAACATTTGTATAATTTATAAGTAGTAATTACAATTCCTTATTGTAACATTCCTGTAGAAAGGAAATAATAAAACCGTAAATCTATTTCGAACTAATCATTATACATTGATTAATTATATTTCCATATGAATTGACTTTTACTAGGTGTTAAAAAAAAAACAGTAAATTAAAAAATTTGGAACTCGTCAACATGATAGGTCCTGTAAAACATACTCCAGGATCCCTAAACATTTTACATTTTATACTGCACACGCATAAAGCGTAAAACGATATGTGTTTACATTAAAGAAAGAGATACCTTATGCTAAAAAAATGTCCAAGTTGATGTATTATACGTGACCATTCCCTTTGAATTCTGCATACTTCGGATGACGAATGAATTTATCGATATGTATGGACATACTGCACGCGTAACATTAAAGTTTCCGATATTCGGGGATTTAAAAGCGACATTTCGCGGCTTCATTAATCAACGTCCGCGAGAAATGTCTAATTGGAAACGTCTGTTAAAAGAGCCTTTAAGTTACGCGTTCAAAAATAGACGTTTGAGAGTACTTCAAAAACTCCTCTTCAAACCGATACTTTATAGTTTCACAATGCGATAAGGCACGTCGTTGACTACATTTGACGGCTTTGCTTTAGCTGGGAATCGTCAATCGAAACGCAATCGAAATTCAAGCGATGTGAGAAAACCAACAAGAACGAATATAACGAATTAAGTGGTAAGATAAATAACAGTGAGGCAAAGCACATAGTATCACAAAAATACAAGTAGCAATTATACGGTTTAATGTAACTCGATAATCCTTTTGTATTATTTAGACGTGTGATGTTAGTATGCTAAAAATTAAGGTGCATTGCGACCAACGTTAAATTTAAGCAAAAAATGTCTATATAACCATAGTTTAATATATATATATATATATATATAATATATAAATGTAGAATTAATAAATGTTAATATACATATATATAATATAAATGTATTAGTAAATGTAAAATTAATAAATGTTAATATATATATATATATATATAATATAAATGTATTAGTAAATGTAAAATTAATAAATGTTAATATATATATAATATAAATGTATTAGTCTATGCATATAATTATACTTCCATCGACATGATGTAATTTACTGTCAGAGACATAAATCCGGCAAAAATACGGAAAGAAAGAATTTGTATACTTTCCATGTTATGAATTGCATTCAAATATATATATGTATTCAAGTGCATTATTATACGAATGCCTGCGTATAGCAACAAAGGATAAATACACACATGTATAACGTACAATGTACAGACATGTATCGAGGCATAAATGTTATGACAGTTTTTTCCCACAAAGTCCACATGATACAAGGTAAAACACGACGCAATACGTAATCATGTTGATCACTTCTATTTATAATTACGTAAATGACATGTGGCGTCAGTATTGGGCGTGCTTGCCCAACGAGCGTATTGCTATTATGCTGTCGGATCTCCATTCGGTCTAATGAGATCCTCCAGTGATATTTTAGTGTTCGTACCGTCCGACATTTCTAAGTCAATTAACATTCTCACTTTCACGAAACGGTTTCTTCTTTACATTGTTCTTGCATTAATCTACGACTAGAACTTACATTTAATGCTGGTGATTTGCTCCTCGACACTCTCACCTTGCCACGGGTCTTCCTCGACTCGAATGATCCAGCGAATTTTCCTCGATTGCATCTGCAAAGGACAGATCCGTTCACCCATCCCGCTTTCCGTTGTCAAATTGTTCTCCGTTCGACACGAATCATTGATCAGGCACAGCGGCGAACTGCACGCGACTAGAGCAGCGGTTCACGATAGATTCAATGTCGGTGTGTCGGTATCGGTGTACGATTATTTTTTTATGGATAGAGCGGTTAAAGATAATGCGAGCCGGAATGCGTTTCCTCGGCTGTAATCATAACTTTGGTGTGCGTACGATTTGACTAGATTTACTTTTTTACCAGAGCCGGACCGCCGTTCGAGACAACATTTGCATAATTTATAAATAGGAATTACAATTCGTAACATTCATGTAGAAAGAAAATAATACAACCGTAAATCTATTTCGAGCTAATTATTCTACATTGATTAATTATATCTCCATATGAATTGACTCTTTACTAGGTCTTAACTAATGCAGCATATTTGATATAATTAATTTACTGTTCTGCAATGTGCCCGTAATTAAATGACTTACACATGTCAAATGTATTACATGTTAATCTAGATATTCACTGTTGCCAAAAGCTTTAGAGTATCTTCTCCGTTCAATTTTGCATCATTACATAGATTATACTTTGTTTACCAAATAAATGCATCGCGATGTTAACTTCGTTTTCGAATTACAATTAAACCCCGTTTCATTGCTACAATAAAAAATACCGTCCATTAAGAAAAGTAACGCGCTCAATGATGCCAAAAATTTTGTTCCTGCCTAAAGATTCACAGCCTATTCGTCATTGAAACACACACGACGGTGATATCGCATGAACGAAACACTGATTTACTGCAAACACACTTCATTCGCAACAGAAGCATAACGTGCTCGAAACTTTTGAACGCGACAATGTACACTGGTGAACGAAATCTGTAAGTAAATTAACATACGATGCTCGGGCAAAGTGGTCGGCGAGGAACCGCCGTGCAAACAATTACCTTTTAAGCCGTGCGGCAGAACATTAGAAAAATGTTCGAAAACGCGAAGCGTTCATTCGGATCGTCAACTGTGTACGCTGTGTCGCGGGCAATACCCGTTTCACACTGACTATGATTTGTCTGTCAACGGAAGTAACACCCTGGGCTGCGACTATCTGTCGGTTCATTGCATCGACCACGCGCGCTTCAACATTGAGTTCGCCAAGAAGAATCATCAGATGTTCTAACACCCACGGTTCTGTCAGTTACACGCTCGGACAATCAGTGCCACCGCCGACGAGATATTCCGGCACGAATACGTTCCGCTCGTAAATTCGTCTCGGTTATTAATTGAAACACGCCATTCATCGTGATACAGGTTGATACAGAGCGCTGAACATAACACCGTCTAACGAATTAACTTTTTTCTTTTTCGCGTCATCGATAACCAGCAGGCAAATGTTCTTGTTCTTATAGATTTTGTTGCACGGAATCGATGATCGTTTCCTTTCGTTACCCTAAATTTTCAATTTTTTCAAACTTCAACCTTCAGAATTATGTCTGTTTCAATCGTCGAAGTTATACAAAGATGTCACGCACAACGATTCTGCAGATTTTTTGCCAGATTTAATTATTTACCAAACATTTAAGTTTTCCTTTTTTTTGTGCAAGAGAGAGAGACACCTTTAATCCAGAAATATTGTTGGATATTTTCCGATTTATTTGGAACATTAAGTGTCTGAGAAAAAACTGTAACTACACCCACGCAGTCTATCGCTCTAGCGGATGCCCTTTCTGTGGACTTATTTCGTTTTCGATCGACGAAATAAAATAATGAGCGAGCTTCAACACCAACGACCAGTTTGTGTCTATTTGCGATACTTATCATTGTGCTTTATTGTAGTATTTACTGCCAAAATCTGCAGCATTTAGCAACTAACATATTAAATTATTATGGTAATAATAACGAAAAATTTTTAAAAATGCATTTTGAAGATCTCGGTAACTTATATGCATGTTGAAAATTGCATCGAAATCGGTTGACCTTGATATCGCGAGAATCGCACTTTCATCCCGATTTTGGACACTTTCGATCAATAAGTGTGAAAAATCTGCAGTTTTAAAAATCTTTTAATGCTTGTATCAAAATTTTTCAAGATAAAGAAAATATCCGACAAAATTGAACCTTTAAAGATTTGCATCTCTGAACGCTGTTTGAACAGCTTTAAATGTTTATATTGTTATTAAGAAACATGCCATTGTCTTTGGCAAATCCACAAAATCGTTGTACATAAAAGTAATTTGTATAGCTCTTCTACAGTAAATGCAAGTATAATTCTTACAGTTGAGGACACAAAATTGGTTTTGGAAAATGTAATCAACTCAATGTATTATTTTCATTCTTTCGGTCTTGAAATGCAACTCGGTTTTTTTATTAGATTTATCAGATTACAAACCTTTATGCACTTGTGATTCATAAAAATTGTCCAAAAAAATACTAAAATACAAAGTTCAATAAAATTTAATACAATTTTTATTAATTTGTACCCCAAAAGAATTATTATCACTGGAAATAAGATTCCATTTGATTTTCTATTCTTCGAATTTGTCGATAAAAATGGTAAATTACATAAACATCCGTAATAATCATTAAATCTAGTATAAAATGACAAAGAAGTAATAAATCGTAAAAATCTCATAAAGTCACATGCAAATAACATGATAACGAAACACAGAGATAAAGTTTCGTAGATGATTTACAGTGTTATTAATAGTTACGTAAAGACAATGTTTCCAACAATTTCTTTGTGAAATATAAAATATAAATATAGCAAAACCGTGTGTTTGACTTCGAACCTGATTTTCCTTAAAACAATGTTTTCGAAATAAATACCAAGAATATCTTAATGGCTAATGAAAAATTTGTTTATGTGATTTATGCATAGAATCTTTTTCATATGAAAGGAAAAGCAAATCATTTTTAAATAGAAAATTTCAATTTTTCTATCTTGTTTTTCTCTTGGAAAAGAATTCAATTTTTTAAATCTTTTATGACATACACTGCGTCCTGAAAAATTTTCAGTTTTTATACATAAGAGTTAATGTAATAAGGAATGTTCAAAATCGTATTGAGAAACCATGTATGTATCTTTTTAGAAGGACAGACTATGTTTACATTGAAACAAAAAATCAGCAAAAAACACTGATTTGTTAGCGTTTCTTAACTGTAACCAACCCTGCAAAGGTCGTTTTTCGTGGATAGATCGCCAGTTTCGTCTTAATAAAGTCTGATTGGAAGTATGCAAATTCGAATATTGAAACTCGTTAAAAATAGAGCCGAACCCACGCATTACAAAATTATTTCATTTTATTATATTTTCCGTTGAAATTTTATGTAATAAAGTGTTCTATTCTGTTTGTTCTACATATAGTTACGAAATAAGAAGAAATCCGTTTTTTTTACTGAATTAAATTTATCCCTTTTTAATAAAATACATATCGTTTTTCGATGAAATCTCAAATATGGCATACTTCATTCATTATTATATTAATTACAATGTATAAAAATAGTTCCGTTCGTCTATTTTAATAAAATATTTTCCTTTTCCATTTTCAGAGAATATTTTAAATAATGCAAATTTTATTTTCTCAACATAACCTTGGACAAATCGTTATAAAATTTTTTACAATTTTATACCAATTACTCGATAGAATTTAATTTGATACAATTTAAAATACAATTTTGTACGCAAACATGTCGCTAATAACCTAGCTGTTGATGCAACGTTAAGCTTTCAAAACAAAAAAGCAAAAAATTTTTACAATATATTATGCTATTATTACAAATAAGGTCAGTTTTATATAAGATTTACACCAAAAAAGAGAACGGTTTTTGATATTATACTTAAAATAAAGTATCATAATGTATACATATATATGTACGTACATAAAACATACATAAATCTAAATAACAATGTACAAAAATTAATTTAATTTAATATATGCTGACAGATAGTAGATACGTAAATACATAAATTGATTTTTGTTCGTTATAAAATCTTTTGAAACATATTCATACAAATATATTTATTAATCTTTTTATATTGTAAACAATTAATTTGAGTACGTACTCATATGTATATATGTCCATATGTTCATGTAAAATGTAAGCTATCGAGTAACCATACAATAATAGCGCATGCGCATATGATGTACCTAATATGTACATATATATATAATGGCATTGATGTACGTTACACACTCAACCACGAGACCACGAGGTGGAAATTGAAACTGATCGTAAAACATAACCTACGCTAGAAAACGTACACATAAAACTGCAAAAATGTATTTGATGTATTATTTATCTGAAGACGGTGAACGAGTGTATACATTGGAGGTATTAAATAAATAATATATTGCTAGAAATTATAAAATTCAGTTTGTATAATTAGTATAAGCATGATACAAGGATTAGTAATAAAAATATTATAAAAGAACTGTACTTTCCCGCTAGTTATTAACATTTATTTAACAAAAATGATTAATTTGCATTGTTATTTATGGATTATTTAGTTTCATTTACATATCTTTTTTTTCCAGAAAATCGATCCAAAGGGAAAACCAACGTTATCAGCGCATCCTGGTAAGGAAAATATATTTTATGTTCTAACGGCATTTATTGAATAATGAGAATGATTTCAGCTCGTTTTTCTCCGGAAGATAAATATTCAAGAGAAAGAATTACATTAAAAAGGAGATATGGTCTCTTACTCATACAACAATCAGTACCATCTTATTAACAATTATTTGTTATTTATAATTAAATGTACCGAAATTCCAGAATAATCAAATTAAATATTAAATGCTAAAATAAATATATATTTTATTCTTATCTCTATTCGGCATTCAATGTTTGTGACTAAGTACAACACCTACCATTTCCTACTTTGATAATAGAAACTACATAATTATGTTACTGGAGACACAAGTTGCTGTAGCAAACTCATATCATTATAAACTAAATTTTAATTTGTATGTAATCAATCATTCTTAACATTTTATACATAATAAATTATATATTCATCTTATTTATTATAAATACCATTTTATTCAGAATTCAGTTACCTTAACATGTACATATAAAAAATAAAAGATATATTTTAATTTATTATACAGTATCTAATGACTTCAAATAGGATACAATTTTATTAGAAAAACATATTAACAGGATTATATCAAAACCACCTTCATTATGTTTTAATCTTAACATTATATGAAAGATGGTTTAAGGTTTTACCACGCTACATATAACTAATAAGAATAAAAGTTTCCTAAACTGATTACATACATAGAATTAGAATATTATTCTAAACGAAAAAGTTTTAACCAATATTTTATAATTCTAGTGTCCTTTAATATATATTCATACTGATTAAAAATTATGTTTATAATGTATATTTTTTTTAGTCAAATATATTATATCACTTTAAGATGATGAATAACAATCTAAGTACACTATTTTATATATTTATATACATATCTTTGTATATATACAATGGAACATGTATACATGTACTTTTTATTCTTTTATCAATTGAAAAGTGATATTTAACATTTTACACAATCATAATTTTAAGAACATCATTAGAAATTAATGCTGTTTTCACTATACATAGTTAAATGTATATAGTCTACTGTTATTCATAATCATAATTATTTATTAATTAATAAATTATATAGAATGTATTGCTCTAAATTACTTTTCGTATTATTTTAAAATATCATTCAAATTAATTACAAATATGTATCCAGTTTTGACATGTTTTCACTATAGGAATTATTGAGTATTATAATTATATATCTTATTTACATAATTTATAACAACACCTGATTAAGAGAAAGAAATCATTTTCTAATTATCATGGCAACATATTGATATTTTATGTAATATCCATTCTCTGAATAACAAATACTACGAAATAAATGTAACATACATAACCTTTATCTTGATCTTTTTACATATACTTATATTTTACATAAACAATCATTACAAAATACATCCTTGTGATGTTTTAATCCTTCTCTAATATTTTCATACAAATCATGTGAATTTGAAATTCTTATTTTGTATTATGAGTATATTGTTGATAAACATTTGTACAAATTTTACAGAATTATATCCAGTAAGAATAATTAAATATTTGATCACCTTGGCTCTAAGGTGATATATTCTCTAAATATCAATTGTCATTAGTAGAAATCAAATTATAGTGAACTTCGTATAGAATACATTATTAAAAAAATAACACATTCAGAATTCAGAGTAGTTATCATATTACATGTACATTATATAAAAATCATAAGTACATGGTTTGAAATAAAAGTAAATTTTGATAACTTATTTTTAAATTGAACCCAAACAAAAGTATATATGAAACAAATATTGTTCAAACAGAATACAAATTATATTATTTTTTAAAGAAACATATTATGTTGTCACATTTCTCTTTTTTATAGATTGCCAAACTAATTACAAAACTTGTAATTTTACACACTACTTACATATTGTCATATATTTACTTTACTTCTTATGGCAAAATTTAAACAAATGATTACCTATTATTGGTACAAATAAGCAACAACGCTTCTCGAAATTTGATTTTGAGACAAGCATCATACTAACATATACCTGTAAGTTAGAGATAAATTTATTGTCTAAAATTCAAATTTCAACGAAAAAATATAAAAACATGAACAAACCACTATAGTGATGATTGAATAGTGAATAATAATATTCAGTATCAAAGAAGTACGCCACAGATAGTATATAAAGGATGATAATCAGCATTGGTACAGTTTGCATCTCTAATGCAATGAATGTATTACATGTTTGTAATATTGTGTGTAGTTTTAATTTGCTTCTGAAGGTGCTGCTGGTAAAACATGAACTTGTTGCGCTTTGCTAGCATTATAAACTTGTCCAGGACTGAATGGTTCTAATCTTGGAACAGAAGCTATTTCGCTCTTACGAATATCTTAAAAAAAAATTAATAAACATTATCAATACTACTATAAGTATATAAACCTCAAACTAAATTTTTTAATAGAGGAAAATATTTATTACGAGCATCGATATACCTACCATTTTTAGACTCTGATGCTGGAATATATCGAGACAATCTAACAACAGGAAGGGGTAAATAACCACTGGTTAATGGCATCACGTCCAATGTGACACTTTGTTTTTCTAAGACTTCCAACGACACAATGCCAGCTGTACGGCCACATACAGCCCACATGGCTTGATCGGCAAGAACTTCATACATTAATTGAGGTGGAGGATTTGGGGTAGGACTGGGTAATATACGTGTTACTGTGAGATAAAGATGGCACATGCTACCAGCACGACAAAATTCACCTCCATTTCCGGTTGGTTCAACTTTTGAAGACACTGTAAACAAAGTCTGGAAAATGATGTTATAAATAATAATTTGTTCGTTTAAAATACTTTGTAAAGTAAGCTCCATAAATATATTTATAAAATCATTTTTATGTTACGTTCATAACAATTAAATTATTAGTAAAAATTAGTACATAAAATTCCCAAACCATTGCAATACATTTAATTAATTTTTAACAGTTAATGTGCAAACAGAAAATATAATTTACAGTCTTACCACATAATCTGTGATATCGAAATTGCATTTGTAAACACTAGATGCTTTTTCCATTCTTTGCAAAGTATGAATATGCAACGGATCATCATTGGTATGCGAATCCTCAGCATCGTTGATTGGTATGTATTTGACATGAAAATCAGTCTTTATAGGCATCATAGATTTCTCATCTTTGCCAATTTCAAGTTCCCACATAAACGAAACATTTATTCCATTGCCTATTATTAATCTCTGACCAGCAATTGGATTTAAGCTTTTAAAATTAATATTTATCGATGTTACTGTTGTTAATTCTGGTTCAGTCAATTGTAAGAGTTGTCTTGTTAGTCCTGTTACAATTATTTGAAGAAATTTTCTTCGTTTTGCTGTGTGAAGTTTCATATTCGACATAAGCGGTGGACCAAAATGTAACGGTATACATTCTTCAATGCCCCATGGACACTGTATGTTCAACTAAAAGAAAGTTATTAGTATTTCAGAAAAATATACATTTAAACGATGTACAATGTAGTCCAGTAACCATTAGAGCTTTAATTTTATTTTAAAAATTATAACAAATGAAAGAACACTCCAAATTTGTAAAACAAAATATTTGTAAAACAAATTTGTATTAATTTGTAAAACAATTATGTGATGAAAATATTTTTTTATACATAGTATTGCTTAGGTGATATTTCTTAGAGCAGAAAAGATATAGTGATCTATTTAAAACAATCAACTTGACTTTCATATCTTTAAAGTGGCTATTTGTAAAACAAATATTATATTCTGTAGTGGCTACTTTTAATAGCTTACATTTTGTTTGAGATATATTCTTTAATTTTTCAAACAATTATAGTTATTCATCTGCTTTATTTAATATACAGTATAAATCTCCTAAACTTGAACTTTACTACCTTGAATTACTTATAAATTAATTGTTACATGCAAAAATGTTCTAAACAAAAATTATAATATAATAAGAGGGAATAAAAGCTCAAAATATAATAGTTACTTTATTGTTATCGTAATTAAAAAACTAGCAAAGCATGTGAGTTCAGAAACTAATAACTAATGTAATAGTTTTTAATGTATATGTCTTAACAGTTTTGTAATGATTGTCACGTTTAAGCCTCCTTCGTTCCTAACTTACTTCTGTTTGAAATATTTGTTTAAATAACAAATAATTTAACAGTAATTCAAGGTAGCAGAGTTATATATATAATCAAAATGGTAGGTACCTTATGTTCCATTGATAAAGCATCCTTCTTTGGTGGTAGCTCAGCCAAAACTTTGAACTGTAACCGTATAGTTTGAAATGGTTCGCAAACTGGCAGTGATATTTCTAGTTCTTTACACATTACTTCTTGTGAATTGGTAACTTGTACTACTAACCCTCTAGATGTACGTAACTTAAGCTTCATATCTTTTGTTACTTTTATACTGCCACTTATTATAATTAATTCTATGTCTTGGATAAGGCCTGCCAATAAATCTCTGCCACATTTCAAAGTAATTGTTGGTTGTGTTTTCGCTACTTCGTAGCATAACCGGGGATTCAAAATAGGTGACAAAAACTCTAATTTTTCTTCGATGACTAATGATAGTTGGCCAACTTTGTAAAAGCCAGGCTGATCAACACGTTTAACCAACGTAAATGTATTCACGCCTGGTTTCATTACAAACTCGTCACATGATAATGCTTTACTAAAATCACCCTTTGCATTTACAGATGGTTTTCTATGTTTTGTACTATCAGAACGTCTCACAACTGGTTTAGTGTTTTTGTGAACAACACTAACTGATGCAAGACTTTTGTCTTCTTTATAATTTGGATACGAATACACTTGTAGTTGAAGCAATCTTGGGTTAAGTGGCTTCATATCTTCAAGGGTACATTTTGATAATCTGAGAAGAATGATTTATAAATTGCTGACTAATAATATTAAGAATATATTTGTGACTTACATTGGAATTGCAGGTTCAGCTGGTGTCTTCAGCCCTTTTTTTATTTTATTCGATGTTGGAGGCTTCTGAATGTCTTCAACAGATATTGATGCTTTGGTGCACTTTACTTCTCTTGGAAATAAACTTCTTATACTGATCTCAATATTAACCACACAATCTTGTACCACTTTGTCCATTACTTTGACCTGCATACTGAGTATTACGAAAGCATATCCAAGTTCTATGAGTAATGGCTGAGGGGAAGCAATCATTTTCATGTAACCAAACATTTCTTCAAAATATGTATTACGAACAGTAATATGCAGCACATCCAAACTAGCAATTGCTCCACTAATTTTTGTGTACTTTTCAACATCGTCCATTCTTTTGTAGCACTGCGCCAATTCTAGTTGAGTATGTGCTGCTAAACGACTCCAACCTTCATCAGTATAAGTTTTTAAAGCATCCAACAAAAATGCTACAGCTTTTTGATTCTCTCCAAGTTCGCAATAAAATTGTGCTAACTCTGTCCCTATTAATCTCGCTGATCGAATGCGCCCTACATGTTTGTAAGTACCCATTGCTAATTCTGCATGTTCAAGATATTGTTTCTTGAAAGCTTCTTTTGAAGAAAGTGCTTCCTTCAATTTATCAGTTGGTGTTAATTTTCCTTCTACTTGTGGTTCAGAATCGCCCATCCCAGCTATAAGATAGACAACTGTGTGCAATTGTTCGCTAGAGGGTTCATTTCCAGGCATTAAACCACATAATTTTCCTAAACTTCCTAACTAAAATAAATTATAGTATCATTTAATCCATAATTTTTATCATTCTTTTACCATTCATATATTACATTTCTAACTTACTTTGTCTCTGGCAAGAGCCCATAGACTGGCTGTATGAAGGGAGCATAGATCTAATTGTTGATTATTATCAATATTATAAGTTGATAATTGGCAGGCTTGCAGTACTTCCAATGCACAAAGGAAAGACCAACACTCAATGGATCCTTCAGGACGTTGAACTTCTAAGATTCGTAATTCACTTAATGTGTTATGTACAAATGACAAGCACCTTTGCGCAACCTAAAGTAAGAGTTATTAAAACATTGATTAAATGTAAGTAAAAGTTTTATAGGCAAATGCCCAATGAGAAATAAGATTAGATTATAGAAAAATTTGATATATACCTCCCATGGTTTATTAAACGCTAATAACATGGCACATTGTCTACTAAATAAATAACTTCTAAGATCTAATAACGATGCTTTACACTCAGCCAGAAGGTATCTTAAATCATGATTTGTACCATTACTTAAATTAACACCTCCCCAATTATTTAAAGGAGTTTGAAACAAATTTAACCAATGGGGAGTGTCTGTAAAAATTTGGAATATATGTTATTATTTAATTATTAGAATACAGACAAAACACAGAAAAAGATTTATTGTACCTCCAACATTCGAATTAAGCACAAATTGTGTAAAGAGAGCATCTAATTCATCATATTGTACTAATGCTTCATCGTATAAGCCTAACATTTGTAGAACAAATGCAAGTTCTTCCTGAAACAAAAATTTTTAGTTACAACCTATAAATTTATGGAGTAATACAAATTAATACAAGTTTACTATTTTACCTGTAATAAAAAATAGTGACAAAAATTCCAAGTTGGATGATTCCTGTTTTCTCGTTGTTCTCTAATCACATCTTCGAAAGCAGACAATGTTTTGTCATATGCTATAAGCATTAATTGACGTATGCGATTAATTAAACCTCTCCATGATTCAGCTGAACGCATCTCTGATTTGACAGAATTTATTACAGAAAAACATCTGTTTGACACACAATATATGTAATGAGAAACAATTTACTAAGCACGATGTATTAATTGTCATTTTTATCACCTGTCTCCGTTTTTAGAAGCAAAATCACTGCGAATTTTGTCTAAGACAGTTGTCCTTGGTAACAGTTTATTAGTTTTCTTTATATCATATGTCTCTACTAAAACAATCATCCAGTCTTGTATATGATACTGTGTTAACGTTTTCAACCAATTATCTATGTCATCTCTAATATTGGTTTTATAAGTATCTACATCCTGGAAATGAAACTTTCACTGTAATTTAAGTAAATTCTTAATTAATACTATATTTATCCGTTATTATATTAATACACTTACAGAACATTCGCTCCAATAAATATGAAATATTGGTTGTTTTATCAGATGACAATCCTTCTTAGATGGAAGAATATCCTTGGAAAATGACACAAAATTTGCCCCAAGTTTGACCTGCTTGATTGGTCTACCAAACGATCTTCGCCATTCAACTGTCTCCGCGGGTATTCCTTGGACCAAAC
Source organism: Megalopta genalis (assembly GCF_051020955.1). Lineage (NCBI taxonomy): Eukaryota > Metazoa > Arthropoda > Insecta > Hymenoptera > Halictidae > Megalopta > Megalopta genalis. The sequence goes on along the minus strand of NC_135026.1, from coordinate 10,602,332 downwards.
CATTTTCCACTGTAGAGAATAATTTTTCATCTCCTGCATCTATATTTAAAAAAGCATTATACCATCTTGAAATAAAATAAACAGAAACCACATCTGTCTCCCTCAATTATGTCTTTACAATTAAAGTTCATAGTAAATATAAAAATATATTCATAATACAAACAGATAATATTATAAACGCAATGCAATTAACAAAGTCTAAATGAAAAGTTTATTAACCTATTGAAAATAACATATGTTTATTAAGAATTAATAATGATCATTAAAAAAGTTATAATTTCGAAAGAGTTCATTGTTATGTGCTCCAGCGTTCGCAGAGTATAAAAAACCATATTTTAATTACATATACAATAAAAAGAAATGAAATGTCATACAGATTGACAGTTAGTCGAAGGCGTCAATAACAATACATAGCGATGCCATTCTAGGAAAGAGGTTAAATAAATGAATATTTTGATCAATGAACTTACATGTGATAATTGGCTTCGAATCCATAAAGAAATTTGTCTTACGTTCACCATCCACGGACAACCCCCCATTGCAATTCATTTCTAAAGATTGGTAGTTGCTTTGCAAACTTGCTTTCAATCATTACAACTCTACGTCACTTTTACTAGTTTTAATAAAATTACTTTTTAGTTGATTTTGACAGAATATATTTGTTGCCTCAACGTTTTCGATCAATCAAATGAAGATTATTATTCTTATTCGTCACTAGTAAAGAGATATTCGATGACATCTGACAGATTCAACATTTTACTTCGATCACTCAGAACACTCACAAGTTTCATTGAGGTTGGAATTGGATCTTCATTCAACATGTCGTGGAACATCGATTCTTCAAATCTCGATATCTCGTGTATCAACCAAAGTACGTATATACATACATGCTGTACTACAGTTGTTTGTTTGCAACTTGCAACTTCTCTTTGCAAAATAAAACGCTTTTAATTCAAACAACATGGACCATAAAATTCTTGAAAAAAGAATGTAAGAGTAATTTATTAACAATATAGTAATATGAGGAATATAAGAATACATGAAATGGTATGTGTATGCATAATGCAATGTGTAATATTTCATTAAAATAAAATTGTATCGGTTATCGCACACATTTGTAAACAGGTTAAATATTTAATTTTTATTTTTAAACTAATATTATATAAAATACGAATTAATTAAAAATTTCGGGAACAATGAAATATATATTTATTTTAATCTTTACAGATGTACTAAAAAATATCTCAAAATTTATAATTGGTACAACTAACTCAGTAATTGCAGAGAGACATGTTGAAGAAAGTTATTCAGAAAATTCCAGGTGAAATACCACCTCCTTGCACAAAAGAACATCATATAGAAGACTTAGGAAAGAAACAGAAATATGAATTAGAGGAACTGTTGGAAAGACAAAATAAAATTCTTGCTAATAAGTAGGTAAGATATGAAGCAGACAGATCAGTGTTTTCTAATGCATACCTTTTAATACTTTTTTTTTTAGAGCATTTATAATGAAACTTCCTGATAGAGGACAAAAGATTAAAGAATTTTATGACAAAATATTGAAAGAAATAGAACATAAGAATGAAGTTGAGAAAGCAGCTAGTCTTTTATCAAGATTAAATTTAGCATCCGAAGGTAAAGCTGCTATGAATGAACTAGAATGGACAGGCAAATATAGTGAAACGAAAGATACAGTCAAAATCGTTGAACTTGATAGTGACGATGAAGAAGATCCACTGAAAATATTAGCACAAGTTGGTTTTACTTAATAATGATTATTCTATAATTTTCTAAGTAATCTATTTTTACATTTATTGTATATATTTTAAATTATTAGCCCACAGGTTCTGGTGTACACAAAAAGAAAATTATCCATCTACCACCAGAGGAAAGTTTAATTAAACCAGAAGATTTAGCTGAAATAGAATCTTTCAAACAAGAAGAATTTAATGAAGCAGAACACATTAAATATATTCTCAATAAAGTAGAAAATCCTTCAGAAGAGAAAGATAAGAAAAAAGAACCATTTAAGCCATACAAAACTACCAAATCTAATGTACACGATCCAGAAAAGGAGAAACAAAGAAAGACTAATAAAAATTGGGAAGTTACAGCAGCTACACCTCCACTTATAGTTCATGGTGCTGTAAAAGTCATAAATTTGAACGAGTCTTTATCACTACAAAAAGAACATGAAGAAAAACTTCAGGTAATAGCTTTATATTAGACACATATATAATCCTATATTTTTTTATGTGTACAGGATACATTCTTTAATGATTATAATATTTTATAGAAGATTCAAGCCAAACATGCAGCTGAAAAATTAGCAGAACAACTTGGTTTACATACTATTGGACGTCCACCAAAAAATTTAGATACCTATCAGTTACAAGGCGAAAAAGACTCAAATTCATCTTCTACTTCAGAGAATGAAGAAGAAAATGAAGTACATGATGATGAAGATAATGATAAAAGAGGCACAGTTGTTTTTACAGTTGATAGTATAGAACATTAATTCAATCTATTTTATTATAGAAAAGTGTGAATATTATGTAAATCTATTTGTAAATAAATTCATTTATGTTTCTAAAAAGACTTTCAATAAATTTAGATCATTATTACCTTAGAGAAACTTGTAAAATAAAAAAATTTGTATCATTAAAATTGATAAATAGTTAATTGTTATTAAAAATAAAATAGACCGGTAAAAACCTTTTATAATCCTTTATGGCATATTAAAAAGGTAATAAAAATATAAGTGTTTTTCAATATTTTTATCATGTAATCGAACATGTTTGTAATAATATTGCAATCCAACTATTTATAATATAAAATTTTAACCAACTAAATTATATTAACTGTATATTAGGAAAATAAATGAAATTGGATCAATTTCTGCATGTAAAAAATAATATTCAGTACAATTTGGTAACATTAAATTTATATTGAATAAACGCGGTTTAGACGAATTTGAATTTATAGAAAATACTTGAAATACATCTTTTATTATTTGATAGTACAAAAATGATAATCTAACAATTTCTAAGAAACGGCATGTTTCAAAATAATAGAAATCATTGAAGTAGTTTGAATTATATTTATTAAAAATTCTTACATGCTTGTGAACAAAATAATACAAGTTCATTTTGAACGGACATTAACATCAGTTGATTTAGCGAAATATTAAAAATTGATCACAACCCATTAAGTTGAGAAACATTAAAACTACAATACTGTAGTGCAGCTCCTAAATTATACAAGGTATAATAATGAATCAAAGTAAAATGTTTATGGAAGTTTATTATTTTTACAATTTTTATATTAATTGTATCCAAAATTATTAATAATGGCTGTGTATGGTGCTGTAACTTTAGCAACGGTCTGCCCAGCTTGTTTAGTGAGTTTCTGAAACAAATAATCTACGTAGTACAAGACTAATTCTGTAAAATGTTTCCGCTCTGATTTTTCAAATTTACCTTGAGTTTGTCTCTCTTTTGAACTTCAAGAATTGATCTGACACGTCTCTTATTCTCCAGAGTGCGTACCACAGCCTTGTATTTCCATCCAACTTCATGAGACAATCTACCTACGTGACAGTACTAAAAAGGAAGACAATAGTATTAGCACAATATATTTTCTTGAATCAATTCAAACAATTATTTATATACTATTTACTCAGCAAAAGGTGACATCATAAATTATGAAGTAAATAATGTTCAGGCGCAAATTACCATACCATCATTGTAAACAAATACTTTTTGAATATATTATGTGTATTTTATAATAATTGAAGGATATTTTAGAAGTGTTCGATCTTACCTTCCTACCAGGTTTAAGACACATAACTCTCATTGCACCTGGCACAACAACACGTTTTCTACGGTCATATGGTGGTGGGCATCCTTCATAAACCTTCAACCTTCTAAGAGCATCCTTTCCTCTTTGTGTTTTGTGTGGAATCATCCCTATGTATCAAAATTTTTTCTTAATTTTTTCATTCTTATTAAAGAGCTGTGTAATATTCAATGCAAAATAATCTCATAAATAGTATTCGTTTCATTATATTATCAAATAATGTAGGTAAGATGTAAAATAATCATTGATCAGTTTAAATTACAAATTATACAATTAACAAAACAAATTAACATTTGAACATACCACGAACTGTCTTCCATAGTATTTTGCTAGGTGCACGAAAATGGAAAGGTCCACGGGCTGGGTTTACATTACACCTTTTGCGCAAGAATGACATAAACTTCAATTTGTTTCTATAACAAAAATAACGCGTAAAATTAACCACCATATATCTGTAGATGAAAAGATTAATAAAAAAGCAATATTTTTGTAGTTATCACTATGCAAGCAGATTACAAAGTTTATGTAAAAGAGCAAAATCTTTACAAACCTGAAAAAGTTACCAGAGATATTAAGTTGTTCACTGCGCACAACAATTACTTTGTTGCCTTGTAAGATTGTTTTGGCAATAATTGCTGCCAAACGACCAAGTAAATGGCCACGGCCATCGATTAGTATTGGCTGAAAATATATAATTATAGAAATTAAAATATTATATTAATAATCAATTCAAGAAAATTACGATACTGTAAAGAGATCTGTAGAATTTGTTCGGTAGTAAAAGACTTGAATTATGCACATGCGACCGTGCCTAATACTGTCAATAGTTAACACGTGTCAAATATAAAAAGTATTTTAAAAGAAATTACTATTTAATAAGTATATAACACAAAGCATATTGCTATAACATTAAAACAGAATGAAACATTATACGACATATATTATTACGTTTCAAAATACAAGAGACATTGATAGGAAAACACGTGTATGTGAACACAAATGAAACAATGACTACAGAACTTTTTAAGAAATATACGTTAAATACATATATAAAATATTTATTAACATATTTTGTGTACTGTATTCCTTATAACAATCATATTTTTAACATATTAACGACCCTGTACAAGTTAAAATAATAAAACTGAGTCTACATACCTTATTACTGAAGCCAGTCATTTTGTCACCCTACCGGAAAAGGGTCCATGAACGTGAAAGATGTGCGACCTCTTACCGGAAGGTATTGAGAAAAGCCATCAGTGTAGCCAACATTTTAAATTCTTTTATTCTTGTACCTACATTATAAAAAGTACACGTTCTAGTTATTATACTTGGAGCAATCATAAAATATTATTAAAACTGCTTTAAATATTATTTTTATAAACTTTATTTATAATCAAATAAATTTTATAATCAGATTGTTTCATTCGCATAGAACAACTATTGACATGGATATAGTAATACATAACACAGACGGCAAGAGGACTCTGATTGTAAAAATTTTTCGAAGTGCTTCTCAAGTCTTGAGTCTTGAAACTCAAGGTTTGTGCTATCCATAACTTTGGATCAGGGAGAAATGAGAAATTCGCCGCAAGGGGGACTACACGCACTTCGGCTGTATTCGGTTTGACTCTGAATCACTCGGAACACGCAAAAATAATAAAACAAACTCACCAATTGTGCAGATTGCACAATTTATCTAAACATGCGGGCTGGGCGGGGGGGGGGGGGTAGTCAAACCACCTTCTTCTTACACCATGGTCTATATATATATTCTTAGGTCCATGAGCACAATAACACGTCAAAATGGTAGCTAATGAAAAAACGCCATCTATGTACTTAGTGTGAAATAACACAGTACTATTTTAAATTTAATTTCTAATGGATGCTTACTTTGTATTGTTTACAAATTTGTTTGCTTAGGGATAGTGATATAGGAGTCAAAATAAAACTTGTATATATGAAACAATTTAATAAGTTTCTTTTTATTTGTGGCGGTGGGTTTCAATAAACTAGATACAACAGAACATATTGGTATGACAATCAAAGTTTCAACTTTTATACAGACTCGAAACCATCGCTGTTATGTTAATGAAGTTTTGTAATTTAACAGTATTTATATACACAAAATTATATTAATTCTGAAGATTAAGATATTAAACATGTTAATCGCAATATATTTAATTGAATCAAAGATAATATTCTGTATTAAATTAGCATAATCAGAAATTCTACTTGTTGAGTCCACATGATATGACTCTCTTATATGTGGCGTTATTAAAAAAATATTCATTATACTTCTAATTATTAATATTTATATCATTATATATTTAATATTCTTAAACTAATATCACAATGACTCGAGACAGTCAAGACTTCCAATATTTGTGCACATATTGTTATGTTATAATAGTCTGCCAATTACATAACTGTCTTGAAAACCGTGTATTCTATTACATAATGAGTGGAGTAATTTGTTATGTTATACAAATCTGAAAAATGTCTATTTCTACATATGAAAAATTGCTAAAATCGCACGAGCATTGGTTCTTATCCTTCTAATGGACATAAAAATTACATGTAAAAAGTTACTACTTCATACTACAGACCGTGTAAAGCACGCACTTCTTTTACGTATTATTTAAAAAAGAAATGTTGAGTTCATTTTAATTTGTGTTTGTATTTACAAGTAATATTATTATTTAAGTATGATTGTAAAAAGCGAAAACAGTGCCATTAATATGAAATTAATTTTATATATAAAGATTCAAGTTATGTTTTAATGAGAGAAACACATGTCTTTTTATTGTGGCATTATTTTTGAAAATGAAAGTGAAAAATGTATTAATCGTGTTCTTTAAATAAATAATCGTATTTGTGAAGGCACTGCCTCATTTAATGGAATTTACAAAATGTGGTAGATAAGTACAACTTCCTTTGACATGTAGAAACACTTGATGTAATCAATTAATTTTAAAATATATACATACATTATAAAAAGATCAATCTTTTTATGTGTGCGATTCAATGGATTTGAAATCGATTATATTTGTGTATAGATATATGTGAAACATTATTTACTTAGAAAAATGTACAAGTATGAAAATGCTAAATTCATTGAATAAACGTCATTTCTACTAAAAAAAATATTCACCTATGTTCAAAGAAAATAATTCATTATAATTTTACCAAATGCAAATATAAACACTGATACAGATCACTTATGTTGACTGCATGTATTATAAAATAATGCCTTGATTCTTTTCATTTCTTAAAGACCATAGTATGAAATTAGCATGAAAGTAATTTTTCATTTGTCAATTGACATTACTGAAACAAGCAGAACGTTGAAGTATTTAAGTTAATCTTACACATACAATTCCCTGAATAATATGCGAATTATTCGTGTGATTCCAGGTACAATAACATACTCCTTTTTTTACAATCTAATAGAAACACTATAACATACCATTTAGTTTGGTTAATATCATCATATAGAAATTCAGAATTTGTAAAGAATATTTATCTATCTGTTTCTTTAACCAGTATATATTAATAACACTTTGGAACATTTTGCAAAAATAATGACTCATTGAAATACGTAACGATGTAGCTGTCATTGCATTTCAAACAACAGGAATTCAGAGTATGATAAAATTATGTAAGTATATCATTATACGAAGAATCAGTATCGTTATGAAAGATGTATATGAATAATTATGAAAACAAAATAACGTTAAAGTTTCACTGTTTCCGCTTGCTACCAAGTTATCCTACACATTATTCGTTCAACGGTGTATTTGAACATAAAAAAATAACATTATCAACGTGCTTCATAATAATGGAAGTACTTTGTAGCAGTGTTTATCATGAATTGCTATGACAATCTCAAGTGTTCGTACGTACAGTCTATGATAATAATCTTATGCAAAGATTTTCAGGCAAATAATATCCTAGCATACACAGACTTCGTGTAATGCTACTAATATGGATACAGCCGCATGTTTCAAAGAACAAACATTATCAAATAACATCTAAAATTTTTACACTATTCCTAACTGATCGCAAGAGTCATTTTTCAAACGATCAATAACTTACACTTTTATTACTAGCATAAAAGATGCTGTTAGGGTGATTCTCGAGTCAATTCAAGAAACGCCAGTGCTCTTTCTGTCATTTTCCGTACACGTCCTCTACTACTTATACTAATGCCTGGTACGTTTTCAGGTTCTGGTAAACTCTCGTCACTATTTTCCGCATAAGACTGACGCTTAATTTTACGTCGGTTCCTAACAGGCATTGTATTGCTTTCGTCACTTTCTTCATTGTAACGAGGACGTTTTGCAGTTCTCCTTGAGTTTAGTATGATCTCATGTACATGCGTTTCTCTGAATACACGAACTTTTCTCTGTGGCCTTGACGGCGTAAAAATTGTATCCGAGTCCTCGCTGTCCGAATCTTGATTATGTTGAGATTGTTGTTGTTGTTGTTCTTCTTCTTCTTCTTCCTCTTCCTCATCGTCATCTTCATCTTCTTCACTCTGACTTTCATCTTTCTTTCCATTTTTCGTTATATTATCCTTGTGTTCAGAAGCAGATGCAAGTTTGCGTGATCTCGTGCTGCTTCTGTTGATAACTTCCTCTTCACTTTCTTCGTCCGATGATTCAGGCGCAGCTAATTGTTCGTCTTCCTCATCTTCGTCGTCGTCGTCGTCATCATCATTGGTAGTAGCTGCAGCAGCAAATGATTTTAACTTAGATTTTCCTTGTTTATTGGTTTTGCTATTTTTGGTGCGATTCTTTCGAGTTTGCTTCTCACGACTACTGGGTGTATATACATCTCCAGAATCACTATCAGTACTTGCACTAGGTACTGCCGTTCTTGCTCGTGTCCTTCTTACTGGCACACTACCACTACTTTCACTATCTATGGAAGCATCCGATTCACTAGCTTCACTTTCACTTTCTTTTGTTGTTTTTTTAGATACAGTAGACCTAGAAATTCTTAATTTTAACATTCGTGATGAATTGCCAGATCTTTTGGTATGGCCATTCGTCATACGTGATGGTCCTGAAAAGGTACATACAATATTATTAAATTGTAGTTATACAGAGGATAAATAAATGATTACATAATTAAATAAGTAATAGTCACCTGGTTCAAATACGTTTGAATTATTCTTTTTTCTTATTTCCTCTGCGTCTTCGTCATCACTATTTGCATCGTCGTCATCGTCGTCATCGACTATACAAGCGGTTTTTGATTTTGGAGGCCCTTAAAATGAAAATGATTTTTTCTATGTTCAAATTATACTTCAAATAATTTAAATATTATTATTATTATTAGAAGAAGAATTTTATCATAATTCACTTTATTGAATATTTTTATAAGAGAACACATACCTGTACCATTTGGTAACCGAACTTTACCCGTTTTTCCTTTTCCTTTTGCATTCGATCTATTATTATTGCGTCTTCTGGCAGATTTCCAATTCGAAATAATTTTCCGCATATGTTCTTCAAACATAGCTGATAACCTTATTGTCATTGAATATATCTATAAAAAAGAAGAAAATAAATTGTTTTCTTTTATGGAATCTTGAACTCGTCTCTGTTTTTACATATGCATGTAATGTGATATCTCAAATTAAAGATATAGGTATTGTAACCAAACTGAATAATTTTGATTAACAAATTTTTTTAGATCTTAAATGCATTAAAAGTTATAATACATTAATGGGAAACATTTCAAACCATTACGATTTTTATGTGTCAAAAAATTGTTGATTAAATTAGATTTATTCAGTTCAGTAAACCTTATGTGAACATATCAATATTCTTTCTATAATTCATTTAAAAATAATTTTTACATATTTTTAACGATCTACAAAATATTTTTTCATATCTAGTCAGAATGAACAAACTGTATATAAAAATTGTACTTACTCTTGAACGTTTATTAGTGTTGTAATTTCTGCTATTTGTAAATATTAGTTTCATATCTTTGGCAAATTCTAAGGGTGTTTCGTAATTACCCCCTAATAAATCTTCTTTTACTGTACGTAGATCCATTGGTGTATCTATAATTTGATGATAATCAGGATGTTCTAATCTATCAACTGGTTCTCTGTAAAAAAAATAGTACCAAAAGTTCATCCGTGATCTAATTTTCATTCATAATCTAATAAAGTTAAGTTGATTTACCTGAAGGGTATTGAATCTTCGCATTGCCATAACATTTCTAACAATTGTCGGCAAGCTAACTGCCAGTCATTTGCCACTTCTTGTGACCGCAAATTTCTACTTGAAGTTGCTCTTTGAGTACTTGTCGATGGTCTATTTTTCTCTTCCTCTATATCAACTTCTGAGTCAGAAGAATGATATGTATCAACTAACTGATGATAAATAGCTGGTACATCGACTTCTGTAGTTTCCCTGAATAACAGATAAAAAGTGATAAACTTTTGTTTAATTCATATTATCTTAATAAAATAAGACTGTTTTAATTATATATGTAAGTAACATAAAATATTAGAACTAGACAAACTAAATCTTACTTTATGATACGTAGACAAAGATCAGTAACTATTCTTGCTTGTTTCACTATTTGACTATGTGGTTCATTAAATTGTTCTGCATTTGTTGCCAAGTATCTGACATCAAACTGCGCGGACGTAATCCTTCGATAAAAATGATTTTCAAAACGAGCCTTTATTGTTGACAAATCAATAGGATACTCCACAACAAATGCATATGCTGGGTAAGTATTGAGATCAACAGGTGCGACAAAAGGTTCTGCAATCGCAAGACTCATCACTTGATCTAATCCACGTATAATCCTATGGCATGTTGCTTCTCTATCCCCCATTGGCCATTCTTCTGCATGAGGCTGGTACAATATTGTTTGTATCTCTTCTGGAAGCACAGGAACAGCACCTCCAAGTTCTGCAGGAAGTCCTACAATAAATATTTTTAAAGAATAAGTGGTACAATAAACAGTAACATCAACTGATTATTAAATAATATGATCATTAAAATAAATTTATAAAATTTTCGAGCATACTGTCTTCGTCAATTGGTTCGAGATCCCAAGGACTCATTCTTTCATATTCCCCATTATCCCATCTGACGCGAAAGCACATGAAAAATGATTCTGGAAAATCTTCATCCAAAGGTTCCATTGACTGTATTTGTCCCATCCACCAACCATCATCGATCATACAGCGAAATCGATCAGCCTCAGACCAACTACGTGCTAAAGCTGTGTCAAATGTTTGACGTAAAACTAGGAAGTCCAACACGTCAGCCATATCATGATATTTAATAGTAAAATTTTCTCCTGTTAATCGCCCATCTTCATCCATTAACGCCAACTTTAAACAGCATAATCGAGGTGGACGAATTTCATACTTAATACCCACTACTTTTACAAATTCCTGTGCCTGTAAAAATACAAGACAACACAATTTATTTAGCTAAAATTAATTTATTTGACAGAAACAAATATTTTTTAAACAAGATTCATACCCTTATATTGACTTTATTCCATGGTTCACATCGTGGACCAAGTTCATACACTTTTTTATTTCTGACAGCATCTAAGTAAAATTGATGTCCTTGTCGGAAATATACTATTTCATCACCCATTTGTGGATAATAAGGAGCTTTTCGTGGTATTATTTCAGTAAGCCATTCAGAGGGTCTGAAAACTTCTGGGATTTCGTCAATCCCATTTGGTACTGGAACAGCCTTATAATAAAAAGAAATATTATTAAAAAAGAAGTATAAGACATATTTATATATATATGGAAATGTTTATATACCTTTTTCTTAGGACGTCTACTACGTCTTCTGTCTGTGTCACTTGGAGGTGTAAGAGATCGCTTTTTCACAGGCTTACGTTTACTTCGTTTTGGTGGTTCAAGATTTAAACCATGGTCAGCAATCCAGTCTGAATATTCAGTACTAGATTCGGAACTGGAACTATCAGAACACAAGTCTTCTTCATGCGCTGTCGAATCATTACTGTTGCTACTGGCTGAACTTCCTGTAGTCCCCCCATTATCAGCGTTCTGTAAATTAATTGTTGTTACAAAAACTGAAAATATGTGATCATTTCGACTCACTATGTTTTCGAAGTACCTCAAATTCTTCCTCCTCTTGTTCTTCACCACGTGTAGCTCTAGTTCTATATCCATGTCTAGCAGTTCTATTGCGTTTTCTATTTGCCAAACGACTGCCTATATTACCTTCAGTATTGGCAGTGTTAGATGTTGGTTGTGGCCTTCTTCGCATCTCACGTCTCCAATTTTCAAGTTCCATTTCTGCCATTGCATTTCTACAAATATTATTTGTATCGTATTATTATATTTTATTTGTGATTTTGAACCATTTCCAAGGACGTTTTTGTAGATAGCATCAAGGAATTAATTGTTTGTAAAGTCTTTAAAACGTACATAGCTCTATATTGAGTTTCCCTAACGGCTGGATTCATAGGTCGAGCGAGAATAGGCGTATTCCAAGGTGTAGTATTATCTCTTTGCCAATTGCCACTACTTTGTCGTACACCTTCAACATCGCCCGCTCTTCTCAAACCTGATCTACTCCCTCGAGGACTAGCCATTTGACGAATCGGTTGTTCCAGTACATTTTCTTCTCTATCATCGCCACCACCGTAAAGATTTTGTCTTTGCGCTAACGCTTCAATTAATTGATCAATATTAGATCGTGGTTCTTGAGCTGGAAGGCCTTCAATAACTTCCTGCATTCCTGTTAAATTAAATATTTATTTATTACATAAGTATTTTGAATAGCATATGAAATACAGGGTAGACTATTTAAATGAGAACACCTAAATGTTTTTCTTATTTATGTTTTCATGAAAGAAAAAAAATAAAATAATTTATATACCTCCGGCACCTACTGCAATATTTGGAACTAATTGTTCCCCTCTACAATTTTCTCTTCCAGGAACTAATCTTTGCAATTCTGGCGGATAAGGATTTCCATCTACATCCACTAAAAATGGTGGAGGCATTAAATGAGGTGCTGTTTGCGTTTGTTCATCCAAAACATAATTATTTGAGTCTCGTATTAACGGTCTATAGTCCGTGTGGAAAAATAATTCTTTTGGTATCTACACAAGGAAAACATACATTTATTAATATATCCTTAAATCTGGAAAGGGTAAAAACATTATAAGAAAAAAAGACTTGCTATTTTAAGTTTATGAACACCGGAACCAAATCCATATAGTAAAAGATGTCCATGAGAATCTGTAGCTGCCAACATTGTTCCATCCGGAGACCACTTTGCATCAAAAACAGCACCGTTACCCTGTCCTTCAATAAAATTTTGGAAGCAAGCTATTGGTTCTGTATTCAATACATCCCATATTATAAGCTGCCCATCATGCCCAGCACTCAGTATAACACGAGGATCTATTGGATGAGATTCTAACACAAAAACTTCGTCTTTATGTCCACGAAGAACTTTTACCAGTTCGCCTGATTTTGCATTCCATACTTTTAGTGAACTATCGTTCACAGCTGTAATAACCCACTCATCACTCACATCCCAACTAACCATGGTCACTTTAGCTTTTTTGTTAGTATCATCCTCTGCCTCAGATTCACTGAACATAAAATATAGTTGTTAACATCATAATATAAAATTCAATACTTTGCAATTGTCTTATAAACGAACATGTTTTACTTACCCAGAAAGCTTTGTGGTCATCAACAAACGTTTATACAACCACTGTTGCTCTTCAAAGTGCCATACGTTTGCAGTACCATCCTTAGATCCAGAAATGAACTTTAAACCACTATGTGCCCATTGTATACTGTCAACTGTATCAGAATGCGATTCAACTTCTAACACTCTACGTGGTCCTTCATCTCCTAACATTGCATATACTCTAACATGATGATCAGCTGAACCAGCTGCCATAAATGCTCCACCAGGACTAAATGAAGCACATATCATTTGTGCTTGACCAGGTCGCATTTTCTCATGGTACTGAATTGGTTTTGGTCTATAGAAAATATATAACATTTAATTTTATTTCAGAAGGAAAATATTCACGTAATATCGTAATGTATGTAAATTTTTTAAATTTACATTGGTAAAAAATGCTTACTGAAACATTGCTCTTTCTTTTCCTTTCTTTGTATGAGACCAGAACGCAACAGATCCATCTGTGCTTGTAGAAACCAAGTAGTACACACCATTGCAAGATATAGGACAAAAATTAACCGATGTAATCATACCTGAATGTCCAGATAAAACTGCTACCTAAAACCACAAATAATAGGAATTTCAAATAAAAGTTAATGTATATAAACAACAACAGAAGTTTATATTCTATAATGATAATGTAAATAGTATCGTAACTTCTTACTGGGGACATAGTTTGAAAACACCAAACTCTTAATATTCTATCTAGACTTGCAGCAGCAAGTAGAGTGTTATCGAAATTGACTGCAATATCCATGATTTCAGCAGATGCACCTCGAAAAGTAGCTAATAAACGTCCATCAACAGAACTCCATACTTTAACAAGTAAATCATCTGCACCAGTTATAATATATTTGCCTGTACGGTCAAAAAGAACACAATACACTGCAGATAAATGTCCTAACGTATGTCTGTACAATTGCATTTTATTATAGAACTTTGTGGGTATTGCCTCACGCCTGCTAAGAGGACCTGAATTTTCCCTTCCTTGAAGTACATGTACTACAAAGAGAACAAAAATAACAGTAATGTAACAATTGATAACAAGGTTAAACATTTTTTTCCATATATAAAAAACTAAATATTTAATTTACCTATATTAGGCACTGATAAGCTGTAAGATGATTCCATAAAAGGTTTTCCACCTATTCTTCCAGAATACGAAGTGATCCCACGCACTTGACGTAACACATCTACCGGGAAAGATGATAATGTAAACACAAATGTCCAATACTATTTAAATAATATTTAATTTTAATCTCACCTTCGCGCGTACGTAATAAAGATTGTCTGCCTGCGCCAAGAAGAGATATTGCTCCAGGTATACAAGGAGGTACCTCCTTTTCTAATACTGGACCAATTCTGGCACATATTTGTAATAAATGTTCCGGTCCAATATGAGGATACTTCTTTTCCTAAAATATCAAAATTTATACATAAATCTAACTTTTCACTTGCTTTATGTTATGTAAATCTCCCTTTAAGAATTGTAGCTTTCTTGTAATTGATAATCATACACACACAATTAATTATATTACCAACTGTTTCAATCTAAATAAATTTATAAATAATTTTAATCTGAACTTTTATACGATAATTCTTGTTAAAAACCATAATACTTGTTGCACTGTTAATTTGGAGATATTGTGATTCCCGCCAATGATTTCATTTTAAGCAACGTAAAGTAGTTCCTACTTTTGACCAATCGGAGAACGAATAAACGGACACGACCAATCTGAACAATCCACTCGTCGTACATGATACCAGTTTCTATAAATAAGGCCTGGGCACGAGATATACTCATTGATCAGCTCGTGCAAGATGGCCGGAAGTAACTGCTTATTGGTCGAAAGAAACGTAGTGGGGAGATCTTGTGCAATAGCATATAGAAGCATGGAGGTGGAAAATGATGGAGGAGTGGGACAGAAAAGGGGGTAGCACCCTAATAGGGGTACTTCATATATCGGCACTCGTCGACTATCTTACGACGCAACCAAACAAAATTTTCCGCAATGTTATTCTAAAAAGTGGCCTATTTATTCTGTTATATACCATAGATCTTTCATACACCAACATCAAAGAGAAAAAAAATTAATTGACTTACCAACTCTTCAAACGTTTGATTATGTACGTGCCCTTCCCAATCTTTCCTTTGCGGCAAAACCTGTAAACAATATAAAAAATATAAAATATTGATTGATACATCGATTAATTTCCGTCGAAGCGAAATTCGCGAATTTTTCGAACACGAAGGTCAACGACCTTGAAATTCTAATGTTTTGACAAGCAGAAACCACGTGCAAACCATGTGGAGCCGATGGGTATGTATAGTGTCACCCCGGCAAAACGTCAACTCAGACCAATCATCTTACCTTAGCTCGCTCCAATTCACGCTTCAACACCTAAAACATAGATTTCCCGTCAAAATGCGTTTACATGATGCACTGTCATTTTTAACGCGAAAACACTTACTTCTGCGGTCTCACGACATGGTCCCGCCGCTAAGAATTTGGCAATTAGGAAGTACAGTTCTGTAAGAAAGAACGCTGCTTAAGAACGAACCGCACGCCTCGCTTCGTTGCGGATGGTAAGGGCGCTTATCGCTCCCATTCTTTACCTGGTGCTATTGCAGTCCCGTTCTTGGACACGCTGCCCTCCATTTTGCCTGACCAATCGTTTATTATTCACTCACGGACAAAGAGAAACATTTACTTTTTAGGGTCATAGCGCGGCAATAACCATTTCGGATTTCATTTTCTCTCTCGCGAGGTCTCGACCGCGAGACGCACACGCACGCTCACCTCCTCAACGGAAAGTAGTCCCCCCCATACCCGATTGTCGACACAACGTACCGTATTATCCAGGAACGTAATTCATTTCTTGAGAACCCTGCACAATTTAATCCAAATTATATTTTTATGATACATACGAAATAAATATATTTATTTTCACAGTATATAAAACAATACAATAGTAGATAACTAATATTTACGTTACCAAGATATAGTTTAATTGCTGTAATTTCTATATTTCCATTATTCTATAATATTTTCATGCATGATACATATTGTTCCTTGTAACGCGGCACATTTAAAGTGAAAATATAGAAACAGAAAACCGCAAGTTTTATGAAATACGAATGAAGTAAGTAATCTTGACTTTAAGTTATAGCTTTATTACTATAAAGATTTCTTGGGCCTTTTACGTGACATAGGTCGATAAATGATGCTATCGTGTGATTAAATTATTATCGTTAAAATGATCAAGTGCTTTTTGTTTGAAAGAGAGACCTATACATATATATTCTCGTAAAATGGAAAAATTTAAGAAAAATAATTATGAAATTTATTAATAAATGTTAACTACTATTTCGATAAAGTTATTGAATATTTGGTACAATTGAAAACTTTTTATTTTCATGGTTTGCGTGAATAAAACAATTTTGTTAATTTTAATCCTATAAGTTGTTCAGTAATGCAAACAATGTAAATCATTTGCAATCTTTTGAAGAAATTAGTACATAGCCACAATGATAAATTATCGCAAAAGTGTCGCAACTAAGTACATAATTGAGTGTAAATAGCACATCAATTATTATCGTTTTAAATATTAAAAGATTTGTATGTATTTATACGGAATGACATATGAATAATTTTTTCACAAAAGCTGAAATTCAAGATGGATGCTGAGCAACTCGACTGAAACTCGAAATATCGATGTGTAACGATACGTATATGTATATACGTACATATGTATAATATATACATGTATATGCATGTATCTATGTGTATATACATACATGAATCGACATGAATGTATTGTATGTATGTATATGCAATCCTTCGTAACTAACTCTTCTAAGGTTTTTGTCTTCCTGAAAAAATTATTAATGATTTTAAAAATACACTATTGTATCATACAATAGCGTATAAATTACATAAACACACGAAGGACGTTATGAAACTAATTATTAAATTCTTGAATACATACTTAAAATGTTGATAAGGTTAAATGTCGACGTGTCAGTAGGATAATTATTAAAGTTTTTTCACACTGACGTGTTATTCAATGTCAATAGTACAATTATTTAACATTCGCAATTAATAGATTCGTGTAAAATATAATATTTTTAAATAAAAGTGTTGTATCTTGCTGTTATTTGTAGCGATAAGATATATAAGGAAGCGATATATTCAGAAAGATTTTAAATTAATGTTACAAATTAAAATAACACGAAACGTAAACATTATACAAAGAAGTATTAGATATTCGTTATTAATTTTTGCACATTTCAACTTCTGTGAATAATGTCATGGATAAGAGATAGTACTTTAACCTGGCTTCAACTTTTGGCTACAAAAGTTTTAAAAACTGGGCACATTCCTAAACATGTAGCATTTATAATGGATGGTAATAGACGTTATGCAAGTAAAAATGGAATGGATAAATTAGATGGACATACGAAAGGGTATATATTAATGTACATATTTATAACTTTTTCATTTTAAAGATGTAGTATCTTGTATTTTTTATGTTAAAAGATTCGACAAATTTGCTGAAACTCTACAATGGTGTCGAGATCTTGGGATAGAAGAGGTAACATTTTATGCTTTTAGTATTGAAAATTTCAAACGAAAACAAGAAGAGGTAAATGGGCTAATGAATCTTGCGGAGCAAAAGTTTCAAAAACTACTCAGTGAAAAGTATATTTAAATTTGTTTATTGCTACAAAGTATCTTAGTAAAATTATTAAAAATAGCTAATACATATTTTTATTGCAGAGATAAAGCTAAAAAACATGGATTATGTGTTCGCATAATTGGTAATTTGTCATTATTACCTGAGAATATACAAAAATTAATAGCAGAAGCTATGATGTTCACTGAAGATCATAATAAAGCATTTCTTAACATTGCATTTGCCTACACATGTAGGTATATTTAATAGTTATGTCATATTTAAGGAAAATTATATTTACTTTGTAATTAATCTTATGAAATGCTTTAGCAAGAGATGAAATCACCCACGCAATTCAAGACATAATTGAAGGTGTTGAAAGTGGTGATATTCTTTTAGAAGACATTGATGAACATTTAATTTCAAACTGTTTATATACAAATAATTCACCGAACCCTGACTTATTAATTCGTACTTCTGGAGAAGTTAGATTTAGTGATTTTCTAATGTGGCAAGTAAGTGTAAAATCCATTGTAGTTTTATTTCTTTTTACTCTAAATCACTATTTTATTTCAGATATCAAATACATGTATTTATTTTACTAACGTATTGTGGCCTGAATTTAACGTTTGGGATTTTCTTAATGCAATATTTTATTATCAAAGATCCTATTCTGATATACAAAAGATAATGAAAATACAAAATATAAAGCCTGTTATACAAAACAATAGGCAATCAACATATATAGACAAGTTACATCACAAAAGAAAAATTGCACTTGAAAGAATATATCCAACGAATATTTAAAACTAGTTTATTGAATATTTATTTAAAAGTAACTATAATATTTTAATTTAAATAATAGTAGATTACATTGCATATATATTTCTGTAAACGCAATATGTTCCTTTATAGAATTTTGCATTTAATATGTATATACTTTAAAAATATTTTCATACAGTAGATTTTTTCAAGTCTGCTAAATTTCACAAAACTGTTGAAATATGTATAAATGTGAACATTACGAATTTGTAAGTCTTGTTATATTCTTATGAAAAGAAGGTGTATCATACATATTTTTATGCTGTGTGAATTTTTTCAGAAGATGGATGTATATGTACAAAATGAAAAATCTAACTGATAAATACAAATTTTGTGTACATACATATATTTATTTACTTATTTTACTTTATGTTTATAAATTTTTATATTATTTTCTATATAAATAAAATTTATAAAGTTGCTTTCCTGAAATATTCTAATTATCATATTCGTTGAATTATATTAAATGTTTGGCTTATTTTTAATAAATAGTTTTCCGTATTTTTTAAAATAGCACTTTTATGTCTTATATTTGGCAGTCTTCATATTAATTAAACCTTTCCCATTTTAAAAAACTTGAAATTATAATTTAAGTTTTAATCTCCAAAATTTTGTATTATGCCTGTGCGATAGTATAAAGAATATGTTTGTCAAGTAAAAATTACATCAAATATGATATAAATATTAGGAGACATTAATATTACAATTCATTTTACTAACATATAAATAAGAACATAATACAATATATTTTTATATTTTGAAATTTATACACAATCTGTATACACAATTATTATCCTGCAGAAACGTAAAACGACTATTGTACATAAAGCATATATATACAATTACATGCCCGTTTTTTCAATATTCTTTCATAATTTTACAGTTATAAAATAAAAAATTAAAATTTAATAATTTGTAAAAATTAAATCTTGTACCAATATTTATTACCAATATCCATCATTGTGTAGCAGTATTTAGTATATTATATATATCAAACTTAGTATACTTATTATACTATATTTCTTTACTTAGAATTATAAGGCAAGTGGAATCTTGCAGATGGCTGCCTTTGTCTTGCTAAAAATGATTGTCCCTGAGGTTGCAAGGCTGCAAGACGCTGATCTATTGCTTCTCTGTGTAATGTTAAGGTTAAACGATAAAAGGCAGACGTCATTAATTTTTCTTCCATTTCTTTAATTAATTTTGATTCTTTCAAAGATCGTTCCATTTCTTCTTTAATTTTCCGTAGTTCTAAAATTTGATTTCTTAATACGGCTACTACATTGGGAGACGAATTGCTTTGTTTAGGATCCAAACATTTTATAATACTTTTTGTCTTTTCAACATATTTTTTATAACGTTCTTCAAGCGCTGTAATATCATATTCTTTACGTGTTAACTTTTCTTGTAATGCAAAAACCATTTGTTTTTGACTTTGCAATGAATTATCTCTTTCTTCAATTTGGAGAATTATACGTTCTTTTTCTACATGCACTTTTCTTAATTCATTTTGCAATTGTGTTATTTTTTGTGCCAAGTTGGTACTATCAGCTTTATTCTCTCCACTTGTCTGATTCCCCACTGCCTCTTCCAATTTATTTTCTAGTTCAAGTATTCTTTGATTAGCCTCACGATTTTGATCTCTGAGTTTTTTTATTCGTTCTTCTGAATCTTCTATTAGAGCCTGTACTGTAGGTAGTTTATCTTCATTTCCCTTTTGCTTGAGTTTCAACATCTTATTTTCATGTTGTAAACACAATAACTTTTCTTTAATTTCAAGTGGGATCATTTCTGCATTTGCAATGTCAGTGCTGGGTTTCATCATATTTTCTGCAGTTTGTAACTGTGTACATTTTAATTCCTCATTCGTTTCTTTTAAAGCATCTCGTTCAACAATCAACCTATCTCTTTCTCTTTGTAAAGTACTTAACTTTGCTTCCATTTTCTTTCCTTCAAATTCAAGCTTATCGCACTTATTAGTTTGCTCATCTAATTTATGATGAACTTCGGCAAGTTGTTGTTTACAAACTTCTAAGTGATTACGTAACATATTGGTTCGCTTTGATTCTTCTTCATAGTCTATTTTAGATTGCAAATATTCTAGGTTTTTATCTTCTAATATCTTAACTTGCCTTCTAAGATCACTCAAATCTTCCATTTTCTTTTTGTATGACTCTATTGTAAGTTCATACTTAGATACCTTATCTGCAGTCTCTTTTAATGCATCTATTTCATCCTTTAAGTTATTAGCTTCATCCGCAGCTTTTTGTAAATCTTCTTGCTTAGATTGTAATTCCAATACTTCCTTCTCTAATAGTTCTACCTTTAATCTATAATCATCTCTAGAAGTTTCAACCTTAAATAATTCATCTTTGAGTGCTTCCACCTGTTTTCTAAGGCCGGAGTATTTTATAATGGAACCACTTTCTTCTGGATTTTCAAATTCATCTAATCGTTCTTGAAGCTTCTTATTTTCTGCAACCAATGCCGCTTTTTCTTCTTGCAAAAGTGACAATTGTTGATCAAGTTCGTGACACCTTTGTGCTAACTGTTCTTTCATGTCAGCAGTTAATTGAAGCTCTGCTAATAATCTTTGCTGGGTACCATCAGCTATGTCCAATGATTCAAAATTAAGGCTGGTGCCTAAACTTAATCTCGGCCCATTCATATTACTTTCCAATTCTTGAATACTTTGCATAATAGCTTGTTGAACAGTTTCTTCCATGCCCATGATTCTTGTTATGTATTGCTGTTTCTGATTACAATTAACAGCACATCCAAGAATTAATTGTAATAACCGATGTAATTCATGTTTGTCACAATGTTCTCCGATTCTAGTTGCATCAGGTTTGACATAACCAGATAACTGTTGATTTAAACATTCTATATAATACTCTATTACGGCTTCAATTATTTTTTTAAGATTGCTAACTTTAAGACGCCAATTAGAACTGACGTCACTTTTAATTTTTACTCTCCAAACAGCTGTAAACCATTCTGGGGCAATCTGTGCCAAAACATCTGCTAAGGCAACACCATCACTTATATCCTCTGCTGTTGAGTGAGGTGCTTGAATATCAAATGTATCCAACCATTTAATCAAATTGTTTAACTGTTGATCGTCCATTGTCGTTTTCAACTAAAATATTCTTATTCAAAGAATACAAAAGTATGTGCGTGTCTTATCACTTGTCACTCTTATCATGTACAAAATCTTTTTGTCAAAACGTCAATTTTATTAAAAACTTAATCCTAGAATTCGTTCCTTTTTACTTGAACAATTAGTTCGCAAAGAAACCAATATTTTACCATAGTTAAACAATTTCTTAATATTATTCTTTATCGTATGTAAAAGTGTTTTAAGTTTCATATAAGAACACTACTTTGACCAACTTTGACGTTCCTTTGTTTAGAACAGTTTAGAATAAAAGTAGAAGAAATTATAGTTACTTTTAGTTACATGCTTTACGTATTTCTATGTTTGCGAGAATCACAGCGAGGGCAAAAACTGTGCGATATTTGTTTATGTTTTTCTAAAAATAAATGCAGGTAATATGTAGTTGTTCACATATAGGGAATAACAGTAGCAGCTACGTATTATGTATGTATTATCGGGACCAATCGGAACTCGTGCAACTCTACACCCTACTCTGATTTACTCCTGCGAAGGAATCAGAACTCTTTTTGTATAAAAATGTATAACACGACTTTTATTAAACAACCTTCATGGTGCTCGTGTCAGTATAGAATACGCAAAAAGATTTCTATTACAGTACAAGTCTTACATGTACATTTAGAGCATTATATATTATATGCTCTAAGCATGAACAGCATTGTATGTACAGTACAATATTCTATGCCTAAAATTTCGTTTTTACATTCTATTGGCAATACTGCCAAAATTATATCATTATCCTACCGATCGTACGTAAGTTCATGCGATCGTGCAACAACACAAAGTTGTTTGTTGATTACATGCCTTTATTGCCAATCATATCATGTGACGTAGAATAATCTGATTGTGTAGGTAATTGTCAGTACATTACATTTCAATAACCATTGATATACATAGTGATTGTGAAAAATAATTAATGTGTTGCCCCATATATATACATACAAAAAAAATCACTGTCGCAGCTTATGGATGAATGTTGATGGAATGCCAGCATAAATGTACGTAAATAAATTTTTACACGATATTAAATGCGGATCATTTGAACAATTAAAATGTATAAGAATAATTTTTATTTCATTTATAAATTACATAAATTTATTGTGAAAATATTGTGAAAAGGTTCGTACAAATCTTTTAATCTTTGAAGACAAAAATTAAATCCCTTGGTAATAAAATTTTCAAAATTTTAATTTATTTCCATATACAGTCCAGTGTCATATAATAAATATTAAACAATTATGGCAACTGAAGTGAAAGATAGTTTAAGAAAATTAAATGAAAAAGAAAATGGTAATTCACGTGCTATATTTTATAAAAAGCCGATTAAGAGAGATAATTATAATCTGAACATACAAAATATTGACACTCCTCAAGAATTAAGACGTCAACGTCTGTTACAGTTTCAAAAAAGGTATGTATACACTTTTTGTATTTACTTACCATGTCATTTCGTAAATATAACAATAATATTTATTAGGTGTAGGGACAGTACATTTAATGTTCGACGTGGAATATTGGAAGATGCCTTTAATTCTGAAGATGAACTTGACGAAGATATGGAAATTGACGAAAGTAACAAAAAAAGAAATTACTCATTCAAACGATATAAATGTTATGCAAATCAGTTAATGATGTCTGAATGGATGTTGGATGTACCACAAGATTTTGTGGAAAAGTGGATAATGGTTCCCTGTCCAGAAGGCAAAAGAATTTTATTGGTTGCATGTAAAGTATGTAAAAAATGTTAAATGAATTTTAACCCTTGTATGACAGGACTTTTGTTTTAATTCAGAATTATAAATCTTTCATCTAAGTTCTAATTGTTTACTAGTCAATTTAATTTATTAACTATTTAATATTAAATTTAAAAAGAGGTATGTAAGGAATTTATAATATATCTAGTCATGGTTGCCATGAAATCATGAGAAGTATTAATCTAAAAAAAAGATAACTAAAAGACTACTAAAAGTAAAAAATAATTTCTTCTATTTAGTGCTATACTTTGCATATTATTTGTAGGGTATAACCAAAGCGTATAATAAAAGAGGCAATCGACTTGGAAAATTTTATTCAGCACTTCCAGGTGGTAATCCTTCAAGTCACAGAGGTAATTGCACCATCATTGATTGCATATGGATAAAACAACAAAAAATATATTATGTCTTGGATGTGCTTGCATGGTGTAATCAATCACTTATAAACTGTGATGTAAGATTTCTAATCGTTTATAATTAATTATATTTAAAAATCAATTGTAATCTACCAATCATAGTATAAAGAACTTTTAATTTCAGACTGAATTTAGATTTTTTTGGTTAAAATCGCAATTACAAGAAATAAAAGAACTACAAGAAAGAAATATGCCCTTAAATACATTTCCAATATTATCTCTACCAAATATTAGTTGTAACTTAGATGTAAGTTCAGAATTAGCAAACCTTCCAAACATATCTCCTTTGGATGGTTTACTATTTTATCATCGTGATGGACAATATACTAAAGGTCGTACTCCACTTGTAACATGGTTGAAACCGTTTATGTTGACTGAAGTACTTGGTATCTTTATGCCAGCGCCGTTTGATGAAAAACCTGATGGATACATAGATTTCAAATATTACATTCTTAACAGCAAAGCTAAAAAGAGAAAAGAGGAACTGGAAACGCAGGTATGTTTGTCTTCCATTGATATAAATTAATTAATAAGTAAATAATCAAATAAATAAATTACATTTTACATTTTAGACACAGATGGATATTGCAGATGAAAATCCTTAGAGAGAAAGTTTTTTTTATTCAGATGAACGAGCTTCTTTCAGAAGTATAATGTATTAAAAAACGTAATAGTAGTTTATTTTTGTAGACTTGAGCTACATGTACAGGTTGACCCGTTATAATGTTTTTTAATTACGAAAATATTTGTAAAATATGTGATAGTTGACTAAGATTATATTAAAATATAAATATATGATATAAAATACAATACTAAAAAATATGTTACAGAACTTAAATCTCGAAAGATAATGTATGAAGGATATTAACGGCTTTTTGATTTAAATATAATAAAACACGATTCATAGTTTCTTTCTTTACTAATTTTATCTGAAAATAAACAAAAATTATTTTAGAAACAAAAACATTATTGTTAGTACATGTGTTGACATTCAAGAATATTATTATTTACTTTATTTCCTCTAATCGAAAACGAGGGTAAACTAATTTTACACAGTATAGATAATCCTAGTTGTATGGAAGCAATTCGTAACACTTGATTATACAAAAGAGTACGAAATCTTTCGATGTGTTCCAAATTAAAGGAAATTTCAGTGTTTGATGTATCAATTTGATCTTTCATAACTCTGAAAATAATAATGTATTCAAAATAATATATTTTTAAATTTTCATATGAGCATTTGTAGTACAAATTTTAACATTGTAATTGTTATAAAAATCTCTTTGGTCTTATATACGTACACTTTTAATATTTTGATTAAAGCTGAAACTTTAACCTTTACTGTTACATTATTTTTATCAGGCAATCCTGGAATTCTGTATTCCATACGAATTTCACCTACATGTTCTGAATGCTTTTTATTAGTTGGTGTAATTATTATTGGAATTAGCCATATTAAATCCTCCTCCTGAGCAGAAAGCTCAATAATCATGCAATCGAACATATGACTTAATAAAGCATGTATAACAACCATACTGCTTTTTGTACCTCGACATAGTAAAAGTGGTAATCTTATAGAATTAGGAGTAGTTAACTCACTCATACTAGTATTCCAAGACAATAATATCCCTGTATAAATACATTTTTCTGTACTATCTTTATGATCCAAATTTTTTCCATATACTTCAATCTGTATATTGAAAACAGGTTAGTAAAAAATTATGATTATTTTCTCTTTTACATATAAGTGGGAAACATGAATTAATTAATTTAAGGGTCACAAAAGGTCACAAACTATTTATATGTACATTTATAATCTACAAAAATGTATTGATATACATGAGCATAAGTTGGTATATTTTTACAATAAATTTTCTTTATTATTCTCTATATTGCAGTTAAGAACTTAAAAATTTTTGTATACTCAAGGTCATATGATGGTCGAAACCAATTTGCTTAAACAAAGTCATGTTTTCTTCTAACATCTTTTTGTATCGTCAAAAAGAAAGGAAATATTCAATGTAGTTAAGATATGTGGAACATTATGCATAGTGTTAATTTTATTATTAATAATACCTTGATTGGTAATGGATCCATTGGAGAAGGTCTAGTTGTTACATGGTCCATAACAAACATTTTGACTTTATAAGCAACGTTCTCTTGTGTCAAAGTTGTTGCAACTTTCTCTCTTAATCGTTTAGAATACTGTTTTAAGTGAACTTCATCTTCATGGAAATTAAATAATGTAGATACGCCATAAACGGTCCAGGTTTTATGTAATAATTCTGTAAAATATGGAATATTATATTTTCTCTATTCTCTATTATTGTATTTAATATAAATTTACAGTATTTATTACTTTGTATTTAAAACTTTCACAATAGTGACCTGAATATTGCATTATACTTTATAATTATTTTAAAATATAGCCTTACGTATACATTATAATAATATAAGGAAAGTACCAGATAAGTTTTCAATAAGTCCTTCCACTGATGAAGAATTGATACCTAAACAAAAATGCTGTTGTTCTCGCGTTCCTGGTATCAAAGGTGACTTAGTAGCTCTACTAGTGCTTGGTAGTATATTTCGTTGAGTATTTTCCATTCTATCATAAAACTGTTCTCGAAAAAAAATACATATGTACAGTAGTAATAATTAATTTGAGAACTTGAGAACATTTGAAAGTTATGCCTTTGTCACGGATGAGTAGTTCAGCAGAGTAGGGGCAGAGGGCAGCGTAGTTAACCGACGTGACGTAACGTAACCAATCGCAAACGTTAGAGCATCCCTTGTGTGGATAATTAACATTTTCTATTTTATCGACAATATTTGTGAATGAATCATGTTAACGAAATTTTTACCACCTTGAAAATATTAATTCAACTATTATTGTTACTTACCAACGAGAGAGAGAGAGAGAGAGTAAACAATTGATAATAAATCTTCTAAGAGTGAACACAATTTTACGAAACCAGAATAACTTATTTATTAGTTTAATAATTTCACATGAAAATATTTCAATTAAAAAATATTAAATATTTAATTAAATTATAAGTGTGAAATGGCTGCTTTGCGCTAGCCGAGCTCACCTTTCATTGGTCAGGGTTTTTCGATAATAACTTGTAAACAAAGTCGTAAATTGTATTTGCGCTAAGAAAAAAGTTACTTCAAATGACATCAGGGACCCCTCATTTTCCGGGAGTAAAATAATTTTGGGACACCCTGTATAAGCTATGCTAGATGAATTGGGCATTATTTAGATAAAAAATTATTTAAATAACGATTTTAATAGAAGATACTTTATCTTTATTCGTTATTCGAACGTTTGAATAAAAAAAGTATTTTTATTCGACGAGTATCGAATAAATAATTTCATTCGACAAGAATTTATCCGACGAATAAAGATACCTTTTTTTTCGAAGCTCATTTATTCGAAAAATAAAGCTTTCATCTTTTATCTAAATCTTTATTCGAAGGCTTCGAATAATTATTGCCAGCTCGAATAAACGCAATGCCGAAATGCCGAGCATCGAGCCCCAACCTAGGCGTGAGTTCAATCTATAATACAAATGCTTTATGCCATAAAGTTTATGACAAACTTTAAAATAAAATTACCACTTTAAAATAAACTGCCGAATCTTTATTTGATCGCAGTCGCGGTAGAACAAGATATTTCATTTAGAATGATCTGCTTATGGTTTTAATAATTCTACGTAAGTGTTAATAATACGATATTCATTATGTCTACAGATTTTTTAAATATTGATGGTAGTATTAAAGGGGTACAGAAAATAACCCTAACCCCATATAAAGTAGCAACTATTATTTTAATTAAGGAGTATTGCAATGAAACCACGAAAGGTAATGTAAAACATGTTTATCTTCATAATAACGCTATTTATTTCATAATAAGAGTGGTATAATAAATAACATACATAATTAAGTATGTAATCTTTAGCTAAAAATGCTTCTAAAGCTACTTTTTTTTTGTAGCAATTGTTGAAAGACGTGACTTTTGCTTGGCAGCATTAAAATTGATTCAAGTAAGTTCTTTCATTCATCAATATATTATAGAATAATTTACCACTCTTTTTTTCTTTTACACATCATATTATTTAGATTTAATGAAAAGATTAATAAACTAATTACATGGTTTACTATATTAATTATAGTAAATTATTATTGATCATTTCTTTTTTAGTCTCCAGACATGGATCTTAATTCACTTTTAAATGTGTTATATTCTCCTGAATATGTTCTCCATCGATTTGCACATCTATTAGAAGTACAGTTAAATGTTTTAAAAGGAGATGGAGTTGAAGGATTAGTAGATTTATTTGACAGTGTGGGACGTCTTATGAAGCCAACTCTGGACCATTCTCTTTCTTTGCCTGCCTTAAATAAACATTCTGTTCTTGGATTGTACATAAGAAGAGCTATTATATCTTTTGAGAAGTTATTTTTTGATAAAGTTGTATCACTTTATGAAGATTTAAAGAAATATTCAGATAAAAAGGCGAATACCTCGGACATTTCTGACATTTCTATAGGTTCTAAAGTAGATGACTTGTATACAAATGAGTAAGAATTTCTGATAATACTTTCTCTGAATGTATTATTTTCCTATTATTATGTATACATTATATACTATTTTATATTGTTAACAGAACAAAAACAACTTGGGGTGGAAGGCAAGCTGAATTGCTGGTAGCACAACAAGCACATGCATTACAAACAGATGAACATAAAGCAATGTCTCCTGCAGAATTACAAGTTCTTGTGCGAGAACTATTAAGTTCTAGCCCTTACTATGCTGAAGCTGTGAGTACTGTTTGGTAAGAAAATAGTTTTTATGTTTTCAATGTAAAAGCATAAATAGACAATTTATTCTATTAATAATTTCTCTATGTTTGTTAATGTATTTCAGCATTACTTAAGTTATCTAAACTGCTTACGAGTAAATGAATACTGTGGAGCCATCGATAGCCTTTATCATTGTTTTGATAGATTGGCGCCTCTGGAAAACCGTTCTGCACCTGAAGACAGATCTCGTATTTTCAGATATGCAGCTTTAAATTTAGCAGTTTTACATGCTCAATTTAATCATAAGTATGAACGTATAAAATTATGTTTCAATTGGTGGTTATTGATACTGAAGAATATAACCTCGAAAGTTTTTTCTGTAGGGAAGTAGCTCAAGCTGCTTTAAAGGAAGCTATCATGATAGCTCAAGAAGCAGGAGACAATGTGTGTTTGCAGTTAGCACATGCTTGGATGTATCATCTAACTACTGAACAGAAGTATGTATTAATATTACCATTAGTAGAGAATGATATATACATATAAAACAATTGCACCTACGGTCTATTTATACATTTCTTAATTTAAAAAAAATCTTTATATTCAATGAATTCCAATTATTCCAATAATCATTTAAATGTAATTGCATTAGTGTTAGTTATCGCAGCATTAATACAATTATTGTATAATTATCTGTGTTACATAGGGGATTACTTATAGAAAGATCGGTTGGCAAGGCAAGTATGTTGGGAATTAATCATACCACTGGCTTGGGTCTCATTGCATATGCTCATAATTCCGCTTTAAAAGCTAAAGGTCCACCACAAGTGTTTGAGGTATATGTTTTTATACATTTAATACGAGTTTAAAAATTTTGTAGATATTTAACGAAGATAACAATATAGCTTTTTACTTGATTCTAGACTCTCATGAAATCTGATGTTTTAAATTGTCAACATTCCATGATCGATTTAATGTCAATGACTTATGCTGAAAAATCTGCATTATGGGCATACTATGGTAAAACTGAAATGTCATCCGTTTCCGCGCAGTTACTTCTTTTACATAATACAGGAGATAAAAAGCAGCATATGTTCAATGGGCCATCTACTTGTCAAGCTGTTGTTAACATTGCAAATATTTTAGTCGAGTTTGGTGAATATTCTTTGGTTGACATTGTGCTTGCCCATGCAAAGGAAAGATTTCCTAATGAACCCTGCAATAAGGTATTAATTTACAAATTACTGTCGTATTTCAATGTTTATTCGAATATAGCATTCTTACATTTACAGATATGGATGTTAAGCGAGCAACTTTACATATTCACTCAATTAATAAGACACGAAAAATGGAGTGAAGCAGCAGCAGTAGCAATGAATATTTCAAGTTTAGATTCTTTGGAAAGTAAATTCAGGTATAACAAAAATGTAAAACTATTTGTTAAATATTGTTTTAAATTAAAAAATTTGTGTTTAAGGTTAGCAGAAGTTTGCTTAGGGAAAGGAGATTATCCTAAAGGCGTGGAATATATCAATAGTATCGAAGAATGCGAACAAATAACGCCGCAAAATAAAATAAAATCTATGCTTTTATTGAGTCAAATAATGTATGCATCGGGTTCACTGGAAAATGGAATGGCTAGTGTCAACTCTATAGTGCTTCTTAACACTGCATTGGAGTTAGCAGTACAAAATCATTTATCTTACTACGAAGCTTTCGTTAAAATGCATCTTTCAAACACTCAGGTAAATAAATTAATGTATATTTTTAATTAATTCATTGAGTGTGTTATATTATTCTACTTTTCTTAATAGCTGATAATGGGCATGCCAACGTTAGCTTTAAACTTAGTGGAAGAAGTCATTACTCAAATTTTAGCACATGCTGGATATTATGATCAGGGCAGAGCGTTCGTTTTATATTCAAAATGCTTAGTTGCCACAGCACCAGTATGTGGCAATGCACGGAAGGAAATTATTTTAAGGGCTATTAAAGCACTCTCTAAAGCAAAAGATTGCTTTGTAAAAGTTGAAGCTTATGGAAGACTTCGAACTGCGTTGTGTCTAGAATCATTATTATATCACGAAATAGATTTAAAGACTGAACGAAATCAGTGTGCTTTCGAGTTTCGACAATTAGACGAGCAATTCCTGACAAAATTAAACAACCTTTCTTTATATTAGAAGAAAAAAAATTGCATAAAATTATACTTGAAAGAAGCTTCATATTGTTCTTTTGTATTGAATATATGTACTACTAAAAATATCAATACGAAGCAAATGATTGTTATAAGTTGTTTTTCATTCTCAAATTGAAAATAACTTTAAGATTATTATTTAGATGTTATTAAGATAGCAATTTTGTATTGTTAATAATTTTTAAATAAAACCAGTAAAATTGTCATTCTTAATTTTTGTTATAAATTGACCTATAGAATTTTCCTTAAAATATTCTTGGCACGTACAGTTTGTTCAATAAGAGCGTTGTCCGATTTTGACGATTTTTTGTCTATATATATCAAAGTAATTTTTTAATTATTGAAAAACAGATATATATTACTTTTTTATATATTGTTCCAATACTCTTTTATTAAACAGACTGCACAACAGTTGAAAATCCTGTAGCACAGAGATACGCTTTTAGTATTTTTCTAAATCTATTTTATATATATATATATATATATATATGTAGATTTATGTGGATAAAAATGACTGTAAGTACACTCTCCTGCACAATATTTCAAATAAAAAATTTTAATAACATGGTTACATCATAGTACAGTATTTCTTAACATAGTCTACATATCGCGCATATCCTATAGAATAATTTGTTTTGCATCGAACATACGTCACATTCTCTCGTACTTTTATTCATTCATACATACTGGATGAATCACCACAAGATTCTATAGTTACAAATTTCTATTGTTGTGACCTGTTTAACTACCAATTTCCTCTGTTCTTATTGAATTCAAGTTAAACTGACAAGGAAGTACATGTTTTTAACACTTCCCTGCATGTAATAATAAACTGCTAACAGCAAATGTCATAACGTAAATAGTTATATACAGAGTATACAATTTTACCTCCTCACAGAAGATGATACTTGATTGTGTAATAAATATATACTTTCCAAAATATTTGATAAAAATTTATCTTTTCGTATTTATTATTTTCAAATAATTCAATAGTACGAATTAAATCAAAATGATTTGAAAGCTATTTGCTTAATATCTTTTTTGAGAAATGTTAAAAATTTATGTAATTATAAAGTAATACATATATTATAATTGTGAACAAATCTTATCTCTATACATAACCTTTTAATTTCAAATTAATATTTCCTATTATCAATCACACATGTTCAAAAAATAAAAATACTAATACATCGTTCATTATTTGCTTAAATTTTGTTACCTGTTACATAACGATGAATTTCTTTTGAACGTGTAAAGTGTTATTGGTGCTACTACATCTGTGCAATTAATTTGTTTTTCCTGAATATGTTGTCTTAAATGTTATTAATTCTTTTCTTCCTTCTTTTCTGCTCCAGGTTCCTGTTGACTTTGACTGTCTCGTTCTGCAGCCATCTATAATTAAATAAATTAAATGTTTTTAACGAAATTTCAAAACATTATTTAGAAATTTAAAACTTAAATAATGTACCTTTTTGTACGCCATTTCAAACAGTTTAAGGCTTGCTTGTTGTAATTCATTCGACTGCTTTTTAATTTCTTCTGGTTCTAGATCATCTTTCTTCGCTAATGTTTCTCGCATTTTAGCAAGCAGTTCCCTTAATTGGTCACACTATACACAAAGATTGACATTGTTAATATACCACAATATATTAATTATATATAATTTACGTGTCTAGAAAATTATATTCTTACTCCTTCTTGTGGTAATTGTGCTTTGAATTCTTCTAATTTACTTTCCGTATCATGAATAATTCCTTCCGCTTGGTTTACAGCCTCAACTCTTTCTTTCTTCATCTTGTCTTGTTTAGCATACTGTTCAGCATTCTTAACCATGTTTTCAATTTCGTCTTTACTGAGGCCACCACTCGATTGAATAACAACTATAAATTTAAAAAATAGACAGTTTAACCATGATTCTTTTATATTATGATATATACGTATATATGTATTATAAAATGTTACAAACTTTGCTGTTCTTTTCCAGTGCCTTTATCTCTAGCGGATACATGAACAATACCATTGGCATCAATATCAAATGTGACTTCTATTTGTGGCACTCCTCTTGGTGCAGGTGGAATTCCAACGAGAGTAAATTGTCCCAAAAGTTTATTATCGTGAGCCATTTCTCGTTCACCTTGATGAACTTTGATTTCTACTTGAGTTTGACCATCAGCTGCTGTGGAGAATACTTGACTTTTCTTCGTAGGAATAGTCGTATTTCGTGTAATTAATCTTGTAAACACACCACCTAACGTTTCAATACCTGGAAAATAGAAATATGAATGTACAACAATGTTATAATGACATTTTCATACATAAAAGTTTGTGATGATAAGTATAACTCAGTATACTATTTTCTTCATTATTATCAGAGAGAAGATTAGTTACATAAGCATCACAGTAGAACAGGTATTTTTATCGAATTATTACCGATATGTAAACACATAATTACCAAGCGAGAGTGGAGTAACATCTAGAAGAAGAACATCGGTTACATCTCCAGCAAGTACTCCTCCCTGAACTGCAGCGCCAACAGCTACAGCTTCATCAGGATTTACAGCTTTTGATGGTTGTCGACCAAAAATTTCCTGCACTGTTTGTTGAACCTTAGGTACTCTTGTCATACCGCCAACCAACAATACTTCTCCAATATCAGACTTTGATACTTCAGCATCAGAAAGTGCTTTCTGACATGGTTGAATAGTACGTTTAATTAAATCACCAACAAGACTCTCAAATTTACTTCTGGAAAGCTTAAGGTTCAAGTGCTTTGGTCCACTAGCATCCATAGTCAGATAAGGTAAATTTATATCTGTTTGTAGAGAACTAGACAATTCAATTTTCGCCTTTTCAGCTGCTTCTTTCAACCGTTGCATGGCCATAGCATCTTTAGCTATATCTATACCTTGCTATAATAATAACAAAATATTGAATTTTATTGTTATTATACTATTAATATTATTGTTTTATTTGAAAATACATACATCTTTCTTGAATTCTGATACTAAATAATTAACTAAAGTATTATCAAAGTCTTCTCCTCCCAAGAAAGTATCCCCATTCGTGGATTTTACTTCAAAGACTCCTTTTTGGATTTCTAAGATTGAGATATCAAATGTACCACCCCCTAGATCATATACTGCGATGCTGAAAGAAGAACATATTACTTTTAATATTTTCTTTTTTATATGTTAAAATACGTCAAAGGTACCGAATTAGTCAGTAAATATTTTCAGCATGTTTAAAAAAAGAAATGCTAAGAGACGAAAAATAATAGCATCATTCTAAATTATACATATTGCATATATTTTTATTAACACTTTAAAAGCCGCACGTCTACGCAGTTAAATGTCACCAGGGACTGGCAATATTTGTCAATTCATGAAATAATTTGATAATTAATACAACAAATTTAATATTTTTCTTTTGTATGATAATTATTAAAGCAATCACCTACATAATTATTAAAATAATCACACACACATGTTGTGTAAGAGGTCATTAAAGTGTTAATAGACGATATAATTAAATTTGTAATGTGATTATGTAAGTAATAATTCTTACATTTTATCTTCTGTTTTATCCATGCCATATGCAAGAGCAGCTGCTGTTGGTTCATTGATTACTCTAAGAACATTGAGACCAGCAATCTGTCCAGCATCTTTTGTTGCTTGTCTTTGTGAGTCATTAAAATATGCAGGAACAGTAATTACAGCATTTTTCACTGCAGTACTTAAATATGCTTCTGCCGTCTCTTTCATTTTCATAAGTACAAAAGCACCAATTTGACTAGGAGAGTACATTTTACTATCCCCTCCTTGTACCCATGCATCTCCATTGGAAGCTCGAACAATTTTATAAGTCACAGTTTTCCTAAAATTATAGATATTTTTCACTGTACAATGGGAAAATATTAACAATGATCTACAGAGACAATAATACGTACATATCTTTTTTCACTTCTGGATCTTCAAATTTTCGTCCAATTAATCGTTTCGTAGCATAAAATGTATTTGATGAATTTGTAACTGCTTGACGTTTAGCTGGCATACCAACCAAACGCTCTCCATCTAAAAGTTTTTAAAATTTTTATTGTGTGTATTTTAAAACACATATTACATGCATTAAGCCAACATCAATACTGTATGAAGTAGATTCTCATACTAATCCATTTTTATCCATATTAAAAGTGTGATAAATTTTAAAAACAGTTGGAACGTTTCACACTGCTCCTATAACTCAATAGCACACAATTCAAAATTATGTATGAGCATCCAAACATCTCCTAGCAAATGTAATAGTGATTCAATATTCAAAGCCCTAACATCAACATTGTGTTATGTGGTGAGTAGACTGAGGATCTTAATAATCAAAGTTATTAATTAATTGCAATATACTAGAGCTACACAGACATTTATTTTTGTTCCTAATTATTTTAATGAATTTAGAATAATACAACAGTATTTTAAAATTCTTTAAATGTTTTGCATTTGATGTATACAATTTTGTCTAAAATACATAAAATTCACTGCACAATGTGCACAAGTCATAAGGAAATTATAGTCATTTTGGTTCAGTGATACTTTGTGGGGAATTCAATTTTGCTACGCTTTAATATATAGGCTCATTATCATGTCTACCATTAATATGACTAGAGGAGTTTAACATGAGTGGTCATTGACATTGCAATTCAGAAAAGATGGATTTAAATATACATATAAATTTAGCACTAGTGTAAACTGTCTATATGTGTAGATTACTTGAATTAGTTTTTTGCTTATCCAGCTACGAAGCAGGTGGTAACTAAAGCTTAAATTAATGCATAAATTTAAACAAAAATGCTTCTTCACTATATCTTAATTTCTTATTTATATTTTATGTAGTAGGCATTTGTTGTAGCAAATATCAAATGCATTTCAACAATGTATCATATAAGTCAATTTTGGCATAACGAGTGGATAATTTCTAACCTTTAGTAAATGCAACATAAGACGGAGTCGTTCGTGAACCCTCAGCATTTTCAATAACCTTAGCTTGTTTTCCTTCCATTACAGCTACACATGAGAATGTTGTTCCAAGATCAATACCAATAACTGCACCTTTTACTTCTTCCGATCTAAACAAATAATACTTTTTTTTAAATAACAATTTATAGAGTGGTTCTTTAGTTGGTAAATCTTATAAAACAATCTTTACACAAACAGAATATTAAAAATTATTTTGAAGTATTTATTACATTAGAAATGTGGATATGTCAATGCAATTATGGATATTAAAAAACTAGAATTTAATAGACAATGTGACAAATTTAAGAATAAAGTATTATTTACTTGTATCGATATTGATGTATATTAGTAGCTTGTTGAGGTACAATGTAGGCAGAAGGTGCTACCTAAAACATATTTAAATATTTCAAATACTGATATACACATTATATAAAGTGTGAAATTTGTTGTCCCAATTGAATCATGAATTACTGTTAAAAAAAAAACAATTATGATAACACATAAAATAAGTTTTTAATAATTACAATCAATGCACGACAAATAGAAATATAATAGAGATCACATGCATCTCTATATCTTGTATAAAATTTAGATTCAAGCGTGAAAAATAAATCGTGTGGATCACGTGCCGGCTATAAGACTTATATTGCTTTATAGAATTATACAAAAAGATACATTTAATATCTAGGAAAAGAGAAAAATACGTGATACGTATTAATGAAATCAATAATATATTATATAGAATAACAAAAGTGATTCTAACATTGTAATATATGTGCCGAATATGCGGCGTAAGTTGCGAGCATGCCAATCGCCATCGATACTTACATTTTTAAGAATCGTGCTGAACTGTTGTTTTCTAGCAATGTCGCAGGTGACACTGCTGCAACTTCGAGTTAACAACTTTGCAGCAGTTAACATTTTGATTTTTATATGTTATATCGTCTAAATTGACAAAAATCAGCAAAGAGACGTGGGTACCCCAACTTCACATGTAGTGATGCAACCTTCACAGAGACTTGTATTGCGCACTCTACGCGCGCATGAAGAGTAATCTCTACTGTGCGATCACATACGTAATCGTATTCGACCA
Source organism: Megalopta genalis (assembly GCF_051020955.1). Classification (NCBI taxonomy): domain Eukaryota; kingdom Metazoa; phylum Arthropoda; class Insecta; order Hymenoptera; family Halictidae; genus Megalopta; species Megalopta genalis. The sequence goes on along the minus strand of NC_135026.1, from coordinate 10,564,791 downwards.
ATAGTGAATAAGGTCCTAATGTATAGACCAATCAACGTGCTACATGGCCTTCTTGCCTTTGCTGGTTCAAGAATTATCCCGAATGTTCTACTAAAGACTAGATATTGATGAAATACATTACGAAAATAACGCAATTTTACAAATGTAATTGAATTTTTTACTTTGTAAATTGAATAATATATTATTGTAAAAGTGCTCATAATTACTATATTTTAAAACTAATAAAAAAAGATCTTCAATGATTAACATTGTGAACAAAAGTACTACGTTTTCATAGATCCGGAATTTAAAATGCAAAATGATGAAAAAGTAAAGTAATTCAAAAAGCCATTTACATGATTAGATATTTAGTATTGCCATCTGTAACATAATTATAGATTTACTTGAAATCTGAATAACATAACTTTATAAAATTTTATATCACTTTCATTCGGTCATAATCGCCTATCGATTTGTGCGAATAATGAAAAAGTTAATAATGTAACATGCAGGTACTTATACAACTTTTAATTTAGTTGTATAAATTAATATAAAATTAAAAATATTACAAGTAATAATAACAATAATTTTATTAATATTTTGTTACAAGGAGAATGTCATAAAAGGCTCTATTTGTTTGAGATTTATTAAAAGTAATTATGTGTTTTTATTTTTAGGACATATTACGATATCTTACATAATACAAAATAAGAATGTGTAATGAAGTAGCAATTTAAGGTAGTATTGTTTTGTGAGGATATCGTGGAAAATTTCGAAAACATGTTTTTCTGTAACCATAGCAGCGTAATATAGCACTCCTCAGAATTTACACACACAAATAAATATTATAGATTTAGGCTTGAATTTATTTATTTATTACATATATACACGTATGTAATAATTAGCAAACATTTTGTAAAATGGAGTCAGTCTATATGATAAAGTATATACTTTAAAGAAAATAATAAATTTATATATCAATTATATATTTATAACTATAATAAATATAGAAAATAATAAATATACATATATATTGTACAATATTTTGAATACATGATCTGTACTAAAAAATTGTTTAAAATGGAGCATCATAGAAATATGTGGTACTGTTTGACGTAATCAATATGTTTTACATACTTTAAAAGAAATTTTTTGATACAGATAAACAAATAATCTTATCAATATTTACTTATTGTACTTATCAATATATACTTATATTAAATTTGAGTATCTCTTTAAGTTTTATGAACAATAAAATCCCATGTGTCTCGCCATCTCAAATTTACAATTTCCTTGGCACTTAGATGTGTCGTTCCATAGCAAAGCGGAGAAAACTTTTTAAATATATATATAATAAAAACTATCCAGACAAGAGTACTGACTCTTAATGTATGGAGTAAGATATTTTGCTGATATCGAGTTCTGTAAGAGTAAAACATAATTAAGGCATTCCAATAAAGTAGTTTACAGTAGATTCATATTTAATAAGTTTTCAACATACTCAATTAAATAATATAAATGTTCTATTGTTGCTGCAGTAAGCAATAACTTAAAAATGAATGCTGGTAAATAATGATGAAGGAAAAGAGTTCTTTGAACGAACATAAATGGTAAAAAGTGTAGCAGATATCCAGTTAATAGAATACTTCCAATATTAGAAAATTTATTCCATTCTGAGTTTGTAATATCAAAACACATTCTTCTTCTTCGTAATATATAAAACACAAATAGAATGGAATATATAATCATGCAGATTGTAGCTGAATACCAAATTACTATATTCCCTAAAAGATATACTTGAGCCTGTGATGAACAGAATATATTAAGAACGAAGAGTGTTAATAACAAACGATAACAAACTTGATTAACTTGTATGTATGAATACAATAACATTTGACTCACATTGCTTTCATTCGAAACCCAATATGCAATTCCTCTAGACATCAGTGGCCAATCTAAAGGATCACTGGAATACATATGGCTATTTTGTCCTTCTTGACCACTAAAGAACATTTTTATTTGTAATTCCAAAAATTTTTCCCAGAAGCTCAATCTCGTAGCTTGCAGTGGAATCATTTCAGCATTAATTAATTCTCTTTCTCTCTGTTTCTGATCTTCACTTTTAGTGTATCTATGTTCTTCAACATTCCATATGGAGTCCGTCTGATCTATTAATCTGTCTGCTACTACCTCATGTTGATTGAAACCCCAATCAGGTAATTGTCTTCCACTAAACTTTAATGCATAGTCTGATTTTACATGTATTAAACGCACTTGACTTTGGATAGCATGCCAGACATCCCCATTGGTATCTCTGTTAGCAATTTCAACTCTCCAAAGATTTTGAGCCGGCATAGATACATTATAATCAATGTAGCAAGACACTTCCTGACTCTGAGGTGTCATTGCAGCTGCAACATCATGTGAATTTAATGCTCTACTTGTAATCCCATGTACTAACTGTATTATGTCGCCATGTTTTACTGATTCTCGAGGTTTAGTAACAACTAAATCATTTTTTTCTGGCTTTTTCACAATCCACCAGTTATTGACATCTTTAAAAGAATAACATGTAACTTGTTGCTGATGTGAACTACCTCGACCATCTGGATATCTTAATGGATACATATGATTATGGCTATGAAGCCAACAAGCTCTTCCATATGTGTGTCTTAAAGTAATTTGTGAACCATGAGTCACTTCTAATGGTTGGCCTTTTGTAATGCTGGCAAGACCGCCTTCTAAACTTGCTTGAAATGCACTTGTCATCACAGAGTCATGTGGTCCTGCTTTAGAGAGTATTGATAAATGAATATAAAATACAGTTAAATAAATGATACAGATTACACTCAACACTACAACGATTCTCAATATAAGATGTATATACAACACAGTGCTAGACAAAGTCTTCCTGGATATTAGGGTCCAATAATCATAAGCAATTAAGGACAATGCAAGAATCAAAGAATATAATCCAACATATTTTACACTGAAACAGAAAATTTATTTACTTATTAGAACAAGTGGTTATCGAGATTTAAAACAACTTTGTTATAGATACCATAATGCACATGTTAGGTTTGCAATTCCTAAACTTAGCCATATCCACCATGATAAAGTTGCTGGTTGATCCATTACTTTTCTGAATTTCATAATACATATTAATCCAAATAATGAGAATTGCATCAGAATACTTTCCATCAAAATAAATCTAGATTGTGTTAAAAGAGCATTATCTGAAATATTAATAAGAATGTTTCCAATTAAATAAATTAGTATCTCATAAATCATTTGTCATAGTAAAAATGCAATAAATTACCGAGTAATAGTAATATCCCTGCTAATGCTGCAGTCCACTGTTTTAAACCCAATTCTAAAATTAAGTGATACGTTGTTGGAATTAATAAACTACCGCATAATGCGGGTACTAATCGCAACGCGAACAAAGGTACATTATCCATATAAGGGCTTCCAATTCTATCAAATTTGAATTGACCATCAAATCCTGCCAAATATGTTACTACGGAAATAAGCTGTTTTCCCAAAGGGGGATGCGAATCGAAAAAAAATGTTTTCTTCATATAAAGTCCCACATACTTTCCATAATGTAGTTCATCAAATCTGTTTTAGAAAAACATAAGATAACACTTATCTCTGATTATGTAGTTAAAATAAATCTTTCAACACTTTTAATTAATAATGCTAGATCTAATTAATATTAGAAAAATCTAATTTTAGAGAAAAAAGAAAAATATTTTAGAGAAAATTTTAAATTTTTAAGATAAAATTTTAAAATGTTTGCATCTGTTGCGCGATAGTATAATCACTTTTAAACAAGTTACCTAAAACCATTTAACAGTAAGAAGACTAATTTTTGTGGAAATCTTATATTTCGAATAAAATAATATTTAACTAGTTCTGTTAAAAAAGATGAAAATAACTTACACGATGCTGCGTGGTTCTTCTAAACGATAAAGTCGAGTGAAAATTCCCATTATCAATAAAATAATTGAAATTAAATCAATTTCAAAACTTATTTTAATTCGTGTTCGTATACTTGCAGTTACCATTGTTTCCGTCGTTTCACATTTCACAAAAGTGTCAGAAGGCTCGTGTTCATCGTTCTACAAAATATAAAGAAATTATTACTACTGCGGCGTTAATACAAACAAAAGAAATGAAACGTTTTCTAATAAATATTTTCTAATAGATATTCTCTACATATCTATGTAGAGATATCAAATAAATAAATTGTACTATACTTTAAAGGAAACTTTAAATTACTTTAAATACAGGTATTATGTTTCTAATTTTAAATAAATTTATTACTTTAGTTTGTTGAATATTTTTCGTACAACTGGCAGGAATATGCTCATAATAATCAAACTTGGCGCTTTGCACTTGCGACTGTTTAGTCAAGATATTAGGTCTTCCACGCTTACGACGAATAAGTTCCATTGCACAAGTTCACTGTAATTAAAGCGCTATTGCAATATCTATGTTATCTAGTCTCGATCGTACTGCTCTGAAGAAGTTAAGAGAAACGCGAAACTTTCTTTGAACACTACTTGAAGCCAACTCGAACCTTAGCGTCGTCACCAACGTCATCAATCTACCATTGGTTTCAACACAACATTGTTCTTTAAAAAAAGTTCAAAACTGGATAAAATGATATTTAGTCTTTCTTATTGTCCCGCAAAGAATTGAAATTGCTAAATTGTACAGTAAATTGTAAAGAACTTTCAATATATAAAATTAATGAATTGCTATTAAGATAAGGTTAACATTCTACAAGTTCGAGAGCTACAACATAACATAACGGTATCGTCTCCGAAAATCTCTTTCGTTATTCATTCTGCGCATCGTACGGTACATAATCTTGTACAAGTTGTCTTACAAAGTAAAAGAATTAAAAAAAGTTATAGATAATTTCAAAATTATTATAAATGAGCTCGAATTTATAACAAATGATATTTATTAATTATTGTCATATTAATTAATCAATGTAACACAAATATATTTGTTGCAGATTTAAATATGAGTAGTGACAAAATCACTTGTCCTATTTGCTCCAAAGAATTTTCAGCTGCAGTAATAGAAAGCCATGCTAGTAGATGTTTGTTTTTAAATGAATCAGTCAGTAGTGAATCTTCAACTTCCTGCAAAAATGAAAGTCCTACTAGAAAATTAATTAAATTGAGCAATATCAAAGGCAAGAAGAATAATTTGGGAACAACAAACAGAAGTAATAATATAACAGAATCATCTTTACTAAATACAGATAATCAGGGTTCTGGAATTTCATCAAATGACAATGTAGATATATTAGCTTTTTTCATAATATCAATCACTTAACAAGAAATCATGAACAATAATGATTTTTAGATTGACACACATAAAGAAGTTAAAAAACCAGTTAGAAGCAATCATGTTCCACTTGCTGAACGGATGAGACCCACATCACTTTCAGGATATGTTGGACAAATACATATTCTTGGTCCATCCAGTGTACTTTTTCAACTATTACAGAAAACTGAAATTCCAAATATAATTTTGTGGGGCCCACCTGGTTGTGGGAAGGTATTTATTAAAAATGTTATGTAATAATTTCAAATGACTACAAAATATATGACAAAAAATACAAAGATGCCGTATGTAAATTAAATGGATTAAATAATACTTTTTTAATATAAATTATTTTTCTAGAAAATTCAGTTAAATAATTGTTTCAATACATATATTATTAAATATAGATTATTAATATGTTTATCTGTTACTTATTATTTTTATCTATAATATACAGGGTGTCATTGAAAAGTATGTACAAGTGGACACCAGGTGATTCCTCATAAAAAAACATGAAGAAAATATAGAATAACAAATTTTCAAACTCGATTTTATCTAAAACTATGTCTTAGACAAAAAAAATTATTTTATATTTTTTTTTAATGTTTTTTTTTATGAGGAATCACCTGGTGCCTGCTTGTACACACCTTTCAGGGATACCCTGCATAGAAACATTAGGATGATATCATTAATTATTTTATTATTAAAATCAAATCGTATTATAATATTGTCAAATTTTATGAATATTAACATAACTGAGAAGCCTAACATAATCTGCTCTTGCATGCACAATTATACAGATATTTGTTACATTCTTAATAAATACAAATTTATTTCATTTCAGACTTCCTTAGCAAATGTTATAGCATCCATATGCAAAAATAATTCAGATAATAGAATAAGATATATCAAGATGTCTGCTGCAATGGTGGGAGTTCATGAAATAAAAGAAGTTATCACTGTAGCTAGTAATGAATTGAAATTCAAAAGACGTACAGTAGTATTCATGGATGAAATACATCGGTTCAGTAAAACTCAACAAGATGTATTTTTACCACATGTTGAATCTGGAACCATTAGATTAATTGGCGCGACAACGGAAAATCCTTCCTTCAGTTTGAATTCTGCTCTTTTAAGTCGGTGCAGAGTGATTGTTCTAGAGAAACTATCTGTGCCAAATTTAATATCTATATTAAATCGAGCTGTGTCTTCATTAGATGGAATAGTACTCAGTTCAATAAAAAACCTGGAGGACAATAAGGAAATACCAAAATTTATCATAGACGAACCTACTATAGAGTGGTTAGCAGAAACGTGCGATGGTGATGCTAGAATAGCACTAGGTGGTCTTGAATTAGCAATTCAATGTAAAGTACCAACTGAAAACGAAACTTTAGCTGACCCTGTCACAATTACTTTAAATGATATTAAAGAGAGTATTAAGAAGAGTCATATGTTGTATGATAAAAAAGGCGATCAACATTATGATATGATTTCTGCTTTACATAAGTCAGTTAGAGCAAGTGATGAAAATGCGTCTCTATATTGGCTAACTAGGATGATATTAGGTGGCGAAGATCCAGTTTATATTGCACGGAGATTAGTAAGGATGGCATGCGAAGATATTGGCTTGGAAGATCCAAAAGCTCTTGGTAATGTTAAATGGGTATTCAAAACAGTTCATCAATAAAATCATTCTGAAAAATTGTTTTTAGGAATTGCTATACATACAATGCATGGTTGTAAAATGATTGGAATGCCCGAGTGTGATGTCCTTTTGGCACAATGTACAACATATTTAGCAAGAGCCCCTAAATCCAGATTAATGGAAGATGCACTCAGAGCTGCTCAAAGAATAGTTGCTGAACATAAAGGTCCTCAACCAGGGGTACCACTGCATTTAAGAAATGCCCCAACAAAATTGATGAAAAATCTTGGTAATTATACTACACTAATACATGTATAATTAAAACATAGTTTCAAAATATATACAATTATGTATACATATTATTTTAGGATATGGTAAAAATTACAATATGAAACAAAAAGATGAATCTGGATTATGTTACTTACCAGAAGGATTGGAACATATAGACTTTTTCCAAATGTGATTAAAACTTTAAATTTAATTGTAATGTAATTTTTGTTTATATATAAACATTTTACAATATATTTATAATATTAAGTTATAATATAAATATTATAATGTTTATAAATCTATATTTTTTATATTATATTTAAAGTAAAACATATAAATATAAATATTATGAACATATATTGCAACAATATATAACTAATATTCTGTGTTAAATTTTACGTAATATTTTATTATTTGTGAATCATGCTTGTATTTATGTGTTATTCATTTTAATGTGATTTAAATATTACTTAGTATTTTTTCCATATGATAGTTTTATTATTTGCTGGCATATCAAAAATATCTATTAGCTTAATATTATTTTCTTCAGCTAGCTTTTTCAAATCTCTAATATCCCTCAGACCCCAATCCGGATCTTGAAATTTCAGAGACTTATCAAAGTTGACATTACTTTCTGGTGTTATTTGTCCATCTACAGCATATGGGCCATATGTAAAAAGGAAACCATTATCTTTTAATAATTTGCCAGCATTTTTAAATAATCCAATAGTACATTCATAAGGAGAAATGTGCATCATATTTGCATTATATATATAATCAATGCTATTTTCTGTAAAACTACCATTACCCCAATTACGAAAATTGGTTGTAATATCTATTCTTAAAGGCTGTTTTATATTTTTAAACTCATTTGCATATGATGAAATACTGTGTAGCAATCTTGGTTCGTATTCTGATGGATAAAAGGTCACTTGTGGAAAATAAGGAGCAAAGTGAGCTATGTGCTGTCCAGAACCAGATGATATTTCCAGAAAAATTTGATCTTGGCTATATTGAATATATTTTTGAAGAACTGAGAGTATCGGATCCTTATTACGATTAGCCGCAGGATAAACTAATTTTTTTGTAGCCATAATTCCACACCTTCAAAATTTTAATTATTAATTATTATCAACTACATAAGAATTATTTTCATAATACTGCAAGAACTACAATCTTCTTGATTTAACTAAAAATATATCGTATTGTTTAAAACAATAAAGTTTTTTAACATTTACCTATGATAAGCAGCACAACGAATAATACTATTCAGGCCTTATAATCACATTGATACTGTTTTTTACCTGAAAAATTTTAATGTAAAATTTTTGCACTAATAAAACTTATACAGAGTGTTCGACAACAAGTAAAAAATCCTTTTGACTTCAGTTTCGATTATATTAACAAAAGTTCGGTATATAAAACACTGTGTATAATTTTTTCACACAATACAATTACTGTCCATGTTAGTATTGGCTTAACTTACGTGTACCACTATTTATAATTATTAATATAAAATATGAAGACCATAATTTTTTACTTCTATTTTTTATCTAATATAGCCAGAAGAATTCTTAAATTTTTTCCCACCGAACACACTGTTTAGTAAAAAATAGTAACCTTAGCGATTGTATGAAATTCTATTTAAATCCTACATAATTCATTAGAAAGTTTTTTACGTCATTAATTTTTTTAAGCATAAAAGTTACACATAGTATCGCTTACTCTTAAATATAATACTACTAGTACTGTGATATTTACCTAACATTGACATCAACATTTTTTCAATAAAGTTTTAAATTGTACAAGGTATGGACACAGTATAGAAACCCCAAAAACACATCATAATTTCTAGGATAAATTTATTAAGTGAATATCTATCACATTTCTTAAAATAATTACAGTAAACTAATCGATAGTATGTATGTTGCTTCTTGTTATCAATGACCATTTCTGTTACTGTTTTCTTTGTTTTTTACGAGTTTTCTTAATTTCTTTTATTTTTCATGGTATTTGGTATATGTACAGAATGTCCCGTTTTCTTTAAGTGTTCAAATAATTTATTTTTACTTGAAAATTCAGATTTACATGTTATACAACAATGTGCCAAATCTGGAACCTCAGTTATCTGTGAGCCTTTTTTATGCTTACTTCCACACTCCTTTTCTGCTTGTTTATTAATTTTTTTGGAATTCTTAGATTTTTTAGATTTGACCTTACTACTGTTTATAGTATTTATGTCTAAATTATCCGAGTGTAATTCAACTACATCTATTCCACTTTTTGCTTGTTCCTCAGTATCTTCTAATTTATCATTAGGCTTCTGTTGACTAGCTTCTAAAACTTTATTTAGTACTGCTATTTTATGTTGCTGCTTTTTACGTTGTTTCTTTGATAAAAATATATCCACATTGACATGTCTGTCTTCTTCATCACTAGTATCCTCTGTTAGTGGATTTTGAACATTCTTCTTTTGTTTCTTCTTTTTCTTTAATTTTTTAGGTTGTGAAACTTCCTCTTCTTCTTGATCAGAAATGAGTTCATCTTCCGAAGTTGCACATTCATTATCGCTTTCATTTATTTGAGGTATTACATAAAAAGCATCATCCATTTGTGGTTCTACAGCTAAAGTTATTCCTTCTTGACTAACATCACTATCTTCAAAGGTTTCAAATTCTTTGTCATCTTCTTCCAGAGATATTTTCATTGCAATAACATTATCTTTGTGCTTTTTAGAGTTTTCATGATTTATAAAGGATTTTTGAGTTTTAAATCTTTTGTTACAAGCTACACAATACAAAGTACTATCACCTACTGCATTCTCATCATCTGTGTCCTCTTCAGAAGATAAACTTTCACCAAATTCTTTAGCAAGATGAGCTTCAATAGTTTTAAGCTCAGCTTCTATATTTGAAAACTTAGTCCATTCACATTCTTTATACTCTCCCAATTGCTTTTGTCTTTCTAATAGTTGTTGTCTTACTCTTCCTTGTGCTTTCTTCAAATTCTCTTTAGCGCGTTCAGCAAGTTTTAAAGCATGAGCCTGTACTCGTTTGTCACGTTTACGGACAAAGGCAACTAAATTTCGTACTTGTTCATTTCTTTCTCTTTTAGCTTTTTCTCTAATTTTTTTATTCTCTTTTTCAATAAGTCGAACAACACGTCTGTTTGGAGCACCTCTTATATCATAAGGATCTAACCAAGCAAAGGATTTTTTTGTATTATAACTTTGCCAATATGCATAAAAATTATGTACAACTTCTTCGTATGAACTTTGTGAACTCCCAAAGTGTGGAATTTCTTCATCCGAATCTCCTTCTTTAGCAAACTCTGCATCTTCAGTTGTTAATTTGTCAAAAACGTTACGATAAATGGCATAAAATCCTTTTTCATCGTCACCATATCCTTTGAAGCACGTAGTTGAGAAAAATGGTGTCAGATCAATAGAATCATCTTTGTAATCTTCCCCAATACCACCCTTTAAAATAGCTTCACGGTGATCATCATACCAAGTACGTGCATGTGGATCACTTAACACTTCCCATGCCTGTTGAACAAGTTGAAACTGTTCTTTTGCCTCTTCTGGATTACCTAAATTTTTGTCTGGATGCCATTTTAATGCTAATTTTCTGTAGGACCTTTTTAAATCATCATCAGTAGCATTTCGTGCTACCTCTAACACCTCATAATAACATTTCATTGTAATAATGAATATTTTCTATCCACGTTGTTAAAACTTGTGTAATCTGATGTGATATAAAACCAAATAAATCACATGCTAAAAGAAATAAGATTAACTCTTCAAAAACAAGAAAAATGTTCATGTTATAACATACATACTTATCTAATAAAAATTTCTTTTTTTAAACCTTACCAAATCTTACATATACATAATATGAAACGTATTTATATTAATAGATCAAAGAAATGTCTTACCAAATGTTACTTAGCAATAATTGTCCAATTATAATTTAATTACTTTTATTGGAAATTTCATAAAACAAGAAAATTAGTTCCAATAATTTTCTAGTACAACCATATTCTACAAAGTTACGTTTAAAATTTTAGGTTATACATATGACACATAAGTAGTGACCTCCACAACAGGGTTAGGAGCCCCTCACCTGCTGGCTTCGCCCATTCTCCTTCCAAACGCTCTTTTACCGAACTGGCTAAAGATACAGTGATACGTACCTATTCTCCGTTAGCGAGAATAGGAGTAGAAATTGCTTTGGTTTGATTGGCTGATGATTTAATGTTAAGACAAAATTTACTGCGGATTGGGAGTTAGAGAGGAAGGAAGAAAAAACGTGTATAACCTGAGGTAATATTACTGTACAATGTATGTATGTATATGTACATATGTATTTCCCTTAGGCCATAATGTACGAATATTGTACTACTCGTAGCCATGGTCTAAGACAGAGCTCGGAATTAACCAGCACGTAATGTGAGGCTCGCGAAGGCTATGCCTCCTGATTTCGATTGCGCGACTCGCTCCCGGTGGTCGTCACCTTCGGCTCAGAGCACCTCAGGCGTGCATGCTGTTGCTTTATATGTGTGAGTGTAGGTGAGGTGTGTGCGCGCGTGTGTGTTAGGCGATCACTGGTGAGCGAGACGCGTGACGGGAGTCAAGAGGCGTAGCCTTCGCGATCCTTACGTTGTGTGCTGGTTAATTCCGAGCTCTGCTCTAAGGTACTACTAGACACGGCATCAGTATAATGCGTGACATCAGAATTAAATCACATTATACAATTAATTAAAATAATATGTTTCCATTATTGTAACATCCAATTGTATTATGCGAAGAAAGAATTTACATAAAAATAACAATAGGATAAGAAGCAAACTGATGAAAACTATTTTATTTGCTAATCAGTAATTATAAATAAATTGCATATCTCCAGACATCTATGTATTGTTCTTATTACTCAATTAAATTAAGATAAATTATAAAAAAAATTGCAGATTGAACATTTATTAACATATCAATTAAACTTTAAATTCATTCTGTGAAATTATAATTTTCAAAATATGCATATTTCATATTTAATCAATTTAATTTGCTTTCTATAAATTAAACACTTTCGCATATTCGTTAATGTCGAACATTAAAACAATTTAACACGTTTGGGACATCGCTGTGTTACTCTTTTGAAATTGCAGATATGTACATATATCATACTATCATAACTTATACATCTTGTTTATTCTGATGTTACGTAGATGTTTTCATCTTTGCTTCAGGGAAATTATCTAAAACCATATCTATAGGTACATATTTCCTAAGTCCGTACCTCAGCCCGATAACAGCGTCGGAAACCGTGCTACTATCGCGCCCTCTCTTCTAATCAGAACGCGCGGCGCTTCATTTGTTTTAAGTGTTATGTACATATGTACTTTTATTCACATTCTCATTGCTAGCTTCCTACTGCTATCGCTTTAGCTATTGCTAATTGTCGTTATTCTGTCTGTAAAGGTGTGAATGCACCAGCAAATAACTTACGACATTTTGTCAAATGTTGCTAGAACTCATTACAATAATTCTGCAATAATTTCAAAAGCGTTTATACACGTCTCGAGAATCATTTTCGTAAAAAAAAGTTGCAAGTTACTTGCTAGTGTATTCGTTTGTTTAATAATTTTTAATTTGATTAATAAAGCTGTTCGGTTTTAACATTTTTTGTTATTAATATAGCCTCCTCAAACATTATGCATTTTTAGTTTCATATTTTGAAGTAAAATCTCGGTACAATTTATCTTGACGATAAAATGAGAGTATTTTTTATTAAATATAGTAAGATGTTCTTCTGTAATGAAATTATTAGCCACGTGAATCGCGATAATGGATGACGTATTCCTGTGCAAAAGTTTTTTAAATACCACTTGACGAAGTACGCATGTTCTCCACGTGATTTTTTCAACTGTAATTATCTTAACGTTATAATGGAGATTTCCATCTGAAATTATTTAGTTTTTACAATAAAGATATCTAAATAAAACTAAATACATATGTATATTTTACCTCTGTCTTACGTTATATCGAGTGAGACGATTTTACTAGGGACCTTTTGACGTGGAACAGCTGATTGTATGCGTTATTCATCTGACTATTCTCAACATCAAGATGGCTGCGGTCGTGAGACTGCAGTAAGGGTTGTAAATTTTTGGCATATATCGCCAGTTACGACGTTTGGAACCATTGTCATTAACATTCAGTATTTTCGGTAAATATTTCTGTGCCTTATTATATAGAACATGCATTGGTTTGTTGAAGTAACTGCATATAAACGCAATAAAATCGAAACTCTGCAGATTATCAGTGACATCTCGTGAATGTGATGTAGCAGACGGCTCTAATTGCTTTTAATAGCTTTTCTTCGAGATCCTTAGTGTATCGCGTCGTTGCGATGGACTTTGTGATAGATATTTGTCAAGCTGTTTTTGCTACGGAAGAAGATTTGATTTGTTATCAACGAAAATACCTGCTGTTAATATCCATGTAACACTGATTATTCTTCGACTACTCTATAACAAGGTTTTGTCATTTATTTATTACGGCATTATTTTGATTGCATTGTCGGTAGATAGCCTAAGTTGAGTTACATTTCATTAAATTTCTGTTGTTTTATGTGTCGTAAGTAAAATATATTTTCAATCAGAATTTGTATCATTATACTTTTACAGTTGATACATGTCTTTTTCCTGTATGCTGTGTTTTTATATTGTTATAATAAACAATTTTTGGATTAAGAGATAGATTGATAAGATGTAATTCATGAGAGAAAATACGATGCTTATAACATTAATTTGAAAAAATAATATATCATCTGAAAATATGAATATTAACATAAATATAAAAACAAACATTATATAATACAATTAACATAAATCATAACAATTTTTTATATTTATGAAATATTAGTAATGAAACTATGAAATTATTTTTATCAAACATAGAAGTAATTATATATTATTTTAGTTTTAGTATATAATTAATATAGTTTTTATAAAAATTATAGGTTGAATATTAAAAATGACAGTGGGTACAAGCTTGGTAGTACCTATAGTTCTATGGGGTCGTATAGCTCCAACTCATTGCATTTCATGTATTTATTTATCTCGAGATCAAAAAACTTTGATAACAGGATGTTATGATGGTCAAATATGCCTGTGGCAAGTAGATCCTGAAATATTAAAGGTAAACAACTATATTTCAATTATTGAAACTGAAGAGTTTTATTAGAAACATAATAATAAGACATAGATTATATATTAAGATGACTCCAAGATGTTTACTTGTTGGTCACACGGCTCCAATAATGTGCCTCAGTCGAGCCAGTGTTATTATGGAACAGAATTACATTGTTAGTAGCAGCGAAAGTGGAGAAATGTGTACTTGGGATTTAGTTGATGGAAAATGCAGAGAAGCTGTGAAACTTAGCAGTGTTCATACACAAATGTTGCCTTACGTCTCTGCTGGAGGAGAAGATGTTAGACTTTTCTGTTCTGGGTACATATAATTTTTATACAATATTCTTGCACAAATGTTTTTATATTTGTCAATAATAATATGTTTTATTTATTATTTCAGTTATTATCCTGAGGTTTTAGTGATGGACCCCTTTAGTTTGGAAGTTCTATTTACCCTGTGTTCGCGAGTTAATCCTGATTGGATCAGTGCATTGCACGTTCTGCGGCCGGCCAAACGGAAAGGTCGGTTCTACGTGCATACAAGTTAGTTACACTCCATCACACCTACGCTTTTTACCATAAGCTGCGACCTCTTCTCTCTCTCTCTCTCTCTCTCTCTCTCTCTCTCTCTCTCTCTTTCTCTTTCTCTAATATAAATATATATACATACAGGGTTGTCTGTGCAATTGTTTCAAGTCATAACTCTATTATTAATGCATTTATGAAAAAATGCCAAAGAAGGAAGATAAATAGTTCAAAGAGCAGTTCATCTGTAGGCCCTTAGATTTTTGTTAAGTGCCTCAGTGCATGTGCAATTAACAATTGCAGTATTTCTGTAAATGGAAATGCATATTTTTTATTCCACAGATTGATTTCCCTGTTCATTCTATGTCAAAAAGTATTAGAAGTATAATTTACAAAGCTTTGTTCAAGAAGATGCTCAAACGTTTCTCCATTATATTATAAACATTTCTCATAACGTTTTTTATAGTTTTCATAACTACGTTTAAATTTTCTGTAGTTATTGCTGCACTCCTCAGAATTTATTCAAATCCTGTAAATTCTGCGAAGGATCTGAGAGAATGGATCACACCGGAATGTGCAACAATAACGGCAGATAATTTAAATGTGATTATAAAAACAATTAAAGAAATGTTATTAGAAACGTTTCAATATAATGGGAAAGTGTTTGAGCACCTTCTTCAATAAAGGCATTTTTTTTAAATATCTCGTGAACTATAATTTTTTTGCCATGATAACCTAATAATTTTTTAAGTAGAATGAACAAAGAAATCGGTATATGCAATCAAAAGTATGCAATTCTATTTAAAGAATTATTGCAATTGTTAATTGCATATGCACTGATGCACTTAAGAAAGTCTAAAAACCAAATCTAAAAAATGAAGTGCTCTTCGAACCATTAATCTTCCTTCTTTGACATGTTTTCGTAAATGCATTAATAACGGAGTTATGACCTCAAACAATTGCATAGACCACCCTGTATATATATATATACAGGGCGTTATCGCACCATTAGGTATGTGACGATTCTGTGTGCAAAAATAAGTCGAAAAAAGGAATAATATAATATAAGGAATAATATTAAATATAAAGGAATAATATTTTTCCGTTTGAAGCATTATTTACGAGAAAATCGTGTTTGAAGATGTGTAGATAATACGTTTATAATAACGTTAATTAACGTTATAATAATTATGACGTTAACTAATAATTAAAGTATTATATTCACATCTTCAAACTCGACTTTCTCATAAACAGAAAAATGTTCCTTTTTTTCGACTTATTTTCACATGTAGAATCACCACATGTCCAATAGCATCTGGTAACACCCTGTGTGTATATGTATATATAGATATATATAACAGGATTTATAATATTATATATATTTATTTATTGTATCCAACTTTTTATATTGTGCAAGTGTTTCTTATTATTATCAATTCAATTAGAATATGATCTAATCCTGTCCCTTAATATTTGTCTAATATTCATTTGCACAATATACTTGTTACCTTTTTGTTTATTAATTTCTTATATACTTTATGCTAAAATTCTATATTGAATATTAAAAGCATTAATAACTTGTTCTATTTAAGCACTATTATTTTTATAAATAAAGTATTTATATTATATAGTGTTCTTGCAGTATCGATTTTGGATCAAACAATTAATAGACATTTAGGCCTAGTAATAGACATCATAGCCTTTCTGGGTTTTCAATATTCTGCTAATCTTTCTTAAGCAATTAACTTAAAAAAGCTTTATACTTTGGGTATATTAAGGATTTATGTTCACTTGATTTCTTGAATGTAAAAAGAGTTTCTTAGATACCAATTTAATGTGGCGATAATACTAAGAAGATATAACAAATTATCTAATGATAACAATTTATAAGTTCTTAAAATTTTAACAGAGGTTATAATGTTGCAGCATGTTAGTGAAAAACATATGAAGAGATATCAATGCTATTACATTGGTAGTCAAAGCTGTATCGCATATTTCATATTTTCTTTCTCTCATACTCTTTTCGTTATCATTATTTTGAACAAAAAAGTCAAATGAATTAGGTATCATTAATAATTTAACTAACAATCCTTCTATGCTTATCCTTTACATTTGCTATTCCTTTCACAAAAATCCATCATCAAAACATACATTGCATTTACTTACAATCATTAATCATTTTCGTATCATTTTTGGGTGATAAATTATATTTATAGTAAGTATACATTACATTAAATTTATCGTTTTATAAATGTCTGTTATATTTAAGTGTAATGAATGCAATGTTTAATATTTTTATAATTTCAAACTGAGAAATATTTTAACAATTATATTTATTTATATTATAACGAATGATGTGTTAATTGATACATATAGAAATTTATGCTTTTCTTTTTTGTATGGTAGCATAATTTAAAAAGATGGGTTACAATGAATCAACCGTATACAGTTGATTGTTAATTTTACAATAGATTGTGTCTTTATGATTTGAAATAAGTGCCTCTCACTTAAGATTTTAATCTTTAAAGTAGAATTATATTATTTACGAAAAATTACGCAAACAAGCGTTATTTATGTATATGAAGCTGAAACACTTTTTTTATCCAATATGTAGTATCTTTAAAGTTTGGTATAAAATTTATAAGAAAATATTTGCATATAATTTCTGCATATATTAGGTTCATGGGAAAGTAATTCCACTGTTACATTTGCAAAAATTAATTTATTACTATAATCAATAATAAAATGTAGTCTCATCATTGCATGGTTAAAAATCAGTATTACTTTCCCATCAACACAATATGTAGAACTGCAGACCTCAATAATCATATACTAAACTTTTAAGATAACTTATGCATGACTTAAGCAAGCATGAATCATGTGATCAGTAAAGATATAATTATATCTTTATTTTAGCATAACATGTTTTATTTTACATGAAGGTATTGTTATGTTGCATGGGTTTCTATTATTAAGAACTGTAATTAGTGAGTGTTTGCAATATTCTATTCTTTTAGTATGTTCATTTAATAATGAAATTTCATTTCGTTCATTTAACTGAAATCTCTATAATTTCGAATGAATTAATAACGTTTGTAAGATGTTACTTTGTTGACTGTTATTAAAACTTCTTTTGCTTAAAATGCTATGACATCTTCTTAGAAGTGGTTAACGCGCAACAGGCGCTTCCATTAATTTAAAGACGACGTTGTGCTGGCCTTAACAACAACTGGTACAGTCAAGGTGTGGACTCTTCTTGGACATGAGAATCGAAACAGTGAACCCCTTTATGAACATGAAAGTAAACAGATACAGTGTCTTAATGCACTTGCGATGACCTGTTGCCCATATAATCAGAGGACTGTATTAATTGTGTGCTCTAAAGATTGGCAGGTACTTGTATTTATTACTGTCTTCTTGATTAGATTAAAATCACTTTGACTGGTATGTTGTTTCAATTAGATATACGATGCTGGTGATTTCTCCGTTTTATGTTCAATTTCTGCACCTCGTGGTGAACGTTGGATGGCTGGAGATTTCCTAGCTGCAGACAGAATCATTGTGTGGAGCGATGAAGGCCGTGGTTATCTATATAAATTACCAGCTAAGTATGTTTTTGAGAAAGTAATACTTCTCTTCTTTGTTATCCTATTTTTGAATCTTGAACATTTTATATTTTAATACTTTTATGAGATATTAAAATTTCATTGTTTTTTAATTAGTAGAAGAGCCTGTAAATAATTTATAACATGTTTATAAAGTATGTAACCATATTATATGTTGTTTAGTTATAAATTCATTGACCCATTTACTTAAAAGATCATTCATTTTTTACTTATAGGGTTCTGGTACATATTGACAGGTAGATGTTCTCAAAATTAGACTTATACGCTACTTCAGATATATGAATTAACATTACTTTGTTTTGAAAGAAAGACAATAGGCTACTATATAATGATCATATTTATAATATGATGATAAATACTAGTATGCATTTGTTTGAAATGTTGAATATGAGTATAATTGATGAATGCAGGAACTCTAATAAAATTAAAAAATTTTTAATTTAATAGTAAAATACGTAAAAGTATTTTCATAATAAAAACATACGACAATTAATAAAAATAATATATGTTATAGTATTTAAAAATTGCCGGTATCTTTACAAATGTAACTTGTAATGGCTCAACTTTTTTCAATAGGTATATTTCATATAAATATGTAGATGAATCCATCTTAGTCAGCTGCATTGATACTTAAATTAAGCCAAGGCTTTAATTTTAAACCAGTATGTTATTTCATAGAAGCACTTGCTTGCAATGCACATATTTCATATTTTTTCTCTTTGTATTTCTTTACTTCATTTTCCATAAACATTCATATTCAGCCATTAAGTGGGAAGTAAAAATTCGAATTTCAATTTAATTTTTATTCCTTTATACAAAATATAAGATTGATACAATTTTAATAATTCAAAAGATGAAGGAAATCTATTCTATTTATATTTCAAATAGTCATTTATTATAAACAATTTTTATATTATATATTTTTTATTTCTTATGTGCAACTTACTATTAACTAATATCTGACACACATTGTGTGCAGTGAATGTGCAAGTTCAAACCAAATTTTTTCATGTTCCTGTTAATACATTGCATTTAATGTTTGTGTTTAGTAAATAGGTAAAGAACACCAAACACAAAACATTTACATATAACAAACATCTAGTTAACATTATGACTACTTTTTATGGTGATGTGTCTTTTTCATATAATACACATCTACTCCATCTTATTTCATCTACTGCATTCTACGATGGATCTGGTGTTCTTCTAGCAAGCTGAAGGGCAAGGCTCTCAGCAGGTAACCCTGCATTATTTCTACAACACATTCTTGTGTTCTTTACTGTATTTTCTCTATCACAGTTTATGTTTCTCTTCGTGTATTTACTTAGTTAGATATGTTACTCTTCTACTGATTTTGTTTTTATTTTTAATTATTTGATTTTCTAAAAAATATATATGTGTAGGATACTTGCAGATTATTTTGTGTATGATAATATAAAAAATAAATACAGTGGAATGCTTGTTAAGAAGTATAGAAAGAAAGAAAATCTAGTAAATAATTAGATTATTGTATATTTATTTTTACTTATGTTATTATAAAACATAGTATTATGAAAATGTCTAAGTTCCATACAAATTAAAAATATAATGTTCAATGTAATTTTTTTAATTTTTTTGTTCTAAACTTTTTAATTCCATTTATTATTGTTTCATTTGCGTAAATTAAATTTATTATATTTCCATAAAGAAATTATTTATACTATCTTTTGAAAAGTGTATCATTCTTATTTTAATTTGTAAGTAAATGTAGAATGTATGATATAAATGTATTCAGTGAAGAAAGACATTATAAACAAGGCACTATATCTTTATGTATTTCAGATCTTCTGTTTTCATCTTACATTTGTTCTCAATTGCTTTGCACGTATCACTACTTCATTCATTGCTATATCACAAAATGGGTGAATGTTAAATTTATTTAAATGAAAATTTATATTACACCACATTTAGTTACATATTCATGCTGACTTTATTTATTGAGCTTATTGCGAAAATATGTTTTTGTATTAACTGTATAGCTTGAAGCAAATAAGATTGTGTAATATAATATTACTTAATTATTTCCTTTTACTGAATAAGTAATAAAATAAAGAAGTAAAACTAATATTTGTTATCACGTAAATAAGCTTTTATAAAACATGATAATTACCATTTATGGGTTAAATAAAAGTATTAATCCTATAGTTTATGAGATATGTATGTCTATTACAAATTATTGTCCATAAATGGTGTTATTATTCAGTAAAAGAGATTATATATTATTGTAATATATTGTTGTCTATTTTAATTATACAGTAGCGTTGCAGACAATAAAAATTTTCATACTGCAAGTGTTGAATATGACCAACCATACTTGTACTGTACCTTGATACAACCTGGGGATAAGGTAATTGTAAAATGCAAAATAATAAAGTTTCAATTATAAATTTATCATAAAAATCAATTATTGTAACATTACATTTTTGTTCTAGCCATTATCATGCCCACCAGCAATGCGATTAGTTACAGTTCAAAAACAGAGTAAAACAGTAAAATATTTATTGCGTGGTGATAGCGAAGGTGTTGTTGTTCTTTGGACAGTGCCAGAAGTAACAACTCAACCAGCTCAAATTTCTCAAAATGATCGCTCAACAGCTCTCTCTTTACCCCCAACAGTAAAACCAAGTCTTACGGCTGCTTGGAAAGAAATGAAACCACCACCAGTTGGTATATTAGATCAATTAGACAGTGGGGATGGACATGGAATAAAGTTAACAGCTAGTATATATTTACCACAACAAAGTCGTTTAGTTGTTGGTCGTGAAGATGGCAGTATTATCATTGTTCCTGCGACACAAACAGTTATGCTTCAATTACTTCATGGCAACCATCAACAATACGATGGTAAAGTACACTTTAGCATATTTTTATAAATACTAGTGTTTTAAACAGATCATTTGAAGTAAAATTTACTTACTTATACTTTCTTCTTTTTATTTAATTATATGATCTATAGATTGGCCTCCACACCAAATACTTTTAGGCCATTCTGGCCGGGTAAATTGTCTTTTATATCCACATGGAGCTGCACCACGTTATGATCGAGTACATCTTGTTTCTGGTTCTGTCGATTTTGCTGTCTGTTTGTGGGATCTTTATGCTGGTACACTAATTCATAGGTTTTGTGTCCACGCTGGTGAAATTACACAATTAATGGTACCACCTGATAACTGTAGTGTATGTATTTCTCTCTTTTGTAATTGTTATAATCAGTATCAGCTATACAGAATGTCCCGAGCATCATAACAGTACACGGGCGTGTATAATAAACCCGTATTTTTAGTAATGTGAAAATATATCAGAAAGGTATGATTTGGTTTGTCAACTTTACCTTTTTTTAGAGTGCATCCACGTTTCAGTGATGTAACCAAATATCTTGTGAGGTACTGAAAATATGAACAATCTTTTTGTATTATCAATACTTCATGAAATATTTTGTTACATTATTTAAGCATGGGCCGATTGTATGTTCCTACCGCTA
The DNA here is from genome assembly GCF_051020955.1 of Megalopta genalis. Classification (NCBI taxonomy): domain Eukaryota; kingdom Metazoa; phylum Arthropoda; class Insecta; order Hymenoptera; family Halictidae; genus Megalopta; species Megalopta genalis. The sequence continues at coordinate 10,542,683 of NC_135026.1, read as the reverse complement.
TCGAGCAATAATTAAGTTCAATTTAAGAAAATTCTACATTATTTTTGGATTTTTGTTGACATTTTGAGAAGTACATCGACTTATATTTCTCTCTGATATATTCCCAAAATATCAAAAATAAGAAAAACATTTGAAATGCACAAGTTAGATGGGACAGCTGGTATAATGGTATTCATTCATTTTATGGATGAAGTTACTGTTGTTTTATTTTTATTTAATTATAATACCATTGTTTCTTATAGCCTAGAATACAAAAATGCGTTTGCAGTGTTGCATCAGACCACAGTGTGACTTTATTATCATTAGCGGAAAGAAAATGTGTTTGTCTTGCTTCTCGCCATCTATTTCCAGTTGTTACAATAAAGTGGAGGCCACTGGATGACTTTATGATAGTAGGATGTTCAGATGGGGCTGTATATGTATGGCAAATGGAGACTGGTCATTTAGATCGCGTATTACATGGTACATATGCATTTTATATGATATTAATTTTAACACATATATAGCTATGATATTATAAAGTCGAAACTAAAATTCATACAGGTATTATTGCTGAAGAAGTACTCTACGCTTGTGACGAAAATACAATGACAGCATCTGGTGGGTCAGCTACGGGAGGTGAATTAGGCTTAGCCAATCCTGCCGTGCATTTTTTTAGGTAAATGAAATCTTGCAACATGGATGGTGAGAACCTTGAGTGAATTTTTGGGAGAGGAACCTGGGAAGTAACTTTTTAATTACATTCTTGATTCTGTTCCTTCAGAGGTTTAAGACACAGAAACCTATCTGCTATAAGGCATGCAACACAAAGAGGGCTACATCAATTACAGCAACTTCACGGTGGACATGGACCAGACCATGGAAATCAAATAAAAGCGAAAGGTGCACCTTTAATGATTCAAGGCTTCAGGAGTAATCCCAAAGATCCGGAAAGTCATATTTTATTTTTCGACATAGAAGCTTTAATAGGTATTAAATTTTTTACTATGTTTATAAAATATGTAATAGCAAATTACTTTTTCTATATGATAGTATTTTTTGTCCTTTTTATGTAGTACAATTACTTAGCGACGAGTATGGAGCAATGTCACCTGGTTCTTTGGAAGCACAAGGTTTAATTTCAGCATCGGAGTATCAAAAGGTTGCAGCCCTTACACAATCTGCCAGTCCGGATGCTCACAAGAAAATTGCAGGTGAAACTTATTTTTTTTCTTCTATAATAAACGTGAATATTACTACCAGAAATTAACCAATATGTATATTAATGAAAAACATTTACATTAACATGCCAATTTGTAGACTTTTTTGGTCGTGTCAAGGATAAAGCAGGCGACGTTGAACGAATTTTAAAGGAAAAGGATCGTCACGGTATCGTGCTCTGTTATTGTTTCATTTTATGAATCGTAGTTTGTATATATATTTTTGTAGAGTGAAGATCTTACAAAGAATTGAGGATCATTAGTTTTTTCTTATATATCATTCCTTGCACAAATTCTTCAATATATGTCTGGATACACACATAAAGGTTCTTACATGATTGCATGTTCATAGGTGTAGGCAGGATTATGTCAGATATAATGTATTCAATATATATTTTGAATCTTGAAATAGTTTTGTTTTAGACAATGTTACACGTTCGTTCAAGTAGTACTTATGTATTTTATCTCACTCGAATCTTCAATCCATATATCGTAGTTGAAAACGATTACAATTTATTGTATCTTTGTTATTTACTTGATAAATATGTTTCAGTGAAAGTTTGTATGGAGAAATAGTGCTTTGTACTCTTGATTCAAATTCGTATAATATTCAGATGTTGCATTACCGTTAATCCTTATTTCAATCATAGTTGTTAATTAGAAGATTTGTGTTCAAAATATTTTTAGATTATTATCTAAAGCCAATTTCTTTCTGTAGGTATATTGGCTAAAATGAAGGAGGGTGCAGAGAACGTTCACACTAAAATTCAGGCCAAGGTGGAAAGCGTTGGCCTCAAGCCGTCGACTCTCGACGGCAAAGGTTAGCCATGATTTAAGGAAAATGATAAAATCATTGTAGTTTCAGCTGTCAAAATTACATCGCATGAGTTCTTTTTGTTAGTTTAGATTCGAAGTTTCGTTCTTAATCTCTTCTTTTCTTTTCCATAAAAATGGTGTCTATTCCTTAATTTTGGCGTTTTCAGTACTAACTGTTGTTTCAGTGCACTTATGCGTTAGTTTATTGTATTAGTACTTTTACATTTGACACAAATCACCAATTTGTTATTATAATAATAATATCTTTGTGTAAGATAACAATAATACACGATATGTTTGTAGAGTGAGTTATATAACTAGGACATTTCATGTATAGGAAGCTAGTCACGTTTTTTTAGAAAGGCATGTATTTATGAATTATCGTCATTTTTTATGTATTTATGAATTATAAATATATGAAAAATAACAATGTATGTATACATATATGCAGAGTATGTCATGAGAGAAAGAATATTTGCATATCTCTACTGAAACTGAATATTAAAAATTATTCGACAGGACAAACGAAATAATATTATATAAAAATCATCGATATTTTTTTTAAATGCAACATATATTTTTATTTTCATAATCAAGAGCAGTGTAAGCTAGATCATTAAACTCACTTTAACATCAACTACAATATAAGTAAGTAATAAGCTTAAATATATCGACAAGTTTCAAATAATCATAAATACAATATACAACAATAATAAAACTAAAACTCTTCGTTTTAGATACTTCCCTCTACTTTCAATGCCTGAGATATATAAGTGTTCTGGTTCTCGTTTTACATTGTATATATCTAATATATATATATTAGATATACATTATCATTACTAGTATCTTTTAATATATTGCGGGTATGTAAAGAACATTTCTTTTTGTAAAATGAAAATATAAAAACGTTTTTATAATACCTTCAATACTTTAAGAGATAATGGACCGTTTTTTACCTAAGCATATATGCTGTATCTGTATGTATATGTATGATGACATGTAATAATTGCTCAAGCTTAATATTCATAATATATAATGTCTCGCACATTTCAGGTTTTCGTTGTGTATATTAATGTTTTCATTTCTTAAATTCATGCTGCTATAAAACTTTCCATAGATAGTGAGAACATTTAGGATTGAAACCAATTAATTTCTTATTTGTGAAGAAGTTTTTATATGTTTATTTGAGAGAACGTTTGGAATAGAGTATATGGAAAGCTTCAACATTAAAATTTTTGTTACACTTCATTTTGTTGATGCACATTTTACAGATTACAAATTTTGAAACTCATACATGTGTAACATTTGATTGATATTTTTACAGGTGAAAACTGGAGTAACAGCGATACTGCGAAAAGCAATCTAAAACGAAATGGAGCTTTTAATGAACCAAATGCAACTATGGAAGTTGCTCAGCTTATACTAAGTCTGTTACATTCGTGGGGTTTAGATCCAGATTTAGATCGTGTTTGTGAAGGAAAACTAGGTCTACTGAGACCCATGGTTCCTGTTTCATTTGGAGTATTGTCCAAAGGAGGTAAGATATTTAATATTTTTATTGCAATATTATTATATAAATACTTCAATTATCATTGTTTATTGTAGGTTACATGTCATTGCTACTACCAACTTGGCAGACTCAACTGGAACCTGTCGGTGAACCCACAACTCAATTAGAACAACGTTTGCCAGTTGAATTAGTTAGACAAGAGAGACTTACCAGAGCATTCACAGCAAGAGCACATTGGGAGTTATCTACCACATTAACTAGTAATCATTTATTGGCAGTAGTTGCTTTGGCAAATACTTTAATGTCAATGAACAATGCAACTTTTGTACCTGAACAAGAACGGAATCGAAAAATGCATAGGTTAGCGTTTTGTTGTAGAACAACTGAAATACAGAATAGATTTCATCTTTATATTTTATATAGGCCTGGTAATAGATCAGCAGTTAGCTGGAATAAGGCAGAAGAGGAAAATGAGGAAATGTATACAGCACAACAAGCACAGATTAAACAAGGTTGGTCCCTTTTAGCAACACTACATTGTGTGCTCTTGCCTGATAAAGTAACTGCACAAGGTGGTGCAAAGACATTCAAACGACCTCAAGTCGAAATGATGGCAAGGAGATGGCAACATCAGTGTCTCGAGGTTAGTTGCTAGTAAAGTAAATATACAGAATGAATTTAAACAAAGTGGTGATGATATTTCAGATTCGTGAAGCTGCTCAGGCTTTACTGCTTGCTGAATTAACTAGAATGGGCCCAAAAGGAAGAAAAACACTTGTAGACAGTTGGTCACAGTACTTACCAATGTATAGTACTCAAGAACCCATTGCACCACAAATTCAGAATCAAAGCCCTCCAGCATCTGGTAGTCCAGTACCTCCAACTGAATCACATCCAGAAGAAGAAGACGAAGAAGAGGAATTAACCGAAGGTATTTGATACGTTAAATTATTCTTACACAATTTCACTTTATAAACAAATATGCAAACTGTACATACTCATATCAGCAGAAATAAATACAGCTAGGAAACCTTCAAGTGTAGCAGAATTGAAAAGGAAGCAGACCACAGCGGTTGTATTATTAGGTGTAATAGGAGCTGAATTTGGTCAGGATGTTGCCACAATGATTCATAGAAGGGATAATGATCAAAGGCGAAAGAGTTCCATTGTAGAAGGTTTTGGAATAGGAAATAATGATCTTGCCAGGCATACCAGTATGGCACTTACGCATCTATTACATGCGCCACATTCGCCAAAATTGCCCTTACATACTGCTTTAAGAAGAGCAGCAATTGATCTCATTGGTAGAGGTTTCACCGTTTGGGAACCTTATCTTGATGTGTCAAAGGTCTAAATCAACTTTCACTAATATTACTTAATAATATATAGGTAATAGGTATTAATTTCATCCTTCAATAATACAGGTATTGTTGGGACTTTTGGAAATGTGCTGCGATGCAGATAAATTAGTACCAAGCATGACTTACGGCCTTCCGCTTACGCCCCAGGCAGATACATGTCGTACAGCTCGTCACGCTTTAACTTTGATAGCTACTGCCAGACCCGCTGCATTCATCACTACGATGGCACGAGAGGTGGCTAGATACAATACATTGCAACAAAATGCGCAAACGTTAAATGTAAATATGGGTGCAAGCGTGCTAGCTAAAGCAAAACCAGAAATACTCAGAATTGTTGAACAGCTAATCGATAAAATGCAAAGTGAAATGAGCGATCTTTTAGTAGAGGTAGGAATAGTATTACTCATTAAACTTAGGAAATTAATAATTTTATTATGTATTTAAAATATAATATAATCAACGTCCACAGGTCATGGATATTATTTTACATTGTTTGGACCCAGGTCATCTGAAAACCAAACCTTTAAACGATGTATTTCCAGCAGTGTGTAGATTTAATCAAGTAAGTCCATAAAAATTATTTATACTAAAATAATAATACATGTTTTTTTATACTTGCCTTTAATATTTGGTTTACAATGTTGTATTATGAATAATATCTATTTACATAACTTGTGATAAAATATAAATATATTAACATATTTTCGCTAATGATCATTTGTCAAGATTGCAATACATCTTTTAACACCCTGCATTTGGCGATTGTCATGTTACATCAGTTAGTAATTAAATCGAAAAAGTTAAATATTAACTGATAAAAATCATTGATTATTTTCTTTAGGTAAGTCATTGTCCAGCAACGCGTAGGATAGCAGTAGGTAGTCGAAACGGTCAACTCGCCCTGTACGAATTACGAGGTAACGTTAAATGCCAGACAGTAGCAGCTCATTCAGGATCTGTAACCGCACTAGCATTTTCACCCGAGGGCAAGTTCCTGGTTAGTTATTCTTGTACAGAAAACAAGCTATGTTTTTGGCAGGTAAGAACAACTTTTGTTTATAATGATATTTTAATGTAGTTAAATTATTATAACATACTAGTTGCATCTTCATTGGAAATATTCAACATTTTTCAGCAAACAAGTAGCGGTATGTTTGGTCTAGGAAATTCACAAACACGTTGTGTTAAGTCATACAGTACCGCGCCGATTAATGATGTAGCGCGTTTAAATCCTATGCGACTAGCTAAACTGATATGGATAAATAACCGTACGGTTACGTTAATGCTTGCTGACGGATCTGAAACACGGTTCAACGTATAAACTGTATACGATTCTGTATATTCTAGTACCGACCAAACAAAAACAAAAAAAAGAACAAACAGTACAGCAATTGGGATCAGTCTACAAGCAGAAACGTGGAATAATTGTAGGCAAAAAAAGAGCCGAAAGTGCCGTCGTGATTGCTGGTGGGTTTGTTGGTACTTAATAGTGCTAGTGGTATCTACCTGGATATGGTTATCATACGGAAGTAAGCTCTATCAGTGACGAGTATTGTTCCACGACGCAGGATATTGTATAACAATCGTCATCAGGCATGATACGGAATTTGTTCCTTTTTAGTCTATTTCTTTCTTCCAATTATATAATTACATTGTTCCATTTCTTTTCTGCGTACAAACACATTCGATTTTTGCATTGTAGTAAACACCAGAAATAGGTTTGAACGTCATCACGCTTTAAGAAGAATGTTCTTTTAATGTTAGCTACATATAATCGTGGATTGCAACTACATCGTTAGTATCTGGTGAATCTAAGGTCAAAATAAAACAAAAAAAAACAATATAAAACGCTTTCATACTGACGAATATATATGATGTGTAACTTGTTGAACATTTCTACGTAAAGCAAATTATGTGTGTATTGTACATTGTGCAACATTATACTATGGCGTGTGTCATTTAGGCCACGTTTGCATATTCCTGAAACCGCGGTATAATGGTTAAAAATAATTGCCATATAAAACCTCGCGGTATGAAGTACATACATGTATATATATATACCAAAAAAAGGAAAATAAGAAAAAATATGAATTGTCGCCCAAGGATTTGTACATACATAATACTTATACTGGCGAATGATAGATAAATATAGTAATTTGTATGGAGAGTTTATTCCGTTTATGTGTAGTGGAACGCTTCAAACGAATTCTTAATTTTCATGGTGTTATTTATACCAATTTTAGCAAGTTAAATGTATTCGCATCTTAAATGAAATTTTTAGCTATACTTCGGAATCTGATCTTAAAAGGCCACTCTGTTGCATGTTTGATATTTACAATTACAAACAGCGAAAGTGCAAATCAGCTATTAAATTCCTGATAAGCGAAAGTGTGATTTCCAAAATAATCATTTCAACTTTCAAAATCCTTCGTAGTTACCTTACAACTTTCATAAGTATTCCATGCGTATACGTTTATGTAATAAATATTTATTTCGTCGTTTAGGATCGAGGAAACGACGGATTGAATCTAATCTGTATAGTGATTCGAACGTAAAGTGTGATTACTGTTATTTTCTCTTTTTAATTAAAATATCTCTAGATTCGTAAACAACAAACGTTACGATAGAGACTATGCTAGATGATATTAAGTTTATTTAGCTTAATTTATTTTCGTTATTTCGAGTCTTATAAATCTAGTACTGTTTTCTGTAAACACGACAAACGCGTACGTGTTGTGTGTACGTATTGATGACTAGACAAATTATGACTCCGTTGTCCAACTTCTTACTGGTGTGGAATGAAGTATGCAATTGTATGTGCGATCCTTATGTTTCAAATTTGTTATGATCATTATGCATCACACAAAATTACAATTCAATCTTTCAATCAATGAAACATATTTAAATATAATCGGGAATATGTGTCTGAAATCGATAGTAAAATATCTTCAAACATTTATAGCATTTAGGTCATTATATATATATATATATATAATTTGGCTTCAATTCGAACATAGTATAATACATAGTAGAGATCCATAAGAATTTATTCAAACAATAGATGAGAAATTAAAACAACATGTAAAACATTATTTTCGTTACTTGCTTGATTAAATTTTAATTCGAAGTGCATAAATACACAATGTAAAGCATCATTTCATTGGTAAGGCTACATACAGCTGTTTAAAATACTCTTTTATATAGAAGTACTAAAACATACTTATCTCATCAGTTAAGTATATGTATGCTTTGAATGAATTCTTGTACATTATTTTAATTGGTCAGCAATTATTCGAATACAATTTTTTTCTCTGCTATGTAATATAAATAATACTCTTAATATATAAAATGTATAAAACTCATACAAGACTTTTAGCAAATTGAAAACTGTCTTTTCTTGTGTACTTTATATATACTTATGTATAATGCCACAGATAAATACAAACAAAAGCATAATAGGAAAACATTTCATTAGAAATATAAGAAAGTAAAGTATTACATTAAATGGAAAAGTAAGAATAGACTGTATAAAAAAGCTTGTAAAGTATTTGGTACATTATATAAGCTTATTTCCATATATCATACATTTCCATTTTCACATACTTCTTCATTCTTTAGTTTCAAGTGGTATTATACTTATAAGTATGTATTAAGTGTGTAAAAATTGTACTTTGAATGTTTAAATACATAGCTATATGCAATGTGTGCTACGTATAAAACTAAACAAAAACTGCAATCCAAGTAACATAACATTCGTACGTCGAGAATAATGAATATAATTTTGTTATCGGTATGTCAGATCCATTTGCCAAAGTAGTAAGTTATATATTCTTCAAAGGGCAATTGTTGAAAGTTTCTACAATATAAAAATATATTACTAATAACCTAGTTAAAAAATGTGAAAAATTAATGCTTGAAACAGACATGAAGTTGAAAGTATACTTATTCACATAATACAAGTTCCATTTGTTTACTTTCTGCACATTTGTTTAAAGATCGAAGTAGGTGAATGGATTGACTTATTGAAAAAATTAAATAATATTAATATTGTGAATACCGTCAGTACCGTTAGTACTGCAGACACGTCTATCAGAATGAAATACTCGTAAATGCCAAAAAAATATAGATTTCGTGAGGAGGTATGAGACGACGGAATTTACTCAATATTACATCCCATCGTGGTGAATTAAACAATTTTCCCGTGTTGCTTGTATTTTGTATATAAAATCGAACTATGCCTGATTGTATCTATGTAATTTATGTGTATATTATGTATTTTATTGTGCGTTATTGGCTAAACCCAGTCCTGTTCAGTATTGACCTTGAAATCAATGTGGTTTTCTACAGTTTCAGTTATTTATAGTACACCGAAAATCAGAATGTTTCTCTACATTACTCTACTGTCTAGATGTTTTTTTTAACAATCTGCGTGATAAGAGTACGGTGGATAACTATTGTGACTGTCGGTGTGTTTGTATTAGATAAAGCGATAACTCATTTGTGCGTATTCGATATAAATGCAATAAAGTAAGCACAAAGAATGAATAGAGAAATATTAAAATGTATAAGGTTTTCAAATCATGAATAGGATTGGGATTAACGAAGCGCTATGGATAAAATGAAAGACTTTTCACCTCAAGGATACTTCTGTCAAATTATCTAAAAAAATATGTGACTTTCATTACTTTTTGTAGAGAACACTACACATGATATATGATAAGGAAAGTTTTTGGGTGTTATTATAACACATACAGGGTTAGTCGCTTATGATCTTCACCTAGAACATCTTCGTTGTTTTTAATATAATATGATAAAATATATAAAGACAAAATCCAAGGGATATTATTGTGGTACAGAGATTTTTTTCTCAAGATTATTGCTTCTTTGAGTCAAATATTTTTTTCTTCTATAGTTTCTCGTATCATTAAACGCAGCGGATATATTTTAAATGCAAATTGTAGGCGACTCATCCTACATAAAGTGCAAAATAACTACTGTTAAATTCTGTTTTTATGATAAAACTCTCACTGCATTCCTGCAAAATTTAAACTTTCTTCAGGGTGAACCCTTTTTGTGATGGACATTTTCAACTATTCTAAGAATATGCTAGTCTTCATCGAATTATATTTCTTAGTGATAATAATGGATAAGGTTGGAGTGTTTGACCACGTTTATTTTGTTACGGCTCGAAATTTCGGGCCGAGTCTCGAAAGCTCGTAAAGTTCGGGTACCTGCACACTCCTGGGATAAGGCAATAGCCATGAAACAAAAGTTTTAATATTGCAAATTTTTAATGTAATAAAACCCAACAAGTTTCTTTATCATATCGTATTCAGTCTTAAACAAGAAATAATAAAATTCACTTTTTAGATAGTATAATCGGGAAGTACCCTTAACAATTTCTCTCCTATGATTGATAACTGTTATCAGTGATGGAAACCATAACAATTCCGCGGTTTAAAAACAATTTTTGGAAATGTCACTATTACAGTCTAAAAACTTTTTACAATCCAAATGTATATTTTGATATAGATTCTGAAATTATATTTAAAAACAAAAGTATTTCATATTCTTTCATTCGAGCAAAGTGCAAGAATTTTTGAAGATTTCAAAGTTTCTGTATTTTTCCATTATTTGTTCAGTACTATTCGAGCAATTCTACATTCCATCACTAATGGTAACGTTTAATGCAAAGAAAAGTATATCGCACATGTTGTTAATCGTTATGCAATAATTGAATGTATTTAAATGTAATCAATGTGAAACGAAACGTTGCGTTGAACGATAATATATATACCATGATAACGAAGATCTTTTTTATCTTGGTAAATATTAATTCTCGCATTATTTTATTACTAAGTAATATTAAAATAGTTTCGTATTGTAGAAATCAAAATTTTAATTTATTAATAATAAAACTTTAATTTGTTTATATCACAGATTTAACAATAAAACTGACCTCTTAGATTTAAATCTCAAGAATTCAAAATAGGACTGCAAGGTCTCGGGTAATTGCATTGTAGAGAAGAAAATTATTTCATAATCTGTAAATCTCTTTTAATAATGTACTCACAAGCAATAATTAATTTAGTATATGATTTAACTTACATAACGAAATTCTTTATTTAAATTATAACTTGTTAACTACTTCCAATCATATGTAATCATTATAATTTCATGTAAATGAATTAATTAAACATGATAACTATGTTTTTTTAGTAGTTTCTTATTTGAAATATACGTTAGCAATACACCGTCATTATTATATCGTAATCCATGTTTTCATAAATAACACTGAACCAATTTATTACCACATATTACTCAGAGATCTTCTTCATACATGGTTATGTTATTGAAACTATTTCTGTAGAGACTTATCCGAATGTTTATTTTTACAATTCTAGTTTCCACACGTTTTATTATCTAATCATTATATTATTTAGATACATTATCGCCTAGCAGTGAACTCGAAATTATTAGATAACAGGATGTTTTAGTATCAGGATATTATAAAAATAAACTTGGATTTTATCATAATGTCAATCTACTGAATGAACTTCTTCAAATCTTATGTTTCTAACAGTTGTGAATCAAAAACTTTGAATAAATAAGTCATTTTAACAGGTAACAAGTTTTATTTTGCCATTGGAATAAGCCATTTTTCGCAGATGTGTTTTTAAGCATAAAAACTGATATAATTAATTTACAAGTTAAACTCCATTACGCATTGGTAGATCAGTAGTAGAATTCTCAGCACTTCAACTCGATACTTGATATTTATTGACACCATAATACTGTAACAAATTAAAATATATTTTTTTTCTTGTAAAATATAATTTACATTATATTCAGTATATTACAGTTTAATCAGTATGTTTAAGAACAGAAAATTGTCATCTCTTTTGTTCAGGACTCTAGCCAAAATTTCATCACAAAGAACGTATGATTAAAGAAATTGTAATATTACACAGTATAAACATATCATTATTCATACACACACCGTCTGCAACGGGAATCAACAACGGCAGACAACAAAAGAAAATTCTAACATTATTAGTAGAAAACGTTGTCGCAAGAAGACAATATTCTCCCAATATTACTTATTCTCTATTTTGAGAGTCAGGTTAAGGATTACTTACATAATATTTTAAGAAAAAGTAAACGAGATATTTACAAACATGCCTATCGGCAAGTCATCTTCGATTGCAGATCCACATGTATGTGAAAAGAGGAAGAGGATTCTGAAAAATATAAAATTCATCATTAATGGAATATCTTTGAAAATCTAATAAATTTTCAAGTTTTCATTTATCTCAGTCAAAAATGTACACGTTGGAGTTTTTGAAGTTTCGCCATAAAATATTCAGCCCCGAAAGATATTCATCATTAGTATACGAAATATTTATTGTACTATATTTTTTAAGTGTCATCAAACATATATTACCTTAAGTAGAAGAGATTCAGATTCGTAATTTTCGTACAATAATAAGAGTAATTCATTGTACGTTGTATTTTTGTACTTTCATATCAAATATTCATATTCGTATCACTTATACCATGCTTTTGTGAAAACTTCCTTAGTCTTCCAAATCCCATTCGAAGCATTTCGTCCTACTAAAAAAAAAATAAATTTGTTATTATATACAAATACTAAGGAAAAGAATATTTTCAGAGTACAATTGTCAGAACACATTGGGAAAATCATTGATATTTGTGTCAGTGTTGATATTGTCATCACAAAATTAAATCTTAGTAAAATTTAATTACTGAGATGGGATACAGAATTTTTAATTCCTAATTATCAAATTTGGATTATGACCAGTTAAATCAACTATTTTTACAATTGTGATATTCGGGAAATTGGAATGAAATATCTTAGAAGTATTTTTACGTATAGTTTTAAAATTAACTGTCTTCCCGATGATATAATTTTTGGAAACCTCAATGTTATATTCAACGAAATAGACAGGGAAAACAAGAATAAAATTTACCTTATTATTACATGGTTCTATATTTCAAATGTAGAGATCCGCTTCATAAAGTAATATGCTGCATCCCATAGGTTGTAGAGTTTCAGTACTGTAAATAAATATTACTATTATATATATGGAAAACGCAAATGAAGAATTTAATACTAAAATTTAGCACCTTTTGTGATGTGTAATGTAATTTGTAATGTAAAAACAAACCATGACACTTTTTTTAAATATTATATTCTTTTTCTTAAGCTTTGACTGAACAAAAACCGATGTCGCCTAAGCAAAATAATTTGTTTTCACAATCAGTGTGCAAGGATCGACACGCGCGGTCTGTAATGTGAAGCTAAAGTCTGCAGCCGATCTCTGAGCAGGGGCCGGGCCTGAACGGAAAGTTTAACGCCGGACCCTGGGGACCGGCGTGACGTTTAACGTGTCAAGTATGAATATGAATCGTATCTTACTACGAAGAGCGTACACAGGTGTCTGTTGTAACGAAAGAGTTAACATTCTACATTCTGTATAGTGGAAATATAATGTTGTTGTTAATTTTTAAATTCAAAATCAATATAAAGCTCAGCACATAATTGTTATACAAACAATTGTAAAATCATCTATAGTTTATAGATAAGTTATTTCATGAAATATGTTCCTCGAACACTTACCACTTTCGTTTCCAATATGTTCCTTGTATATGTCTTCAGCCAGCAACCGCTACAAACATCTGCAAAGACAAAAAATTAAATAAGCATTTCATATGATAACATGATGCTGATCCGTTGATTCAATCCAAAAATCGACAAATTAATGTACGTGTTCCGTATAAAATATAACGGAAACATTGTTTGATAAGTAAAACCTGTATGAGTGATTATTTCAGAACTTCACAATCCTAAATTTCAAGAACATGTTCACTAAGTACCAGTGTATCAATTTCTCTTCAATAAAAAGCAATGTGAGCAAGCAAACAAATACTGTAAATATAAAAAAATTCTAGCGAAGATGCTGAAGAAAAATTGTATCATTAGACTAGATTTTAAAAAATCATTTTTAAAAGATATATTAAATATAAGATGATTATTAAAAGTCCAAATATTTGCACAAGTTGATTTTAGAACGAAAAATAGATGTTATTCAAGAAATGAATGTGATATTGGAGCTGGATGAAACGTAAATTATTATAGGATATATATGGAAATTATTACGTCGAGTTCTCCTACCTATTCAATTTTAAATGTAACATATTAAGGCAGTTCAATTCATTAGCAATATAATGCAGTAATTTTAATCAATTTTCATGTGTCTAACAATGTTCAGAAAATTCATCCCACATATGTTTACCACCCAGACAGTAAGTAATACTTTCATAAACAATTCTATAAAGGTTTTTTTGTTCAGATGGTAATTATGTACAGCAGCCTAGATTTCAAATAGCAAACCTAGACAACCATTTGCTAAAATTGGTACGTAAATACATTTTGGTTGTCATAGGTAAAAAAATACAGTCTAGGCTGGTAAATTTGCACACAAGTATTAAGTTTTCTATTTTTCTTTACAGATTCGTATAATAAAACGATTGGGTTTTGCATAATGATGCAGAAATATTAAGGTTCAGAGTACAGTCAATTTATATTGAATCCAGATGACGAAATATACCATTTATGGAATGTAACTCCTTCAATTGCTCCTAATAGTTTTGGAGTTTTGCACCCATCAGAGAGATAAATTTAGATATAGTGGCAAAGATTACAAATTATACAATATTTAAATTAAGATGTTACTTATCTATAACATCTAAATTGTAAACAATAATAAAAGAATTTGTCATTTGTATTCATAAGATTTTTAAAATATTGTCACTATATATATACTATGTTCATAATTTAAATTATGAATTAATTTCATAAGTTATAACTTAAGCAAATCTTTTTGTAAGCTTTGCCATATGTTTATTTCAACGTTCCCACCCGAATATTAAAATAGAATTACGCATAATAACATTTTTACAATATCTACTCACCTCATACCAGTAGATTCATTGTCTAGTAGTTTCAAGTAAGTAAGCCTATCTTGTCATTGTTGTCTCTCCTTCGTTAAAAGACTCTTGATTAAGAAATGTTCATTTCAGCTTATACCGTGCATTATTTCGTACCATTGCGGGCAAGTGCGTGTACTCGAGCAGTTGTTTTCTTCGAGAGAAAACATGAACATTTTTTTCACAAAAATGCATGCACGTATCCGCAAATTGTCCTCAAAAATTTTCAGAAACGATTACGATGAGATCACGATATAGTTTTTCTTAATTCAGTCACATGTATAGCGTGTATTACCGTTAAAGGAATTTCGTTGGGGCTCCATTGAGCACGCATAGAGATATGCATATACGTCCTCCCATAAAGAGGACTGATTTAATCTCAACAAATATACAATCTATTTAAGAGCACTTGATGATGCTAAATTTTTCACGTTGGGAGTAATGTTTCTAACATTAGTACAAGCAAGTTTCAACTAACTATTAACCTGGTATAATAATTTCAAAGTATGTTGTATGAATACTTTCATGTAGTTTATACCCACGCAAAGTAGTATAGCTGAATTAAATCAGTTTTCAATCAGTGATTAAAGATATAAAACTCCGGTATGTAAATATCATCTTGTTGGGGGGAGGGGGTTATATTCAACGTTCCCCAATAAATTGGAATAAATGATATAACATTCTCCTTTCACTATTTTCAATCTATAGTCTTTCATGAAAATACGTCACCTAAAGAATGATTACACTGTAACTATAAAAGGAAAATAGTGTGAACGCTATGCAAAAGGAATCTCAATGCCAATTAGTTGATGATACCAACAACCGAAGTTGTTTTGTATAATTAGCAGGTGTCACTTTTCCGTAAAAGTGGACATGCAAATTATTTATATTTCTGACACGTAACCCTCTTCAGCCTGAAAGAGAATTTCTTTCTTTGCGATAATTTGAGAAACTTGGTAAATATACGCCTAGAAAAAGTATATGAAACTATCTAAAATGGGTATAATCTATATTGAAAGCACTGAAATTTTCATATATACTTTTAAACACGCTTATGTTTCCAATGCTCCAATAATTACGATAATTAATAATTAAATAAATAGTTCCTACGTATAGATGGTATGTAGACCTTTATTCATAAAATTACTCTTTGTCAATGAAGTTCCTTCACAAAGTTTCGAGTAGCACAATTGTAAATTTACTCTGTTGATGTACGACTTATTCTAACATAATAACTTTTTATGAAGATTTAAGTAATGAAGATCATATCTTTTGCATGGTGAAGTTGACACCATTAATTAAGCTTAAAAACACGTATGTACGAATATCGATACTGCGGCAGCTAAAATTGTCATAATGCAGGGCGAATCCGTGCAATTTCTAATCTTATAGAAAGATCGGCTATTTATATTTAACTACTGCTGTGTTGGTCTCGGTCTGGATTAACGCATTCTCACTTATAGACTAATGTGTCCATGTATTCGTACAAAGCAAAAGGTACTACTTCAAAGTATATTATTTTCACTTTGGGAAAAGTAACGAATCAAATTAATTGATAAACTATGAATAGCGACGATATGATGATACAATAAATGACAAAAATTAATATATTACGTCGTTTTGAATATTTACACACATTCTTTCGTAAAATAAAATACCCTCCCCTGAGATTTTGTTTTTGTTTAAAATACTACTAATTGACACAATGAATATGCATCGTTTCTACATATTATCGTATTATTCTATCATGGTAGGGTCTACAGTATAGCACTGTAAACTAAGTTTTCTTTTCTGTTTGTTCATGGCGTCTCTATATTTTTAGAGAAGAGAACTGCTTCTATGTTAAAATAAAAAAACCGTACGGTCCAGATTTAATGCTTCGCGATTAATAAAAGGGCGTAATTGGAAACCTATTTGTAGTCGTGTTAATTGTGAACATTGTCAGTGCCCACCAGTGTGAACTTTCAATTTCGCATCCTTCCAGTGAGATGCTAGCAGTTAGTACCACAAATGACTAGAAGACATTTTTCTCTTGCACTTCGTTTTGCTCGCGAGTTCTACTAAGTTCATTAATATTCTGAGAACTTAAAAACTGTATAAAAACACAGCAGTTTCTTTGTTCGGAAACGATTTGTGATATCCACGACGTCAGATCTAATACGAAATATATAAAAATCGCTTGACCACCATATATTCACTCATCCATTTTTTGCCATACTCTATTATGTATCCTTGTTGATGTATCATTTATCGTTCTCCCCACCCAATGATAGTTATCAAAAATATGAGAGACATTCTACAGCAAAACGTGTGGAGAAATGATTGAAGAATACAATGCGAACTATTTCGGAAAATATCGTTTCAAACTCGACGTGGAGGAGATACATAATACTGTAACGATTTTTTTGTTTTAGTAACGTCTCCTTTTATTAGGATAATCGTCCTGACGATTTCGATCATTTCCACCTTGCCAACGTCCACTACCACCACCGCCTCCACGACCACCTCCCATATTACCCATATCGACCCTCATATCCATCAAATCCATTATCTGAGCACGATCGTCATTGTAACCCCCTCGGCTACCACGATCCATAGTGTTATAAGCATCCATGAAAGACTTTGGGTCCTAATCATCACAAACGTTTGATTAATAGTCGATATTATCGCGGTTAAATTGTTTGTGTTTGGTTCGTTTTTTGTTTTCGGTAGGTTTTAGTCAGAGCAGTCGAGAGTATGTCGGTAATCATCGAAGAAAATGCCACCGATTCCCGTTTAAACGGTGGACACACACGGTGTTTCGTAGATTTTTGATATACCATAAACACATTTCACGGTTCAGGGCGACCATCCATGTTTGACAGCAGCACAGGTCATCGTCAATTTTCGTCAAATCACATAGAAAAGAAAGGGGAAACACAATGTTAGATGTTGCTTTGTCTTGTACGACATTAGAATGGATTGCGTGTAAACACGCGCTAAAACAAACGATATATATGTATATATGTTGTTAGAACTTTGTCACAAATGTATGCCGTATTTTTCGACATTAATTCACCTTATACAACCAAGCAAATGCCCAACATATAAATCAACGACGGTAATTACCATCGATATCACAGCACCTGTCAGAGTCGATTATAAGAACAAGAATAATAATCCCATATCAGTCTTGATACGCAAAATATGTGGATCGCATTTCTCTTCTTAAAACAGTTTCATTCTTTCCGTAAACCATTCTGATTAAATTTTAGGAGTTGTTTAATCAGTTGTAACTTCAGAATTATAATTCAGAGACAATTCTAAAAATGTACTCCCACCTAAAGTAAATGAACAACATATTGTTCAATGTTATTTTGTTCCAGTGTTTTAGTTCACGAGCAGGTAGCAGATTATATAAATATTATTATTAATAAGAATTTTAGATATGGAAGACATTTTTGTATATACCGTCAATGACTTCTTCATTATATTATCGTAGCTTATATGTGCTTAATATATTCATAAAATCCTACAGGAATAATAGTTTCGTTTTATATATAGAAACATATTTCAAACTAGACGTATATTTGTAACTTATGTAACTATGGAGTAAAGCATTAATGGAATTTTATACATGTCTGCAGATTAAGTATCGATGGCAGCAGCAAAGAGGCGTGATCAAGGACTCTAAGCAAGCTCTACAGAATACTTATTCCACAGAATTCTACACATCTTTCTATAAATGTGTAAATGATGAATTGCAAAATAGTATGTAAAGAAACATCTGTCACAAAAGTAATGTTAAGAACATCCCCCAGATTTCTCATATAAAAGAAAAATCACTTGCTCATCTGTATAGATTGCATATTGCTCCATTCAGAAACTACTGTTCTATTTGTAGATAAATTCTATTATCTAAACAAAATTGTATTTTCAAATATAGTAAAAATATTTTCTGAACAGAGCTAATTATGTTTGAATACTATTTGGTATTGTTGGGCATTTCTTGGTCAATAAATGTCAAATTGTTACTATGGAACTAGAATTACGTAATTACTGGTGGAGGTTAGAAATATTAAATAGTAAGCTGAACCATTTATGAAAATTATAAATTTTTCGTGGAAATATGTATGTTAGTTCCATAGTAATTAACACACCTAATCCTTAACTCAGCTAGAGAAAATAGAGTACAGAGTCTCTTGTTTGCAAGCATATGGAGAGACCAATGTGGCAAAATATTAATATAGTTTTAGTTAGAATTGTAGCATCTACAAATGCGCAGAGTATAACCTAGAGAATAATGTAACATGTTTAAATATATTTCGTCGCTTAGGGAGTATTTAAATCCATTATCGAAGCTCGTACTACGCATTAAAAGAATTTTAAATATTCACTTTTATGTACACATCTAAATTCGTGGTCCAAAATAAAAATTTGTTCTACGACCAGAGAAATTTGAAGCATTTGTACATTAGTAACGCGTACAACGGTATATGCAATTTTTAAAAGTTCTCTTCAAGGAGATAACTGTCTTTCATTTGCGATATTCCTAGAAAAACAATTCAAATAGATGGCGGATCGATCGGTCAAATTAAATTAACCTATCTATACAGTTTTCAATATATTAAGTCATTATGAAATTTGTAAATGCCCTGGTATTTGTAAATACCATTCTGTGTAGCAGTATGAGTTTATATACAACGCAGACCAACTAATTGTCTTTAATTTTCGTTAGTATATCTCCATCATTTGTATATTCGACTTCCAAGCAGGCCATAACAGAGAGCTAACTTTCCCTGATATTCTCTCAGACATTCATGAAGATATCTCACATTTCGATATACTCCAATACTATAAAATCAATCTTGATGAACTTAAATCAATCAATCGCTTCATGATTGTTTCAAGCAGGTTCGAAGAAAAACAAAAATTTATATCACAGAAGTATTTACTTTCATTTAAGTGAAAGCAGAAGCAACACTACCCTGGATGAAAAATAACGATAACATTAATATCATTGAAATATGAATGAAAAACATTTATATTCGATGCAGAAATATCTTATCTGTATCAAAAATACCTCCTAACATTTCTGTTCAGGTAAAATGAAACATGATAACTTCGATGTGTATCCACATCAAAAAGTATTAATAAAAAAAAGTAATTGGTTAAATAGGAAGCTTCGATATATGCCCATTGATTCCTCCAGATGTTAAAGCCAATTAATTAAAATAAAGTTATTTGTATAAAATATGAACATGAAATTCAACATTTAATGGCATTAGGTGGCATTGTTGCAGACATTAGAACTCTGTTGTTTTGGAAGGCATGCTTTCATGGGAAGACTTGTAACGAAGTCACTTCGCGCATTTTTTCCAGAGAATTTTTCGCTAACAATAATGGCTCCTTTTTATCATGCAAGAACACAGTCCAACTCATCTAATAGCTCCCGTATATAGACTTAATGGTTTTGGAGTACCACCGCATAGAGATACATATATATAAATGAAAGAAAATAAATTTAATTTTTTGAGAAAGAGTAAGTAACTGTACTGTCGTGAGAAAAATAAAGTTAAGTGAAATAATTATAGAAAGGGATACATTACCACTGGCATGCCGCTTCCACCTGTAATGATTATAAATTCCACATGATTATAAATTACTCTAGCCAATAGAAAAGTAAATAATGAAATGGTACATATGATAAAAAAAACTACTATTAGAGCTGAAAATGTCGGATTACGACAGGCAACGTATTTTTCCCGAAATATCAGGATGGGATCACGAAGTTTCCGGGATTCTCGAAAATTGCAAGAACCTGAATGCATATCGTTTCATTTAATATTCGCTGCTGACATATATTATCGTAGTTTCTAAGATTATGCGAGAACCCGAAAATATGGAATCAAAATAACCAAGATAAGGGAATTCCGGACTTTTTCGGGATTCCGCACACCATTACCGTTCACATGTTAAATGAAATTACAAATATTGTATGACAACTGAGATGACATGAAAACTTACCATCAGGTTGACCATATCCATCGCGATCACTATTACTAACGGAATCGTAGTTCTTTCCTCCCATGCCACCACCTCCGCCGCCAGTTCTCATTGCTTGCTCCTAAAATAGTATTAATAATAATTATCATTATTAACAAATAATAAAGAAATTTAAAATATCATTAATGCTATGCAAGTGTTATGGGTACATATTATTTTTAATACAGATGTAAAGGTTAATGAAAACAAAATATGTAGCACTTAATGACACTACAGATATTAAAAATTTGTGGAAATATAAGTCCTCTAGATAGCAAGTAATACATGATTTAGTTACCTGCATGAACAAGTTATTTTCTTGTTGACGCCTATGTAACTCTTCTTCTTGTCTCCTGATACGTATAGCCATTTCTTCCTGTTGTCTTCTTCTTAATTCTTCCTCTCGCGTTCTTTGTTCTTCAGCTTGTCTTTCTTTCATTTCCCATTCTCTCTTTTGCCGTTCACGGTCCGCTTCCCGCATGCGTAGCTCTATAAAAAGATAAAATTCATTTGAAAAACCATACATTACCTAACAAATTTTAAATACCACTATATGAATAAGTCACAATACGTACGTTCTCTTAACAATTCTGTTTCATGTTCATAACGTGCGAACTCCATTTGAGCTTCCAACTTTTCTTCTTCCATTGCCATTTCTCTCTTCAGTGCTTCTTCCTTCTGCTTGTAAAGTTCATGAAGCTGTTTCCATCTTGTTCCATATTCGTGCTCAAAACTTCCCAATTGTGCAAACCTTGGCCCAATATCTCGAGCCTTGAAAAATTCTGGATTTTTCCGTGGCAAATTTTTATCAGGGAAACCGTCTACGTCGTCTTGTTGTTCAAATGGTTCAACGACGACTGGTCGTAAAGAACTGTAAGAAATACATTCCTTTTATCTTGCAGAAATCTTATATGAATATAACCATTTTGTTCTTAAATTGTATTCCGTCTTCGGCACACAAAACAAATAAATGAATCATGCTTCCATCAGGAATTATTTTTCTCTTCCCCAATCATCTTAATTGGCACTTGTTGATTATTTAATGCAACAAGCGTGGCGTTGGGGTTTAATTTTAATACTTATGATCGTTACAGAAACTTACGCAGTTAGGAAATAACATCCTTCTGTACACTTTCGTAGAGCAAGTTGAGCAGACGGTTTTCTACAAAACTCTACAATTCCTTCGCCAGTTGATTTTCCTCTGTCATCTACGATAACTATTGCACGCTCGATTTCACCAAAGACACTAAAAGCTTTATCAAGCAACTCATTTGAAATCCAAGGAGTCAGATTTTTAACTTTAATTGTGGACGAATGTGGTGCAAAGCGTACTTTGAGTGCACGACCTTTGCGCATGGTACCATCTAATTCATGCTTTGCTTTCTCAGCATTCACTCTGTAATCCTACAAATTAGAAGATGCTATGAACTACAAATTAAGATAGATTTCAATATCTAAACTTCAAAACAATTTCTCATATCAAATAAATATATATGCAGCCAAAAATTATTATCATTTTTGATCAAACGGTAATTGTTATAATCATATTATATGTAGATAAAGAAATAGAAATACACGAATTTAAATTACCATTCTAAGAAACGCAAAATTTTTCTCTTTATTTACAAAGAGTTCAGATATTTCTCCATATTGTTGAAACATTTGCTGAATTTCTTCTTCAGTGACATCATTTGTCAAATTTCCAATATACAAACGATTGCGCCCACTGAATTTTTTTTCTGTTGTTTCCTGTGGTGGTAACTCATGAGTAGGTCCACTAATAGACATAATGCGCTCCATTAAACGATCCTAATTTGAAAATCAATAAAGCTACATTACTACAAGGTGACAAAACTTCTATTTAAAGATTTTCTATGTCAAATATGTTAGATAATATTTAATTACAAGGTATAACAAAATATTGCTTACATCTTGTGAACGATTTCCCATATTTCTATCACCACCTCCTCGTCCTCCTCGTCCTCCACGCATTCCTCCACCTCGTCCCATACCCATTCCCATTCCCATACCCATACCCATTCCCATACCTCCACTCATTCCCATACCTCCGCCCATTCCTTCAGACATTGTATTATCTAAACCACCGTCCATAGAATCGCTCATTTTCATCTGTAAAAATATGTAGTTGAATTTATTCTTCAAATATTATAACTCTTTTGTAACAGAGTTTGTGTACCCTGCTTGTTGTACTCTTGTATACGCATAGCATACAGAATTACAATAATAAATTTCAACTTCGATTTCCACGTGTTTCTTCAATGCTCCAGGAGGCCATTTTGCTTCTCATACGCTCCCTGCGCCATTTTGTAGCACTTTATATGAGTGATCGATACGATTTGGTGGCAAATTATAACACAGGAAAAATGATACGATTTCTAATAAAATCAAACAATATTCTCAAAATCCAAGTCAAGTCAAGAATATTACCATGAAATATCTACTGCTATGCTATTTAATACAGCTTGATAATATTTTAAACGAATAAGACATTTCATATTACATCGAACATTTCAAAAGACTTATACAACATTCTGCTTTAATTTATAAAACATTTAGGTTACATGATTCATATATAAGTATATCTAATAATTTACAAGAAAAACAATATATTCAGAAATTCTATCGACAACTAGGGTTTATTGTAATAAGTCGTATAAAATTGGATGGAAATAGTAAACTTATACAACAGAAGCTAGTGTTACATTTATGAAAAATGAAAGGTGAGATAAAAAATGAAGCCCTAAATCTAGAAGAATTACGTATCATTTCAAAGCAAACATGGCCGACAAGAACGAAGATCATGGGAAACTCTTTTGTGTGTGTGTGTGTACATGTGCATTTATATAAAAATTGTGAAAAATCCGTACCGGTCCATCGTTATTCCTATTTCCTCCACCCATTCCACCGCCGCGTCCGCCTGAAAAGCGTGTACCGCCTTTCCGACCACGCGGTCCACGATTTCCGCCGCCCGGTAGATTACGTTCTCGTGGATTATCGTTGCTATTTTCTGCAGATGCATTCTGCTGCTCTGGTTTTACACTCGGCGAATCTGCTCCTGCCATTTTCCGTCGAGAAATGACTGTATAATAGTCTCTACAATTCCGTACTAAGAATACAAGTTTCTCAGAAGTAACGATCTTGACGCTACCCCAACCGTTTCATAAAACGACCTGTTCACCATGGCCTTCGGCAACGAAGAGAACGAAAACGCGAACGAAATCTCCTAGAAGACCTACCCCGTCTACGATTGGTTGGCTTAATAACGATGAACTTCTCTTGATTGGTTAACGTGTATAACTGCGATGTTGCCACTTTTTGTCTATATGTATATCTATAAAAGATGTTACAATTACATTATGTATTACATATACATATTGCTATATTATTAAATATTTTATGAGAACCATGATAATTTTTTTATCATATCTTCTTGCATATGGTTGATTTCTTAATAAATTTGAGTTAAGTAAAAATAGAGTTATTGACCTCCATGGGTGAATGCATTTACTTAGATGTCGTGTACTCCATATACAGTAATCTTTGCCGCCAAGCCCAATGACTGGTGGCAGCCAAGTTCTTATTCGTAGGAAGGACAAGAAACTGCTTTGCTCTGATTGCCTGACGATTGCGAAACGAGTAAAAATCGACGATCCATGTAGCTTGTCTCACTTTATCGTGCTTGCGTATTTATTCTGCTTACTAGAACTTCCTAATGTTTTTACTTTTGATGCAATACTTTATTTTTTACGAAAATTCTGGGTTTTTATATGGTTTTTAGATGCAGCAATTCGATTTTCGGATACTTGATCACGTAGTGAAGCTCTGCAAGAATATCATAGTGGCTATATGATATTTTAATTATTTGCAGTGAAAATTTAACCTTTACACCCATGAAGGTCAATAACTCTATTTTTACTTAACTCAAATTTATTAAGAAATCAACCATATGCAAGAAGATATGATAAAAAAATTATCATGGTTCTCATAAAATATTTAATAATATAGCAATATGTATATGTAATACATAATGTAATTGTAACATCTTTTATAGATATACATATAGACAAAAAGTGGCAACATCGCAGTTATACACGTTAACCAATCAAGAGAAGTTCATCGTTATTAAGCCAACCAATCGTAGACGGGGTAGGTCTTCTAGGAGATTTCGTTCGCGTTTTCGTTCTCTTCGTTGCCGAAGGCCATGGTGAACAGGTCGTTTTATGAAACGGTTGGGGTAGCGTCAAGATCGTTACTTCTGAGAAACTTGTATTCTTAGTACGGAATTGTAGAGACTATTATACAGTCATTTCTCGACGGAAAATGGCAGGAGCAGATTCGCCGAGTGTAAAACCAGAGCAGCAGAATGCATCTGCAGAAAATAGCAACGATAATCCACGAGAACGTAATCTACCGGGCGGCGGAAATCGTGGACCGCGTGGTCGGAAAGGCGGTACACGCTTTTCAGGCGGACGCGGCGGTGGAATGGGTGGAGGAAATAGGAATAACGATGGACCGGTACGGATTTTTCACAATTTTTATATAAATGCACATGTACACACACACACACAAAAGAGTTTCCCATGATCTTCGTTCTTGTCGGCCATGTTTGCTTTGAAATGATACGTAATTCTTCTAGATTTAGGGCTTCATTTTTTATCTCACCTTTCATTTTTCATAAATGTAACACTAGCTTCTGTTGTATAAGTTTACTATTTCCATCCAATTTTATACGACTTATTACAATAAACCCTAGTTGTCGATAGAATTTCTGAATATATTGTTTTTCTTGTAAATTATTAGATATACTTATATATGAATCATGTAACCTAAATGTTTTATAAATTAAAGCAGAATGTTGTATAAGTCTTTTGAAATGTTCGATGTAATATGAAATGTCTTATTCGTTTAAAATATTATCAAGCTGTATTAAATAGCATAGCAGTAGATATTTCATGGTAATATTCTTGACTTGACTTGGATTTTGAGAATATTGTTTGATTTTATTAGAAATCGTATCATTTTTCCTGTGTTATAATTTGCCACCAAATCGTATCGATCACTCATA
Source organism: Megalopta genalis (assembly GCF_051020955.1). NCBI lineage: Eukaryota > Metazoa > Arthropoda > Insecta > Hymenoptera > Halictidae > Megalopta > Megalopta genalis. The sequence goes on along the minus strand of NC_135026.1, from coordinate 10,516,676 downwards.
TAAAGTGCTACAAAATGGCGCAGGGAGCGTATGAGAAGCAAAATGGCCTCCTGGAGCATTGAAGAAACACGTGGAAATCGAAGTTGAAATTTATTATTGTAATTCTGTATGCTATGCGTATACAAGAGTACAACAAGCAGGGTACACAAACTCTGTTACAAAAGAGTTATAATATTTGAAGAATAAATTCAACTACATATTTTTACAGATGAAAATGAGCGATTCTATGGACGGTGGTTTAGATAATACAATGTCTGAAGGAATGGGCGGAGGTATGGGAATGAGTGGAGGTATGGGAATGGGTATGGGTATGGGAATGGGAATGGGTATGGGACGAGGTGGAGGAATGCGTGGAGGACGAGGAGGACGAGGAGGTGGTGATAGAAATATGGGAAATCGTTCACAAGATGTAAGCAATATTTTGTTATACCTTGTAATTAAATATTATCTAACATATTTGACATAGAAAATCTTTAAATAGAAGTTTTGTCACCTTGTAGTAATGTAGCTTTATTGATTTTCAAATTAGGATCGTTTAATGGAGCGCATTATGTCTATTAGTGGACCTACTCATGAGTTACCACCACAGGAAACAACAGAAAAAAAATTCAGTGGGCGCAATCGTTTGTATATTGGAAATTTGACAAATGATGTCACTGAAGAAGAAATTCAGCAAATGTTTCAACAATATGGAGAAATATCTGAACTCTTTGTAAATAAAGAGAAAAATTTTGCGTTTCTTAGAATGGTAATTTAAATTCGTGTATTTCTATTTCTTTATCTACATATAATATGATTATAACAATTACCGTTTGATCAAAAATGATAATAATTTTTGGCTGCATATATATTTATTTGATATGAGAAATTGTTTTGAAGTTTAGATATTGAAATCTATCTTAATTTGTAGTTCATAGCATCTTCTAATTTGTAGGATTACAGAGTGAATGCTGAGAAAGCAAAGCATGAATTAGATGGTACCATGCGCAAAGGTCGTGCACTCAAAGTACGCTTTGCACCACATTCGTCCACAATTAAAGTTAAAAATCTGACTCCTTGGATTTCAAATGAGTTGCTTGATAAAGCTTTTAGTGTCTTTGGTGAAATCGAGCGTGCAATAGTTATCGTAGATGACAGAGGAAAATCAACTGGCGAAGGAATTGTAGAGTTTTGTAGAAAACCGTCTGCTCAACTTGCTCTACGAAAGTGTACAGAAGGATGTTATTTCCTAACTGCGTAAGTTTCTGTAACGATCATAAGTATTAAAATTAAACCCCAACGCCACGCTTGTTGCATTAAATAATCAACAAGTGCCAATTAAGATGATTGGGGAAGAGAAAAATAATTCCTGATGGAAGCATGATTCATTTATTTGTTTTGTGTGCCGAAGACGGAATACAATTTAAGAACAAAATGGTTATATTCATATAAGATTTCTGCAAGATAAAAGGAATGTATTTCTTACAGTTCTTTACGACCAGTCGTCGTTGAACCATTTGAACAACAAGACGACGTAGACGGTTTCCCTGATAAAAATTTGCCACGGAAAAATCCAGAATTTTTCAAGGCTCGAGATATTGGGCCAAGGTTTGCACAATTGGGAAGTTTTGAGCACGAATATGGAACAAGATGGAAACAGCTTCATGAACTTTACAAGCAGAAGGAAGAAGCACTGAAGAGAGAAATGGCAATGGAAGAAGAAAAGTTGGAAGCTCAAATGGAGTTCGCACGTTATGAACATGAAACAGAATTGTTAAGAGAACGTACGTATTGTGACTTATTCATATAGTGGTATTTAAAATTTGTTAGGTAATGTATGGTTTTTCAAATGAATTTTATCTTTTTATAGAGCTACGCATGCGGGAAGCGGACCGTGAACGGCAAAAGAGAGAATGGGAAATGAAAGAAAGACAAGCTGAAGAACAAAGAACGCGAGAGGAAGAATTAAGAAGAAGACAACAGGAAGAAATGGCTATACGTATCAGGAGACAAGAAGAAGAGTTACATAGGCGTCAACAAGAAAATAACTTGTTCATGCAGGTAACTAAATCATGTATTACTTGCTATCTAGAGGACTTATATTTCCACAAATTTTTAATATCTGTAGTGTCATTAAGTGCTACATATTTTGTTTTCATTAACCTTTACATCTGTATTAAAAATAATATGTACCCATAACACTTGCATAGCATTAATGATATTTTAAATTTCTTTATTATTTGTTAATAATGATAATTATTATTAATACTATTTTAGGAGCAAGCAATGAGAACTGGCGGCGGAGGTGGTGGCATGGGAGGAAAGAACTACGATTCCGTTAGTAATAGTGATCGCGATGGATATGGTCAACCTGATGGTAAGTTTTCATGTCATCTCAGTTGTCATACAATATTTGTAATTTCATTTAACATGTGAACGGTAATGGTGTGCGGAATCCCGAAAAAGTCCGGAATTCCCTTATCTTGGTTATTTTGATTCCATATTTTCGGGTTCTCGCATAATCTTAGAAACTACGATAATATATGTCAGCAGCGAATATTAAATGAAACGATATGCATTCAGGTTCTTGCAATTTTCGAGAATCCCGGAAACTTCGTGATCCCATCCTGATATTTCGGGAAAAATACGTTGCCTGTCGTAATCCGACATTTTCAGCTCTAATAGTAGTTTTTTTTATCATATGTACCATTTCATTATTTACTTTTCTATTGGCTAGAGTAATTTATAATCATGTGGAATTTATAATCATTACAGGTGGAAGCGGCATGCCAGTGGTAATGTATCCCTTTCTATAATTATTTCACTTAACTTTATTTTTCTCACGACAGTACAGTTACTTACTCTTTCTCAAAAAATTAAATTTATTTTCTTTCATTTATATATATGTATCTCTATGCGGTGGTACTCCAAAACCATTAAGTCTATATACGGGAGCTATTAGATGAGTTGGACTGTGTTCTTGCATGATAAAAAGGAGCCATTATTGTTAGCGAAAAATTCTCTGGAAAAAATGCGCGAAGTGACTTCGTTACAAGTCTTCCCATGAAAGCATGCCTTCCAAAACAACAGAGTTCTAATGTCTGCAACAATGCCACCTAATGCCATTAAATGTTGAATTTCATGTTCATATTTTATACAAATAACTTTATTTTAATTAATTGGCTTTAACATCTGGAGGAATCAATGGGCATATATCGAAGCTTCCTATTTAACCAATTACTTTTTTTTATTAATACTTTTTGATGTGGATACACATCGAAGTTATCATGTTTCATTTTACCTGAACAGAAATGTAGGAGGTATTTTTGATACAGATAAGATATTTCTGCATCGAATATAAATGTTTTTCATTCATATTTCAATGATATTAATGTTATCGTTATTTTTCATCCAGGGTAGTGTTGCTTCTGCTTTCACTTAAATGAAAGTAAATACTTCTGTGATATAAATTTTTGTTTTTCTTCGAACCTGCTTGAAACAATCATGAAGCGATTGATTGATTTAAGTTCATCAAGATTGATTTTATAGTATTGGAGTATATCGAAATGTGAGATATCTTCATGAATGTCTGAGAGAATATCAGGGAAAGTTAGCTCTCTGTTATGGCCTGCTTGGAAGTCGAATATACAAATGATGGAGATATACTAACGAAAATTAAAGACAATTAGTTGGTCTGCGTTGTATATAAACTCATACTGCTACACAGAATGGTATTTACAAATACCAGGGCATTTACAAATTTCATAATGACTTAATATATTGAAAACTGTATAGATAGGTTAATTTAATTTGACCGATCGATCCGCCATCTATTTAAATTGTTTTTCTAGGAATATCGCAAATGAAAGACAGTTATCTCCTTGAAGAGAACTTTTAAAAATTGCATATACCGTTGTACGCGTTACTAATGTACAAATGCTTCAAATTTCTCTGGTCGTAGAACAAATTTTTATTTTGGACCACGAATTTAGATGTGTACATAAAAGTGAATATTTAAAATTCTTTTAATGCGTAGTACGAGCTTCGATAATGGATTTAAATACTCCCTAAGCGACGAAATATATTTAAACATGTTACATTATTCTCTAGGTTATACTCTGCGCATTTGTAGATGCTACAATTCTAACTAAAACTATATTAATATTTTGCCACATTGGTCTCTCCATATGCTTGCAAACAAGAGACTCTGTACTCTATTTTCTCTAGCTGAGTTAAGGATTAGGTGTGTTAATTACTATGGAACTAACATACATATTTCCACGAAAAATTTATAATTTTCATAAATGGTTCAGCTTACTATTTAATATTTCTAACCTCCACCAGTAATTACGTAATTCTAGTTCCATAGTAACAATTTGACATTTATTGACCAAGAAATGCCCAACAATACCAAATAGTATTCAAACATAATTAGCTCTGTTCAGAAAATATTTTTACTATATTTGAAAATACAATTTTGTTTAGATAATAGAATTTATCTACAAATAGAACAGTAGTTTCTGAATGGAGCAATATGCAATCTATACAGATGAGCAAGTGATTTTTCTTTTATATGAGAAATCTGGGGGATGTTCTTAACATTACTTTTGTGACAGATGTTTCTTTACATACTATTTTGCAATTCATCATTTACACATTTATAGAAAGATGTGTAGAATTCTGTGGAATAAGTATTCTGTAGAGCTTGCTTAGAGTCCTTGATCACGCCTCTTTGCTGCTGCCATCGATACTTAATCTGCAGACATGTATAAAATTCCATTAATGCTTTACTCCATAGTTACATAAGTTACAAATATACGTCTAGTTTGAAATATGTTTCTATATATAAAACGAAACTATTATTCCTGTAGGATTTTATGAATATATTAAGCACATATAAGCTACGATAATATAATGAAGAAGTCATTGACGGTATATACAAAAATGTCTTCCATATCTAAAATTCTTATTAATAATAATATTTATATAATCTGCTACCTGCTCGTGAACTAAAACACTGGAACAAAATAACATTGAACAATATGTTGTTCATTTACTTTAGGTGGGAGTACATTTTTAGAATTGTCTCTGAATTATAATTCTGAAGTTACAACTGATTAAACAACTCCTAAAATTTAATCAGAATGGTTTACGGAAAGAATGAAACTGTTTTAAGAAGAGAAATGCGATCCACATATTTTGCGTATCAAGACTGATATGGGATTATTATTCTTGTTCTTATAATCGACTCTGACAGGTGCTGTGATATCGATGGTAATTACCGTCGTTGATTTATATGTTGGGCATTTGCTTGGTTGTATAAGGTGAATTAATGTCGAAAAATACGGCATACATTTGTGACAAAGTTCTAACAACATATATACATATATATCGTTTGTTTTAGCGCGTGTTTACACGCAATCCATTCTAATGTCGTACAAGACAAAGCAACATCTAACATTGTGTTTCCCCTTTCTTTTCTATGTGATTTGACGAAAATTGACGATGACCTGTGCTGCTGTCAAACATGGATGGTCGCCCTGAACCGTGAAATGTGTTTATGGTATATCAAAAATCTACGAAACACCGTGTGTGTCCACCGTTTAAACGGGAATCGGTGGCATTTTCTTCGATGATTACCGACATACTCTCGACTGCTCTGACTAAAACCTACCGAAAACAAAAAACGAACCAAACACAAACAATTTAACCGCGATAATATCGACTATTAATCAAACGTTTGTGATGATTAGGACCCAAAGTCTTTCATGGATGCTTATAACACTATGGATCGTGGTAGCCGAGGGGGTTACAATGACGATCGTGCTCAGATAATGGATTTGATGGATATGAGGGTCGATATGGGTAATATGGGAGGTGGTCGTGGAGGCGGTGGTGGTAGTGGACGTTGGCAAGGTGGAAATGATCGAAATCGTCAGGACGATTATCCTAATAAAAGGAGACGTTACTAAAACAAAAAAATCGTTACAGTATTATGTATCTCCTCCACGTCGAGTTTGAAACGATATTTTCCGAAATAGTTCGCATTGTATTCTTCAATCATTTCTCCACACGTTTTGCTGTAGAATGTCTCTCATATTTTTGATAACTATCATTGGGTGGGGAGAACGATAAATGATACATCAACAAGGATACATAATAGAGTATGGCAAAAAATGGATGAGTGAATATATGGTGGTCAAGCGATTTTTATATATTTCGTATTAGATCTGACGTCGTGGATATCACAAATCGTTTCCGAACAAAGAAACTGCTGTGTTTTTATACAGTTTTTAAGTTCTCAGAATATTAATGAACTTAGTAGAACTCGCGAGCAAAACGAAGTGCAAGAGAAAAATGTCTTCTAGTCATTTGTGGTACTAACTGCTAGCATCTCACTGGAAGGATGCGAAATTGAAAGTTCACACTGGTGGGCACTGACAATGTTCACAATTAACACGACTACAAATAGGTTTCCAATTACGCCCTTTTATTAATCGCGAAGCATTAAATCTGGACCGTACGGTTTTTTTATTTTAACATAGAAGCAGTTCTCTTCTCTAAAAATATAGAGACGCCATGAACAAACAGAAAAGAAAACTTAGTTTACAGTGCTATACTGTAGACCCTACCATGATAGAATAATACGATAATATGTAGAAACGATGCATATTCATTGTGTCAATTAGTAGTATTTTAAACAAAAACAAAATCTCAGGGGAGGGTATTTTATTTTACGAAAGAATGTGTGTAAATATTCAAAACGACGTAATATATTAATTTTTGTCATTTATTGTATCATCATATCGTCGCTATTCATAGTTTATCAATTAATTTGATTCGTTACTTTTCCCAAAGTGAAAATAATATACTTTGAAGTAGTACCTTTTGCTTTGTACGAATACATGGACACATTAGTCTATAAGTGAGAATGCGTTAATCCAGACCGAGACCAACACAGCAGTAGTTAAATATAAATAGCCGATCTTTCTATAAGATTAGAAATTGCACGGATTCGCCCTGCATTATGACAATTTTAGCTGCCGCAGTATCGATATTCGTACATACGTGTTTTTAAGCTTAATTAATGGTGTCAACTTCACCATGCAAAAGATATGATCTTCATTACTTAAATCTTCATAAAAAGTTATTATGTTAGAATAAGTCGTACATCAACAGAGTAAATTTACAATTGTGCTACTCGAAACTTTGTGAAGGAACTTCATTGACAAAGAGTAATTTTATGAATAAAGGTCTACATACCATCTATACGTAGGAACTATTTATTTAATTATTAATTATCGTAATTATTGGAGCATTGGAAACATAAGCGTGTTTAAAAGTATATATGAAAATTTCAGTGCTTTCAATATAGATTATACCCATTTTAGATAGTTTCATATACTTTTTCTAGGCGTATATTTACCAAGTTTCTCAAATTATCGCAAAGAAAGAAATTCTCTTTCAGGCTGAAGAGGGTTACGTGTCAGAAATATAAATAATTTGCATGTCCACTTTTACGGAAAAGTGACACCTGCTAATTATACAAAACAACTTCGGTTGTTGGTATCATCAACTAATTGGCATTGAGATTCCTTTTGCATAGCGTTCACACTATTTTCCTTTTATAGTTACAGTGTAATCATTCTTTAGGTGACGTATTTTCATGAAAGACTATAGATTGAAAATAGTGAAAGGAGAATGTTATATCATTTATTCCAATTTATTGGGGAACGTTGAATATAACCCCCTCCCCCCAACAAGATGATATTTACATACCGGAGTTTTATATCTTTAATCACTGATTGAAAACTGATTTAATTCAGCTATACTACTTTGCGTGGGTATAAACTACATGAAAGTATTCATACAACATACTTTGAAATTATTATACCAGGTTAATAGTTAGTTGAAACTTGCTTGTACTAATGTTAGAAACATTACTCCCAACGTGAAAAATTTAGCATCATCAAGTGCTCTTAAATAGATTGTATATTTGTTGAGATTAAATCAGTCCTCTTTATGGGAGGACGTATATGCATATCTCTATGCGTGCTCAATGGAGCCCCAACGAAATTCCTTTAACGGTAATACACGCTATACATGTGACTGAATTAAGAAAAACTATATCGTGATCTCATCGTAATCGTTTCTGAAAATTTTTGAGGACAATTTGCGGATACGTGCATGCATTTTTGTGAAAAAAATGTTCATGTTTTCTCTCGAAGAAAACAACTGCTCGAGTACACGCACTTGCCCGCAATGGTACGAAATAATGCACGGTATAAGCTGAAATGAACATTTCTTAATCAAGAGTCTTTTAACGAAGGAGAGACAACAATGACAAGATAGGCTTACTTACTTGAAACTACTAGACAATGAATCTACTGGTATGAGGTGAGTAGATATTGTAAAAATGTTATTATGCGTAATTCTATTTTAATATTCGGGTGGGAACGTTGAAATAAACATATGGCAAAGCTTACAAAAAGATTTGCTTAAGTTATAACTTATGAAATTAATTCATAATTTAAATTATGAACATAGTATATATAGTGACAATATTTTAAAAATCTTATGAATACAAATGACAAATTCTTTTATTATTGTTTACAATTTAGATGTTATAGATAAGTAACATCTTAATTTAAATATTGTATAATTTGTAATCTTTGCCACTATATCTAAATTTATCTCTCTGATGGGTGCAAAACTCCAAAACTATTAGGAGCAATTGAAGGAGTTACATTCCATAAATGGTATATTTCGTCATCTGGATTCAATATAAATTGACGGTACTCTGAACCTTAATATTTCTGCATCATTATGCAAAACCCAATCGTTTTATTATACGAATCTGTAAAGAAAAATAGAAAACTTAATACTTGTGTGCAAATTTACCAGCCTAGACTGTATTTTTTTACCTATGACAACCAAAATGTATTTACGTACCAATTTTAGCAAATGGTTGTCTAGGTTTGCTATTTGAAATCTAGGCTGCTGTACATAATTACCATCTGAACAAAAAAACCTTTATAGAATTGTTTATGAAAGTATTACTTACTGTCTGGGTGGTAAACATATGTGGGATGAATTTTCTGAACATTGTTAGACACATGAAAATTGATTAAAATTACTGCATTATATTGCTAATGAATTGAACTGCCTTAATATGTAACATTTAAAATTGAATAGGTAGGAGAACTCGACGTAATAATTTCCATATATATCCTATAATAATTTACGTTTCATCCAGCTCCAACATCACATTCATTTCTTGAATAACATCTATTTTTCGTTCTAAAATCAACTTGTGCAAATATTTGGACTTTTAATAATCATCTTATATTTAATATATCTTTTAAAAATGATTTTTTTAAAATCTAGTCTAATGATACAATTTTTCTTCAGCATCTTCGCTAGAATTTTTTTATATTTACAGTATTTGTTTGCTTGCTCACATTGCTTTTTATTGAAGAGAAATTGATACACTGGTACTTAGTGAACATGTTCTTGAAATTTAGGATTGTGAAGTTCTGAAATAATCACTCATACAGGTTTTACTTATCAAACAATGTTTCCGTTATATTTTATACGGAACACGTACATTAATTTGTCGATTTTTGGATTGAATCAACGGATCAGCATCATGTTATCATATGAAATGCTTATTTAATTTTTTGTCTTTGCAGATGTTTGTAGCGGTTGCTGGCTGAAGACATATACAAGGAACATATTGGAAACGAAAGTGGTAAGTGTTCGAGGAACATATTTCATGAAATAACTTATCTATAAACTATAGATGATTTTACAATTGTTTGTATAACAATTATGTGCTGAGCTTTATATTGATTTTGAATTTAAAAATTAACAACAACATTATATTTCCACTATACAGAATGTAGAATGTTAACTCTTTCGTTACAACAGACACCTGTGTACGCTCTTCGTAGTAAGATACGATTCATATTCATACTTGACACGTTAAACGTCACGCCGGTCCCCAGGGTCCGGCGTTAAACTTTCCGTTCAGGCCCGGCCCCTGCTCAGAGATCGGCTGCAGACTTTAGCTTCACATTACAGACCGCGCGTGTCGATCCTTGCACACTGATTGTGAAAACAAATTATTTTGCTTAGGCGACATCGGTTTTTGTTCAGTCAAAGCTTAAGAAAAAGAATATAATATTTAAAAAAAAGTGTCATGGTTTGTTTTTACATTACAAATTACATTACACATCACAAAAGGTGCTAAATTTTAGTATTAAATTCTTCATTTGCGTTTTCCATATATATAATAGTAATATTTATTTACAGTACTGAAACTCTACAACCTATGGGATGCAGCATATTACTTTATGAAGCGGATCTCTACATTTGAAATATAGAACCATGTAATAATAAGGTAAATTTTATTCTTGTTTTCCCTGTCTATTTCGTTGAATATAACATTGAGGTTTCCAAAAATTATATCATCGGGAAGACAGTTAATTTTAAAACTATACGTAAAAATACTTCTAAGATATTTCATTCCAATTTCCCGAATATCACAATTGTAAAAATAGTTGATTTAACTGGTCATAATCCAAATTTGATAATTAGGAATTAAAAATTCTGTATCCCATCTCAGTAATTAAATTTTACTAAGATTTAATTTTGTGATGACAATATCAACACTGACACAAATATCAATGATTTTCCCAATGTGTTCTGACAATTGTACTCTGAAAATATTCTTTTCCTTAGTATTTGTATATAATAACAAATTTATTTTTTTTTTAGTAGGACGAAATGCTTCGAATGGGATTTGGAAGACTAAGGAAGTTTTCACAAAAGCATGGTATAAGTGATACGAATATGAATATTTGATATGAAAGTACAAAAATACAACGTACAATGAATTACTCTTATTATTGTACGAAAATTACGAATCTGAATCTCTTCTACTTAAGGTAATATATGTTTGATGACACTTAAAAAATATAGTACAATAAATATTTCGTATACTAATGATGAATATCTTTCGGGGCTGAATATTTTATGGCGAAACTTCAAAAACTCCAACGTGTACATTTTTGACTGAGATAAATGAAAACTTGAAAATTTATTAGATTTTCAAAGATATTCCATTAATGATGAATTTTATATTTTTCAGAATCCTCTTCCTCTTTTCACATACATGTGGATCTGCAATCGAAGATGACTTGCCGATAGGCATGTTTGTAAATATCTCGTTTACTTTTTCTTAAAATATTATGTAAGTAATCCTTAACCTGACTCTCAAAATAGAGAATAAGTAATATTGGGAGAATATTGTCTTCTTGCGACAACGTTTTCTACTAATAATGTTAGAATTTTCTTTTGTTGTCTGCCGTTGTTGATTCCCGTTGCAGACGGTGTGTGTATGAATAATGATATGTTTATACTGTGTAATATTACAATTTCTTTAATCATACGTTCTTTGTGATGAAATTTTGGCTAGAGTCCTGAACAAAAGAGATGACAATTTTCTGTTCTTAAACATACTGATTAAACTGTAATATACTGAATATAATGTAAATTATATTTTACAAGAAAAAAAATATATTTTAATTTGTTACAGTATTATGGTGTCAATAAATATCAAGTATCGAGTTGAAGTGCTGAGAATTCTACTACTGATCTACCAATGCGTAATGGAGTTTAACTTGTAAATTAATTATATCAGTTTTTATGCTTAAAAACACATCTGCGAAAAATGGCTTATTCCAATGGCAAAATAAAACTTGTTACCTGTTAAAATGACTTATTTATTCAAAGTTTTTGATTCACAACTGTTAGAAACATAAGATTTGAAGAAGTTCATTCAGTAGATTGACATTATGATAAAATCCAAGTTTATTTTTATAATATCCTGATACTAAAACATCCTGTTATCTAATAATTTCGAGTTCACTGCTAGGCGATAATGTATCTAAATAATATAATGATTAGATAATAAAACGTGTGGAAACTAGAATTGTAAAAATAAACATTCGGATAAGTCTCTACAGAAATAGTTTCAATAACATAACCATGTATGAAGAAGATCTCTGAGTAATATGTGGTAATAAATTGGTTCAGTGTTATTTATGAAAACATGGATTACGATATAATAATGACGGTGTATTGCTAACGTATATTTCAAATAAGAAACTACTAAAAAAACATAGTTATCATGTTTAATTAATTCATTTACATGAAATTATAATGATTACATATGATTGGAAGTAGTTAACAAGTTATAATTTAAATAAAGAATTTCGTTATGTAAGTTAAATCATATACTAAATTAATTATTGCTTGTGAGTACATTATTAAAAGAGATTTACAGATTATGAAATAATTTTCTTCTCTACAATGCAATTACCCGAGACCTTGCAGTCCTATTTTGAATTCTTGAGATTTAAATCTAAGAGGTCAGTTTTATTGTTAAATCTGTGATATAAACAAATTAAAGTTTTATTATTAATAAATTAAAATTTTGATTTCTACAATACGAAACTATTTTAATATTACTTAGTAATAAAATAATGCGAGAATTAATATTTACCAAGATAAAAAAGATCTTCGTTATCATGGTATATATATTATCGTTCAACGCAACGTTTCGTTTCACATTGATTACATTTAAATACATTCCATTAGTGATGGAATGTAGAATTACTCGAATAGTACTGAACAAATAATGGAAAAATACAAGAACTTTGAAATCTTCAAGAATTTTTGCACTTTGCTCGAATGAAAGAATATGCCAGTGCAGTGTAAGTGAACTTCGCAAATAACCATATCAGAGGTTCCTCCGACAGTATCCCTCGAATGTTGCGGTCATCGACCTGGAATCAGCTGTTCGTTGTACGAGGTCAGTGCGTACGAGTCAGCAAATGCATCCTCAACTAAATGGGTGAGTTTTTTATCGATAATATTTTTCATATTTCTCTAATAAACAATTCCTTTACGTTCCTTAACGCGATTATTTATTATTAAATCAGCGTTGCGAATCATTCGTTGAATTCTGTTCGGACACGGAATTATTTAAATTAAAATATCATTTACGAAGTTTGTTAATCTTCACTGTACACCTTGCATAAAAATTTCATATGGTACACATGAGGTGTCATGCACACCAGAAAATTAAAACGGCTGTCACGGTTAAACTACATATTATTTCGGGTCCGAAAAATTAGTAAATATTCTTCAGACGTTCTAAAGTAGAGGTATTAAGCTTGGCGACAAAAAAACCTATCATTAGCATTAACGGCTATTTGCTATTAGCTCTGGTTGCGGATGGTACCAAGCAAAATGGAATAACCGTTTGTTACTATAACAAGCTGCCACCTATTTTCTTTAACGCGCGCAATACTGTAAAACCAATTATCCACAAGGAGTCGATTTTCCAATTCAAGGTGTACCATGATAGTCGACTGCAAAGACGAGTGCCATTTCGGAATTGGTGAAATGGACATCTTTGCAAGCATTACTCCCGGCGTGGTGAAAGAACATCGAGCACACGTGGAAAATGCTAGCTACATCATTCTTGACGATAATCTACCCCTGAACACGATTAAATATATTCTGGATCTAGCCACCCATTCAAAAATTCCAGGTCAGTAATAAGAATTTTTTTTCATTTGCTTATTTGAATATTATTCTCGTTGATCATTGCTCGTATCGACAAACAATTCGATGTTTATGATTTTAATATTAACAGATCTATAAATGTTTCAAATGTTTAAAAATTATCACTCTGCAGAATAATCAACGGGTTACAGAGATACCCGCAATGGCTTTACAGAAATAGAAATTCATTTATCTCTGTAACATTGTTACACTAAATATTTTTCTTTTCTAATTACATGTACATACAAAATTATAATATATAAGTATATATATATATATAAACAATCTTCTTCATCTAGCTATATAAATCTCTTAAAAATGGACGGATTTAAATAGTAAAATACGCGTGCGTAACCTCGATTGCACGCCGATGTCATGTAAAAAAGTAACTCTGAAAGCAGACGTGGAATTTTCGTTCGCTTAAGCTGTGCAGAACCCGCATACTTTATGATTAGGACCCTACGATTGGTAGATTCGGTTATATATATCCGCTTCTTTGCAACCCTTGGTGTGACTGTGGATTAGGCTGCATCTGCATCACCAAATTACGAGATTCTTTACGCAGCCTGTAACCAGCTTTTGCATCCAAGTATAAAAACAATGCGGCCAACAAATGAAACATGAACGAAACGACCGCTAACGCATACGACCAAGACAAGTGGTTAAAATTCGGGTACATTAACCAATCCCTGCGCCAGCATTGTCCTCCGAATATTGATACTGCTAAGAACAATAGAGTGCCTGTAAAGTAAGATTCAAGGATACATTAGCCTTCATATTTCTAACAAGCTAAACATAAGGTTTCATCCAAGATATGATATTTACCTGCTCCTCCACAGCACAAGAAGGCAGCAGAGGAGAGAAGCCATTCGTTATTCAGTACAAATTTCAATGGCCAACGCACTAACATTAACGCAATCATAACTTGTGCCGCGAACGAAAGTAACAGGGCAACAGTAACAAGCGTTTGCACTACCAATAGCCACCCTGGTAGTAGCCACTCACGAATTACATAATATTCCTCTGAGAAAATGTGGTGGCATCCGTCAAACTGTTTGTCAAATTGATAGTATGGATATCGAAATTCTTTGAAACAATATTCCCACAATCCCATATGCTTAAAATTACTAAATGTTTCTTGATAGGATTCGATCCAATAAGGACTGAAAGCAAGTTGGTTAAGTAGACGCTAATTATGCAAGATACCTGATACATAAATCATTTCTATTTAAAAAAGCAATTACCTTGTAAATGCCATTACCAACAATAGACCAGCGATATACGTGATTAGTCCACCAAATACTACCGCATCTGAAATAATATAATCAGCAGTTGATAGAGGTTAGGGATGTTTCTTTTTCAAGCAAAATGACTATGAAATTATTTAATATTGCTTACTTGATGCGCGGTGATATTCCTGTTTGTCGGCAGACATTGTCGATTCTTCGAGTTTGATGATAGAAAATATAAGAACTACTAAAACTGTTTGTTTATAATTGCGAAAACACTAAGATCCTTCTAAACTTGCGATACCTCTCGGCATTGCATTGTTACCAACTGTAAAAGTTAATTGACGTCGATAAAGCGGCTGCCTGTACGTTTCTATGTACAGTACCGGTACAATCTCATAATATAGCGGCTTTGGAATTGTTTTTCTTCGAATTCGAAATCGGATCGGAATACATGGTCGAGGACGGTAAAAAGTAAAACAGAAGTATGTCTGTACATATAATTATCAAGTAATTTATTGAAGTAAAAATATGATACACACACACACAAAATTTTGAATTGCTCCATTTTGATTACATGGAAGTAACAACGTTATTATAATTTTGTACCTAAGGACGGATCTCGTTGCAAATTTATTACATATAAATTTACCGATGGCAGTGAACGTTCACTTTATAAAATACTGCATTCAGATGTAATTCGTATGACTTCGTTCATAAGTAGATGACGCTATCATTTTCCCGCGCGTTATTAGAGAAATAAAAAGTATACATATATAACGATAAAACTATGATTTACTTTCATAGTTTTCTATTTGCGTTTTCTATGTACGTATGTATGCAATCTTTTCGATGGTATTTATTTATTTATTCATACTTATTGCAATCTTTTTTTCCAAGTATTGTAAAAATGATTGCGCTTCAATAACTGCTGGCAATAGTACAATGTATATGTATGTGCATATGTATATTTAATGCCACAAGCTAATTTTTTAACGACATTCCCTTTCGAATCTATTCTATTCTAAAGAAATGTCTATCTTCGTTTAGATTGAAAAAGACGCTTCAGTTCAGTTGTACAATCAAGTAAATAACACTAAAACGTGTTCCTATGTTGTCTAGTATTTTACCCAAGGATAACGATGATAGTACTTAAAAATTTAAAAACTCGCGACTTACATTACACACATACAGTATGCAGTAGTATGTAATACACATATTATTTCGCTTTATAACACCACCTTATAACCAGAGTATTATTTCTCTATGTTGAGATGTCCTTGAAACTTCTTAGATTCGTGTACTTATACAATGAAGTATGAAATATGTGGCCCATGGCTCGTGGTACATATGGAAGATAAAATGTTTATGTAAATTCCACTTGATCTTACTAACAGAGTTGATAACTGTCAATAGGTGTGGAAGAAAATGTTTACCAGGTGAACGATTAAAACAGGAGCTAAACTGGGTCAACGACTTACACCTGACGTCGATCTTCGTGCACGCAATCTTAGTCGTAACTCACGTTGAATTAAAATAGGTCACCGCTTGACCGTATTCTATCCCTTACTTAATTATTTTTCTCTAGAAATGCTATTGATTTCAAAATTACGGTGGAATCGTATCACGCTTCGGAAAGGATGTTAAAATAGAAAATTTAAAACAAATTCTTTTATTGTTTCAACTTCTTATACACTTTTCTGATATAAAAGGTTACAACAAATATACAATATTTATTTGGATTTAGACCATACTATGGTTTCAATTATATGTTTAATATCATTACTATTTACAGACTCTTAGTCTCTTTGCATAAGATTCCTTATTTCTATGGACGGACTTGTAGCGTTATTCTACAAAAACAAGTAGTAAATGCATAATTTACTTGTGTTACAAGTTACAAGGATATACAAAATATCTTTTTCAACTTCAGACTGCCCTAATATTGATATAATTACTGCATACATAAGGCAACATGAACATTTGCATGCAGTGGACATAATACTTATCAACATAACGAGTATGAATGTAAAAATATATAATAGTCTTTATAAAATTTGCACTAAGCTTACTAGAAATAATTTCACATAAACTGTGTCTGAAAACAACAGAGTTGTGTTTTTTCCATTGCTTTAAATAATTTAAGAGAGATTCATGTTTTTATTCCGCAAAGACTGCAATTAGATGGTTGTATGTGTCTTTTGTTCTTCATTCAGAATTCTCTCTTGTTTCTTCCTGTGTCTACGTCCCTCGATTAAGAATAGGATACCAGCAAGAACCAAGATAAAGCTGCCAATCACAGCAAATGCATAAGACCAACTGATCTCGTTATGTTCCCAGTTGGGCATCCAATCTCTCCCATCCCCGCGGGCACCAAATATAATAACAGATATGATACCACATATTCCGCCTAACAATAAATTCCCACCAATTGTCCATAATAGCAACTGATATTTGTGGTGATGACGTGAACAACATGCATACAATGTTGTTAGAAAACTTCCTATCAATAATAAAGTTAGACACAACGTGAAGAAAAACTGCGTTGCCACAAAAAAGGGTGGTAGAAGAATATCATGAATTATATAGTACTCTTCTTCGAACACCCACCAACAGCCGTAAAATTTTGTGTCGTACAAGTGATGGGGATGTTCAAATCCATGGAAACATACTTGCCATAAACCTAAGCAAAAAAAGAATAAATTATAATCAGGTAAATACATCTTTGACAGCTTATTCAAAATTTATTGCAACGATCGAAATAATTGACAACCAATCAACACCATAAACTGAAGAATGAAAAGCGTAGATCCATTTCTCGGTAACAAGAATGGTAAAAATTAAATTACCAATTTTAATAAACTTTGGATTTTCCAATTTGCCGTCAGTTTCAAGCCAATTGGGTGTGGTAAATGCAATCACTATTGCAACAAATGCTACTGCTGTGCATATCGCAGCAGCTTTTCCATTACGAGATTTGCCCATTATACCATTCGTTTGTTAATACAACAGTATCGTGAATTTTGTTGCTTTGTTTGTTTATTAACAGACGGCAAAGATTTTTTATTTCTGACGGCTGTATCGTGCGGTTATGCAGAGGTATGCTTAAGTGTGTATACATACATAGTAATATCCTACACATTTTCTCCATAAAACAGAGTGTCTACAGAGGAGCCGTTCTAATGAAAGATGTTTACTGTTTCACCCAGCGCACCGTGTGGTAGAAATCGCAACGAATTTTTTGAACAGTTTATTTAAAACATTTTGTGTTACATATTTGTCACAAATTTCGTTTACAATTACATACATTACTTTAAAATATACATTATTATTACATACATACTATAAAATATACATTATTATTATATACATTACTTTTACTTATAAAAACATTTTTTGCAGTTTGGTACGAGCCTACAGACGTGAAGAAAGCAACAAAAATATTTGAAACAGAATCACAGTGGCAAAATGTTCGCATCATATCTCCAAACAGAAATGAATTAAAGGCAATTGCAAAATGCCTGGGGATATCAGTGACCAAAGAAAAGTCGTCTATGGATTTAGAAGAAGTAAAGACAATAGCGGAACACGTAGCTGAAATTGTTCCAGTAATTGTAAGTACATTGGGATCGCAAGGAGTATTAGTAAATCATTAAATGCAAGAAACTTAATCTACAGTTTCTAACAGCTCGTCTAACGTGTAATTTCGTTTGTTGCAGGTTGTTCGTAAAGCTTTGGGAACTAGTAGCTTTTTGCTACCAGTGACGGCGCGAAGTTCGAGAGCCCGCAGCAGACGAGGTTTTGACAGAAGATAGGGACGGACTCGAGCCGCGTTCGAAGTATTGAACAAGTCACGAAGCGTGAACTTTCCGGATTTTTTTTTATTACGTAAAAGTGATATTTTTAAGAAAAACGCTGTTCACCTCTACTGTAGAACTCTACTGAAGAATATTTACTAATTTTTCGGACCCGAAATAATATGTAGTTTAACCGTGACAGCCGTTTTAATTTTCTGGTGTGCATGACACTTCGTGTGTACCATATGAAATTTTTATGCAAGGTGTATAGTAACGATTAACAAAGTTCGTAAATGATATTTTAATTTAAATAATTCCGTGTCCGAACAGAATTCAAGGAAAGATTCGCAAAGCTGATTTAATAATAAATAATCGCGTTAAGGAACGTAAAGGATTTGTTTATTAGAGAAATATGAAAAATATTATCGATAAGAAACTCACCCATTTAGTTGAGGATGCATTTGCCGACTCGTACGCACTGACCTCGTACAACGAACAGCTGATCCCAGGTCGATGACCGCAACATTCGAGGGATACTGACGGAAGAACCTCTAGTATGGTTGCTTACGAAGTTCATTTACGCTGCACTGTCACCAAACACTGATCGGATTGATAATCCGAATCACTTGTGGGTGATGCGAAAAATCATTGAGACTCGTTCGCGGATAATCGTTTATTCGACGCGCTCGTTCGGGAGTCGACGTTTCACTGCCGAAAAATTCAGGCCTCGACCGTGGACCCTTGTCCTTCGTCGTTTGGCCGTCCGAGAAAATAAACCAGATGCGCAGAGACGTAAACTACGGCCGACCCGCCGTCACATAAACGATAATATCGATAAAGTAACGAATTGATTGAGAATGATCAGATCTCTGCGGTGTCAGAAGTCATTTGTAGTGTGATAGTAAACATGATTATTTATACTTACAGATTCCCGATCGACGTCTTCGTCTCTAAAATCTCGATAGATAAAAATTTGACGTTTCCACTTAATTTTTGATCTCGAAGGTAATTTCAAAGTCGTGTAATGTACATAACTAAACACATTTTTACATCAGTTACACGATACAATAAAAAGAATTATACAATTATACACAAAAAAACATCGACGACCTTGAAAACTTCGAACAAAATTACGTTAGAAAAAAATTTTTCTTGTAACAGAATGGTTTTTCCAAACCATTGAAATGGCATAAACAATATTTTTTGTACCCCCGCAATTAGAGGAGATATTTAGGTGGCCTTCTTGTATTGGGCCGATGTGGGCGACTGTAGCGCCACTTACGGAGAAAAACCTGAAGCTTCGTTCGATGTCCATGCAACGTCATTTTGGTGCAGCGGCAACACGGTCAAACTATTAGCCAAACTCGATTGTTGGTAATTCGACAGACAGCTCGGTTTACTCCTATAACACGCCCGAGGTTGCGTCACATTATTGGGTGTTGTCTCTCGGTTTAATTAATGTTAGTATAATAAAGTGTTAAAAATGTTCACCGGATTTGGTGATCGAAGACTGTTAATAGTCTTTAGTTTATTTTGGCTGCACGTTCACAGTAAGCAATATAATGTTCTGCTTTAGTCTAATACTTTACCAGCAATCACTCTGTTATAATTTGTCCGTAACATTTATTCACAGGTCAGAATCTAAATAATACTGTTACATGGTGTACAATATCGGCAGCTGAACAAGACAAATGCAATGCATTTTCAAGAGCAATTGACCGCGAGATAGCATTCTTTGATCGTAACTACATATCACTGCAATGTAAACAAGCATCGAGCAAAGAGGAATGCGTGGCCATGCTAGACCATGAGAAAGCTCAGATAACCACTTTGGATCCCGGAGAGATTTTTATAGCAGGAAGATATCACAGTTTAATACCGATTATGCAAGAGATATACGAGAGTGGATTAAACTATCAATACGCAGTCGCAGTAATTAAGAAAGGATCTTTACAGGATGTACAGAATTTACACGACTTGAGAGGCAAAAAGGCCTGCTTCGCTGGTCTTGGGATGCTTGCTGGTTGGGTTACTCCCATTCATGTTGTAAATATAATCTATTTCCCCTGCGTCGGTTATATTTTTCCAATAATAATATTTATAACGATGACTATCTATCATTTTTATTCATTAGCTTATGAAACAAGGTGGACTAGAAATTATCGATTGCAATAATCATGTAAAATCTGCTATCACATATTTTGGCCCCAGTTGTGCAGTTAACTCATTAATAGATAAATATAATCCATTGGGTAAGTTCGCGCGTACCTTATCGAACATTGAAAGCAATTTATGGAAATATTGTCCAAAATTCCAGGTGATAATTCTGATCAATTGTGCAAGCTGTGCATTGGCAAGATACCCGGGGAAAGGTGTACAAGCGCAGATCCTTATGCAGGATACGAGGGAGCATTTAGATGCTTGGTAGAAGCAGGAGAAATTGCTTTCTTAGTGAACTCGACCGTGGATGAAATGATATCAACGTCTTTCGATTTCCGTACGTTTTCCACCCTGTGATTCAATCGTTACGAAAGTGTGAAATAATGATCTCTGACTCTCGTTTTGCAGTTAATGTGAAGAAGCATCAGTACGAGTTGCTTTGTACGGACGGCAGCCGAAAGAGCATCGACGAATTCAAGCATTGTAACTGGGGAACGGTGCCATCGCGCGCCATAGTTATATCATCCGCCACGAAAATCGAGACGCGTCGACTGTATCAGCGGTTTTTGGAAAGAGCAGTTCGGATATTGAACAAAGACATCGTCCAGAACTCGACCGATTTTTACGACAATCGTTTCGAGAACAGGCCGGGCTACAATAACAGATTCGACGAGAATAACTACAACAGAAGCAGCTACGGTAACCCTAACGAGTACAACACAGACAATTTCGAGAATCGCAACGGCTACGATAGAAGTTACAACGGTAATGGCTGGGACAAAACGGAATCAACGAATATACAACCGATAGAGACATTTAACTTGTTCGAATCGGCACCGAAATACGGATTGCATCACAACTTAATGTTCTCGGTAATCAATCATCGTATTCGTAATTCGAAAAAATATCGTGTTGATCTTCAATAAAATTTCGCAATTATAGGACTCTGCTCGAGACTTCGTTCAATTACCAGAAAAAGATCAAACTTACAGTGGCTATTTGGGTAGATCGCTGGACCCTATACTAGAAGTTCGTCGCTGTCCCGTGAATAAAATGACTCTGTGCGTTACGTCCGACCCGGAAATGGAGAAGTGTGTGAAAATGAAGGTAAATACGATTTTAGAAAAAAAGGTCTGCTTCTGTCGTCAATACCAATTCATATTGTTACAGATAGCATTAAAGGCGCAACTACTGAAGCCTGAATTAAACTGTCACAAGGGCCACAGTCAAATTCATTGCATGCAGGCAATTCAAAGCGGGTGCGTGCTCTCATGCAAAGATCCCTTTCTCCTACTCGCTATTTTGATTTAACACATTTCTGTTCAGGAACGCGGACGTATCAGTGTTGGACACCAGCGACGTGTACACCGCCGGGCTACGCTTTGATTTAATCCCGTTCATCTCCGAGGTCTACAACCTGCCCACGCCGGAGTACTATGTAGTTGCGGTGGCGAAGGAAGAGGACGACAACACGGATCTGACCTACTTGAAGAACAAATACACTTGTCACACCGGGATAAACACGGCCGCGGGCTGGGTTTATCCTCTCGCGTATCTTATCTCGAATACCTGGATCAGGGGCTACGGTTGCGACTCCGTGCGCGCCGCCGCCGAATATTTCAGTAAATCTTGCGTGCCGGGTGCCCTCAGCACCGAATACAATACAGGTGTGTAATGTATCTATCTATGTTTTCTAACGTCTCGTTCAAAGAATTGGGTCTCTGACCTCGTTGTGCCGACGTTGCAGGAGTGCCTTACGACAATATGTGCGATCTGTGTCACGGGGCGAGCTTCCGCTACTGCCGCAGGGACGCTTCCGAGGACTACTTCGGCTACACCGGTGCCTTCAGATGTCTGGTAGAAGGTGGCGGAGATGTGGCCTTCGTGAAACACACGACGGTCGCCGAGAACACCGACGGGAAACGGAAGGAGACATGGGCGCGCAACACCTTCCTCAAGGACTTCGAGCTGCTTTGTCCGGACGGCACTCGACGACCCACGACCGATTACATACACTGCAACCTCGGGAAAGTCTCGTCGAACGCGATAGTCACCCGCGGGGGATATTACGGATACAACGAGACACAGATAAACGCGTACATCAATCTGTTCATTTACGCGCAGCAGTTCTATGGCAGGAAAGAGCAGGACGAATTTAGCTTCAGCATGTTCTTCAGCGAGCCTCCTTACAGCGACCTGATCTTCCAAGACGCCACGCAACAATTGGTGGTCGTACCACCCGAGAAAAGAGAGTTCAGCGCCTATCTGGGCAGCGACTTTATGCGAGCCCGAAGAATCGTCGATTGCAACGCCGGCGCGTCCGCTATAGAGCAATCGATATTGGCCACGATGGCTATGATTTTACTCACTTATGTGTTCAGTAGATAAAATTTCGCTAGACTATCTTGTTAGAACGTGTACAATAGAACCGAATGAAGACGAAACGTTTAGAATGTTCGTGGTATGTTGCATAAAAAGACATTAGTATATCTCGCCACGTTATCTAAGTTATAGTTTTATAATCTCCTCGTGGTACGCGTTCACGAGTTGATCGTAGTTTCTCTGTTTTATATACAAACGCCTTATTATATGACTGAACGCGTTCAAGATCGTTTTATAGCATGAAGTGATATCTTCTTTTTTTTTTTTTGTTGTTGTCGTCCTAAGGATTCCAGAATCGAAACCGATCCGTCCATATTTCGAGATCTTAAACGTTACTGTAAGATTTTAACGTAGGTAATAATAGGTTTACATGTATCTCTTATGCCGTCCACTGACATTTTTGTACATTCTGATTTAAATAAATTTATATATTCGTACGTTTCACGGTTTCTTTTTTTTTTTAACTTACAGTTTCACGGGACTACAGGTAACTTCATCGGACGACGCGCATAGAATTAGATTTTCTTAGACTTCGTAAGTTCCTTGATCCTTTTGTACACTATGTTTGACTATCTTTCCATATGGACTACGCAATGACAGTTACATTCAGGAAATTTCTTAAACACTGATCACCTTTCCCATAAATCAGAATCATATAAATTTTCTCTTGAATTGAATAACTGACCGTGAACGATAATATCGATAATAAATATATTATATAATATATCGATAATAAATATATATATATAATATATCGATAATAAATATATATATATAATATATCGATAATAAATATATATATAATATATCGATAATAAATATATATATAATATCGATAATAAAAATATTGAGAATGATCAGATTTCTGCGGTGTCAGATGTCATTCGTAGTGTGATAGTAAATATGATTACTTATACTTATGTTAACTGCAATTACGTTAGTTGAACCATCGACGACTAACATGCCATTCTTTGCACGTATCATAAATTTAACAGTCAGTCAATCGTCGGTATACCTGATATATGCCGCACATTGGTTTCAAATGACAACAAATCGTCTGATATACTGCTAGATACATAAAATTTAATTCTGAATTGATTATGGACGTACAAACACGATGGAATTCTACATATCAGATACAGCAGAGATCAGTGGAACAGGAACGAGCAATAATTTTTTAACTCTAACGTCGGTAAGATCTAATTGTGTATTAATTACACAAGAAATAGCGAATAAAATGTAAATCTGGAGGAAAAGATTTTCAAAGTTGAACTCAGTCTGGTTTGTGAAGCGTCGAGCGGTATAGATAGATCTAACGAGTGAGAAAATCGGAAAAGTGATTCTTCTCTTGGTAAATAAATTGTTTGGTAAAAGTGTTTTTGGTAAATATCATCTTGTGAGTTAGTAATAACAATTAGAAATTTTCAACCTATGTATTTATTCGTATTTTTTATTAGAACAATGGCAAAACGTTCAAACACGAATGAGTCTCATGACACAAGTAGTAGCGAAGATGAGCTCCAGATAGACGTTCTAGACGTTCTAGTCTACAGTTAGTCTATCGTTTTGATAGCAGTGATAGTGATATCGTCCAAGCAACAAGGCGACGAGAGAAAGAGTTCGCATAGATAGCGATTACAACAACAAAACAAAATTATAAAACAAACAATAACAAAATTATAAAAGATAAAATATTGATTTTTTTGCAAATTTCTCGATTTCAGCCAAATTCATAGAAGTCCAATATCATTATAATATGTTAGTTAGTTCCAAAACCATACTAAATAATACGAGGCTCTGTAAATGCCCGCTTCTGCCGAAAAGTGGCGCCGAGTAGCTGGTAGCCAACGTTCAAAATGGTTCGAAGTGCTAAGGGTTAACAAACCAATAAAGCGACTTCGCGAAGTCGCAAACGTCGATAAACAAGACTTTCGATGAGGCCGGCGACTCTTCAGGAATCTGAAGAGATTGAGCGCCAGTGATTCTCCCACCTCTTACCCTAATCAGCGACGAGCGCACCCCTCCCTTGCCTGCACTATCGACGAACGGCGAGCGCTTCCCCCATCCCTTACCCTGCAACGCCAATCAGAGAGTTCCCCCCTCCCTTGCCCTGCAGTAACGACAAACAGCTGGCACGCTATCTTACTAAGCAGCAACCACGAACAGCTGGTGCCCCCCCCCCCCTGCCGCGTAACATCAATGAACGGCTACTCCACGCCTCTACGTTCTCATTGGTTCGAGATTTAGATACGGCTTATATCACCTACACTGGTGGAAAAAATTATAAGACAACAAATCAATCAAATTAAAATACATTTAGTCGAAACAAAATTGTTTATTTTTTAATAACATTTTCATAAATTTTGCGAAAAAATAATAACAAATACTATAATATAATATACATATATATAATACACATATAAAAATTTTTAAATTTAATTTTTAATATAATATATATATATAATACTATAATAACAAATACAATTTCGCTTGGACATAATTATAAGACACCGTTTATAATAATATTATATTATATATATGTATGTGCGCGATGTTTCCAAATGGAATTAAGTTTAATGAAGTCGCTGGTCGCCTTTACGTACACTTTAATAATATTACAGTTATGGTCTTAGCGATGCGTTATCTGCGTTCTTAGAGTTCTACGAGTTCTAACAGTTCTGATGGTTCTAACGATTCTGTCGATTTGTGTATGGTGGGTTTTGGTAGAGGAAATGAAGCGTTTTTGATTGGAGATGGGTTTGTCGGAAGGAACTTGAGGAGTGGGAAACTGTTCGAAAGTTCGGGTTGTAAATTTTCCGTTTTGGGAAATATGGAATTTATGAGTCGTGTTGTCCGTTCGTCGGGTCGAAGGGTATTTTCGTTTGGGTGCATTTTTTAGTGTCGCAGGTATATCGCTTAATTGCCGTTTATTATTATTATATCGCTTATTGCCGTTTTTTTTTTTAATTGACGTTTGACCTTCGGTGTTGCCGTCGCAACAATATATAATATAATATTATAATATAATATATACAATAATATTAACAAGATAATGTAATAAATGATCTATATAAAATTATGATGAAACGATGACTTTTTGTATGCGCAAATACGTTTTATAAGAAAGAATTGGACTTTTATTTTCTTTATGATCTTTTATACCTTTGTTACTTATATAATTTTCAATGAATACAGAAAATCTAGCGTCATTGGTTTGTTTTCTATTTCGTCCTTAATTTACTGCTTTTTGAATCATGTAAATATTGTTTCCTGTTTGGTTTTTACGAGCATTTTCCCAAACCCTAGTAAAACCGTGAAATTCGGCCGGTTATTCTCGCACAGGCACCTCTTTTTCGCATGGCACTAAAAGGGTTAATAACCCGAAACTTCTATAACTCGGTCTTAGTGCTTCCCTTGTGGTTCGAGTCACCGAGGTTCGACTTGTACGTGATGCGACATTTATTTATTCGATCACAGTTCTGTTATTTGTTTCGCGATTATCATTTATGCATGATCATCGACTGCGTAAATATACTAGATCGTTTAAAATACAGTACTCTCTCTCTCTTTTAATACATAACATTACACAAAATAATTTAGAACAAAATAGATAGATATAATGTAGAACAAAATAACAAATTAGTATTAGTCATGATGGAAAGCAATTTTTTCGGCATTATTCAGTTTGCGTAGATTTGTGAGATTGTAATTTATGTATCGGGTCCCGAGCCTTGATCTTCCCGCGAGGTCGCTCCGGAAGCGGATTCCGCGGTGATCTATCCGGAGTGTCACTGTTTCTAAGTTCCTGCGAGAGCGAAGTAACAAACTCCGAGAAGAACATGCCTGATGCACGTCCCTGTAACACTTGTTTCCCGGATATCGTCATAGCTGCGTAACAAATAATATCGGATTAGATTAGAAACGAACCTTTTGCAAATTGTGTATTTCTACGAAATGACGATGATGTGCCTACCAGAGATACTGTTGTCACTGCACGTATCGTATTTCGAGGTGGACCTGTTTTCACCCAGGGATCGTGCATTCGTGAAAGCATCGGGTCGCCTCTCTGGAAAATTAAGCACTAACTTCAACTTGACGGAACCCGTCAGCTCCATGGTCATAGTCGCATCATTCACGCTGGAATCCATAACTATCTGGAGCTATTTTGAGCTATCTGGAGCTATCCGGAGCTTCTTCTGAGAAGAAGAGAAAACCGCGTTGCAGCTCCAGAGGGATGCGGTTTCCGTCTATCGTTGGTCCGAAACCAGAGAGTGCCGATGCCGAGGATATCGACCACTTGCAGGTGCCTTTATCGACTTGCAACACAAATGAATGAAATGCACTTAGAAAGTACGCATGAAAGAATTCTAATAACTAAATGAAATTGAATTATGACAATTACCTGCAAAGAGTACAATGCATGAGCGATCACTGTATGACAAAACAATGATTTATCTTCGAGCGTCAGCAATTTCTGGGTTGTACACAGCGGGCACTGCAACTGCTTACTCTTGCACACGCAACAAACCCGACTTGTCTTGTTGAATGACAAATTTTCACTACATCGAAGATATTGCGTAGATTTGAAAGTTTCATTGTAACTTTTGATAAATATCTCAATTGATGGGCACGTTTCGGAGAGGTCACCTCGACTGAGCCGATTCAATGTTTACTGTTTCATATCAGTTACCGCCATACACTGAGATGTATCTATGCGTACTAATATATGTGTAGTTATATAGTAATAGTAATAGTAATATATAGTAATAGTAATATATATAATATAGTAATATAATATATAGTAATATATATAATATAGTAATATGTACCACTCTAGGTATGCTAATAGCAATTTGAAAAAGATGATTCTAGTAGATGGCGGAATTTGAATTCGATTAATATTATGAATAGACGAAAGTGTCGTCGAAATTATCAGTTACATTTTGTTTCTGTGTTCGTAGGCGAAGGGTGTAAAATAATGATCGAAAATCCGGAAACAATAATATATTTTACTGAGATTTCTTCTCCTCCTCGCTGATTAACACACTTTTATTTAAGAACGGAGTAACACGATTATTTATTTGCAATTAATTATGAATCTACGAAGATCGCTGTGTACAGTGTCTCTCTGCTTCAGGAAGACTGCTTCTTTGTTGTCAAAATTTACGTATTCACATATTATAATATATCTTCCATTCACTATCTTCACAGATATCGCCAGAGCTAGGAAAATACAAGAGGAGGTCTCTAAAACGAATTCTAGCATTGTAAATCTTACAAATTCATTAAAGTTGTACCGTGTGCGGCAAGCACACGAATTCCCGCAAGACAACTCATAATGCAATGACAACTTTTTTAAATTTTAACATGTGATGAATTCCTATCTATTATATCAAGAACATCACAAGAAATACAATATAAAAAAGTTATATAAAATATATTATTATTATATAAAATATAAAAGGTATTTGTGCGTCACTTGGTAGATCAATTGATTGGAGATCTTTTGAGATGTTAATCCAAAGGCTCCTTTGACTTCTGGAACCGCAGAAAGGCTCAACGGCCTTCTACATATTATTAGGCGAGATGAGATAGAAAGAAGTAAAGATTGCCTCGCATGCTCTAATCGAAAAATAAAACACGGAAGGAGAGAGTCGAGATACTATTGTGCTACTTATTCAGCTAAGCCGGCCTTGCACATAGGTGATTGTTTCGAACTATATCACACAAAGCACGAATATAAAACGTGTCTCATATGTAAAAACGACTAAATTTGTTTGTTTATGATTTTATGAAAAAGTTATTCGAATAAAGCTTTAGTTTTTATAACGCAAACGTGCGACGTGAACATTTTCTTTACTGCGCGCTCAAATACACCTGTCGTCCACAGCGACGCTCGCCCGTCAAAAGCGGCTTCGTCCGTGAAGGGCTAATGTTTATTTCATTTTCCCAAAAAATACAAATTTGTCGACTTAAATGCTATTTTCCGATGTTTAGTTGACAGTCCTGTATCGAGATCCTTTAAAACATTCAAGCGTTGCTACATATTTAATAACGTATATTTTTGTATATATTAATAGGAAAGCTACGTGTATGTGATTTAGAGTGTAAAACGATTAAAACGAACAATATCAACCTCTTAGACACGGCTGAATTTTGCGGACATCCGCGAAAGCCACTACAGTGGCGCGTCGTACAGAAAGATGACATCCGCGAAAGCCTCTATAGTGACGCATAGTGCCTAAGAGGTTAATTACCACAATTTATATATCACTAATTATTAATATCACTAATAACACTGAACACTAAAAATTGATTGAGCACTGAAAGACTTTATTTTATGGCGCGCTAGGGAGTTCTTTACTCTAAGAATGTATAGCAACGACTGACTCTAGAAGGAAACTCGGTTCTTCTCGTACACTCGAGAGCAGAAAATTTTCCTCATAGGAAAACGTGACTTCGGTTCTAGCCCTTGTCCGTCGTTGCCACGTCGACAACCCATTTGTTACGCCATTGGCACTGAGTTTCGAGGACGCTGAATGTCGTGTTCTTGCTCGATTTTTCCAGGGTTGATGGAAAATGCACAGAAAACTGCTACATTACTGTAACAGATTAAAATATATCTTTTTTTCGTAAAATTTAATTTACATTATATTCAGTATATTACAGTTTAAAATATCAGTAAGTTTAAGAACATAAAATTGTCATCTCTTTTGTTCAGGACTCTAGCCAAAATTTCATCATAAAGAATATATTATTAAAGACATTATGATATTATACAGTACATATCAAGAAGTTAATATATATAAGACAATATTCTCCCAATATTACTTATTCTGTACTTTGACACAGTCAGGTTAAGGATTACTTACATAATATTTTAAGAAAAAGTAAACGAGATATTTACAAACATGCCTATCGGCAAGTCATCTTCGATTGCAGATCCACATGTATGTGAAAAGAGGAAGAGGATTCTGAAAAATATAAAATTCATCATTAATGGAATATCTTTAAAAATCTAATAAATATTCAAGTTTTCATTTATCTCAGTCAAAAATGTACACGTTGGAGTTTTTGAAGTTTCACCATAAAATATTCAGCCCCGAAAGATATTCATCATTAGTATACGAAATATTTATTGTACTATATTTTTTAAGTGTCATCAAACATATATTACCTTAAGTAGAAGAGATTCAGATTCGTAATTTTCGTACAATAATAAGAGTAATTCATTGTACGTTGCATTTTTGTACTTTCATATCAAATATTCATATTCGTATCACTTATACCATGCTTTTGTGAAAACTTCCTTAGTCTTCCAAATCCCATTCGAAGCATTTCGTCCTACTAAAAAAAAAAATAAATTTGTTATTATATACAAATACTAAGGAAAAGAATATTTTCAGAGTACAATTGTCAGAACACATTGGGAAAATCATTGATATTTGTGTCAGTGTTGATATTGTCATCACAAAATTAAATCTTAGTAAAATTTAATTACTGAGATGGGATACAGAATTTTTAATTCCTAATTATCAAATTTGGATTATGACCAGTTAAATCAACTATTTTTACAATTGTGATATTCGGGAAATTGGAATGAAATATCTTAGAAGTATTTTTACGTATAGTTTTAAAATTAACTGTCTTCCCGATGATATAATTTTTGGAAACCTCAATGTTATATTCAACGAAATAGACAGGGAAAACAAGAATAAAATTTACCTTATTATTACATGGTTCTATATTTCAAATGTAGAGATCCGCTTCATAAAGTAATATGCTGCATCCCATAGGTTGTAGAGTTTCAGTACTGTAAATAAATATTACTATTATATATATGGAAAACGCAAATGAAGAATTTAATACTAAAATTTAGCACCTTTTGTGATGTGTAATGTAATTTGTAATGTAAAAACAAACCATGACACTTTTTTTTAAATATTATATTCTTTTTCTTAAGCTTTGACTGAACAAAAACCGATGTCGCCTAAGCAAAATAATTTGTTTTCACAATCAGTGTGCAAGGATCGACACGCGCGGTCTGTAATGTGAAGCTAAAGTCTGCAGCCGATCTCTGAGCAGGGGCCGGGCCTGAACGGAAAGTTTAACGCCGGACCCTGGGGACCGGCGTGACGTTTAACGTGTCAAGTATGAATATGAATCGTATCTTACTACGAAGAGCGTACACAGGTGTCTGTTGTAACGAAAGAGTTAACATTCTACATTCTGTATAGTGGAAATATAATGTTGTTGTTAATTTTTAAATTCAAAATCAATATAAAGCTCAGCACATAATTGTTATACAAACAATTGTAAAATCATCTATAGTTTATAGATAAGTTATTTCATGAAATATGTTCCTCGAACACTTACCACTTTCGTTTCCAATATGTTCCTTGTATATGTCTTCAGCCAGCAACCGCTACAAACATCTGCAAAGACAAAAAATTAAATAAGCATTTCATATGATAACATGATGCTGATCCGTTGATTCAATCCAAAAATCGACAAATTAATGTACGTGTTCCGTATAAAATATAACGGAAACATTGTTTGATAAGTAAAACCTGTATGAGTGATTATTTCAGAACTTCACAATCCTAAATTTCAAGAACATGTTCACTAAGTACCAGTGTATCAATTTCTCTTCAATAAAAAGCAATGTGAGCAAGCAAACAAATACTGTAAATATAAAAAAATTCTAGCGAAGATGCTGAAGAAAAATTGTATCATTAGACTAGATTTTAAAAAATCATTTTTAAAAGATATATTAAATATAAGATGATTATTAAAAGTCCAAATATTTGCACAAGTTGATTTTAGAACGAAAAATAGATGTTATTCAAGAAATAAATGTGATGTTGGAGCTGGATGAAACGTAAATTATTATAGGATATATATGGAAATTATTACGTCGAGTTCTCCTACCTATACAATTTTAAATGTTACATATTAAGGCAGTTCAATTCATTAGCAATATAATGCAGTAATTTTAATCAATTTTCATGTGTCTAACAATGTTCAGAAAATTCATCCCACATATGTTTACCACCCAGACAATAAGTAATACTTTCATAAACAATTCTAAAGGTTTTTTTGTTCAGATGGTAATTATGTACAGCAGCCTAGATTTCAAATAGCAAACCTAGACAACCATTTGCTAAAATTGGTACGTAAATACATTTTGGTTGTCATAGGTAAAAAAATACAGTCTAGGCTGGTAAATTTGCACACAAGTATTAAGTTTTCTATTTTTCTTTACAGATTCGTATAATAAAACGATTGGGTTTTGCATAATGATGCAGAAATATTAAGGTTCAGAGTACAGTCAATTTATATTGAATCCAGATGACGAAATATACCATTTATGGAATGTAACTCCTTCAATTGCTCCTAACAGTTTTGGAGTTTTGCACCCATCACTATATATACTATGTTCATAATTTAAATTATGAATTAATTTCATAAGTTATAACTTAAGCAAATCTTTTTGTAAGCTTTGCCATATGTTTATTTCAACGTTCCCACCCGAATATTAAAATAGAATTACGCATAATAACATTTTTACAATATCTACTCACCTCATACCAGTAGATTCATTGTCTAGTAGTTTCAAGTAAGTAAGCCTATCTTGTCATTGTTGTCTCTCCTTCGTTAAAAGACTCTTGATTAAGAAATGTTCATTTCAGCTTATACCGTGCATTATTTCGTACCATTGCGGGCAAGTGCGTGTACTCGAGCAGTTGTTTTCTTCGAGAGAAAACATGAACATTTTTTTCACAAAAATGCATGCACGTATCCGCAAATTGTCCTCAAAAATTTTCAGAAACGATTACGATGAGATCACGATATAGTTTTTCTTAATTCAGTCACATGTATAGCGTGTATTACCGTTAAAGGAATTTCGTTGGGGCTCCATTGAGCACGCATAGAGATATGCATATACGTCCTCCCATAAAGAGGACTGATTTAATCTCAACAAATATACAATCTATTTAAGAGCACTTGATGATGCTAAATTTTTCACGTTGGGAGTAATGTTTCTAACATTAGTTCAAGCAAGTTTCAACTAACTATTAACCTGGTATGTTCATGTTTCATGTAGTTTATACCCACGCAAAGTAGTATAGCTGAATTAAATCAGTTTTCAATCAGTGATTAAAGATATAAAACTCCGGTATGTAAATATCATCTTGTTGGGGGGAGGGGGGTTATATTCAACGTTCCCCAATAAATTGGAATAAATAATATAACATTCTCCTTTCACTATTTTCAATCTATAGTCTTTCATGAAAATACGTCACCTAAAGAATGATTACACTGTAACTATAAAAGGAAAATAGTGTGAACGCTATGCAAAAGGAATCTCAATGCCAATTAGTTGATGATACCAACAACCGAAGTTGTTTTGTATAATTAGCAGGTGTCACTTTTCCGTAAAAGTGGACATGCAAATTATTTATATTTCTGACACGTAACCCTCTTCAGCCTGAAAGAGAATTTCTTTCTTTGCGATAATTTGAGAAACTTGGTAAATATACGCCTAGAAAAAGTATATGAAACTATCTAAAATGGGTATAATCTATATTGAAAGCACTGAAATTTTCATATATACTTTTAAACACGCTTATGTTTCCAATGCTCCAATAATTACGATAATTAATAATTAAATAAATAGTTCCTACGTATAGATGGTATGTAGACCTTTATTCATAAAATTACTCTTTGTCAATGAAGTTCCTTCACAAAGTTTCGAGTAGCACAATTGTAAATTTACTCTGTTGATGTACGACTTATTCTAACATAATAACTTTTTATGAAGATTTAAGTAATGAAGATCATATCTTTTGCATGGTGAAGATGACACCATTAATTAAGCTTAAAAACACGTATGTACGAATATCGATACTGCGGCAGCTAAAATTGTCATAATGCAGGGCGAATCCGTGCAATTTCTCATCTTATAGAAAAATCGGCTCTATTTAACTACTGCTATTGGTCTCGGTTTGGATTATCGCATTCTCACTTATAGACTAATGTATCCATGGATTCGTACAAAGAAAAAGGTACTACTTCAGAGTATATTACTTTCACTTTGGGAATAAATGACAAAAATTAATATATTACGTTGTTTTGAATATTTACTCACACTCCTTCGTAAAATAAAATACTCTTTCCCTGTGATGTTGTTTTTGTTTAAAATAGAGAAGAACTGTTTCTATGATATTAAAAAAGCCATACGGATCAGATTTAATGCTTCGCAATACACTTAATAAAAGGGCGTAATTAGAAACCTATGTGTAGTCGTGTTAATTTTAAACCTTGTCAGTGCCTTAGTGTAAACTTTCAATTTCGCGTCCTTCCAGTGGGGTGCTAGCAGTTAGTGCTACAAATCACTGGAATAAGACATTTTTCTCTTGCACTTCGTTTTACTAAGTTCATTAATATTCTGAGAACTTAAAAACTGTATAAAAACACAGCAGTCTCTTTGTTCGGAAACGATTTGTGATATCCAATGTCGTCAGATCTAATACGAAATATATAAAAATCGCTTAACCACCATATATCCACTTATCAACTTTTGACCATACTCTATTATGTATCCTTGTTGATGTATCATTTATCGTTCTCCCCACCCAATGATAGTTAACAAAAATGTGAGAGACATTCTACAGCAAAACGTGTGGAGAAATGATTGAAGAATACAATGCGAACTATTTCGGAAAATATCATTCCAAACTCGACGTGAAGGAGATACATAATACTCTAACGATTCCTTTGTTTCAGTAACGTCTCCTTTTATTAGGATAATCGTCCTGACGATTTCGATCATTTCCACCTTGCCAACGTCCGCTACCACCACCGCCTCCACGACCACCTCCCATATTACCCATATCGACCCTCATATTCATCAAATCCATTATCTGAGCACGATCGTCATTATAACCCCCTCGGCTACCACGATCCATAGAGTTATAAGCATCCATGAAAGACTTTGGGCCCTAATCAGCGCAAACGTTTGAGTAATAGTCGATATTATCGCGGTTAAATTGATTGTGTTTGGTTCGTTTTTTGTTTGCGGTAGGTTTTAGTCAGAACAGTCGAGAGTATGTGGATAATCATCGAAGAAAATGCCATCCCGTTTAAACGGTGAACACACACGGTGTTTTGTAGATTTTTGATGTACCATAAATACATTTCACGGTTCAGGGCGACCATCCATGTTTGACAGCAGCACAGGTCATCATCAATTTTCGTCAAATCACATAGAAAAGAAAGGGGAAACACAATGTTAGATGTTGCTTTGTCTTGTACAACATTAGAATGGATTGCGTGTAAACACGCGCTAAAGCAAACGATATATATGTATATATTTTGTTCGAACTTTGTCACAAATGTATGCCGTATTTTTCGACATTAATTCACCTTATACAACCAAGCAAATGCCCAACATATAAATCAACGACGGTAATTACCATCGATATCACAGCACCTGTCACAGTCGATTATAAGAACAAGAATAATAATCCCCTATCAGTCTTGATACGCAAAATATTGCTCGCATTTCTCTCCCTAAAACAGTTTCATTCTTTCCGTAAATCATTCTGATTAAATTTCCGGAGTTGTTTAATCAGTTGTAACTTCAGAATTATAATTCAGAGAGGATTCTTAAAATGTACTCCCACCTAAAGTAAATGAACAACATATTGTTCAATGTTATTTTGTTCCAGCGTTTTAGTTTACGAGCAGGTAGCAGGTTATACAGAGTGTGCCAAAAATGTCTCGCAATCCGGAAATGGCGGATTCCTCGGATCATTTGAAGCAACTTCTTCCTTTACAAAAATGTTCTCCGAGGCACCGTTAACGAGTTATTAACGAAAAACAGTGACCAATAAGAATCAAGTACGGCTGACGCGAGGTGGCCCAGCCAACCAGCGCACGAAGCCCAGTTCCGCTCGGTCGCCTCGCGCCAGCTGAGCTCGCTTCTCATTGGTCACTGTTTTTCGTTAATAACTCGTTAATGGTGCCTCGAAGAAAATTTTTGTAAAGGAAAAAGTTTCTTCAAATGACCTGAGAAACCCGCAACTTTCGGATTGCGAGACAATTTTGGGACATCCTGTATAAATATTATTATTGATAAGAATTTTAGATGTGGAAGACATTTTTGTATGTACCGTCCACGTAGAAGTAATTCAGTGACTTCTTCATTACATTATCGTAGCTTATACAGTACCGAACATATGTATTCAGATAAACATGTTTTTGTTTTCCTATGTTGCGATATTATTGTTAGGAGCAGGCCATTCCGCGTTTTGTTTGCTATTAGACGAACGCTAACTCGTGTGAGAGTGACTCATAAATATTTGCTCTATACTGCACATAAGATAGATTTTATTCAAATTAGCTAGGACAAAAGTATTCGGACGTTTCATTTATGCATGTAATTTATTTCTTAATATTGATATATTTGTCAAATCCTTTTTTTATGCTTTTGTTTTATTCTTACGAAGATGGTACGAGGACAAAGCTTACCAAAATGACTAAAGAAACGAGTTATAAATGCTTTACAAAACGGTGAATTCATTTTTTATGTTTCTCGGCATTTTGACATCGCAAAACAAATTGTGTACTGCATACAGAAGCGATTTCAAGAACAAGGACACTTAAACGATAAATACAAGTACAGCCAACCAAAAAAACCTCAATTAGACAGGACAAGAAAATATGGCGCCTATATCAATTGCTGACCCCAGGAGGACTACAGTATTCATGAAAGCATTCACAAGAATGAAACCATTCATAAAAACATTCATACTATTCACAAAAATATTCATAAAAGCATTCATAGTATTTACAAAAATATTCATAAAAGCATTCATAGTATTTACAAAAATATTCATAAAAGCATTCATAGTATTCACAAAAATATTCATAAAAGCATTTTCATAAAAGCATTCATAGTATTTACAAAAATATTCATAAAAGCATTCATAGAAACCATTGATTTCAAAAAAGAACAGGATGGCCCGGCTTAAATTTACTAAAGAACACCTTCATTGGTCAATAAAAGACTGGTCAAATGTGCTTTTCAGTAATGAAAGCAAATTTAAATTATTTGGATCTGATGGAATTCAATGGGTACGTCGACTAATAGGTAAAAGATTCAACGTGCGTTATCAAATTTAAACAGTAAAACATGGAGGCGGAAACATTATGGTTTAGGGGTGCTTCTCCAGTCATGGTGTTGGTCCTTTGCGACAAATTAAAAGTATATGAAGAAGGAGTAGTATATAGAAATATTAGAGACAGAAATGTTATCTCATGCAACTGAAATCATGGACGAAGATTGGATATTTCAACATAACTACGGAGTAAGCATTAATGGAATTTTATACATGTCTGCAGATTAAGTATCGACGGCAGCAGCAAAGAGGCGTGATTAAGGACTCTAAGCAACCTCTACAGCAGGGGTGTTAAACTCGCGGCTCGAGATGAACATTTTTGATGTCAAGTATCAGGATGTATACAATAATTTAACTTTATATATGTGTTTATTACAATGTACTAGTCAAAATAAAAATATTTGTTTCTATGAACATTGATCTTTTTTTGCGACCCACCTAAAGTTAAGCATTGTTTACTTGGCCCAAGTTAGCTTTTGAGTTTGACACCCCTGCTCTACAGAATATTTATTCCACAGAATTGTACACATCTTTCTATAAATGTGTAAATGATGAATTGCAAAATAGTATGCAAAGAAACATCTGTTACAAAAGTAATGTTAAGAACATCCCTCAGATTTCTCATATAAAAGAAAAATCACTTGCTCATCTGTACAGCTTACATATTGCTGCATTCAGAAACTATTGTTCTATTTCTAGATAAATTCTATTATCTAAACAAAATTGTATTTTCAAATATAGTAAAAATATTTTCTGAACAGAGCTAATTATGTTTGAATACTATTTGGTATTGTTGGGCATTTCTTGGTCAATAAATGTCAAATTGTTACTATGGAACTATAATTACGTAATTACTGATGGAGGTTAGAAATATTAAATAGTAAGCTGAACCATTTATGAAAATTATAAATTTTTCATGGAAATATGTATGTTAGTTCCATAGTAATTAATGCACCTAATCCTTAACTCAGTTAGAGAAAATAGAGTACAGAGCCTCTTGTCTGCAAGCATATGGAGAGACCAATGTGGCAAAGTATTAATATAGTTTTAGTTAGAATTGTAGCATCTACAAATGCACAGAGAATGACCTAGAGAATAATGTAACATGTTTAAATATATCTCGTCGCTTAGGGAGTATTTAAATCCATTATCGAAGCTCGTACTACCCATTAAAAGAATTTTAAATATTCACTTTTATGTACACATCTAAATTCGTGGTCCAAAATAAAAATTAAATTAACCTACCTATACAGTTTTCAATATATTAAGTCATTATAAAATTTGTAAATGCCCTACCATTCTGTATAGCAGTATAAGTTTATATACAACGCAGACCAACTAATTGTCTTTAATTTTCGTTAGTATATCTCCATCATTTGTATATTCGACTTCCAAGCAGGCCATAACAGAGAGCTAACTTTCCCTGATATTCTCTCAGACATTCATGAAGATATCTCACATTTCGATATACTCCAACACTATAAAATCAATCTTGATGAACTTAAATCAATCAATCGCTTCATGATTGTTTCAAGCAGTTTCGAAGAAAAACAAAAATTTATATCACAGAAGTATCTACTTTCATTTAAGTGAAAGCAGAAGCAACACAACCGTGGATGAAAAATAACGATATCTTATCTGTATCAAAAATACCTCCTACATTTCTGTTCAGGTAAAATGGAACATGATAACTTCGATGTATATCCGCATCAAAAAGTATTAATAAAAAAAAAAAATTGGTTAAATAGGAAGCATCGATATATGCCCATTGACACCTCCAGATGTTAAAGCCAATTAAT
The DNA here is from genome assembly GCF_051020955.1 of Megalopta genalis. Classification (NCBI taxonomy): domain Eukaryota; kingdom Metazoa; phylum Arthropoda; class Insecta; order Hymenoptera; family Halictidae; genus Megalopta; species Megalopta genalis. The sequence continues at coordinate 10,477,509 of NC_135026.1, read as the reverse complement.
TAAAATAAAGTTATTTGTATAAAATATAAACATGAAATTCAACATTTAATATATATATATGTAAGTATAAATGAAAGAAAATAAATTTAATCTTGTGAGATACTAATTCTTAAATTGTAGTTTTGTACGAAAAATAAAAGTAACTCAAGCAGTAATGGAATAAGATACGTTACCACTGGCATACAGCTTACACCTGTAATAAAGAACAACACATGATTATAAATTAGTCTAGCCAGTAGAACAATAAGTAATGGAATGGTACATATGAAGACTACAAATGCACGAAACATACAGTTTATTATAGGTGTGTGGTATTCTGAAAATGTCAGGTTAGGGCAGGCAACGAATCTTTCCCAAAATGTCAGGATGGGATCACGAAGTTTCTGGGATTCTCGAGAAAGTCTGAGATTCTCGAAAATTGCAAGAACCTGAATGCATATTGTTCCATTTAATATTTGCTGCTGACATATATTATCGTAGTTTCTAAGATTATGTGAGAACCCGAAAATATGGAATCAAAATAACCAAGATAAGGGAATTCCGGACTTTTTCGGGATTCCGCACACCATTACAGTTCACATGTTAAATGAAATTACAAATATTGTATGACAACTGAGATGATATGAAAACTTACCATCAGGTTGTCCGTATCCATCGCGATCACTATTACTAACGGAATCGTAGTTCTTTCCTCCCATGCCACCACCTCCGCCGCCAGTTCTCATTGCTTGCTCCTAAAATAGTATTAAAGATGATTATCATTATTAACAAATAATAAAGAAATTAAAAATATCATTAATGCTATGCAAGTGTTACGGATACAATTATTTTTAATACAGTTGCAAAGGTTAATTAAAACAAAGTATGTAACACTTAACGATACTACAGATATCAGTTTAATAAAACTTCTATACCGGTTAGACTTACGAGCTGAAACTTTTAAGCACTAATCAAAAGAAGAGTAATTGTACAGAGTAGCACTCAACATTAAAAATAAAATTAACCTGAATAATTAAGGCATTCATCTTCGTATGATAAAAAGACATACAGCATTTGATACTATGAAAATTTGTGGAAATATAAGTCCTCTAGATAGCAAGTAATACATAATTTAGTTACCTGCATAAACAAATTATTTTCTTGTTCACGCCTATGTAACTCTTCTTCTTGTCTCCTGATACGTATAGCCATTTCTTCCTGCTGTCTTCTTAATTCTTCCTCGCGCGTTCTTTCTTCTTCAGCTTGTCTTTCTTTCATTTCACATTCTCTCTTTTGCCGTTCACGATTCGCTTCCCGCATGCGTAGCTCTATAAAAAGATAAAATTCATTTCAAAAACCATACATTACCTAACAAATTTTAAATACCACTATATGAATAAGTCACAATACGCACGATCTCTTAACACTTCTGTTTCATATTCATAATGTTCGAACTCCATTTGAGCTTCCAACTTTTCTTCTTCCATTGCCATTTCTCTATTCAGTGCTTCTTTCTTTTGCTTGTAAACTTCATGAAGCTGTTTCAATCTTGTTCCATATTCGTGCTCAAAACTTCCCAATTGTGCAAACCTTGGCCCAATATCTCGAGCCTTAAAAAATTCTGGATGTTTCCGTGGCAAAATTTTATCAGGGAAACCGTCTACGTCGTCTTGTTGTTCAAATAGTTCAACGACGACTGGTCGTAAAGAACTGTAAGAAATACATTTCTTTTACCTTGCAGAAATCTTATATGAATATAACCATTTTGTTCTTAAATTGTATTCCGTCTTCGGCACACAAAACAAATAAATGAATCATGCTTCCATCAGGAATTATTTTTCTCTTCCCCAATTATCTTAATTGGCACTTGTTGATTATTTAATGCAACAAGCGTGGCGTTGGGGTTTAATTTTAATACTTATGATCATTACAGAAACTTACGCAGTTATGAAATAACATTCTTCTGTACACTTTCGTAGAGCAAGTTGAGCGGACTGTTTTCTACAAAACACTACAATTCCTTCACCAGTTGTTCTTCCTCTGTCATCTACAATAACTACTGCACGCTCGATTTCACCAAAGACACTAAACGCTCTTCCAAGCAATTCATTTGAAGTCCATACAGTCAGATCTTTAACTTTAATTGTGGATGAAACTGGTGCAGAGCGTACTCTGACTGCACGACCTTTGCACATGGTACCATTTAATTCATCCTTTGCTTTCTCAGCATTCACTCTGTAATCCTACAAATTAGAAGATTCTATGAACTACAAATTAAGATAGATTTCAATATCTAAACTTTAAAATAATTTCTCATATCAAATAAATATATATGCAGCCAAAACTTATCATTCTTTATCAAACGGTAATTGTTATAATCATATTATATGTAGATAAAGAAATAGAAATACACGAATTTAAATTACCATTCTAAGAAACGCAAAATTTTTCTCTTTATTTAGAAAGAGGTCAGATATTTCTCCATATTGTTGAAACATTTGTTTAATTTCTTCTTCAGTCACATCATTTGTGAAATTTCCAATATACAAACGATTACGCCCACTGAATTTTTTTTCTGTTGTTTCCTGTGGTGGTAACTCATGAGTAGGTCCACTAATAGACATAAGGCGCTCCATTAAACGATCCTAATTTGGAAATCAATAAAGTTATATTACTACAATATGATAAAACTTCTATTTAATTATTTTCTATGTCAAATATATTAGATAATATTTAAATACAAGGTATAACAAAATATTGCTTACATCTTGTGAACGATTTCCCATATTTCTATCACCACCTCCTCGTCCTCCTCGTCCTCCACGCATTCCGCCACCTCGTCCCATACTCATACCCATTCCTTCAGACATAGTAGTATCTCCATCCATAGAATCGCTCATCTTCATCTGTAAAAATATGTATTTGAATTTGTTCTTTAAAAATTATATAACCTTCTCTTTCTTATTCTTAAACTCTTTTTGTTTTAACTTGTAAGTGACAAAGCAAGTTACGATGTTCATTCATAAAAGTTCTGATATTCTTACATAAAATCATAACCTGATAATTCATTATTACATGATGGCTACAATGAAAACAAGAGTAGCATTGTTAAAACAAGAATGCATAAAAAATTTCTGAACCCTTAGCACTCCGAATCATTTTGGACGTTGGCTACCAGCTACTCAGCACCACTTTTCAGCAGAAACGGGCATTTACAGACCCTCGTATTATTTAGTATGGTTTTGGAACTAACTAACATATTATAATGATATTGGACTTCTATGAATTTGGCTGAAATCGAGAAATTTGCAAAAAAATCAATATTTTATTTTTTATAATTTTGTTTTGTTGTTGTAACCGCTATCTATGCGAACTCTTTCTCTCGTCGCCTTGTTGCTTGGACGACATCACTATCACTGCTATCAAAACGATAGACTAACTGTAGAAGAAAACCTTCTACAGTTAGTCTTTCTAACATATCCGTATAAACGTCTATCTGGAGCTCATCTTCGCTACTACTTGTGTCATGAGACTCATTCGTGTTTGAACGCTTTGCCATTGTTCTAATAAAAAAATATGAAATGGCGCCTTTGAAGTGCTCGGACCGTCGTGAGCACGCCTTTCACGTTCTTGTCAAAACCCGCTGACATTTCTTGTATATATCTTAGTAATTTTACTATATTTTGATTTGATTTCTTGTGCCATTTCAAGAGAAAACTTCAGGGAAACATGCATGTCTCAAAAAGTTGCGCTGAAATAACTCAATTCCCCGTAATCACTAATAAACTTTAATGTCCTACGAGGGGGGACAGCAGAGTGCAAAGGGTTAACACTTCACACTCAACTAATCCTTATTCAAGGACATTGTAAATCTGGCCAGAAGTTGAAATATTTTCAAGTAGAAGTGTGGAAAGATTATTGGTAATTATGGTATCTATGAGGTGTGAAATGTTTGTCTCAGAAAATCTGTAGAAATAAAATTCATGTAAAATTCTTTTTAAATTGATTTCGTGAACAAATATATGAAATATTAATTCTTTACAAATCTAGCGATTTGACAAAAGTCTCAGAAGTTAGTTTAATAAATAAGTAAATGTAGTAAATTAAATCAAAATTTATTGTGAGTGTACATACGCCTTTTGCAGTCAGAGAACTAAAAATTATGAAGCAACAATATTTATCATGATACACATATTATATACTATTCTCAGAAAGATAGTTACAAAATTAATAAGTGAATAAAATTCCAAAATACAAAAACTTTTAAGTTCCAATTAAATAAAATTTTCCCAATCAACTTAAATGATGTATTCTAGTTACGTTCAAGTATATCAACGTAAAAACTTCATGGTACAGTAGCACTCTTTTATATGCATAGCATACAGAATTAAAATCATAAATTTCAAGTTTGATTTCCACGTGTTTCTTCGATGGTCCTGGTGGCTATTTTGCTTCTTATGAGCTCCCTGCGCTATTTTGTAGCACTTTATATGAGTAATGAATACGCTCTGATGGCAAATTACATCACAGGAAAAATGATACTATTTCTAATAAAATCAAACAATATTCCCAAAATCCGACTCAAGTCAAGAAAATTACCATGAAATATTTACTGCTGTGTTATTTAAGATAGGTGGATAATATTTTAAACGAATAAGACATTTCATATTACATGAAACATTTGAAAAGACTTACACAACATTCTGGTTTAATTTCCAAAATATTTAGGTCTCACGTAATTCATATATGAGTATATCTAATAATTTACAAGAAAAACAATATATTTAGAAATTCTATCGACAACGAAGGTTTACTGTAATAAGTTGTATAAAATTGGATGAAAATAGCAAAGGTATACAACAAAAGCTAGTGTTTCACTTATGAAAAATGAAAGGTAAGACCAAAAATGAAGCCCTAAATCTAGAAGAATTACGTATCATTTCAAAGCAAACATGGCCGACAAGAACGAAGATCATGGGAAACTCTTGTGTGTGTGTGTGTCTGTGTACATGTGCATTTATATAAAAATTGTGAAAAATCCTTACCGGTCCATTGTTATTCCTATTTCCTCCAACCATTCCACCGCCGCGTCCGCCTGACAAGCATGTACCGCCTTTCCGACCACGCGGTCCACGATTTCCGCCGCCCGGTAGATTACGTTCTCGTGGCTTATTGTTCCTGTTTTTTGCAGATGCATTCTGCTGCTTTGGTTTTACACTTGGCGAACGTGCTCCTCCCATTGTCCGTTTAGAAATGACTGTATATCCGTCTCTACAACTGTGTACTAAGAGTGTAAGTTCCTCGCAAGTAACGAGCTTGACTCTACCCCAACCGTTTCGTAAAACGAAGTATTCACTATGGCCTTCGGGAACGAAGAGAACGAATACGCGAACGAAATCTTCTACAATACTTGTCCCGTCTAAGATTGGCTGGTTTTATACTGATTGGTCACGTGTGTAACTGCAACGTTGCCACCACTCTTGGTACTTATCCCGTCTACGATTGGTTGGTTCAATAATGATGAACTTCTCTTGATTGGTTAACGTGTGTAATTGTGACGTTGCCACTTTTGGTCTCTATGTATTGTATATAAAAGATATTACAATTACATTATGTTCAATATATACATATTGCTATAGTATTAAATGTTTTATGAGAACAACGTATTTTATGAGCCATTATTATTAAATAGACGTGCCTTTGGAACACAGGAGGTTGTTGATGCTTTTATGATTCGATCGCAGCCCATAATTCTTGAGTTTTAACCGCAAGCCACTTCCATCCTGCGCAGAACGTTACTGCCTCATTAGTGGCGTATACCTCGGTCGTGTTGAACCTTGTGACGACGGGGGAGCAACTCGGCTTCTCAGACCCCCACTACCAGCCCATCCTGCGCAGTACGTTAATGCGTCTTTAATGGCATAGCTCGGCCCGCCTACCATAGAGAAGCGAGCACGTGGCGACAAAACGTCATACACGTGTTGCCGACGAATATTTTCTCGTCCGACTCGAAATGAAAATCGTTCCGTCACTTTCACCGGGCCGTTTCTTCTTCAGAAATGTCTACAGAATCCGATTATGTGTAGAGTTTTCGTGCTGGACGAAGAACTTTTCGAAAAAATACAAAAATATTGCGGAGAAACTACGCCCGTCGACACATTTTTGAACTTTGACATTAACTTTGCTATTTGGGTCTAAAAACAATTAACAAATTGTATACCATTACATTCGGAAAACTCTCCTCTATCTTTTAAGACGGATTCCTAGAACTTTCTAATGTTTTCACTTTACTCATGCAATACCTTATTTTTGTCGAAAATTCTGGGTTTTTATACAAGCTCGGTTTTTTTTCGACAATTGAAGAAGATGGAGCAATTCGATTTTCGGATACTTGATCAGGAAATTAAAGAATTTCATAGTGGTTGTAGGAAATCAAAAATCGTGCCCCACGATGATATTTTAATTATTTCTAGTGAAAATTTCATTTCAATATTTCTAATAATTCAAAAAAGTTGTAAGTGTATGGAGTGATGGCTGGGGCCTTCTCTTCAAGGGTCAACAAGACCGGGCAACAGTAAAGAAAACCTCAAGAACTAATTAATTAAACACAGAGATAATAATTGTTTACAAAATAAAAATGAATCAGAATCAGAAAATAGGGATGCTGTGTGCATCATTTGTCTGGTGCCATTTTAGAAAGCGATAGAATTTTGTATTTTTCATTACGTCGGTTAATTTCAAGTAAAATCGTTTCACTTTTAGTATATAGTATTGTAACAGCCATCATACCGCTATCAAGCCCCCGTCATAAAATAGAAAACAGTCGTTCGTACCGCCACGGACATTTCCAAATTCGAAGCTAATGACAGGGGCTCGTACGAACCTACATCTGCACACCAGATTCGCATGGAGATTTATTTATTTATTCATTTATTGTACTCGGGGTTTTTCGAGATCGTTTTGGGGCCCGTCCGACCGTCGTAAACCAGACCCGAAGGATTTCCCATTCTTCCATTCTTTATGATTCTTTTTCCGCTGTTGCTAATGATTTTCCTTCGACATCCTACTATCTACTGGTATTTAAGGGTGCTGGTGAGATGTAGTGAGAGTTTCCATTTGTATTTTACACTATTTTGTATTCACACTATCGCACTCAGTATAGTGCAATACATTCAGTATAATTAAATCACTATTACGTTATAATAAATATATTTGTCTGATGCATTTTTAGTAATAAAAACAATTATTATATATTAAACTCAGGTTATTGTTACAATTACTGTTTCAAACATTGTGACACGTCGTTTTAACGAAGTTCCCCTTAGTAATAGTTATTACAAACGCAGGGTGTACGTTGAAGGTTGATTTCAAAATAGTAAGACAATGTTGGTATTTATAAATTGAAATAATAAATGATTATTTTCAAGTTATTACAAAAAATTATCTGTACAATCTAAGAGATTTCCTCCTTTATCAGATATAGTCCCCGGAACCATTGCCGTACAAAGTACCCAACAAGTGTAAAACAAACAATCTAATATCTAAATTCTGGCGTTGAATCGATTGAAATAGTTGTAACAGCGTTTGATAAAATACAAATGGAATACAAATAATTATCGGTCTGAACGAAAATTTATCAAATCAATTGAATTTCGATAAAAGCAATCGAACTTGCTATCTCGACAGTCGGCGAGTTGGCGGAGTTATGGTGTTCGAGAAACTCACAGTCGAGGTACGCTGCTCCGGGTCCAAACTGAAAAAACATGGTCTTTAAGAAAACCGAAATCTTATTTAGCGCCGACAATAAGTCTCGACGAATTATAAATTCACGTAGCCTTCTTCCACAGGGACACATAGCACGCAGCAATACGTTGTTCGGCGGTACCTCTAGCGGAGGTACTATCTCCTCTTCTAAGTCCTCACAGATATGTTGGTTCTCAATTTATACCGGTATTTTCGACACACTGCTCAAAAAATCTGCAAAAGAACAATACAAATTTGAAATAAGTTGGAACCTGTCGATCTTCAATATCAGATTCGTAGATCGTTTGAATTTGCCACATTTCTCATTTCAATCAATTTCCAAACTTCAAAATGACAATTACGCTGTAAACTGTATCACCTTTTTTAAAACAAGAGAAAGCTGTCGATCACTAATTGTAAAAACGACTCTAAGGGTGTATCGCTTTTCAAAAATGACAATACGAAATTTTGACGAAGTACCCAACAAGTGTAAAACAAACGATCTAATATCTAAATTCTGGCGTGGAATCGATTGAAATAGTTGTAACAGCGTTTGATAAAGTACAAATGGAATACAAATAATTATCGGTCTGAATGAAAATTTATCAAATAAATTGAATTTCGGTAAAAGCAATCGAACTTGCTATCTCGACAGTCGGGGAGTTGGCGGAGTTATGGTGTTCGAGAAACTCACAGTCGAGGTACACTGCTCCGGGTCCAAACTGAAAAAACATGGTCTTTAAGAAAACCGAAATCTTATATCACACCGTTCCGTGCACACGTTTGGAACTTGATCACTGTTGGACGCGTGGTAATCCCCATATATCGAAATAATATGCGGCTTAAACTCATTTCAAATTTGCATTGTTTTGATGCAGATTTTTGGAGCAGGGTGTAGAAAATTCCGATACAAATGGACAACCAACATATCTGTGAAGACTTGGATGAGGAGATAGTACCACCGATAGAGGAACCACCGAACCACGTATTGCTGCGTGCTATGTGCCCGTGTGGAAGAAGGCTACGTGAATTTATAATTCGTCGAGACTCATTGTCGGCGCAGATCGAAAGAAATAAGAAATTACTTAGAAAATTTCGCGCACGGCGACGTTATTAACGACCGGAGCAAATCCTGTTGCGAGAAAGATATATGGGATTGCACACGTTCGACAGAGATCGAGTTCCAAACGGAACGGCAAGGGTTCCGTTGACTATACATATACATTCCTTCTTCTGGGAACAAGAAAAACCTAATTAGACAACTTATACATTATAATTATGAAACACATAAACAAAATATATCTTTTTTTCTCAACTCATTTCTGTTCACATATTCAAGAATTTATGTCCTGCAAATGGTTTGGTCAGCACATCCGCCACTTGCTCACCTGCATAGGTATACAGAGAGTTTCAAAATTACGGTACTTTCGGTGAATGGGGGGTTGGTTCCTGAAGTCATTTGATGTAACTTTTTCCTTAGTGTAAATGCAATTCGCGGCGTGGTTTACCAGTTATTAATGAATCTGGGCTCCGTACAAATAATCTTGACAATTACTCTTTTTCGAGTTCCAAGTAATTGCACAGTTTTCAAACACTTCTTGTGAATGCTAATTTAATATCTATGGAACTTTTCAAATATCTTATAACTCTTTTAAGGCAAATCCGACAGTTCTTTATTCCTTTTACTTGTATATCGACTCAAAATACTAATAGTTACACAGAAATCAGGTTGTGTACACATCATTATATACATTAAACAATCGACAACATATCGACAGGGTGCGGTCGATCGGGGAATTCTCAAAATCTTTCTCTTTAAGAGCCTTTACAATTTCTTCAAACCATATACAAAAATGTATTTAATTTACTTGACTTGATATTTATGACTTCAATCTCCCTTTTTTAATTTTCCACTGAAGAATACAGTTTTAACATACATATGATGGATTAAAAAATTTCATTGATTCGCATAAGCAATTATAAATCTAATGCGGCCCGGGTAAAAGTTTCATTACAGTCTACTAAATATTGTTGTTTAAAGCCATTTGCAACTAGACGAGCTTTATATTTAAACGGGTTTACAAATTCATCATTTTGGAAATACTCATTTATAATCTACAATGTTTTTATCTTTAGGATTTGGCACTAATGTCCATGTCTTATTAATCAACTGAGAATTGGTCTTTCTTTATGAGATGTTTACGTTAACTGACATGATTCAACACGAAAACAGAAAATACATTATCACAAGCCTTCAGGATTAAATCGTACCAGGTAGTAAATAAAAAAACTATTTGCTCGAATGATTTTTGATTCAACCTATTTGTTGAAATTCAACAGTACTAATAAACGTTATTGTTAGAAAAATATTCAGCTTGCACACGATCTACGAAAGATATTTTTTAACTTTTCTTTATAGGTAATAATTGCAACAGTAAAGAAAACCTCAAGAACTAATTAATTAAACACAGAAATAATAATTGTTTACAAAATAAAAATGAATCAGAATCAGAAAATAGGGATGCTGTGTGCATCATTTGTCTGGTGCCATTTTAGAAAGCGATAGAATTTTGTATTTTTCATTACGTCGGTTAATTTCAAGTAAAATCGTTTCACTTTTAGTACATAGTATTGTAACAGTCATCATACCGCTATCAAGCCCCCGTCATAAAATAGAAAACAGTCGTTCGTACCGCCACGGACATTTCCAAATTCGAAGCTAATGACAGGGGCTCGTACGAACCTACATCTGCACACCAGATCCGCATGGAGATTAATTTATTTATTCATTTATTGTACTCGGGGTTTTTCGAGACCGTTTTGGGGCCCGTCCGACCGTCGTAAACCAGACCCGAAGGATTTCCCATTCTTCCATTCTTTATGATTCTATTCCCGTTGTTGCTAATGATTTTCCTTCGACATCCTACTATCTCCTTTCCAACTCTCCCCTGTCGTTTTCCTCCCCTTCCTACTAGGATTTCTAGTGAAGCACCCCCAGATTACATACATTCAGTATAATTAAATCACTATTACGTTACAATTAATATATTTGTATGATGCATTTTTAGTAATAAAAATAATTATTATATATTAAACGAAGGTGTTTTAAATGAGTATTAACCTGCCCTCTAAAGGCGATTTCAACTTGCAACGCAGCGGGGTACATTGATACATTTTTCAATCACTTAGAAAACACTTTGCGATTTATGTTGTGTGTAGTTTCTGAATTCGTCCTTTACAAAATATTAAAAGGATGGATTAAAGCATATATTAGCATTTTTTTGGTATTAAGTAATTAGCTCAATTAAAGATTGTATAAATCAAAAGGTGAAAAATGTATCTATTTTCTCTCTGTCTCTCCTACGTTATAAAACTGAAACTATATTTTTAATTATTCGAAATGTTTGCTTGAAATCGAATAATGAAATATATAGTGCAATTGGCTTCGTTTCACATACAATGTTCGCGGAAAGGATTTTTTGCAATGTTAAGATGGAAAATTTTGCAAGAAATCTTTTGCAACGAGCAAACGTTATCATCCTCTATAAAATTATAAACAATAAACGTTTACATTTTCTGTTACTCTAAAACTTTTATAAAAACGCTCACTGTATGTTACAAGTATGTAACGCACAAACGTAATTCCATTTCAGAAAAATACTTACGAGTCTTATCCAATAAAAACACAAACCTGCTTAAACCAATAGCGCTATTATGAACAAACTTAAATTAATTAATTACATTAACTTCGCCATATTATAAATGTTCCGAGTTTGGTCGAAATCATCCGACGTACTTTCTTTCTCACTAACAATTCACTAGCAATCTTTCCCCTGTATTCTAGATTCCATGAAGTGAACGTTTCAAATAGATCATTTAAACAGGGATTTCTATAAATCTAGAGTATAAATATAGATATATATATAGTATAAATATAAATATATATAAATAAATATAGAGTATTTGATTTTATCGTGTCACAATCAGAATCAGTCGGTAAACTTACTCAACAACATATTCGTTACAGCAACGAGTAACAACAGAATTTGAGTGCAGAAATAAGTAACAAAACAAATGATCTTCGAAAGCTGTAGCGTCTATTATTCAAATATGATTGCAAGTTTTTAATAAATCAGAGGCAGTGATGCACAATCTTCATACGTCTCCGTGTAAGCACTTCCTGTCCAGATCACTCCGAAAAGCAAGCGTTCTAGACTGTTGATCGAAATTAGCAAAGTTCACGTCGAAAGATCCAATGATCCAAACTCTTGCTGGAAAATTTGATCTGCGGACGTCAGATCAATATATGTCTTCAATTTTGTTGTTAGTTACTTCCACACTTTGTAACGCCGTACAAAGTTTCAAACAGATGAAATGGAGAGTAGTAAATATCTGATCATCTATAATCATCAAAAATATCTATATCATACACTGAAGTGAATGTTCACATGAAAACCAATGTTTCATCACTCAATGTTTATCTTAATCCAATCGATTGAGATGAAGGTAAGGGCCGCAGTTGTCGTATCCATCACAATACCAATCCAATAATTAAAACCAGGATGCCATAGTAGTATTTTTAAGGCACTTCGAATGACTTTTTTAGTTGACTCGTGTTGCACGATAATCGAAAATGGAGTGTTCTCATTTGAAATGTTCCATTTAAGAATGCAACTCCATATTTGTAATAAAATGATATGTTGGCGATTCCGTTGCTAATTCCGAATGTTGGGAATTTATCGAGCAACAACCCGGCCCAACTATGATATTTGCAACATCTTGGCAATATAATGACCTTGTCTCTCGACAACACATCTTTAATCATTTTCGTAGATCTTAATTGTTTTAACAGATTCAAAAGATGCAGTTGCAACATATTTGAACATTCTGAGAAGAATAATAAACCAGTTCCTTTGGAAATAAATTCAACTTTTTTCTGCACTTTATGAGCTTTCTTGAACATCACTATTTGCAGATTTACATATTACTATAACTCAAATTCTTGTAACTATATGCAATATACGATATTTCTATCACACGATAATTGACGTAAAATATGATTCTGATTCAGATTCTGATAACACCCTGCGTTTACGTTTAAACCTGATTTATACTAGTAAAAAGAGTTGGCAATTGTACAGGCTGATTTCGCTATAGCATGCTCCTTAATTATGTGTATATGGTTCGTACTCAAGTCAGTACTACTCGGAGCTGACGAGAAGGCGACTATAAACAATGCGTATACGTTTGCCCCGAATGCCTTCTTGTCAGCTCTAGAACCTGGACATTCCAGGATACTGGAGACATGAACTAGTATAAATATACTAGGTTTATACTATTAGGTTAAATAATTATACTATTATACTATTAATTATAATATAATTAAATATACTATTAATATACTATTAATATAATTAAATATACTATTAATATACTATTAATATAATTAAATATACTATTAATTATAATATAATTAATTATACCAATAATTATAGTATAATTAATAATTATACTAATAATTATACTATTAGTCCAAATTTTTCGTTCAAATCGTTTACGAGCAAACTTATTATTATATGGCGGTTGTTAATGCAAACTAAAAGAAATATCTTTTTTTCTTCTTATAATTGTAATAAGTTGAACGTAATGTGACATTATTCTTAAATTTCTCAAATTCTTATTCATTTTTATTATAAATGCCTAAAAAATCGGCAGAGTCTACTTATTACAATACATACAATACAAGTATTATATACATATATTACCATGTTCATTTGAGCGGTTCAAACAGATATGTGATTGTTAATGTTCAAATTTATGCACAGAATTTAGGTCTTAATAAGAATGATTTCTTTTTAGGAATTAATTTTTCTAATTCGAGTACAACCATTCGAATACATGATCTCGTTTTCAGGTGACGTTTGTGCGTTAATGTCCTACAGATACAGATTATATAGAAAAACACTAAATATATATTAATAAAAATATGAACAGATTAAATTCAATTAATTAAAAGAAAAATTATACAATGGAGGTGATTCTACATGAAAAAATAAGTCGAAAATAAGGAATAAGATTTTTTCCACTTAGGGCTCCGTTGTCGAGAAAATCGACTTTGTATATACTCAGCGAGCACGTTGTTACACGTGAGTTTGGTTTGCAATAATTTGCTTTTTTTATTTTCATTATTATGTAGTTCAGCAACGCGACAAAGAGGGCCACGCGGTATTTTCAAGTTATGTTTATATAATTTCTTTAAATTGTTGACTTAGACCACTTTCATAATTATGGGCACATATATGTTTGTGTTCAGCTCTGCCTAATAATTCTTAATAAACTCCTAGGGAAATATAATGAAACGGACTCACCAGAGATGAACTCATTGATATAGTTGCCACCTATTACCAGCAACTCAGTAATGCAACAACCTGACGTCGTATGCGCATTCATTAATTCCATTATCAATCATAGTCACATCACAACCTTCAAAAAATAAAGATATTTTATACCCTATATATATATTTTATAATATTTTATACATATATATTTTATACCCTAATAGAAAATTCTAATTTACAATTGTTAAGATTGAAATTTCTTAAATTTCAATAATTACAACAAAATTTTCAACCCAAAGGTAATGAAAATAATTAGGAAATAGCAAATAATAGAACAGAAAGATGAAAAGGTTCAATAAGCATAAAGAATGAAAGCGAAGTCGACTAATATATTTGAATCTTACACAAATTAATTGAGAATTCTATTCTCAAGTATTTGTAGGGCACGCAAATTAGCCATTCCAAGATGGCCGTTCCATGGCACCGGTGAAGTCAATATGGCGGATTTCGAGAAAATTACAAGCTTCCTCCGCTGTTACCACTGAAATGTTCACAAAGTTAATTTTTTCAAATACAATATTTACATTATTATTCACATTATTGATAAAGAAAAATTACAACGAATACAATTGTTCCAATGTATTTAATTGTAAGACAAAAAATTTTAGCAGCTCTACTACCTATATATAATCGTATTGCAAAATTTTTTGCAGTTCGAATTTGTCACAGAGTTGCTATTAAAATTGAAAAATTGAGAACTATCACAAATTAATGCGTACCGGTTGTCTCAGTAAGATCGAAGTTGATTGCTTTCCGAACCATGATTCGCTCCGCGAAAACAAAATGGTTCAAGGTGGTTCAAAATGGTTCCCTTCTGACGTCACACTAACGTACAAAAATATAGTCGAATTAATTAGTGGATAAGATGATACAATTACGAAAACAGAAGCGCAAAAAACCGATGAAAATCGAAATACCGTGAATTAATGCAGAAACAAAGCAATACACCACTGAATTTACGAAAAATTATTACTAAGAATAATTGTTAATAACTAACTGGTATAAAAAATTTAAAAAAAACGTATTCTACAGAAATTCTTAAAGAAACAAACGAAGAGTTGAGGGGAAAATGCATGAAAAATATCGAATTCGAATTAGTTTGAACCACTTTGCGACCGAGACGCGTAGTAAAAATCGAGAAATTTCGAAAAATGCAATTTATTTATATACCGATAATAATAATAATTATATATAAATATAATAATAATATAATATAATTTATGCATATATACCGAGCTGCGAATAATAGAAAATGAAAGATTATTAATTCTTCGGTTATTAATTTCTGCATCATTCGCGGCAACATACTGACTTTATTGTTCACAATATTAATTGTTGAAGGAAGCACTCACCTGTAGCTGCTTACGGCTTGCCGGTCGGTAGAAGACAGCAATCCTCTGTAAGATTGTAGGCACAAGGTGCTACGT
This sequence comes from Megalopta genalis, assembly GCF_051020955.1. NCBI lineage: Eukaryota > Metazoa > Arthropoda > Insecta > Hymenoptera > Halictidae > Megalopta > Megalopta genalis. The sequence goes on along the minus strand of NC_135026.1, from coordinate 10,461,962 downwards.
TGTTCGGTTTGTGAAGAAGGCAACAACAACAAATATGGCTCCTATTACCGTTTCGTCAGCCAATCGTACGAAAATCTTTTGGGAATGCAGAAAAATACATTTCTCGCGGCATAAAATTGCGAGAAAATCACGGAAATGATGCTAAACGTCGCATAAAAACGCGAAAAAAGTACTGTCCCTTTGATTCTAAGAAAATATGATGAAATATGCGTCGTATATTAAGAACAATCACGTACGATTGAACATGTGTGTAAGTAAATTTGTGTGTATAAGAACGCTTTATTATGATCGCGGTTTTGCTCGTCCTTGTTTCGGCAGCGGTAACGATTTGACATTTGTACGCATCTAGAAAATTCGAAGTTATGTTCTTCTGTATGTAAAGTTTAGTGCCTTTCCTGCAAACATTATCCAACAGAATACATCGGATAGAAATTGTATAATTTATATAAAAAATACAAAAGAAAATTGAGAAACATCATTTTCACGAATTTAGATACATCGAGTATCTTGTATATTTCATTTCTACTAACAATGTTGAATATTATATGAAGGCAATAAGAGTATTAATCGCGAAAAATAATAAATAACAAATAAATAATAATACAATAATACAATAATAAAATATATTAATACAATAATAATAAAATGTAATAATACAATAATACCATTAATAATAGAAATTTAAACATATTTTCTGTATTCTCATACATCGGATACATCGGATAGAAATTGTATAATTTATATAAAAAATACAAAAGAAAATTGAGAAACATCATTTTCACGAATTTAGATACATCGAGTATCTTGTATATTTCATTTCTACTAACAATGTTGAATATTATATGAAGGCAATAAGAGTATTAATCGCGAAAAATAATAAATAACAAATAAATAATAATACAATAATACAATAATAAAATATATTAATACAATAATAATAAAATATAATAATACAATAATACCATTAATAATAGAAATTTAAACATATTTTCTGTATTCTCATACATCGGATACATCGGATAGAAATTGTATAATTTATATAAAAAATACAAAAGAAAATTGAGAAACATCATTTTCACGAATTTAGATACATCGAGTATCTTGTATATTTCATTTCTACTAACAATGTTGAATATTATATGAAGGCAATAAGAGTATTAATCGCGAAAAATAATAAATAATAAATAAATAATAATACAATAATAAAATATATTAATACAATAATAATAAAATATAATAATACAATAATACCATTAATAATAGAAATTTAAACATATTTCCTGTATTCTCGTGATTTTTCTAGACTTTCTCATGGTCCTTTTATTTTCATAACCTTTATACGTATATGTCAGAAATTTTTTGCATTGGACAAATCAATTTGGAAAGTACATAGTTTGATAGATTATGTAATTGTCAGTAAAAAATGTCTTTACCGTTTTTTTAATAAAGTTGGTAGTTCTTGAGTTATTCAAGAAAATGTACTTTCTCGCTAGTACTCGCACACCGAGTTGTTTCTATATAAGCCGGCTGCGGGCAACCGTTCCTTGTGTAATATGAAAGGAGAGATGTTTAGCACTCCCCTAGACAAGGATGGAAAACACATAACTGGTAAGGCACTGTCGCTCTTTAGCGGCTCTTACCACAATTTTTTTTTTATTATTTAACTGCAGAAGTGAAGGTATTAAAGTTGAAATAATTGAATAAAATAATTATAATAATTATATTACGTAATATTACGTAAAATCGATAAACAGCGTGATAAGACGCTATTGATCTTTGGCAGCATTTTTTTAATTGCGAAAATGAAGCTATTATACCTATAATAATTATTATTACGACATTAATGAAGAAATATATAATGTTAAATCAATAAATTGAGAGGCTAAATACGTGTAACTGAAATGTAATACAATTTAAATTGGAAACAAGGTTTCTGCTGCAAATATATATATATATATATATATTCAAATATAATAAATGAAATTTAAAACTTCGATTGCTAAAAAAATAATTACTACTGGATATAATTTTATAGCCTGCAATAATGATTATTAAAATATCGTTTATTTACTGTGTTAAAATATTGTTCCATTAATTAATTTACGAAATGGTTCGGTTCTTGGAACGTTTCGATTAAGTATTACAATGAACTCTGACTCTAAGCTATAAAAAATCTTCTATTGTAAATACTTATATTAAACAATTATGCGATAGAAAAGTCTATAGGATGCAACGTCTGTGTCACAGACTTAGAGAAATCATAAAAGCTACCATAACACAAATGAAGTATACAGTATACTCAATTCTCGCTAAGTAAGAAGCTTAAATATGTTAAATATTGGTAACGATGACTGCGATAGAAAAATGATGAACGAAGCTCCAGGAGATAATGCGAAAGAAATGTAAGTTTCGAAGTTATAAAACCAGAGTGAACATAAAATAAAATCAACTTCTATTGTAATAATTGTAATATTTATTATCACAAACTATGAGTTAAAATCGTACACAATTATGTAAGAAAGATTAACCGTGGTGTTTATAATTGTTTCCTTCTCCCTAGATAATTTCATGGTACGGAGACGATGTTCTTCAATATGGTTCGAAGAATCGTTCGATTCTACATCGTTACAAATATAAAAATTCGCTGCCATACAAATACATATTACACTAAGGATCGTCTGATACTTGTAATCGTCGCTGTTCACAGTAGACAGAGGATCTCTCCTATAGCTTACAATTTACCGATTTTATACATTTGAAAGTTTTTCTCAGACATTCGGTAGAAAATATTTACCCAATATATTCTATCGCCGATAAAACGGATCAAAAAGTCGATCGAAGGCACCTTTTTTGTAAGACATTAATTATACTTACAATTACATAAAAATTATATTGCTTTAATGCACTACTATATACATTGGTGACCTAATGTTATCGATACATATGAGTTTTCCATTGTTGCCTTTTCTCATGCATGTTACAATGTAAGGTGCTCGTGTTTTGAAAAATTTGTCGTAAAATATATCTGTATATTTATGTATATATATATTTATATATATAATTATTTATAAATTTGCTTAAATGCATAAAACGAAACTACAGTTCACAAACGCATCGATGTGTTGCAATAGACGCTCCATATTATATTCGATAGAATCGCATGTTTTTCCAAAAATCCACGAGTCTCTCCCGCAATTTCGTTCTCGCGTATTAAATGAACCGTAGCTTCGAGACAGGCTAGATCGGAACTTGGTTGTTCGATGATTACTCATCAACTCGATTTGTTGATTTCTTTAACACATTGCTCTCTCATGTCGCGGCGTTTATATATATTTATATCTCGTATATAAATATATATATATAAACAATTACTGCGGTGCATATAACGATAAAAAAGAATTCTTAAACAATAACAAGATATACCACATGATACTAAAATCACAAAAACGCTCCCGATACTCCGAGCAAAGGGGTTCCTCGCTCGTTTCTCGACGACGCGAACGGCTCATTACCACACAAGGAAACGTTGCGAACGTCTCTCCGTGAAGTCAACAAAAATAATACCGGTCGGTCTCCTTTCGTCGTTATTTTTTTCCATTTTTCGTTTTATCGTTCGCTCTTGAAGCATGTCTCGTTGTTGCTCGTTGTTGCTCGTGAACGCAACGACCTCAGGAAAAAATCTTACGAGAAAGTATGTGTTGCGGAGATCAGTTTGGTATTTTCGCGGGCAACCTCTATCCGACAGAGAATGTTCTGAGTTCGCTTTCACGCTTTCGTCTTTATAGGATGAATCGCGTAAACTGTACAACCTGATTAATTTCGTTCTCGGGACAAAACGATCTATGCACTTCTCGTTACACACAAATGTCTAGACAATAAGCAATTTAATAATGTTCTTCGCACTCTTTTCTTATTTTATCTTGCATTTTTCGACGATTCCATGTCATATTTCAACAATTTTTCGGTGTATAATTCACTTCGGATTTATCTTAATTAGTACTTATCCGTAATCGTATCTCTACTTAATACGTTAAAGTCACATTTGCCTTCCCTGGATAGCTTGTATCCTACCTTAAACATACTATATGACTGCTTGCTTGCGCGACTCTCTCGAATGCATGTTTTCGTGCAATAATATTAAAACGCCGGAATCGGTCCAGATAACGTTCATATTATCACGAATTCGAGGACGGTACAGTGATTTCTCCCTAACTGTCGCCGGGTTGGAATTGTAACCAGTCGGTTTAAGAATCGAAGTCGCGATTCTTTGAACTCGCGACTCGCTTTTATAGTTGCCGACACAACTCGTGTGTGTGCGAGAGAAAGATAGAACGAAACTCGAACGAAACTATCTGGAAAGATAGCGGCCAGCATGCCGGTGTACATTACTATGAATACATTGTAATGTTAGAATAAAAACGATAACTTAAACTCTTTTATTTCTAATTTTTTATATATGAAAATTTTTTTAATACATTGATTAGATTTCTCCAATTAAAATGATACCAAACATGACATGCTTTAGACCATACTTAATTATACGTAGCAAGTGACTTATTTTATTTGCGAAAAAAGCATTTAAAAAAACTGATTCTTAATGTATGAAATATCATGTATGTCGTTCGAAAGAAAATATCAATCAGTAAAGTTATGCTATTCGAACCTACGTTCGACGACAGTAGGAACAGACATGGCTCGGTTCGTTTGTTTTTTTTCGTAAAAAAAATCAGTTTTGAAATGTTAACATTCAGAAAAGTTGTATCATTGTATTATGAGTTGTCTTCCGGGAATTCGAGTCAAAGGAGCCGTGTCGCGTATAGTATAGTGTCGCCTTAGTGTCGGCGTAGCGAGAATATCGATAAATTACAGGGCCGTGACAATATCACGGCGTCGTTCATGGCAGACCAAAATTACGTCATTTAGGGAGGCATTACTGTATTTCGAAAAAATCATGTAACGGAAATTTGTTCACTACGATGAATCGAAAAGAATAAAGAAATAATTTCATTCGAACGAACAAGAGACCATTGTAAACAGAGGTCCCTGTGAGACGTTCAATAATATGAAGAGTAATTGAAACAAAATAAACACATTAATCTCGTAGATCGTTTAAAACGAAAACGGTACGGATGGTCGTTTCACCGTCGTCAAAAATAATCAGGATGAACGAGTTTAGCGCAACATTAAGAACAATGAAACACCAACATTTTAGATTTTAGAAAAGTTTTGTTCCTGTTTCTGTTCTAGAAGAGCTCGTCGTCAGCGATTCAAATGCCATTCATTCGGAAACAATGCGACAAGCTGAGAATGCTTGTTCCTTTAACGTCGGCAAAACAGATTTCACGTGTTCTGATATGGCAATCAACGGTGCGACGGTCGCATCATTACGGACAAACGGTCTCGTGCGTAAAAACTTGGTACAGTTTCACATTTAGTAGGAAATTTGGTCCGACAGTTCTTTACTAGCTGTTGACTGCGTTTTACGGGGCAACGTCCGATCACATGTGAATTGTTGCCGCCGTGTAACGTGCCTCACCTCTTCGCCAACTCCACTGGCTTGGTCGATACTGCACAACAAACAAGCAAACACGAAAGTTAGAATATAAACTCGTCAAAACTTTTTGATGCATATTGCGTTCATAAACACGTTTACAAATGTGTCGAATCCTTACCCTAATTAACATCTGCCCGGACGCACTGTGAGGATTGCGATAAGCGTATGCAGCCCAGCCCACTAAACCTACGCCCAGACCGACCACCATCAGGATTCCAATTATTCCAGAAACTCCCATGTTCATATTGCTGTTCCGAGCTAGAAATGAAACAATGAAATAAAATTATGAATTTTTGTAATATTCAGTAACTTTTCTTCTTTCTGTAGATGAGATGCTCATTAATAGGCGAGAACCATTCAAGTCTATGGACAACATGCGGAAAACTAGTTCACGTAAATGAACACGTTACTTAACCAGTTAAATGGACAAGACAAGTCAACTCGTCGCGTCGTTTTTATTCGACTTTTTCTTTCGTCGCCTTTACAGATCCTTGTTCATTGAACTAGTAATTCCAGTATCTTCCATTGCATCATAATTTGTGTTCGTACCAATCGTTACGCGTTTATTAATGAAATTGTTCTCGAACATAATAAACATTTCGTACAGAGTAGTATGCAAACAATTATCTATATACATCTATAAATCTATATACATAATTTCAACAACCGAGAACCAGGTCGAGGAGATGGGCGGTTAAATGTGATGGAAAATATCAGAGAAGAATAAGTAAACAACTTAGTGCAGTGATGCTGGTTGAAAGGAAGAAAAAGAGGAAAGTAGAGAAATATGAATAATATAGGGAATAAATAAAGGAGAATATTACAGGGAAAGGTGGACACTCGGGAAACAGGTAGAGAAGAATGAAAAAGAAATCGATGGGAAGTTTGGATAATCTTAATGAAAGGGGATGTAGAAGTACAAAAGCTGTAAAAAATGGCTACGATACGGAACTCGAGGTGTACACCAAGATGCAAGAATGCAAGTGTAGTAAGTTGGTTGAGATATCTGAAATAGGAGGGAAAAGGGGAAAGAATATAACAGTAATGGTAAGATTAAAATGTGGAAATGAAGAAAAAATGAACAGATACTGGGAAGAAAACGATAAGAGAAAGTGAAACCTATGAATTTGGGTGAATTGCTGAGGATTGAAGGGAAAGGTGTGGAGCAGAAGTGGTTTGAGAAAAGGAGGGTAAGTGAGGAGGTAAGATAGGGACCGAAACACCAAAGATATTAAGGAGCAACAAGATTTGTTGTTGTTGTTTGTATGGTTTGAATAGTTTCATTTGGTAATGTCCTGTTCAGATTGCTTCAATCTTAATATAACTGATAAAAGATAGTTTGTTTTTCTCGTTTCGTTTTACTTATGTACAGATGAAGATGTTGTGCTATTTTTTTTATTTGTGTTTTGTATTTTTAGCACTACTATCACTACTACTTACTATTACTAATGCTGCTGCTACTACTACTACTGCTACTACTATCACTACATAATTTTAACATACAACCTATCGGATCTCTTAATCAATTTTTTAACATGATATATACTAAGTTCCTTCTTCAAGTTTCTTTCTAATATTATAAAATCATTGAAATCTCTGTTATTCTATAGGCAAATTGTTAATGATTTTCAAGGTTTAATTTACATTTCTGGAAGACATATTTTGGATTTCCAGCCAATTCCACGTTCATCTCGCTGACGGTGACGGTCTCCTCGGAGTGCATGTGCACGACATGATTGTACTCTTCTTCGTGCTCTTCGTACGCTCTGGTCCTTAAGGGACAATATTCGACATCCTTGATCTTCCTGGTTTCACAACCTTTCGACAGCCAGTCCTGCCGCGACCTGAACGTCCCCGTGCTGCACTGATTCAGCAACGAGCACCATTTGCAGTCGAAGTCTTTCAATTTGGTCAAGCAATCCTTGCAGTTGTCCATTTCCAGACAGGTGGGCAACGCGTTCAGGTAGATCACGGTCCAGTTCCTGATGTCCTGCCGGTTGAAGTTGACGCGGTGATACTCGTATATGGTCTTTCTGCGAACAACTAGAGACGAAAACGAAATTAGTTTAAGGACAGCCACGGTTCGGTAGCTCGAGGCCGAGACTATATACTTACAGAACGCTATTCTGTCCATGATGTAAGCGTCGCTGAGGCCAACTTTAACGGGATGCGCCGTGTCCTCGATCTTCTTCACCATCAGAGGGATCACTGAGTAGACGAACACGATGTCGCCGTTCTGGTGCAGAGTCACCTGGAAGGTGAACGCGCCGGCATCCGGTTTGTCGTGGAGGGACACCTTCTCCCATTCAACCGTAAACGCCGTTCCTGCAATTGACCGTCGTCGTCGATTATATTTATCCCCCAGAGCGAGAGGTTTCCTGTGTCAAACGCGACTGCGATAGTCACAGGCCATTTTTATTAGACCTGTTTTGCGATCACCTGCCGCACAATCGCCGCCGAAGACTCACCGTTGTCAGCGTACTTGACGAAACTGTCGTTCGACAGACGCGTGTCGAAATTCGCCATCAACGGGGCAATGTACTGTGTAGCTGCCAGCCAACTGTGAACATACTCGCCGGTGTACAGGAAGCCGCCGGTGGCGATAGTAATGTTGCGCACTTTGTGTCCATAAAATGGGAAGTCGAACTTCAGCTTGACGGTCTAGACAGAAACAACAAATATTGCCGTTAATAGTACTAATAATAATATAATATAATAAAAGCGTCGCAAGGTTATCGAATGATCTTCCAGTCACAAGCTGTGATCATTTTCGAAAACTTGTTCTCATCGTCGCACGGTTCATCGAATCCTTTTCTTGGCAGGTTGTTCAAGGTCATTGTAATTGGTACGAACGCTGCAGACCGGCCGATTGATGAATTTTATGTCATCGTGTGTTAATAAAGCGAACTTACTGTAGCTCGGCGATGACTCTGGCTGAGTAGATAATTAACCTTCAGTTCCGGATGATTGTCTATGTCCACCCAGTACTTTTTGCCCACGGCCTCGTCGATGGTGAACGTGCTGTTGTAATATTGATGCGTGTCGTACTCCATTTTCGTGATATTATGCTGCGTTAGAGTCTTGTTCGTTAGGTCCGAGAATTTCTCAATCGAAATGTCACCGAGATTGCTGTCGGACTCGTCTTTGTCGTCCGCAGCCTCGCTGGTCGGCTCTGTCGCAGCTTTTGCGGAGTTTCTGTTCGCCTCCGTCGGTGTTCTCTCCGGTGCGGTTGCCCATTTCGACAGGTTCATCCACCCGTTTTGCCCGACCTGCGGTGAAAATAGAAATCTCAGCATTAGTAAAACTAGTAATAAATAAGTATATATTATATAAGTATATAAGTATAAGTATATAAGTATAAATTAGTATAACTAGTAATAAATCTTGTCTAAATCCTCCAATTAGCTTCTCCCACCTGTCTCATAGACTTCTCCTACCCATATTCACTGAATATTTTCGGATAGTCGATCACTCTTTTAGATCATTTTTCTTGCACTTCTTTCCAAGTTCTGCTTACTTCTTTCTGAGACACATTTTTAGAGATTTTAGAGATAAACTTTGTTCAGTTCCTTCCAAAAACTTTGCTAGCTCATCGCATCAATTCTCTTATTGACCATTCCCAATCATTTCTTCTCTAACTTCTCCCACCAATTCTTACAGGTTCCTCTCCAAAAATGCCATCCGCTACCAGTTATTTTGTGATTATTTTATACAATTCTATCAGTTCTTATTAGACATTCTTATCCTTCCTAGCTCATCCTACCTATTCTCACAATCTCCTCAGAAACATTGCTTAACTTTTTCTATCACTTTTCATAGTATCTATACTTAGCCCTTCCTATCTGATCGGGCATTCCCACTAATTTCCTTCCTAGCTATTTTCCTATTTTCATAGTCTTCCCAGAAACATTGCTCATCTCTTCTCATCAGTTCTGATTGAACATTCCCACCAATTTCATATCCACCTCCTCCTGTTTTCACAGATTCCGCCCAGAAATATAGCTTAGCTCTTCCTATCATTTCTCATAGCATCTACTTAGCCCTTCCTATCTGATCGGGCATTCCCACTAATTTCCTTCCTAGCTATTTTCCTATTTTCATAGTCTTCCCAGAAACATTGCTCATCTCTTCTCATCAGTTCTGATTGAGCATTCCCACCAATTTCATATCCACCTCCTCCTATTTTCACAGACTCTGCCCAGAAATATAGCTTAGCTCTTCCTATCACTTCTCATAGTATCTACTTAGCCCTTCCTATCTGATCGGGCATTCCCACTAATTTCCTTCCTAGCTATTTCCCTATTTTCATAGTCTTCCCAGAAACATTGCTCATCTCTTCTCATCAGTTCTGATTGAACATTCCCACCAATTTCATATCCACCTCCTCCTGTTTTCACAGATTCTGCCCAGAAATATAGCTTAGCTCTTCCTATCAGTTCCTATTGGACATTCTCACCAATTTCATCTCCAGCTTCTCCTACCTATTGTTACAGACTTCCTCCAGAAACTTGACCTAGCTCTTGCTATCCTATATATTCTCACAGCCTCCTGCACTAAACTTTATACTAACCCACGTCTTATTCGCATTGGCGGCCGTCTGCGGGAAGATGACGACATTAGTGTTCTCCTGTTTCGCCTTTGTTGTCGTCGAAGCGGAGGAGACGGTTGAGGATTCGCCGGTGTCCGTCGAATAGGACACGTTCGCCGGTGTGTTTCGAGTGTCGACAGCTACTTCTGACTGCTGTTGTGGCTGCTGCAATTGCTGCTGCTTCGACTGTTGTTGATCCGGTTGTTCTTGCTGCTGCTGGGGTTGCGACTTGGGCTGTTCCGAGGTGGCCTGCTGGAAGGCAGGCACTGGTGTCGAAGTGTATCGGTCATGGAGTACCAATGTGTCTAGCTTATCTTGCACATCCCGGCGCTCCCTAGCCAGCTCGTGATCCTCGTCGTCGGACAAGTAGGAGAATTCGATTGATCCATCGTCGACCAACGATTGGCCTCTCGACTGATCCAGCTGGTACTGGTAGTAACGATCTGTGAACATTCGAACGAAGATTATTAATAACTTGTGTTGCTGGATCGCGATTTTGAATTAACAACTGCTTCGACATTTGAGTCCTGGAATCTTGAGAACCGGGATATTATCAACGTTTCGCATCAATTCGGTGATATTCTCTCTCATTCTCTCTTATCTTTCAGCTTGAATAGACAGGGTAGCATAATAATTCTCATGCACAAGCTTAAAATTGCGATCGTATCGCCGCGCTAGGGGTCAAGAGAGCCCCAAAAGCTAACTCCAACCCAAAAGCGATAAAAAGTTCCGTTCCATAAGTGCCCTAAAAATTAAAAAAAAAAAACTGTACGAATTGAACATTCGTGTCACTGCGTGGTATAATTATTTTCATTTTTATTAATCATTAACGCGGCTAAACGATTTCAAAGAAGCACACCTCAAAACGACTGGAACATAAAATTTTTATTTACAGTGCTGTTGTTTTCTTAATTTTGCACATGGTAACACGCGTACTAGGCATGTATCGATAGTATTAATTTTTGTTGACTTATACATATATGTCAGTTAATGTTTTTTTTTTATTCATCCTATACTTTTAGAACATACAGTAAATTCTCCCCAATTGACCCTCAGATTGTACACAGAAATGGACAATTTAGGAAAACGGGGTACGATTATTCGAGCCTCGCGGCTCTCGTTTTTATAATTGTTGGCAATCGGTAATCGTATCTCCTCTTCCAAAATTGTCCGTTTTTGTGAACAATCTGAGGGTGACTTAGGAAAAATTTACTGTATTTAGTAAAAGTCAGTAATATTATTATAACATAAATTATCTGCTACTATATATATATATATATATATATATATTATATTCAATTTGAAACTTAATCCTAGTACTGCAAGACATTTTTGTTCGATAATGTCGTCCAATAATATTACTGACTTTTACTAAATACAGTAAATTTTTCCTAAGTCACCCTCAGATATATATATTATATATAATAATACATATATTATATATAATAATATATATGTAATATATAATAATATATATATTATATATAATAATATATATGTAATATATAATAATATATATCAAAGATTCAAATTGAATATTTGGTCTAGCATTTGTAATATTTGTATCGTTGTATATCGTTATTTATAAAGGTTGTTAATATATTAATAATATATTATATATAATATAATAACAATTTTATTAAATGTTTCGTGTTAATAAGATCATATACAGGATGCCCCACGCAACTATAGCCATGATTTTTTTATCACTTCCGACAGACAAACGTGTTCCGAGCAAAAGTTAATCAGTTTTTTAATTAGTTACGGACTACAGTATAAAAAATTTCAGAAAAATCTGTTTTGTTGCGAAAAATCTAGGTCATCTTCATTCTTATGAATGGCATGGCATATTTTTTACTTCATATTACTGCAAGTCGTGCCAACACCACGAATTCAACGGCCTGTGGTATCATGACCTTCGGATAACCTTGACATTTAAAAAAGCGAATTCAACGAATTAATATATTTTTGTTGAGAAATATGCGAAAATTAACAATATTAATGTTCTTAATGAAGGGAATTTTTCGACGGATACAACAATTTGAAGAAAGACATCAATATTGTATGAAAATATATAAAATTCTGAAGAAGCATATAGTTCTACAAATGATGATCTATAGTACATGTATCTTTAATGTAATTTATTTTTAATTTAATTTAATTTAATATAATTGTATTTCGTTTCACCTTATTTTATTATTTCACAATTAATATTAATTAATTTTTTTTTAGTAAATATATGTTTCGTTAAGCAACTTTTAATAAACATTCTACATACACATGAAGCAAAAAGTATATTCATCTGTTGCAATAAAGCTACAAAGATACATGATACACAATAAACATAAAAAGGGAGTTTCGTCCAGTCACTACAGAAATGAAATAAAAACAGCTCGTTTTTTCCATTAATTTTGGCAAGTTGAAAATAGCATAATAACGTTATTAAAAATGTTCTCACGTCTTCACAAAACTTTACATTACTTTTCTCCCAAATGCATCGAATCCGCAATCTAACAATTACCATCAGAAAAGTTCAACAGCTGCGTCTAGATCTTCCGAAAATTCGCACGAAGCTTGTTCCACAGTCCCGAATTTCATTCGTGACCTGTACAGCCTATTTGTAGCATTCTTTTTCCTCCGTTCGAAGAAGGGAGCGTAGGTTGGCCCCGAGACTCAGGTAGATCGCAAACTAGTTCTCTCGACGGATCAGTCCACGTGCGAGAGAAGAACTCGTTGCCCGTGCATTCCCTCGAACGTCACGTGACTCTATCCGCGACGTCACGGATGAGCAGTTCAGCAGATTCGGAGTAGGGGGGGCAGGGTGGTCGACCGACACGACATGACCAATCGCAGACGTGAGAGCGTCCCTGGCAACCCTGCTGCCCTCTATCCCTATACTCTGCTCGATGCTTATCCGTGACGTCACCGGCGGGGGTCACGTGACATTTGGAGGAATGCACGGCAACGATGCTCGTGACGGGACCACGTTCGCGACCAGATAGAGCAATAATTGGCGATCCGACGGACAGATACTCGAGGATACACGAAGATTGACGTCACTACGAATATCTATGCGCCAAAAGCCGGTTCGACGAAACATCCAGCTCTCCGGAACGTTGCCTACCCCGGCTCCAAACGGCCGACAATTTATTCGAGCCTCGTTCAACTTTATTCCGCTCGTAATTGTTCTTTCCGGCCGAAACAATATTTTCCCTGCTGGCTCGCTCGCACACGAGCTTCGCGCGAACCGGCTCGATTCATGACGCACAGCGGGGTATGTATGTATTTAGCGCAATCGGCGCGCCAAAATTATAATCATTTTCGTTTTCCTAAAAACGAGTGGAACTTTTTTCTTATGTAGCTGGAATGTATGTATGTATGTATATGAGCCGTTTATTTTGAAAATGGCGAAAGTGGCTATAAAGTGTTTTATAAACTAACTTTCGATGAAAAAGATGAATTTCTAACTTTGGATTTGTCACCAAAAGGAGGAAGACCCAGGCGTTATTCACAAATAGAAATGGATCCGTTATACGCTGGATCTCGTCCTGTTTCTTCAGCAAAATACAAAGACACGATGGACTTGCTTAATTATATACCCCAAATATACCACAGTTATTTAAAAAATTTGAAACGAAACACGATTTCCGAGGACTTAATCACTCCTATCGATGACGACAATGAAATTGAACCGATGTATTTTCATATAAATTACTTATACTTATGTTTCAAAATGTACTAATTATTTTTGTATTTTATGAATATTAAAATAAAAAATACTTGAATCAAACCTTTACATTAAATATGTTCATGGTATAAATTATTATTATATGTGTAATTTATTCAACAATTTTAGTCAATCACTGTCCTTTCAAAACATCACTTCAGTAAAATACGTCGGACAAAATTAATATATGTCAGTCATTTTTCTGAACTATTTATTTTGAAAGTGGCTTAAGTCACTTTACCGTAATGAAAAGTGGTGATTTTTTAATGTTTATACGAAATTATTTATACCGAGAAAAATATCAGTATCCTCAGATAACAAATACAAGTAAATCTTCTCGAAAGTTAGCATCCATATTTTTAAACGTGTTCAAACGCAAACCCTGAAATATATCGACTTAAAAACAAAGTGACTTATACCACTTTCAAAATAAACGGCTCATATACAACTAATCTAGAGTAACATTATGTCACAAACAATAGTAGCGTTTACAGCGGAGATAAAAACATATGCAGAATGTAATAGTAGGTATGAAAAGTAATTTTACAGCTTTTTGTTTTATTTTCTTCTGTGGTTTTTATAGAACAAAAAATCGAAAGTAATTAAGTGCTGCGATTTTGTACCCCAGAACGTCTCTTTATTCCTGTTTATCAATGTTTAGATATTACTCTATAATAAATTAGGTGTCAAGAAATGCTTAGATATATATTTAGCTATTTTCACGAAGTGAAGTGTGGTGCAGTATTCGCCATTACTTTTATATAAATAATTTTATATAAAATAATATATATATGTATATATATAATATATATTAATAATAATAATAATTATTATACTTATATATAATAATAATAATAAATAAATAAATAATAATAAATATACTAATAATAGTATATATATATAATATAATAATATAATTTTATATAAAAGTTAAACAGTATTTAAATATTGAAAAAGTTCGCTATATAAAATTTCCAAATGATTCTCTTTTTTTCTTTTTTAAATCAAGACCATTTTGATTTGCTATATGTTAAAATGTATTTATTTTGTTCCATTCTATTGTAGCTGAACGATATATAAATATTATGACCATTAGGCAAATAATGCTGTAATCTTGTTGGCGCGGCAATCGGGCCAAATACATACACGCCACTATGTAACGAGGCGGACACACGGCCCACACGAGCCAGCCAACGACGGTTCCGCGCATCAGCCTCGTCTGAACGTCGAGACGGTGATAATTGTGCTGGATTTTTTTGTCTGTTCCGAGCATATTCGTTCTCGTTTCAGGCGCGCTCCAAGAAATTTCGAGAAGGCAAAATTGCCAACTCTTCGTTTTCGAAGATGCACAGTTAGTAGACTCGGCTCGGTGGAATTCGATGCCTGTTACATATTCGCTAGAATGGCTTATCCTGCTAGGGCTGCTAAGATTCGTGCCTAAAAAGTTCCATTAAAAGTTCGATAGCTGGTGGAAAAGAAATTAAAATATCACGTGATTAATATATTCATTTAATATACAGGGTGTCCCAGGTTTTAATGTTCAAACTTTGTCAGTGTATTCTATGGCACAAAGTAAGACAAAAATGTTATGTAAACATAGGTCATATAGAGCTTTATTAAGAAGTTATAACAAAAATTCAGGATAGGAATAGTAATCAACTAAAAAAAAAAATAAAAAATAAAAAAAAATCTTCGATCGATATCAATCATGTGTTGTCAACAACGGTTATTAATACATTTCGAAATGTATTAATAAACACAGCTTACATAAACACACGGTATGTGTTGATCTATTCAAGCCAATGCTCGCAGTAACAGCAAGTCGATTACTATTCCTATTCTGAATTTTTATTATAACTTCTTAATAAAGCTTTATATGACCTATGTTTACATAACATTTTTTTCTTACTTTGTGCCATAGAATACACTGACAAAGTTTGAACATTAAACTCTGGGACACCCTGTATATTTGTTTATTAATGAAATAAAGCAAGAGGTTTTCTCAAGCATCAAATTAAAAAGAAATTAAACTGTGTTCCGAAATGATAGAACTTAACTTAGATTATAATGATGCTACGATGTTGGTAGCACTGTTGTTATCATAATTGTAATTATAATTAATTATAATTGATGTTGTAGCACCTCTGTTATTATAATTGGCAACACTGGCTTAAGAATCTGTTAGATGTTTAAGAGTTGAAACTATATCAAAATGGTATTTCTTGAAGTCAACACGCCAATCAGAAACATTACAGAGAAATTAAAGCGTTCCCGATTTGGTCTCTCTAATTTTAAGCCATTAAATGAAAATTATGGAGACAATAATCAAAAGGACTAAACTCCTGTTCTAAATACACGCCAAAAAAGAAGACTTTTGCAAGCAATGAATAAGTCTACAAGTGCTGTAGGTACTATGATTTTGTCACATAATTGTGTCGTTTTTAGATTTTATACTGGAGAAAGTGTTTTGTTTTGCTTTATTTGCGAAGAAAAACGTATTAAATAAATCTATTAACCAACGATATTGTAATTTTTCCCCCAAATGACTAGTAAAGTTTTAGAACTGGTATGTTCTAAAGTAGCTCTATCATTTTATGATATTTTTGCATTATTATTTACATCTTATCTATAAAAGAAATTTTATGGCGATTTTACGGAGTTTTACAGTCGCAAGCAATCATAAATTTATTTATAATTATTATTATATATTATATAATATATAAATAATATATTATAATATAATAATATAAATATAATTATTATAATATATTATAATATAATAATATAAATATAATTATTATAATATATTATAATATAATAATATAAATATAATTATTATAATTATTCAATATATCGAAGCACACGCTCCCGTCGTATTTCTAACCGAATGGCTTCAACAACCGCAGCCTTGATCTTTCTATCCCGTTAGCGACCGATGACGTATTCTCGCGTCAAGTCAAAATCCTGTTTCACGTTTCGTATCGTGTAGAGCGTAAACGACAGAAGTGGTAAGGCGAGAGAAATTACAAATTGTCAGCTGCGAACGTGCGAAGAATGAACCGTGGAAGACCTTGGAGCGTTTAAACAATGGCGTAAAGCCATTTCGAACCAATCGCTGCGCTGCTCGAGGAAGATGGGCCGAGTGAGACTGCCAAGGACTTTTCGACGTGGATCTCTCTCGGCGCCTGGAATGCGTTATCTGCATACAATAAAAAGCGCACATTATGTTTACGAATCGTGGAGCTCGAGCGATCGTTCGCAGGTGTTTTTGAGCGGAGATAATGCTCGCGCGCGTCTCTACGTTTCAGGAACATTCTGCTCGGAGGATCTCGTCGCGAGATCTTCTCACGCGTTATTTTTTCGGATCGATTATCCCGATTCATGGGGATGAATATCTATTGGGTTGTCCGGAAAGTTCGTGCCGATTTTTTTAGGACAATTAAAACGCAGCTCATTTCGATATTGGAGCCAAACTTCGCAGTATGATCGCGGATGGTTGATTTTGATTTATTTAGCACTCCTGCTAATTGACGTAATGTTGAGCGCGGGTTATTCTCGATTTCTGTTCTAATCATATCTTCGTCTGTGGTGGACGGCCTACCTGGGCGTTCTTGAACTTCAAGGTCGAAATTTCCAGCTTTAAACCGAGCAAATCGCTTCCGCACAGTTCTTTCGGCTACAGCATCCTCGCCATAAACAGCGCATTTCTTATTTGCCGCTTGTGTGGCATTTTTGCCCTTTCGGAAAAAGAAAAGCATTAAATGCCTATAATGCACTTTATTTGCCATCATATTCAAAGGCGTACAAAACTGATCAAAATTAACGAATCGTAACCAAGCTTTTTTCCAAATATGGCTGATATAAATATTCTTTTAGAATATGTACACATGTCATTTGTTTTCAATAATTGTGATATATTCAGTTAGGTCTCTCACGTTACCTACCGAAAATCGGCACGAACTTTCCGGACAATCCAATACAATGACGAATAATTACGGCGTCGGAGGTCGCTAAGCAATTTACGTACCGGGTGAACTTTTTAAAACAAATGATGACATTTAGAATGTTAAACCAGACCTACACGCAGTTATTGTTAATTAATCTAATCTAACTGATCTAAAAGACTAATTCTACTTGATCCAGACCCAGTGCACACCAGTGTAAGCCGTACGTAACCTATACGTGTATACGCTGTAAAACATCGCAGGACTGTAATGTATTAAAAAAAAAAGAGTTACACGAATTTTTCAATTGTGCAATAATCACGATGAGTAGTCGTGTTTAGTTGAAAAGAAAGTCATTCATGGCGATACGAATTGTAGGAAACGTAATAATTAAAGAGAGCTTTCGGTTTAAATATTTTTTTTAATCGATTTCTTTCTTCATTTCTCACTTTTTATGATACCTCAAGAATATGTTAATTAAAGAAAAATTTCGAAATTCTTACTGATAGTTAGAAAAAATAAAAGACTATGTATTTTCTTGTTTATTCAGAAAGATGCATAATAAAATGTTGAAAGCCCTAGGTTATTATCTTATTTGCTTTTGTTATGAACAAAATTCCGGAAAATGACGTAAATGTGATTTAACCGAAACACGTTAACATTTTCTAGTTGGCAATTGATCCGCATTAAAAAGACACACAGAAAATATTGTTAGAAACGGTGTAAGAAAAATTACAGCTTATAAGAATACGTTTGGGAATAAGATCTAGATTAGGTCTGGGTAAGGTTGTTTCGAAGTAAGTTTTTTGCGAATATCTTGGCTGCGCGCAAGCAAAGGTATCGGCCGTGAACAAATATACAATAGGTGGAGAAGATAGATATGAATGAAATTTGAACGAATTTAAATAAATTATAGCGAAGTTAACTTTTATTTATTCGGTATCGTTATAGTCTATAGACTATTTAACGAAACATTCGAACTAATATTACATTTTCGTGCTCACAGTCCACAATTTAAATTGGTCACATTTATATATATATATATTATATCGCAATAATCCTAAACAAATCTGTGTCGGAAACAAAAGAAATTTCAAATCAAATGTTAAATATTAGTCGATTATATATAATAATAATAATATATATATTATTATTATTATATTATATTATATATATATATTAATATATATTATTATTATTATATTATATATATATATATATATATATATATTAATATATATTATATCGATTATATATAATAATATATTATTTTTTTCTTACTTTGTGCCATAGAGTACGCTAACAAAGTTTGAACATTAAAACCTGGGACACCCTGTATAGTATATTACACAGCAGAAAGAGAGTAAATGAGAATTGTAGAGCAAAAGAGGTGTTAAGTCTTTATCTATCTCTACTTTCTCATTTATATAAGAAAGCGTCGATAGGATAATAGAGGTTAGGATATTTGGCAACGGAAGTGAAGCAAACAGGTCGGCAAGGTAGGTAGGGACATCGTAAGATCGGTCGGTGAAGCAGGAAGACCCGTACAATAAAAATAAATATAAAGATCCGTTACAATAAAAATTTATTATACGAAGTGCCATATATAATAAAGGCATTTTACGTTACTGGGGTCACAGTGTCTTGTTTGTTTTAACAAATTTCGAACGAGAACGATAAAAAAGGATGGTATTTATAACAGTGAATGTTTCGTCGAAAATAGTGACAATGCTCCGGCAACAATCCTATGCTCTTTCGGTATAACAGTGGAGGTTGAACGGCGCCCCCTTCACGGCTAATTACCCGAATAGGATAATGAGTTGTAATTGCGGCCCAACTTCGCTCGTGTTTCATTGCGGTCAGTCGACGACGACAATGTTGCACGAAACTGCAGAAGCAACCGGTTGAAGTTGCCGTTAACAGAAAGCCTGAGTCGCTCTGGTTACCAGGGTGTTCCAGCAGCGCTTCTTCAGAGATCATTATCGTAAATCTCGTCGAAAGCCTCCGATACGCTAAGATAACCAGTATACACAGAACAAAAGGAAACAAGTTTCGGGACAGTCGATTCTGGAAGTTTTCGTTCTGCTCGCAAGTGGCAACGACGAGCCGCGAACACGGTACATATGTAGATCGCTATTCGTAGGGTAAATATAACTATATATTATATATATATATATATATATATATATATATATATATATTTATATTATAATATATTTATATACTATATTTAATATATATTATTATATAACATATAATAATAAATAAATTATATATAAAATATATATATATATTATATAATATATATGTTATATATTTATATATAAATATAAATATAACTATAATATACTACGAATATATTTTCGAATTACTGCGTGCTAAATATATGTACTGTTTCCTTCACGAATTTCTTGTAAGGCTGACGCGACTTTCTTCGTTGGGTAGCATTTAGGTATTTTAGCACATTTTGTGCTAAAATCACGGATCGAGTTTTACTCACGCGCCTAGCGGTGGAACATCAGTTTGAAAAATCTACTTTTTAAAAAAACATTCAATATTTTAAAAACTATCAGTAAGATTTTAATGACAAGCATATTGCGTAGATTTTTAGAATTTTAAAGGGGGATTCTTTCTATAATACCTATTCTTTGACTATTTTAGCGATATGCTTCGGATCATTGTTAGACTGAAACCAATAATCGCTAGGTAAATTCAATTTTGATACACTGCTTTTAAATTTTCCTACAAAATTTTTAAGTATTTCGTTGTATTATATATATATATATATATATATATATATATATATATATATATATATATTATATTATTATTATTTAATATATTATATTATATTTTATATATATATATAATATAATATAATATATTAAATAATAATAATATAATATATATATATATATATATATAATACAACGAAATACTTAAAAATTTTATATATATAAAATATAATATAATATATTAAATAATAATAATAATATAATTAATTAATTAACAATAATAATATATAATATATTTATATTAATATCCATTATCTCTCATCGATGAACACAAGGTTTCCCACTCCACTAGACGCCATGCAGCCCCAAACTAATACAGATCCATCATTATGTTTTATAGTCGGTCGTAGATTTCAGTTTTCAATCTCTGCTGCATTAATTTCTTATTACATTAAATTCCTATTCTGATCGTATTTCTATCCCCTTTTTTGCAAATGTCTCAAAAACTAAAAGAACCTACCTAATAGAACGTTTAGAACGATGCCGTTGACAACATGTCTCAAGGTAACTGAAATCGGAGATGGTTCCCCCCTCAAACTGCATAATTACCGCCATTGCTTCCTACTTGGTTATTCCGGAAGAACATCCTGCAATGTTACTGTCTACTCATCGACGGACGATAACCGATTGCGATGCAGCAGCACGGCGAGTGAAGAAACAACCGTGATCGCGGCTCCGACAATCCGTGTTATCGCGTCGCGACAAATTCGACCGTTAATCGTAGCAAAATGATTGCTAAACTTCCTTCGAGTACACGTCATGGCAAATTTCACGCCGGTTTGCGAAACACCGGAATCCGTATTGCGTCGTTCGATCGTCGCACGGCCCCCCTTTTCTTTCGATTCTTGTTTTTTTTTTTACCTAAAGGAATATACAGGGTGTTCCAAAATTATGTTACTTTCAAAGGGTTTCTGAGGTTATTCCAAGTGTAACTTTTTCCTTGGCGAAAATGCAATCCGCAGCTTAGTTTACAAGTTATTAATGAAAGACGCTGACCAATGAGAGGAGAGCTTGACTGGCACAACACTGGCCGAGCGTTGGCTTGAATTTCGCTTATCGAAGCGGAACTAGGTTTAGACCGCTGGTGATGACATAATCCTGTATAGACGGATAGGATGGATAAATGTGATTTCTAAGCAAATTCATTTTTGTTTAGACCATTTGGTATGTCACTGAAAGAATGCCATCTTTTTTTACATAATATTAAAATATTGATAATATAATATTAGATTAATATTAAATATTGATAATGTTAAATTAACATAATATTAGAATATTGATAATATAATATTAAAATATTGATAATATTAAATTAACATAATATTGAAAATATTGAATTAACATAATATAAAAATATTGATAATATAATATTAAATTAATATTAAATATATTGATAATATAAAATTAACATAATATTAAAATATTGATAATATTAAATTAACTTAATATTAAAATATTGATAATATTAAATTAATATTAAAATATTGAAAATATTAAATTAACATAATATAAAAATAATGATAATATAAAATTTATTCAGAATTTTTCGTTGCAAAATCGATCTTTTTAAAAATCCGGAAACATTAAAATGTTGATTTTATATCGAAGATATCGCGGCACCACATTTATATTTTTACAATAGTAGCGTGTCTTATTATGGTTATCAACGCGGTTTCTTCAAAATGGTGCGCCAATGGTGGCGGACATGGTAAACAAATCAAAAACCGTCGGTTGTTCGAAGAACGTATCTTTTATAAAGTCAAGTTTGTAAGATAGAAATATTATATTAATTTTATAGTGTGAGATATCGTCGCAAGCAGTATCATTAATTCTGTTCAGACTATTTTTCGAAATTGCAATCCTAATTAGAAAATAAAAAAATTGACTTTCCCGACGTTTCTTTCATTTTATGCAAATACGCTATGCAGTATTTAAACATTCCTATATTCGCAACTAATAAATCGCGAATATGCTATAACAAACTATTAAGAAAAAGAATAAACAAATAAATAAATATGGCTTGTTATGTTTTCCTAACGAAAGAATCGTCGTTTACTTTATTTCGTAAGGAAACCAGGAAAGCTCCTGTCATCCATTTTGCGGCAGAAAAATTGTTTCCAGTATTCTCTGGATTTTGGGAAAGGTAACAATAAATAATAAATCGCGAATATACTATAACAAACTATTAAGAAAAAGAATAAACAAATAAATAAATATGGCTTGTTATGTTTTCCTAACGAAAGAATCGTCGTTTATTTTATTTCGTAAGGAAACCAGGAAAGCTCGTGTCATCCATTTTGCGCCAGAAAAATCTTTTCCAGTATTCTCTGGATTTTGGGAAAGGTAACAATAAATAATAAATCGCGAATATACTATAACAAACTATTAAGAAAAAGAATAAACAAATAAATAAATATGGCTTGTTATATTTTCCTAACGAAAGAATCGTCGTTTATTTTATTTCGTAAGGAAACCAGGAAAGCTCGTGTCATCCATTTTGCGGCAGAAAAATCTTTTCCAGTATTCTCTGGATTTTGGGAAAGGTAACAATAAATAATAAATCGCGAATATGCTATAACAAACTATTAAGAAAAAGAATAAACAAATAAATAAATATGGCTTGTTATGTTTTCCTAACGAAAGAATCGTCGTTTATTTTATTTCGTAAGGAAACCAGGAAAGCTCGTGTCATCCATTTTGCGGCAGAAAAATTGTTTCCAGTATTCTCTGGATTTTGGGAAAGGTAACAATGAATCAGCGTGACCCGTCCAATTAGCGCTGCTGGTTCGCTTCCTGTCACCCACATCTCGACAAAGGAGGAAGGAGCTGGGCAACAATTGGAGGTGCAACGGGTATGCAAATGTTCCAACGCGATATGGGGACAAGCGTGAGAACGCTCGAGGTACTTGAACCAACCACTTCTCCGTGAATGAACAAGCCTCTCTCTCTTCGTCGACCTCGAAGATCGGATCTAGAAACGATTTACGAACGAGGCAAACTCGAGGTGAAGTTAATCGAGCGATCTTGGAGGAGGTTTCATTTGAAGACGATACTTCGTTCAACTGCATCGATTGTTCAGTGGTTTGTTGTACGAAAAATCGCAAATTGGATAGCCAAGGAAAATAAATTTTGAACGGTTCTGTCCATTAGAGTACAACAACCACGCCCACTGGCTCGCGGATTGTCATTATTAAATGTTGCAATTAAATAAAAAAAACTGAAGTGTTGTCGATTTATATCAATTTCGATTCATGTTTAAGAAATACAAAAATTGAACTCGGTGAGGACGCAAGGATCCAACTTGTCCCGCCCATTGGATTGCGAAGCTCCGCCCATGGGATGGTTAGAGCCCCGCCCACTGGCTCGCGGATTGTCATTATTAAATGTTGCAATTAAATTTAAAAAAACTGAAGTGTTGTCGATTTATATCAATTTCGATTCATGTTTAAGAAATACAAAAATTGAACTCGGTGAGGACGCAAGGATCCGACTTGTCCCGCCCATTGGATTGCGAGAGCACCGCCCATGGGATGGTTAGAGCCCCGCCCACTGGCTCGCGGATTTTTATTATCGAACATTTCGGCTGATACAATTGTAGTTTCCCTTATTTATCGTTACAAGACTGCGGGTCATTATGCAAGATCAAAATCTTTTGCAGCAGTTGCGAGAAGCGGCCGTTACTTAACAATGTATTTCTTCCCTTAACAACTTTAGTAAATTGGAAACATCATAAGATATCTTTCAATTCTTTTGAAACTTTCACTGTCTTGTAGTTCATTTATCCATTTTTATCATAAATGTACAAAATCCGCAGTTTAATAATTACTACAGATCCCTCGATTACGCTAAGGTTATTGAATCAAGCTAATTAATATCGCCCACCTATTGGAGTTTAAAAATAACGTTTCCTGACAAAATCGTTCCCTTCTTCGAACATTTCGTCCGACAAAATCGAAGATTGATTTGCTTGCACTTGACAATACTGACAAGTAGATTAGGGGAGGAATTAGATGCTTTATTCTGACCAGGGACTAATAGCTCCGCTCACTATCAAACGTCAAACTTTTTCCAAGAAAACCATTCGTTGTTCTCCATATCGACGTCCAGAAAACGTCTTTACGAAAATAAATTAATAAACTGTTTTTTAAATACACTTGAAATGTTTCTAAAACATCGTTCTAAGACGCGTAGATCATTTGTTTATTTGTTTATTTATTCATTTATTTTATTCATTAATTTTATAAATTTATGATGTCCCTAGGGCGTCCAAAATTTCAGTCCTAAGGTCGTCCATTGGACGTCCGAAATTTAAGTACCTAAGAACGTCCACTACAAGTCCAAATATACGCGAGACATTCAAACGTAAACTGGACCATAAAACGGACATCCTACGGACGTCCGGTGCTATCTGGGAAGTTAACTAGGTAAATGAGTAATTATCTGATTGACGTGAAATGGCCGCACCCACAAAAGCCCACTTGTACCGCCCACAGAAGCTCACTAGTCTCGCTGACAAGACCGCGTTATCTGTAACTACAAGTGCTCACTAGCACCGTTCTCAAGTGCTCATTTGCTCTGCCACCAAGATCGCGATAATTACGCCCATAAGAACTTATTAGCTCCGCCCTCGAGCGCTCACTAGCTCCGCCCTCGAGCGCTCACTAGCTCCGCCCTCGAGCACTCACGCCCACAAGAGCTCACTCTAGCTCCGTGCTCACTAGCACCGTTCTCAAGTGCTCATTTGCTCTGCCACCAAGATCGCGATAATTACGCCCATAAGAACTTACTAGTTCTGCCCACGAACGCTCACTAGCTCCGCCCTCGAGCGCTCACGCCCACAAGAGCTCATTCTAGCTCCGCCCTCGAGCGCTCACGCCCACAAGAGCTCATTCTAGCTCCGCCCTCGAGCGCTCACGCCCACAAGAGCTCACTCTAGGCCCGCCCACAAGAGTTCGCTAGCTCCACCCAAAAGAGCTTATTAACTCCGCCCACAAGTGCTTATTAGCTCCGCCTCGAGCCCCGCCCACAATAGCTCACTAGATCTGCCCATCCTGCTGACGAGCCTTTGCTACCGATCCAAGTGAAAGATCGAAAAGCCGTCGCCAATCGCATGAAGGACTGATATCAAGGAGCCTAGACAGCCCTAAAAACCCCGTGAGAAATGGTACGTCAAGTTTTCTAGCATACGAATTGCACTCGTTTTTTCCAACGGTCGAAGATACGTTCGTCCAGAAACGAGTTCCATGGTGGTCAAGCTATTTTTACGGGGTGTCGCGTATAATACGGGACAGTCCGTGAGTCACGTTTTAAAAACTGGTTCCTGAGCCATCGGAGCCGCCGCCGCCATGA
Source organism: Megalopta genalis (assembly GCF_051020955.1). Classification (NCBI taxonomy): domain Eukaryota; kingdom Metazoa; phylum Arthropoda; class Insecta; order Hymenoptera; family Halictidae; genus Megalopta; species Megalopta genalis. The sequence continues at coordinate 10,436,005 of NC_135026.1, read as the reverse complement.
GTCTCGCCGTGCGCCGCACTCAACTTGACAGACGCGCGAGTCGCAACGAGAGTGCACTTACGATGCTGCACGAGCGGCGTCCTTGGACAGGCAACAGTATCGAGGAATGCGGTTTCGGAATTGAAATCGGTCCACGCGAAATCGACCGGCGATCGCAGTCCCCTTTACCGGGGACCTTGACGCGGTTACGAAACACTCTGAATTCGGACATGCGACTCCATGGCCTGTCTGGAAACCCTTCTCTTGTGGCCCTTCTCGATTTTTAGCGATACCTTGCGTTTCGAGAGAGCCGATTGGTTCGATGCGCGGACTACTTTTTTCGTCTCGAAATCGCTTTTCCTGGGTGACCCACAATATTCTGTTTAAGGTAGAAGCGGATAACAGTTGAACCTCGATTAACGGAACTAGCGCAATTTGAAGCAATTCTTTATTACGCAAACAAGTTGAAAGTATTTGTGATCAATCATTTTTCATTTTCTTTTCTTTCGAATCATTAAGTTTTTACACTGTTTCTCGCGTTTCTTCAATATAATATATATATATATATACATACAATTAAGGAAACGTCAAAAAATTGATCCTTTATATTTTTAATTAGGATCTCAAATTTTAAAAAACTAAAAAATATGGTTATATATGTAACAATGTAGAATTAAAATGGTATCTGACAAACTTAGATAAGAGAAATACATTTTTTCAAATTTTTGACGGTTTTCAATTTTTCTTCTTAAAATAATATAATATTAATAATAATAATAATATTATAATAATATAATATTAATAATAATAATAATATTATAATAATATAATATTAATAATAATAATACTATTATAATAATATAATATTAATAATAATAATAATATTAGGAGTATAGGATTAATATTAATAATAATAATAATAATAATAAGATTAGGAGGATAGGATTACTATTAATATTAATAATAATAATAATAATATTAGGAGGATAGGATTACTATTAATATTAATATTAATAATAATAATAATAAGATTAGGAGGATAGGATTATTATTAATATTAATATTAATAATAATAATAAGATTAGGAGGATAGGATTACTATTAATATTAATATTAATAATAATAATAATGATAATAATAATAATAATAACATTAGGAGGATAGGATTAATATTAATAATAATAATAATAATAATAATAAGATTAGGAGGATAGGATTCAGGTCTTTGAATCCCCTGGAAGAGAAATCGGTCAGCAGTTTTTTCCAAAGCGTAGGAAGCATTTAACGACATGGCGGAAGCATCGGGGGCTTTCTGCAACACTTTCGAGGGATCGTTCACACGGAAGAAATTGTCGCGATACTATCACGTGTATCATAAGTTGTCGAGCCGGGGGAAACAGCTGTAAGAGTGCAATTACGTTGTCAATAGAGATAAGAAGAGAACGATTCGGCGTTACCTAACATCCGGAAGTGACGCGCGATGCACGGCCGGCTCTCGTGCAATAGGAACTCTGGCGGCTCTGCTCCCCGTGCCGCCGCCCTGTTGTCCCTTCCCGCAGACGTTTCTTTCACTTTTGCAGCTTCCTTTTACACTTTTCGACGTTAATCATGCATACGCTCGATAAATGAGCTCTGTAACGATTCGCTTCCTGTCTGCGCCGTGTCCCACAGAAAACCGGCCAACAGTTGGTCTGAACTCGGCAGGAGGAAGGGGGGAGGGGGCAATTATCCGGTCGATAGGCAGAAGTGAGATATCTATAGCCGCGTGGTTGCATTGCCAATCGTATTTCCCTTCGATAAAATGGCCGGAGGAGCTGCTGATAACGCGGCTTCTATGATTCTTTTAACACTCGCCGGAGTGTTTTTGCAAATTTCCAGCGTCGACAGACTGTTCCATGCGAAGCTAACAGTAAACCTTCTTCGATGATCGGCATCGTAATTGTCATTTTATAGACGTTGGAATTGCGAACATGCTTCCGTGACGGCTACCGCCAACGCAGAGTGGGATATTTCGCAGATTTAGCTGGACAAAATTACTTTCTTCACTTAACCTGAGTAAAATGTACCCGCTCCTCTCTCTCCTCTCCTCTCTCTCTCTTGTTTATATATATTCTACTAGAAAAAACATTGTAAACAAATGAAATCAATTAATGAAATATTCAAGAAATAGTTATAAGCAAATAAAAATTATTAATGAAATATTCAAAATATTACTTTTTATTATTTAATAGATTCAAAACATGCCTATTTATTTATTTATTTATTGTATTTTAGCGCAGCGGGAATGATTTTTAACATTAAAGAACAAATATTATTGTTAACTGTATCTTACGAAGACTATATATAATTCAGTGATTCCCACTGTGCCAACCATGATTTTACGAATGTTATTCATTCGCTTTTTCTATTTTTGTAATAATCAAATATAAATATTATTACCTCTATAAACGTAACCTACAATATGTTACATAAGTTATGTATATCCTAACCTGTGTGGTACGCACGTGTAATACGTACAACCTAACCTATAATAAGTTACGTGTAATATGCGTAACCTAACCTGTAATAGGTTAGGTATATTACATAACCTCAATTATAATAGAACAACCATAAATATTCAAGCATTCAGTTCTTTAGTTGCATAGTTCCCTTTGTGCTTCTAACCGAGGCCTATTCGAGAGAATTCTGGAGAGGGTCGACGCACCTATCTCGTATTCTGAAAGCTGCATGAATGCAGTATGCGGCAGGCATCACGTGATCAGGAAGACCGTTTACCGCGAAACGTTCCGATCTCGCAATTAAAGCGGATCCAGCGTTCCTAGAATCATCCTGCCGATACCCTCTGGCAGGAGACGTATGCAAATTCGCTGGATTTGCATATTCCTGCTCGCCGCCGTCTCCTGATTTACAATGCCAGGACGACGAAAGACCGCCCAACTCTTTTTCGAACGCAAGGCCGACGTTGAATGTCGTTCAAGGTGAACTATCGTCCGAACAAGCACGCTTCTTCGGGTACTATTGGGTTGGCAACTAAGTAATTGCCGATTTGTTCAATGAAATAAAAAATTTTTTTTCCTTGGAACGAAGAGTTTAATCTGTAATGTATTTTCCATTTTGTTCGATGACCTTTTGCCATCTCTCTGGCAACTTGAAAATTCCACGCTCGTAGAAAGTCTGATCCTTTTCGGCCAAAAACTGAGTTAAGTGAGATTTTACAGCGTCATCGTCATTAAAAGTTTTACCACGAAGGGAGTTGTTCAGGGATCGAAATAAGTGGTGATCCGATGGCGCGAGATCAGGGCTATATGGTGGGTGTAACATCAATTCCCAACCAATATCCATCAATTTTTGCCGAGTGGACAAAGACGTGTGCGGCCTAGCATTGTCCTGCTGGAAAATGGCACCTTTACGATTGACCAATTCTCATCGTTTTACCTTGACCGCTGCATTCAATTTGTCCAGTTGCTAACATTCACGGATAATAAAAAATAACAATAATAATAATAATAATTTTATAATATAACATTTACGGATATCATAAAAATGGGAGTGAGAGACATCTATAACAGAAATCGGCAATTACTTAGTTGCCAATCCAATATATTTGCAAAACCAATAGTTGTTGTCATAATTTGTAAAATAGTATTGCAGATATTTGTATTATATTATTGTGTTTTTATTTTGGTCGCTTTTCCTTGACCGCTGCATTCAATTTGTCCAGTTGCTAACGTTCACGGATAATAAAAAATAACATAATAATAATAATAATAATTTTATAATATAACATTTACGGATATCATAAAAATGGGAGTGAGAGACACCTATAACTGAAATCGGCAATTACTTAGTTGCCAATCCAATATATTTGCAAAACCAATAGTTGTTGTCATAATTTGTAAAATAGCATTGCAGATATTTGTATTATATTATTGTGTTTTTATTTTGGTCGCTTTTCCTTGACCGCTGCATTCAATTTGTCCAGTTGCTAACGTTCACGGATAATAAAAAATAACATAATAATAATAATAATAATTTTATAATATAACATTTACGGATACCATAAAAATGGGAGTGAGAGACACCTATAACTGAAATCGGCAATTACTTAGTTGCCAACCCAATATATTTGCAAAACCAATAGTTGTCATAATTTGTAAAATAGTATTGCAGATATTTGTATTATATTATTGTGTTTTTATTTTGGTCGCTTTTCCTTGACCGCTGCATTCAATTTGTCCAGTTGCTAACATTCACGGATAATAAAAAATAACATAATAATAATAATAATAATAATTTTATAATATAACATTTACGGATATCATAAAAATGGGAGTGAGAGACATCTATAACTGAAATCGGCAATTACTTAGTTGCCAATCCAATATATTTGCAAAACCAATAGTTGTTGTCATAATTTGTAAAATAGTATTGCAGATATTTGTATTATATTATTGTGTTTTTATTTTGGTCGCTTTTCCTTGACCGCTGCATTCAATTTGTCCAGTTGCTAACATTCACGGATAATAAAAAATAACATAATAATAATAACAATAATTTTATAATATAACATTTACGGATATCATAAAAATGGGAGTGAGAGACATCTATAACTGAAATCGGCAATTACTTAGTTGCCAATCCAATATATTTGCAAAACCAATAGTTGTTGTCATAATTTGTAAAATAGTATTGCAGATATTTGTATTATATTATTGTGTTTTTATTTTGGTCGCTTTTCCTTGACCGCTGCATTCAATTTGTCCAGTTGCTAACATTCACGGATAATAAAAAATAACATAATAATAATAATAATAATTTTATAATATAACATTTACGGATATCATAAAAATGGGAGTGAAAGACATCTATAACTGAAATCGGCAATTATTTAGTTAGGATTTAATGCCTTTATAAATTCTATAAACTCTATTCACTTGTTTATATTATCTTAAATGACACTGACTGTTGTTTTTAGACTGCCGAAGAACCGACTGAAACTGTTTCGACTTCCGGAATTTTACATTTTATGAACTACTTACAACACACTTACACAAAAACATCACGGCGACTCTAATTTTTTGTTGAAGTTAAATTTTTTTTTAAATTACAATTTCTTGCTGGTTAAATACAGATCAATTTCCATGGAAAACAACTTTTTGTCGGACCACCGTAAGAAGTGTGTTCGAAATGGCATCCTTAACTCTAAATATACTAAACTTAGTCCAGACCTGACCTAAAACTAATTCCAACTTAAACACGCAGCGAGAATTCTAGATAATATTTTTCGTACATCTCGAAAACGAAGTCCGAATGACGTCAGCACAGAAATAGGTTCGAGTTGTTTAGAATGACGTCTTTGTCGAAATATTTCGGGACCGTCGAAATAGCGAGAAATCGCCAAAGCAAGTGTTATAATTACCGAAGCGATTTTTTCCACGAATTTCGCGGTTCGATCGCGCCGGAAGATCGGCCAATGGTTGCCGACCAGGTAAAACTCCGCGAACGTTCTCCCCTGGAACAGGTTATACATAGTGGTTGGCATTGTATTAGTTATGCCTGCCGGTCCCTGCCAGGTAAGAGAACGCTCGGCTGGCTCGTTCCCTCTTTCCTGCGCTGCTGAGCCATGTTTTTCCGTGTCCCGGTCGTATCAGATGTTTTCTCGCGGGCAAATGAAACGCGCACAAGGCGAGCATTGTCCGCCAGGAGGGAAACGCCACGTCGTGCAACAGACCCTGATGAACGTTTCTACGTGTTGCGCTTGTTTCTTGCCGGCACCGCGGAGAGTTTTTTCAATCAGGAAAAGTCCGAGTTTCCAACCGACCCTTTGTTCCACTGGAAAACATCATGATCCGGAGACGTGTTTGGAACGGAGTCGCTGTTGGAGTTCAGTTGCTGCAACTTTGTCTTTTAACCTTTTAGGTACGGCTGAATTCTGCGCGAGGCTATTTCTCTGGACGGCAGAGTCTGATATGTACTGTACAGAGTCTGATACTGTATATACAGGATGTCCCAAAAATGTCTCGCAATCCGAAAGTGGCGGGTTCCTCAGGCCATTTGAAGCAACTTTCTCCTTTACAAAAATGTTCTCCGAGGCACCGTTAACGAGTTATTAACGAAAAACAGCGACCAATGAGAGGCGAGCTCGGCTGGCGCGAGGCGATCGAGCCAATGAGCGGAACTGGGCTGCGCGCGCTGGTTGGCTGGGCCGCCTCGCGTCAGCCGTACTCGATTCTTATTGGTCACTGCTTTTTCGTTAATAGCTCGTTAACGGTGCCTCGGAGAACATTTTTGTGAAGGAAGAAGTTGCTTCAAATGATCCGAGGAACCCGCCATTTCCGGATTGCGAGACATTTTTGGGACTTCTTTGTAGACTGTTGTAAATCGATGTGAAGACAAAAGAAGTGTGAAACAATGCCTATGAAGACGATTATTTGGTTCAAGTGACGTCCGAAGTTTTTGAAAGTTTATTTTGAAAGTGGCATAAGTCACTTTGTTTTTAAGTCGATATATTTAAGGGTTTGCGTTTTTTAACACGTTTAAAAATATGGATGCTGACTTTCGAGAAGATTTACTTGTATTTGTTATCTCAGGAAACTGATATCTTTCTCGGTACAAATAATTTCGTATAAACGTTAAAAAATCACCACTTTTCATGACGGTAAAGTGACTTAAGCCACTTTCAAAATAAACGGCTCAATTGACACACTTATCCTCGATACAGAAACTGAAAGCAAACGCATTCGCAACTCGAGAAGGTTACGAGAATCAACGAATTGTGCGCGAGGACAGGTTAGCCTTTGCAGGAAACTGGATAAAAGCAAGTAGAGGTAGCGTCCCGCGCAAATAACTCCGCACAAATCACCGCGCGCCAGGTGTGTAAACCGTTCCAGCTAGAGGTTCGTGACAGTTTCCACGTGTCGGCGGCGGCAGAATCGCGGTGGAAAAGGTCGCGGCCCATTGTGTGCCGTCGCTTGTGCGAGCGTAACGGTTCAATGACACGTGGGAAAACGTTCGCATAGAAGCCGCCGGCCCAAGCGAGCGAACGTGTCGCGGACACGCACGCCGCATTATCGGATTTTTCTTCCGGTAAGTTGGCTGCCGGCCTCCCCCGCGCGGAACCGTCTAGCGGCGGTCTATACGCGGCTCTATAGCCGGAGAAGGTTTTCACGGAAGGTTCAACGGAGAGCACCAGAAGAGGCGTAACAACGTGGTTCGACGTACCCCGCGCGTATTCGATCGGCGCATGGCCGCACACGAGCACGTGTGACGGTGTGTTGTCCTCTCGCGAGTCGTTTTTCTTCTTCCTTATTTCCGTGTCCGCCGCGTCGTCGTCGAACCGAAGGGTGACGCCTTGTTTATTTAACACGTTCCCTGCCAGACCGTTTTTTGAAGACTTTCCGTTCAAGCCGCGTGGGGCGTATGCGCCCCACGCTTTACATTTGTATTATTTTGTTTCTGGCGTATGCTTTACAATAATTAAAATAGTGCAAAAATCATAATTATCAAGGAAAGGTTGTATAGTTTAACATGCATAACACAGCAAACCAATAAATTTATTTTTCTAGGAATTACTTTAACAAATACCTGGCTGATCATTATTATGCCAAGCGAGTTGCATCCTCACATATAATTTTTTGTATCATGCCTATATTAGTTTAAAATATAACATTTTAGTTAAATTCAAGTTTGTATGCGATTACAAAGGGATGTTACGATGAACTTTGTTAAAACATGGCGAACATAAGTGTGGTTTATCCACACAACTATCGCAGAATGTTACAACTTTTACAGTACTATAGAACTATAAATCAATCCCAGCTTCAGTGAAGCAGTAAGTATTGTGTCAACGACACGCGAATAAATGACTGATCGGAATAAGAGAAATGCAGTTAAAACAAGTTACAGTAAAGAAAAATTGCCCATCACGCCGCGTGGGGCGTATACGCCCCACGATTAAATGAGGGCATCAGCAATAGTATTAAGATGTCCATAATTGACTGCATAATGAATTTTTAAAAAATTCTTCATTTTACAATGATAATACCAAATGGCTTGAACGGAAAGTTCAGCGTGGGGCGCATACGCCCCACGCGGCAGGGAACGTGTTAACACGTTCCGTGCCGAGCTTTTTTTACTCGAATCTTCACACTTTGATATTTTACTCAAACTTGATGTATTACGTGCAATTATTAATTCTCGTACACATAACAACGTAACAAAAACTTATCAACGCCCATTCTTGCGGTGGAAATTGATTCTTCGGTTCTAAATTTCTTGTAAACAATTTGTTCAGTTCACTAAGTAAACATGCAAGCGTGTACCATCGATGGTACACGTGGCACGGAACGTGTTAATACACCGAGGCTCCGATGCACGCATACATAGGCAAGCATAGCGTTGGAATAAGTAGGCTCTGTATTTGCATGTTTGAGGAGGATGTGTGACCCGAACGTAGCCGAATGCTACCGAATTTGTTGTCAAAATGAGAAGGCGTGCTATACAGGATGGGGCATTTTAACCCCTAAACGTGCACGCTCGAGTTAACTCGAGCGCGCTAAACTGGCCAAACTGTGCACACTCGAGATAATTCGAGCGGCGTTGTACTTTATGTTGCTATAATTTTTCACACTCGAATGCAATCGAGAATTGAGAATAACAATGTGAAGCAAAAAAAAAACAATCGTTTTATATTGATATTTATCATTTACATGGGATTGTAAGCTATAACACTTACTTATTCAAGTATAAAGTATAGTATAAATTCAAGTATATATCCTTTTTCTACTTATCACTTACGACTTATCTCTTCCTTGTGAGCCGCTTTCCGACAGCATATTCATATTCAGATTCTGATTCGAAATTGCAATACAAATTTTGATTATTTTCGTATTTTTGTCATTTTCTTGCCAAGACAACGTTCTCAATTGTGTCTTTTTACATTAAAAAAAATTGATCTTTTTTTGCCGGTCTTTTTCAAAAAAACTGTGCATTAAGGGGTTAAACAGGTCAGCTGAATAACTCGCTTGTTTTTGAAGATAGGAGAAAATGCATTAGACCAGATTTACTTGGTATCGCGGGGCTCATATAATCTGGTATTAGCAATTTTTCTGTAGGTGGAGGCGTCAAGGAGATATGAAGGTCAACATTGTTTCTTTAAATGGAACAGTAAGTCTTTTTACTTACGTTCTGATAGAGTCTTTCGAGACGAATACAATGAACTATTATGAAGGTCATTCAAGGTCACCCAAAGTGACACAGAAAAGCAAAGCTAAAATACAGTAAAATGGCAAATAATCGCACAAATTTGTTTATAAATCTAATCGAAAAATAATGTCATCTATTTACTTGCGTGCAATTTTTATCGTGATAATGTAAAAGCTAAGATCAAGTCCGATGCAACGACCACAACACTATGACCATATGACATTTAGTACGAAAAGTCCAGAAATATTTACGACATTTCTAATCCTTCGCTGAAATGTATAAATCTCTGAATTTTTCTTCAAATTATTTTCTAAAACAGATCATTTAAAATTACCAATAATGTTTGAGGATACAGATAAGCGTACAATGTGAAAGAAAATACGTGTCTTCCATTACCCGCCACTTCGACGGTCGTTCGTAGAAATAGGTATACGAGAAATATTCGTAAAACCTTGTGTTAATGATCGAAGTCTCTGCAATAACGACTGAACCCGGTGATCTCCCGGCATCTGGGAACTTCTTCCCACGAATACACAGCAACCTTGCAATTCGTGAGATATCGTTTGCTTGGTATTCGGTCCTCAAAAAGAATTTCCGCGTAAATTCCCAGTCTCCTCGATAGATAATGCTGCGCCCAGAATTCCTAGATAAGTAGTAGGTTATTGTTGGGTCATATCGGATCGCTTTGGGTCCGCTTTTAATCACTTTGGAGCTCTGCGGGTTCATTTTAGAACCTCTTTGGGTCCGCTTTTAGTCTCCTTGGAGCTCTGTGGGTTCATTTTGGAACCTCTTTGGACCGCTTTGGGTCTCTTTGGGTCATTTTTGGACACTTTAGGTCGTTTCGGGACCACTTTGGGTTTTGTTTTTGGTCACTTAGTTTGCTTTGAGTCAGTTATTTTAAATCGCTTTAAGTCACTTATTTTGGAGTCGTTTTAGGTCAGTCACTTTAGGCTACCTTGCATCGCTTTTGGGACTGCTTTTGGTCACTTTAAATCGCTTCGAGTCGCTTTGGGTCATTTTTGGCCATTTCAGGTTGTTTTGAACCACTTAGGGACTGGTTTTGGTCGCTTTGGGTCTCGTTGGGTCACTTTAAATCGCTTCGAGTCGCTTTGGGTCATTTTTGGTCATTTCAGGTTGTTTTGAACCACTTAGGGACTGGTTTCGGTCGCTTTGGGTCTCGTTGGGTCACTTTTCGACACTTTGGCTCCCTTTTGATTATTTTGGGTCACTTTTAGATTACTTGATAGTTGCTTGATAGTTAGGGACTGATTTTAGTCTCTTTGAATCGCTTCAGGCACTCGCTACGTTTTCAATTACTTTCGGCCAATTACTTTTGGAACGTTTTGGGTCGCTTTGGGTCAGTCGCTTTAGATCGCTTTCAGTCTTTTTGGGTCACTTTTAGATTACTTGATAGTTGCTTGATAGTTGGGGACTGATTTTAGTCTCTTTGAATCGCTTCAGGCACTCGCTACGTTTTCAATTACTTTCGGTCAATTACTTTTGGAACGTTTCGGGTCGCTTTGGGTCAGTCGCTTTAGATCGCTTCCAGTCTTTTTGGGTCACTTTTAGGCGCTTCGGATCGCTTTCGGTCGCTTTGAGTCAGTCACCAGAGATCGCTTCGAATCGCTTGGGACTGTTTTTGGTCGCTTTGGGACGGTTCGAGTAATTTCGGGTCGCTTCGAATCGTTTTGGGTCGTTGCGTGCCTTGCGCTTGAAACGATTTCACCTTGGGTGACAGAGAGGCGGTGTTTACTTTCCCGAGGGAAAGCGTTTCACTGTCTGGGACCGTCGGTCGCGGCTGCAAACGAGAAGTCTCGATTCTAGGTCCCACGTCACGGTGGCCGATACTGTGCTAAAAAGTGAACACTCTGCTCTGTTTCACGGTTCCCGTGCTGCCGACCGGCTCCGGCGCGGCGCGGCGCGGCCACAACCGAGCGCAACTTTCCTATGCAAATCCCGCCACGCTCCACACTCTACAGGGTGTCCCAGGTTTTAATGTTCGAACTTTATTAGTGTATTCTATGGCAAAAAATAAAGAAAAAATGTTATGTGAACATAGGTCGTATAGAGATTTATTAAGAAGTTATAACAAAAATTCAGAATAGGAATAGCAATCAATTTGCTGTTACTGCGAGCATTGGCTTGAATAGATCAGCGCATGCCGTGTGTTTATGTAAGCTGTGTTTATTAATACATTTCGAAATGTATTAATAACCGTTGTTGACAATACACGATTGACATCGATCGAAGATCTTTTTTTATTTTTTATTTTTTATTTTTTTTTTAGTTGATTACTATTCCTATTCTGAATTTTTGTTGTAACTTCTTAATAAAGCTCTGTATGACCTATGTTTACGTAACATTTTTTTCTTACTTCGTGCCATAGAATATACTGACAAAGTTTGAACATTAACGCCTGGGACACCCTGTATACGGTGAGCGAAATTCATACAAACGCATTGCAAAATCAACGTATTTTCCCGCTTATTTCGATATAACAATTTTATCGCGACGGTATTTGTTATTTGGACAACCTGTTATTTTCAACATTTCTGCGTCGTGATTTTTCGCGAATAGATTTGTCAGCAAGTGGTAAAGTGAAAGGCCCGACTCGAGACGTCGAGATATTATGACGAAAGGTGTTCCCTGGCTCTGTAAGGGCACGCTCGCTCCTTTATTTAACCCTCTGTGGTCCAAATTTATTTCCGCGAGGGCGGAAAAAAGTGTGCAAAAAATGATAAATTAATAATTAATTGGAATTTAATTCAAGGAGATTGTATTTTCTCTGATGTGAGAAGAGGAAACAACGGAACAAGTTTTGTTTTTACAACATTGCAGCTAGAAATGACATTAGACTAAAAAACATGATGAATATAAATATATTTATGCAATCGCGTTGCGGACGAGTTTTATTTCGCCTATTATTGATTCGAGTCGAGAAGAACATATATATAATATGTATTAATATATATTAATATATATTAATTCATGTATTAACAAGATATATTAATGTATATTATTATATATTATAAATATATTTATCGATATTTATTTCTAATACTTCCCTTATTGTATATTTCTAGTGTATACAGTATTTCCTTCAAGTAAAAATAATGTCAAATGTATTATATCAGCTACAGAACATTGAAGTTCCATTAACACTAGATTTACGGAGCACACAAAAAACAGCTGTTCTGTATTAGTTTATAAAAGCAACAATAAGACATTTATTCCGATTTTTAACAAGCGTTATTGTAATATTTTCCACGAGTAACATATAAATTGAATAAATAATTGATAAATGTATCTTTACGATACGAATAAACGTAAATTAAAAAATTAGTATGACCTGTCATTATTATAAAGTGTAACTAGGATATATGTATTAGGAATAAGTCAAAATTGGCAGCAATAAAAAATGGCAGCACCTCAAAGTCAAAGCTTCGAGACTTTAACTTCTTTTTTCATGTTTAAGGTGTTAAAAAAAAATGATAAAATTGAATCTTTATAATAATAATAATATTATATAATTTATATATATATATATATAATTTATAATAATATATATAATATAAATATATAATATATATAATTATAAAATATATAATATAATATAATTTATAACAATAATAATATATAATAATAATCTTTATATATTTTTAATCAATATTTATATGGTATATATGACACGCTGTACTGAGTAAGAAAGCTTGGTAAACATAGATCGAAAGTTCAACCGCTTCTGAGATACCAACATATTTGTTTGCTAGCATTGTGATCGATAATAACTGACTGATTCACAATTGACTGATGCTCCACGAAATTTATTGTCAGCAATTGAATGAGGACATTCGAAACGCGATTTATCAACACCGGCATAAATATCGTATGCGATGTAAGTCAATCATGATGCTAGCAAGCAGAAACATTTATATCTCAGGAACGGTTTAACTTTCGACCTATCTTTAATAAGGCTTTTTTACTCAGCACAATGTGTCCCATATACCATATACTATATATATCGTATGTTCTTTTTAAGCACATTTTATATACACGGTGTCTGAGTAATTCTATTACAAAGCGATATCTCTGTTATCAATAATGATACGCGGGAATACTTGGGAAACAAATTGTTTCAAAGGAACGCATATTGTGGTGCAAATCAAGGTCATATTTTTCGAGATTTCAAGGTTATCGATGTTTTTTTAAATAGGGTTACATATTTCCGTTATTATATTATGCATATAATATATATATATATTATTTTATTATATTATATTATATATATATATTATTTTATTATATTATATTATATATATATATTATTTTATTATATTGTATTATATATATATAAATATATTATATTATATTTAATTATATTTTATTATATTATTATATATATATTATTATATTATATTATAGCCTTATACGGCTAAGATCCAGACGAATTCAATGACCTGTGTAATACCATGACCTCCGCGTGTCCTTCAGTACGAATAAATTAAACTTGAAACGTTTTGCAATGAACACGAATGCTGAAATAACTACAACGGAAAGATCAATGCAAATTTATTGGAATAAATGTTCAAAATATTATTTCCATTGACTTCTGCACATTTCGTTGTTTGCTAGGTTATTACCTAGATCTTTTTTATTTATTTTTTACGTAAACCCTATGACTACATTCCTATAAAAAACGATTTTTTAAAATTCAAAACAAAAAATCACGCATTTAAGGGTTAAAAGAGCTTGTAGAACACGTTGGTGAAGTTTTGTGAATACAAAATTGGGACACCCTGCGTTCTTCACACGCTGATGACCGAGGAACGAGACCAATGGAAATCTCAACCGCTTAACGGGCGTACCCGTTATATGTGCTCGCTGTTCGGGTCCGGGCTCGGCTCGGGCAAGGAATGCTCAACGCGACGGGACCCTACTCGATGCTCCCCGCCCCCGTGTTTTTCGCGCGGATGACCTTCCTAGCAGGGTTAATTAAGTGGACGTTGCGGGTAAGAAGGTCCGCGGCCACGGAATTCACCATCAACCGCCCGATTTGATCGACGGGTCCCGTTTTGAGGCAGGCATCTTTCTCGCACCTCGTCGAGAACCGTCGCGATTGAAATCGTCGTATTTATTTTAACCCCTTAACGCGCAGACACGTATTAACACGGGCGTGCAAAACCGGCCAAAATGTGCAGACCCGTATATATACGGTCGGCGTCGCAACTTATGTCGCTAAAATGTTCAGACTCGAATATATCCGGGCAGTAAAAATAACTTAATAAAAACCAAGGAAAACATTCAATTTATTGATATTCATCGTGTAATTCTGTATTGTAAGTTGTAAAGTTTGTTTATTTGGGATTGTAAAATATGGCCTTTTAGGGTGACACTTATAAGCATCTCTGGCCTGGTAATTGTTTCTATCTATCTATATCCATTATTGCGTATCTAATTAGCGTTGGCACTTTTGTGAGTTTTGTTATGACTAATTTATTTATTACTCTACAGTTATCTCCGATCTCTTTCTATTTTTTGCTTATTCAGGAATAAAATATGCACTTTTAGGATGGCACTTATGAACATTTAGTGTATTATTCGTGAGCAAGTCGTGAAGTAAAGTAGACGTTATCAAAGTGAATTTCTTCAAAGACAATTGTTTTTTATTTTTTACAAATATTATTAATGTCAACATATAAAAACGTTTTTGTTTTATGGTGTATTTTTATAGAGAGTAAATTGGATTTTTAGTGTATAAAAGGTATGTTTTCTAATGTTGAAATAAGGAATGTTGGGCTATGTGCTGCACCTTGTTTTGAAATTTACCATACAAAAGAAAATTTTGAATAGTTTTAGTTTATTATATATTTTTCAGCTAATAAATATTATTATTATATTATTACAAATTTAGGTAAAATTAAATATTTTTCAGTTTCTTTTTTCGTCTCCTCCTTCCCCTTCAAAATAGTAACTGGTAATTGAAAAACAGTACGATGGGTACAAAATTCGATCTGCAATGCGATTCAATATTCACTATAATTATTTATCCACTATTTTTATTGAATTTTTAGTAATTTTTGCATTTTTTTTACATATTTATTGAAATTAAGGTCCAAATATGTATTTTCTTAGATAAAAAAAATTGATTTTTTTTGGTCGGTTTTTTTTTTTTTTAAATTGTGCATTAAGGGGTTAATATACATAGGATAAAATGGATTTAAAAATCATGAAATTTTATCCGTTTATGAGAGAATGGGTCATCTCCGACACATGTTTCCTTTAGGACATTTTGTCTTCACGATGAGTAAAATACGATGCGGTCATATAAAGATTTGACCTTGAAAAAATCGGTCAAAGTCAATTGTATTTTAAACAGAAATATTTGTCCGAACTATATCATGTTTGGTCTCATTTTACTCGGAAAAATATCAACAATATGTTAAAAAAATCAGTTTTAAAATGTTAAGATGAGAAAGAAGTTATGTCGCATTGTATTACGAGTTGTCTTACGGGAATTCGAGTCAAAGGAGCCGCATCGCGTGACGTAGTACACGTTATTCACCGACTCAGTCGAACTTTAGCATCGGCGTAGCGAGAAAATTGACAAATTACAGGGCTGTAACAATATACGAAGGTACAAATTCCAGCATACCGAAATTCGGCAAATCCCGGAGAAACTACTGCACTTCTATGGAGCAATATTATGATACTACATTATTATTATGATACTACAATAAAGCAGTATTATTCTAGTATCAATACTGCTAATGCTAGTATATGATACTAGTAGTATCATATTATGATACTACTATAAAATAATATTTTAGTGGTATTAGGTCTACCGGAAAGTTCTGTCCGATAGTGTCACTTCAAGTTTCGGTCCATATGCACATGTTGATTTCAGACATATACGACTATCTCTCTTTATCATTGCATTTACACACATGTACTCTCCTAAATAAACTGAAACAAAGATGTCTCGTGTCATTATTAAGCGAGACGCGATCGTGAAAACATGGCTACCGATGATAATGCCAGACCACATGCTGCTTTGGCGACTCGTCAGAAAATCGCAGAGCTAGGCTGGGAAATTCTGTCGCATCCACCATACTCCCCGGACCTAGCACCCTCCGATTATCACTTGTTTCTCTCTTTGTAAAACTTTTTACAGGAAAAAAAAATTCAAAACTGAAGCTGATGTCAACCAAGTACTATTTGAGTTCTCCGCCTCTAAAAATAAGTCATTTTTAAAAAATGGCATTTACAAGTTGCCATCGCGCTGGCAAGAAGACATAAGTAACGATGGAAAGTATATTCTGCAATAAATATTATTAAATGTATGAAAATTGTGTTATATTTCAATTCAAAAACGGACAGAACTTTCCGGTAGAGCTAATATTATACATATGAGAGTAGCACCGAGAGCAAAGTATTTTTGATGTTCATAGTCAGAATCAAAGAACACGAAGAGCCGTTTAGTTTTGCCTAGAAAGTACAGTGCTCCCTTAAGGCTTAAGGGAAAAGTGCCTCACGCGATTACGGGCATAGAGCGAGTTCATTCTCGTGTTTTTCTCAGCTCGAGTACACCGAGAGGGAACAATGGCCGCTTTCACCAAAAACCGCGTGACACTCGAGCCTCGAGAACTGCTCTCGAGGTCTTTGGCCCTTTCCTTCTCCCCGTCATCCATTCTCTCTCTCTCTCTCTCTCTCTCTCTCTCACTCTCCCTCTGCCCCCTTCCCTCACTTTTCGTTATTCCTTCTCGAGTTGCCACTTCGTTCTAGCATTGTACACGTAATTTTACCCTTCAAACGATTTCGGATTCGATACTTCGCTGTTCTAATTCAATATTGGGACATTTTAAAAAACACGTGATTTTGAGATATTCTATCATTTTGTACCAAATAACATATGCAGTATTATCCGATTAAGGCAATACTGACTATACTTAAATATATATAAGACGAAATCCTCAATCACAATATCCCGCTGTTCCATTTCTACGTTCTTTGTGTGTATCTGGAGAAACGTTGAGATATTAAAATATCTATATTTATATCGATTTTTTCTTGTTATATTTATTTATATTTATTTTATTTTACTTTTTTTAATATACATTGGTACAAAATTTAGTGAAAATGATATTCCATTATTTTTGAAAACCAAATTATTGTTAAGATAATCGAACTTTTGCCTTTTTCTTTGAACTTCGTTATTTAATCATATCTCAGTATTGAATTAGAGCAGCGATTCGACGACAACGATGTTTAACGCTATTTTAACCGATGCTTTGTATTGTACAATTTACCAAACGAATTTTGTAATGACTCTAGCAAAAGTCGAGAAATGATCACAGAAAAAACGCAGGAAATGATTTTGATTAAAAATTATTAAAAGAAGTCCTTTAACCCCTTTGGTGGAAACAGTGCTGAATAGAAATTATTAGACAAACAAGAAAATTGTGAGAAATATGAAAATGCACTCAAATGCACTTCAAATATCTTTGTTGTTTTTGAAGATACGTACGTAAAATTTCTTAAGAATAAAGTTGAATAGTTTACATATAGCAGCAAATTAGAAGATTATATCTAGAAATAGTTAATACTATATAGTATATATATATATAATATTATAATTAAAATAAATAATAAAATAATAAAATATATAAATAATAAAAAATATATATAAAATATATAAATATTATAATTAAAAGCCACACGATATGCATGGAACAATGTAAGTGATCAATGTAAGGATTAGAAACAAAGTTGTAGACATTTCACGTTGCATAAACAATCAACGGTTTATTAATTACAATTTGTGTACAAGATTTCTAGCTTTATGTTAATATCGATAACTCAGATAAATCTCTTTATTCGCGACTAAACGATGACATTACGTCTCCTTTGACCAAGCATAAAGCTTCCGTCATCGAGCCTGGATCATCTTCTCAAATGCTCCGCAACAATTCCTGAACGCAGGGATAATATTTAAGCAAACACTGACGCGGCAAAACCATTTGAGTGCCTGTCTTCAATCCGTGAAGCTCCGCGAAGAAGTCGACAGACGTAAACCTCTCTGATTGGCTTTCGATCGTTCCTGATAACCATTGATAGACTGCGGACCTCCTCAGAAATTTTGTAATTGCATTGTATTGATCTCTCTACGATAAGTATATAATTCCTTTTCATCGTTGTAACGTGGTTTATTCGACCTTTCATCATCGGACAACGGGTCTTGGGTTTGTTTTGACCCAGGGTTAGAGATGATTCATCGAAATCCTACTCCAACCTGTTCGATTGCCAGTCGTTTGCAATCTGAGTGACTGTCTCATGTACAAGATCTGCAGTGATTTGTAACGAATTATTATTATTTAGGTGTTTTTCATTAGGTCCAATAAGAAGATCGACGACGATTCAAAAAGATTGTAACAAATTCTGAGTATTATATAGTATAGTAATATATATAGTATTATATAGTATAGTAATATATATAGTATTATATAGTATAGTAATATATATAGTATTATATAGTATAGTAGTATATATAGTATTATATAGTATAGTAGTATATATAGTATTATATAGTATAGTAGTATATATATAGTATAGTATAGTATTATATAGAGCGTCCGAAAAAGTACTCAAATCGGGAAATGGAGCGGTTCCTGAAGTCATTTGAAGTACTTTTTTTCTTTACAAAAATGTTCTCCGAGACATCGTTAATGAGTTATTAACGAAAAAGCAGTGACCAATAAGAATCGAGTACGGCTGACGCGAGGCGGGCCCAGCCAACCAGTGCGCGCAGCCCAGTTCCGCTCATTGGCTCGGTCGCCTCGCGCCAGCCGAGCTCGCCTCTCATTGGTCACTGTTTTTTCATTAATAACTCGTAAACGAAGCCACGGATTGCATTTTCGCTAAGGAAAAAGTTGCTCCAAATGACCTCAGGAATCCCTCATTTCCCGGAAGTAACATAATTCTGGGGTACCCTGTATATACAGATTTCTGACTAATCAGAATCCATTTCAAAAAATGGACACCCTACATACAGTTAATTCTCTCAAATTGTCCTGTCAGCCTCGTTTATATAGCTGAGGGACAATTTGAGAGAATTTACCGTAGTCTCTTTACTCGCCACGCTAATCGATATTTTAACATGTTAAAATCACTGACGGAGAAAGTGAACGTCTGTTTCTAACTGATCCTTTGTGAACTGAATCGTAGGAGCTTTATTTTTATCCAAAGATCCACAGTCTAGTTAATAACACTCGCTTGATTCCAAATAGCACGTGTGCAAAAGAAAATCGTAATTGAAGTAAAATCCGTGCAGAATGTTCAATTTTACGAGCTTCGGCGCTCGCAATAAATAGTTGTTAATCGCAAAATGTTCAACTCTACAGGTTTGTTGACATTTTGCTTTATAAAATGTTCGCGAAATGTTCAAGTTTGAAGTTTTCGGGACACGTTCTAAAGGGGTATTTCTTTCTTGTGAATCTTCGAAAAATATTTGTTACGTTTTCTTGAAGAATGTAGAAATACTTGAAATTAAGGTAGTGTGAAAATTAAGGAAATTGAAAGTTATTGAAATTAAGGAAATATTCATAGTATTGATCTACATACCTTTGGTATGCGTTTAAAGAAATATATTTTTCTCGAAAGCATCTTTTTCAAAACAGTGACCATGATATTTTAAAATTTACTTAACCAATTGCCTGTCAATATCGAAACACCAATAGGAGTAATCAATAATCAACTTTCAAAATTTTTTTATCATCGACTTTTTTCTTTCGTTCTGGTACCTGTTATAAATAAACTCATACTAACTAAGAATCTTGCACGTATTTGCATTTCACATAAACAAAATGGCCGCCGTCATGATCACCATTTGGACTATCATTTTGAAATCCGACTATGTCTTTCAAAGTAATATAATAGTTTCAAACTTTCTGCAACGCAACAAATTTGTAAATGTTATTGAAACATACATAAATAAACCTAGTAAATGTGATTGTAAGAAGTGTAATAGTTTCTTCGCAAAAAAATCCCAAAGGAAGACAAACGAAAATACAATTTGCACTAAAACACCTCCTTAAATAGCTGTTAATCCGTTAAATAAAATCTGCCAAGTAAAATAAAATAAGATCTGTTTCGTAAAATCATTACAAAATGTCCAAGTTTGCGATTTCTATAACTCACAGGACAGTTATCAAACCGTCGCCGGTTTTCACGGTGAAATGATCGCAGATTATTCAACTTTGCAATTTCCACAGACCATGTTCGGTGTGTGGTACATAAACGGCGCGATTACCGATTTTGCAAGCACGGGACACGGTACATATGACGAAACGCAACCAGAAAAGAAGCTCGATGAATCAGAAGCGGTTTCCTGGCAGAACCGATTAATCGGTCTCGCGAGCCTATTATTAGTATTACGAGACATGATGTACACAGTAGCGGTCATAAATTAAATGCGATGAATTTTTCACTTCGGTTATACGCGCATTGTGCAACTGTTACTTGTTTATTTGGTGCGTTTCGTTTTGAAATCTCCAAATGCACGTTTCACTTTCTCGACCACGAACATATAGAGCTGCGAAATTTAAGCAAAACGGAGCAGTTTCCGACGATCTGTCCAGGAAGAAATACACTTCACGAATTCGTTTGTGATTTTAGTATGCGAATAGCCTAACGAGCATAAAAGTATGAATCAATTACGGAACATAATAATTAACGAAACTTAAGATAACAGTTAAAATATTAATAATTATATTGCAATAATTTGTTGCAATAATATATTGCGATAATTCGTTGCAATAATATATTGCAATAATATATTTGCAATATGTTGCAATAATATATTTGCAATATGTTGCAATAATTTGTTGCAATAATTCGTTGCAATAATATATTGCAATAATATATTGCAATAATATATTGCAATAATATGTTGCAATAATATATTGCAATAATATATTGCAATAACAAATTATGCAATAATATATCGCAATAACAAAATATACGATATTATATTGCAATAGTATGCTGCAGTCCTATATTACAATAATACATAGCAATAATATATACAATAATATATTGTAATAACTAATTATGCAATATTATATTGCAATAATATATTGCAATAATATATTGCAATAATTTGTTGCAATAATATATTGCAACATGTTGCAAAAATGATGACCTCGGAATGCTGGATAGGGACAATAAATGCGCGAAGCGTTTAATTTACTGTGGCAGAATAGGAAGGTTCCAGCGCTATTGCGATGAAAACGAAAGACGTAACACCGGTTAGGCGAGCGCGCGGTGAAAACGTCGTGTTTCTGCGCAAAAGTACCCTGTTACGTTTCCCGGTGTACAATCGGCGCCGATCATTTCTCCATGATTCACCAGCTCGGAATAATGGGGATCCCCTCGCTAATAAGCGGATTAGGTATCCGCCGGAAAATTAAACAAAGTTTCCGGTTCGATGCCGGCTAATTCCACCTGTTGACGCAACTTGGCGAAAGCGTTCGCGGTTTGCTGTGTTCCCGCTGAATTCGCGAAAAGCGGATCGACTCTGCGTACTTCCACGTGTTCACGCGAATCGTATCACTGAAAATATTCCGCGACCGTAAAAGTGGACGAATTCCAACAAACCGTGATTATGATCGTTGAAAACGGCGCAATCGCGGATTTACGGAAGAAAATTTTTTCAAATTTTTCTTTTGACGAATCGGAATTTACAAAATCGGCCAGGTCAAATAACAATTTCATCAACTAACAAAAAACAGTGTCGAATGGAAACTGATTACATGAAATTTCCATTAAAAACATATTACTGTTCGAATTTATGATGAATATTTATTGCAATTAGATTTTATCTAAAAATATATGATAATTAATTTCACCCCTATATAAAATCGATTAATTCACATTTCTATGAAAAATTCATTACAATTTAAATTTATATTGATGATATATTACAAATCAAAACATCTACTTAAAATTCTATTAAAAATTCACTACAATTTAAATTTATATTGAAGATTTATCACGATTGATTTCATCACCAATTAAAATCAATTTACTTAAGCTTCTATTAAAAGTCCGATCAATTTAAATCCTCGTGAAAAATATATTACAAATCAAAACTTCTGCTTAAAATTCTCTTAAAAATTCATTACAATTTAAATTTATATTAAAAATTTATTGTAATTGATTATACTCGGAAATATTTTAATAACATTTTCGGAAAGGAAAATATAAATAATTACAATATCAAGACAATAAATGTTTAGAGTGATTGTTAGTATAACAAAGTAATAATAATTATTAGAAATTCGATTATTCAATCAAAAACTATGGAATATTTTTCAATGTAATTACGACTTATTATTAAACAACAAGTAAGGCACGTCGTTTGTTGTTGAAGATCCAGAGTAACGAGTCAAAGCGTAACCCCCCTCCCGCCCTCGTCGTGCTTCCAACGACCCCATCGGTACTAATATAAACAGCCAAGATAAATTCCCAATCGGGAGCTACAAAGCTGCATTGTCTTAAGAATTCAAACAAGTCATATAGAAGATAATTTTTGTACATTTGTCACATAAACAGTGATAATAATAAAATTTTCAGAGGTCATGCAGCGACGGATCCTATAATATCTTTTCCACGAGAACATGTCGGGAGATTTATAGTATCGCGCCAATAAACGCGCAGAACATAACTGGCACACCCTACCCTAACAATATTAATGTATTATTATGTTTCATTCTTTCTCGTTTTCTTTTTCCGTGTCTACATGGTGTCCCAATATTATGTCACTTCCGAGAAATGTAATCGACTTCATAGGTCTATATCTTAATTATCTTAATTATCTTTTATATATCTTTTAATTGAAAGTTTTGTACATTTTATTAAATATTTTTGCTTAAATATTATTGTTAAGAATTCGTGCTTACATAAAAGACGGCAACGTATAATTTAAATGTTTTAAGAGGTGCGATACAGCACAGTAATTGATACGATTACCCTAAGTAGTCTTCTCGCAAAAGTTTCTTTTAATTTAAAGTTTCTTTTAATATAAAGTTTTGTACATTTTATTAAATATTTTTGCTTAAATATTACTGTTAAAAATTCGTGCTTACATAAAAGACGGCAACATATAATTTAAACGTTTCAAGAAGTGCGATATAGCACAGTAATTGATACGATTACCCTAAGTAGTCTTCTCGCAAAAGTTTCTTTTAATATAAAGTTTTGTACATTTTATTAAATATTTTTGCTTAAATATTATTGTTAAGAATTCGTGCTTACATAAAAGACGGCAACGTATAATTTAAACGTTTCAAGAAGTGCGATATAGCACAGTAATTGATACACGATTACCCTAAGTAGTCGTCTCGCAAAAGTTTCGCAGGAACAGATATTTTACTAAACAGAATGTACAAGTTCAAATGGAATTTTTCAAAGAACAGAAAATACTTGTTTATTTCGGATCTTGATAAAAACTAACAGTTATATATATATATATATATATATATATAAATAGGTATGAACACACAGACCTCCTATGGTGAGCGTACAGCTAAATATAAATTCCGTTCTCCCTTGGAAATAATAAACGAAACAAAGTGTGATTCTCGGGGTACAAAGTCGCAGGAATAAATTACAGCGACAAGGGGTTAATTAAGCGTTAGATTTGTTGCGGACAGCAGTGGGTGCCGGTGTATCGTCCGTTATCTCTGTACACGAGAACGTGGCTGTTGATAAATGGCGTAACGTTCAAGCACGAGGGACACGCGGCAGCAATCGAAATGTCCCGGCGCCGATCTACGTAGAACGAAATATAATGTGGACCAGTAATCGCTTTAACGGGTGCTCAATTAACGCTAATTGGTTCGGAGGGTCATCGGAATTGTCTCTCGCCCGTTGTTATCCGCTCGACGATCTCCCGGGGTCGCTGTAATTTGTTTGTACACCGCCGGGTATCATGATTCCTACACGATGCCGAACACGCGGGTTTTTTCAGTTTGTAAACGCGGCCCGATAAGATCGGAACGGGTCGGTCCGCGTCGTGAATGACTTATTTAGGGTTGTTCCCTCGCTGCGCGCCGACGACCAACTTTCCTGCACCGTCGACGTTCCCGAGCCAATCAGAACTCGACCCTTCGGCTACCGGAATTCTTAACGTCTGCTTCGCTATACATTATCGAATAACATCGCGCGATGCTGATTTCAACAAGAACTTATTAAATATTTATTATAAATTTATATATATTGTTTATATAATTTATATATATTGTGTCCCAGAATTATGTTTTCTCCGGGAAATGAGGGGTTCCTGAGATCATTTGAAGTGACTTTTTCCTTTACAAAACTTTTCTCCGAGGCATCGTTCTCGTGTTATTAACGAATAACAGCGACCAATGACAAGCGAGCTCGGCTGACGCGAGGCAGAACCGGGCTTCCAACCGCTCGTTGGCTCGGCTACCTCGCGCCAGCCGCGCTCGCCTTTCATTCGTCAGAGTTTTTCGTTGATAACTCGTAAACAAAAACGCGGATTGCATTTTTGCTAAGGAAAAAGTTGCTTCGTATAATCTCAGGAAGCCTTCATTTCCCAGAAGTAGTATAATTTTGGGACATCCTGTATGCAGTGAAAGTAAGTTAACAATCAGCGTAGATATATGTTCAATGATAATGCTAAATACTTTAGATGTGCATTTTTTTCTTTTATTCACTTATATCATACAAACGCAAATAAAACAATTAAACTTTATCTTCGTAGTTAGACAAAAATAAATGAGAAATGCATATTTTGTACACTGTCATAGCATCGGAAAATAAGTTAACGCCTCTAAATTCGTAATAAATATTATATATTTTAGTTAAAGTAATAACGAGTGTGGTATCCTTTCGCTTCCATAGTAGCTTTCAGACGATTTAGCTTGCTGTAAATTAATTTTTTAACGACATCTATATATCTATATCTATATCTATATCTATATCTATATCTATATCTATATCTATATCTATATCTATATCTATATCTATATCTATATCTATATATATATATATCTATATCTATATCTATATCTATATCTATATTTTCCTATTCCGATTTCAACGCGTTTATAAAAATATTTTTGTTTCTTCTTTCACTTTTTGGCACATTTCTTGTCAAATGATCCCATAGATCCCATGTTTAGGATCATTGTCCTGATTGAGATATATTAGAATCGTTCTCGAATTCCAATTTAGCCGCAGAATTAAATAAATTTTCTTTTAAGATGTCTTTGTGTGTAACTGCGCTTAATTTATCGTTAATAATTACTAAGTGATTGCGCAGTGGAGCATCCCCCATGTCATGATCGAACCACCGCCATGTTCCTCTGGCGTCTTTACATTGCTCTTTTTAAACGCTTCTCCCGGTTTTCTCCAAACATACGGTCGTCGGTTATTATTCAGAATTTCGTACTTTGATTCGTCGCTCCGTATGATATTTTGCAAAAATTCGATCGGTTCATTAAAATGTTCATATGCGAACTGTAATCGTTTCGCTGCGTTAACTTTTGACATTAATGGTTTCTTACGGCATATACGACCGTGATATCCAGCTTCTGTAATCCTCTGTCTTATTTGTGTAAGTCCGATAAGTAAATCTGAAGTTACTTTTATTTCTTTCGCTGTCACTAACGGATTTTTTTTATTTCCCGAGATATTAAGTTATCCCGACGATTCGCGTTGTTCGTCGCTCTTTGACCGGTTCTAGGTTTGATTTCAGCAAGTCCTGCTTCTTCAATTTTATCGCAAACATTTTTAACGGCTACTTTTGATCAATTATGCTTGTTTGCGATTACTGACAATGAATAACCAGCCTTTCTTGTCTCGAATATTCTTAATCTCTCCTCTACAGATCGTTCGCCTTTCCTTGTCATTTTCTACGAAAATATTATTCGAATATTGATGAGAAAGGTTACAGTTTATAAGCATACTTGTAGGTCTTATGGTTTAGAGAAGGATTCAATTAAGTATTATACATACAAAATTAACATATACATTCAATTTAATATATATATTCAAATATTTTTTATATATATATTTTATATATATTCAAATATTTTATATATTATATATTTAAATATTTATACATATTCAAATATTTATATATATTCAATTTAATATACATTCAATTTAATATATATATTCAAATATTTTTTATATATATATTTTATATATATTCAAATATTTTATATATTATATATTTAAATATTTATACATATTCAAATATTTATATATATTCAATTTAATATACATTCAATTAAGTATTATACATACAAAAATACAATTTATAATATCGTTAACTTACTTTCCGTTGTTGAAATATGCACGGATAATTGAAAATAAATAATAATTCGCCAAAGATGTTGTTGGAACTAATGCTTTAAGTACATGACAAGCAGAAACAACAAAAATGTTTCGCTTCATAGCGACGAAGTGATCGTCTGTTTCGCTAAAACTTAAAATGTTTAGAGACAGCGTTATCTTACTTTCCGCGACGACTGTACACGCATTCAGGATCAGTTCAGTTTCTTCCACTATTTGGCTAATAACACGGTAAATGTTTACTTTCTGTTTGTTTTTTTACAACGACAACACGAACGACGTCAGAAACTAGGCAAACGCACGTGCTGTGGTTATGCAACCGTAGAGAAATTACTTAGTTACACGTCGCCAACAATTGTTAAAAGAGAAAAGACATTTCCGTTTTCCTTTACATTTCTTAATATTTAAAATTAACTTACAAGCAAAGCAGTCTACTTATAAATTATACGTTACCTGGAAAAACTGTTGAATATAACACTTGCATAGTTGCATTGGAAAATATAGTTGCATTTAACAGATTTTTATAATGCACCACGGTAAATTTTTTGTCAATTCCTTTTGTCACTCGAACGAGTGATAACTTTGACATAAATATCACTAGGAATTTAAAAATTATTTATATTGGATTAGTTCAGGGTTAGGTCGAAGTTAGGTCGAGGTTAGGTCGGGGTTAGGTCTAGGGTCATGTGTTCGGAAATTTGTTCCATTTTTTCAGTAGAAAATGAAAGACAATTTGTTCATAATCAATTCTTAACGTAATTTTTCTCAACATATTTGTTAAGGTACTCCTTCTAGATTCGTTAGCCCTAATGAAAATATCAATCAATCGCTAGATACTATAAAGGATGTTCACCCTAACGGTCACACCGATTTTTGAGGCATTTGCACTAATGTGACAAAAAAAATATTTCGAGTATTAAGTTAAAGTCAATGAGTATTTCGATGAGAACAAAGTGCAATAATAAGAATTTCGAAAAATCTCTTTATTCGATAAAAAGCTCAGGTCGCCTTGACTTTTTAAAAATATACACTATGCATTTTTTACTTTATCTTATCACGTATTCTTTTTTTTGTTAGATTAGTATAAATACCTGAAAAATTGATGCGAAGGTTAGGAGCATTTGCACTAATGTGACAAAAAAAAAATATTTGGAGTAAAAGTTAATGAATATTTCGATGAGAACAAAGTGCAATAATAAAAATTTCGAAAAATCTCTTTATTCGATAAAAAGCTCAGGTCGCTTTGACTTTTTTAAAATATACACTATGCATTTTTTACTTTATTTTATCACGTATTCTTTTTTTTGTTAGATTAGTATAAATACCTCAAAAATTGATGCGACGGTTAGGATGAACGCTCTGTACCGTCGAATAAAAATATTTCTAGTCTGGGGTCCGAATGGACCCCAGACCCGCCGGCCGGTGTTAAGGACTACCGCTTTCTAGCATTTCGCTCTTATTGAAATGTTACACTCGCTGCTGCCGTCCTCGATATCTGTTTCTCGTCTGAGATCGATTCTTCGGTGCCTGTCTGGCCGATAGTAGGCCGAGAGAAAGAGCCAGGCAACGGCAGAAGAAGGGACTGTAATCTCGGGATCGACGATTTTCTGGCGAACGGGAACAATTGGTCACGGTGCCAGCCGTGAAAGCGGTGTCGTCGATAAATAGATCGAAACGATTCGGTTGGTAGGGCTCGAATTCTCTTTCTGACCCTTTGTCACTATCGTTTGAAGATATTCAGCTTATTGTTCATGTTTATATCATGGGTAATTTTGTTTTTTCTACTAAAATGACAAGGTTAGGCTTTTTTTTCATTTAATTTTTCATTTCATTTAAGAACATTATATTAGAGAAAAAGGTTTCAAATAATAGTTGTGCGATTTTTTGCGAAATAAAAAATATAGGTTTATGATAAGAACAAACAAAATGACCTTGCGATCACCTTGAAAACACCCACGCATTAAAAAACTGGTAGTGCTCTTTGACTTCTTACTCGAAATACTGAAGGACATGTGTCAGTTCTTTATTTTTTAACCACGTGTCTACGAGATTTTTTTACAATCTCAACTTAAAAGTGGGACACCCTGTATGACATCCTGAATAATAGATAAAATTAGATTTAATTTATTGAACATCGACCTGGAATTAGCGCCAGAAAAAGAAAACGAAACTAGTAGTATTCGGTGACAGGAAAAAATATCCAAGAAGAATGGTTCCTCCTCAAATAAAGTATCGAATATTGATAATTTTTCATGATTTTTGGATGTCATTGAATTCGTCTCGGTACTGGTTAGAATATTATCAAGCCAAAGATACGTATTGATGTTAAAATGATCGGAATGACTGTAATCATTTATAACAAAAATGTTGTTTCTGAAATTTAGGATACTTCAATTTCTAGAGAAACGAATACTGATGAACTTTCGTTTGAAACATTTTGTTGCCAGATCATCGAAAATGTATGAAAGATCATTGAAAGCTTTCAGTCGCATTGTCGCAGTCTACTTGTTAAAATGCGCGTAGAATTAAAAGTTGCAGGATACTGCAGCTAAAATTTAAATACGTACATGTTAGAGGTCCGAGTTTATTATTAAATTATTATTAAATACTTATTATTATTATTACTTACTATTACTATTACTTATTATTATTATTAAATACATCTGAAAGCTAGCATTTTTAAACATTTTCTGAACACGCTTCTTAAAGTTTCCGTTAATTTTACATTCCTCTTACGCAGAAATACGAAAGTCTACAAAGTAAGTTTCGGCCATAAATTACCACTTTCCAGATCACTGAGCGCTTTCTGGTTGGTGTCGCGATTGCGGTTCCACTGTGTTCGGTCGCCCAATGGAGATGATCCGTTCTATTGAAGCAAGTAGCGTATTGCAAGGTACGCAATCCCATTCGGTCAATCGTTCGCTGAAAGGCCTTTTCGCTATTAACGAGGTCGATGGGGAGATACTGTGACGCGTTCTACGTTCAACGCCGACAACGAGGCCCAACGATCTCTGCTCATCTATCGTCAACGAGATAGAACCCATAAAAATCAGATCACTTTGTATGTAGAAGCCTTGTTCTTCAAGGAGCCGAGGACTCGTTAATACAGTAATTAACGCGATTATCATATCTCGAAGGTACGGCGAATATCCGTCTCACCTACGTGTCGATAAATCATAAAAATCAGAGCGCCGACAAGATGCGATTTTGCATTAATTTTTGGTCTTCACTTTGATGATTCCGCACATACTTTAATGACCTTGAAATATAGTCAAGGTCAAGTTTCTGAACAACTTCTCCCTACACACATCACTGCTGAACGGCTTTATCTTCCTAGATATTCGCGAAAAACCTTAGCTAAAGATATGTTAGGTTTGGGATAGATTTGAGTTAGGTCTGGTTTAGGTCAGAGTTATGTCCTGCACATGTCGCCGCTGAACGGCTTTATCTTCCTAGATATTCGCAAAAAACCTTAGCTAAAGATATGTTAGGTTTGGGATAGATTTGAGTTAGGTCTGGTTTAGGTCAGAGTTATGTCCTACACATGCCGCCGCTGAACGGCTTTATCTTCCTAGATATTCGCGAAAAACCTTAGCTAAAGATATGTTTGGTTTGGGATAGATTTGAGTTAGGTCTGATTTAGGTCAGAGTTATGTCCTGCACATGTCGCCGCTGAACGGCTTTATCTTCCTAAATATTCGCGAAAAACCTTAGCTAAAGATATGTTTGGTTTGGGATAGATTTGAGTTAGGTCTGATTTAGGTCAGAGTTATGTCCTGCACATGTCGCCGCTGAACGGCTTTATCTTCCTAGATATTCGCGAAAAACCTTAGCTAAAGATATGTTAGGTTTGGGATAGATTTGAGTTAGGTCTGGTTTAGGTCAGAGTTATGTCCTGCACATGTCGCCGCTGAACGGCTTTATCTTCCTAGATATTCGCGAAAAACCTTAGCTAAAGATATGTTAGGTTTGGGATAGATTTGAGTTAGGTCTGGTTTAGGTCAGAGTTATGTCCTGCACATGTCGCCGCTGAACGGCTTTATCTTCCTAAATATTCGCGAAAAACCTTAGCTAAAGATATGTTTGGTTTGGGATAGATTTGAGTTAGGTCTGGTTTAGGTCAGAGTTATGTCCTGCACATGTTATAGATATGAGATATTTTCTTTCTTCGAGTTTCCTATAAAGAAAAGCTTTGTGTCACAACAAAAATCGCGATTGCTTCGCTGCATTTCATTTACAAATAATGTGAAAATTCCTATACTAATAGATAATATAAATACACGACCGCTTGTTTACGTCTACAATAATTTTAGCAATAAACGCATATTGTCGCCAAAAGTCTACATACAACTTTTTTCCAAAATAAACACTCAATATTGTTACCTAGATTATTTTATTTATTTTTTACGTAATCCATGACTACATTCCTATAAAAAAACGATTTTTTAAAATTCAAAACAAAAAATCATGCATTTAAGGGTTAAACTTAACAGCTGACAGGAGAAACGACGCCGCGCCGCGGATTCGTATGCAAACGAGGATTCTTGGGGGGGGGGGGGAGAACACACATGCAGTAAAAATGTGCATTCGCAAATGAAAGGTTACACCAAGGCTGCGAACGCGTACGTCCGTGCTCTCGATACAGATTACGCGTTCTATATGCGTGACACACATTCCGATACATATGTTCGTCGTGGGCTCCCTTGCACCGCGACGCTCCACCGTGATCGGTGCAACGTGCAGTACGCAATCCGTTCAATAACGAAAGCAAAGTTCGAAACACGGAGAACCGGATGCTACACTGCAGTCTGGTTTTTTCCCGGCGAAAATTCCAAATTCTATCGTAACCGTCAGAAAATTGGTTGTCAGCTGATGTCATTGTATCATCGACGTATAATTAAGTATTTTTGCGAAAGTCTGTTTAAAGTTTAAATTGGCGAAAGTTTTCGCTCTTTGCGTATTTCGCTTAAAAATGCTCCAGACTAGATTATATTCTTAAAGTACACCTACTAACACGTACAAAGCTATGTATTTGTGTGTGAGAACGTGTAACATGTTCAATTCGAGTTTGAGTTTCACGATTCTGTCTTCAGAACGCTGTATCTCATCGCATAATCTAAATTTCGTTAAAACTCTGTGTCCTACCATTTTCTTTATACTTTTTACTCAACGTAAATTTAATTTTATCTGTGACTTAAATAATAATTTTGGACATGATAAACGGGTTTATAGCCCACTGTGCATCGTCACACAAAACGATCTTTCAGAATATACTCTCTATCATAGTACATTTATGATTTAGCCATTAAACCTCGTTTCCTGGTTCGATCACCTATTCACTGGGCCGTTCATCTTACATTAATAATTGAAAAAGAGCAATAATAATGTATAATGCATTAATGAGAATTGTGAATAATTTTTACAATTAATTAACAAAAAATATCTTCCGAGTTTCGACGAATTCCGGGATGAAACAAATTGAAACATTAGCATAGAATAACGCAAGAATTACATCCGCCGTAATCCGCCTGCAGTAATTATTAATATTTATGGTTATCATCATGCAGTCTGTCCACTAGACGTAATCCGATCTCTCGTAGATAAGGAACTCTTCAAAATTATTTTACATACAACTTAGTAATCTTTATGATATGCTGTAGATAAGTTTTCGTCTGAGCCTTCGACGTTCTGTCAATATTAAATCGAAACGGATCCGAGTTAGTGCGTGCACACTGAGAGATCGAGAGCAATTTTCAATATTTCAAGGTTATATTTAAGTTCTCACTTCACTTCGTACACTCTATAATATATTTTTATAACTTTTTTAGTGACCTGTTTTTTTATTTACCTGTGATCTGATATTGGAACATTACTCAGTCCATAAACCATTACAATTGTTATTTTTATTATAGAGATAATCTTCGTTGATTCGGAGAACATAATTTTCAAAAAAGTTTTTATAATAAACGATCTCTGCTGTTCGAACCTAAGTTGCTGAACTCAAGGTTATCCGAAGGTCATAGTATAGCAGGTCGTTGAATGCTTTTTATTCGTCACCAATAATCCTACGAAATTAAAAATACAAGGTGCTATTTAAGAAAGTCAAGGTGATCTTCACTACTAGTAGAAAAACAATAAGTTTCGGAAATTTGTTATATCTTAATATGAAGCCGAATAAATACTGATTAACTTTCAATCGACAGATTTTTTTATCAGACTGTCGAAAGTGTTTGAAAAATCGTGGCGTCAGCTATGTGCCACACCCTGTATGAGATATATATATATATATATATATATATATATATATATATATATATATATATATATATATATATATATATAATATATAATATATATAATAATATAATATATATAGATAAATTATAGATATATTATATATAGATAAATATATTAAATATATAATATATATATTTATTATATTATATATTTAATATATTTTAATATATATATATATAAATACAATATTTATAAATTTATATATTTACATATATATATATATATATATATGTATAAATACGAAATACGTATTTGGAGAGTGAAAAATTGGTTGTAAAATTACATTTAAACAGTCCTCTTAAATCAAAAATATTGAAAATTAATAAATAGTTATTGTTTAACAGATGCAAGAACTATTTAATTACGTATATATTTAAAACGATTATTTTTGAGATATTTCTAATGGTTCAAAGGGTTTACAGACAGTCACTGAATTTCTTAATCCGGCCCCACTGTACGCTATTCCGAGATTAAACGCACGAAGATACTCGGAACAAGTTTTTTCGGCCGCAGTCCGGTCACGAGCAGCGCCGACTGCGTTTAATAGGAGACGCGGCCGAGGCAGTTCGTTAAACGCAATTCGCTCGCGTCCCCGGAGAATTAAGTCAATAATCCGTATCGGGGTTAGCGGTAAGAAACGCGCGGCGCGGCGCGTATCTCGCTCGATAGAAATTATCTCCTGAATTATTTGGCGCCGGCCTGCTCGCCGCGACCAGATGAAGCCGGGCCCCGAGCCGGGTTCGCGGAGTGCCGAACACGCGGACCAACGACTTTTCTGAATCGTTATGAAATCAACAAGTGGTCGACGTGTTGCTCGTATCAGCGAGGACTTACAAGGAGAGGTGACCCAAGCGTAACACTCACTTTTTGATGAGATTTTGCACACAGTGGTGGAGCTCGTAAAACTGAATCTAATGATACCCCGTTTTGGGTGAAGGCGGCTTATATTTTTTGAGATATTTATAACGTTCAAGTTGTTAATGACACAGCCAGAGATATAAGCCGCTGCGTCGCATAACGGCTCGGATTGGTAAATCCGAAGACGATGTTGTTGTAACTTTTGAACCCATTTGAGATATTACAACGAAATGTTCACTAAAAATATTTCAGAAATAGTCGCTTTTAGCTAATTCAATATTCGTTGCACTTGTTAAACATTAATTTTAGATTAACTTTGATCGATATTTTTTATGAAAAAAATTGTTTACTTTCTAATCATGTATCTTACATTTGTGTTTTATGCGTGCAACACTTCGTGAAACACGTAAAATATAAATTCGTGAGTTTTTTATAATAATTTATAGTAATTACAATCTGTTTAGTGGTCCCGAAAGTTGGAGTGACATTCTCGTGTCACTTTTGAAACGTAAAGGATGTTGACATGAAAGCCAATTTCATTGGAGAAGAAACATCATTGTTAAAAGCCCGACTTTAAGATTTGTTAATATTTCATTATCGTTATAATCATTAATATTTTACTGCCGAGACATGCGGACATTTAAAGAGTAGAATCCATTTAGTAGAAGTCGATACTTGAGAGTTGATTTTTTGACTAAATATCTCATTTTGTACCAATTCGGAGAATTCGGTTGACATGAAAGCCATTTAAAGACATTTAAAGAGTAGAATCCATTTAGTAGAAGTCGATACTTGAAAGTTGATTTTTTGGCTAAATATCTCACTTTGTACCAATTCGGAGAATTCGGTTGACATGAAAGCCATTTAAAGACATTTAAAGAGTAGAATCCATTTAGTAGAAGTCGATACTTGAGAGTTGATTTTTTGGCTAAATATCTCACTTTGTACCAATTCGGAGAATTCGGTTGACATGAAAGCCATTTAAAGACATTTAAAGAGTAGAACCCATTTAGTAGAAGTCGATACTTGAGAGTTGATTTTTTGGCTAAATATCTCACTTTGAACCAATTCGGAGAATTCGGTTGACATGAAAGCCATTTAAAGACATTTAAAGAGTAGAACCCATTTAGTAGAAGTCGATACTTGAAAGTTGATTTTTTGACTAAATATCTCACTTTGTACCAATTCGGAGAATTCGGTTGACATGAAAGCCATTTAAAGACATTTAAAGAGTAGAATCCATTTAGTAGAATAAAATAATAATAATAATAATATAATAATAATAATAATAATAATATAATAATAATAATAATAATAATATAATAATAATAATATAATAATAATATTATAATAATAATATCCAATTCGGAGAATTCGGTTGACATGAAAGCCATTTAAAGACATTTAAAGAGTAGAATCCATTTAGTAGAAGTCGATACTTGAAAGTTGATTTTTTGACTAAATATCTCACTTTGTACCAATTCGGAGAATTCGGTTGACATGAAAGCCATTTAAAGACATTTAAAGAGTAGAATCCATTTAGTAGAAGTCGATACTTGAGAGTTGATTTTTTGGCTAAATATCTCACTTTGTACCAATTCGGAGAATTCGGTTGACATGAAAGCCATTTAAAGACATTTAAAGAGTAGAATCCATTTAGTAGAAGTCGATACTTGAGAGTTGATTTTTTGGCTAAATATCTCACTTTGTACCAATTCGGACCACTGTAGGTCGCGTCGCGTTCGGGCATGCCAGAGAAGTGCTCGCAAATGGTGGGGGAATAGAAGAGAATGAACATCAGGAGTGGGAGTTAGTGAGTCTCCCCACAGGTCCTTCTCCCTCACTCTACCACTCGTGAGTCCCACCACTCTGACATCCCCACCACTGCACGGTCCCAAATACAGCATTCTCTTTTCAATGAACAACGAAGAAAATATGCAAAACCTACTGCGGGCAATACAATGACAGCAAAATAATACACTGTTTTCTGCGAAACAGGAATTATTGCAGCGACAGCAGTAATTGTTAGCATTTCTGCAGCGGCAGCAACAACAAAAACACGGGGGACTCGTTACAAAAGAAGGCGAAACATCCTTGGCAGGAGGAAAGGGAGCGGCAGCCTCCAAGTAAATAGTTATACGGTAGCATTTCACGAGAAGTTGCGTAAAAAATATTGTACTAAAAACAGTAAATTATTGTCTGCATTTAGTTTTGGTACTCGATTCGATTATCTCTGCATTTACTTTTTGTACATTATTACTATAAATGTACATTATCACTAAATCTCTGCGTTTCATTTTTATATTTAATTATCCAGTTTAAATACAAAATGAGTTTGTTTTTTGTAGATCGAGGGACATCTGCTGGGCTTCTCGGATGGCCCCATACGGTCGAAGGGATCGAGGAGGCCGAGGCGACAACATGGTCACATGCTTATTTAAGGTAACATGCATAGAGAGAGTTAGGGGACACGCTTTGAATACATATGTATTTAGGCGATCACCATCGCCTTGTGTTTTTCGTCGCAGAGATGAGTTACCGAAGTTTATACCATCCTCGAAGGTTCGGGAACGATCGAGTGCAGACGCGATGAAAAAAAACCCTACGAGAGCCATAGGGAGAACAGAAATAGTCCTCTGTCAGTTCTCAACGACAAAACGTGTAATGTCAAATCAAACATATTTCTTCTTTTGTTAGGTTTAAAACCCATTAATTCTCAACATTATAATTAATAAGTAAATTTATAATTTCAAGCCGCAAGGTTATAATTAATAAACGAATTTATAATTTTTAGCCATATTTACTTTCTTATTTTCCCATCTTCTTAACTATCATTCATTTAAAGATAGGTGCACAGAAGAATCACTAGCCGCTGCGTTTTTTATTCTTCCTTTTATTTTATGTACAATAAAAATCTCCAAATTTCAAAGACAATTAGCTGTTACTGTTGGAACCAGCATAGCTCTATCATGATGACTTAACTAATGATGAGAATTATGATAATAATTTATAACTTAAAGTTATGCTTACTTTCTTATTTTCCCATCCTTTTATCTATTAAATTTAAAAGGGGAAACATTGAATAAAATAATTTATACAAAAATGTGGTAAAATGCAAAAATACATAAGAAATACGAGATATATGAATGTATAAA
The DNA here is from genome assembly GCF_051020955.1 of Megalopta genalis. Classification (NCBI taxonomy): domain Eukaryota; kingdom Metazoa; phylum Arthropoda; class Insecta; order Hymenoptera; family Halictidae; genus Megalopta; species Megalopta genalis. The sequence goes on along the minus strand of NC_135026.1, from coordinate 10,399,133 downwards.
ATATAATAAATGTAAAATATGTAAGAAGAGTGTGACAAACATAAAAATATGAAAATATAGAAAAGGAAAAGTGTATACAAGAGTATTTAAAAAATGTATTCTTGCAGTCAGACTCGCAATCAGATCACGTGTATATTCGCGATGATAATTCACTTGATTAATTCGAAATTAAATATTTTGTACGTGTCTCTTGGCTGCGTTTAACATTCGACTGATCTTTTCAGCGCCTATGACCATATACTATACAAACAAATAAGAGAAGGCGAATGTTTGGATTAACCGTCTTATCGCGAAACACTTGAGCAGGCTTCCTACGGTCGCAGCCACGGCCTACTATACTAAATGCCTGAAGAGCTAACGTCTTATTAACGAGATACCGATTTTTTTCTCCGTATCGGGAAAACTTGAGCAACTAGAATTGAAACTAATTCAGAGTTTAATGTTCCGTTAAGTAATAACAAAAAAATCACGGATTCACTTCTTATTTTTTTTAAACTAATTAATATTATATAAATTTATATAAATTATATTATATATATTATTATTTATTTTATTATTATATTATATATTTTATTATATATATTTATATATATTATATATATATTATTTATTTTATTATTATATATATTTATATATTATATAGATTTTTATTAAATATTATATTAATATTATATAAATATTTTTTTTAAGTTAATAAACACTTAATATAAAAAATTGGGAAGTTATCCAGCATTTTTAAAAGTCTTATAATACTGAACACACAACTTACAAAGACAGATCGGTCGGACAAATATTCAACAAATTTTGTTGCACGGACTTTGCCAAATTTTTCCAGAGATGCTGTTCTCAATCGAGCGAAGTTTGACCTCTCCCTTCAATTAAAAAAAAAAAAAAATTAAATGAAACGTGGTTGCAATTTTTTTCACGAAGTTACATCACTTTGGAGTAACTCTTGCGCTATGGATAACATGGTAGTCGAAGTGTTGAAGAAATAGAAGTCGCGGAGGCGTGCTTGACGGAGCAACAAGGTATTTTTGCTGGGGGAATAAGGAACGGCGAAGAGACACGAAGGTTGGGAAGCGTGACCGATCGAACGATCCGCTTCATTAGAATATCTCTGCGTAAAAGCGGAAGGGCTTACGGCCGCGGGACGACGAGCTTCCGGTGAAAGAGAAGCCCCGGCACGTTCGACGGCAAGTCAGGCATTTCCCCGAGCCCTGCTCGGCCACCTACGGCTCCCGTGAACGAGCCAATACCACCTACAAGATTGTGACGCAAATACCATATACTACTAGTACTATATACTACTACTACTATACTACTACTACTATATACTACTATACTACTGATACTATACTACTACTACTATATACTACTATACTACTACTACTATACTACTACTACTATATACTACTATACTACTACTACTATATACTACTATACTACTACTACTATATACTACTATACTACTACTACTATACTACTACTACTATATACTACTATACTACTAGTACTATACTACTACTACTATATACTACTATACTACTACTACTACTATATACTACTATACTACTACTACTATACTACTAGTACTATATACTACTACTACTATACTACTAGTACTATATACTACTATACTACTAGTACTATATACTACTATACTACTACTACTATATGCTACTATACTACTACTACTATATACTACTAGTACTATATACTACTACTATATACTACTATACTACTAGTACTATATACTACTACTATATACTACTACTACTAGTACTATATACTACTATACTACTACTACTATATGCTACTATACTACTACTACTATATGCTACTATACTACTACTACTATATACTACTATACTGCTACTACTATACTACTATACTACTACTACTACTATATACTACTATACATATAATATACAGTAATAATTAACATAAATAAAATAATTATATTTTAATAATAATTAATATACTATATTTAATAATTAATACAATAATTTTAATAACTTTTTTGGAACTTACAGTAAATTGATGAAGTACTTAAAATTCAAATTTTACATTAAAATTTTTTGTCCCTTATAACTCTTTGCCCATTATTGTGATTACCGTCGAAATAAATGAAAGTGACAGTATTGCGGATAACCTCGGTAATCGGCACCCTCACCCTATATTGGCGATAGAATTATTTACTCGAACGAGAAAATTAATATTCTCGCTAATCTATTATAACTTATTAATTTTAGTAATACTTCGACGGTCGTGCCAAAAACCTAAAAGACCTACTTTTTATTATAAATTACATATAATATTCGATTAGTTCAAAAAAAAAAAAATAAAGCAAACATTCTAAATCAATGCAAAGTTATTATTTTTGTCTTGAACGCTCATTTATTCCAAATGAATATTTTGAACATTTCTACTAAACCAGTACAAAAATGTTCCAAAAACAAATTACTCGGTGATAAATAAACGAGAAATCGCAAGAGCGAAAATAAGCAAAAAATTTGTATCCAACAAAAAATCCTAGCGACTTTAATTCTCTTTTATGAAACTGTGCACCTTCTTTGCATCAGTCGATGCATTTATGTATTCTTCTTAAAAAAAGCACTAGAAGTGTCAGAGGTCAAAGAACGATTAGTTTAGAAGTCATGATGTTTGCCTCGAATTTCTATATGAGCCGTTTATTTTGAAAGTGGCACAAGTCACTTTACCGTAATGAAAAGTGGTGATTTTTTAAAATGTTTATACGAAATTAAGAAAAATATCAGTATCCTGAGATAACAAATACAAGTAAATCTTCTCGAAAGTTAGCATCCATATTTTTAAACGTGTTAAAACGCAAATATAATATAAAATATAATAATAATATAATATTAAATATATCGACTTAAAAACAAAGTGACTTATGCCACTTTCAAAATAAACGGCTCATATGCAGTGCCCGCTTTAGCGTCCGCATTTTTGCCCATTTTAGCATCCGTTGTTATCCCCCCCACCCCGCGTCTTGGATGTCAAACGGCTTCGAGCATCGAACTGTCCTACAAGAAAGTTGACGTTCAAATCTGCCGGCACGTGTCAGCTACTGTATCTCACTCGCACTCATCCCCTTTCCTTGTCTCTTAGTTGAATTCCTAGAAATTCACCTCCCCGTGTAAGCGTCCGCGTCCGGTCCCGCGCTCGCAAGCACTATGGTTGCATTATGCGCCCACGCGAAGCACTGTGCACCGGTTGTTTATATGCGATTTCGTTTCGTTCTAGTTTGCGCGATTCAGGCCAGACGTTGTGGCCGGTTGCGATTTAGAAAACGATTAAATCTCAGACGGAGATGCAAATAGAAAGTTCGTTGTGTATTCAATCGAGTGTGAAATGTTTAAAATTTAAGGCATTCGTCATTGTGTTCTTGTAATTTTCTTCGAATGAAACATTCTACTAATTTTCTAGAAAGCTCTCGCCCTACGCTCTATTCTACACATATTCGGATATATTACTTCTTATGGTTTCAGAATTTATATGTATAGTCTTTTTTGTAAACAACTTTTGCAACCGACTTTTTAATAAGCGTACCGTACTTTTTTCATTTAAGACCTATTTCGTAAGTAAAAAATTCTGAGTTACTTCATTAGATGGATTTCAGGTGATTTTAATGAAATTTACGTTTATTTAATAAGAAATGTGCAGCAAGAAAGACCACGGGAGTCGGCTATTTCAGATAATATGCGGAGCATTAATGATAAATCATCAGATACCGAATAACATTAAGTAAAGTTTTTAATTCTTTTTAAACTTTTGTTAAACTTCATTTTTTGTGAATATTTTGTGAATAATATATATATATATTTGACATTTTTGGGACACCCTGTATATATATATATTTATTGTTTGCAACAATTCCTTTTTCCAGGATAAAAACATTCCTTAGGTATGTGAATTTAATAGTTTATGAATTTATTAGGTATATGAATTTAATAGTTTTTATGCTTTTTCAGAAGATATTATTAAAACGATAAGAAAGTTTCGTTTAAATAAAAAAATTCGTCATTACCATGAATTTTTCTCTCGTTGCAAACTTCTTTAGAAATGAAGATGCGTCTGTTAAACTTATGTGACACTCTGTGACTTGAAGATCATTATGTCGTTTATGAACGAAATCGTTTTGGCACACGCTTTTATATAATATAAAAAAAAAATTGCAAGGCTTTCCATTTAAGGTCACCTTCATTATTAAAAACATGTTAGCGCCAACAACGCATTTTTTTGAAGAAGAGAATTCGGAAAGGATGTCCGAACTCTAAAGTCTTTGATAGTTTTACGATAGGTTTCGGGATGCACATGGCCTGACAGATGAATGAGTGAGACTAAACAGACTTGGCGATGGACCGATGGTTGGAAACCACTTCCGGTTATCGGGCGCCTGGGGTCGTCTATTGAGACAATGTGTATTTGAAGAAGACAAGCGGCCCGACGCCGTATATTCATAACTATTATGTATATTTCTCGGTTTTTTTGTTTGAAACTTTACCTATTTAATTTGGATAATCATATCTATATAATATATAGATATATTATGTAATATCTATATAATAATATTTTTGTAGGTACTACATAACATACTTATTATAGCTCAGGAAATATTTTATGGCAAATGTTCAAATACTTTCGTGAGTTACTGTATAATATAATATATATAATAATAATATAATATATGTAATATATAATATAATATATATAATATATGTAATATATAATATAATATATATAATATAATATAATATAATATAATATAATATAATATAATATAATATAATATATATAATAATAATATATAATATATATAATAATAATAAATAATATATATAATATATTATACAATATGTATAATATAATGTACTGTAAAATATGCAGAAATAAAACAGATATATAATGTGCAAAGTATGCAACAAAGAAATTACAATTTTGTAACTCTCTAATGATGAAACAAATTTCTGTCTTAGTCCCATAAATTTGTCTCTTTCCTATAAACGTATGTATTTGCATAAACATCCACAGTTTACTTATCACTCTCCGTGGTGTCCTACAGTTCACATTACACAGCTTTAGCACTGTTTACATATGCAATTCGTTGGGCTAAAGTAACTGAGAAGGCGGAAGGGTCGGCCGAGAGACCGTCCCGACTATACAAAAAAATCATGGACAGTGCAAAACATTGGAAGCGTAGAAGGGCCGGTCATATTTCAAGGTTATTAACACTAAACCTACCGAGCGACTAACAAAACTTGCCTCGTAAGAATTACAAGAAAGAATTTATTCGAATTTTCCACAATTTTTATCATAGCGTGTGCCCAAATAAAGCTATACATTTGACAATTTTTAATGGAAGCAGCTTCGATAATTGAGCCGTTTATTTTGAAAGTGGCATAAGTCACTTTTTTTCTTTTTTTTTAATGAAAAGATACCGTTCAATTGTAATTAGTGTTACCATTAACTCGATTTTCTTGAAAAAGTGACTTATGCCACTTTCAAAATAAACGGCTCAATTATGAAATAAAAAATGTGAAACCAGTCATTTGACCGGCGGTGGTAAAGTTTAGTGTTAAAATCAGCGTTGAGGATCGTATTCGAAACAATGACCAAATTTATTTTCATTTAATTTGTATTTTCTACCAGGATATGTTTATTTCGCAGAAAGAACCGCGGTCTAATAATCACGAACGTTATCATCGCATATAGTAAATTCAGTCGGAATAAAAAGATCACGTTGACGATAATAAATCGCGATCACAGTGGTAAGTCACGATTGACTGATCACGCCATCTTTGTTCGAGAATATCAGGATTGTAACATCGATTATTTATTACCGATAATTACCTGCCAATTGTTCCTACAGATATACAAAAAATTGCTCTTTCGTGGGGCATACGCGCCTCAGGTTGAGAAACACTGGTCTGGGGTCTGCAAAAAAATTCTCAATGTATACGTAAGAAGACGATGGAACTATCACGAATTATGTGGGAAGATGGTAAAAGCTTGTGGGGCTTGAGAAAACAGGATTAAAACCCCCCGAAAAAAAGGTAGGCTCAGGGTGCACGGTGACCATGATGCGCTACTGATTCCAGTTACCCTCTTAGCCGGCTTATCGGTTAATGCCCGTTGCATATGCGAGAATATACGTAGATACTAAGTAAGTCGGCGTTTCTATTTCTAGAGTTGCCTTCGCGAACGCATGAAATCGTCGCTAGATCGCTTGTCAGCCGGCACTTTTACCTGACTTCCTGTCTATCCGCTATCTTCGCCCGGTTCTTAGGTCCCCCGAGTATTCGTTTCTCTTCCCTATCTGCTGTTTCCTTTGTTCGACCCAAGATATGTGTCTCACCTTCCGGAAATTCTTTCGAAGAAAGCTCTTCAAAGTGTTCCGCACCTTGACCTTTCCGAGAATGTCGCTGTCCATTCGAGTTGGGCATAGTTCGAATAACATTTCGAATAAGTTCTCCGGATTAAATGTTATTCAAAATAAATTCCTCGAAGAAAATTTTGTACGAGAAATATTTCAAATAAAAATTTATCCCGAAAATAATTCGAATAAAAAGAACGTTCTATTCGAGAAAACTTTCAAGTGAAATTTCTATTCTAAAAATATTTCGAATTATTGCAAATCCATACGCTACACTGAAAGTAATGTATTTTCGTTTAATTTGATACTTTTTATTCTTCCATGTCACTTTTTTGACCTTTACGAGAATGTCGCTGTCCATTCGAGTTGGGCATTGTTCGATTAACATTAATAATAATAAGTTAAATAATTAATAATAAGTTCTCCGAATTAAATGTTATTCAAAATAAATTCCCCGAAGAAAATTTTGTACGAGAGATATTTCAAATAAAACTTTGTCCCAAAAATAATTTGAATAAAAAAAACGTTCTATTCGAGAAAACTTTCAAATGAAATTTCTATTCTAAAAATATTTCGAATTATTGCAAAACCATACGCTACACTGAAAGTAATGTATTTCCGTTTAACTTGATACTTTTTATTCTTCCATGTCACTTTTTTGACCTTTACGAGAATGTCGCTGTCCATTCGAGTTGGGCATTGTTCGATTAACATTAATAATAATAAGTTAAATAATTAACACTTTACCGACCGCTAGCGTTTCAACAGCATACGCACGTCCGACCGGCCGCTCAGCCACGGATTCGCTCTCGCGCCGGCTCTGTTCTGGTTTAGAGTGTCACGCGGGGGTGTCTGTGCGTGTAGTGTTTAAATAAAATTGTCTGCTTTCTGTTATTATAGGAAAAGTATATTTAATAAAATCTTTTATTGTAATAATATTAACGGTAAATTATACTTATTTTATGTATCACAGTCGTTACTACACATAGGAAATAGTTAATATTTTTTTAAAGTATGATATCGTTCATAACAGTCGCCTTTATGTAATGGAACTTCGCAATATTTACAAACAAAACATGTTCTACTTCTTTTTTTATGAGCTGCACAAACTCTACATTGTCTTTGGGGTTTTACACTTCGACCACTTGTCACTATATTTATAAGTTTGTGTTTCCCCAAATTCGATAGTCTGCCAGGATGGTCTAACATGGGTGCTCTCCTTGTAAGTTCAGGACTGGGCAGGTTGTCATCGTGTTCCGTACAATTATCTTCGGTTTCATTATCTTCCGTCCACGCAATTGCCACTTTGTGCAAGAAATTCTTATATGTAATATTTTTTCTATTTAGCACTGTGTATGCTTTGAATGAATTGAATAGTGCACAATTGATGAAAAACATTACAACGCGTTTTGTCCATTTTTTTGTTTTGCGGAAAATGGAATAATATGAGAGATATTGGTCCGCGCGATCTACGCCCTTCATATATTTATTATAATTTATGATCGAATTAGGCTTTTGTATCAGGGCTGTTGATGTTTTGCTTCTGCTTGTGGATTCTGTCAATTGTGCAGAATGTATGGTAGAGACCATGTTGACATTTCTTTTGCCATTATTCCACACTTCTAACAAGATTTGGCGATTCCTGCGAAATTCGTATTGTCCTCTTGAAAGCCGTAATGTTTGTAATGATTTAGGAAGACCTCTATTTTTACGAATGGTTCCACACACTCGTATTTTATTTTTTAGAAGAATTCTAGCCATTTTTACACTATTATAATAATTGTCTTGATAGACCTCGTGCCACACGTTTTTGTATGGTTCAATAACCGTTAGAACTGTGTCTTCCAATTTATTTCCGTCAGCGGCATAAACGTGAAAATTACATATATAACCTGTGATAGCTTCACACACCGCTCTCACAAGTATCCCATATTTAGTTATTTTTGCGGGATTATACGTCCTAATCGAGAGTCTACCCCTCCACGGGATTATACATTCATCCAAAGATAATTGTTGACATGTTTATAAACGTCAACAAATTTCCGCCGTAAATAGTCAATCACAGGTTGAATTTTAGCAAGCCTATGTGAATTGTGCGGTATGTTGTTATTGTCCGAAAAATGCCAGCTCTGCATAATTTGCACAAATCTGTTTCGGCTCATTGTTTGTGAGAAGAATGGAGTTGCAATAGTTCGATCAGTTGACCAGTAATCGTATAGAACGTCTTTTTTTATTTGTCCCATTAGAACTATTAGTCCTAAAAACTTCTTCATTTCCGGAACTGTGATATCAGTCCATTTTTTTGTTTGTGATGGAATTCGATATTTCTCCATGACCTGATAATGATATCGGTTGGATTCTATCACCAAGTGTTCGAAAAAGTCGTTTCCAATAAATAAATTGACACTGTCCATTATATTCTCTGGAGAACTTGGCATAATTTTTATCCCAGGGCTGCCTTCGAACGGTTCCAGAATTACTGCCTCGTCGTTCGTCGACCATACCTCATCGTCAATTTCATTGTTATTCACATCGTTCTCAATAATATTTCTTTCATCTTCCTCTGAATCAGTGTATGTTAGTGGCAATACACATCTTCGTCTCCGAGTTATGATATCGCTACTATCACTGTCGTCACCACTATCACTTTCTGAATAACTGTCAGGACAGTCTGACAAATCATCTAAATAAAACTCTCCGGTGCCACTTTTTTCAGTCATTGCGAACGGTAAATTTTTCAAAACGATATAACACTGTAGCAAGTTACAAAGCAAAGCAACACAACTAATGCCACTGCGCAACATAACTTAATACAAAATAATCGGTCGATAAGCGTCGGCGAGAAAAAGCCTATTAATCGGCTACCGGTCGGTAAGCGTAGGCGAGAAAAAGCCTATTAATCGGCTACCGGTCGGTAAGCGTTGGCGAGAAAAAGCCTATTAATCGGCTACCGGTCGGTAAGCGTTGGCGACGAAAAGCCTATTAATAGGCTACCGGTCGTTAATGTGTTAATAATAAGTTCTCCGGATTAAATGTTCTTCAAAATAAATTTCTCGAAGAAAATTTTGTACGAGAAATATTTCAAATAAAAATTTATCCCGAAAATAATTCGAATAAAAAGAACGTTCTATTCGAGAAAACTTTCAAGTGAAATTTCTATTCTAAAAATATTTCGAATTATTGGAAAACCATACGCTACACTGAAAGTAATGTATTTTCGTTTAATTTGATACTTTTTATTCTTCCATGTCACTTTTTTGACCTTTCCGAGAATGTCGCTGTCCATTAGAGTTGGGCATTGTTCGATTAACATTAATAATGATAAGTTAAATAATTAATAATAAGTTCTCCGGATTAAATGTTCTTCAAAATAAATTCCTCGAAGAAAATTTTGTACGAGAAATATTTCAAATAAAAATTTATCTCAAAAATAATTCGAATAAAAAGAACGTTCTATTCGAGAAAACTTTAAAATGAAATTTCTATTCTAAAAATATTTCGAATTATTGCAAAACCATACGCTACACTGAAAGTAATGTATTTTCGTTTAATTTGATACTTTTTATTCTTCCACGTCACTTTTTGCGCTAAATACCAGATGCGAGAAAACTTGCATACTGATGAAAATGATTTGTATTATTATATTACGTTAACCAACTTTCTGGTCGATGTAAGAAATTTGTCTCTCCTTTATATATTTAAAAATTGATCAATAAAAATGAGAACTTGAATTAAGGATCCCCTGTATAATAATAACAAGAAGTCTTTTATTTCTAAGTATCTTCTACTATGGGAAAAAAATTCTAAATAATATATTCATCCCCTGTATAATATAATATATTCATCCTCTGTATAATAATAATGACAATAAGTCTTTTATTTCTAAGTATCTTCTACTATGGGAAAAAAATTCTAAATAATATATTCATCCCCTGTATAATATAATATATTCATCCCCTGTATAATAATAATGACAATAAGTCTTTTATTTCTAAGTATCTTCTACTATGGGAAAAAAATTCTAAATAATATATTCCTATTTTTCTTTTCAATTTGCCAATTCATCTATTTACCGCTTTATTCTATTAAGGTTAACTTCCATGAAGCTTTTAAGCAGCCAGTATCCCACCTCTTAACGACCAATTAATTCTCAGAATAGCTGCAAGGCAGCCTAATAACAGAATCGACGATAAGCCATTGTTTTCATCGCCACGGTGGGAACGCAGTCAAAGTTATCGCCGGCCGATTAATCAATTTAACTGGCGCTTAATTGCGCATGCAACGGGGTTAACGTCGGAGCACTTGGTCATTTCTATCAAATCACACTACTATTAAGTCGGATGTATAATACGAGACCACTGGAAATGAGCTAATAAATAAATGAACTACATATAATACTTTCAGGATAACTTGTGGAAAATCGAGAATTGAGGCAATTCACCTCCGATTACAATAACAAAAATATGTTGTCAAGGTCATCATCCTTAGTAAGCTTTTACCATAAATATAATTCATTTAGATTAGGAAACACTAATTATACTGGATATGGATATTATTTATTATAATTAATTGTACTTAATATAGATATTGTTTATTATAGTTAATTTTTCTTAATATACAGTAGCGGACATATTTAGGACAACTTGAAAAACGCTATAACTTTTTTCAAAACTGAACTAAATGACTTGAATTTTTTTTAGATAATGGAGAAATCAGCCTACCAGACAATGGCTGTAATACTTTTTTCAATTTTGCTATTATTTGGAATCAGAAAAAAATTAAAAAACTTATATTTTGCAACTTTTCGATCTGACTCTATAACGAAAATTTAAAAAAGGCATTTTGTAGGCCTCGGCGAGTTACATGCATGCTGAAAATTTCATCGATATCGGTTGACCTTACAAGAAGCTGTAAGAACTTAAAGAACGCGAAAATCGCAATTTTGTTTCGAATTTTGACACTTTCGACTAATAAGTGTGAGAAATCCGCAGTTTTTAAAATCTTCTGACGCTTGTAACTTGACTTTGCATTAACTCAGGCTCAGATAAAAAAAGTTGGAAAACATGAGTCATCGTTTAGTAGACTGGTCCCTCTATCATCTAAAAAATATTCAAGTCGTTTAATCCAGTTTTAAAAGAGTTTTACCGTTTTTCACGAGGTCTTAAATATGTGTCTGCTACTGTAGATACTATTATTTATTAGAATTAATTATACTTAATATAGATATTGGTTTTAGAGTTCGAGACTTAACCGAGACCGAATCCGAACCTAACGTTCCAAAACAAACAAAAGAATTATTATATTTTTGCTACTTTATTTAATTAGGTCTGGGTTAGGTCCGAATAAAAAAAAGAACTTTTATATTTCTGCTGTTTTATTCAGTTGGGTCTAGGTTATATATATATATATATATATATCTATCTAAGCCAGAATAATATATATATATAATAATAATAATAATAGTAATAGTAATAATAATAATAATAATAGTAATAGTAATAATAATAATAATAGTAATAATAATAATAATTTTTTTTTTGGGAGGGAAGTGGAAAAATCTTCAACAAGATACTCGGGGCAGGTCACATTCCTCGGGATAATAATAATAATAGTAATAGTAATAATAATAATAATAATAATAATAATAATAATAATAATAATAGTAATAATAATATATATATCTAAGCCAGAATAAAATACTATTGTATTTTTTTTATTTTATTAAGTTACATTTGCGTTAAGACTGCCTGAAGGAAACTAATATTTTTGTTGTTTCTTTCAGTTACACGTTTGGGTTAGGTCCGAATAAAGAAAACTATTATATTTCTGTTACAAGAGGATTCGCGTCTCAGCCAAGATCACAGTTAGGCGTCGCCCACGCGTGGCTCGTGTCATTGCGCCGATTAAAGTCTTCCTTTTGCGCATGGCCCTCCTGATTACACTTGATTGGTCCGTGTCTTGCACACTGGTCTTCGTACTCCTCGACGCACGCGAATGTATAGGTCAACCACTGTAGCATGCGCGCGGTCGAAACGATCGATTCGGTGTACAAATTCGGATCTATCAAATGATCGATAACTTTGTCACCAAACATTTTGCTTCAGCATTTCTTTCAAATAATCAAAACTAAGAAAAATACTCAGAAGTGTTCAAATTACTTTGATCACACTGTAGATTACGAATAGCTTAAACTAAACCGATTTGCGACGTGTTTGGACTCATTTTAATCAGAAAAGTCTCAGTCATCGGGTAATGCCACAATCATAAAGATAAAACAAAATTCAATATGACTTTAAAACTACAGTAGGTTGTAATAATAAGAATGTAAAAATTTGTTATTCTTTTCAAGAAAATGTTATTAAAACGACAAAAATTAGTTATCTTAATAAAAAATATCCGCCACTACAGTCATTTGAAAAAATCTAAACTTTTCTCTCATCAAGAACCTCGCTATAAATGGAAATGCATATGTTAAATTTAGCATACAACGCGGTTTATAAATACCGATATCAATTATCGGTTACTAAAATGAAATTCTAATCGTGGATAATGGTTATTCGTAACCAACATATAATTCTAGACATCCGTAATAATTGTTTATAACCAAAAACTGTTTTCGTCAATTGTAACGGTTATCTGTAACGGAATAACATTCTCGTCATCGATTATTGTTATGTCTAACAAGAAACGATCTTCGTCATTCGTAATGGTTATTTGTAATACAAACAAAATTCCAGTCATTTATAACCATTAATTGAGCCGTTTATTTTGAAAGCGGCATAAGTCACTTTTAAAAAATCATTAAAAACACTAAAAACATTAAAAACATTTAAAAATCACCACTTTTCATTACGGTAAAGTGGCATAAGTCACTTTTTAATGTTTATATTTTTATTATATATATTATATATAATATTTTATTATATATATTATATATAATAAAAATAAATAAATATATTATATATTATTATTTTTATTATTTTTTAATGTTTATACGAAATGATTTATATTGAGAAAAATATCAGTATCCTAAGATAACAAATACAGGTAAATCTTCTCGAAAGTTAGCATCCATATTTTTAAACCTGTTAAAACGCAAACCCTTAAATATATCGACTTAAAAACAGAGTCACTTATGCCACTTTCAAAATAAACGGCTCAATTGGTAACCAAAATTATCATCAACCAAAATGCAACGATTATACGTTTTTAATTTTCTCTCATTTTGATTATTACAGTGGTGGTCTCTGGTTGTCACAAATGGAGTTCGCACAGACCTACGCTATAGTCGGTGCCCACCTAAACCCGAGCTGGCAGAACGATCGGTGTAGCTCCTCCAGTCGCGCGAACCAGTGATCATAATGTGGTTGCGCGCGCAAACGTGCAGAACAAGAAGATGCGTACCACGCGCCCGCACGCGTATCCGGTTTCTGCGACGTATATCGCGTCCAATATGCTTGTAACACGCGACATAATCCTATATCGTGTTCCTCGGGAGCTATCGGTGCAACGCACGTTACGAATACCCGCAACAGACGTACGAGAGGCCTAGCCTCTCCTTAAGCCGCTTCCTCAGGTAAATCTACACCTTCGCCGCACCGCGTTGTCTCGGGGAACCCGGGACAACCCGAGGACTACCCACGAGGAAACACGAACTTTCCTCTACTCGTTCGCGACCGCTAAGAAAACAGTGGCGAACAGAGGATTTTCTGTAGTAGAGCAGCGCACACGGTTTTTCTATGGATTCGGGAGTTAAGTAAACAATCGTACAGGGAACATTCTCTTTCCAAGAACTGGTTCGAGCACGGTACGACAAAGCGAGAGAATAGACACAGCGAGCGGAAGCGAGATAGGGTAGCGATGCCAGTTACTGTGTGCTAGCCAATGACTGTACTTTTTATTTATTTCCAAGTACAATTAAACTTTATTATTACTATTACTATTATTATTACTATTACTATTATTATTACTATTATTATTACTATTACTATTACTATTACTATTATTATTACTATTACTATTATTATTACTATTACTATTATTATTACTATTACTATTATTATTACTATTACGATTATTATTACTATTACTATTATTATTACTATTACGATTATTATTACTATTACGATTATTATTACTATTACTATTATTATTACTATTACTATTATTATTACTATTACTATTATTATTACTATTACTATTATTATTACTATTACTATTATTATTACTATTACTATTATTATTACTATTACTATTATTATTATTATTACTATTACTATTATTATTATTATTACTATTACTATTATTATTATTATTATTATTACTATTACTATTACTATTATTACTACTATAATAAACTTTATTATTACAATTCCAAGTACAATTAATCATTTATTTGTTAAAATTGAACATGTAAACGACAGAAGTCCTTAAAATACCATGAAAATTATTTAAATTTTTTGATACCAAATTCTCGAAATTTTTTGAAGAGAAGAAGCTTATGAAGAAGCTTAAAAAAATACTGAACGAATGAAGACGAATATATATTCAGTAAAATAAATCGTTCTAAAATAATCGTTTTAGATAAGATATCACAATCTTAATTATACTGTTAAAACGTATTAAGATTACGGGAAAACAAGACAGTGATTATTTATTCGAATTTTTGTTTCTATTATCAATTTCAGTAGTTCATTTATTGTGCACATTTACTGTTATTTAGTTACTATGCTGTTTACCACAGGATAGACCTACATAACCTCAAAACACAAAATCATCTCTGTCATATTTTTAAAGTGGAGAAATGTAAATATAACATTCTGTTGAAGCAGTCATTTCTAATGCGAACTTTTAAATGACTAATTATTAGAATAAATTTTTTTTATAGAATGTAACATTTATGAAAGTATGTTAAATATTAAATTTTCATTGTGCTCAGTATTCAGGGATGGAGCACAGTAATTGAAGCAGAATACTTAGGGGAACGGGGCACAGTATCTGAAGCTCAGTATTCAGGGTGGGAGCAAAATTAAAGCACTTTCTAAATAATTACTTTTTTCCAAAATTTTTAATGCAATAATATTTTACACGCAAAATTATTATAATTGAGGCACAGTAGAGAGGGATATTACCATATCACTACCAGATAGAAAATCACTGACATCTCTAATTCTATTATTCCTTGTCGTGATAAAAGCGTAAGATCTTTTATTGAATATTCAGAAATTGACACTGAGATAAGTTATTTCTTCGATGTCTTCTGATGCTAATTTTCTTGTTATATGGTATTCCTGTATGCATAATATAGGAGATAAAAATGCGAATTAATAGAACTGAGGTCACACGAGGTTATCCTTGGAGAAAAAAAGCGCTTAATATAACATAATTCAATTCATTCAAAATTATGAGCGGTGACAGAGGTACGTATCGTTTCTTTTTTTTTAACAATTATATATTTTATACATATATGTATACAGATTTCAGCAATTTTAATTTTCTCTTTAGTGGTCAATGGAAATTTAGAACAGCAGCTACAAGAGCAATACGGGGTAACAATATCTAATAATTGCAAAATAACCCTCTGCGTACAAAAACTGTCAGTATTTCTAATAAAATTTGAATTTGACAAAATTATAATTATTGCGACAAATACTGCAAATACTGTAACAACAGCAAATGCTGACCATGATGCAGCAACAACAACAGCAGAAACAATATCCGCAACCACAACCGCAACCCCAACAACTTGTGGAAAAAGGAACTGTGGAAATGAAACAGCAACCTCCACGTTAGTTAATACTTTAGCATTTCGCGAAAAATTACGTTAAAAGATATTGTAGTAATAACAGTAAATGTTTACATTTACTTCTAATAAATACTTCTTTTAATTTTTATTCGTTACTTGCTATCGCCATTCTATCAGATAGACTATAGTGATTATTTGTAACCAAAAACTATTTTCGTCGTTTATAATGGTTTGACATCCGATAACAACAAATATGACTTTAAAAGAAAAATAAGAATTTTTATATTTATTTTATTTATAAATTTGTATATACATTTATAAGTGTGGCATCAATGGATAGCTGAGATTCTTCTGATTGAAGTGAATCCAAACACGATGTAAATCGAATTTTAGTTTAATCCATACTAAAATTATTTAATAGACAATCTACGGAGTGATCGAAATAACTTGATCACACTTTGAGTATCTTATTCATATTTTCTTATTTGGCAAAATGTCAAAGTCAAATATTTAGTGACTAGCTGTGGGTCATTTGTCATAATGTTAAAAATATAATTTAAAAAAACATCGATACATGAAAATTGTGAAAATTGTTACCACGAAAAAAAATGTTCTATTTATCATTCTTTGACATTTGTGCATGTACAAAAGCAAGTAAAATATTCAAATTCAGCAATTTATTTTGTACATTGCACAAAATAAACCTTCGGTTTTTGTTAAGTTTATATTCGGTAAACGTGGTCCAATTTTCATCCTGTTTGGACTTATTTTAATCGGAAGAAATTTAGCTATCCATTTGCGTTAGGATTACAATATTAAATAATAATATATAATATTATAATTCTAATATAATAATAAATAATAATATATAATATTACAATTCTAACGCCAATGGATAGCTAAATTTTTCCGATTAAAATATTATATTAGAATTATATTAGAATTATATAATTATATTATATTATATCTAATATAATATAATTATATAATTCTAATATATTATTATATATCTAATATATAATTATATTATATTAGAATTATAATATTATATATTATTATTTATTATTATATTAGAATTATAATATTTACTTTATCCAGTTACAACATCCCAGTGGCGTCTATCCTATAAGCATCCTATCTATCTATAGCACTTTCATCAAACAAAAGCGGACTTGGTCGTGTAAATTTCAATGGGCAGATTTTTATGTAAATTCAACCGTACGCCACTGCAATCAACTTTGTAAACGAGGCGGAACGGCGTGTTCTGTCTTGGAACAGCACGCAAGTCGTTTAATTGTCGAGCGGACCTCGCGCCGGTAATGCGATAACATTAGCCTCTAGCGAATATTATTAGGCTGTTTCGATTAGGTATGACCTGGTTCGCGAAAGAGAACTGCTTTGGCTTTCGTCTAATTGTGAACGGTCCTCTCAATTTCATTGGGAAACGGATCGAGGATGATCTGCAAAATGCATGCGCTTCGCGATAAAGATGGCGCCGAACCTAAGTTCGACTATCTCCGCACGGTGAGTCTGCGACCAGACTGATTAGGTTTATCAACGACGGTCAAGTTCAACAGTTTTCTGCTTGCTGCGGTGATATTAGCGTTGATAAGGACTTTTGTTATCCGATCGAGATTGACCTTCTGTGCGATTTTTGTGAATGAAGTTTTCTGCATAAACGATCCGGACGCCTTTTAATTTTTTTTTCTCAAGAACTCAACGTAATAGTAATAATAGAAATAATGGTAATAATGATAGCATGAATATGAAAACAATATGATTACAATATACAAAGCAGAAAAAAGAAGATTTAAATAAACAATAAAAAAACATTAAAAATCAGAACAAAGAATTTTGTTACGAATTGTTTGCTTCCGTTGCTTCGATATTCCAATTTTCTGTTCTTGGTGCAGAGATGCTCGAGCAAACGCAGACGCACGGTAAATATTAATTTTTGGCTTACGATAATGAGAATTCTCTTACGCGTTGTTTTGCTCCCCCGACTCGAAATAAAATTCTATTCGCCTGTTCTGAATGTTCTATAAATGACTACTTAATTTTCTTCGTTCTTTGAGAAATAGCAGAATCTTGATTATTCGAACCTCCAATGATTGAATACAATGTTAATCAAACTCACTGTTAATTATAATTAAAAGAAGTCCCGACATCATTTATTTATTAAAGTTTTAAATCAGCTGGTTTCTTTGGTAATTTACCGTAAAAATCAATGATGATCTGATACTTTGACTCACGCGTTGCCCATACGTGGGTGATGAAATTATTTCCATAGAATTACAAATTAATTTTTACACTAATATATTATACGTTCAAAATTTGATTAAGATCCGCAAAATATAAAAAGGGTGAAAAAACAAACAGTATCACCTCTTAACTTTTCAATTTTAATTTTCCCCGTAAATGCCCTCTCCCCCTGCTGCCGGGGGACTCGGGTGCATTTGGGCCTATAGAGTGTACAGGCTGTCCCAAAAGTGCTCGTAAGTTCTTGAAACAGGCGATCCTTGAGGACATTTGAAGTAACTTTTTCCTCAGCGAAAATGTACCTAACCTAAAATGTACCTAAATATTCTTATCTGTGTTCGTTGTCATCTGATTAAGTTTGCGACAATTAATTAAAATTTTCACATGTTCCACTACGGTCTACAGGAATACCAACGTATCTAAAAGTAATACCTTAAGAAATACATTGAAAGAAACACATAAATAAAATTATAAATGATCCCAAGCGTACTCATTGTCAGTTATATTTCTGTCAAAAAGGTCCGCCATTGGCGTATGGAATAAAATACCCTAAAGTTATGAACACTTTCGAGGATCTTTAGTTGTCAGTCAAGTGTTAATATGTGCCCTAGTAACTGTTCTACTATTATTATTAACTAATTTATTATTATTAATATATTATTTACTATTATATTATTATTATATTATATTATTATATATTATATTATTATATATAATATTATTATATATAATATTATTATATATTATATTATTATATATTATATTATTATATATTATATATTATATCATATTATTATATTATACTATTATATTATTAATATATTATATAATTATTATTAACTATAATTATTAACTAATAATTGCCGAAGTTCCGACAAAAATTGTGCGAGAAAATGAACGTCCGACACTCTTTTCGATTAACGGGCGTCTTGCTCGCTGTTAGCAGCGTATTATGGCGGAATAATTATGCGAAGAACAAACAGACACGGCTGAGTGAAGACACAAATCCACACGATGACCGGCACGTGGCTCGAGCTAGTATAAACAGTTTCCGCAGAAGTTTCGTCGAAGACAGCGAGCAGACGCACACGGAAGCGATCCGCTGCTGGTCGATTTTATATCGCAGTCTGCAAAGCAAACTGGAGCACGGTGTATGTATTTCGAACCGAGCAAAAAGTGACCGCTCGGCCTACGCAGACTTGTGCCTTTCGACTAACCTTTCCTTCCGTAAAGTCGCACATTTTTGTCGGAACTTCGGCAATTATTAGTTAATAATTATAGTTAATAATAATTAAATAATATATTAATAATATAATAATATAATATTATAATATAATATATAATAATATAATATTATAATATAATATATAATATTATATCTAATTAATATAAATAATATAATATAATAATAATATTATATATAATATAATATATTAATAATAATAACAACAAGTTTTGTTTACCTTAACTTCACCGAGGCTCTGTTACACACACACACACGTAAAATGTTTAAAAAATTTTTAATCTTATTTCCGAGTCCTACGATCTTTTCTGCGAGAAGTACGATTTTGTCGTGGGTTCTACAAACTTTATTTTTTTTTTTTCATGGGACTCGCAATTTTTATGTACACCCCACAATATTTTCAGATTGTAAAGGGTTTTTGGAAAACCTACAATTTTGTTCATAGGTCCTTCAATCGTTTTTATGAGCGTAACAATTTTGTTCGCGTGTTGTACCACATTTTTGTATTCCCAATAATAGGCCCAAAACTTTCGTTTTCATCAGCCTTGGAATTTTTTCACGGGCCCCACAATTTTTAGATAGATTCTAAAATTTGTTCACAGATTCTACAAGCTTTCCAGAAGTCCTATGATTTTTCATAGATAGTAATATTTTTTTCTGAGTTCCACGATACTTTTTCTGAGTTCTACATTTTTTGGTGGAATTTACAATATTTTTCGTGTGCTCTACAGCATTTTCGTAGCCTCAATAATTATTTTGTATAGGCCCAAAACTTTTGTGCATATCCTATAACTTGTTTATCGATTCTACAAGTTTTTTGTCATGTCCTACAATTTTCTTATATGATATACCATTTCTTCGTCAGCCTTACAATTATTTCGAGTGACCTACAATTCTCTGGTTTGCTCTACAATTCTTTTTACATCCCTTACAAATTTTTCTTGGGCCCCACAATTATTGTATAGTTTCTAAAATTTTTCATAGATTCTACAAGGCTTTCAGGTAATAGCATTTTATAGGTAATAGCACTTTTTGCGAGTTCTACGATATTTTTTCTGAAGTTATGGTCTTTATATGAAATTTACAATCTTTTTTCGTCTGCTCTATAACATTTTCGCACACTATTTTTGTATACACCCCACACTTACTTAAGCTCACTACCACACTCACTATAAGCTTTTCTGAAGTCCTATAATTTTTGTATAGGATTTATAATTGTTTTATACGATGTATAATTTTTCTGTGAGCTCTACAATTTTCTCCCCGAATCCTACAATTTTTTCACAAATTCTACAAGGCGTTTTTTTGCCTATGAAAAAGCCTAAAATTTTTTTCATAGGCTTAAAATTGTTTTTCGCAAGCTCTGAAATTTTCTCCTCGAATATCACAATTTTTTTGGTGGATTACACAACTTTCCAACAGTCTTTCCAACTTTCTCACGGACCCCACAGTTTTCTCATGGACCTTACAATTTTTTTCACAGATCCTAGAAGTTTCTCAAATTTACAATTTTTGTATAGGCTCTAAATTGTCTATCGTAAGCTCTGTATTTATTTTTGCTAATAGTATTACTTTTAATTTTATTTTATTTTACTAATAGTTATATATAATATAATATATATAATAATAATATAATACATATATATTATAATAATAATAATATATATAATATATTATAATAATGATAATATATATTATAATAATAATATAATAATATATATAATATATAATAATAATATAATAATATATTATAATAATAATAATATATATAATATATTATAATAATAATAATATATATAATATATTATAATAATGATAATATATATATTATAATAATAATATATATAATATAATATATATAATATTTAATTTGCAATTGAAATCCGTCAAAAATGTACAAGTGCCGTAAACATCGAGTCATCGATTCTGACCTTGCACGTGCCCACGGCTGTTTCCCTCGCGGATGGAACGTGTATGGACACGCTTCCGTCAGATTTTTCAGACTCGTTGAAATTCTACCGGCGACCAAATGGATGCGATAGCGATCTGAATGGGGTCATTTGTTCGTCGACGGCGCGGCCAGCAGCGGCTAGAGCAACGGGATCTGGGCTAAGGAGTTGGCTCTATTCGCGGCGGGATGCATGAACACAAGCCGAGTCTAGTGCCAACCAGTCCACAGATGTGGTCCCTATTTCTGGCCATGCCGGACAGGAATAGCGCAAACGACGATCCGAAGAACTAATTCGAGGAGAACGTTGAACTTTCGTAGCTGCTAGAAAGCTTCATGACGAACGGCCATCGTCAACGGTCTTCTGTGATTGACTCTCTCGATGATTCAACCGCAAATAGAGATATCAGATGTGAGTATCGTTTATCGATATTCTATCGATATCTTATCCATACCTGACGATGTATCAATAATATTGTTGAAATATCGTTTGACGTAAATGAAAAGGCTGATCGTACAATTATTCATCGAATTATTAACAGACGTAAAAAAATGTACAAATGTATTTGTTTATTTATTTACAAATATAACGTAAAATTACAATAGCAGCTTTCAATTCTTTCAATGGACTGTTCCTGCATTGTTCACGTTTGTTATAAATGTATCATATCTGCAGTCTACAGCGGATTTTCATTGCAAAATAAATATTGTCCAAGTTAAATGTAAGAAACGTAAATGAAATGAAACCGTATTTTCTTTGCAAATCATTGTAACAAAAGCACGCTGAGGTTTTTATGTAAAGCAAAATTTTTAATAGGGAAATAAAATTTATATAGCAATATGAAATTATATATAGCAATATGAAATTATATATATAATATTGCAATTATATTGCAAAATAATATTTGTATAGCAAAATAAAATTTTTATAACGATATAAAAATATACCGTATCTATTGTAAGAGATAGGATTCACTTAGGAATCCATCGTAGATTGTGTGCAATTTTTATCGTGATAATGTAAAAGCTAAGATCAAGTCCAATGCAACGATCACAACACTGTGACCATATGACATTTAGTACGAAAAGTCCAGAAATATTTAAAAACGCCCCACCCTGTATATAGTAGACGAGAGTACGGTTATTTGTAAAAGAGGAGAAGCTGTTGAACGTTGTCTTCGAGTCGCTGGTTCTTATTGTCCAACCGAATCGGTGAACAGTGTATTTCCAGCACCGGAAATGTGCTTCGCCATCATCGGACTTTGTATTCAAAGCGACTCGCGACGTTAACACCGAAACAGACAGTAATAAAATGCTGCTTTGAGGCAGGCTGCTTAACGTTCTTTGCTCAGAGTCCTTAGAGAATGCAAGAATGTCTCGGTTTGACTACAACCAGCGTCGCTAAAATTTTAACAGCTGGGATTATTTGTGTCTTGTTCGGTAGCGAAAATTGTGAAAATCTCTAGAAAGAAATTCATTTCTTAAAATGATCACATGAAAAATTAGTAGAAGTTGCAAGACGTTCGTCGAAGACTTCTAGCTTCTTTACGATCCTTCATTCTATTTTTAAATCGGTAACTCTTTCGTATAAATTGTGATAAACGATGAAGTTTATTCACTTCGTACCGAATCTCAGATTAATTTAATTTCCAATTTAATTATTGAATTTAATCCATTGTTAATTCATTATTGAACTTAAAAGTTAATATTTGTATACAAAGAGATTTTTTAATCATTAAATAAGTAAATAAATAAATAAATCGGTCAAATTTGATTTTCATAACTCGAAAATGTAACTGTGCTGACTCTACATAACAGAAATTGAGCTATTAAGGTAAATATTTTCGTGATTAGACATGCCCAGTGATTAGACACTTTTAGCAACCTTATGAAGGCTGTTACAACTCGTATCGTAACTCAACGTAAGAACTGCTTCTACTAATAGGTCATTCTATTTCTAATTTCTAGTTCTTGTATCGAAAGTATTTTCCAACCTATATACAGTGTAATCATTTAAACTTTGCGAAAGACTTTAACTATGGAATCAGCAAATTGTTAAGCATCCGAAACCAATCGTGAATTTTATACCGATTCTAATTTCGACTTTATTTCGTAATATTTAAATATTTATATTATTTATAATTTTTTGGTTTATATATTTCGTTTTTGTAGTTTACGTATGTATAGTTATATTTATATAGTTTATGTACGCATAGTTATATTTATACAGTTTATATATGTGAAGTTATATATATATTTATATAATGTATGCATACATATGTAGCTATAGTATATATATAAATATATAGTATATATATTAGTATATATATAGTATATGGTATATATATTAGTATATATATAGTATATAGTATATATATTAGTATATATATAGTATATAGTATATATATTAGTATATATATAGTATATAGTATATATATTAGTATATATATAGTATATAGTATATATAGTACATACAGTATCTAGTATATATAGTATATACAGTATCTAGTATATATAGTATATAGTATATATATTTATGTATATAGTTTTATTATCAAATGTTTGCAAAAATATTATTTGCAGGTCTAAGATAATAATTCCATTGATTATAAGTAAGGATAAAACGATACATGATTTTTGTCTATCTAGAATGGTCTTTCGTTCCGCCGTGGGCCGGCAGCAGCAGCTCATGGTAGCAAACTCGTCCGCGCGATAAATGGTAACGCGCACGGTGCCCCTCGATTGTCGCTTAATTGGCTCCGCTTAGCCTTGAATCGAACGATCGTGTCGCGGTCGGCCAGCTAGAGAGACACGCTTGAAAAGCGCAATCTCCCATTTTCCATTGGCGAGGTGAGAGGACATTTTGCGGGTCCTTTTGTGGGGTCTCTCCTCGCGGTCCTTTGTCACCGTGGCTTCGACACGTTCACCGAGCCACAATTTATCGTCGAGCTTGTACTTATTGTGTCGCCGAGAGAGAGAAAGAGAGAAAGAGAGAGAGAGAGAGAGAGAGAGAGAGAGAGAGAGGGAGGGGTGGTCACTCGAGGCTTCAATTGTGTCAGCGCCCTGCGCGTTTCTTTTAGCACACACTTCTCGCGCTCTCCAATGGCGGAGAGAGGCTCTCGGAGCACCAGGGATAAAAGGAACAAGTAACGGAGCCCCATGCACCCCATGTGGGGTCTGTAAATTCGCTTTCTACGACCGAAATTATTTTAGCGATTTTTACGTTCCAATTTCTGTGCCCCCGGAAATAAAAACTTATCGAAGACGAAAAGTATTACATTGTTTGTGCGTTAAAATTGTCGAACATCCGCGACACTAATCGTGAATTTTATGCTGATTCTAATTTCGATTCTTTATTTCGTAATATTTAATCTTTAGTACTCCGAACCATTCTGGACGTTGGCTACCAGCTACTCAGCACCACTTTTCGGCAGAAACGGGCATTTACAGAGCCTCGTATTATTTAGTATGGTTTTGGAACTAACTAACATATTATAATGATATTGGACATATATGAATTTGGCTGAAATCGAGAAATTTGCAAAAAAATTAAAATCTTTTATTTTTTATAATTTTGCTATTGTTTGTTTTATCATTTTGTTTTGTTGTTGTAATCGCTATCTATGCGAACTCTTTCTCTCGTCGCCTTGTTGCTTGGACGATATCGCTATCGCTGCTATCAAAACGATAGACTAACTGTAGAAGAAAACCTTCTACAGTTAGTCTTTCTAACATATCTGTATAAACGTCTATCTGGAGCTCATCTTCGCTACTACTTGTGTCATGAGACTCATTCGTGTTTGAACGTTTTGCCATTGTTCTAATAAAAAATATGAATGAATACATAGGTTGAAAATTTCTAATTGTTATTACTAACTCACAAGATGATATTTACCAAGAAAACTTTTACCAAACAATTTATTTACCAAGAGAAGAATCAATTTTCCGATTTTCTCACTCGTTAGATCTATCTATACCGCTCGACGCTTCAAACCAGACTGAGTTCAGCTTTGAAAATCTTTTCCTCCAGATTTGATGATTATAAATCTCACTATACAGTGCGTGCTACGTTCGCATACCGATCTTTCTTCTGCAAACTTGCCTCATCGCTCTTTTCAAGTGGCGTCTTTGAAGTGCTCGGACCGTCGTGAGCACGCCTCTCGCGTTCTCGTCAAAACCCGCTGACATTTCTTGTACATATCTTAGTAATTTTACTATATTTTGATTTGATTTCTTGTGCCATTTCAAGAGAAAACTTCAGGGAAACATGCGTGTCTCAAAAAGTTGCGCTGAAATAACTCAACTCCCCGTAATCACTAATAAACTTTAATGTCCCACGAGAGGGGACAAAAAACAAAAAACAAATAAGGATGCGATGAGGCAACCGAATGATCGTGCATCGTTTCAGGAACGTGTGAACCAATGCTACCAGTTGCCACACACCGGCCACGGATCGTCACGATTCGAGATAGTTCAGCTTCTGCGGTGACTCTTTCGTGGCACTGGCACGGTGGTCTGGGAACCCGGTTTTTCTGGTCAAAATGATCGTAGCGTTATTTCAAGGTCCAATCACGCAACTAACTAGAGCCTGCAACAGTCACGAGAGTTACGCGCATGTTGCTCAATAACATTTATTAACAATTTAATACGACGAAGAACATGAGCTCATGAGCGACACCGATCATCCAACATATTTGTATTACAGGCGTAACGGGTATTTTTGCTTGCCGATGCGCGATTAGGCACAGTCTCGTGCCTCGTCATAGATAGTTATGTTGTATTTATAAAGAGAGTCCCACGATTCACGGATGATTTCAATTTTGCGCCGTAATATGCGGTTCGATGTCTAAAATAGGCCACATTTTTTTCAAAATTTTAAAAAGCTACCAAAGCGAGGAAATAGACGAAAAAGCGCGCAATCTAATTTACCCTGTAACTATCCTCGCGAACAAGTCACAGGGTTGAAATTTTGCAGAGATCAGTTTTTCTCGGTCAGCTATGAACGAACGGTGTAATAGTCATTAACCCTAGAAAGATAACCATATGACAACGTACGTAAAAGATAACCATACGCTTCAGAGGCGCATGCTTTTCTAAGGCGTCAATTTTATACTAACAATGGATATTTATTTAAGTTAATCTAGTGATTTTAAAGGTTTGGCATTATTGTAAAAATAAAATGCATTTATATTATATTTTTTTATATTTTAAGTAATTTTAAACTTAAATCACTAGACCTCTATGAAAAATTAACAAAAATCAACAGTCTTCGCAGGCGCCTCTGCGACGTAGGTTATCTTTCTCGGGTTAATAAACCTTTATGGGCAATTTTGACCATCTTAATTGGCTAGGCCTTTCGGGACAAATTGAAGTCTGTGTACCAATCCAGTGGTCCCGCGCGAAAGACAACCCTCCTGAAGAAGTTGCCGTTAACGCGGATGCTGGAAGAGGACGACATTAACACTTTAATGGCCCTTCCACACAACACGTGTGATGCTTTAATAATTATGTAAGTAGATAATTACTTTAATGATCATCACACAAAGGAAAAATATTAAATTTGTTGTATTAAATGTGTTGTTATTGTTGTTGTATTTTTTGTTTTACGTGTATGTTCGCACATGTTGAATTATTTTATGAATTTATATAAATATTGCCAGCCCCTGGCGACGTTTGACTGCGTACCTCACGGAATTTTTCGAAGCAGGTCGAGAGAAATTGGATTGTTAGTATCGGACGAATTTCTAGCCATCTTACGGCTATCTTATTTTGTACAGTCTACCCGACTGATTTGAAATAATTCCGGACGGCGATGGAATCGTGCGACGACCTTCCACCAACGGACATTTTAAAAAACTAAGTGTTTGTGATTATGATTATTATATTTTTATTATTATCTTTATTTAGATTATGAGAGACGGAAAACTCAAAACCCGGGTTCAGGGCAAAGAAGAGCCGAGAAACCGAAACAAGATTGAATGCTATCGTTGCCACCGATTTGAACATACATAGTCGAAACCTGTTTTTGTGTGGTCATTTTCGTGCGATTTTTTTTATGCTATATATGACTATGCATCGAGATTTTCTTCGCCATATGTAAGTTTGCCGCGAGATTACGTCAATCTCAACGAAGTTGGCATCACTTTTTTGTTTCTATCAATGTGCGTGTACACATTGCATCAACCATTTTCATTCCAATTACGTCCCATTCATGCTTATCGCATACATATTGGTGTGGCCTGAATGTGTCATTAATAGGAATGTAATCGAAAACACGTCCACGTTATCATCAGAAATCATTGCGCTAGCACGTGACATCTGCGCAGAAGGTTCTGACAGTTTGTCAGTTTCGTTAAACTTGAACTGTTTAAAGACAGCGTTAACGTTACTTAACGAGGCGATTGTATATCTGGCCATGGCAACGTTTACAAGCAGCTGATCAAACACTACCTTCGTCGCAAAAGCTTATCATCGACTGCAGTAAGTTCTCCCTAATTCGCGCTCAGCTTGTACACAAAAAATGGAAAATTTGGGTACGATTATAAATTATATTTAATATATAATATACATAATAAATAATATTATATAATATATATATATATATATATATATATATATATATATATATATATATTATATAATATTTAGTTATGTATTATTTATTATGTATATTATATATATATATATTACTAATATATATATAAATAAATATTATAAACCTTGCGGCTCGTTTTTATAGTTGTTGACAATCGGTAACTATAAAAATGAGCCGCTCGTATCTCCTCTCACCAAATTGTACGTTTTTCGTGCACAATTTAAGTGTCAATTAGGGAGAATTTACTGCATATGGTGACAAACAAATAAATCAACTCTAATTCAAGTGACGAAAGCGATTATGTACGAGTTCATCACAAGAAAATGCGCGTTTTGGGCTACGACGAGTAATTATTGAATTATGTACATTTTGAAAATTTCTCTGTTTAAAACGAGAAATGAAAGTATTTCAAAATGTTTCCATGTGTAATTTAATTATTTATTCTGTTTTGAAAGCACTTTCTCACACTATTTCGTAAAGCTTTGACATATTTTCTAAGTGAGACTTTTTTTACGCGTCCCTCTCCACCGCATAAAAAAATGTTCTTTAATACGTCGTGAAAAATTATTTGTTACAGCTATTTATGAAGTTTCTGAATATTTCTATTTATGCGATTTTTTCTGCGGTCCCTGTCTACTGCACAAAAACAAGTTTGACTGTGTAGCGAACGGATGTCGATATGAAATTTCGTGCTGAAACGCACGACATTTCGAAGACAAAGACAGCGGGAGGGAATGAGCGCCGTGTAAACAAAACAGAACCAGCATGTCGATGACTACCGAAGAGGTAATGTACGGGAATCAAGGTAAAATCGAGCGGTGCATTGACAATGCGTGTGCGGGACATACAGATGCGTCATACAAATGCTATTTGAATTAGAAACGAAAACATTTATTTCATCGTCACAGCATTCATAGAGGTGATATACATAATGGAATAAACATAAACAACAAATAAAGCAAAGTAAAAAATAATGAATTTTTTGTACTTCATCGTAATAGAATTTAAATTGACGATGAATATTTTTATCAGATAATAACACAAAAAATAATAAATTTTAAATTAGTTAATAAGTAATTAATAAATAATAAAATAATAAATATAAATATAATAAATATATAAATATAAGTAAATTAATAAATAATAATTGATAACCTTTGGTTTTAATGATACCTCTAGTTAACGATGAGGCAGAATATTTATTAATCTTCCCAAAATATTTGCCGCAAATTCATTCCATTTGCTTTTATGGCTCTAATGAAGTTCAATTTTCTATATTTTTGATTTCGTGGAATTTTCGTGGAATTTCCCATAGTAGCTCTATAGGATTTAAATCTCAACTCTGAGGTGGCCAAGAAAGCACGGGAATGCCATTTTCTTCGAAAATTTTTCGATTATTTTTGCTGTGTGTTTCGGTTCGCTATGGGACTCCAAATTTTTCAATCGACTGAAATAAATTTTCATTAAATAATCCATACGTACTTTTTCTTTGAATTCGATTCGAATTTCGATACATCACTGTAAATTATTATTAGTTTCCGAAATGAAATTGGCTTATTGTAACGTTGTTTAATAAAATTTAAACATTTTATGCATTTTTAGTGTATCACTTTTGAAATGTATGGTGTTCTTCTAAATATCCGTTCATAAATATCGTTTTCGTGAATGCGAGATTTGATTTGAGCGAATGATATTGGTAGGAAATTTAAATAATAAAGAAGGCATGTGGAATGTACTTACTGATATTACTTTATATTACTGATATTACTTTTATTTTTCATGTACATGGCGTATTTTTTTCTTTTCTACTTCTTTTAAAAGTCTTTAAAAGTAAGACAAGCGAGAATTACTAAAGATAAAATGTTCTTCCTTGCGTGTTTACTTTCACCAGTCGTGTCACCCTGTCGATGTACGTCTGTCTCCTTTCTTCTCACTATAAACATTCTCTTGTCTACCGAGATAAGAGCACGTAGCACTGTGGTGAAAGAGGTGTTGGGTTGGGTCGTGTAAATTCAATCCTACAGATACGTGGTATCTAATCATGCACCATTTCATTTGTGCCAGGTCCAATACGATCCACGTTAGCCTTAAGAAGGTAGGTTTAAAAAAAAAGCATCTTCAATAATTTCCAATGATTTATAATTTGTAAAGATTTGATGGATTGAGGGACTGATGGCTACTCCAATTAAGGAGATCAGAAAATTTGAATTTTAACGAATACATTTAAATTAATAAACATAGTATACATATAATAGTATGTATAACATAGTATACATATAATAGTACTTATAACATAGTATACATATAATAGTATGTACACATAGTATATATATAATAGTACGTATAACATAGTATACATATAATAGTATGTACACATAGTATACATATAATAGTATGTACTCATAGTATACATATAATAGTATGTATAACATAGTATATATATAATAGTACGTATAACATAGTATACATATAATAGTATGTACACATAGTATACATATAAAATAGTATGTATAACATAGTATACATATAAAATAGTATGTATAACATAGTATACATATAATAGTATGTATAACATAGTATACATATAATAGTATGTATACCATAGTATACATATAATAGTATGTACACATAGTATACATATAATAGTATGTATAACATAGTATATATATAATAGTACGTATAACATAGTATACATATAATAGTATGTGTAACATGGTATACATATAATAGTACGTGTAACATAGTATATATATAATAGTACGTATAACATAGTATACATATAATAGTATGTACACATAGTATACATATAATAGTATGTATAACATAGTATATATATAATAGTACGTATAACATAGTATACATATAATAGTATGTACACATAGTATACATATAATAGTATGTACACATAGTATACATATAATAGTATGTATAACATAGTATACATATAATAGTGCGTATAACATAGTATACATACAATAGTATGTATACATAGTGTACATATACATACCTGTGTATGTACGTATACATACCTCCCCACGAAGGTTTCTCATAAAGGGTTAATATAGCTGAGGAAAATAGTTTAGGGGAGTTTCTGAACGATCCCCAAAGACCAGGAACCACGGCTGGGAGGTTTGGACATTCATGGAGCTTTCCGGTGCAACCGATACAGGACGCAATCGTTGCGACGCTTGAATGGGGACACGTTACTACTGAGGAAACGTGTATGTACGCAACACAGTAGTCTCCCACCAGCTATCGAACGACCTATCGATTCTTTTCCGTCTGAGCTAGCCGACGCGTATCGTGTTCCTCGTCAATCGTGTGAAAAAAGAAACGAAAATCGCGTCGAAATACTAGACGCCAGCAGCTATAAACTCGATTCACGGTTTCGTAAACCATATGCCTCCGCACTGTACAGTTTATTACATACAGGGTGTTCCGTATGACTTCAACGCCGATTTAGAGATGCGACTACCGATCATCGATATAATTATAAGAACGGTTCAGAAGCCAATCAATGGAAGTTCGTTAATCTTCAAATTTAGATAAATTACTATTTTATTATTTTAGTTGATTTCTTTGTCTCTTTTTTTATAATTTGTTTATTTTGTTTAATCATTCAGTGGTCGATATAAGTGCTGCTATCTGTTTTTTTACTTATGAAGAAATTAACTATATATCGATTTATTGACCGGAAGATAAATTTTAAATGATTTTATATATGTCTGAATTAATAAGTTACGTTTGATATATAACGATAACATTTCGACATTATTTATAGCACTTTACTGCAATATACTGTATGTAAGTAACAAAGCAATATCGTTGCTGTTTCAGATGATCGATTACATAGTGCTGTTCACAGAAGAATATTCATAATATATATATATAAATAAATATAATATAAATATATAATAGAATATATATATATATATAATATTTATTTATTATATATATATATATTATATATATATTATTATATATTATATATATATATATTTATAAAATATATATAAAAAAAAATATATATATATATATTTTTTTTTCATCTAGAGATTTATTTACTGCTTTTAAGTCGTTCGCGACATTAATCGACTACGGTCATATGCGTTTATGGAGTGCGTCTACGTTGTTCACGAAATTGATTTTCTTCGACGAAATTTCTAATTTGATTTTCTTTCTCGCTCGCGTTCGTTTTTAATGAACTTTCTTGTGCCACGAGTAACTGTTACAGTCTGTCTGTTGGCATAATGGCAGGCATTTACACTTTCCCTGTGAAACTGTGCCGAAATGGAAACCAAGTTAAGGAAACTTTGAAACCACAATTATCAATTTTAAATTGATATTAGGTTGGCATGTCTTGCCATTCTCTCAAATAGAATAATATTAATAGCATAGTATTAAGAGAAAACTATTAATTATACTATCAACAGAATAATATTAATTATGCTATTAACAGAATGCTATCAATTAGAGTACCATTAATACTATTAATTAATAGAATAATAGGACAAAATTCTCAAAAATGCACCCCGACAGCCGCGATGTCATATTTTTTTTCAAAATTTATGCATACACGTAAATAAAGAAAATGGATCTAGAACCGTTAAACCGAGTAAGACACTTTGAGAATGCTGTTACATTATTTAAAATTAATTGAGAAAGAAAACATACTTTTATATTTAACTTTAGTTTGCTACAGTTAAGGTAGACAATTTTGATGTCGCATAAAGATCCGCAGTCTAATGATGACAAATATTAACTTCCAGCGTGGAAATAAGTTGCTTTTAACAACTATGCAAATATGCAATTATGACGCATCGTTGGAACAATTACCAAAACAATGCCCGCTATTGAAATTTCTAAGGAAATATTGCGAAACAGACGAAAAAATGTCCTCACTGTCCAAACTAATTTTCTGGTAATTGATTTTGCCTCGTAGCAACGTTTATACAGCCAGCAAAAGAGCGGAACAAATTTTTATCTTCTCTAGTACTGGGAAATTCTCCTTTATGCCGACAATTTGACACAGCTCTATCCAATTAGCATTTCTCGGGTTGCTACAACATTGCTTAACCTATTTCCACAATTGTAAAATTCTAATTTTAGATTTATTATTAGATTTATTAATTTTATATATATAATAATAATATAATAGTAATATAATATATATAATAATAACAATAACATAATAGTAATATATATATATATATATATATATATATTATATTACTATTATATTATTATATTATTATACTTAATTAATTACTATTATATTACTATTACTATTATTATATTATTACTATTATATATATATATATATATATATATATATATATATAATTATATACTAATTATTAGATTTATTTTTTTACAATACAATTCGGTAACAGTGACTTACGTAATTTAATTGACGAAAGGCGAGTAATTAGGTGCCGATTTAAATAGACTTTTAACAGACTGAATCAAAATGACCTGAAAAACGTGTCGACAAAATCTATTCAACAACAAATTTAGATTTTATTTCTGCTAATTCGATCAATTTTATATTTGTGTCAATCAATCGATTCAGTTCGAGGCTGATCTCGAGGGAAGTTAGATTATAAAAATTGTTTACAAGGATTGAAACGGATCTAACGTAGACGGCGCGCAACACGTGGAAACCCTTCTTGATCGGTACTTTAAGCATCTACAAGGTTTCTACGTTTTACATTGCCGTGTAACACGGTCGAGATCCGTTACGCAACTTGTTAATTGCTACAGCATTGTTTCCACGAACGTTTGCGCGGTAACAATTAGTCGGTAAGGTCTTCGATAATTATTTGCCGCATATCGATCGCGAAGCGGACGCTAGAAATGAAAGCAACGGACAGAAACCAGTCATCGAACCTCCATTCGAAATTCCATGTTGGTTCGCAACGAAAAAAAAAAAAAATAAAGCAATTAGTATAAATAGAAACAGAACTCGCGGAATCATCGCGTCGCGTCGCATGATTTGGCCAGCCGGATTCGTCGACTTTCGGCCGAATAGTGTTCAAGGTCGGCTCCTCGAACACGTAGGAGAGACCCCTCCATCGTCCTTCGTGGTCCGAGAGCGTGTGACCTTGAACATTGCTCTGTTATGCGTCACTCGATTCACACCTCCTTTAAAGTAACAGAACATTAAAAAGGAGCTAATGACGAGCAATTATGATGAGACTGCAAACGGTGGAGCCAGTACAGCGATCGTTGCAGAAACAATAGATCGAGGATCGTGATTGATAGGTCGACACAATTCGGTTAGTGCAAATCGGCCGATTACGGTTTTACTAATAATTACGATTTTTAGCAAATAAAAATTCGGAAGATCGCAGGTGATCGCGAAATC
The DNA here is from genome assembly GCF_051020955.1 of Megalopta genalis. Taxonomy (NCBI): domain Eukaryota; kingdom Metazoa; phylum Arthropoda; class Insecta; order Hymenoptera; family Halictidae; genus Megalopta; species Megalopta genalis. The sequence goes on along the minus strand of NC_135026.1, from coordinate 10,364,579 downwards.
TCGAAAAATATAACTTTTGGAGAAATTTGTTGGTTGCCGTGACATTCGCCGTTTCGAACTGAACAATCTTCTATTGGACCATTTTTCTCTATCATTAAAATTAACCGAGATATTCAAGGTAATTCAGTTAACGCGTTCCTCATCTTGTATACCGGGTGATCCGCGGGTCACGCAACGCGTAGACTCGTCGAATGAAATTGCAGTGATTTGTTCAAAGAAATAGATTAGTTTTTAGACTTTGAGAGCAGCTTGCATGAAGAAACATACCGGGTGTTCAATTAAAAATTTTAAATCTAAATTTTACACACAAGAGTATGGAAAATATTTCACAAAAAATAAAAAGAAGATATAAAAGTATTTAAAATACTTATTATATTGTTCCCGAGATATTTGTAGTTTTTAAGTGAACAAATCCGCATAATCAATAATATTTTGATAATTTTGCACATTGTAACAACAATACGGTCTGTATTTCAATTTTACATTTATCGTCTGAAGGCTTAATTTCTTTTTCAATTGTATAATTCTAGATGGTATCGTACATTTCTCTATTTTGCATAAATATTCTTAACCTTGCGCCAGCGAATTTCACTGATCGAATAAAATCGAAAACAGCTCGGTATGCAAACAGCGAGTTAAATTCCGAACGGTAAAAGGCGAACGGTTCCCAAGCGACCGTATCGCTTCAGCACATAACGAATCATTGAAAAGCACTTGCACGGGCGAGTAATAAAAATTTATGTTTAAAAAGTTGCTTTGTGCGGAACACTTTCTCGCCGTACGGTACATTCCTTCGCCGCGATGATTCAACCAAATCAATGCAGGCAGGTCAACGATCGCATTTGCTACGGTTATTATTTTTTTTTTAATTTTTAAGGTTCCATCGACCGTCAAGAGTCATTAGCAACCGCGATTTGATGTACTTGATTTTCAGATTTAACCCTTTGCACTCGAAGCTATTTTAACTGAAAATATAAAATCATTTTTCTAACTTATAGTATTTCTATTTTTTATGACAAAATGCATTTTATGCATATGAAATTGACTCTTGGCACTCGCACAACAGTTTACACTCTTAATAATTTTTCAAATCTAAACTTTGTCAATATCTCAAAATTATCTTAAAAGGTGATATGACAAATTTGAGTGGTGCCTCAGAGTCATCACTCGAGTGCAAAGGGTTAAATTTGATTGGTAAGTCAACATGTTTCGGAGTTTATTCTGGTGTCGTTCGCGAGAGATTCCTTCAATAATTTTATAAATGACAGAGATGTGGTAAGAGATAAAAAATAAAAATAGAATAGCAATAAGCCAAAGCTAAAAAATACAACAAAGATAATAATAAAACGTTAAGTTAAGCGAAATGGATACACTTCAAAAATTATATATATATGATATAAAAATATATCTATAATATAAATATATATATATATAATATTTATATTAATATTTATATAATATATAATATTTATTTATATTTATATTAATATTTATATAATATATAATATTTATTTATATTTATATTAATATTTATATAATATATAATATTTATTTATATTTATATTATAGATGAATTTTTGGTTTAAATTTATATTATATTATTTATATTATGTTAATTTATAATATTATAAACAAAAATAGATATTAAGTTTGTAAAATGATAACTACGTATTAACGAGAAAATATTTGATTATGTACGGATATCAGTGTATCAGGACAGAACAAAATTCCTAGCACATAAAATAAAGATTTTGGAATTAATAATTTTATTTAGAGATCTTAGGACTTTCTTGTGTGGTATATTGGGATAGGTTGTTATTATTAATGTTACTGTTGTTAAATCGAAATCTCTCCTCGAAATGCAGTCTACCGCTTTGCGGTACGTTTCTCGTAAAAGTGCGCGTTCCCGTCCAAATAGAAAGTATCGTAAACGTACATATTCTGCGAAAATAATCGGACGGTTCGTATTTTACCTGAACAGCCGGAAGAGGGGAGGGGCGAACGCGAATATGAACGCACGCCGAGAAAGGTTAACGACTTCGAAAAAATCGGTGACGTTAGCCATATCGTGTGCCGGAGATGGCACGACGAACGGGAAGAACATAGTGCGTCGATTTCGCTAAATCCCCGTGAACGCTGCGAATTTGGCGAATAAATATCTATGCTTCGCAGGTCGATCTAAAAAACGTAATTTCACGAGATGGACGACCTACCGCCGCATGATCGACGCTTGGCTAAATCTGTTGGATAAGTTTTTACCGATCAAGTTACAGATTTCGGGCTGAGAACAACTTTGTGCGCGTGTATCTTCTATAACTATCTTATAATTATCTATAATTAGATTATTTAATCTAAATATATTATTATATAAATATTATATAAATATATAAATTATAATAATCTAAAATCGAAGTGCCAAACGTTACTTAACACTATTTTTACCGATTCGTCGTATTATTCGATTTATCGAATTAATTTTGTGATGTCTATTCAAAGGTCGAGAAGTAATTACTAGATGCAGAATAAAAATTTTCTGCATCATGTTAAGAGGGCGTTTGTTATATTAAATGCATTATATTAAAAAATGTATCTAGTATGGTCTTTCTTTTCATTATTATTATAATTGAATATTATTGCTGTTGTTATCATTACTATTGTTAGTATTACTTTAATTATCATCAATTATTGTTTTCTCCCTTTTGTTGTCATTTAATTTATATTCAATATCATTGTCATTTTATTTTTACATTTCTTTTACACCATATATTTCTTTTTCTCTTTCTTTCAATTGCTTGCAAATATTGTTGAACGTTTTGTAACAAAGAGAATTTCCCCGTTTATGTATATATATATATATTATATTATAATAATTAAATTATATTATATATATATATTATAATATATTTATAAATAAAAAATAATATATTATTATTATTATTTACAACATAAGTACAAAAAATACAATCCGAATGATACTCGTGTAACACGAATATAACCTAAAGCCGCAAAGATAATCTGAAACGTAGAATTTTCTGCTATAGATTTCAGTTGGCACACACACAGATAGAAAAAATAGTATCAAATCGAATTTCTCGTTGCTCTATCCGATTCCGGCCGATACGTAACGTAATCGACGCGATACGACCGCTGTCAGAGAAGAGGCATTGAAATCGCCGAACAACGCTAATAAACGAATACTTGCGCGGCATTACGTTCACAGCTGTGAAGTGAATCGGGAAGGTTCGAGACAAAGAGAGAAGCGAAGAGGAGGGGGGAGCAGCAATCTCCACGGGTACAGAGCGAGGCAGAGACCGACCGACACACGTTATGATGACATCGTAAGAAAAATGGCCCGATAACTGGTCGAGAGATCAACCGTTCCGATAACGCGAGAAAGAGAGATGCCGGTCGGCATCGGTTATCGGGACCGCGCATTAAACATTCAAGGTCCTTTTTTTTCCGAACGAACAGACAGAGAAGTCTCTCGAGAATTCCCAGACAACCGCGTGAACTTTCGACGAGCCGAAGGAGCTGGTTTCTCTCGTTGCGTGCACCTCGTACGATTACGACCAATTGCATTTGACGCAAACAGAGATACGTACGATTCGTCGTACCCGTGAAAACAATTCATCGAAGAGGATCACCGTATTTGTCTATTCAACACAGTCGGCAAATTCGAGATCGATTCTTACATTATTATCTTATATTATATTATATATATATATATATATATATATATATATATATATATATATATATATATATTATTTACTATTATTTTATTATATTATATTATTATATTACATATATATAATATAATATAAGATAATAATATAAGAATCGATCTCGAATTTGCCGACTGTGTTGAATAGACGATATATATGTATAATATTATTATATCGATATATAGATATATAATATATATATCAAAACGCCAAAACTGCGTTCATGACCGTAATAGCCGTTCGCATTCCTTCAATCTCGCGACACTTTCGAAAAACAGACGGACGTAAGTATATCTACGATTTGATTAACAAAAATCAAAATGCGATTAACACAAAATCAGAAGTGAAGAGGAAATATTGCGCAAAATTATGGTATTCGATCGCAAACGTAAAATAGAGGAAAGAAAAAGAAAGAGAGAGAGAGAGAGAGAGAGAGAGAGAGAGAGAGAGAGAAGCATCTCAGTAGGAGAGAACGCGTTCAGAGTGCAACAAGTTGAATCGAGAAAAGACTCACTGGGCTCGTTGTCCGCGACGCCGGGCTCGAACACGTAGAACGCCAGCAGCAACAGGACGCAAGGCCATCCTCGGACAGCTCCGGCACAGCCACGGTTAAAGCACCACCGTTCACACGCCATATTTACGTGGCCGCTAAACTCGCGGTAGCCTGCACGGAATATAGTAGAAACCCGTTGGTACCGTGTACCGTGGTCGCGCACGACTCGTGGTGGCAGAAGGATATGAACGGAGAATAGGGGGCGACGCGCGGCGAAGATGGGTGCGACAGAAGATGGCACAGATTGTCAAAAGCAGCGGCCGATACGTGGGAAAGATTCGAGGAAACAGAGAACCGTCGGCGACGAGAAACTCTCTCTCTCTCTCTTATGTCTCTACCGATGGTGATTACCACGATTCTTCACAGAACGTCACCGACCGATTTCCGTTTCGATTTCGCGACACAAGCCACGAACTGCACGCGAGAAGCCGAAGGACTTTGTTCCGAAGCGTCTTTAAACCGGTACCGAACGGACGAGAACAACGACAACGATCGCTTGCGGCGGGAACGGCATGTTGGCTCTCACTGGCTCATCGCCCCCATCGTGTTGTTCCTCGGCCGCTCTCTTGGGGGAGTTTCCGTTACGTTATCTAGATAACCGAGAGAATCTCGACTGTGGATACTGGCGGAGCCAATCGGATCGTCGCTGGTGTCGCACGCGCGACAACCAGCGCCAAGCGTAGATGGCCACTCGGGACAAAAATCATCGTTTCGTACCTCGTATTGCTCGCTTTTCGTTGGCTAGAAAGAAGTCGTGGCTAATATCGTATACGGCATACGAAAGTACGCTTCTTGTGGGAAACGAGGTTAGAAATGATTTGGAACAAATGTATACGATATTGTTTGAAACTTCGTTTAGATAAAAGGTTCCTCGGGTAACCTCGACTACTTTCCACAATGTATAATCGTCGTTGCGTCGACCTCGCCGGCTTTTTTACTAAATTGGGTTCGATTGTTGGCCGTTCATCGACTAAAGTTAAATCATTTTTATTAGAAATTTGAATCTAGATTTCTATTTCGCTCTAAACAACTTTCGTTGTACATTATCTTATGTTTGAGAGATTAGGTGTTTAATGTCATTTGAGCAGTTATGAAGCAGTTACATTTTGGTAACATGTAAAGTGTGATCGTTGTCGTTATAAAATTTAAAACAATCTAAAATTCACAGTTTTTCGGCACTATCTTTCGATTTTCTTAAAAATATATTATTCATGTTACCCTCAACCTTGATCCAAGTTTATCACACCGGCAGCCGATACACACACCCACTCTATTACCGACCTCCATGTTTTATTGTTGAATTCACATTTTGTTTTTAAAATTTTTCCTTTGACTTATGTCACGCTATAACTTCTCCGTTAGAATGAGAGAGATTAAATTTGCTGTTATCGGGAAAAAAATCTCTTGCGAAGAAACAAAAATCAAGCTGTGCGCACATGGTGTATAGTTCATCATAGTTTTAGAAAATTCTTCTTACTGTTTTAGAACTTCTTATTTGGAGCTGTCTTCGATTAATTACTATTTTATTTTCAGTGTTGAAACGTTTTGTAACATATTGCAGAATACTCACACTTCTATCAAGGACTTAGTTTTTTTCTGTATCAGAGTCTGAATTACCGACTCTGTAGAAAATGTTATGCTGAGGTAGACTATAACGTGTTTCAAAAAACATTAATAGTATGAATCCTCGCGCACGTCGGAATAGAAGGAAATGAAGAGGCGGATGCAACAGCCAAAGAATACACGAGCAAAGAACAAGATAGAGAGGTAAAGTTCTAATATCAAACCTTATTAACGAAAGCAAAAAAAGAAATTAGGACCAAATAGGAGAAAGAATTGGAGGAGATAGGAAAGAAAAAAGGAATCATCTATTTGGATAAAATATGGAAGCAAGAAAGAATGATCAAGGATAGATCATAGTTCAACATAATAAAAACAAGAACCAGGGAAACCATCACTACGGTAACTAGACTAAGATCTAACCATTATAACCTTAAAGCCTCCCTATTTAGGAAAAATATAGGTAACAATCCATGGTGCAATTGTGGATAAGAGGAGGAGAACAAATAATACACTCTTTGAATGTTGCTTATGTAATAATGAGAAAGAGAGAGAGAGAGAGAGAGAGAGAGAGAGAGAGAGAGAGAGAGAGAGAGAGAGAGAGAGAGAGAGAGAGAAAGAGAGAGTAAGAAACCAAATAAAGAATGAAATAGAAATCTATGGAGGAGACACTCACCCGATACTAACAAATTAGAAAGTTAAAACAATTTCAGCCATTAAAGAATTCCTAAGTGAAATAGATAGGAGTTTCTTACTGTCGGGGTGCCAAGGAGGAGCCAAGAGTAATCGGACATTACATGGCAATAAAAGGTTGTAATTACAGAACAGTAGATTTAATATAATATAAGATAATAGCATCCACTAAGGTAGGGTGAAGCATAAATAGAAAAATTTGAAAAAAGTGAAAATAAAACAATCAGGAGAAAGAAAAATAGTCAAAGGACTGTAATAGTGGAAACAACCCTGCCGAGTAGAGATTGAAACCTAAGAGTGATATCAAGTAGGTACTAGGCCAAAGTAAGTAAAAAGTAAAGAGAAAAAAAACACAAAGACTGAGATAAGACTGAGATTAAGAGTAAACAATATAGTACAAAGAAGTTATGAAAGTAAAAGAATATAGACCACAATATATAAAATGATTTTATAATTATACAAGAAGGTAATATTACAAGACAGTTTGCGGTTTGTATCACATTTATGTATCATGTATATGTATATATTGTAATGTATCATGTATATATATATATATATATATATATATATATATGTATGTATTATTAAGTTAAATATATATTATAAATATATATGTATATATTATTAAGTTTAAGTATATATGTAGTATATATTAAGTATATATCCATATATTAATACTTTAAGTATATATATATAAATTATTAAATTTTTTTGTATTTTTATTTTTTATTTTGTAAGATAGTTTAAGACAAAGAGTATGATATGTTATGTTGTGATGAAAAATTGTAAGACTGCAGTTATATATAGGGTGAAAACTAAAGTGGCGAGATTCTAAAAGAGATTATAAATTGAAAGCATAACAGTGTAAAAGGAGCTGGAGGCTTATGACATTTTAAATAAAGCAAACCTGAACCTTACCCTGCTAAGATAACGGACTCTACATAAATGGATCGGTCAGTTAGTGAACTACTGCAACAGAAAAAAGTGTGTGTCGAACGAAAGCGTTGGAGCGATTTCTTCCCTACTTGACGTCGGTACAGACTTGGGATCCGTACAAACCCTAAGTAATAGAGATACGGACTCTAAACTATAAAATTTTTTATTTGGTATACTTTTATTAATCAATTATATGATTCGTTGACTTGTTCAAAAATCTATTTTTCATTTCTTATACATATTAAGTTAAAAATTTTGAAATTTTGAAATTTTTAGTTCCCACATTTTTTCATTACAATTTTCATACACATGATATATGCCGTCCAATTATTTAAATATATTTGTTCAATACAATAAATTCAATACAATAAACATATCGTTTTAATACGGAAGGTATTATTTCTTGGTACGAAAATACTAAGAAAGGCATAAACAATTGCGACACCATTGTTAACATGTTCCCGTGTATGTGTATGCTGATATTCGTACATGTACATACTAAAAATTACGCAAATTAAAATATATCGTCGAAAGCTGTAAATAAAGTTGGTTGGTGAACTTAATAAAAAAAAAACATTACCAGTTCATTGATATCGTTTCTAAAAAAAGATTGTTATGTATAAAGATAATTTTATTGCTATTAGCAAGCAATGATAAAACGTTTACAATGTTGTTTCCAACACGTATATTGTATAATTGAAGACAATTAAAAACTCTAGGAGAAATGTTAATAAATTCTGTATAGATGTTAATACAACGTAAATAAAAATTAATGAAACGCCTTGTACAAAGTGAATATACAGGATGTACCCTTGAAAACATTAAATCTGAATATTTCTCATTGGTCAGCGTTCTTCGTTAATAATTCGTAAACGAAGTTGCAGATTGCATTTTCGCTAAGGAAAAAGTTACTTCAAATGACCTCGGCTACCCCTCATTTTCGGCTGTTAAAACACCCTGTATAGGGTGTTCCACAATTACTTTATTTTATTTGTTATATATTAATTATTATATTAAATTAAATATTAATTATTTTATTTATTATATATAATATTATATATTATCATATATAATATAATATAATAATATAATATTATATATTATTATTATATATTATATTAATAATATTAATGTAATTTTTTTATATAATATATATATTCAGAACAGAAAGAAACATATTTGGTCAATAACAAAACATAACCAATTGCCACAATGAATCTAACAAATGTAATAAATAATTATGATTCGACTGAGACGAATATATATATATGCGGCTACATTGCTCTAGCAACTCGCACATTATTTTTAGCATTATTTTTATTTTTCAAAATAATATTATTTCACGCAGGAACATTTTAAGTAAAAGTTTGCAAAGTAAAGGTAAAACGATTGCAACATATGCCTTAAAAACAGTCTGATACAGTCGATTTCTATGCATCATCTGTCGAAATACGCAAAACCCAAAATGAATATGGCACCTACTGGTGCGACTTTCGTCGGCCGACTACAGTCTTTGGGGACACTTATTACTACCTTATGAATTGAGACCAACTTTTACGAAAAGATACCACATGCGTGCGTAAAAGCCTTAGTGGATCGCAGTGAGAAAAGTAGTTGCGGTCAGCTTCGGGCGGAGTGCGAAGTAACGACGAACCGTCGTCGTCGATAAGTCGTGGTCAGAGGATTGCCGGGAAGTGTGGTCGCATCCTAGAAAGATTACTATAATTCGTTTGTTGGGCTAGGATAGCACACTACGGCTGTAATCCTTGCCGATGAGTGACGTGCTTCTAGAAAGTCGTGTGTACCCATGTGACGTCATTCCGTGCCTTGTCGAACATACAGAGAGTACCAGCTCAGTGACAGATAGAAAGAAAAGGAAGTATCGAGAAGAGAACCGCGGAAAAATGCTGGGCCACCACCAACGATTCCTCTTCGATATCGTTCTTCTCTCGAGCCTGTGCAGAGGTAATTCCAGCTTTGTCTGAATCAAATTTTTGAAAAAAATCGCAGTCGGTCGTGCTACGACAAAATTCCAATCTTTTGTTAACTAAGTCAATGAATGAAATGTTGTAATATATTTATGTATTTCATTTACTGGATGCATTGTAGAGCAATCGTCTATGTCAATTTGTCTATACAGGGTGTTCCATAATTATGTTAATACCCGGAAAGGGATGATTCCTGGGGTTATTTGAAGTAACTTTTTCCTTAGCAAAAATGCAATCCGCGACTTTGTTTACGAGTAATTATTGAAAAACACTGACCAATGAGTGGCGAGTTCGTCCAGCGCTAGGCGGCCGAGCCAATCAGCGGAACTGAGCTTCGACCGCCTTGCGCCAGCCGAGCTCGCCTCCAATTGGCCAGCGCTTTTCGTTAATAACTCGCGAACAAAGCCACGGATTGCATTTTCGCTAAGGAAAAAGTTACTTCGAATGACCTCAGGAACCACCTCTTTCCGGGTGTTGAGATAATTATGGAATAGCCTCTATATAACCGAAGAAGTATCTTTCTCTTCATTCCAGTCTCAACAGCTCTGAAACCAACTATATCAACGACAACTAACCAGATGATTATACAAGAAGGCGAGTCCTTGCGGCTGGTATGCTATGGCAATTCGGACATTTTCTTCATTTATCCCGTTAACCGAACACGTGCCGTAAGTAATGAAATCTTAATACAGGGTGTCTCAAAAATGTCTCGCGATCCGGAAACGGGGGGTTCACGAGGTCATTTGGAGTAATTTTTTCCTTAGCGAAAATGTTCTACGAGGCTTCGTTTACGAGTTGCCAGCAAAAAACGCGGACCAATTAGAGAGTGAGGACGGAGCGTGGACGAGTGGGGAGGCGTGGCGCCGTACGTTTTTCGTTAATAGCTCGTGAACGAAGCCGCGGATTGTATTTTCGCTAAGGAAAAAGTTACTTCAAACGACCTCGGGAACTCCTCATTTCTCGCTTGTACCATAATTTTGAGACACCCTGTACAATATTATCAATACAAGGTAAAGAGAAGTGATTATAACGTATACTTTAATAACAGCCTAATACAGTCTTTTCTTATACATCGTTCATCCAAACGAACAAAACCAGAGATGAAAATGGCACCTACTGGTACGACTTTCGTCGGCCGAATACAGTCTTTGGGGACACTGGTTGGTATGGTTGCTCGTATCATCCCCTCGCTATGATCACCATGGATGACTATCTATGGCGTAACAACACCGACTCAGAAAGCAACTTCGTTTATGTCTATGTTCAGTGTAAGTGCATTTTAGATTTCTATTGGGTTGGCAACTAAGTAATTACCGATTTCAGTTATAGATGTCTCTCACTCCCATTTTTATGATATCCGTAAATGTTATATTATAAAATTATTATTATTATTATGTTATTTTTTATTATCCGTGAATGTTAGCAACTGGACAAATTGAATGCAGCGGTCAAGGAAAAGCGACCAGGATTGGTCAATCGTAAAGGTGTCATTTTCCAGCAGGACAATGCTAGGCCGCACACGTCTTTGTCCACTCGGCAAAAATTGATGGATATCGGTTGGGAATTGATGTTACACCCACCATATAGCCCTGATCTCGCGCCATCGGATCACCACTTATTTCGATCCCTGGACAACTCCCTTCGTGGTAAAACTTTCAACGATGATGACGCTGTAAAATCTCACTTAACTCAGTTTTCGGCCGAAAAGGATCAGACTTTCTGCGAGCGTGGAATTTTCAAGTTGTCGGAAAGATGGCGAAAGGTCATCGAACAAAATGGAAAATACATTACAGATTAAACTTCGTTCCAAGTAAAAAAAATTTTTTATTTCATTGAACAAATCGGCAATTACTTAGTTGCCAACCCAATATTAAGCTGCGAAAGTTTATGCATAATCTCAGTGTCGAACCAGGGAGACTTCTCAAAGTAGGAATTATAATAACGTTGTTAATAATGTTTAATGGGCTAAATCTACAGAGACCTTTGCAAATGCGAGGACGCTGCAATTTAAGAGATAAATTATTATGTTTCAGCTATAATAGATCGATTCGTGGAACAAGCAGAGTCACATGTTTTGGAAACATATATCGGCGGAGATATTGTCGTACCGTGTCGACCAACGTCGCCACGAACGAAAGTCTGGATTGCAAAATTCGTTAGAGAAGAGGTATTTGATCGATCAAAATATGTCGTTGCCATCGAATTCGTGAAGCAACATAACATTGGAGTTACGAAACTTTTCTACTAAATGAACTAAAAGATAGCATTCAATTGGCTGAAATTACGAAATTGCGGAAGATTTGTTATGAAGTTGAATAGGGTATTGCAGCCGGTTATACCGTAGAGCAGAGCTCGGAATTAACCAGCTCGCAACACGAGGATCGCGAGCACGCCTCCTGCCTCCCTGTCGCGCGTCTCACCCCTTGTGGTTGCCTCTTTCGACACGGAGCGTCTTAGGCGCGTGCTGCTGCTTTATATGTGTGTGTGCGCGCGCGCGCGCGCGACGGGACTCAAGCTCTCGCGATCCTCATGTCCGAGCTCTGCCGTAAAGTGACCGATTGCTCTGACTTTTATTTGTTTTCGGGCATAATTGAGCCGTTTATTTTGAAAGTGGCATAAGTCACTTTGTTTTTAAGTCGATATATTTAAGGGTTTGCGTTTGAACACGTTTAAAAATATGTATGCTAACACTTTCGAGAAGATTTACTTGTATTTGTTATCTCAGGATACTGATATTTTTCTCAGTATAAATAATTTCGTATAGACATTAACAAAATCACCACTTTTCATTACGGTAAAGTGACTTAAGCCACTTTCAAAATAAACGGCTCAATTGACTTTATATTTATGGAACAAGACGTATTAAATACTTTCGTTACTTTATTTTCTTTACATTTTAATAGAAATATTTCATATGTTTTATTCTATAAATTAATTGTGCCTGAAATCAAACCAAAGGCACTGCAGACTCATTGGCAAGGATAAATGATTCTTTGCTCTGGTATAATTGTGCGGGCTTCACGAATGCTAATAAGTACAATTAATGTGCGAGATGTTATTTAATAAAATACATTGTGCAGTCTAGGTTCGATAAAGTCTCACGACATATTTACGATCCGAAATTTGGATTTATGCTGCCGTCAATCGACAGGTATATCGAAGGGACGTACATATGCAATATGTTTACTAATCAAACGGTCTCTTATATTATACGTTTGCGGAGTAAGTACACTTGTTGAACAATATTCATCTTACAGTCTATCTTTACAAAACCTTCCTCACAAGATTATTATTATTATTATTATTATTATTTATTTTTATTATTATTACTACTTTATTATTATTACTATTATTTTACCCTGAAGTAATGTTAATAATAATTCCGGGATGGGGCAATGCCGTAGTAAGTGGGGGTTTTTAGTGGGTAAGATCCCCACATACCTTGAGAGTTTGACCGTTTTCGAGGATCTTGTTGATTTTCCCCAGCTATAAAAATAAAAAGAAAAGTTATTATTATTATTTTACCATCGTTTTTTGTTATTTTGGTTTTGGTAAAATTACGAGAAAAAGAAGGTTACATCATTAATGTAAGAAAGAAATTGAAAATCGAAGGAAACGATTAATTGAATGAAAATTATTGAACAAAAGAAGTACATTTTCCACACGATAGATCTGTAAAACGTTCATTTTTCACGATGCTCCATAGGCTTTTAACAATCTACGATTTTTGTTCTCGTTCAGCAGAAATTATTCTGCCCGAACTAAGAATTCTCAACGATACTTTGCTGCACGTGATAAAGGGTGAATCTCCGTACCTGAAGTGTACCGCAATCATTCACAATTCTGACTGTGGTATCTATTGGAATGCACCGCGACAAGTATCGATCTTCACATACGAGTTCCATTCGACGCTCGTCCGAGTTGAATTTGATACAGCAGTTTGATATTTCAGAGCAACAGAATCAATACATGGAATGATCGTCGGGCTATTACAAGTAACATCTTTGAGAGAACGGCCTTTTTGGTGATCGAGTACGTAATCAACGGGGACGCAGGTATCTACGAGTGCAAACTCAGCTGTCCTTATAATGAGACGAAATCAGAGATGGTCATCCAGGTGCATGGTAAGTGCGGTGATAGCGTTACACGCGAAACGTGGTCAATAATAGCTTATAGTAGCCAGATGGTTCAACTAGATTTAGGTATTAATAATAACATTATGGTATTTTCGGGAAACACAAGGGATTCCTGAGGTCATTTGAAGAAACTTTTTTCTCAGCGAAAATACAATCCGCGGCTTCGTTTACGAGTTATTAACGAAAAACAGTGACCAATCGGAGAGCTAGCGCGGCCAGTGCTTCGCGCTTTCGGCCAATGCCGCGTCGCGCCGGCCGCCTGACGCAGCGGCAGTGGTCACGAGGGAGGGGCGTCGGCCATATGCGATCTTTCATTGGTCACCGTTTTTCGTTAATAACTCGTTAACGGTGCCTCGGAGAACATTTTTGCAAAGGAAGAAGTTGCTTCAAATGACCTGAGGAACCCGTCAATGTTTAGAGTCGCTCGATCCATTCATCAACCTGACAACTCGGGATCCTAACAGGCACTACGAATGCCATGAGGGTGAAGAAGTGGAGTGGATTGTCGATGTAGATACGTATCCTTCGGCCGAACTAGAATGGTACGTCGAAAATGTTTAAATAACAATCGCATTATATTTCTAGAGTATTCTAGACTATTCTAGAGTACTCTACGGGCGTGAAAACAGGCATTTGCGTTACGTACATGGACATCTGAAGACACCACGCGTTTAAATGTCCAAATCCTCGATAGCAGTTTCTCACAGATAGACCGTGAATGTTCATATGTTCGTAATGGAAACGAGTACGCGAGATGAAAACTCTAAGAACTGCGCATTTCCCGTTCTATTTCCAATCGATGCGGAAGACGTTCACTTTGGACAAAGCATTCGCAGCCCACCCGTGCATTCTCATTGCCCCGATGTCCAAATTTTCGTTTCGCAGGTTGCACGGCGACGAAGTCATAAGAAGTTTTCCGCCACCCGAGGAATCTAAATATTCGACGAACAATGCATGTTGCAATCCAACATTGAAAATCTACAGGTTGGATATAAGCGACGCGGGAACATATTCCATCCAGGCCAGCAATCGGTATAAAAGGGAAACGTTGAACTTTACGTTGGACGTAACAGGTACGCGCTGTATTCGTTGTTCCCAAACGAAATGTGATAAATATTAACCGCGGTTGCTCTGTTGATTCCACGATTGTCCGTCCTAATCGAAGATAAGTCTTTTAGTTGGGCCGAAAGTGTATATGAGCAAACCAGGCTCGTACTACTTTCGTAATCAGGTGCTAAAGACAGAATGCTACGTGGGAGCATTCCCTAAACCGAATATTACCTGGAGTTACCGCAAGTGTCCCAGTTATCCTTCTTGCGACGATGGCACCCTCGAGTACTTAACGGTACGCAATGTTTTTAACGCCAAACCTAGCTAGAACGAATCGTAAGAGGGTTGGCAGAAAAGAAATTTCGGTATTTCAATGTGAAATAAAACTCAACTTTTTTTATACAGAAAATGAACTTTAATCAGTCAAATATTTTCCATTCTGTTCGATTGACCTTTTGCTATCTTTCTGGTAACTTCATGATTCCGCGCTCATAAAAGTTCTTCTCCCTCATAAACCTTCGTTCAAATATACAGTAATATTAAAATGGTGTAAAGCGTATATGTATATTGGATTGGCAGGAAAGTAATTTCGATATTTCAATGTGAAATAAAACTCAACTTTTTTTACACAGAAAATGAACTTTAATCAGTCAAATATTTTCCATTCTGTTCGATGACCTTTTGCCATCTTTCTGGTGACTTCATGTTTCCGCGCTCATAAAACTTCTGGTCCTTAGTAGTAAAAAGTTCAATCAAGCGCGATTTGAGGCTATCGTTATTATTGAAATTTTTATCATTTATAAAGTTTTGTGAACTTCGAAATAAATGACAATTCGATGGTGCAAGATCGGAGCTATATGGAGGATGTGACATCACTATATATATATATATATATATATACATTAATATAATATAATATAATATAATATAATATATATATATATATATATATATATATATATATATATATTATATTATATTATATTATATTATATTAATATATATTAATATATATAGTATAATATTAATATAATTAATATATATTTATATTATATTATATTATATTAATGTATATTTATATAATATATAATTATAATTTTTAAAATTATAACAAAAGAATGACAATGCAAACATAAGACTATCTATTCATGCAAACCGAAATTACTTTCTTGCCAACCCAATATTTAGACAGTACATCATTTTCATTATAACGTCTGCTTGAATGACGATATCGATTCAAACATTTTCCATGAACGTATATTCATAATTTTAACATGTTTCGAGCGAAAAATGTGGCATCGATCGTTCTCACCGGCTCGGTGGTTTAGCGTTGATTGAAGACCGAAGTCGTTGCATTGACTGCGACCGATTAATTAAATCGAGAGATATTCGTACAGAACTACGAGGAAAAAGGAACCGTGACTCGACTGGTCTCTACGGTATGGATGGCCACTGAAATGTCTGGCGAGCTTACCTGCATGGCGTGCAACATTGTTGGCTGCGAAAATGCTACCGAAAACGTGTTTGTTTCCGGTAAGAACGGGACCAGTTCACACCCTTCACGATCAGCGAGCCAGAATGCTTTTGAATTATAACTAGACTGCGGATTTGATTCGACAATATTATAAAAGTATTAAGGGACAAAAAAAGGTTTTTGCTGAAATACTTAAGTTTACCATAATTTGTCTCGTTGAATGCTCATTACCTGTGCTGTACCAAAGTTCGCGTAATTCTTGGCTTTTGAACATTTCAAGGCTGTGATTATAGTGGATGCGTTTTCGTACGAACTAGCGTTCTGACGAATTCCATATACTACGTCACATGCATGATGCTTTCCGCGGTTAGACATTAGTTTTTCGCAGCATATTCGATATGGAGGATTTTTACATCGACGTCGACGAGTTTTATCGTTTAGAGAATCTGGTTTTAAAAATTTTATTTTTAAGTGATTTATTAAGTGATCAAATCAAGCAAGTGAATAAACTATTTCTATTGTGGCCGTTATGTGGAGAATTTCACGCATTATTGGAAGAACTTAAGAAGGATTTTATTATTCCTTAATGGGATTAAAGGTGGGATTTTAAGAGAACCGAATTTTCGGTTATGTGTTCCTTCGGAAGAAAAACTCGCGATCACATTAGGGTGAAAAATGTTTTCATTTTCATGATTTTCGATCAATATATTAATATATCATATATATCATATATATAATATATATATGATATCATATATTAATATATCATATATATCATATATATATATATATTTATATATATATATATATATATATATATATATATATATATATATATATATATATATATATTATACATATATATGATATCATATATCAATAATTATCAATAACTAACTTAATTGCTTTAAATATCTACATTATTGTAAATATAATTACTATTGGTGTCCATTTCTCGACCAATCTTCTCCAATTTTATTTCAGTTAAATATGGGTTAAGGTATTTCCACGATTACATTTATTTTTACGTACGCGTCGATATGAGAGATCAAACTCGTTTGAAAGACAAATTCGTTCTGACGATGAAATTATATTACTACTACACTGCAGTTTACTTATGCATTAATATCTAGGCACATTTCACGAAACAGAAGCCGCCGATTGTTCATCACGCGATGGTTCAAACGTTCTGATGAATTCGAGAGTCTCCTGGACTCAGGAAACGCAGTTAGCGTAACCACTCGCACATAAGAATTTATACGATCGATTGTTCTGACGTCAGAATGCTATTTCGTACGAATACGTATCCCCTGTAACCGCAGCCTAATACACGTTTTCTTTAGATGCTACAACATGCTTCAAAATATTTTAGGCGAACATGGGGAATTCGGTATCATTCTCACGAAGGAACCAGTGGCAGAGGGTGACGACTGGGAGCTGATCTGCGCTGTTTCGAATCAAAATTATTCGGACATCATCAATTGGAGTAGCGAAAGTGGTCCAATCGTACAATCTGGTCATTTGATTTCCAATATTTACGCTAAGAACGCGTTAGAAAATTTATTTTTCTACAATTAATTTTAAACACCAATAAAGTTCAATGAACGATCCGAGAATAATACGTTGAAACTTTTAGATAAAATCTCTATCGATCGAGAGAGGACTCAACATATGTACAGATCAATTTTGAAGATACACAACGTGAAAATCGAGGACTCGCAGGAATATATTTGTACAGGGAAGTCCACTGGCAATTTGACTCGGTCTACTGGATATCGTTTGGAAGTGAAGGGTAATTCGAAATGCTAATTCCTAAGGTGGTTGAATGTTGTATTGTTGAATAATATTATTCTTCTTTCAGCTGCACGAGCGCCTATAATTGCAGATACCAATTTGAAGAAAGAGGAGATAATCATTGATCTTGGGAGCCAAGGTAGCAAGAGAGTGCTTTTTCACTGTTTTGCGGATGGTATGCCTATCCCAAGCATCAGTTGGTTTAAGGTAATCGATTAGAAGTCAATATTGTATTTCTTAATCACAGTAATATTTTACTGTTTATATCTTTTTTACTATTTTACCGTATTCGGATATTTATATCTTGGCACAAGTCATTGAAAATCGACATACTTTTCTCAGGATGGTGCACAGGTGGTAGTTATTAATGAAAAGTACAAGTTATCCAATAACTCTCAGAAACTTGAACTAGAATATCCATTGGAAGTCGACGGCGGTGAGTACGTGTGCCGAGCAGAAAATCGAATTGGAAAAATAGAAGTTGCTCAACGAATAACGATAAAGGGTAATTTGTTAAATTGAGCAGTGCAGACACACACAGGAGAGCGAAATTCCACTTTAACTTCTTTTTAATTAATAGGGTTCAGGATTGTAAGTAACAGACCTGTTGCACTAATCATTTTGGTTGTCATGTTAGCAATTGTCGTTCTGACCCTGGTGATCTACTTTGCCCTCAAGGTTCGCCGTGATAGGGTAACTTCACTTTTGTAGTATTACGCGGCGCCATTTGATTCTACAACAATTACACCATTTTTTATGATGTTCCAGATAATGAGAAGGGAATTAATGGAGGCTGGTCTTATGCATTTTGAGAAAGGAGCTGTCGAGAGTTTGAATCCGGACTTGACTGTAGACGAACAGGCAGATCTCCTCCCTTATGACAACAAATGGGAATTTCCCAGGGAAAGATTGAAATTAGGTAAGCTTTGATCGAAAATCTTTTCTTGACATTTTCTGTTGGAAAATAGGTCCGTATATTGCTCAGTATGCTAAGATTCGTTTTCAGACCTATAATTTTTAAAGCAAATTTGAATTCGATCGATGAAATTGGTGTGTTAAATCTACTCTATTTAAATATTATTTGAACATGTTCAAATTGTTCAAATGTTATACGAAAATATACCATTATATTCGGGAAAGTATACACAATTGTCATAAGTAAGAATTAACCATGTAATTTTTACAGTTCACTACCAAACAATTTGTATAGTTGAAAATTAGAACTTTTTTCCGTGATCAAGAAAATAGATTTCAGATTTGTGTTGGACGGTGTAGGTTTCGGTAATAATTTTCGGTAATAACGATGTAGTATCAATTTACAGGGAAACACTTGGGAAGCGGCGCGTTCGGCGTAGTCTTGAAAGCGGAAGCTTTGGGCATTTGCGAAGGCGAGGCAATTACTACTGTAGCGGTGAAAATGGTCCGCCGTGCTCCCAATCTCGTGTATATCTGTGCACTTGCTAACGAACTCAAGATCATGGTACATCTTGGCAAACACCTGAACACTGTCAACCTTCTTGGTGCTTGCACAAGAAATATCTTGAAACGTACGTCTTCTAACCCTTTGTTAAGTTAGCACCAAAGGTTAATTTAACCGTATTTAAAGGCATCTATATTCATATGAGGCTTGTAAATGACCATTTATGGACACATTTTTCTTATTCTTTATTTACTATCAGTATTTCATTTCTTCTTTACAAAGTTTGTGAATTGAAGCACTTTCTGAAGATGTAAATAACTTGCAAATTCAAAATTGCTTTTGTTCAAGTTTGTTCATTGGATTTTCTTTACAACAATCTAAATCATTTATGATATTGTTAGCTTGTAGGCTTATCGTCTAAGTAAATATCGTATTTAATTAAATGATTTCTGTTGATTATCCAGGTGAATTGTTAGTGATCGTAGAATTCTGCCGATTTGGAAATTTGCACGATTACTTATTGAGCCACAGAAGCGGCTTTATCAATCAAATCGATCCAGCAACTGGCAAATTAGATCTCAGCATCGGCCTTGATCTACTGAAGAGAACTAGCGGTGTTTGCACTACTAACAGGTTCGTTGCTACATTTTCGCCCTCATGTTTCTTGTTACCTGTTAACAACACTACGACGAGGAATCTATCTCGTATGGTCGCAAAAGGACATTGCACGTGTCCTATGCTTTCTCTATAGAACGAATTGTTGCACAATTTAACCTATTTTAAATTATGATTAGATATTCGAGATCACATTAAATGCAATTATGCATTATAGTGCATCTAGTCTGCTTCCGATAATTAATAAAATGAAACTATTGATGCATGTTGGAGTTTGCGGTGCGGACGCTTTTCTATTCTTATCTGTCTGCACGATAGGATTAAATCTGCGGAGTTGTCATCTTCTGCCAATATCAACTGTAATTCGGAATCTGATTCGGTGCAGTGTCACGCTGCAGCTACCGATTTCCAGGACATCGGTATGTCGGCAGATGATCCCGTACAATATTGCGGTTCCACTGAACATAGTTGTCGGGGAGATTACGGGGACTCTAATTTAAAACCAATCTGCACGCAGGATCTGTTGTCCTGGGCGTTCCAAGTAGCCCGTGGAATGGAATATCTCAGCCAGAGAAGGGTGAGTTTCTGCGAGTTCTTGTCTCAAATTATTCTATTTCAAAGCGAACTATATAATTAATATCTGCAGTCTATTTATATAACAATTAAATAGTGAACTGTGACTTTTGCAATATTTCATTTGCATTGGAGATAAGTTACTGGACAAATGTCGGATTGCATATATACCATTTTTTAAAAATGAATGTATAGGTATTACACGGTGACCTGGCCGCTAGAAATATCCTGCTGGCCGATGACAATGTGGTGAAGATATGCGACTTCGGTCTGGCCAAGAGCATGTACAAAGAAGAAATTTACAAAAAGAGAAGCGACTGTCCATTGCCCATTAAGTGGTTGGCCATCGAAACAATGAGGGATCGAATTTTCTCCACGCAATCGGACATTTGGTCGTTTGGCATAGTATTGTGGGAGTTCTTTACGCTGGCTATGACTCCGTATCCTGGAATAGAGGCGGAGATAGTGTACCAGAAGCTGATCGAGGGTTACAGAATGGAGCAGCCTGAATATGCCATCCCCGAAGTGTAGGTTCACTCAAAATTTTTCATTTGGAAACGAATCGGGACAGTGCATTTTCAATTATATTCGATAACAAGTGAAAGAAAACAGATTAAAGATTCCTGACTTTCTAAGCATATATCAACGTATGCTCTCCAGCGTGTACCTGCTAAATTACGAGCTACATAGACATCGGGCATAGACGTCCACATACATAGACGTCACCTTCCTTTTGACGGAAACTGCAGCCTTGAGAGGCTGGCTTTGCGAACCCCTGGCCCTGCCATAAATTATCTAAATGTGTAGCGATTTCGGTCTATCTGCCTTCGGTTAAAAACAATCTGTCGCTAACATCATGAGACCCGCAAGCCTTATGCTGAATGTAAATTTTCAAATATTCCGAACGGCACGGTTAACTGTATCAACGTCGACCGTACGTACAGTGTAACTTGTAATTGATAATTCATGCTTTGCAATTTATGATTTCCAGATATGAAATAATGTGTCAATGTTGGAATGCCGAGCCTTCTCTACGCCCGAGTTTCACGGAACTAGTCGATAGCGTAGGAAATTTGTTGGAGGACAATGTGAAAGCGGTAAGTTCCTTGTGCGATCTTTCCATCACTTTGTACAGATCATACATCTTCGTATCACATTATACAGAATTGTATACCGGAACATGTTCTCGCATAATTCATATGTTAATCGATAATTGGAGGCCATTGTTATGTGGAATAAATATCGTTGGTCATGACAATTTTCGAAGATATTTGCGTTTTATTCAAATTATCTCTGGGTGACTCAATTGAAAACGAAATTGGTAATTTCAGCACTACATCGAATTAAACGCCCCATACCTCGACATGAACAGGACTCTGCTGGATGGCGGAAAGAACGATTATCTGACGATGGTCTCTGCTCCGAATCACGCTGTGCTTTCTTCACCGACTCATGATTGCGCTGTGGAGACGTCGCCTATGCTGAACAAGGAGGAGGAAGATCGCTATGTGAAACCTATCAATGTCCACGAGCGGAGGGCAGAGTTAGCCAGAAACAGAAAAGCGATGAAGGATCACGTGGTGCATCCAGATCACGATTCCGGTGACGACAACCCTCCGGACAACTTTGAGCTGGTTGATTTGACATAAGAGAGTGACGTGTCCTGTGGAAGTCGGAGCTCGACTCGAATCCGATTGCCGAGATAGGTTTCGCTTCGACGATTAGTAAGCACTCGCGAGAATTACATGAGCATGCGTCAGCAATGAAGTGGCACGAAGAAAGATTTGCCTGAAGGATACAACGATCTTAGTAACGTGATCGTAGATAATTGAGAAACAAATCGATCCGAGATTTCAAGTGCTTAGAAACTGCTGATTCCTGCAAGCAATCCAGTTGAAAGCGTCTTGCTTTGGCGACTCGTCAGAAAATCGCAGAGTTATGCCGGGAAATTCTGTCAAATACACCATACTCCCCAGACCTAGCACCCTCCGATTATCACTTGTTTCTCTCTTTGCAAAACTTTTTACAGGAAAAACAATTCAAAACTGAAGCTGATATTAACCGAGCATTAGTTGAGTTCTTCGCCTCTAAAAATAAATCATTTAAAAAAAATGGCATTTACAAGTTGCCATCACGCTGGCAAGAAGTCATAAGTAACGATGGAAAGTATATTGTACAATAAATATTATTAAATGTATGAAAATTGTGTTATATTTCAATTAAAAAACGGACAGTACTTTCCGATAGACCTAATAATTGCCAGGAAATTAGGAAACGCTTTAAATACACTGGGTCAAAATGACCCGGCAATCGCAGATCAAGAATTAGCGCGCGTGAAGCGCAATGTAATAGTTGGTCGTCTCTGGAGAAAGACGGGGAGCAGAAGCCGAGGGTAGTTTCGGGGTGATAGCGGAAATGGTAGTGGAGTTAGTTACGATAGTGAGGAGCCCTGGTTCGAGGCATTTTTTAAAAATGGCATTTACAAGTTGCCATCGCGCTGGCAAGAAGTCATAAGTAACGATGGAAAGTATATTGTACAATAAATATTATTAAATGTATGAAAATTGTGTTATATTTCAATTCAAAAACGGACAGAACTTTCCGGCAGACCTAATACAAAGTACATGGTAGGTACTAAGTACGTGACCGTCGAATCGTGTCATGTGGCCTCCGAAATGTTTTCGAATCGTGGCAAGAAATTAAAGATAAAAAGGATAAGTCATCGTTTTTATTCTAGCATTACTACGTATTCACATTAATGTACACCGACATGTTGGCCGCTGCCTTTTTTGCCGACTGTCCCGAGATTCTATAAAAACGAACCGCGCGACTCGAAGAATCGCGGCTCAGTACTCTCGGATCTGCCGGTTTCAGTTCCGACCTCCGAACATTTCTGGGAGAAATTACCGTATTCGGTCGAAACAGATTTGGCTGACTGAGTTATAATATATTAATACTTATATGTATCTTGTTTCTTTTTACTATAATTAGTTTGACATAATAGTATAATATATAAGTAATATAATTAACTTAATAAAAAATACAAGTAGAGGATAAGGCTTCCAAATGGTGGGGATTTATTGAACTCCAACGCGTGTATTGGATAATTGGAAACCATGTAGAATGAATATCTTTAGTTATGATAATGTCGAAAGATATTTGCGCTTAACTCTATGTTTAGGTGAATCAATTGAAAGCGAAATTGGTAATTTCAGCACTAGCGTTCTATCAAGTGTTTACGATTGTCGGAGCGAAGCCCATCTCGGCCGTCAGATTCGAGTTGACCTCCATCTTTTCAAAAGACCTTTCCAGTTACAAGTTGGCCGGCGGGTTACAGTTACCGGAACATTAATCTGGATCCACCAAGTGATCCTTCACCATTCTTCTATTTCTGGTAAGTTCTGCCCTCTGCTCGCGGACATTGATAGGTTTCAGATAGGGATCTTCTTCCTCCTTGTTCAGCATAGGCGATGTCTCCACAGCGCAATCATGAGTCGGTGAAGGAAGCACAGCGTGATTCGGAGCAGAGACCATCGTCAGATAATCGTTCTTTCCGCTATCCAGCAGAGTCCTGTTCATGTCGAGGTATGGGGCGTTTAATTCGATGTAGTGCTGAAATTACCAATTTCGTTTTCAATTGAGTCACCCGGAGATAATTTGAATAAAACGCAAATATCTTCGAAAATTATCATGACCAACGATATTTATTCCACATAACAATGGCCTCCAATTATCGATTAACATATGAGTTATGCGAGAACATGTTCCGATATACAATTCTGTATAATGTGATACGAAGATGTATGATCTGTACAAAGTGATGGAAAGATCGCACAAGGAACTTACCGTTTTCACATTGTCCTCCAACAAATTTCCTACGCTATCGACTAGTTCCGTGAAACTCGGGCGTAGAGAAGGCTCGGCATTCCAACATTGACACATTATTTCATATCTGGAAATCATAAATTGCAAAGCATGAGTTATCAATTACAAGGCAGATAGGCCGAAGTCACTACACATTTAGATAATTTATGGCAGGACCAGGGGTTCGCAAAGCCAGCCTCTCAAGGCTGCAGTTTCCGTCAAAAGGAAAGTGACGTCTATGTATGTGGACGTCTATGTCCGATGTCTATGTAGCTCGTAATTTAGCAGGTACACGCTGGAGAGCATACGTTGATATATGCTTAGAAAGTCAGGAATCTTTAATCTGTTTTCTTTCACTTGTTATCGAATATAATTGAAAATGCACTGTCCCGATTCGTTTCCAAATGAAAAATTTTGAGTGAACCTACACTTCGGGGATGGCATATTCAGGCTGCTCCATTCTGTAACCCTCGATCAGCTTCTGGTACACTATCTCCGCCTCTATTCCAGGATACGGAGTCATAGCCAGCGTAAAGAACTCCCACAGTACTATGCCAAACGACCAAATGTCCGATTGCGTGGAGAAAATTCGATCCCTCATTGTTTCGACGGCCAACCACTTAATGGGTAATGGACAGTCGCTTCTCTTTTTGTAAATTTCTTCTTTGTACATGCTCTTGGCCAGGCCGAAGTCGCATATCTTCACTACATTGTCATCGGCCAGCAGGATATTTCTAGCGGCCAGGTCACCGTGTAATACCTGTACATTCATTTTTTAAAAATGGTACATATGCGATCCGACATTAGTCCAGTAACTTATCTCCAATGCAAATGAAATATTGCAAAAGTCACAGTTCACTATTGAATTGTTATATAAATAGACTGCAGATATTACGCTAATTCGTAGTAAGTATAGAACATATAGAATTGTCAAGCACAAAACAAAGTGAATACTACCAAAAATGATTGATATTTTCATTTTCATCTAATTATATAGTTCGCTTCGAAATAGAAATTTTCTGTATAATACAGTTCTGATAGAATTATTTGAGACGAGAACTCGCAGAAACTCACCCTTCTCTGGCTGAGATATTCCATTCCACGGGCTACTTGGAACGCCCAGGACAACAGATCCTGCGTGCAGATTGGTTTTAAATTAGAGTCCCCGTAGTCTCCCCGACAACTATGTTCAGTGGAACCGCAATATTGTACGGGATCATCTGCCGACATACCGATATCCTGGAAATCGGTAGCTGCAGCGTGACACTGCACCGAATTAGATTCCGAATTACGGTTGATATTGGCAGAAGATGACAACCCCGCAGATTTAATCCTATCGTGCAGACAGATGAGAATGGAAAAGCGTCAGCACCGCAAACTCCAACATGCATCAATATTTCATTGTATTATCAATATTCATTGCATTAATACATTTCATTGTATTAATTATCGGAAGCAGACTAGATGCACTATAATGCATAATTGCATTTAATGTGATCTCGAATATCTAATCATAATTTAAAATAGGTTAAATTGTGCAACAATTCGTTCTATAGAGAAAGCATAGGACACGTGCAATGTCCTTTTGCGACCATACGAGATAGATTCCTCGTCGTAGTGTTGTTAACAGGTAACAAGAAACATGAGGGCGAAAATGTAGCAACGAACCTGTTAGTAGTGCAAACACCGCTAATTCTCTTCAGTAGATCAAGACCGATGCTGAGATCTAATTTGCCAGTTGCTGGATCGATTTGATTGATAAAGCCGCTTCTGTGGCTCAATAAGTAATCGTGCAAATTTCCAAATCGGCAGAATTCTACGATCACTAACAATTCACCTGGAAAACCAACAGAAATCATTTAATTAAATACGATATTTACTTAGACGATAAGCCTACAAGCTAACAATATCATAAATGATTTAGATTGTTGTAAAGAAAATCCAATGAACAAACTTGAACAAAAGCAATTTTGAATTTGCAAGTTATTTACATCTTCAGAAAGAGCTTCAATTCACAAACTTGGTGAAGAAGAAATGAAATATTGATAGTAAATAAAGAATAAGAAAAATGTGTCCATAAAAGGTCATTTACAAGTCTCACATGAATATAGATGCCTTAAAAACGGTTAAATTAACCTTTAGTCCTAAATTAACAAATCGTTAGCAGACGTACGTTTCAAGATATTTCTTGTGCAAGCACCAAGAAGGTTGACAATGTTCAGGTGTTTGCCAAGATGTACCATGATCTTGAGTTCGCTAGCAAGTGCACAGATATACACGAGATTGGGAGCACGGCGGACCATTTTCACAGCTACAGTAGTAATTGCCTCGCCTTCGCAAATGCCCAAACCTTCTGCTTTCAAGACTACGCCGAACGCGCCGCTTCCCAAGTGTTTTCCTGTAAATTGATACTACATCGTTATTACCGAAAATTATTACCGAAACCTACACCGTCCAACGCAAATCTGAAATCTATTTTCTTGATCACGGAAAAAAGTTCTAATTTTCAACTATACAAATTGTTTGGTAGTCAACTGTAAAAATTACATGGTTAATTCTTACTTACGACAATTGTGTCTACTTTCCCGAATATAATGGTATATTGTCGTATAACATTCGAACAATTTGAACACGTTCAAATAATATTTAAATAGAGTAGATTTAACACACCAATTTCATCGATCGAATTCAAATTTGCTTTAAAAATTATAGGTCTGAAGACGAATCTTAGCATACTGAGTAATATAAGGACCTATTTTCCAGCAGAAAATGTCAAGAAAAGATTTTCGATCAAAGCTTACCTAATTTCAATCTTTCCCTGGGAAATTCCCATTTGTTGTCATAAGGGAGGAGATCTGCCTGTTCGTCTACAGTCAAGTCCGGATTCAAACTTTCGACAGCTCCTTTCTCAAAATGCATAAGACCAGCCTCCATTAATTCCCTTCTCATTATCTGGAACATCATAAAAAATGGTGTAATTGTTGTGGAATCAAATGGCGCCGCGTAATACTACAAAAGTGAAGTTACCCTATCACGGCGAACCTTGAGAGCAAAGTAGATCACCAGGATCAGAACGACAATTGCTAACATGACAACCAAAATGATTAGAGCTACAGGTCTGTTACTTACAATCCTGAACCCTGTTAATTAAAAAGAAGTTAAAGTGGAATTTCGTTCTCCGGTGTGCGTCTGCACTGCTCAATTTAACAAATTACCCTTTATCGTCATTCGTTGAGAAACTTCTATTTTCCCAATTCGATTTTCTGATCGGCACACGTACTCACCGCCGTCGACTTCCAATGGATATTCTAGTTCAAGTTTCTGAGAGTTATTGGATAACTTGTACTTTTCATTACTAACTACCACCTGTGCACCATCCTGAGAAAAGTATGTCGATTTTCAATGACTTGTGCCAAGATATAAATATCCGAATACGGTAAAATAGTAAAAAAGATATAAACAGTAAAATATTACTGTGATTAAGAAATACAATATCGACTTCTAATCGATTACCTTAAACCAACTGATGTTTGGGTTAGGTATACCATCCGCAAAACAGTGAAAAAGTACTTTCTTGCTACCTCGGCTCCCAAGATCAATGATTATCTCCTCTTTCTTCAAATTGGTATCTGTAATTATAGGCGCTCGTGCAGCTGAAAGAAGAATAATATTATTCAACAATACAACATTCAACCATCTTAGGAATTTGCATTTCGAATTACCCTTCACTTCCAAACGATATCCAGTAGACCGAGTCAAATTGCCAGTGGTCTTCCCTGTACAAATATATTCCTGCGAGTCCTCGATTTTCACGTTGTGTATCTTCAAAATGGATCTATACGTCAATCGAGTCCTCCCTCGACCGATAGAGATTCTATCTGAATGTTTAAACAAATTATATTCGATTCGTTTAATTTCTCATTGAACTTCATTGATTTTTGAAATTAATTGCAGACAAGTAAATTATTTAACGCGAACTTAGCGTGAATATTGAAACTACCAGATTGTACAATTGGACCACTTTCGCTGCTCCAATCAAAGTTGTCCGAATAATTGCGAACCGAAGCAGCGCAGATCAGCTCCCAGTCGTCGCCTTCTATCACGAGGTGTTTCACGAGTATGACACCGAACTCGCCGACTTCGTCTAAAACATTTTGGAACACATTGTACTATCTATCAAACACGTGGTTGTAGAAACATGTTCACCAGGTAAGAATTATGTGAACTTTCCGATAGCATAGTTAATGAGCATTCAACGAGACATGCTATAACGAACTCAAGTATTTGAGCGAAAACCAATTTCGTCCCTTAATACTTTTATGACACTGTTGACTCAAATTCGCAGTCTATTTATATGGTACAAAACTACTCTGGTTCGTTTATCGTGGAGAGTGATGCGGGTCCTGTTCTTACCGGAAACGTACACGTTTTCGGTGACATTTCCGCAGCCAACAATGTTGCACGCCCTGCAGATTACTTCGCCGTACATATCAAGGGTCGCCGATAGTGTAGAGAGCAGATGAGTCACGTTTCCGTTTTCCCTGGAGTTCTGTATGAATATCTCTTGATTTAATAAATCAACACTAAACCACCGAGCCGGTGAGAATGATCGATGTCTCATGTTTCACTTAAAAGTTGTTGAAATTATGAATACACGTTCATGGAGAATGTTAGAGTCAATATTTTCATCCAAGCAGGTGCTGTAAAGTCTAAATAAAATTTTGATGTTAAAACATTGCATACCGTTACATGCTCGAGAGTACCATCGTCGCAAGAAGGGTAATTAGGGCACTTGCGGTAACTCCAGGTAATATTCGGCTTCGGAAACGCTTCCACGTAGCATTCTGCCTTTGCCACCTGATTTTTGAAGTAGTTCGAGCTCGATATGTTCATGTACACTTTCGGTTCAGCTAAAAAACTCATCGTCGATTAGACCGAACAGCCATTACATCGATACAGTCACTCCGATCAATATTTTTATATTTCGTTTATGAACAATGAAAATAGCGTACCTACTATTTCCAACGTAAAGTTCAAAGCTTCCTTTTTATACCGATTGCTAGCCTGGATAGAATATATTCCCATGTCGTTGAAATCCAAACTGTTGATTTTCAATGTTGGCTTACAACATGCATTGTTAGCTGATAACTTGAGTCTCCCATGTAGCCACAAAATCCTTGGAATTTCGTTGCCACGTGCATCGACCCTACGAAATGAAACTTTGGAAATCGTGACATAGAGAAATCAGAAGTGGACTACAAATCTTTGTGCAAAGTGATCATCTTCACCTTCCATTTGAAAAAAAAAGAACAGGGACTGTTGAGAAACAATGTAATCGAATTCTTAACGTTGTCAGTTTCGTCTATTCATTTTTATTACAAACGCATCAAATTCGCAGCTTGTATATACGAAAGAACTATCGAGAGTTGAACATTTAAATGTGCAGTGTCATTAAATTTCCATATATTATTCGGTTGGCAACTAAGTAATTGCCGATTTCAGTTATAGATGTCTCTCACTCCCATTTCTATGATATCCGTAAATGTTATATTATAAAATTATTATTATTATTATTATGTTATTTTTTATTATCCGTGAATGTTAGCAACTGGACAAATTGAATGCAGCGGTCAAGGAAAAGCGACCAGAATTGGTCGATCGTAAAGGTGTCATTTTCCAGCAGGACAATGCTAGGCCGCACAAGTCTTTGTCCACTCGGCAAAAATTCATGGATATTGGTTGGGAATTGATGTTACACCCGCCATATAGCCCTGATCTCGCGCCATCGGATTACCACTTATTTCGATCCCAGGACAACTCCTTTCGTGGTAAAACTTTTAACGACGATGACGCTGTAAAATCTCACTTAACTCAGTTTTTGGCCGAAAAGGATTAGACTTTCTACGAGCGTGGAATTTTCAAGTTGTCAGAGAGATGGCAAAAGGTCATCGAACAAAATGGAAAGTACATTGCAGATTAAACTTCGTTCCAAGTGAACAACAAATTTTTTATTTCATTGAACAGATCGGAAATTACTTAGTTGCCAACCCAATATATAATCTAATTAGTTACTGCCGGTACTACAGAGTACTCTAGAAATATAATATGTTATTTAAATGGCTTTGACATACCATTTTAGTTCAGTCGAAGGATACGCGTCTACGTTAACAACCAACTCCACCGCATCGCCCATACGACGTTGATAGTGTCTGTTCGAATCCGGAGTTGTTAACTTGATGAATGGATCGATCGACTCTAAACATTCGATAAGCAGAAATTGTGGAGACTGATGCTTGCTTTATGCACAAGACATACAATTGAATTTCATAAAATGAAAACGCAGTATCCTTAAATATTTAGACATATACTGTTTGAAACACCCGATACTGCTATTATGATATACGTTATTATTAGTGTGCCAAGAGAAATAAGTTTCAAGCAATCCGAAAGTGGCGGTTTCCTGAGGCCATTGGAAGCAACTTTTTCCTTTACAAAAGTTTTCTCCGAGGCACCGTTAACGAGTTATTAACGAAAAACAGTGACCAATGAGAGGCGAGCTCGGCTGGCGCGAGGCGATCGAGCCAATGAGCGGAACTGGGCTTCGCGCGCTGGTTGGCTGGGCCGCCTCGCGTCAGCCGTACTCGATTCTTATTGGTCACTGTTTTTCGTTAATAACTCGTTAACGGCGCCTCGGAGAACATTTTTGTAAAGGAAGAAGTTGCTTCAAATGATCCGAGGAATCCGCCATTTCCGGATTGCGAGACATTTTTGGGACACCCTGTAGACTGTTGTAAATCGATGTGAAGACAAAAGAAGTGTGAAACGATGCATATGAAGACGATTATTTGATTCAAACGATGAGCGAGTGAGCTACTAGAGCAAGCCACTATAGTGGCGCGTCGTCCAGAGAGATGACATCCGCGAAAGCCACTATAGTGGCGTGTCGTTCTAAAAGATGATATCCACGGAAGCCACTATAGTGGCGCGTCGTGCCTAAAAGGTTAATTTGCCCGGTTTGCACTCCCATGACGAGTTCGTAGTTCAGAAATATAATGTACACTCGTTATGCTCTCCAGTCTGGATCCCTGCCTGCCATGTAACCTATCCCCACCCCACCAATTTGAAATCTGGTCGAATCTTCTGGATACAATGGTCACGTCTCAACTCGGAACGTTATCATCGTACTCACCATGCACCTGGAGATACATCTGCGATTTGTCTTCAATATTGTTATTTGTCACTCTGCATTCGTAGATACCTTCGTCCTCGTAGAGGACGTTTTTGATTTCCAGTAAAGCCGCTCTCTCATAGAAGAAAGTTGCATTAATCGTTTCATCGGTCCAAACAATGAATCTGTCAGCCTGAAATATCCATATTATTGTGTCGAATTCAACTCGCGCGGGTATAGATAAACACGAATGTAATTTATATGTGACAGACAGATACTTCTCGCGCTACAATCCAAAATATATCATAGTCCTCAATGTTCCTCATACTATTTATGGTGCACTTCACGTATAAAGATTCTCCCTTTATTACATGCGCCAATGTGTTATTGATAATTGGTTCGGGCAGTGTAACCCACGCTACATGAAAAAAGATCGTAGGTTGTTAAAAGTCTATGGATCTTCGTGAGAAAAAGAACGTTTACTATTAAGTCTATTGTAAGAAAAATGTATTCATTTATTTAGCGACTTTCGCCAATAATCCGATTTCTTTCTTTATTTAGATTAACGAAGTAGCATTCTTTCGCTCGTAATCTTATTAAGATCAAAATATCGAAACGATTGTAAAATAGGAGAAGGATGTCTTCCACATGGAAATGATAGACTGTGAGACAAATGTTGTGCAACAAGTATACTCACAGCGCATATGTACGATATAAGAGACCGCTTGATCAGGGGCGATGATACATTTGTATGTCGCCGGTGTTGGAAGGTCGACGTATACGAGCACTGTAAATCCATATTTTGGATCGAAAGTGGAAGTAAAAAAATCGTTCCGATTCTGCGCAATGTATTTTATTAATTATTCACGAAATATAACCTTATGCCACATTAACTGTACGTATCATCAATCGTGAAGCCTACGCAATTATAAGAGAACCATTTGTCTTCGCAGATGATTAGAACGAATCGATGCCGATATTATTTTCTTGACGCACACCAAATATCGTTCTTGCAAAGTTTTCCGAATATTCCACGTAGTATAGTGAAGCCAGCATACTAGGGAGTGACGAATTGTTGTGCCATTGATTTGTTTTCTGGCATAATTAATTTTATACGAAAAATGTCCCAAACATGTTTCACAATCCGGAGACGAGGGGTTTACGGGATCATTCGAAGCAACTATTTCCTTGACGATAATGGGATGCGCGGCTTTGTTTACCAATTATCAACGAAAAACTGTGACCAATGAGAGATGAGAACTGCTGGCGCGAGACGGCCGAGCCAATCAGCGTAACTGGGCTCCGTGCGCTCGTTGACTGGACCGCCTCGTCTCAGTCGAGCTCGCCTCTTATTGGTCACTATTTTTCGTTAATGTCTCGTAAACAATGCCGAGGATTGCATTTTCGCTAAGGAAAACGTTACTTCAAATGACCTACGCATTGCGAGACATTTTTGGGACACCCTGTAAATTGTCAAATGAGTCGTATTACATTTTTTTGATTCATGGGTACACAAAATAAAGGAGCAGAAATATTTAATATGTTTTATTCGATAAATATAGTGTTAATTGCGCCGGGAAACAAACCAAAGTCACAGCAATTGTTTACTTGACGATATACCGGCTCCACTGCCCTATTAAAGGTTTCAAGAAATCTTACACAATTTCGTAATTTCTGTCAATTATATACGATCTTTCTAGTTAATTTAGTAGAAACGTTTTGTGGCTCCAACGTTACGTTGCTTCACGAAGTTTATATTAGAAAATTTGTTAAGCAATCAAATACCTTTCCGTTAACAATCTGTGTAATCCGGACTTCTGCTTCCGGCGACGTTGGTCTACACGGTATGACAATGGTTTCACCATAAGTTCTTATTAACTTATATAAATTTGCTTGTTCCACAAACCGAGCTGTTTTAGCTGAAACACAATTGTTGAACGCCTAAATTGCCACGTCCCGATGTTACAAAAATAATTGCGGGATTGGTTCGCCGAATTGCAATTATTAGGTCTACCGGAAAGTTCTGTACCGTTTTTGAATTGAAGTATAACACAATTTTCATACATTTAATAATATTTATTGTAGAATATACTTTCCATCGTTACTTATGACTTCTTGCCAGCGTGTTAAACGCACGCACAAAGCAAACATTCTGTGTCATAATTTTCTTCGTAATCACTTTTCCATCATTTAGAATAATTCCTTCTTCGTCATCTGTCGAACTATCACTTCTGCGCGTTCTCTTTTAGTGCTCCTTTTGGAATTGTCTTTCTCAGTTTCGCATTACATTATAATAAGAACTTTCAACGATCCCATATTTGTAAACAATAACATGTTACATATTATAAGGAATCTTCAGGTTAATCTTCAATCTTTAACGATATATTAGGTCTGCCGGAAAGATCTGTACCGTTTTTGAATTGAAGTATAACACAATTTTCATACATTTAATAATATTTATTGTAGAATATACTTTCCATCGTTACTTATGACTTCTTGCCAGCGTGATGGCAACTTGTAAATGCCATTTTTAAAAAATGATTTATTTTCAGAGGCGAAGAACTCGACTAGTGCTTGGTTGACATCAGCTTCAGTTTTGAATTTTTTTCCTGTAAAAAGTTTTGCAAAGAGAGAAACAAGTGATAATCGGAGGGTGCTAGGTCCGGGGAGTATGGTGGATGCGACAGAATTTCCCAGCCTAGCTCTGCGATTTTCTGACGAGTCGCCAAAGCAGCATGTGGCCTGGCATTATCATCGGTTGCCATGTTTTCACGATCGCGTCTCGCTTAATAACGACACGAGACATCTTTGTTTCAGTTTATTTAGGAGAGTACATGTGTGTAAATGCAATGATAAAGAGAGACAGTCGTATACGTCTCGAATCAACATGTGCATATGGATTGAAACTTGAAGTGACACTATCGGACAGAACTTTCCGGTAGACCTAATATTTCAATATTATGAAAGAATTTGTGTCGGATAGCCGTAAAGTAAGCAATCGCACGAATATGTCACTACCGTTTTCTATCCGGGGCAACTTCGCGTTCGTTTCGATACCTATGTGTTAGGATAGAATTGACATGTTGTAAAAGCACACATTCTAAGTTTTCCGGCATTCGAAAGTCGCCAAGTCTCGCCATTCTTGAAATCGGAGGTATTTAAATCCAAAGTTGGATATTCGTAAAATGTATAATCTTCTCGTCGAAAAGTGTACAGAAAATAATAAATCTCGTGAGAATTGTACATGCGTGTAAATGCAATGATAAAGAGAGATAGTCATATATATCTCAAATCTGGATTGAAACTTGAAGTGACACTATCGTACAGAACTTTCCGGTAGACCTAATGTCATAATTAGTACTTTGAGAAGTCTCCCAAATCCGAGTCAGATTTCATTTAAACTGTACAGGTTTATGCACAAATTGCCCCAACTTACACTCAACGTAGACATAAATCCAGCTGATTGCAGGGTCGGAATAATTACGTCTGATGGTTAGAATAGGTTGGTACGAGCAACCATACCAACCAGTATCTCCAAATACTGTATTCGGTCGATAAAACT
Organism: Megalopta genalis; assembly: GCF_051020955.1. Taxonomy (NCBI): domain Eukaryota; kingdom Metazoa; phylum Arthropoda; class Insecta; order Hymenoptera; family Halictidae; genus Megalopta; species Megalopta genalis. The sequence goes on along the minus strand of NC_135026.1, from coordinate 10,329,468 downwards.
TGTGGTAGTTGGTGCCATTCTCGTCTTGCGTTTTGCTTATTTCGATGGGCGATGTGTAAGAAAGGACTGTATTATTGTACTGTCGATGATTGTATTATTAAATCATATGTTACAATCAAGTTTGATTGTTTCGTAACTGAAAGTTTTTCCTCCATAAAACAATATTATCTTATTGTTCCGTTACTTACATAATATGTTCGGTTAGTGGGATACGTGAAGAAAATGCTCGAGTTGCCGGAGCAATGTAGCTTCAGAGGCTCGCCTTCTTTGAAAATAATGTGGTCAATTGTGGGTGATATATTTGGTTTTATAGCAGTTGAATCTGGGAAAAAGTCTATAAAATATAAATGGCTTTCATATCAGCGTACACAGCAGCCATTACGAGCATATCATAAGATTCAACGTCTTCGTAAGCTTCCAAATATCAAAAGTCAACAAGTGAATTAAAACCGCGATGGCTGTTACTTGTTTGTCAGAAATTATCAATATTAAACTTATAAAAAATTACGAGTTTCATTTGTAGAAGATTACACACTATAAAATGTTAGATTTTATTGCTTTTATGTATAATAATACCGCAGTATTTAGGACGTCTGCAGTAATACCTACATTTACGCTGTTTTTTAGAGGAAACAGTAACATCACGCGAGAAAGCTGCGGAAGAACGCGGCTGGCTGGAGAAGGTTAGGGAAGAACGTGTGGTTTCGCCGAGATAAGCTACAATGCACACAGAAATGCAATTGTGAAGTAACATTTAATTTTCCATATTATTGTTTAGACGAACACGAATATGCAATATCGCCAACATGTCACCAGAAACTTCGAACTATCATTCGAGTATTCTGATTCGACCTTACAAAACCTCGATCTTCCTCGTATGAAATAAAATTCGGGTAATGTCATCTCTACAATATTTTCAGCGCGTTAAAAGTAGAAGTAATCCACCAGAGCACCGAAATAACCGGATGCTTTTCGGGGAATCAAGAAGACGAAACACGAACGAATGAAGCGAAATAGCAGATCCAAATATCTGGCAGCAAGGTCTACTATGACGGAATCTGAATGGAGATCATCTCGGTCACCTATCAAACATATTGGGTTGGCAGCTAAGTAATTGCCGATTTGTTCAATGAAATAAAAATTTTTTTTTCTCTTGGAACGAAGTTTATTCTGCAATGTATTTTCCATTTGGTTCGATGACCTTTTGCCATCTCTCTGACAACTTGAAAATTCCACGCTCGTAGAAAGTCTGATCCTTTTCGGCCGAAAACTGAGTTAAGTGAGATTTTACAGCGTCATCATCGTTAAAAGTTTTACCACGAAGGGAGTTGTCCAGGGATCGAAATAAGTGGTGATCCGATGGCGCGAGATCAGAGCTATATGGTGGGTGTAACATCGATTCCCAACCAATATCCATGAATTTTTGCCGAGTGGACAAAGACGTGTGCGGCCTAGCATTGTCCTGCTGGAAAATGACACCTTTACGATCGACCAATTCTGGTCGCTTTTCCTTGACCGCTGCATTCAATTTGTCCAGTTGCTAACGTTCACGGATAATAAAAAATAACATAATAATAATAATAATAATTTTATAATATAACATTCACGGATATCATAAAAATGGGAGTGAGAGACATCTATAACTGAAATCGGCAATTACTTAGTTGCCAACCCAATAGAAGACGTACTTTCTCTTTTATTTAACAATCGTTCTGTCATTTTAACATTAGCAAAATTATGAGAGAGTACATTTTTCTCTCGATAGGATCAACGGACAATGTACTGCCCCAACCGAGAATTGCGAATAATACTTTGCTGCACGTAAAAAAGGGCGAAATTCTGTACCTGAAGTGTACCATTACTATTCCGAGAGACCAAAACTACTACAGTGCATCTTGGATTCCATGGAAACAAGTATCTACCATCGCGTATAAGTTTCTTTTTAGTTGCCAACCCAATAGTCAACGAAGTGATCCTTCGAGTTGTGCGGCTTGTGCCGAGTTATTTGACTACATGCTCGCGCGAAACGCTTCGAGGGTCACGGATGGGGTTGATAGTGACAGATAAAGCCGCAATTACCTCTGCACAGATCTGAGAGAAGAGCGACAGCAAAGAGGAACTGTCGGTAGCGGTATAGCATTTTTTCGTGGTTATTCTTCAATAACCCTATCCAACCCTTCCTGATGCTTCTTTCTTTTTTTTAGGTATCACCTAAGCTTGAACTCTTTATATATGTTTGTACCACAGAACGTCATCACACGTGTACACTCGACTTTCAGAAGCACGTCAATTATCGGCAAGGATTACGGCCGCTGTCCTGCTGTCCTAGCCGAACGAACGTATTATACTAACTTTTCTAAAATCCGACTACTCCCCGGCGATCCTTTGACCACGACTTATCGTAGACGACGTCGTCTTAATCATCGTTGGTCGTTATTTCGCACCGCCAGTCGCTGGCTGCGACTACTTTTGTCAGCGCAATTTACAGTTTTGGCGAATTGAAAGTTGGTCCGAATCTTATGTTATAAAAATGTCGCTCTACTTTAGCGACTTTAGCAATACTTTTCCAGACGGCCGCTATTGAAACGGGCGAACTTCTGGAAAAGCTATCTTTGTAGAAAATAGATCGCTGATCGGTGCGCCTTTGGCGACCACCAATTTGTATAAAAAGTGTAAAAATGAAACTCACATCGTCATTTTTGTCTTCCGATTCCATCGCCCGTATTAAATTTTTATTCAAAAGCACTTGACTGATTCATTTAAAAAACCATTGCGAACATAAAAGAAAACGCCTTCAAGACATATCTCAAGCGTTAAAGACGTTTTTTGTTTCAGATGTTAAAACGATGTCTCCAAGTTATTCTTAAAATAGACGTAAAATGGACGTCTTTAAGATGTGCTCACTGGGTACTCAGGTACTGTGTTTTCAATACTATAACTTCGTGAGTTTCTTTTCTCCCTTCCAGGAAAATCATCTCATTGCACATTGTATCAATTATTGTACACACGATACATTCGTAATACACAGGGTGTCCCAAAATTATTGTACAAGCGAGAAATGAGAGGTTTTTGAGGCCGTTTGAAGTAACTTTTTCCTTAGCGGAAATGCAATCCGCGACTTCATTCACGAGATATTAACGAAAAACAGTGACCAATGAGAGACGAGATCACGTCTCGCGAAGCGGCCGAGCCAATGAACGGAACTGGCTTTTGGACCAACTCGCGCCAGCTGATCTCGCTTCTCATTGCTCACTGTTTATCGTTAATAACTCGTAAACGAAGCCACGTATTGCATTCTCGCCAAGGAAGAAGTTCCTTGAAATGACATCAGGAACACCTTGGGACACACACTGTATTCCCAGGTGTACTATTCGGTATAATGTATATAGGTACATTTCTCTACACGCGTCACGCAATTTCGAAAGCATATTCAAGTGGATTGCTTCGAGGTAAACAGCAGTTTCCAAACACTTGAGATCCCGCTTCGAATCGCCTCTCGATTATCCACAATCACATTGCTGGAATTGTTGCATCCTACGGGCAAATATTCCTTCATGCCCTTCTTCTGCTGACGCATATTCAGGTAATTCCCCGGAGTGCTTAAGATCGCCGGAGCGAAGCCCATCCCTGCCATCGTACACGTATTCAGCACCCTCTCCTCCGCGACCACGTCATTCGTTTTATTCGGATTTATTCGTCGATGGTTTGCAGTTGGCATAATCCTGATCTTCCCACCGCCTGATTACTCGTCGATCCTTTGCTCGCGACAAACTGCGCCTTCCGCTCCTGGACACTGATAGGTTTCAGATAGGGATCTTCCTCCTCCTTGTCCAGCATAAGCGATGTCTCCTCGGTGTCCTCGCGAGTCATGCTGAAGTAGCCGGATTCTCTCGTGGTTTCAAATGCGTCGGGATTCGCGGGATCGCGAGTCGGCGAAGAAAGCGCAACGTGATCGGGCGCAGAGACCAACATCAGGTAATCTTCCTTCCCGTCCTCCAGCAGAGTCTTGTTCATGTCCAGGTATGGGACGTTTAATTCGATGTAGTGCTGGAATTACCAATTTTTTGCTTTCAATTCAGTCGCGAAGGGTTAATTGCTTTCGAGATCATCGTGGCTGAACATATTCTTTCCACATGATCACGGTCTTCGATTATCCATGGAAATGTGTGGAGAATGCCAAAAACTCCATTAATAGGGAGTGGCATTAATTAATACAGTATATTAAATATTATATAATATTTATTATTAATAATATTATATTAATATATATATTATTAATAATCTATTATATTTTGAGAATTTGCCAATTTGAGAGAATTTACTGTATTAATTTATATAATATTATATAATATTATATATTATATTATATAATACTATAATATATAATATAATACAGTAAATTCTCTCAAATTGGCGCACAGATTTTACACAAAATGGACAATTTGGGAAGAGCAGATGCGATTAATATAAAATAAAATATATTAAATATTATATTTATTATTAATATAAATATTATTAATAATATATTATATTTTGAGAATTTGCCAATTTGAGAGAATTTACTGTATTAATTTATATAATATTATATATTATATATTATATATAAAATACAGTAAATTCTCTCAAATTGGCGCACAGATTTTACACAAAATGGACAATTTGGGAAGAGCAGATGCGATTAATATAAAATAAAATATATTAAATATTATATTTATTATTAATATAAATATTATTAATAATATATTATATTTTGAGAATTTGCCAATTTGAGAGAATTTACTGTATTAATTTATATAATATTATATATTATATATTATATAAAATACAGTAAATTCTCTCAAATTGGCGCACAGATTTTACACAAAATGGACAATTTGGGAAGAGCAGATGCGATTAATGGAGCCTTGAGGCTTGTTTATCCATTTTTGTGTATGATCTGAGCATCAATTACGGGGAAATTTTTACTGTATTTCGATCTGAACGTAGCGACACGAAGATCACTCAACGAACTTACCGCTCTTACATTCTTCTCCAACAAATTTCCTACTCTGTCGACTAGCTCCGTGAAACTTGGACGCAGATAAGGCTTGTCCTTCCAACACCAATGCATTATGTCGTACCTGGAAATGATAAATTGCAAAGCATCAGTTATCGATTACAAATTGCACTGTTCGTACGTATTGCAGTCCTCGACGTACGATGATTAACCATGCTGATGCAGTTGACCACGCCATTTGGAAGATTTGGAAATTTGCATTCGGGGTGAAGTTTGCGAGGGGTCATGTTTAATTAGGAGTTTAAAAAGATGATATTTCTGGGGGAATTTTCTTCTCTGAAAATATTTTTAAGACCTTTTTCAATCAATGATTCTTTATTTAAAATATCAGGCCATATATTACTAGTTTTATTTTCTTTTTTATGAACCGTAAATTTTAAGAGTTCTCAACACTTTGACGGCCCCGGCAAGTATCTCAAATATTTCATACAATTAAATTATTTCATTCAATTTAATTAAAATTCCAAAGCAAAGTTTTATATAACATAACTACTTTTTCAATATTGTTACCACTTGTGAATCTGGATAATATGAAGTTGTAGTGGAACAGCCTCTAAAAAGGAATGATCAAAAACTAAATTTGAAATAATTCTGTCACCAACATATAGGTGACGCGGCAGCCAAAGTGCTAATGGCGTAATTATGATACACTTTTTTAATAGCGTAATTATGATATACTTCGTTGATAATACAAATAGGATATAGTCTGTTAATAACATAATTATGAGACATTTTTTAGAAAGCTGCGCTGAATCGATTTTCATAATTGAAATTTTCGCGAAGTCATGTGTACGTGACAACGGCTGTCAAAGTGTTGAAGTTTAATTATTTATATAATTAAATGACAATATCTCCGTCAAGATCAATCCGATCACAATGGAACTATCAGAAAATACTCTCTCGTAAGCAATCAAAACCTAACAATTGATTTTTTGAAGATTTCTGACCGAGCATAAACCCTTAAAAGAAGTTCATTCAGGTACTCGATGAGACACATTCGTTGACATATGTTTAGAAAGTCAGAAATCTTTAAACTGTTCCGTTTAATTAGTTTTCGAATATAATTCCAAGTAAAAAATCTCGAGTGAACCTACACTTCGGGCGTGGCATAGTCTGGCTGCTCCATTCTGTAACCCTCGATCAGCTTCTGGTACACTATCTCCGACTCAATTCCAGGATACGGAGTCATAGCCAGCGTAAAAAACTCCCACAGTACTATGCCGAACGACCAAATGTCCGATTGCGTGGAGAAAATTCGATCTCTCATTGCTTCGATGGCCAGCCACTTAATGGGTAATGGACCGTTGCTTTTCTTTTTGTAAATTTCTTCTTTGTACATGCTCTTGGCCAGGCCGAAGTCGCATATCTTCACTACATTGTCATCGGCTAGCAGGATATTTCTAGCGGCCAGGTCACCGTGTAATACCTGTACATTCATTTTTAAAAAATGGTATATATGCGATCCGACATTTGTCCAGTAGCTTATCTCCGATGCAAATGAAATATTGCAAAAGTCACAGTTCACTATTCAATTGTTATATAAATAGACTGCAGATATTACGCTAATTCGTAGTAAGTATAGAACATATAGAATTGTCAAGCACAAAACAAAGTGAATACTACCAAAAATGATTGATATTTTCATTTTCATTTAATTATATAGTTCGCTTTGAAATAGAAATTTTCTGTATAATACAGTTCTGATAGAATTATTTGAGACGAGAACTCGCAGAAACTCACCCTTCTCTGGCTGAGATATTCCATTCCACGAGCTACTTGGAACGCCCAGGACAACAGATCCTGCGTGCAGATTGGTTTTACATTAGAGTCCTTGTAGTCTCCCCGATAGTTGGACCAACCAGGTTGAGATGAAGCACTATCAAGAACGGAATCACGCGCGTGACACTGCACCGAATCAGATTCAGAACTGCGGTTACTGAAACAAGATGGCAATTCCGCAGATTTTACCCTATCGCGCAGACAGAGAAGAACAGAAAAGCGCGAGCACGGAAACCCCTTGCATGCACCAGCAGTTTCATCGTGTTAATCACCGGAAGCAAATAGTTGCATTTCGATGCATGAAACGATACTGTTACGTCCCTATTAATTTACTTATTCCTTTGAGCAGTATGAACACATATATGCGTTCGGCAGAATCGTTAACAATGGATTGTTAACGCATATATGGATATTCACATAACCATTTAATTTGGACTTTGAACACATATCTGGCTTATCATAAAACCATTCAATCTGGATTATGAACGCATATATGGGTTCTTACACAACCATTCTGGACTAACATTTTATAATTCAACAACGAAAGTGTTATTCGCTGAACACCAAATTATGTTCGTTTACAACTACATGAGATATTATAGATTCGTAGTCGTAGTGTTGTTAACAAGTAAAAGGTAGCACGAAGGAATTATTATAGCAACGAACCTGTTAGTGCTGCAGAGCCTGGCTGGTCTCGTTAAGATCAACCGATCTTGACCGATGTTGAGATCAAATTTGCCAGTCGTTGGGTCGATCTGATTGATAAAATCGCTTCTATGCTTGAATAAGTAATCGCGCAGATTTCCAAATTGGCAGAATTCTACGATCGCTAACAATCGATCTGAAGAAGCAACAAAAATCATTTATATAAAATTGAAATTTACTCTTTAAACGATAAGTCTACAGGCTAACAATATTACAAATGATTTTGATTATTGTAAAGAAAATTCAGTGAACTCGCAAGAAATTTGGTGCTGTACAACCAGCGTTATGCAACAAATCTTGCGAAAGCGAAATAAAATGGTTGTAGGAACTAGAGAATAAAAAATACGTGTCTTTAATTAATAATTTTCACATGATAATATGTGTACGTTTCGAAATCCGGTGCTAATTTATATTACAAATGGTACTTTTGGACTTAGTAGAGCGTGACCCTAAATGAATTAACAGGAAGAAAACGTACGTTCCAACTTGTCTTTCGTGCAAACACCAAGAAGGTTGACAACGTTCAGGTGTTTGCCAACATGTATCATGATCTTGATTTCATTGCCAAGTTCAGACATATACAGGTTATCGGGACCACGACGGTCCATTTTCACAGCAACAGTAGTTTTCTCCCCGCTTTCGCAAATGCCTAGAGCTTCCGCTTTCAAGACTACGCCGAACGCACCGCTTCCCAATTTTTTCCCTGTAAGTCGTTACCGCACAGTTATTACAGAAAATTATTAGCCAAACTTACTCCGTTCAACTAACATTTCAATTAGCTTTTTAACCCGAGAAAGATAACCTACGTCGCAGAGGCGCCTGCGAAGACTGTTGATTTTTGTTAATTTTTCATAGAGGTCTAGTGATTTAAGTTTAAAATTACTTAAAATATAAAAAAATATAATATAAATGCATTTTATTTTTACAATAATGCCAAACCTTTAAAATGACTAGATTAACTTAAATAAATATCCATTGTTAGTATAAAATTGACGCCTTAGAAAAGCATGCGCCTCTGAAGCGTATGGTTATCTTTTACGTACGTTGTCATATGGTTATCTTTCTAGGGTTAACAGACAACAGATGGTTCTTATATGAACCAAAAACCTCGAACACAAATCCGAAATGATTTCTGAGTCGACTGCGAAAGCTGTTGGGTTGGCAACTAAGTAATTGCCGATTTGTTCAATGAAATAAAAAATTTTTTTTTCACTTGGAATGAAGTTTAATCTGCAATGTATTTTCCATTTGGTTCGATGACCTTTTGCCATCTCTCTGACAACTTGAAAATTCCACGCTCGTAGAAAGTCTGATCCTTTCCGGCCGAAAACTGAGTTAAGTGAGATTTTACAGCGTCGTCATCGTTAAAAGTTTTACCACGAAGGGAGTTGTCCAGGGATCGAAATAAGTGGTGATCCGATGGCGCGAGATCAGGGCTATATGGTGGGTGTAACATCGATTCCCAACCAATATCCATCAATTTTTGCCGAGTGGACAAAGACGTGTGCGGCCTAGCATTGTCCTGCTGGAAAATGACACCTTTACGATTGACCAATTCTGGTCGCTTTTCCTTGACCGCTGCATTCAATTTGTCCAGTTGCTAACGTTCACGGATAATAAAAAATAACACATAATAATAATAATAATTTTATAATATAACATTCACGGATATCATAAAAATGGGAGTGAGAGACATCTAAAACTGAAATCGGCACAATTACTTAGTTGCCAACCCAATACATAGTGTAGAGAATTAATGGGTTAGATGAATCAGGATCAACACCAGTTGCCAATTTTTTAAATATGTTTGGTCTTTACGCGTTACGCGTTTGTCATCGAGAGAGCATATACTGAGAACTGTCTCCGTTCTCGCTGTGGCTCTCGTTGGCCATTTTTGAAGCGTCCGCTTTGAAACTTCGACGAATATCGCTTTACAATGGCTAATTCCTACTTGCGAAAGTTACGCAGATCTTGCACGGTACGACGGTATATTTTTTTATAATATTTATACTATTTGAACGTGATCAAACAATATGTAAACAAAGCAGATGCAACAGTCCAACTTCATCGGACTGATTGTGATTCTATTTTGAAAATTATACGTTCGAGGACGAATTTCGGTATATTTAACTACAGAAGGAACTTTTAACACGTTCCGTGCCACGTGTACCATCGATGGTACACGCTTGCATGTTTACTTAGTGAACTGAACAAATTGTTTACAAGAAATTTAGAACCGAAGAATCAATTTCCACCGCAAGAATGGGCGTTGATAAGTTTTTGTTACGTTGTCATGTGTACGAGAATTAATAATTGCACGTAATACATCAAGTTTTAGTAAAATATCAAAGTGTGAAGATTCGAGTAAGAAAAGCTCGGCACGGAACGTGTTAATCAATGGAAAATGTCGTGTGAAGAGTTTTAATCGACGCTTACCTAATTTCAAATTCTCGATGGGAAATTCCCATTTCTTATCATAAGGTAGGAGATCTGCCTGATCGTCTAGTGTCAACTCCGGATTCAAACACTCGACAGCTCCCTTCTCGAAGCGCCGAAAAGCATCTCGCATTAATTTCCTATTTTTCGTCTGCAACATCATAGAAGCTGATGAAATTGTTGGGCAATCAAATGGCACGACTTAACACCAGAAACTGAAGTTACCCTATAACGGCGATACTTGAGGCCGACGAAAATCACCAGGATCAAAACTAACACCGCTAACATGACAGGTAAAATGATTACAGTTACAAGTCTGCTAGCTTGAATACCGAATCCTGTTAATTGAAACAAACGTAAGTGGAATTTCTTACTCCTGCGTGTCTACACTGCTCGATTTAACAAATTACCTTTTACCCTTATTCGTTGAGAAGCTTCTACTTTTCCAAACCGATTCTCCGCTCGACACATGTACACGCCGCTGTCGACTTCCAATGGATATGCCATTTCAACTTTTTGGGAGTTATTGGAAATCTTGTGCTTGTCGTTGTTAATTAACAACTGTGTACCATCCTATCAAAAGTAAGTCGATTTTCAAAAGCTTGCAACAAAATAAATGTCCGAATTTTTTTTTTTTTAGTAAAATGATAAAATAGTGACATAGTGAAATAGTAAAATAGTGAAACAATGAAGTGGTGAAGTAGTACAATAGTAAAATATTGAAATAGTTAAATAGTGAAGTAGTGATATAGTGAAATAGAGAAATGCGAAAATTAAGAAAATAGAATAGAGAAAAGAGTGGAATAGTGGAGTAGTGAAATTGTAAAGTAGTGAAGTAGTGAAGTAGTGAAGTAGTGAAGTAGTGAAGTAGTGAAGTAGTGAAGTAGTGAAGTAGTGAAGTAGTGAAGTAGTGAAGTAGTGAAGTAGTGAAGTAGTGAAGTAGTGAAGTAGTGAAGTAGTGAAGTAGTGAAGTAGTGAAGTAGTGAAATAGTGAAATAGTGAAATATTGATATAGTGAAATAGTGGAATACAGAAATAGTGAAATATTGATATAGTGAAATAGTGGAATACAGAAATAGTGAAATATTGATATAGTGAAATAGTGGAATACAGAAATAGTGAAATATTGATATAGTGAAATAGTGGAATACAGAAATAGTGAAATATTGAAATAGTGAAATACTAAAATAACAATATAGTAAAATGGTAAAATAATAAAATAACAAAAAATAGTAAAGTGGTAAAATAATAAAATAACAAAATAGTAAAGTGGTAAATAAGATATAAACCTGATGTAGAAATATAATATCAACACCTAATCACTTACCTTAAACCAAATAATACTCGGTTTAGGCATACCATCCACGAAACAGTGAACATTTATTCCCTTGTAACCTGGTGTGTTAAGATCGATGATTTTCTCGCCTTTCTTTAAATTGGTATCGGTAATAATAGGCGCTCGCGCAGCTAAAACGAAACTAAAATTATTCAACAATACACTATTCAATCTTTTTAGGAATTTGCATTTCCAATTACCGTTCACTTCCAAACGATATCCAGTAGACTGAGTCAAATTACCCATGGACTTCCCTGTACAAATATATTCCTGCGAGTCCTCTATTTTTACATTGCGTATCTTCAAAATTGATCTATACGTGAATACCGTCCTTTCTCGATGGATAGAAATTCTGTCTGCAGTTTTAGGCATATTATTTTCGGCTCGTTCAATATCTCATTGAACTTGATTGGTTTTTAAAATGAATCGTAGAAAAGTAAATTTTCTAACGCGATTCTAACACGTGAATATTGAAAATAGAATTACCAGATTGTACAATTGGACCAGTTTCTCTGCTCCAGTCGAAGGTGTCCGAATAATTATGAATCGAAGCAGCGCAGATCAGCTCCCAGTCGTCACCCTCTGCCACTGGCTCCTTCGTGAGAATGATACCGAAATCCCCGACTTCTTCTAAAATATTTTGAATCACATTATATGTAGCATTTAATGAAAACGTGGTCGTAAGAAGACGTCCATTAAGCAAGCATTGCATGAGCATACAACGAGTCGAATAACGACACAGTTAAATAATCGAGCAAAAACTTATTTCGTCTCTTAATACTTTTTTTTAACATTGTTGAATTAAATCCGCAGTCTAGTTATGAATGCAAAAGCATTCCCGTTTGCTGATCGTAAACAGTGAACCTGATCCCTGTCTCACCGGAAGCAGACAGCCGTTTGGTGACAGTTCCACAGCCAACAATGTTGCACGCACTGCAAGTAAGCTTGCTAAACTTTTCGATGACCGTCCATACCGTGGAGACCAGCTGAGTCACGGTTCCGTTTTCTTTGGCGTTCTGTAGGAGAATGTCACTTGATTTAATCAATCGGTCACAATCGATATTACGAGTTTACAAAGGGCTTTGATCAAAGTTAAACCATCGTGTCGGAGAAAATGACGGATGTCACATTTCTCAGTTAAAAAATTGTTGAAATTATAAAGACTCATTTATGGGAAATGCGTGAATCTTCTCTTAGGTTCACGTTACAATGATAAAGGTATAATCGTACGTACGCAGTGTGTAACGAAAATATTCGAAGACTAGTGTAACTTCGACTTTACGCCATATATTTCAATAAATATATACAACGAGGGGAAAAAGTATTTTACGAGATATTAAAGTAAAGGGTACAACAAACTTTCGATTTAGTGTCAAACATTATCTATATAATTAAAAAGATATTAAGGAGCATCGAATTTTCGTGCAACATAAGTGTTCGAACCGCTTTATAACATTCAGTCGGAAAGTGTTATACAAATCAATTATTTTATTAATTTTTATTACTAATTTTATGCATCTATTGTTTAACATCTTGCCATCTATCTTTGCCATCTTGTTGCGATTCATTCGCAGTTGGTTCGGAGTGAAAACATTACGTACCGTTAAGTACTTAGGAGTGGCATCGTCGCAAGGAAGGTCATTTGGACACTTGCTGTAACTCCAGGTAACATTCGGCTTTGGAAACGCTTCCACATGGCATTCTACCTTCGCCACCTGATTATGGAAGTGGTACCTGCTCGGTTCGCTCATGTGCACTTTTGGCTTGGCTAAAAGACTCATCGTGGATCAGACCGAACAGCCATTACATCGATACAGTCACTCCGAACAATATTTTTATGTGATATATATTATATATATAATAATATTATTATAATATAATTATATATAAGATAATAATAATAATAATATTATTATAATATAATTATATATATAAGATAATAATAATAATAATAATATATATAATTTTATATGATATCGTTTATGAACAATGAAAATAGCGTACCTATTATCTCCAACGTAAAGTTCAAAGTTTCCTTTTTATACCGATTGCTAGCCTGGATAGAATATATTCCCATGTCGTTTAAATTCAAGCTGTTGATTCTCAATGTCGGTTTACAATGTGCATTGTCAACTGATAATTTGAGTCTCCCGTATAGCCACAAAGTCGCTGGAATTTCGTCGCCATGTGTATCGAACCTGCGAAATGAAACTTTGGCTATCGAGACGTAGAGAAATGATAAGCGGACTGCAATGCAAAGTGATCATCTTCAGTTTCCATTTGGAAAGAAAACACAGCGACTGCAGAGAAATAATATTATCGAGATACCTAGAATGTTCAGATTCCTCGTTTGAGGAGACAACTGTCGCGAGTTGGTCATTTAAATGTGCGACGTTATTAAATGCCTATAGGGAGACGAGTGACTGTTTTCACACCCACAGAGTAGTCTAGAAACGCAAGGTGGTTCACGCAACGTGATCAGCATAATTTATTCTGTTGCTAGTAGTTCGATTATTATTATATTATATTATATTATATTATATTATATTATATTATATTATATTATATTATATTTTATATTATATTATATTATATTATATTATATTATATTATATTATATTATATTATATTATATTATATTATATTATATTATATTATATTATATTATATTATATTATATTATATTATATTATATTATATTATATTATATTATATTATATTATATTATATTATATTATATTATATTATATTTTATATTATATTATATTATATTATATTATATTATATTATATTATATTTTATATTATATTATATTATATTATATTATATTATATTATATTATATTATATTATATTTTATATTATATTATATTATATTATATTATATTATATTATATTATCTAAAATAACATGGTTTAAGGAGAGCTTTAAGAAGATTCTACCAAATTTTCCTTGATCCTTTCTTTCCCCGGAGATATCAAGGTTATTTATAGCTAAATCCACAGCTTTTTTGGTTTAAATTCTGAAAAAGTTATACGTTACGATGTTTTTGCCAAATTCGTCTTAGCATCCTCTAAAAGATGGGTGCTAAAATATTGTAGGTCGATCTACAACTCCGGGAAAAAAAAGGAATAACAAAAAATTTGGTACAATCATCTTATAGCTCTCCTTGAACCGTGTTATTTTAGATCAATAAGTTTTCAATCGAACTAATAGCAACAGAATAAATTTAACTGATCACGTCGCGTGGTCCTGCAAATGTCTGGCATTTTTCGGTGCTGTTGAAAATGGGTACTTTGTATGTTTTACGGCCTTGTCCGTTTTTCAGGTAAGTCGGCCCTTGCGGCCCGTCTGCGGGGCACGTGTGCGCTAAACGCGCGTCGACTCGAGTCGAGCAAATTTTGACTCGAAAGTCCGTTACACGCGGTGTGAGAACGGATTGGTCATTTATGACCACTAAGGATTTTCCGACCCACACAGTTTGCGTGTCTTCCGCGGTTTTTTAGTTAGCCGTCTGTGAGTAGCTGACGAGTACACTCGTTGTCTCTAAGTTACGAGCAAGCCTGTATATTAGATCTTGTGTTTCCGTGTGTGTTCAATAAATATACTTTTACCTAAAACTCTGCCTTTAATTATTTGCAAGCAAATAATCAACAGGTCCATCTTGTATAATTCGATGTTATTTAAAAAGCTTCGACGTACCATTGCACGTCAGGCGGAGGATACGCGTCTACGTCGACAACCAACTCCATTGAATCACCAATATTGCGTTTGTAGTATCTATTCGGATTCGTAGTTGTTAGCTTGATGAATGGATCGATCGACTCTAAACATTCAATAAGCAGAAGCTGTAGAGGATGATGCTGGTCTTTTATAAAGAGCGCGTCTAGAACGCGCTATCGTTGTCTTTATCGTATACAAGGATTGGCAAGAAAGTAATTTCGGTTTGCACCAATGGATAGCGTTATGTTTGCATTGTCATTCTTTTTCTTAATGTTATAATTTGTTGTCTTCAGCTTTGGTGGTTACTATAGAAACAAATTCCTTTTAGTTCTATTTACAACCGATAGTTTCCTGTCAATTTTAACATGTGCAAAAATGTGCGAAAATGAACATTTTCGACACATTTTACGTTTTTATTTTCATAAAGGCAAGAAAGTGGCTGAGGCTCGCATTATTTATTATTTATTTAATATATATATTTATTTAATATTATTATTATTATATATTTATTATTATTTATTTGATATATTAGGTTATATATTATTATTATATATTATTATTATATTGGTTATATTATATAGCCCCTACCTTGCACACCATCGGATTATCATTTATTTCGAAGTTTACGAAACTTTTTAAATGGTAAAAATTTCAATAATAACGATAGCCTCGAATCGTACTTGATTGAGTTTTTTACCGGTAAGGACCAGACATTTTATGAGCCCGGAATCATGATGTTTTCAGAAAGATGGCAAAAGGTCATCGAACAGAATGGAAAATATTTGACCGATTAAAGTTCGTTTCTGGTACAGAAAAAATTGAGTTTTATTTCACATTGAAATACCGAAATTAGTTTCCTGCCAACACAATATTTTGTGTATTTGCGTGTATTTTTGCGTGTATTTCTGCGCGTAAATTGAAGCACCAAATATTGTTATTTAGATTTACATTATTGTTACTATCGTCATATTTCACGCGGAACGTCACGATCGTACATACCATGGACCTGGACATACGTCCGCGAATTTTTCTCATAATTCTTGTCCTTCACCCTGCACTGATAAATACCTTCCTCCGTGTAGGTCACGTTTGTGACCCTCAATAAGGCCATTTTCTCAACCATGCCATCACCTCCAATATTCTGGCTAGCGTTCCAGGTAGTCACTTTGAAGCTCTGAAATAACAAAAATTGCCACGTCGAATTTAACTCGGACGGGCGTGGCTGGCGTAAATGAAACTTATACGCGATGGTAGATACTTGTTTCCATGGAATCCAAGATGCACTGTAGTAGTTTTGGTCTCTCGGAATAGTAATGGTACACTTCAGGTACAGAGTTTCGCCCTTTTTTACGTGCAACAAAGTATTATTCGCAATTCTCGGTTGGGGCAGTACATTGTCCGTTGATCCTATCGAGAGAAAAATGTACTCTCTCATAATTTTGCTAATGTTAAAATGACAGCACGATTGTTAAATAAAAGAAAAACTACGTCTTCTATTGGGTTGGCAACTAAGTAATTGCCGATTTCAGTTATAGATGTCTCTCACTCCCATTTTTATGATATCCGTGAATGTTATATTATAAAATTATTATTATTATTATTATGTTATTTTTTATTATCCGTGAATGTTAGCAACTGGACAAATCGAATGCAGCGGTCAAGGAAAAGCGACCAGAATTGGTCGATCGTAAAGGTGTCATTTTCCAGCAGGACAATGCTAGGCCGCACACGTCTTTGTCCACTCGGCAAAAATTGATGGATATTGGTTGGGAATTGATGTTACACCCACCATGTAGCCCTGATCTCGCGCCATCGGATCACCACTTATTTCGATCCCTGGACAACTCCCTTCGTGGTAAAACTTTTAACGATGATGACGCTGTAAAATCTCACTTAACTCGGTTTTCGGTCGAAAAGGATCAGACTTTCTACGAGCGTGGAATTTTCAAGTTGTCAGAAAGATGGCAAAAGGTCATCGAACAAAATGGAAAATACATTGCAGATTAAACTTCGTTCCAAGTGAACAAAAAATTTTTTATTTCATTGAACAGATCGGCAATTACTTAGTTGCCACAACTCAATATATGGAAATCTTGTGAAAGAGGTTTCGCAAAGGCAGTCTATAAGATGAACATCGTTCAACGAATGTACTTACTCGACACAATTACAAAATAAGAGACGTCTTGATTAGGACCTATCGTGCATATGTACCACTCGTTTTGAGTATTGTTGACTTTGTCCAGTGTAAATCCAATTTTTGGATCGAAAGCGTATTGTAGCTCTGTCAGGTTGCCACCCTGCGCAATGTATTTTATTAAATGACTTATCGAACATTAACTGTACATATTATCAAGCGTGAAGCCTGCGCAAATATACTAGAACCAGTTAACTTTGTACATGTGATTTGAACAAATCAGTGCCGATCTTTTTTTATATACATATGTTATGAGCCGAGGGGCCAGGCAACTTTGCGTGGCCGGAGGTTGGATGCGATTGGGATTTTTATAAGGATTTTGATGAGCCATTTAAAGGATTTTTATAAGGCAATGCTTGTTTCGGCACGGGTGCCTACCTAGAGATCAGGATAGGATTTGGAGAAATTGTTATTATATTTATATTATATATATATATTATTATTATTATTATATTATATTAGATAGAGAGAGAGAGAGAGAGAGAGAGAGAGAGAGAGAGAAAGAGATCAGGATAGGATTTGGAGAAATTGTTATTTTATTTATATTATATATATATTATTATTATCATTATATTATATTAATTGTTATTATATTTATATTATATATATAATATAATATAATGATAATAATAATATATATATAATATAAATAAAATAACAATTTCTCCAAATCCTAAACTGATCTCTTTCTCTCTCTCTCTCTCTCTCTCTCTATATATATATATATATATATATATATATATATATAATAATAATATAATAACAATATAATATATATATATATTATATTGTTATTATATTATTATTATTATTATTATATTGAATTGGCTGCCTCGTAACTTTGTAAGAAAGAGAAATAAAGATATACCTCGAGCGATGAAGGTATATCATTGTGGATTTGTACCAACTACTGCTCCGAACTAGGAAGTGGAAATAATTGAGTTTTGTAACCAAAGTAAACTAGTAAAAGCTAGTATATTACAAGTTTCGGCTTTACTACAAATGTATGTGAATAAGTGTTTCGCGGACTCTATCGCACTGAACTCAGTTTATCGCACTGAATCGGCTGCGGCTTTTTATCTGGTATCTCTATTACCTAATCGATTATATTGCTCGAAAGAGAATTAAACTCGATCTCGTTAGCGTTTCTTCGTCGACGATCGACTCGAAAAGTAGCCCGCTTTCTGGTCGCGTTTGGGCCCTTTGTACACCCAGATTTTCTTTGGCGCCAGCCTGGCGTATTTTGTAACTTCAATTTTTACGTTCACATGTACGTCACGTAACGTCGATGTTACGTTACCTCGGGAAATTCATATTAACAAAATTTGTTGTACAATCGATTACGTACTGCGCTGAACTTTGTAAGCTTGACCTCCGCTGCCGGCGACGTTGTTCTACACGGTATGACAATGTTGTTGCGCACAGTTGTTAGTAAAGCATGCGAATATGTTCGTTCCACGAACTGAACTGTTTCAGCTGAAACATAATGATTCAACTACTAAATTGCGGCGTCCATAGTTCGACACTGTGAGATTTGGGGCAATTTTTGCATAAGCTTGAAGATCCGAAGTATAAACTTCGAAATCTAAAGTACACTTACACTTAACATAGACATAGACCGAGCTGACTCCAGGGTCGGAATAATTATGTCCGGTGGTCAGAATGGGATGATACGAGCAAGCATACCAACCAGTGTCACCAAAGACTGTGTTCGGTCGACGAAAGTCGTACCAGTGGGTGCCATATTTATCTTGGATTTTCTTTATTTCGACAGGCGATGTATAATAATCGATCGAATCAGACTGTTTTCAAAGAGAATACGTTACAATCATTTCACCTTTACTTTGCAAACTTTAACTTAAAATGATACTCTGTAAAAGATTATATTATGTTATTACTTTATTGCTTACATAATATGATAGGTTGGTGGGATACGTGAAGAAGATGTCCGAGTTGCCGGAGCAATTCAGCAGCAGAGGCTCGCCTTCTTTTATGAAAATCTGGTCAGTTGTCAATGATATAGTCGGTTTTAGAGCTGTTGAGTCTGAAAAGAAAGGAAAGAAGCTTATTCGTTCGATAACAAACGCGCAACGCATCTAGTAAATGAAATAAATGAATAAATACAATTCTCTCGAGTGAGACGATGATTATACACACGTTTGCTTAGATCAATCCGAATCTATACAGGGTATCCCAAAATTATGGTACTTTCGGGAAATGAGGGGTTCCTGAGGTCATTTGAAGTAACTTTTTCCTCAACGAAATTGCAATCTGCGGCTTTGTTTACGAGTTATTAACGGAAAACACTGACCAATGAGAGGCGAGCGCGAAGCGGCCCAGTCAACGGAACTGGACTTCGACCGCTCGTTGGCTGGGCCGCTTCGTGCCAGCTGATTTCGCCTCTCATTGGTCACTGTTCTTCGTTAATAACTCGTGAACGATGCCTCGGAGAAAATTTGTCTAAAGGGAAATGACCTTGGGAATCTCTCGTTTCCCGGAAGTATCCTAATTTTGGGATACCTTGTAGATCCAAGTGAATATTACGTTCGCACAGTTATCAACGCAAGATGTACGTTCAAATAGTATCGTATCAATGTCATTATACTGTGGCTAATCAGTATTTAGATCCGTGTAGCTTAAAACGCTGCCAAACAAATATTTACAACCGATAAACATAAGAGGCGAATGATAGTTAGATATACAGTAATGTCTCTCTAATTGACGCTCAGATTGTCCACAAAAATGGACAATTTTGGAAGAGAAGATACGATTGTTCGAGCCTTGTTGCTCGTTTTCTTTATGGTTATCGATTGTCAACAACCATGAAAACGAGTTGCAAGGTTCGAATAATCGTGTCTCCTCTTCCCAAATTGTCCATTTCTGTACAGAACCTGAGCGTCAGTAAGGGAGACATTACTGTACAGTAATTTTTCCACGAGTGTCGCGGAATCGGAATTGTATTAGGTCTACCGGAAAGTTTTGTGGAAGAAAATAGCTTTATTAATCTAACGAAGAAACTGAGACAGAAGGAATCGATTTATTGATGAAAATCATTGAATAAGAAACCTACATTTTTCTCACGATAGATTTAAAAAACGTTTCTTTTTCACGAAGGCTTTCTACAGGCTTTTAGCAACCTACGATTTTGTTCATTTAGGCACGTATACACTGCCCAAACCAATTATCAATAATACAATGCCTTATGTGATAAAGGGCGAATCACTGTATCTAAAGTGTACCATAAACGTTCCGATTGGTCTCGAGCACTACGATATATTTTGGATTCTACCGCAACAGGTATCTATCTCCGCATACAAGTTTCGTTGGCGTTATTGTATTAGGTCTACCGGAAAGTTCTGTCCGTTTTTCAATTGAAATATAACACAATTTTCATACATTTAATAATATTTATTGTAGAATATACTTTCCATCGTTACTTATGAATTCTTGCCAGCGCGATGGCAACTTGTAAATGCCATTTTTAAAAAGTGATTTATTTTTAGAGGCGAAGAACTCGACTAGTGCTCGGTTGACATCAGCTTCGGTTTTGAATTTTTTTTCCTGTAAAAAGTTTTGCAAAGAGAGAAACAAGTGATAATCGGAGGGTGCTAGGTCCGGGGAGTATGGTGGATGCGACAGAATTTCCCAGCCTAGCTCTGCGATTTTCTGACGAGTCGCCAAAGCAGCATGTGGTCTGGCATTATCATCGGTAGCCATGTTTTCACGATCGCGTCTCGCTTAATAATGACACGAGACATCTTTGTTTCAGTTTATTTAGGAGAGTACATGTGTGTAAATGCAATGATAAAGAGAGATAGTCATATATGCCTCAAATCAACACGTGCATGTGGATTGAAACTTGAAGTGGCACTATCGGACAGAACTTTCCGGTAGACCTAATACCACTAAAATATTATTTTATAGTAGTATCATAATATGATACTACTAGTATCATATACTAGTATTATATAGCAGTATTTATACTAGAATAATACTGCTTAGTATCATAATAATAATGTAGTATCATAATACTGCTCCATAGAAGTGCAGTAGTTTCTCCGGGATTTGCCGAATTTCGGTATGCTGGAATTTGTACCTTCGTATATTGTTACAGCCCTGTAATTTGTCAATTTTCTCGCTACGCCGATGCTAAAGTTCGACTGAGTCGGTGAATAACGTGTACTTGTCTCCCCGTTTTCATTATGCTTTTGTTTTTAGCTGAACCTTGTTTATAGTCGTACTGTCCATTGGCAGAGTCACATTTCAACAAAGAAGATTTTCTCGAAAGTGTTCCACTTTGTTATTTGTTTCGAATTTCGTAAGGCTATGAATTCAATCGATATTCGTGTGTGTGTGTGTGTAATTTTTTTACTACATGAGTATATACTTGGTAATAATGCTGCAAAAGCTGCACGCAATATAAATCAAGCGTTTAGGTAGAACACTGTTAGCGATCGAAAAGTGCAGCGTTGGTTTGATTTTCGGTCCGGTAATTGTTCCCTACAAAATGAACCGTGTGGAAGACTTCGAAACGTCTGTGAAAAATGATGCCCCGAAAGCATTGGTGGAAACGAATTCAACTGTATCTACAAGGGAACTTGCTAGCAGAATGAAAGTTGACCATACAACAATATTGCGACACCTTTCTGAAATGGAAAATTGAAAATTACACGCCCATCACTTGTTAATCGGCATGGCGCAATACTTCTCCACGACAACGCTCGGTCGCATACGTCGTACGAAACAATTGCAAAATTAAATGAATTAAAATATATATACAACGTGTATACAACGTGTATACAACGTGAGTATACAACGTGAGTAAACAACGTGTTGATTTTTTATCTCAATGCTAGGTCTATGACATAACAAGCCAGGAGATACGGTGCTAAAGATAAATAAATAAATAAATATATATATTATATGTTTTATATATATATATATATATATATATATTTATTTATTTATCTTTAGCACCGTATCTCCTGGCTTGTTATGATTATAAATATATATATTTATATATATATATATATATATATATATATATATATATATATATATATATATTATATTTATATATATATATATATTATATTTATATATATTATATATATATATATATTTATTATATTTATATATATTATATATATATATATATATTTATTTACTTATTTATTTATCTTTAGCACCGTATCTCCTGGCTTGTTATGATTAGGCCTCATAGACCTAGCATTGACATAAAAAATCAACACGTTATATACTCATCTATGTTTATTTTAGGGACGATCCTAAGTATAGGTGCGGTAAGAAGCTATCGACCGGCCAAAGTTGGAGAAAAACGTACGGTCTCATCGAGATAAGCTGCAGTGCACAGAAATGCAATAGCGACCACCATATACAATTTGCCGCATCGTCGATTAGACGAACACAGATATGCAACATCGCACACATGTTACCCGAAACTTGGGATTAACGTTCGAGTATTATCGATGCTCGTATGCAATAAAATCCAAGTCGATACTCGTCGAACGCTTCGTGGGCCATGGCTGACAGATACAGCCGTAATTTACCTCTGTCCAGGTATGAGAAAAGACCAACAGCAAAGAGGAACCATCGACGGCGGCACAGCATTTTCCCGTGATTCTTGCGTGTGGATGTTTCTTCTTCTCTATGTATCACTGAGCTTGAACACTTTACATGCCTGACAACGCATCACGGAACGACAACACGCGAATAAACTACTCGGCTTCTAGAAACATTCTAGGATCTAATCACACCCCGGCAATCCTCTGATCAAGATATATCGACGACGATAACCCGCCTCAGATAAGTCGAACGCGATAAGTAGATCTGAATTCATAACTTTATCCGATTTTTATGAAAATCGACGCTCTAAGGTTGATGCACATTTACGTGCAATGCTTGCAGCGTCGTGTTTAGCAGCGTGCTCGATCCGAGAGTATGTATTCACAGTGGACGCGCGAGCATGGTGCCAGACACAAATGAAGAATAAATAATAACGCGATGTATAACTTTCTTATTTTTCCATTATTTTTCAATGAGACTTTTTCCAATGCGATCGTGAGATTTTTCTCATTAAAATGAGACCAAACGCGATAACATTTCATTGATTTTTATTAAAAATATAAACATACTTTTTTCATATTAATATTAAGTTAAATATTTTAGGAAACCAGTGAAACGTCATCCTATCGAAATGATTGTCTGGTTTATAAATTTGCAACGAAATAACATGCGCTGTTTAATTGTATGAAAATGAAAATGACCTGTTTTAAATATATAGAACAAAATATATATATATATATAATAAATATATATTTATTATACTCGCGTAGCCGTATCATACTTAGTAGGTTAAATTAAATTAAATTAAATTAAATTAAATTAAATTAAATTAAATTAAATTAAATTAAATTAAATTAAATTAAATTGAATTGAATTGAATTGAATTGAATTGAATTGAATTGAATTGAATTGAATTGAATTGAATTGAATTGAATTGAATTGAATTGAATTGAATTGAATTGAATTGAATTGAATTGAATTGAATTGAATTGAATTGAATTGAATGGAATCGAATCGAATCGAATCGAATCGAATCGAATCGAATTGAATTGAATTGAATTGAATTGAATTGAATTGAATTGAATTGAATTAAATTTAACTCGTGTGACTTCCTCGCCTACTGCAACGGCTGCTTCAACTATATTGCCTAATTCGCAAATATCCGAATTTCATGAAAATTGGACGAAATTACAAAATTCACACTAACTTTGAAAGCAAGATAGCATCATGCGACAAACCTCAATGAATTGCACTGGCAAAAGCAGTTGCGGTCAGTTTCGAGCGGGGCGCGAAATAACGACGAAGGTGACGTCGTCTTCGATAAGTCGTGGTCAGAGAATTGTGGAGGGGAGTGGTAAGAGGTCCCCCAGAAGGGTTACTCTAATTCGTCCGTTTAGCTAATACAGCACACTACGACAGTAATCCTTGCCGATAAGTGACGTGCATGTAGAAGCCGAATGTACTATTGTCATGTCGTTCCGCGCGCGCGTGGTGCCTTTTTAAACACATAGAGTTTAATAATAGCACAATATTTAATAAAATTGAATAATAAATATAATAATAATAATATAAAATATAATTTAATAAAAACACATAGAGTATTTTCTAGAGTACAAGTTCCGTGATACATAGAAAAAAAGAAGCATGCTGTGCCGCCGACGACGATTCCTCTTTGCTGTCACTCTCCTCTCATACCTGTGCAGAGGTAATCGCGGCTTTATCTGTCACTCATCCGTCCGTGGCCCACGAAGCGTTCGGCGAGCAACCACGCCAGCATATAGTGATCTGGAGCCATACAACTCGAAAGCTACTTTGTATTGTAGATTATCTGTGTTAGACGACCGAGACAATCTTCATTGAGATTCCCTTACAGTGAACCTGGTTCCCGGATCTATGGATCTGGTATTCCGCTTCACCCGCTTGTGTTCCAGTTTCTTGAATCTCTGGAAAGCAGCCGGTTATGTGCACGCTTCTCCTAGTTTCGACGCTGAAAGTATCGCGGAAATGACGTGACTCGGATTTGATTTCATATGAGGTAGATCGAGATTTTGAGATTTTGAGATTTTGAGATTTCGAAAGTTTCGGATTTTGAGAGTTTGATATTTTGAGATCTTGTGATTTCGAGATTCTAAGATTCTGAGATTTTGAGATTTTGAGATTCTGAGATTTCGTGATTTCGAAAGTTTCGGATTTTGAGAGTTTGATATTTTGGGATCTTGTGATTTCGAGATTCTAAGATTCTGAGATTTTGAGATTTTGAGATTCTGAGATTTTGAGATTTCGAAAGTTTCGGATTTTGAGAGTTGACGTGACTCAGATTTTATTTCATATGAGATAGATCGAGATTTTGAGATTTTGAGATTTCGAGATTTTGAGATTTTGAGATTCTGAGATTTTGAGATTTCGAAAGTTTCGGATTTTGAGAGTTTGATATTTTGGGATCTTGTGATTTCGAGATTCTAAGATTCTGAGATTTCGAGATTTTGAGATTTTGAGATTCTGAGATTTTGAGATTTCGAAAGTTTCGGATTTTGAGAGTTGACGTGACTCAGATTTTATTTCATATGAGATAGATCGAGATTTTGAGATTTTGTGATTTCGAGATTTTGAGATTTTGAGATTCTGAGATTTTGAGATTTCGAAAGTTTCGGATTTTGAGAGTTTGATATTTTGGGATCTTGTGATTTCGAGATTCTAAGATTCTGAGATTTCGAGATTTTGAGATTTTGAGATTCTGAGATTTTGAGATTTCGAAAGTTTCGGATTTTGAGAGTTGACGTGACTCAGATTTTATTTCATATGAGATAGATCGAGATTTTGAGATTTTGAGATTGTAAGATTTCGAAAGTTTCAGAATTTGAGAGTTTGATATTTTGGGATCTTGAGATTTCGAGATTCTAAGATTCTGAGATTCTAGAATTTTAAGATTCTGAGATTTTGAGATTTCGAGATTTCGAAAGTTTCGGATTTTGAGAGTTTGATATTCTGGGATTTTGAGATTTCGAGATTCTAAGATTCTGAGATTGTGAGATTCTGGAATTTTAAGATTCTGAGACTTTGGGATTTCGAGATTTAAAAATTTGAGATTTTGAAATTCTGAGATTTTAAGATTTCGAGATTCTAAGATTCTGAGATTCTAAGATTCTGAGATTCTGGAATTTTAAGATTCTGAGATTCCGAGATTTTAAAATTTGAGATTTCGAAATTCTGAGATTCTGAGATTCTGAGCTTTCGAGATTTTATAATTTGAGATTTTGATCAGAATACTCGAATGTTAGTTCCAAATTTTGAGTAACATGCAGGCGATGTTGCATGTCTGTATTCGTCTAAACAACAATGTGCAAATTGAATATTATTTCCATTGCATTTCTCTAGTTTGTCTCATAAGACCATACATTCTTCCTCAACTTATGTTGGTTGGCCTCATCTTACCGCAGCTTCCTCGTATGATAATACGGTTTCCTGTAAATATTGCGTATGTATGGGCATGTGTCCCAGACTCGCATGAATTAGACAATTTTCTCTAATAATTTATGCGCAGGAATGCATACATTGGCTCGGGAAGGCACTTGCTCTATGTTTAAAATTATCTATTAGATGATCCGTAAAATGATTTTGGAAAATTTTCATACAATGCAAGCATTATTGGTTGCACTGTAATCACCTGCACTACAACAGACAGTCAGATCTGTGATGAAGATTTCATAGATAATTATCTATGATTATCTTTGGTAAATTATAATCTACCAAATAAGAATGTTCTTCATTTTTGAAAATCGAAAGAAAACTCCGTTCTCCCGTTAGGAAAGTCAACGAATTAAATATAGTAAAACGATACAAGAAACAGAAATTGTCTTGTTCCATTAATATCGGAATGATTAAGGGCGAGAGAAAGTACAACTGATTCGGAATGAAACCACGAGGTTTCTCTAGACTTTCCCCGTATCTTCATTCGTGAAATAAGAACGCTATTGGATTATCAATATTTAACGACCATAGTGAATTCCTTGTACGAGAGCAAAAAAAAATCATTGTTCGAAGCGTCTTCAGTTTTTATTTACATTGTTTCAAAATCAGTCGCTGCTAAAGATTCGATCTGTAATGAGCATAAACAATCATCGTCTCAGCCATATCTTATTTATTTGTTTCTTTATTGGGTTGGCAGCTAAGTAATTGCCGATTTGTTCAATGAAATAAAAAATTTTTTTTACTTGGAACGAAGTTTAATCTGCAATGTATTTTCCATTTTGTTCGACGACCTTTTGCCATCTCTCCGACAACTTGAAAATTCCACGCTCGTAGAAAGTCTGATCCTTTTCGGCCGAAAACCGAGTTAAGTGAGATTTTACAGCGTCGTCATCGTTAAAAGTTTTACCACGAAGGGAGTTGTCCAGGGATCGAAATAAGTGGTAATCCGATGGCGCGAGATCAGGGCTATATGGTGGGTGTAACATCAATTCCCAACCGATATCCATGAATTTTTGCCGAGTGGACAAAGACGTGTGCGGCCTAGCATTGTCCTGCTGGAAAATGACGCCTTTACGATTGACCAATTCTGGTCGCTTTTCCTTGACCGCTGCATTCAATTTGTCCAGTTGCTAACATTCACGGATAATAAAAAATAACATAATAATAATAATAATAATAATAATAATAATAATAATAATAATAATAATAATAATAATAATAATAATAATAATAATAATAATAATAATAATAATAATAATAATAATAATAATAATAATAATAATAATAATAATAATAATAATAATAATAATAATAATTTTATAATATAACATTCACGGATATCATAAAAATGGGAGTGAGAGACATCTATAACTGAAATCGGCAATTACTTAGTTGCCAACCCAATAATTTACTGGATGAATTGTGGCAATTGAATACGTTTAGTTATTATACCGAATAAGCTTTCTTTCACTTCTTTTCAGACTCAACAGCGACAATTGACGTTCGTATTATTAAAGAAGGCAGTAATTTTACGCTTGAATGCTTTGTCCAAGCGGACATTTTCTTCATTTATCCCACTAACAGAACGCATGTACGTAATGAAACCATAAGATAACGTTATCAATACAAAGTATTGAAAGTGATTGTAACATACGCTTCAATGACAGTCTGATTCAGTGTTTTCTTACACATCGCCCATCGAAATAAGCAAAACCCAAGACGAAAATGGCACCAACCACCAGGAGTTTTATCGAGCGCGTACAGTCTTTGGGGACACTGGCTGGTATGGTTGCTCGAGAAAACCCTTTCTGAACACCAGAGATAATTATTTCAACCCTGAGATCATCTGGACTTATATCTATGTTCAGTGTAAGTGTATTTGAGATTTCTATTAAATTGCAAAGGTTTGTACAAAAATTTCTCCAAATCTTGAAGTACTAACTATGACGAGTGCAGTCCGTTGAACTGAATCTGCAGCGATCTTTGTAACATCAGAACGGTGAGATTTAGGAGTTAAACTATCATGTTTCAGCTAAGACAGTTCGGTTCGTGGAACAAGCAAAGTCGCATATTTTAACGACAACTATTGGAGAAAACATCGACCTACCGTGTAGACCAACATCGCCGACAGCAATAGTCAAGCTTTCAAAGTACTACCGAGTAGGTATTTGTTTGTTCAACAAAATAATGAAGCTACAAAATGTTTGTAGCTTGAAATGGTGGGTTCCTGAGGTCATTCGAAGTAACTTTTTCCTTAGCGAAAATGCAACCCGCGGCTTCGTTTACGAGTTATTAACAAAAGAACATGGACCAATTGGAGAGCGAGTGCGGGGCGTCATCAGAGTTCGCCTCTCGTTGGCCAGTCTTTTTCGTTAATAACTCGTAAACAAAGCCTCGCAGAACATTTTCGCTAAGGAAAAAGTTGCTTCGAATGTCCCGAGGAACCCGCCACTTTCGGATTGCGAGACATTTTTGGGACACCCTGTATTTAATTCGAATTCTCTCCAACGATATCCCAAAATTATTGTACAAACGGGAAATGATGCGTTCCCGAGGTCATTTGAAGAAACTTTTTCCTTAGCGAAAATGTTCTGCGAGGCTTTGTTTACGAGATATTAACGAAAAAGCAGTGACGAATGGGAGGCGAGATTAGCTGACGCGAGGCAGCCGAGCCAATGAACGGAACCGGCTTGGAACGGAGCGGCTTCAACCGCTCGTTGGCTCGGCCGCCTAGCGCTAGTCGAGCCCGCCTCTCATTGGTCAACGTTTTTCGTTAATAACTCGTAAACAAAGCCTCGCAGAACATTTTCGCCAAGGAAAAAGTTTCTTCAAATGACCTCAGGAATCCCTCATTTCTCGCTTGCACTATAATTTTGGGATACCCTGTATATATCGAGTAGGACATATTTAATATGTTCATTCTTTTATTTTGTACATTTTTTAATCGAGAAATGTAATATGTCCTATTCGATAAATATAAATTTTGATAAATATAAATATAAATATAATAGATTCTGTATAAAGATAGGTTTCACGATTGATGTTATGTACAGTTAATATGCGAGAAGTCATTTAATAAAATAACCTTGTGCAGAATGGTAGCAATGAGATAGTCCCGCCATGTACTTTCGATCCAAAAATTGGATTCACACTGTACAAAGTCGACAAGTTTCAAAGTGGGCTGTATGTGTGCACCATTGCTCCCGATCAACAGGTCTCTTATAATGTAATTGTAACGGGTGAGTACATTAATTGAACGATGATCGTATCACAGTCTATCTATAGGAAACATTCTTCACAAGATTCCCATGCCGAAGACGCGTTTTAACCATTTTACAATCGTTTTCTTGTTTTCATCTTAGTAAAATTACGGGAGAAATACAATTAGTACATCATTAATTTGAGAAAGAAATATTAATAAAAATCATTGATAAAAAAAAGGCAACATTTTCCTCGCGATAAAAGTAAACGTATGTTTCTCACGAAGCTCAACAGACCTTTAACAACCAACGATCTTTTCATTTAGAGGAGTATACTCTGCCCAAACCAGTGATCAATGCTACATTGCTGCACGTAAGGAAGGGCGAATCTCTGTACCTGAAGTGTAGCGTTGTTCCGAGTGGCTTGAAACACTATAATATATTGTGGATTCTACAGCGACAAGTATCTATCTTCACACACAAGTTCCATTCGCGCCAATCGACACCCGTCCGTGTTGAATTCGACACAACAATTTGATATTTCAGAGCGACAGAACGACTACCTGGAGCGATAGTCGGTCTACTGAAAATAAAATCCTTGGGAATATGGCCTTACTGAAGGTCACAAACGTGACCTACAACGACGAAGGCATTTACGAGTGCAGTGTGAAGGAGGGGATATACGAGAGGAATACGCGGACGTATGTCCAAGTCCATGGTATGTACGATCATTACGTTTCGTGTGAAACGTGACCATAATAACAACAACAACAACAACAACAACAATAAAAAAAAAAATAATAATAATAATAATAATAATAACAATAATAATAATAATAATAATAACAATAGTAATAATAATAATAACGTAAATCTAGATAATAATATCTAGGGCTTCAAACAGGGCCCAAACTGTACAACTGTACAACTGTACAAAATGTCCCAAAATACCCGCCCACTCCTATTAACCCTTAAATGCATATTGTTGCCAATTGTCTACATTCCAGTTCCACTTAATTTTATTCAAAAACCTGACTATGTGCGTTTCCGAACACACGTCGGTAACAATAGACAATAGACCATGCGTGAAATAAAGGACTTGACATTACTTTTGGCGAGTAAGTTATATGTTTTTTGACATTTGAATGTGGTGGGTGATAATCTTCAATGTGTTACTTGGAGAGATATTTTCTTTTTTCGAGTTTCCTATAAAGCAGTGATTTATCTAATTGCTTTGTGTCACGACAAAAATCGCAAATTGCTTTGCTGCATTTCATTTATAAATAACGTGAAAATTCCTATACTAATAGATAATATAAATACATGACCACATTTGTTAATGGCTACAATAATTTTAGTAATAAACGCATATTGTTGCCAAAAGTATACATACAACTTTTTTTCAAAATGAATACTCAGTATTATTACCTAGATTTTTTTATTTATTATTTACGTAACCTATGTGACTACATTCCTATAAAAAACGATTTTTTAACATTCGAAACAAAAAATCATGCATTTAAGGGTTAACATGGTGGAGATTGATTTTTAATGAAAGCTAAAAAAACATTTGTTAACTAATTCGAGTACGCTCTATCGAATAGTGGTATTTACAATTTCCTGCAATGACAATAAATGGGATAATAAAGAGTAACCTTGACTTTTTTCGGTAAGAACGTGACTAAGAATGCTTTTACAATATAATTAAAGCACAGGCTTCACGCAACAACGTTATAAAAGTAGTAAGCGTTGAAATAAGTATTTACTTAAATAGTTTACTTTGTTATACAGGGGGTATCCCATAATTATGGTACTTTCGAAAAATGAGAGTATTTGAAGTAACTTTCTCCTCGGCGAAAATGCAAACCGCGGCTTCGTTTACGAGTTATCAACGAAGAACAGCAACCAATGAGAGGCGAGAAACAGCTGGCGCGTCGCGGCCGAGCGGCAGAACTTGTCTTCGTCCGCTGATTGGTCCTACCGCTTCGCGCCAGCCGAACTCGTCTCTCATTGGTCACTGTTTTTCGTTGATAACTCGTCAACGATGCCCCGGAGAAAATTTTTGCAAAGGAAAAGCTTACTTCAGATGACCTCAGGAGCCCCTCGCTTCCCGGAAGTAGCATAATTCTGGAACACCCTGTACAGTAATATGTCTCGTTGACTGCGCACCAACTATGCCGTTCGAAAGTTCGCGTAATAATTACCTGACGGACACCTTCCTGCGACCACGTTCTCTTTTGATGCCACAATATGCCTCAAAATATTTCAGATAACGGGGATTTCGGAGTCGTACTCACGAATAACACCGTGGCAGAGGGCGACGAATGTGTGTTGATCTGCGCTGCTTCGATTCGAAATTATCTGGACAACTTTAATTGGAGCATCGAAAGCGGTCCGATTGTACAATCTGGTAATTCGATTTCCGACATTCGCACTACGAGAGCGTTAGAAGATTTATTCTTCAATTTGGTTGGCCAGTAAGTTCGTGCGATTTTTGACGATGTTCATCTTCTCTCGAAGTCTAGTTCGCAATTAATAGTGAATAGTAATAGTAATAGTGAACGCGCAAACCTGTATTTTCAACTTCAAATTGTTAAGATCGATTTTGATTTTTACTATTAAATATTGTATCGAGGACTTCAGAGGGCGTTTACGATACATTATGTTTTTTTTTATTATAAGAAAGGGAGAAACGCAAGCCAAACGTGCAAGAAACTGCGTGACATGTACGGATCGGACACGATTAAAGAACGTGTACGAGATTTTTCTCTTGAAGATCACGCGCTGGCCAACCATAGGAGGAGTGAATAATGATCAACCGAAGAGTTTAATTGAATGTAACCCACGTTACACAACGCAGGACATTCCCCAGATCCTAAAAATATCAAAGTCAAGTTTAGAACGTCACTTCCATGGCTTCGTCAGCCGACTAGACGTTTGGGTTTCGCACCTGTTGACCAAGGCGAATCGCTTTATCCGCGTTTCAAGCTGTAAATGATCGTGGAATTACAGCGATAAACCACAACGAACGATAGCAAAACCAGACCTTCGACCGAAAAAAGTTGTGCTATCAATTTGGTGGGATTACAAAGGTGTTCATGGATATTTCATAAAAGGGGAATTATGAAGTTGCCTAAAAGAGACTGTTATGAAAAAAACATGGAGAATGTGTAATTGAATAAAGAAATTTCGTCGCGTACAAACAATCTCTCCTTATTTACGCGTCATAAAAATCCGCGCGAATTTATTGGCCAACCTAATACAATTAATTTTCAAAATCAATAAAGTTCAACGAGATATTGAACGAACCGAAAATAATACGCCTGAACCTGCAGACAGAATTTCTATCGATCGAGGAAGGACACAATTGGCGTACAGATCAATTTTGAAGATACAGAACGTGAAAATCGAGGACTCGCAGGAATATATTTGTACAGGGACGTCCACTGGTAATTTGACTCGGTCTACTGGATATCGTTTGGAAGTGAAGGGTAATTCGAAGTGCAAATTCCTAAGATGGTTGAATGTTGTATTGTTGGATAACATTGCTTTCGATTTTAGCCGCACGAGCGCCTCTCATCGTCGATACCAATTTGAATAAAAACGAGATAATCATCGATGTTACCACGCCAGGTCACAAGGCAGTAGGTTTTCACTGTTTCGCGGAGGGTATGCCTAAACCGAGCATTACTTGGTTTAAGGTAAGCGATTAGAATTTCCTACTGAGTTTCTAATCTGGTCACTATATTCCTGCTTATACAGGGAGACCCGAGGTTATTGTACAAACTTGAAATGTAAGGTTCCTGAGGTGATTTGAAGCAACTTTTTCCTTAGCGAAAATGTTCTGCGAGGCTTCGTTTACGAGTTATTAACGAAAACCATGGACCAATTGGAAAGCGTGCGTCGCCGGCGCTCCGCCCTCGCGGCCAATGCCGCGACGCGCCGGCCGTCTGACGCAGCGACAGTGATCGCGAGGGCGGGGCGTCAGCCGAGTCCACCTCTCATTGGCCAGTCTTTTTCATTAATAACTCGTAAACGAAGCCTCGTAGAACATTTTCGCTAAGGAAAAAGTTACTCGAAGTTACCTCAGAAATCTCTTATTTCCCGCTTGTACAATAATTGTTGGACACTCTGTATCTTATTTACTGTTCTATTGTTTCACCGTTTTTCTATGTTCGGAGATTTATTTTGGTGCAATGATTGAAAATTGACATACCTTTGGCAGGACGGTGCACAGCTGGCAGTTAGTAATGCAGTGTACAAGTTTTCGAAGAACTCTCAAAAGCTCGAACTAGAATATCCATTGGAAGTCGACAGCGGCGTGTACGTATGTCGAGCGGAGAATCGAATTGGAAAAGTGGAAGTTTCTCAGCGATTAACGATAAAGGGTTATTTATTTTCAAATTGAACGCCGTAGGTGCACGGGAACAAGGAATTTCACTTTATGCCCCTTTTAATCAACAGGTTTCGGAATTGGGAGTATCAGAACTGTAGGTCTGATCATTTCAATTGCCGTGTTAGCAGTGGTCGTTCTGATCCTGGTGATCTACTTCGCCAACATGTTTCGCCGTGAAAGGGTATCTTCGGTTTATGATATTACGCGGTGTTATTTGATGTCATAACAATTTCACCAATTTCTATGGTTTTTCAGATTAGCAGGCAACAATTAATGGAAGCCGGCCCTGTGCAATTTCAGAGGCAAGCTAACGAGAGTTTTAAACCAAACTTGTATGTGGATGACCCAGCTAATCTCGCCCGTCATTCGTAACAAATGGTAATTTCCCATAGAGTGTACTTATGTCTTTCAAATGGGAATCTAGTTCCGAATCTCTATTGTACAGAAACATTGGATGCTAAGTTTACTTCTATACTTTGTTTGCGCCTATTGCCACGTATCTCCTCTTCTCAAATTGTCTATTTTTGTGCGCAATCTGAGTCCGAATTAAGGAGAAATTACTGTATCCGTTTGAAATGACATCAAAATATGTAATTTCTCTCAACAACATGTAACATCGACAACATTTTGTACATTCGAGGAAATGCAAAATAATCTGTAAAAAAGAAAGATTAAAATTGCTATAAATAAATGAGAAAAGATTGTCTTCATTGGAATGCAGGCAATCGGATTATCGGATTCAGTTCTCTCGTTAATGAAATAACAACCAGAATCTTAGATGGATTTGTTTAGATTGTGAATTTGTAATATTTCGTAGTTATCTTTCTATATTTTTTATCCCCGTTTACGTTTCGATCAGAAAGAAGGGAATTGTATAATGTGAACTGGTTGCATTTCAATTCACTCTTCCGTCACTATATATTGTAGATGTTTATGTATCTTTCAGTTTCTGTATTTTAAATTACATTGATTAAGAATGTAGGTTCAAGATTGTCGACACAAGATTATAAATGCGAATTTAATGCGAACATATTTCGACACAGGAAAGAGCAGTGTTCAGAAAACGTTGGAACTAATATTGTCATGTTGAATGTTATATCGTAATTATATAATTATAGTCAAGTATTTCTAATCGTTATTGTTTTTATCGAGTTGAATCGTGTCAGTTAACGCATTAAAGCATCTCGTAAAGAGAGAACATATTTTATACCTTCTTTAATTAGATAAAAGTTTTAATTGAAAGTTCAAATAGTGAAAAGTATTAAAGTTATCTCCATAACTAAATATAATTCAATCGATCTAATTGAAATTACGCCGCGTATTAGCATGCTAATTACGCGAATCGCGACGTCGCCATCGCTGCGGCGGAGCCGCAAATCCGGCGCGCGATTCAAATCTGAACAAGAACAAATAAATGAAATATAGTGCTTATGTCAGAGTGGCGTCTGATTTTCCATTTTGAATCTTGCATTTTCTATAACATATGCGAGATCAGTAACCTGAAAGCCGTAAGAGCCGCCATCCGAAAATAGGGGATTCCTGAGGCCATTCGAAGCAAATTTTTCCTTAGCGAAAATGCAATCCGCGGCTTCGTTTACGAGTTATTAACGAAAAACAGTGACCAATCAGAGGCGAGATCATTTGGCGCGAGACGGCCGAGTCAATCAGCGGAACTGGGCTCCGTGCACTCGTTGGCTAGGCCGCCGCGCGCCAGCCGAGCTCGCCTCTTATTGGCCGGTGTTTTTCGTTAATAACTCGTAAACGAAGCCTCGGAGAAAATTTTCGCAAAGGAAAAAGTTGCTTCGAATGACCTCAGGAACCTCCCATTTCCGCATTCGAGACATTTTTGGGACACCCTGTATACTCGTCGAACACAGCTAACTGGTTAATGAAGGATACCACTATGCGTCAAGCCTCAGTGGAGTGCACTGATAAAAGTACTTGCGGTGAGATTCGCGGGGAGCGCGAAATAAAAATGAACAATGGTTAAAATGACGTCGTCGTCGTGATCAGAGGATTGCTAAGGAGTGGTCAGATTCTAGGAAGATTACTATAATTCGTTCGTTCGGCTTGGAGAACAGATTACGCCCGTAATTCTTGCCAATGAGTAACGTGATTCTAGATAAAGAGTTCAAGACCAGTGATAGATAAAAAGAAAGAAGCATCGTTAAGAGGAGTACGGAAAAATGCTGCGTCGCCAGCGGAGGTTCCTCTTTGCTGTCGTTCTTCTCTCATACCTGTGCAGAGGTAATTGCGGCTTTATCTCCGAATTGCCTTCGAATCGTGGCATGCGGCCTCCGAATTGCCCTCGAGTCGTGGCAAAGAAGTTATGTCAAGGTTTTCATTCTATCATTACTACTCGAGGCTCGAAAAATCGCGACTTAGTATTCTCAAATCTGCCGGTTTCAATTCCGTCCTCCGAACATCTCTAGGAGAAATTGCTATAGTTGCTGTGATCCGGAGCCAACCAACTCAAAAAAAAAAAAATTGAATATTATTTCCATTGCATCGGTGTGCATTGTAGCTTATCTCGATGAGACCACACGATTTTGCTCAATTTTTGTCGGCCGAGAGTTTCTTACCGCAGCTTCCTCGATTGATAACACGGTTTCCTATAAATATTGCATATTTAAAGGGGACTCATAGATAGTCTAGATCTAAGTATATTTTTTAAGAAAACGAAAAGATATGTGTGTGTGAAGTTGCAGTCTAAGAATTTAATACAATTTTTATAGGTGTGTAGTATATCGAAGAAGGAAAGAATTCAACGTTTGCTTCTTCTATCGAATTTATTTATTTACTTCTACTCTTCTTTGACTTTTCCTCGAGAACAACTTTCAATTTCAAAAACAACTTTTAATTGCGATTTACCAACTAAGTAAACATGTCCATGCGCAATCATTGCCTCGGTCGAATCTTATCTATTTATTTCATTGATCAGATGCATTGTGACAGTTGATTACGTTTTCTTATTGACCGAATAAGTCTCCGTCTCTTCTTTCCAGACTCAACAACTCTGAAATTAAATATATCATCAACAACTGACCAGATTATTATAAAAGAAGGCGAGCCTTTACAGTTGCATTGCTATGGCGATTCGGATTTTTTCTTCACGTATCCCACCAACCGGACACATCTTGTATGTAATGTAACAAAAAAATAATATTGTTTTACATAGTAAAAATTTTAAGTTAACTCTTTGACTACTGTTAGCGCCCACAGGCGCTTAGAAAACTTGCACTTGCGGTAATGCGAGCGTCTATAGGAGCTTAACCTAGTTCGGTCCATTTACGCGACAGGCGCCTACAGGCGCGCAAGAAGATTTTCCCGATCTGAAAGCTTAATATAAATGTTAAATTTTTAGTATGTACACTAACAATTTAATGCAGAATACAGAGAAATAAATAATATTGCTTTAATGTAGTGAAATTCAATGTTTTGATTATTTGAATAAAGGGTGTCCCAAAATTATTGTAGAAGCGAGAAAGCTATTCCTGAGGTCATGTGAAGTAACTTTTTCCTTAACGAAAACGCAATCCGTGGCTTCGTTTACGAGTTATTAACGAAAAACAGTGACCAATGAGAGGCGAGATTAGCTGGCGCGAAGCGGCTGAGCCAACGAACGGCCGTAGCCCAGATCCGCTGATTGGCTCGGCCGCTTCACGCCAGCTGATCTCGCCTCTCATTGGCCAGTGTTTTTCGTTAATAACTCGTAAACGAAGCGGCAGATCGCATTTTCGTTAAGGAAAAAGTTACTTCAAATGACCTCAGGAACCACTCTAACAAAATGTTTCACCGTTCTCGGTATACGTCGCGAATAAATTCTTGCTATATGGTACGGTTGATGCGTCTTAAAGTCTATCGAAGTCAAAGGGTCAAGGTTTACAATGCAAAGGTAAAATGATTGTAACTTATTCATTTAAAACAGTCTGATACAATCGAACACTATACATCACCTATCGACGTAAAGAAAACCCAGGTTGAAAATGGTACGCATTGGTATCATTTTCGTCGACCGAAAACAGTCTTTGGGGACACTGGTTGGTATGGTTGCTCATATTATTCCATCACTGCGGTCACCAGAGGTACTTATTCCGACGCAAGAAGCAGCTTAGTTTATGTCTATGTCGAGTGTAAGTGTTTTTCAAATTTATATTAAATTTTACAAATTGTCCCTAATCTCAGAGTCTAACCAGGGAGACTGCTCAAAGTACTAACGATGATTACTGTAGTTCAGTAGGCTAAATCTGCAGTGATCTTTGTTACATCAGGACGCTCCAATTTAAGAGTTAAACTATTGTGTTTCAGCTGAAACAGTTCGGTTCGTGGAACAAGCAAGATTGCATATTTTAATAGCGACTCAAGGAGAAAACGTTGATCTACCGTGTAGACCGACGTCGCCGACAGCGATAGTCAACCTTGTAAAGTACCACCGACTAGGTATTTACAAGGTAGAATTTAAAAAATTCTCTTGCACGAACTTCGTGAAGCAACGTAATAGTGAAGCTACAAAATATTGGGTTGGCAACTAAGTAATTGCCGATTTCAGTTATAGATGTCTCTCACTCCCATTTTTATGATATACGTAAATGTTATATTATAAAATTATTATTATTATTATTATTATTATTATGTTATTTTTTTATTATCCGTGAATGTTAGCAACTGGACAAATTGAATGCAGCGGTCAAGGAAAAGCGACCAGAATTGGTCAATCGTAAAGGTCAATCGAACGATCCAAGGTTTCAACCTCAAACCTATGTAATACTAAACACTAAAGTTTCAAAGAAGTTTATAACATTTTCAAAGTAGAAAAAGTAAAAATTATCTGTATATGCACAAATATATCGAATCAATATTTCACTGGATTTATAACTGTTTCTTTCTTTTTTGGAATAGAAAAGTTCAAAGTCGAAAAACAACATCAGTACCAATTGAAAATTTTAACGGTTTCATACAAACCCTGATAAGGTTTTAGGGTGCGTATTGCTTCACCTCCTTATTGTAGTCCTGATTTTCTTTTTAATATTCGGTTGGCAACTAAGTAATTGCCGATTTCAGTTATAGACGTCTCTCACTCCCATTTTTATGATATACGTAAATGTTATATTATAAAATTATTATTATTATTATTATTATTATGTTATTTTTTATTACCCGTGAATGTTAGCAACTGGACAAATTGAATGCAGCGGTCAAGGAAAAGCGACCAGAATTGGTCGATCGTAAAGGTGTCATTTTCCAGCAGGACAATGCTAGGCCGCACACGTCTTTGTCCACTCGGCAAAAATTGATGGATATTGGTTGGGAATCGATGTTACACCCACCATATAGCCCTGATCTCGCGTCATCGGATTACCACTTATTTCGATCCCTGGACAACTCCCTTCGTGGTAAAACTTTTAACGATGATGACGCTGTAAAGTCTCACTTAACTCAGTTTTTGGCCGAAAAGGATCAGACTTTCTACGAGCGTGGGATTTTCAGGTTGTCAGAGAGCTGGCAAAAGGTCATCGAACAAATTGGAAAATACATTACAGATTAAACTTCATTCCAAGTAAAAGAAATTTTTTATTTCATTGAACAAATCGGCAATTACTTAGTTGCCAACCCAATACTTCCATCAGATTAAGTACAAAAACAGTATACACGATTGGCAGACATTACGAAATTTCCTACGACTTCTTATAAACCTGAATAATTGAGCAGCAGTATAATGTCAGGTGACCAATTACTGTGGCTTTGGTTTGTATTCCGGCATAATTAGCTCTATACAGGGCGTCTCAAAATTATTATACAAATACACAAAATAAACGAATAAGAATACTTAATATGTCTTATTCGATACATACAAGGTATTCCAAAAAAGTTTCGCAATCTGGGAATAGGAGTTCCTCAGATCATTTGGAATAACTTCTTCTTTAGCAAAAATGTAATCCGCGGCTTCGTTTACGAGTTATTACCGAAAAACGGCGAATTATTACCGAAAAGAGGCGAGATTAGCTGGCGCGAGGGGACCGAGCCAATGAACGGAATTAGGCTTCGGCCGCTCGTTGGCTGGGCCGCCTCGCGATAGCTGTGCTCGCCTCTGATTAGTCACTGTTTTTTGTTAATAACTCGGAAACGAAGCCGCGAATTGAATTTTCGCTCAGGAGAAAGTTATTTCAAATGACCTCAGGAACAGCTTTCTCGCTTGTACAATAATTTTGGCACACCCTGTATGTGTCAAATAAGATATATTAAATATTTTTATTCTTTGATTTTGTGTATTTTTGAATAAAAAAAATGTAATATGTCTTATTTGATAAATATCCAGTAAATTATGCCAGAAAACAAATCAAAGGCAAGCAATTCGTCACTCCATTTCCACGAGCTTACGTGGAAAATTCGAAAGATTTACAAGAACGATATTTTATGTGTCAAGAAAAAGATTGGCACTGGTTTGTTCTTTGTTCTTTGTTCTTCATAGTTCTTTGTTCTCGCACAATTGCGTAGGCTTCACGATTTGATAATATGTATGTACAGTCAATGTGGGAGGAGTCATTTATTTATAATAAATTGTGCAGTTTGGTAACATTCCAATCTACCCAACTACTTTCGATCCAAAATTTGGATTCACGCTGCCCAATTTCGACGACGTTAAAGTCGGGGAGTACATGTGCTATATCGATCCTGATCAAGAGGTTTCTTATGTCGTATATCTGCGGGGTGAGTACACCTGTTGTACGTTGTTCATCTCACAGTGCACCTTTACGAAACCTTCTTCACAAGATTTCCATGTGGAAGACGCACACTATTACTATTCTACAATCGTTTTCGTTATTTTCATCCTAGTAAAGTTATGGAAGAAAGAAAATAGCTTTATTAATCTAACAAAGAAACTGAGACAGAAGGAATCGATTTATTGATGAAAATCATTGAACAAGAGACCTACACTTTTCTCACGATAGATTTAAAAAACGTTTCTTTTTCACGAAGGCTTTCTACAGGCTTTTAGCAACCTACGATTTTGTTCATTTAGGCACGTATACACTGCCCAAACCAATTATCAATAACACAATGCCTCACGTGATAAAGGGCGAATCACTGTATCTAAAGTGTACCATAAACGTTCCGATTGGTCTCGAGCACTACGATATATTTTGGATTCTACCGCAACAGGTATCAATCTCCGCATGCAAGTTTCGTTGGCGTTATTGTATTAGGTCTACCGGAAAGTTCTGTCCGTTTTTCAATTGAAATATAACACAATTTTCATACACTTAATAATATTTATTGTAGAATATACTTTCCATCTTTACTTATGAATTCTTGCCAGCGCGATGGCAACTTGTAAATGCCATTTTTAAAAAATGATTTATTTTCAGAGGCGAAGAACTCGACTAGTGCTTGGTTGACATCAGCTTCAGTTTTGAATTTTTTTCCTGTAAAAAGTTTTGCAAAGCGAGAAACAAGTGATAATCGGAGGGTGCTAGGTCTGGGGAGTATGGTGGATGCGACAGAATTTCCCAGCCTAGCTCTGCGATTTTCTGACGTGTCGCCAAAACAGCATGTGGTCTGGCATTATCATCGGTAGCCATGTTTTCACGATCGCGTCTCGCTTAATAATGACATGAGACATCTTTGTTTCAGTTTATTTAGGAGAGTACATGTGTGTAAATGCAATGATAAAGAGAGGTAGTCATATATGTCTCGAATCAACATGTGCATATGGATTGAAACTTGAAGTGACACTATCGGACAGAACTTTCCGGTAGACCTAATATTTCAATATTATGAAAGAATTTGTGTCGGATAGCCGTAAAGTAAGCAATCGCACGAATATGTCACTACCGTTTTCTATCCGGGGTAACTTCGCGTTCGTTTCGATACCTATGTGTTAGGATAGAATTGACATGTTGTAAAAGCACACATTCTAAGTTTTCCGGCATTCGAAAGTCGCCAAGTCTCGCCATTCTTGAAATCGGAGGCATTTAAATCCAAAGTTGGATATTCGTAAAATGTATAATCTTCTCGTCGAAAAGTGTACAGAAAATAATAAATCTCGTGAGAATTGTACATGCGTGTAAATGCAATGATAAAGAGAGCTAGTCATATATGTCTCGAATCAACATGTGCATATGGATTGAAACTTGAAGTGACACTATCGGACAGAACTTTCCGGTACACCTAATATATCATCTGTATTGAATTCGACACAATAGTTTGATATTTCAGAGCCATCGCATCATTACCTGGACCGAGAATCAGATTAATGAAAATTACGAGCGTGAGAAGGCGGCCTTATTGACGTTTGAAAACGTGACCTACGAGGACGAAGATATCTACGAATGCAGAGTGACAGACTACGATACTGAAGAGAAATCGGAGATGTATGTCCAGGTGCATGGTAAGTACGATGATAACGTTTCGTGTGAAGCCGCCGGTAGATTTCAAATCGATGGAGTATGGGTTATATCAAGGTTATGAGTGGGGAGCATAATAAGTATACAAGGTGTCCCAAAAATGTCTCGCGCAGTTAGGAAATGACGGATTCCTGGGGACATTTGAAGTAACTTTTTCCTTGGCAAAAATGCATCTCCATTTTCAGATTGCGAGACATTTTTGGGACAGCCTGTACAGGTAAGCCTCCTACAGCACGGTAGATAAGTTCCTAGGAAATGCCGTGTTGTGTGAAACCGTGTTATATGAGATTCGGTGTCAGAGCAAAAAGAGGGGTTACGCACCAAAAGCTTATTAAAAATAAACATCTTTTTCAAATTCCATACAAGCAACTTAACTTTTATTAAAAATATAAATGTATGCATAACACGAAATGAAAAAAAAAAATGAAAAAAAAAACACACATTTTCATTTAACGTAATCGTAATTTAATAAATTTCTTCCTGGTCACTACTCAGTACAATCACTATAGTAAACGAGAACGTTTTTTCGGTTGAACGCGATATCTACCTTCACTTTCTGAACCTTCTTCTTCATTCGGATTTTCTGCATCTTCTATTCTCTTTAAAAAATCTATAATTTTGGTTTGTTTGCTGGTTCTTACAAGGTCATTGTAAATTGCATGGTATGGAGATGGACAATTTTGCAGCTCCTTTTCGAATTTTCGGCTTCTTTCAGCGGAAGAGTATATATTTATATACCCTTAATTACAATAATTATATCTTCATGTAAAGGCACTATAGTTCATTACACCTCCCCGTCATTATTTTAAGATTATCTAGTTTTTAAATATGTTAAACAAAGATGACAAAGATGATGTTATCCAGTGCTGTCGAAGTGCAGTGTCGTACAAAGGTTTTTGCAATTTTCTCATCGTGTTAGAGCGAGACAGTGTTGCAGGTTGCAGTGCTATTCGAGGATT
Source organism: Megalopta genalis (assembly GCF_051020955.1). Taxonomy (NCBI): domain Eukaryota; kingdom Metazoa; phylum Arthropoda; class Insecta; order Hymenoptera; family Halictidae; genus Megalopta; species Megalopta genalis. Next base: position 10,286,226 of record NC_135026.1, on the reverse strand, counting down.
TTTATTCTGCGGATTTGATTGCACTGCGGCAAAGAGTAGAGTTTCGTTTGCCTTATTCGTTACTTGCTTCTTACGAATGGCTGATTCCTTTGAAGGTTAAACAAAAGTTGCCAAAAGTTGCTGAAACAGGAAATTGAATAGCGCTCGCCGTTCCTTGGCGCTGCGTTGAAGGAGTTGGGAGGAAGCGTTCGCCATCCGTTGGCGCTGCTGGGCAGTGGTAAGGAGGGGGAAGCGCTTGCCATTCATTGGTACTGCGCAGAAGAGGGGGGAGCGCTCGCCGATCGCCGACGCTGCACGAAGCGACGAAGGGAGGGGCGAAGCGCTCTCCATTCGTTGGCGCTGTGGCGAAGGAGGTGGGGGAAGCGCTCGCCATTCGTTGATGCTGCGATGAAGGGAATAGTGGAAAATGCTTGTCGCTGATTGGTGCTACGGGGCAAGGAGTGGTGGGAGCCGCCGGCTCTCAGGCTTTGCATCTTGAAGAGACGTCGGCGTTACCGGAAGTCATCCTTATCGCCTAATCGCTGCCTTCACCAAATCATGTTGCAAATACTTGCGTAATATTACATTTTAATAAGTGTCAGCAAAGACAGCGATAAGGCGACTTCGAGAAGAAAACCGCGAACACCAATAAGGACGACTACCGGCAGAACCAATCAGCGACGAGCGGTTCCCCCATTCCATTCATCGAAGCACCAACGAATGGCGAGCGCTCCTTCCCCCCCTCATGACCGCTAAACGTAACGCCAACCAACGGGCGAGCGCTTCCCTCTCTGCCCGCGCACCGCAGCACCAATGGAAAGCGAGCGCTCCTCACCCCTGCCCCTGCCGTTGCTGTGCCAAGCCAACGAACGGCGAGCGTTTCCCCTCTTTTCCCTCGTGAGAGGAAAACTTAGAATACATATGTGTTTACGTATGTTCTTACAACGATTGTTGACTACATTTGTAAATGATCATGTAACCGTTGTCACGTTGAACCCATAATATGGAGTCGTGATTTTTTATATGCTAATATTAAAATTGAAATATCTCTCAAGCTAATGGATTTTCGATATTAATATGTGTTAATACTTTGTTATAAAAACAGCTAAGTTGGTTAGACGAACCGTTGGTTAAGACGTTTCTTGCAGATGAAAATATTAATGCGATCAAGTAGCCAAGTCGATCCCCGGACTTGAACCTAATTGAACATTTGTGGGATTACATTGGACGTCAGTTAGGATGTTATTCTTTTAACGATAAAGGAGAATTAATGGAAACAATCATGAAAAAAGATGATCAGAAATACCGACCGAGTTTTGTGTTCGATTAATTGTATCTATGCCAGGCAGATGCAATGCAGTCCTCAAATCCAAGGGTTATCCAACATCTTATTAAGACTATTATGGGAACATTGACACATCGCGCTGTTTTTCATTAAAAATGATTATATAACTTAAGCGATGTATGGTTTTTGACTTATGTCGCGCAGCTTTTGTCTTATTTTTTCGATTCGATTTAATTGTGGCTCTCTTGTACAGGTATGTTTGAGAAAAAACTCATTGAGCATTGATGTATGAGATACTATCTCATTATGCTATTTTTAGTTTCAACCTATGTATCTTAGAAGGTAGAGAATATACCGAAATGTATCAAACGATTACGTTGTTTCTTAACTTTTGTCAGATAAGATAATAAGATATATATTATATAATATTATATATAAAATATTATGGGTGTCCCACAATTATTTTAACAGCCGAAAATGAGGGGTAGCTAAGGTCATTTGAAGTAACTTTTTCCTTTGCGAAAATGCAATCCGCGGCTTCGTTTGCGAGTTATTAACGAAAAACACTGGCCAATGAGACGAATTGGCGCGAACCATATGGTTATCGATCGGCCGAGCGGCACGTGCGTTTACCGCTGAGTTTGACAGTTGAAGGAGGGACTGTGTGCGGCGTCCGAATCAATGAACAAGTCACAGAGCATGAACTTTTGATATTTTTTTTACCACGTGACAGTGATAATTTCAAGAAAAACGCTATTCATCCTTATTTCAGAATGTCTGAAGAATGTTTACTAAATTTTCGGTCCCGAAATAATATGTAGTTTAACCGTGACAACCGTTTTAATTTTCTCACGTGTACCGTATGAAATTTGTATGCGATATGTACAGTGAAGATTAACAATAAGCAACCCAGTCGAAGTACATAAATGATATTTGAATTTAAATAATTCCGTGTCCGAACAGAATTCAACGAACGATGCGCAAAGCTAATTTAATAAATAATAATCGCGTTAAAGGACATAAGGGATATGTTTGTTAGAGAAATATGAAGAATATTATCAATAAGAAACTCACCCATTGGAATTATTGATAAAGATTTATAAACGCGATATTGTATATTTCGAGCATAATCATTATTCACAATTTCTGCTTGTCGAATGTTTAGAGTCGCTCGATCCATTCATCAAGTTAACGACTTGGGATTCTAACAGACACTATGAACGCAATGAGGGTGATGAAGTGGAGTGGGTTGTCGTCGTAGATGCATATCCCGCGCCTGAAATAAAATGGTACGTCGAAACTGCTTAATAACATCTCATTACATTTTTAGAGTACATTGTAGGACCGAGAACAGCCAATCGCATAACACAATAAATGGACATGTAAGAGGACACTACACATTTGTACGTCCAACTCTCGCATAGTTAGGCTGCGAATTCGATGCGCTCGTCATGGAAACGGATAGACACGAAACTAAAAACGTTAAGAACTCGATTACAGTCTTTCCGTGCAGTTCCTGTTTTTTTTTCTCCAGTCGATGCTGGAGATGATCGCTTTACACAAAGATTTGCAGTCCACTTACGTTTTCTCATATTCTCGATCCACAAAGTTTGATTTTGTAGGTTCAATACAAATAGCGACGAAATTACAGCGACATTAGAAATAACGACGAATTCGTCGACATCTGAGGAACCGAAATTTTCAATTGTCAATACATGTTGCAAGCCGAGATTGAGAATCAACGGATTGAATTTAAATGACATGGGAACATATTCGATCCAGGCCAGCAATCAGTATAAAAAGGAAACACTGTACTTTATGTTGGACGTATTAGGTACGCTATTTTCATTATTCATAAGGGAAATGTAAAAATATTAATCCGAGTGACTGTATCGATGCAATGATTGTCCGGTCTGATCGACGATGAGTCTTGTAGCCAACCCAAAAGTGTACATGGACATACCAAGCTCGCACTACTTCGAAAATCAGGTGGCAAATGTAGAATGCTATGTGGAAGCGTTCCCGAAGCCGAATATAACCTGGAGTTACCGCAAGTGTCCCAATTATCCGGCTTGCGACGATGGTACCCTCGAGTACTTAACGGTATGCAATGTTTTAACACCAAAACTACCGAGCATAAGTCGTAACTGATTTTATATAGACCTTACACCATTTCCATTATAATGTCTGCTTGGATGAAAATATTGATTCAAACATTTCCCATAAACGAGTCTTCATAATTCCAACAACTTTCATAAGTGAAACATGTGACATCGATCGATCTACCGACTCGATGGTTTAGTGTTGATTGAAAGTCCGTGTAAACCCGTTTCACTAATTAGGACCGATTAACTAAATCAAGGGATATTCGTACAGAACGCCAGGGAATACGGAACCGAGATTCAGCTGATCTCTACACTATGGATGAGGATTGAAAAGTCTGGCGCGCTTACTTGCACGGCGTGCAACATTGTTTACTGCGATACCGTCATCAGAACGATGACTGTTTCAGGTAAGAACGGGACCAGACTCACAGTTTACGATTAGCAAACCAGAATGCTTTCGCATCAGAGCTAGACCATAGATTTCATCCAAGAATGTCATCAAAGTATTAAGAGACGAAATAAGTTTTTGCTTATGTTATAATATGCACTATATTATAATATAATATAATATAATATAATATAATATAATATAATATAATATAATATAATATAATATAATATAATATAATATAATATAATATAATATAATATAATATAATATAATATAATATAATATAATATAATATAATATAATGTAATATAATAATATGCTATCGAAAATCATTAGATATGCTATCGAAAAGTTTAGGCAATTCGTACTTAAAATATTTTAAATGAATATTTTATAAATATTTTAGATGAAGGCGGGGATTTCGGTATCATTCTCACAAAGGAGCCAGTAGCAGAGGGTGACGACTGGGAGCTGATCTGCGCTGCTTCGATTCATAATTATTCGGACATCTTCGACTGGAGCAAAGAAACTGGTTCAATTGTACAATCTGGTAATTCTATTTCCAATGTTGACGCAAAAATCGCGTTAATCGCAAAAAGCAATAATGTTCAATAAGAGATTGAAAGAACTGAAAATAATGTACTTAAATTTTTAGACAGAATTTCTATCGATCGAAAGAGGACGCAACTCACGTACAGATCAATTTTGAAGATACAGAACGTGACAATAGAGGACTCGCAGGATTATATCTGTACAGGGAAGTCCACGGATAATTTTACTCGGTCTGCTCGATATCATTTAGAAGTGAACGGTAATTGAAAATGCAAATTTTTAAAAAAGTTGATAATGATGTATTTTTGAATAATATGAATTTCGTTTTAGCTGTACGAGCACCTATTATTATCGATACCAATTTGAATAAAAACGAGATAACCATTGATATTACCACACCAGGTCGCAAAAGAGTAGATTTTCACTGTTTCGCGGATGGTATGCCTAAACCAAGCATCAGTTGGTTTAAGGTAATCGATTAAAGTTAATATTATATTTCTTAATCAGGGCCATCTTTTACTGTTTATATTTTATTTACTATTTCACCATTTTATCATTTTATCATTTTACCATTTTACAGTTTTACCATTTAACCATTTTGCCATTTTATCATTTTGCCATTTTGCCATTTTGCCATTTTACCATTTTATCATTTTGCCATTTTACCATTTTGTCATTTCACCATTTTACCATTTTGCCATTTCGCCATTTTACCATTTTACCATTTTGCCACTTTATCATTTTGCCATTTTACCATTTCGACATTTTGCCATTTTGTCATTTCACCATTTTACCATTTTACCGTTATAAAATTGTACCATTTTACCATTTTATTATATTCAGACATTTATATCGATGCAAGTTAATGAAAATCGACATAATTTTGGCAGGACAGTACACAGTTGGTAATTAGCAATGAGAAGCTAATTACCAACAACTCCCAAAATCTTGAACTGGAATATCCATCGGAAGTCGACAGCGGCGAGTACACGTGTCGAGCGGAGAATCGAATTGGAAAAGTAGAAGTTTCTCAACGACTAACGATAAAAGGTAATTTGTTAAATTGCGCATGGTAGATGCCGTGAGAGAACGAAATTCTACTATAACCTTTTTTTTTTAAATTATCAGGGTTCAGAATAGTAAATAACAGACCTGTAGGTCTGATCGTTTTAATCGTCATGTTAGCAGTGACCGTTTTGATCCTGGCGATCTACTTCGTCCTCAAGGTTCGCCGTGATGGAGTAAGTTCAGTTATTAGCCCTAGAAAGATAACCATATGACAACGTACGTAAAAGATAACCATACGCTTCAGAGGCGCATGCTTTTCTAAGGCGTCAATTTTATACTAACAATGGATATTTATTTAAGTTAATCTAGTCATTTTAAAGGTTTGGCATTATCGTAAAAATAAAATGCATTTATATTATATTTTTTTATATTTTAAGTAATTTTAAACTTAAATCACTAGACCTCTATGAAAAATTAACAAAAATCAACAGTCTTCGCAGGCGCCTCTGCGACGTAGGTTATCTTTCTCGGGTTAGTATTGCGCGGTGCGTTTGACATCATAACAATTTCACCGATTTCCATGGTGCTGCAGATGAAGAGAAGGAAATTAGTGGAAGCTGCTTTTATGCACTTCGAGAAGGGAAATGTCGAGAATTTGAATCCGGACTTGACAGTAGACGATCAAGCAGATCTTCTCCCTTATGACAACAAATGGGAATTTCCCAAGGAAAAATTGAAATTGGGTAAGCTTCAATTGAAAATCTTCTCTTGACATTTTTTTCCGCTGCAAAATAATTTCTTCTATTGCTGAGTATACTAAAATCCGTCTTCGAACCTGTAATTTTCAAAGTAAATTGGAATTCGCTCGATTAGTAATTGCTCGAATGTTATGCAAAAATGTACCGTTGTACTTGGAGAAATATTCGCTGTCGAAGTAGATTTCGCTAATAATTGTCAGCGATAACTATTTGACTGAACGACTCACAGGAAAACGCTTGGGAAGCGGCGCGTTCGGCGTAGTCGTGAAAGCGGACGCTCTTTGCATTTGCGAAGGCGAGGCGGTTACTGCTGTAGCGGTAAAAATGGTCCGCCGTGCTCCCAATCTCATGTATATATGTGCACTAGCCAGCGAACTCAAGATCTTGGTACATGTTGGCAAACACCTGAACGTTGTCAACCTTCTTGGTGCCTGCACAAAAAATATCTTGAAACGTACGTCCTCTATCCGTTAATTAATTTAGGGATTAGATAGGACCGAAAGTATCATTTTTCATATAAATTAGCACCAAATTTCAAAGCATATACATATATTCATGTGAAAATTATTAATTACCGTTTAAGAACACAGTTTTTTTTATTCGCTAGTTCCTATAGCCATTTTATTTCGCTTTCACAAAATATGTTGCTCGACGCTCTAAGTTTCTTGCAAGTTCAACAAATTACTTTGTTCAGCTCTGTTCACTGTATTTTCTTTACAATAATCAATATCATTTATAAGTGATTTCTGTTGATTCTCCAGACGAATTGTTAGTCATCGTTGAATTCTGCCGATTTGGTAATTTGCACAATTACTTATTGAGGCACAGAAGCGGCTTTATCAATCAAATCGATCCAGCAACTGGAAAATTAGATCTTAGCATCGGCCTCGAACTATTAACGAGAACTGGCGGTGTCTGCAGCACTAACAGGTTCGTTGTTATCATTTCTTCCTCATGCTTTGTCTTACATGTTAATGCATATTCTCTAATAGATGTTATTTTCATTCTTGACGTTAACATGGTGATAGAAATAAATAAATACATTTCGTAGTCCAGAATGGTTGTGTAAGAACCCATATATGCGTTCATAATCCAGATTGAGTGGTTTTATGATAAGCCAGATATGTGTTCAAAGTCCAAATTAAATGGTTATGTGAATATCCATATATGCGTCAACAACCCATTGTTAACGATTCTGCCGAACGCATATATGCGTTCATACTGCTTAAAGGAATAAGTAAATTAATAGGGACGTGACAGTATCGTTTCATGCATCGAAATGCAACTATTTGCTTCCGGTGATTAACACGATGAAACTACTGGTGCATGCAAGGGGTTGCGGTGCTCACGCTTTTCTGTTCTTCTCTGTCTGCGCGATAGGGTAAAATCTGCGGAATTGTCATCTTGTTTCAGTAACCGCAGTTCTGAATCTGATTCGGTGCAGTGTCACGCGCCAGCTACAGATTCCCAGGGAGTCGGTATGTCAGCACGTGATTCCGTTCTTAATAGTGCTTCATCTCAACCTGGTTGGTCCAACTGTCGGGGTGACTACAAGGACTCTAATTTAAAACCAATTTGCACGCAGGATCTGTTGTCCTGGGCGTTCCAAGTAGCTCGTGGAATGGAATATCTCAGCCAGAGAAGGGTGAGTTTCTGAGAGTTCTCGTCTCAAATAATTCTATCAGAACTGTATTATACAGAAAATTTCTATTTCAAAGCGAACTATATAATTAAATGAAAATGAAAATATCAATCATTTTTGGTAGTATTCACTTTGTTTTGTGCTTGATAATTCTATGTGTTCTATACTTACTACGAATTAGCGTAATATCTGCAGTCTATTTATATAACAATTAAATAGTGAACTGTGACTTTTGCAATATTTCATTTACATTGGAGATAAGCTACTGGACAAATGTCGGATCGCATATATACCATTTTTTAAAAATGAATATACAGGTATTACACGGTGACCTGGCCGCTAGAAATATCCTGCTAGCCGATGACAATGTAGTGAAGATATGCGACTTCGGCCTGGCCAAGAGCATGTACAAAGAAGAAATTTACAAAAAGAAAAGTGACTGTCCATTGCCCATTAAGTGGTTGGCCATCGAAACGATGAAGGATCGAATTTTCTCCACGCAATCGGACATTTGGTCGTTCGGCATAGTACTGTGGGAGTTCTTCACGTTGGCTGAGACTCCGTATCCTGGAATGGAGACGAATATAGTGTACCAGAAGCTGATCGAGGGTTACAGAATGGAGCAGCCAGACTATGCCACGCCCGAAGTGTAGGTTTGCTCAAGATTTTTCACCTGAAAACGAGTTTGAACAGTGTTTTTTCAATTATATTCGAAAACAAGTAGGCTTGTCGAGGTTTTGAAATTTGCGTGCAAAAAAGCCACTTATTTTTTCCCAGAAATTTTGCATGGTTAGTAATGCGAAAGTAATAAAGGAGTATTTTTCTCAGGAAAAAAATCGCGTTCTGGATTGGCTAGCAAAATCATATTGTTGAAAATTGGTGTTGCAATCTGTTTGAAAAATGGACAGTTTGGTAAGAGGAGATACGATTATTCGAGCTCTGCAACTCGTTTTTATAATCATTTAAAAATTAATTTTAAATTACTGTTTTGCAAATGGTAGGCATATTTCGAAACATCGCCGAATGAAGAAAAAGAATACCAGACGAGTGAGGGCAATTAAAGCAAAAAACTATTAAAAATCTCTATAAATAGTTGCCGAAGATAGTAATAACTGTTAATAAATATCAAGTAGGAGCCCTAAAATATTAAGCACTAAATATCATTCGTTGATTTATTGCTGTACGTAATTTAGTTAAGTGTGCTATCATTTTATCCCACTGTATTTCCATAGAAATTCTTTTTTCCAAATACAATTGTTTAGACTAACGAAATTCAATTCTATTTCACTTGTGTATATTTATAGCGGTATTTTTTGCAAATTCGTATAGAAACGAAACCTTGGTTACAATGTTAAATAAATAAAAGTGTGCTATCTTATTGCTCGCCAGTGTACAATTTAATTTGTAAACGATAACTCATGCTTTGTAATTTTTCGTTTCTAGATACGACATAATGTGCCAGTGTTGGAAGGAGAAGCCTTCTCTACGTCCAAGTTTCACGGAGCTAGTCGAGAGTGTAGGACATCTTTTGGAGGACAACGTGAAAGCGGTGAGTTCCCCGAGTAATCTTTGTATCACTTTATACAGATCGACATATGAGCCGTTTATTTTGAAAGTGGCATAAGTTACTTTGTTTTTAAGTCGATAATATCGACTTAAATATATTCTATTTAAGGGTTTGCGTTTTAACACGTTTAAAAATATGGATGCTAACTTTCGAGAAGATTTACTTGTATTTGTTACCTCAGGATACTGATATTTTTCTCAGTATAAATATAAACATTAAAAAAATCACCACTTTTCATTACGGTAAAGTGACTTATGCCACTTTCAAAATAAACGGCTCATATCCAGATGAATTAAATTATCTCGAAATGTATTGCATATTCGAACACGGTATCGAATAATCCACATTTCATTATCAACATGATCGCACAGAAAGTATACAGGGTATCCCAAAATTATTGTACAAGCGTGAAATGACGGGTTCCCGAGGTCATTTGAAGTAACTTTTTCCTTAGCGAAAATGTTCTGCGTGCATTCGTTTACGAGTTATTAACGAAAAACAGTGACCAATGAGAGGGGAGCTCGGCTGGCGCTTGGCACCAGCCGATCTCGCTTCGCATTGGTCACTGTTTTCCGCCGATAACTCGTAAACGAAGCCTCGCGGAACATTTTCGCTAAGGAAAGAGTTACTCGAAATGACTTCAGGAACCTCTCATTTCTCGCTTGCACAATAATTTTGAAACGTCCTGTACGTTCAGTTATGATAATTTCGAAACATTGTCGCGTTTAACTCTGAATTATCTCTAGGCGACTCGATTGAAATCGAAATTGGTAATTTCAGCACTACATCGAATTAAACGCCCCATATCTCGACATGAACAGGGCTCTGCTGGAGGGTGGAAAGGAAGATTACCTGATGATGGTCTCTGCTCCCGACCACGTCGTTCCTTCTTCGCAAACTCGCGTTTGCACGAATTGCTCCGCGTCTGGGACCACGGTGAAGTCTCGCTACCTGTGCACGAGTCCCAAGGACGCTGTTGAGGCATCGCCTATGCTAAAGAAGGAGGAGGATCCCTATTTGGAACCTATCAATGTTAACGAGAAGTGGGCAAAGCTTGACAGAAATAGAGGAACGGTGAGGGATCACGTGGTGCATCCAGATTGGGGTTATGCTAATCGCAACCCACCGAACAATTTGGAGCTAATAGATCTGAATAAAAAGAGCGACGAGGTCGCGGAGACACGGAGCTCGACTCGAATCCAACGGCTGCGATGGGCTTTGCTTCGACGATAGCATTCAGGAGAACAGCATAATGAAAGACTTTCTCGAATGATGCAACAGTTCCTGTAAGGAGATCATAGGTAATTGAGAGGCGAATCGAACCGGGATCTCAAGAAATGGAAAACTTCTGCTCTCTCTGTTCCAGGATTATACATATTATATTTTATAAATTATATTTTACATATTAATAATAATATATTATATATATAATATAATAATAAATAAATAATGGAATTACAGTGGGAATATAATTATTATTTATATAAAATCCAGATCTTATATGTAATTCATTGTTATTCGTAATATTTAACCTCCATTTTCCGAACCGTATACGGTGTATCTAGGTAAATTCGAAACTGCGATCAATCTCTTTCGATTTATTAATTAAAATAAATAGAATGTAACAGTTATATGTATACGCGAGGGTGTCCCACTTAGAAAATATGTTAGAGCTTTGCGAAATAGCGAGAAAGTGCTTCCTAAACAAAATAAATAATTAAATTTACGCATGGCAACATTTTACAAAATTTTTATTTCTCATTTTAAACATCGAAAATTTTCAAAATTTACATAATTCAATAGTACTCGTCGCAGTGAATCGCAGTGAATCGAAGTGATTCGTAATTGCTTTCGTCACTTGAAGATATCAGAGTTGATTTATCTTTTGCTACTATGTACGTAGTCCAGTTCTTAATCTTTTAGCTAATTGAAATATTATTTCGCTTTCTCTTTAATTAAATCTCCGTCAATGGCAATTCGTTTTCGAGTTGAGTCTTTAATCCAAAATATGACGACCGAAATATTTTTGGTATACGATGTTCTTTTACAACTTTTATTTGTTGCACAATTATTAGATTCGTTTATTTTACTTGCACGCTTTTGCATTGTATTTACAGTCGATTCACCTAATTCTATTTAATATCGCAATTTTAGTCTAAGTAGAAAAAAATAATTAATTTAGCTTTAATCTCACTGTAAAATTAATTCTATCTTAATAGTCAAAAGATATGTACATATGCACTTCGAAGGTCGGAACCAGTAGCACTAATCGCCGCACTTATTCTCATTTTAAGTCGATGTTACGTGTATAGCAAACGTACACAAAAAACAACGTTGTACAGCAAACGAAGGCTCCAAGGCCCTGCGTTTATTGCTTATGTTCTGACATCAGAGCGATACTGTTACAAAGTAAACATTATAAGCAGTGTGTGGAATTTTAAAGTACTTAATCAAGCGTACTAATATCTCACACAAAAATCCCAACAATGGTATCATATCTTTTCTTTTCACTGAAAACTGTGCTCGAATTGATACATGCTGTATTAATACAGGGACACCATAAAACGAAATCTGCCGCATGTGTCACCATCGTCGCACTACGTCGACGAGCACATTTCTCTCTATTTTCGCCCATTCCATATGAGTCATTTCGAAATGCTCCTCTATACAGTCCTGGCATCGCCACGCTGATCGTGCAAAGGCTATGTGAGTGTTACATGTGTGACAATGTGTCGCCATGTATCGAATAACCCGTGTACCAATCGAGTGCCAACCTCCTTGTTGATAATGGCGCCGGGCTTCTTGGTCGAGCTTTTGAAAACAATTTCCGCATAGACGATGTTCGGTTGATTCAAATATCAGAGTTCTGGAGTACGGGACGAAACAAAGCAGTCTCACTAACTTCTCGTATGTATGCGGATGATCAGCCGGTACGACTCCGTCCATCGGCCCGTAGAACTCCCCTTCTTTTTCTTCTTGGTAGCTTCCACGTGGAATTGGCATTTCACTGACTGAGATATTTCTATCGGCGTGAAAATTACACTAACTGTCGACAACCGTATACACGGATTTTGGTCGGTGGCGCGCTTTTATATGAAAAATCTACACGGGGGTGGACTGAACCTTGACCAATCAGGCAGCTCGTCTTTGGGCAGTGTCCCTTCTTGGCGAGGAAACCACTACCCACTGCAACGTTCGTGGGGGTAGGGTACGGCCCACTACATTCGAGCCGCCGACAGGGTTTCTTCGGTAGAAAGACCCATTAGAGTGGCTCGCGGATAGCTGCCGAAATAATTACTTTCGACTGAGTTCAGCTTCTGGTGATCAAGCAATTGATTGAAGGAGCCAACAGTCATTTTATGTCTAATTTTGTATGATTTAGTGCATTTTACGCGTACGAAATAGAATCTGATGACTCATAAAACAGTTACACTTTTAACAGTTGTTCAAATAGAATGAACTTTAACAATGTCAAAATTTATTTTGGAATGCGATATAACAATATTTAGTGGTGACTCGGAGTCGCCATTCGATTGCAAACGGTTAATAGCGCCATAGGCGCGGCGAATCGGCAGATAAATTCTTGCGTGAACACTTAAATAACGCTATTTATAAGTGATTTATTTAGTCTGCAATTACGCGGCGTGCAGATGTGCCGCTTCTTGCTCAGTCAGGAATGAAATAAAATGGTGTCCCTTAGGAATTTTTTCCTCGAAATTTTTAATATCTTTTTTAGCCTATGTTCCTTTATTTGAAAGATCAGGCCCCATATTACTAGTTATATTTGCTTTTTATTAAAAAATGTGCAGAAGTGTGTAAGTTATGGCAGTTTTTCTGAGGGCTTTACAAAAATACACTACTCGGTCCATGGTTATCTGAAATCATGTACGAAAAATATTTCTTTAGTTGATAGTCTAAACTTGTCATGGATCAAAGGATTTTTCGAAATTTTGATTTTTGTCGAAGTAGTAGGCGTTCGAAGTGAATGTTTTCAGTTTTGTTGAACAATAGCTAGGTTTTTAGGTTATAAAAAAGATACTCAACAGAAAATATTCTTTGATCAAGGACAAGTTCTTCCTATGCAAGAAAGGTTGTGAAAATTTCAGCTGAGTCGATGCTTAAACCGCCGCCCTATTTGGCGAGGGTAAAAGGACGATACCTTACCCACATTTTACTGACACTAATTTATGAGTTTTTCACAGGCCGCGCTGACCTGGCGGCCGCGCAGATCTGCATCAGTACACGGCTGGCCACGTTTTCATCAACGAGGTCTGCTGTGCACGTGCAGATAGAAGAAAGAGAAACTCATTTTCAGGCTCGGAAACATCAGGAAAGATTTCTCTCGCCTAATCCCTGACATCTGCTAACGGATATTTCGAATAATAATTACGATCGCCATTCGGGTGTCGCTGTACAGTTATTAAGGGAATGAAAGAATATTTAGTGAAAAGATCTTGAAGAGTTGGAACGTAGTTTCACAAAGCCGTAAGTGAAATTGACAGACGACCTACGATGTCTATCGATATTTTGTCGGATGCGTTTCCCCGTATACGTATCTGTGATCGTCATTGGCTGACGCGTTTTCTGTTGGGTTAATTTTGATTTCGATGTGACATACATGCGCAAGCATTCAACATATCGTCGGACAAATTAAGTTCGTCAATGATTTTTGGTACAGCAGATTTATTTTTTCGTCGTTTGTATAATATTTCCTGTTCCGATGCAGAATTACTCGTCAATTGTAATTGATTAATTTTCTCTGCCTCTACGATCGTATTTCTGACAACCTTTCATGGTCTCTCGTCAGTAGCTGCAGCCAGTATTTATTTTATTGCAAACTGTAATAATTTGTGGACGTCCTGCTTCTGGTACATGATTATATTCTATGTTATGAGAACGAGTATTTTTTCAGTTTAATCGTATAGATATTGTTCAAGGAGGTCGTTACTTTATTAGAAGTTTATTAAATCTACTAAAATACAAATTTTAGTACCAACTATTAATTTCTTTTTTTATAATATAAAATCTTCGAGTCCTGTGAAACGTTTTTTTGTGTGTTAAAAACCAACGTAAATATGAACATTAAACATTACATGTATAGTTCTCCTAGTCAACGATTATCTAAATTCATAAGGAGAGGAAAATTCCCTGTCCTTTAAAGCGAACGGAGAATTATCTCGATGAAAACAGCTCAGGAAAGCCGTCGCCTACGAGGTTTTTCAAGCTACCTGACCCAAGATTTTCGTCAGGCCTCTTTGTCCCTTTTGCGACCGGTTCTTGCGACCCCTGCTGCGGGCCGTTAGATACGCCCTCGGAAAGCCTAAAATTTCCACGTCCGAAAATTCCTTCCGTCTCACGGCAGGGGTTCGCTACACCATTAATAGTACAAGAATGATGTCGCTTCGTCGTGATTGTGATTTCTGTTTGTCGTATTGTCCTTTTTTTTATTACTTTTTCGTATTGTCCTCGGTCGTCAGTAACTTGATTTATAAATATATTTCTGCTCGTCGCTTCGATGGGTCTGCTGCTCGTTTTGTCCATTTATTGGCGTCAAAATTGCCGGAGAACGTTAATTTAAAAATAATTAACTAGTTCGGACCCGGACGATTTTCTTGCCTGTCGTAACGGCTTCTTTAGGTGTATCGCCTAATCTGCTCGAAGAACGGCGATGTGTCGATTTCTGAGACTAGCTGTTCAGCTAGCCGCGTAGTCGATACGAGGTGAAAAATTTTAATTTTAACCAATGATGCTCTAAAATATTAGTAGCAGAGTATAGTTCATAATATTACCTAAAATTTTTATTTATATGTATTTATAAAAGAATTTTTTTTCCTTTATAAATCTCCATTTAGGTGATTGGGATAACTTTTATTTTCATTTTTATTTATCATTTTCACACTGCTACACGGCGTCAAAGATGCCCACCTTGAAATGATTGAAATATCAAATTGTTATTTACAAGTACATCTATTTTGTTCATTTATCTAGTTGGGAATAAGTGTATTGGGCGAGTATTTGATTTCTGCAAAATTCCATTTTGAAAGTATCCATTTTCGGTCACTTTTATGTTATTTAATATCTTTATTTACATTCCTGATTTTTTGTACAAATTCAAATTTCGTTCAGTGTTAATTTTATTAAGAGAGAATAAATAATTAAATTCATACTCTCTCTCTCTCTCTCTCCACCTCTCTCTCTCTCTCTCTCTCTCTCTCTCTCTCTCTCCCTCTCTCTAAAGAAATTTTTCGAGCAAATGTGTAACCTTGATATAACCTTGACATAACGGTGTAGCGAACCCCTGCCGTGGGACGGAAGGATTTTTCGGACGTGGAAATTTTAGTCTTTCCGAGGGCGTGTGTAACGGCCTGCGCAGCAGGGGTCGCAAGAACCGGTCGCGAAAGGGACAAAGAGGCCTGAAGAAAATCTTGGGTCAGGTAGCTTGAAAAACCTCGTAGGCGACGGCTTTCCAGAGCTGTTTGCTTTGAGATAATTCTCCGTTCGCTTTAAAGGACAGGGAATTTTCCTCTCCTTATGAATTTGGATAATCGTTGACTAGGAGAACTATGCATGTAATGTTTAATGTTCATATTTACGTTGGTTTTTAACACACAAAAAAAACGTTTCACAGGACTCGAAGATTTTATATTATAAAAAAAGAAATTAATAGTTGGTACTAAAATTTGTATTTTAGTAGATTTAATAAACTTCTAATAAAGTAATGACCTCATTGAACAATATCTACACGATTAAACTGAAAAAATACTCGTTCTCATAACATAGAACATAATCATGTACCAGAAGCAGGACGTCCACAAATTATTACAGTTTGCAATAAAATAAATACTGGCTGCAGCTACTGACGAGAGACCATGAAAGGTTGTCAGAAATACGATCGTAGAGGCAGAGAAAATTAATCAATTACAATTGCCGAGTAATTTTGCATCGGAACAGGAAATGTTATACAAACGACGAAAAAATAAATCTGCTGTGCCAAAAATCATTGACGAATTTAATTTGTCCGACGATATGTTGAATACTTGCGCATGTATATCACATCGAAATCAAAATTAACCCAACAGAAAACGCGTCAGCCAATGACGATCACAGATATGTATACGGGAAAACGCATTCGACAAAATATCGATAGACATCGTAGATCAAGATCTTTTCACTAAATATTCTTTCATTCCCTTAATAACTGTACAGCGACACCCGAATGGCAATCGTAATTATTGTTCGAAATATCCGTTAGCAGATGTCAGGGATTAGGCGAGAGAAATCTTTCCTGATGTTTCCGAGCCTGAAAATGAGTTTCTCTTTCTTCTATCTGCACGTGCACAGCAGACCTCGTTGATGAAAACGTGGCCAGCCGTGTACTGATGCAGATCTGCGCGGCCGCCAGGTCAGCGCGGCCTGTGAAAAACTCATAAATTAGTGTCAGTAAAATGCGGGTAAGGTATCGTCCTTTTACCCTCGCCAAATAGGGCGGCGGTTTAAGCATCGACTCAGCTGAAATTTTCACAACCTTTCTTGCATTGGAAGAACTTGTCCTTGATCAAAGAATATTTTCTGTTGAGTATCTTTTTTATAACCTAAAAACCTAGCTATTGTTCATCAAAACTGAAAACATTCACTTCGAACGCCTGCCATTTCGACAAAAATCAAAATTCCGAAAAATCCTTTGTTCCAGGACAAGTTTAGACTATCAACTAAGGAAATATTTTTCGTACATGATTTGAGATAACCATGGTCCGAGTAGTGTGTTTTTTGGAAAGCCCTCAGAAAAACTGCCATAACTTACACACTTCTGCACATTTTTTAATAAAAAGCAAATATAACTAGTAATACGGGGCATGATCTTTCAAATAAAGGAACATAGGCTAAAAAAGATATTAAAAATTTCGAGGAAAAAATTCCTAAGGGACACCATTTTATTTAATTCCTGACTGAGCAAGAAGCGGCACATCTGCACGCCGCGTAATTGCAGACTAAATAAATCACGTATAAGAATTTATCTGGCGATTCGGCGCGCCTATGGCACTATTAACCCTTTGCAATCGAATGGCGACTCCGAGTCACCACTAAATATTGTTATATCGCATTCCAAAATAAATTTTGACATTGTTAAAGTTCATTCTATTTGAACGACTGTAAAAGCTGTAACTGTAAATCACGACTGTAAATCATACAAAATTAGACATAAAATGACTATTGGCTCCTTAAATCAATTGCTTTATCACCAGAAGGTGAACTCAGTCGAAAGTAATTATTTCGGCAGCTATCCGCGAGCCACTCTAACAGGTCTTTCCACCAAAGAAACCCCATCGGCGGCTCGAATGTAGTGGGCCGTTCCCTCCCCCTACGAACTTTGCAGTGGGTAGTGATTTCCTCGCCAAAAAGGGACACTGCCCAAAGACAAGCTGCCTGATTGGTCCAGGTTCAATCCACCCCCATGTATATTTTCCACATAAAAGCGCGCCACCGACCAAAAATCGTGTACACAGTTATCGACATTTAGTGTAATTTTCACGACGATAGAAATATCTCAGCCAGTAAAATGCCAATTCCACGTGGAAAGTACCAGGAAGAAGTACGTGGGCAGTTCTGTGGGCCGATGCATGGAGCCATACCGACTGATGATCCGCAAACATACGAGAAGTTAGTGAAACTGCTTTGTTATCTCCCGTCCACCAGGAAATTAATTTTTGTGTCAAACGAACATCGCCTCTGCCAGGATTGTTTTCGAAAGCTCGACCAAGAAGCCCAAGACCAGGGCCGTTATAAAGTAGGAGGTTGGCATTCAATTGGTTCACTGTATATTCGACACAAGGCAACACACTGTCATCGGTGCAACGCATGCATCGCCAGTGCACGATCAGCGTGGCAATGCCAGGAGTGTATACAAGTGCATTACGGATTGACTCTTGAGGATTGGGCGAAAATAGATAGAAATGTGCTCGTCAACGTAGTGCAACGGAGGTGACTCATGCAGCCAGCAGTTCAACCAATGGACGAACGTTGTGTAGTGATCCTCGAATTCGGAAAATTCTGCCAATCTGGCGGCTTGAAGAGGAGGGGTTTTGTGGGTATGCCGTGTTACCGGAGAGTCCCACACTGGCTGGGAGCGCATGTCGCCCTGCCGTAGTAAATAACGCATTCCCCTCCTTCTGAAAAAAAAAAAAAAAATAATAAAAGACCTCGGTGCTTCGGGTTACCATTGCGAAGGTTTGTGGACTGGCCGAAATCATTTTCACCATCGGGTTGCCATTTGTTAGGTCACTAGCTACTGTCACATTCACCACTGAGTAGTCATTATTGAATAGGAAAACCTTACTTTTCGATTATCGAAATGTTTTCGAGACGCCCCCAGGAATTATGCTATTAGGCGAGAAAATTACTTACGCAAAATCTGAAATTGATCGGACAATGGGAAGACACGCCGCATCGAATTTGAGAATTTTTTAATTTTTGTAATTTATTTTTCCCTATTATAATCTAATTTCTGCGCCATTTCGAATTCGTCTTATCACGCTCTATAAGAATATAGAAGAAAATATGATTGCGATAAGAAACATGCGATTTTGTAATTTCAAAAACTGATTTCGAATAAAAGAAGTTTGTTTTGCCAACTAATTTTATGAAAATATTTAGATATATGTATTTCATTTGAAGGGTATTATCTTTAAATATTAGAATACATAATATACTAGAAAGAAGTCATTCTCTACAGCTAGAATAATATCGTACCTTCTCTTATAAAATTATCCATTTTTTTGTGTATAATCTGTACGCGAATTAGAGAGAAATTACTGTACAATGTATTCGATACTACACACAACTTCGTAAATTTCTTTTCTTCCTCCCAAGAAAATCATCTTATTGTACAATGTATCAATTATTATTTCTAGGTGTACGGTTCAGTATAATGTAATAGGTATATTTCTCTAAGCGTCAAGTAAATTCAAAGATGCAATCAAATAGTTCGCTTTGAAGACGCAGCTGTTTCCGAACGCTTGAGATTCCGTTTCGATTCTACGACCACGTTACTCGGATTGCCGCATCCTTTAGGCAAATTAATCTTCATACCGCACTCCTGCTCACGTATATTCACGATCCTCGAAGCGAAGCCCATTTCAGCCGTCGGATTCGAGTTAAGTTCCGTTTCTCCGCGATCTCATCGCTCTTTTTATTCAGATCTGTTAGGTCCAACTTGTCCAGCGGGTTGCAGTTAGCATAACCCCGATCTCAATGCACCAACTGATACTTCACCACTCCTCTGTTTCTGGCAAGCTCTGCCCTCCTCGTGTGGACATTAATAGGTTCCAAATAGGGTTCTTCCTCCTCCTTCTTCAGCATAGGCGATGTGTCCACAGCATCCTTGAGACTCACGCTCACGTAGCCAGAGTCCGCAGCGGTTCCAGATGCGGTGGAATTCGCGCAATCGTGAGTCGATGTAGAAAGAACGGCGTGGTCCGGAGCAGAGAACATCGCCAGGTAATCTTGCTTCCCGCCCACTAGCAGAGCCCTGTTCACGTCGAGGTATGGGGCGTTTAATTCGATGTAGTGCTGAAATTACCAATTTTTCTTTCAATTCAGTCACGTACAGTTCTAATTTATTTATTTATTTACTCATTGGACGGGTCGTAGAGCCCTATTGGACAATATAAATAGTTAAGAAAATAACAATCCAACTTACCAAACTAAAATACGAACGTCTGATTTGAGTACCCGTTTACAATAAAGTGTTAACTTTGATTAGGTTACATTGGTGATTTTGAGATTTGATTGCCCACATTTATTGGCGGGGCCAGAAAATAAATCAATGTCGCCGCTTACTGAATTAACATAGTTACAAATTCTGGTAATAGCGTCAAAGAATCTAAGGTCAGCCTTGTAACCGTCAATTCTGAACAACGGAGATATTAACAGAGAGTTATTATCTTTCGAAATTATCGCGATCGAACATATTCTTTCTATACGATCACGGTCTCCAGGTACCCAGTGGATTATACGAAAACGTGTTCAAGTAAACCATTCGTTCCAAGATGATTCCATTGATCTGAGTATTTCGATCTGTATGTAGTGATAAGAAGATCACTCAACGAACTTACCGTTCTTACATTGTCCTCCAACAATTTTCCTACACTGTTGACTAGATCCGTGAAACTCGGCCGTAGAGAAGGCTCGGCCTTCCAACACTGACACATTATGTCGTATCTAGAGATGATAAATTGCAAAGCATGAGTTATCGATTACAAATTACAGTACACGTACGGTCGTCGTACGATTAACAACGCTGATACAGTTGACCTTGTCATTGGGAAGATTTGAAAATTTGCATTCGACATAACGCCCGCGGGTCTAGTATGTAAGCTTACGAGAAAGTTAGTTTAAGGGAAACCCGCGGCAGATTAGGCACGGTGAGGAGTTCGCGAAGCCTCTGCAAGCAACAGTTTCTGTCGACGGACGAACCCTAGATGACGTCTGGCAGCTCAAAGTTGTGCAGCTACTCGATGAAGCACATTAGTTGTCATATGTTTAGAAAGTCAGGCATCTTTAAACTGTTGCCTTTAACTTGCTTTCGAATATAACTGACAAGGCACAGTTCCGAATCTTTCCCAAATAAAAAATCGTGAGTGAACCTACACTTCGGGCGTGGCATATTCTGGCTGCTCCATTCTGTAACCCTCGATCAGCTTTTGGTACACTATCTCCGTTTCCATTCCAGGATACGGAGTCTCTGCCAATGTGAAGAACTCCCATAACACTATGCCGAACGACCAAATGTCCGATTGAGTGGAGAAAATTTGATCTCTCATAGTTTCGATGGCCAACCACTTAATGGGCAATGGACAGTCACTTTTCTTTTTGTAAATTTCTTCTTTGTACATGTTCTTGGCCAGACCAAAGTCGCATATCTTTACCACATTGTTATCGGCCAGCAGGACATTTCTAGCGGCCAGGTCACCGTGCAGTATCTGCAAATTCATTTTTACGAAACGGTGTATGCGATCACACATTTGTTCAGGAACTTATGTTCGATGCAAATGAAACTGTTTAAAAATCATAGTTTTCTGTTCAATTATTTTATATTTATATAAAATTACCAAGCACATGAAAACGTGAATAGAGTCTCGAAAATGATTGATATTTTACTTTTTCATTTGTCTATAAGAAATGTTTCGGTTGGAAAGAGAAGTTTTCTCTATAATCCTGCTTTGATAGAATTACGTGCGAGAAGAAAACGCAGGAACTCACTTTTCTCTGGCTGATATATTCCATTCCACGGGCTACTTGGAACGCCCAGGACAACAGATCCTGCGTGCAAATTGGTTTTAAGTTAGAGTCCTTGTAGTCTCCCCGACAGTTGGACCAACCAGGTTGAGTTGAAGCGCTATTAAGAACGGAATCACCTGCTGACATATCGACTCCCTGGGAATCTGTAGCTTGCGCGTGACACTGCACCGAATCAGATTCAGAATTGCGGTTGTTACTGAAACAAGATGACAATTCCGCAGATTTTACCCTATCGCGCAGACAGAGAAGAACAGAAAAGCGCGAGCACCGCAACCCGTTGCATGCACCAGTAGTTTCATCGTTTTAATTACCGGAAGCAAATAGTTGCATTTCGATGCATGAAACGATACTGTTACGTCCTTATTAATTTACTTATCCATTTGAGCAGTATGAATATGTGTTCGGCAGAATCGTTGACAGTGGGTTGTTACCGCATATATGGATATCCACATAACCATTTAATTTGGACGTAGAACGCTTATATGGCTTGTGATAAAACCAATCTGGATTATGAACACATATACAGGGTGTCCCAAAATTGTTGTACAAGCGAGAAATGAAGGGTTTCTGAGATTATTTGAAGTAACTTTTTCCTTAGCGAAAATGCAATCCGCGGCTTCGTTTACGATATATTAACGAAAAACGATATATTAACAGAAAGTGTAACGTTGGCCTGTGTGGAGTGGATAATTACAGACTCAAAGTAACTTTTACATTGTTACTGATATCTAAACGAAAACTTAAGAAAACATCGTATTTGCATATTTCTATTTTCTATTATTTCTGATATAGAAATATACAAATATAACGTTTCGTTAACTTCATTTTAAATACATAAGATGTTTCAGTTAAAGGAGGCCACCTACAGTGCTGTGAATAATTATAAACTAAAAGAGTAACTTCTACATTTTTAGTGATATTTAAACAAAAACGAAAAACAAGTTATAATTGTATATTTCTATTATCTATTAATTGTAATATAGAAATGTACAAACATGGCGTCTTGTTAAGTTTTCGTTTAAATATCACAAGAAATGTAAAAGTTACTTTGAGTTTATATTTATTCACATCACTGTATTGAACCCCCTGCTTCGAGATTTACCACACAAAACAAAGTTGTTAAATTTTCAATTCAAAGGGTATAATTTACTATTTTTTATATTATTATCTATGTTATTATTGTTTATGTTCATGTTATTATTGTTTAAAGAAATAAGTGGTTCTGTTAAGGTTTTTGCAGTTACTGGTCAAATTATTTCAGTTACAATAGTATATTTTGCAATGAAATTTCAGAATTAGTCCCCAGACTAATTGTATTTAATGTGATATCTAATCACAATTTTAAATCAGGTAAACAGCGCAACAATTCGTTCTTTAGAGGAAGGAAGGGACACCAGCTAACTTCTACATAACATTCTATAATTCAATAATCACAGAGTTATAGGAAGGAAAAATTACATCAACGAACCTGTTAGTGACGCATACACCGCCAATTTTCGTCAGCAAGCCGATGCTGAGATCTAATTTGCCAGACACTGGATCGATCTGATTGATAAAGCCGCTTCTATGCCTCAATAAGTAACTGTGCAAATTACCAAATCGGCAGAATTCAACGATGACCAACAATTCGTCTGGAGAATCAACAGAAATCACTTATAAACGATATTGATTATTGCAAAGAAAATACAGTGAACAGAGCTGAACAAAGTAATTTCTTGAACTTGCAAGCAACTTAGAGCGTCGAGCAACAAATTTTGTGAAAGCGAAATAAAATGGCTATAGGAACTAGCGAATAAAAAAAACTGTGTTCTTAAATGGTAATTAATAATTTTCACATGAATATATGTATATGCTTTGAAATTTGATGCTAATTTACATGAAAAATGATACTTTCGGTCCTATCTAATCCCTAAATTAATTAACGGATAGAGGACGCACGTTTCAAGATATTTTTTGTGCAGGCGCCAAGAAGGTTGACAACGTTCAGGTGTTTGCCAAGGTGTACCATGATCTTGAGTTCGCTGGCAAGTGCACAGATGTACACGAGATTGGGAGCACGGCGGACCATTTTCACAGCTACAGTAGTAATTGCCTCGCCTTCGCAAATGCCCAAACCTTCTGCTTTCAAGACTACGCCGAACGCGCCACTTCCCAAGTGTTTTCCTGTAAATTGTTGTCACATAGTCAATGCCGAAAATTATTAGCAAAATCTACTTCGTTCATCGAACATTTTCATTTGTTTTTCAATAGCCCGCAGATAATTCTTATAGATCAAACCTCGATCACAAATCCGGAAGGTATTTTTCTAATCACAGAAAAAAGATCGAATTTTCATGAGTACAAAATCTTTTCTGAGTCGACGGCGAATGATACGGTGGTAATTATTAATTACGATGATTATGTATACTTTCTCATTACAATAAAAGATTTTTGTATAACTATGGAACTGTTTGAACCTAACAACTTCGAAGTAAAAAGCAATTTAAGACACCAACTTTATCGAACTAATTCAACATTTTCTTTGTAAGTTGTAAGTATGAAAACGAACATTGGTATTCTCAGCAATAGAAGTGACTTTTTTCCAGCGGAAAGTCTCAAGAAACGATCTTGAATCGAATCTTACCTAATCTCAATCTTTCCTTTGGAAATTCCCATTTGTTGTCGTACGGGAGCAGATATGCCTGATCGTCTACCGTCAAGTCCGGATTCAAACTCTCGACGGCTCCCTCCTCGAAGTGCAAAAAGGCAGCTTCCAGTAATTTCCTTTTCTTCATCTGGAACATCATAGAAATTGGTGAAATTCTTATCTAGTCAAATGGCGCTGCGTAATAATACAAAAGTATAGTTACCCTATCACTATGGACTTTCAGAGCGACGTAGATCACCAGGATCAGAACGGTCACTGCTAACATGACAAGCAAAATGATCACACCGACAGGAATTCTGAACCCTGTTAATTAAAGCAAGCGTAAAATAAACATTTCATAAATCCGCGCCTCTTCAGTGCCCGATATAATAAATTACCTTTTATCATTATTTGTTGAAAAACTTCGACTTTTCCAATTCGATTCTCCGCTCGACACATATACTTGCCGCTGTCGATCTCCAATGGATATTCTATTTCAACTTTTTGGGAGTTGTTGGAAAACATGTGTTTTTCGTTGCTAATTAACAACCGTCTACCGTCCTGACAAAAGTATGTCGATTTTCAATAACTTGCTTCAAAACAAATGCCCGAGTATAGTATAATGATCAATTCGTGAGATAGTGAAATCGGGAAATAGTAAAATAATAAAGTAATAAAATAGTAAACTAGTAAAATAGTAAATAAAATATAAACCATAATATCGTGATCTTTATAATATAATATAATAATTTATATAATTATAATAATTATAATAAATTAAAAATTTATATTAATTAAATTTATATTTAAAAAATTTATATTAATTAAATTTATATTTAAAAAATTTATATTAAATTTATATTAAATTTATATGTCGATTTTCAATAACTTGCTTCAAAATAAATGCCCGAGCATAGTATAATGATCAATTCGTGAAATAGTGAAAAAAGAAAAATCGGGAATTAGTAAAATAATAAAGTAATAAAATAGTAAACCAGTAAAATAGTAAATAAAATATGAACCGTAATATCGAGATCTTTATAATATAATATAATAATTATAATAAATTAAAAATTTATATTAATTAAATTTATATTAAAAAAAATTTATATTAAATTTATATTAAAAATAATATATATTAAATTATAATAAATTATAATATAATAATTTTTAAGCGCTTACCTTAAACCAACTAATGCTCGGTTTAGGCTTACCATCCGCGAAACAGTAAAAATCTACCGCCTTGCGACCTCGTGTGTTAAGGTCGATGATTGTCTCGCCGTTCTTCAAATTGGTATCGGTAATAATAGGCGCTTGTGCAGCTAAAACGAAACTAATATTATACATATAACAGTACACTGTTCAATCTTTGTAGGAATTTGAATTTCCAATTACCCTGCACTTCCAAACGATATCCGGTGGATCGAGTCAAATTACCCGCGAACTTCACCCTACAGATATATTCCTGCGAGTCCTCTATTTTTACGTTGTGTATCTTCAAAATTGTTTTGTACGTGAACTGCGTTTTTCCCCGATCGATAGAGTATCTGTCTAATTGTTTAAATATATTATTTTCGGTTCGTTTAATTTCTCGTTGAACGTTATCGGTCTTTAAAATTTCTTGTAGAAAAGGAAACTCTTTAGCACGCATTTCTTAGCGTGTATATCGAAAGTACAATTACCAGATTGCACAATTGGACCATCTTCGCTGTGCCAATCAAAGTTGTCCGAATAATTCCGCATCGAAGCAGCGCAGATCAGCCCCCATTCGTCACCTTCTATCACTGGGTCCTTGGTAAGAATGATGCCGAATTCACCGACTTCATCTAAAATATTTTTAAACACACTATAGCATCCAAAAAAAAACGTGGTCAATAGGAGAATGTCCACGAGGTGGAAGAATTACGCGAACTTTCCGATAGCATAGTTAATGAGCATTCTAAAGGGACATATTATAACATAATTAATTAATCAAGTAAAAACTTATCTCATCTCTTAATACTTTCATAGCATTTTTGGATTAAATTCGCAGTCTAGTTATGATGCAAATGCGTTCTGGTTTGCTGATCGTAAACTATGAATCTCGTCCTGTTCATACCGGAAACAGACACGTTATTGGTGACAGTATCGCAGCCAGCACTGTTGCACGCCTCGCAAGTAAGCTCACCAGACATTTCAATCACCGTCCATATTGTAGAGACCAGCTGAATCACGGTACCCTCTTCTTTGGAATTCTGTACGAATGTCCCATGATTTAATTAATCGGTGGCAATCGGTGGTACGAGTTTACATGGACTTCAATCAACGTTAAACCATCGAGTCCATGAGTTCACGTTCATGGAAAATGAGGGAATCAATATCTTCATTCAAACATACATGGTGTAAAGCGTATATGTATATTGGGTTGGCAGGAAAGTAATTTCGATATTTCAATGTGAAATAAAACTCAACTTTTTTTATACAGAAAATGAACTTTAATCAGTCAAATATTTTCCATTCTGTTCGATGACCTTTTGCCATCTTTCTGGTGATTTCATGTTTCCGCACTCATAAAACTTCTGGTCCTTATTAGTAAAAAACTCAATCAAGTGTGATTTGAGGCTATCGTTATTATTGAAATTTTTACCATTTAAAAAGTTTCGTAAACTTCTAAATAAATGATCATCCGATGGTGCAAGATCAGGGCTATATGGAGAATGCGACATCACTTCCCAATTAAACTCTAATAATTTTCTACGTGTTGCTAAAGATGTGTGAGGCCTCGCATCGTCGCGGTGGAACACGATTCCTTTGCGATTTACCAATTCTGCCCTTTTCACTTTGATTGCTTCCTCCAATTTCATAAGTTGCTGGCAGTAAACATCCGAGTTGATCGTTTGGTTGCTTGGAAGCAGCTCAAAATACACAACACTTTTCTAGTCCCACCAAATTGACAGCACGATCTTTTTCTGTTGTGATTCAGATTTCGATATGGTTTGTGTTGGTTCATCACGCTTAGACCATGACCTTTCTCGATTAATGTTATTGTAAACGATCCATTTCTCATCACCGGTGATAATTCGTTTGAAAAAAGGGTCGATCGCATTACGTTTAAAATGCGTATCGCAAATACCGATTCGTTGCGTTAAGTGAATTTCTTTCAATTCATACGGAATCCAAACATCGAGGTTCTTAACAAGTCCAAGACATCTTATATGATATTCAGTTGTTGCGTACGATACATTTAACCTTTTTGCAATCTCTCGTACAGTTATACGACGATTCGATTCAATTGTGGCTTTGATTTTGTCATCATCAACTTCAGAACGTCGACCAGTACTTTGGTCATCTTCAAGTGAAAAATCTTCAGAACGAAATTTGTTGAACCAATTCTGACATGTGTGTTCTGTTAAGTAATCGACGCCATAAACTTCACATATCTCTTTGTGAGCCTCGGCCACTTTCTTACCTTTATGAGAATAAAAAAGTAAAATGTGTCGAAAATGTTCATTTTTGCACATTTTTGCACATGTTAAAATTGACAAGAAACTATCAGATGTAAACAAAACTGCACGGAATTTGTTTCTATAGCAACCGAAACGTGTCAACTACCAAAGCTGAAGACAAAAAATTGTAACTTTTAAAATTAATTATATATAATTATAATTTTATATTTATATTATATATAATTATAATTTTATATTTATATTATATATAATTATAATTTTTAAAATTATAACAAAAGAATGACAATGCAAACATAAGGCTATCTATTAATGCAAACCGAAATTACTTTCTTGCGAAACCAATACAATCAGTGACGATACGTTATCGGAGTTTGGTGTTAAAAACATTGCGTACCGTTAAGTACTCGAGGGTGCCATCGTCGCAAGAAGGATAATTGGGACACTTGCGGTAACTCCAGGTAATATTCGGCTTCGGGAACGCTTCAACATGGCATTCTAGCTTTGTCACCTGATTAGGGAAGTAATACGTATTCGGTTTGCTCATGTACAATTTTGGTCTAGCTAGAAGATTCATCTTCGATTAGACCGGACAATCACAGATTAACATTCATCACATTTTGTTTCTGAACGACGAAAATAACGTACCTATTACGTCCAACACAAAGTTCAATGTTTCCTTTTTATAGCTATTGCTGGCTTGGATGGAATATGTTCCCATGTCATTTAAATCCAAACTATCGATTTCCAATATCGACTTATACAATGTAACGACAAATGGATATTTGGATTTCTGAGGTATCAACAAACTCGTCATTTCGTTGCCATACGTATTCAACCTGCAAAATAAAACTTTGGATGTCGAGACGTCGAAGAAATGATAACTGGACTGCAAATCCTTGTGCAATGTGATCATCTTCAGCTTCCATTGGGAAAAAGCAGGGACTGCTGGAAAATGATGCAATCAAGTTCTCAAAATCTTCAGTTTCCTTTATCCGTTTGAAGAGACCACAATCGAAAATTGGTTATTTAAATCTGTGATGCTATTAAATGTCCATAGAAATGACGCAGAGTACAGTAATGTCTCTCTAATTGACGCTCAGATTGTCCACAAAAATGGACAATTTTGGAAGACAAGATACGATTGTTCGAGCCTTGTTGCTCATTTTGTATGATTATCGATTGTCAACAACTATAAAAACGAGTTGCAAGGTTCGAATAATCGTGTCTCCTCTTCCCAAATTGTCCATTTCTGTGCAGAATCTGTGAGCGTCAGTAAGGGAGACATTACTATAGTTTAGAAATATAATATATGTATACGTGTTCGAGTTTATTTATTCTGTTGCTAGTGGTTCGATTGAAAACTTTTCGAGATAAAATGACATGGTTTAAGGAGAGCTTTAAGATGATCGTACGAAATTTTTTGATAATCTTTTTTTCGCGGAGATATCATGATTTTTTAAAGGTAAACCTATAGTTTCTTCGTATACGTTCCGAAAAAAGCTATATGTTATGATGCTTGCCGAATTCGGTTCAGCATCCCCTAATCGATGGGCGCAATAAAATTGTAGATCGGCCTATAAAAAACTAAAGGTGACTTTAACAATACCGGAAAAAAATACTAACAAAAAGTTTGATGCCACCATCTCAAAGCTCTGCTTGAACCTCTGTTTTTAGGTGAACAGAATAAATTGAGCTGATCACGTTGCGCGGTTCATCCCGTAGAATGTGATGTTATTTAAACAGTTCCGAGATACCATTGCACATCAGGCGGAGGATACGCGTCTACGTCGACAACCCACTGCAGTGGATCACCCTCATGACGTGTATAATATCTGTTGGGATCCCAAGATGTTATCTTCATGAATGGAGGGGGCCGTTCTAAACATTCGATAAGCAGAAACTGTGCTGGATGATGCTGGTTTTATACAAAGCGCATCTAAAACGCGTTATCTTTATGTACTGGGTTGGAAAGAAAGTAATCTCGCTTTGCATCAATAGATAGCGTGTTATGTTTGCATTGTCATTCTTTTGTTAAGGTTAAATTCTGTTGTCGTCAGTTTTGGTAGTTGACACGTTTAGGTTACTGTAGAAATAAATTCCGCGTAGTTTTGTTTACGACTGATAGTTTCTTGTCAATTTTAACATGTGCAAAAATGTGCAAAAATGAACATTTTCGACACATTTTACTTTTTTATTTTCATAAAGGTAAGAAAGTGGCCGAGGCTCACAAAGAGATATGTGAAGTTTATGGCGTCGATTACTTAACAGAACACACATGTCAGAATTGGTTCAACAAATTTCGTTCTGAAGATTTTTCACTTGAAGATGACCAAAGTACTGGTCGACGTTCTGAAGTTGATGATGACAAAATCAAAGCCACAATTGAATCGAATCGTCGTATAACTGTACGAGAGATTGCAAAAAGGTTAAATGTATCGCACGCAACAACTGAATGTCATATAAGATGTCTTGGACTTGTTAAGAACCTCGATGTTTGGATTCCGCATGAATTGAAAGAAATTCACTTAACACAACGAATCGGTATTTGCGATACGTATTTTAAACGTAATGCGATCGACCCTTTTTTCAAACGAATTATCACCGGTGATGAGAAATGGATCGTTTACAATAACATTAATCGAGAAAGGTCATGGTCTAAGCGTGATGAACCAACACAAACCATATCGAAATCTGAATCACAACAGAAAAAGATCGTGCTGTCAATTTGGTGGGACTAGAAAGGTGTTGTGTATTTTGAGCTGCTTCCAAGCAACCAAACGATCAACTCGGATGTTTACTGCCAGCAACTTATGAAATTGGAGGAAGCAATCAAAATGAAAAGGCCAGAATTGGTAAATCGCAAAGGAATCGTGTTCCACCACGACAATGCGAGACCTCATACATCATTAGCAACACGTACAGAATTATTGGAGTTTGGTTGGGAAGTGATGTCACATCTTCCATATAGCTCCGATCTTGCACCATCGGATGGTCATTTATTTCGAAGTTCACAAAACTTTATAAACGATAAAAATTTCAATAATAACGATAGCCTCAAATCGCACTTGATTGAACTTTTTACTAGTTAGGACCAGAAGTCTTATGAGTGCGGAAACATGAAGTCACCAGAAAGATTACAAAAGGTCATCGAACAGAATGGAAAATATTTGACTGATTAAAGTTGATTTCTTGTATAGACAAAGTTGAGTGTTATTTCACATTGAAATACCGAAATTACTTTCCTGATAACCCAATATATGAGCCGTTTATTTTGAAAGTGGCATAAGTCACTTTGTTTTTAAGTCGATATATTTAACGGTTTGCGTTTTAATACGTTTAAAAATATGGATGCTTACTTTCGAGAAGATTTACTTGTATTTGTTATCTCAGGATATTTATTATTATTATTATATTATATTATATTATATATTATATTATATTATATTATATTATATTATATTATATTATATTATATTATATTATATTATATTATATTATATTATATTATATTATATTATATTATATTATATTATATTATATTATATTATATTATATTATATTATATTATATTATATTATATTATATTATATTATATTATATTATATTATATTATATTATATTATATTTTATTATATTATATTATATTATATTATATTATATTTATTATTATTATTGATATCTCAGGATATTTTTCTCAGTATAAATAATTTCGTATAAACATTAAAAAATCACCACTTTTCATTACGGTAAAGTGACTTATGCCACTTTCAAAATAAACGGCTCATATACAAGTTATTTAGATTTATGTTATCATTATTATGGTCATATTTCACAGAGAACATTATGATCGTACATACCATGGACCTGGACATACGTCTGCGAATGCTTCTCATACACCCACTCCTCTGCTCTGCACTCGTAAATACCTTCGTCCTCATAGGTTACATTTGTGACCCTCAATAAGGCCATCTTTCCAATCGTGTCATCATTCATATTCCGTGTTTCGTTCCAGGTAGTCACCCTGCCGCTCTGAAATATCAAATTGTTGTTTCGAATTCAACTCGGACCGGCGTGGATGGCGCGAATGAAACTCTTATATGCGATGGTAAATACTAGATGCTTCGGACGCCAAACTGGATGGTTGTAGTCTTTGTACTGCGCTAGATATATGGCACACTCTAGGAACAGAGTGTTGCCCTGTATTTCGTGCCGCAAAGTATTATTGACAATTGTTGGTTGGAGCAGTATATTGTCCGCTAATTCTATAGTGAGAAAAATGTACCTTTGTTATTCAGTGTTCTTCATTAATAGATCAAGTATTTCTATTTCATTTGATTTCTTAGATCAAGAAAGTAACTTTTCTTTCGCTCATAATTTTACTAAGGTCAAGATGGCGAAACGATTATTAAATAAAAAATAAAAGTACGTCTTCCACATATGGAAATCTTGTGAAGAAGGTTTCGTAAAGGTACACTGTGAGAGAAATATCATGCAACGAATGTACTCACTGGTCACGATTACATCGTACGAGACCTTTTGATCAGGACCTATGGTGCATACGTAAAACTCATCCTGACAGACTTTCTTAAGTGTAAATCCGATTTTTGGATCGAAAGTGTATTGTACTATGTCACCGTCCTGCAGAATGTATTTTATTAAATGACTTTCTCGCACATTAAGTCTACGTATTATCGTGAAGCCTACGCAATTATGCCTGAACCACTTAACTTTGTACGTGATCAAAACAAAGCAATGCCAATCTTTTTCTTGACAGATTTGTCAAATTTCTCATCAATTTTCTTGCAAGTCTGTCAAATAATCTACGTAGGATAGCAGAGCCGGTTTCTATGGTGTGACCAAAGTACCGTGCCTATGGGTTGTTTTCGAGTTTAATTAACGTTCTATTGATCGGGAAAGACATTTTAAATATTTGCATTCAAAAGTAATCAAAATAAATGTCGAGTTACTTACGCCCGAAAACAAAGCAAAAGCACAGTAATTGGTCACCATACAATAACCAGCTCCACAACCCCATTCAAATCCACAATAAATTTTTTGCAACTTCGCCAATTATACCTACTCCATCGAATTTGGTAAGCATGACTTTCGCTGTCGGCGACGTTGGTCTACATGGTATAACAATGTTTTTGCATATCGTTGTCACTAATTTATGGATAGTTGCTTGTTCCACAAACCGAACTGTTTTAGCTGAAACATAATTACTATTAAACATAATTAATAATCATTTGCAAAGATCACCGCAGATTTAGTCCACTACACTGTGCACTCGCCATAATTAGTACTTTGAGGGCTCTCCCTTGTTCGACACTGAGATATCGGACAATTTTTGCATGAACATTTACAATTTAATAGAAATCTGAAGCACACTTACACTCAACGTAGACATAAACCAAGCTGATTTCAGGGTCGGAATAATTATGTCTGGTGGTCAGGATAGGGTGATACGAGCAACCGTACCAACCAGTGTCCCCAAAGACTGTATTCGGTCGACGAAAATCGTACCAGTAGCTCCCACATTCATCTTGGATTTTGTTTATTTCGACAGGTGATGTATAATATTCGAGTGTACTAGACTGTTTTCAAAGAATATGTTGCAATCATTTCACCTTTACTTTGCAAACTTTAACTTAAAATGATACTCTGTAAAATTATATTATGTTATTACTTCATCACTCACATGATACGATAGGTTGGTGGGATACGTGAAGAAGATGTCCGAGTTGCCGGAGCAATTCAGCAGCAGAGGCTCGCCTTCTTTTATGAAAATCTGGTCAGTTGTCAATGATATATTCGGTTTTAGAGCTGTTGAACCTGGGGGAAGAACATAAAGATACGTATTTGATCAATAACAAAACGTAATTAATTGCCACAATGCATCTAATAAATAAATATAATAAATATAAATAAATAATAATAATAAAATATATATATATATATATATATATATATGTATATAATATAATATATAATATATATATATATATATAATAATATAAAATAATAATAAAATAATAATAAATATAAATAAATAATCTAATAAATATGATTCGATTGAGACGATGTTTATAGATACGTTTACTTACTTCAATCCAAACCTAGAGATCGAAGTGAATATTATATACTGTAAGAGAATAGCAATAATAATGGTAATAGTAGTGATAATGACAATAACAACGAAACTTTAGTTCAAAATGTTTGCATACATAAATTCGTGGATCCGTTTGGACCCAATCCTGGTACTTTGCGTGAACGCCCGATCACCCTCACGCCGCGAGGGTTAATTATTCTCAACCAATCGAGGAAGACAATTTTCGCTTCTTGTATCGCTTTGCTACATTTCATTCGTTGACTTTGTTAACAGGAGTTTGGAATTTTCTTTCGATTTAGAAAAATGAAGAACGCTCTTATCTGGTAGATTATCTATGAAATTTTCACGAGAAATCTGACCCTCTGTTGCAGTTCAAGGGGTTACAATGTAATCGATAATAAAATCTTATGAAAAATGTTCAAAACTTTTAACTCGTCATCTAGCAAATTATTGCTTCTAACGTCGGAAAAATATTCAAGTTGTTCCGTTAAATTTCAGGGGAGGGAGGGTTAAACTTCAATGTAATTCAAATGTCTTTCAGAACCATCGTATGCTTGTCCGTGCATAGATTATTATTCGACAACATTGTTCAATTCATGCAAATGCGAGACACATGCCCTCACATGTGCAATATTAACAGGAAACCCGATCATCACACGAGGAAGCTGCGGTAAAAAGCGGCCGACCGGCAAAGCTAGCGGAAGAACGTGTGATCTCATCGAGATAAGTTACGCGATGCACAGAAATTGCAATGGAAATAATATTTAATTTTCCACATAGTTGTTTAGACGAACACAGGTATGCAACATCGCACGAGTGTCACCCAAAACTTCGAACTACCGATCGAAAATCCGAGTCACGTCACCTTTGTGATACTTTCAACGTTAAAAGTAGGACCGAAGGGCGCATAAATCGCGCAGAAACATTAGTAACGGAGTAGCTAATTCGCGCTCGGATTACGCACAAAAATGGACAATTTAGGAAGAGGGGATTTTTATAGTTACCGATTGTCAACAATTACAAAAACGAGCCGCAAGGCTCGAATAATCGTATCTCCTCTTCGCGAATTGTCCATTTTCGTGCACAATCTGACCGCGAATTGGGGAGAATTTACTGTACTTGCTGGCCGAACGCTTCGTGGACCACGGAAAAAGTTGCAGTTACCTCTGCACAGGTATGAAAGAAGAACGACGGTAAAGATGAATCGTCGACGAGGGCCTAGCATTCTCCCCTGGTTCTTTTCTTGATGCTTCTTGGATTCTATCTATGACTGAGCTTGAACTGGCTTCTAGGAGCAGGTCACTCGTCGACAAGGATTGCGGCTACACTGTGCCGTCTTAGCTGAACGAATGATACTTTTCAAGATCTCCCCTAGACCACGACTTATCGACGGCGATGTCATCTTAATCATAGCTCATTTTTATCTCATACTAAGTGCGAAGCTAACCGCAACTACCGTTATCTCTGTAATCCACTGAGGTTCGGCGGTTGGTGGTGTCTTTCCTTAACCCTTAGCGCTCCGAAGGCTCCGCTACGGAGACATTTGTCATTTGTTCCGTAACTCCGAAAGCTCCGCTGCGGAGCGAAATGTTTTTAGCACACGTTATCGTCGGCGTTAGCAATTGTTATCTGTAGTTAAAACGTGCTAAGTCTGTACCGTTACGATTAAACCATTTTTTGAGCTTTTCTATGGTCAGCAACATGGAGAAAAATAAATATTACGATGAGAATTTAGAGCCGAGCGATACCGAAGACGTATTCGATTTTGAAGAGTTAAAAGACATTGTGGAAGACAACGTTGGTTATGATTCTGACACTTCGAGTAGTAGCAGCGAAATTATACTACCAAAGAGACGAAGAATGAGAATTATTGAAAGTGAAAGCGAAGATTCGTTGCAAGACTTGGATGAATGGCGTGATGTTACGGAAGAATTACATGTTCCAGACAGAATACCTTTTAGTGTATTGCCACAGGTCGTTGGACCACAGGTTCCTACAAACATTGAACAGCCGATACAATATTTTAAATTATTTTTCACGGACGAATTGGTAAATGAAATTATAAAGGAAACCAACGATTACGCAGAAAATGTTCTGAACTTGTAAGAAATATCTGGTAACTCTATTTGGCAAAGTGAATACTGTGACACTGGTTCAAGTAAACTCAGAATGCACATGGGAGATTGTTACCAAAGATATCGCACCATGGCGAATTAGAAAATTTAAAATTTATCTTTTATTTACAATAGGGAAATGTATATTTATAAAATAAATAAGATCAAATGCATTCACAAGGACGTGTAATCTTTTCCGCTGAAAATAAGACTTCCTTTATCTCAGGCGCTCCGCTCCAAAAATGTGCCGGAGTTGCTGGTAGGCGGTATTCGAGAAACGCGCGGAGCGCTAAGGGTTAAAATATGGTCTGAATTAATAACTTCGTCCGATTTTCATGACAGTCGGCACTCGTGTGGTTTTCAGGTTGCTGATCATGTACATATATGTTATAAAAAGTGTAAAATTCAAGATTGGAAATCTGACGCCACTCTGACATAAGCACTGTTTTTTATTTATCTGTTGTGGATATCAATAGTTCTCGAATATTTTACTAAAATTATATAATTTGAATGCAACATTTAATATGGCTGTCTTAATTCCAATTTATAATACATATTTTCTCGATATATAATATTTATAATATGTTGTAATATTTATAATGCTTATAATATTTTATACGTTTTTTATACGATTTATAATATTTTATACGTTCTTGATCAGTGTCTCTATCTCGGTGGAGTGTTGGCATTTGTAAAATGCACGATTATTAAAGGCACGATTATAAAAATTGAAAGATACGTAAACATCTGCGGTATAGTGACGAAAGAGTACATTGAAATGCATTCAGTTCATGTTACAATTTTCTTCCTTCTGACCGAAACGTAAACATATATTATATGATAAATATAATATAAATATAATATAAATATAATATAGGATAAAATATGGAAATAATAATAAGTACAGAAAGAAAATGCCGTATTGTATTTATGAGACCCACAGTCAGTACAAAAAGGGGGGCTACGTACCGAAAACTGATTAAAAACAAACATTTCTTTAAAATTCCATATAAACAACTTAACTTTTATTAAAAACATAAATATATGTACAATACAAAACGAAAAAAAATATACATTACTTTCATTCAATATGTAACCTTAATTTAATAAATTTCTTCCTCGTCACTACTCTGTAGAATGAAACGAGAACGCTTTTTTCGGTTGAACAATGTCACCTTCACTTTCTGAATCTCCTTCTTCATCCAGACTTTTTGCACCTTCCATCCTCTTCAAAAAACCTGCAATTTTGATTTGTTTGCTGGTTCTTACAAGGTCATTGTTGATTTCATAATATCAAAATACACAATTTCGCAGCTCCTTTCTGAATTTTCGATTTCTTTCAGCGGAAGGGTATATATTTATATATCCTTGATTATAATAATTATATTTTCATGTAAAGGCACTATAGTTCATTTTAAGATAATTTAGTTTTTAAATATGTCAAACAAATATCATGCTATCCAGAGCCGTAGAAGTACAGTGTCGTAAAAAAGTTTTAACAATTTTTTATCGCGTTAGAGCGAAACAGTGCTACAGTTTGCAGTGATATACGAGGATTTCCACAATTTATCCTATTATGTCAGGGCGAAACCGTGTTGTAAGAGATCTACCTGTATAATGTATACAGTAAAATATAACAAGTACATTTTTCTCCAAGCGCCACGCAAATTCAAACGCAGAAATGTGATTCCAACTAGACAGTACTCTCACAATCGATAGACACTTTTAAGTGTATTGCTTCTCAGAAGCAATAGTTTCCGAACCTTCTTGATCTACGCATATTCACGTAATCGTCCCGAGTGCTTAAGACTGTCGGAGCGAAGCCCACCTCGAAAATCGGATTCCGGTTGAAACCCGTCCTCACCCCAACCTCGTAACTTTTTTAATTCAAATCTGTCAATTCCAAGTTATCTGGAACTTCGATCTAGATGCATTATCGATTCATCACCACTCCTCTGTTCCTGGCAAGCTTTGCCCTCAGCTCGTGGACATTGATAGGTTCCAAATAGGGTTCTTCCTCCTCCTCCTTCAGTATAGGCGATGCGTCCACAGCATCCTTGAGACTCATGCTCAAGAAGTCAGAGCTCGCCGTGGTTCCAGATGCGGGGGAATTCGCGCAATCGTGAGTCGATGTAGAAAGAACGGCGTGGTCCGGAGCAGAGAACATCGCCAGGTAATCTTGCTTCCCGTCATCCAACAGAGCTCTGTTCACGTCGAGGTATGGCACGTTTAATTCGATGTAGTGCTAAAATTACCAATTTTTCTTTCAATTCAGTCACGTACAGTTCTAATTTATTTATTTATTTACTCATTGGACGGGTCGTAGAGTCCTATTGAACAACATAAATAGTTAAGAAAATAACAATCCAACTTACCAAACTAAAATACGAACGTCTGATTTGAGTACCCGTTTACAATAAAGTGTTAACTTTGATTAGGTTACATTGGTGATTTTGAGATTTGATTGCCCACATTTATTGGCGGAGCCAGAAAATAAATCAATGTCGCCGCTTACTGAATTAACATAGTTACAAATTCTGGTAATAGCGTCAAAGAATCTAAGGTCAGCCTTGTAACCGTCAATTCTGAACAACGGAGATATTAACAGAGAGTTATTATCTTTCGAAATTATCGCGATCGAACATATTCTTTCTATACGATCACGGTCTCCAGGTACCCAGTGGATTATACGAAAACGTGTTCAAGTAAACCATTCGTTCCAAGATGATTCCATTGATCTGAGTATTTCGATCTGTATGTAGTGATAAGAAGATCACTCAACGAACTTACCGTTCTTACATTGTCCTCCAACAATTTTCCTACACTGTTGACTAGATCCGTGAAACTCGGCCGTAGAGAAGGCTCGGCCTTCCAACACTGACACATTATGTCGTACCTAGAGATGATAAATTGCAAAGCATGAGTTATCGATTACAAATTACAGTACACGTACGGTCGTCGTACGATTAACAACGCTGATACAGTTGACCTTGTCATTGGGAAGATTTGAAAATTTGCATTCAACATAACGCCCGCGGGTCTAGTATGTAAGCTTACGAGAAAGTTAGTTTAAGGGAAACCCGCGGCAGATTAGGCACGGTGAGGAGTTCGCGAAGCCTCTGCAAGCAACAGTTTCTGTCGACGGACGAACCCTAGATGACGTCTGGCAGCTCAAAGTTGTGCAGCTACTCGATGAAGCACATTAGTTGTCATATGTTTAGAAAGTCAGGCATCTTTAAACTGTTGCCTTTAACTTGCTTTCGAATATAACTGACAAGGCACAGTTCCAAATCTTTCCCAAATAAAAAATTGTGAGTGAACCTACACTTCGGGCGTGGCATATTCTGGCTGCTCCATTCTGTAACCCTCGATCAGCTTTCGGTACACTATCTCCGTTTCCATTCCAGGATACGGAGTCTCTGCCAATGTGAAGAACTCCCATAGCACAATGCCGAACGACCAAATGTCCGATTGAGTGGAGAAAATTCGATCTCTCATAGTTTCGATGGACAACCATTTAATGGGCAATGGACAGTCACTTTTCTTTTCGTAAATTTCTTCTTTGTACATGCTCTTGGCCAGGCCGAAGTCGCATATCTTCACTACATTGTCATCGGCCAGCAGGATATTTCTAGCGGCCAGGTCACCGTGCAGTATCTGCATATTCATTTATAAGAAACGGTACATGAGATGAGACATTTGTTCAGAAACTTATGTTCAATCCAATTGAATTCTTTCTTTTTTTTAATCATACTTCTCTGTTCAATTATCGTATAAATAGTCTGCGGGCTTTACGATAATTTGTGCTAAGTACGTATATAAAATTGCCAAGCTCAAGAAAACGTGAATAGTGTAAAAAATGTGACATTTTCGTTTTCTTTCGACGATAACAAATGTTTCGATTGGAAAGAGAAACTTTCTGTTTAATTTTGCCCTGATAGAATTATCTGCCGGAAGAAGTCGCAGAAACTCACCCTTCTCTGGCTGAGATATTCCATTCCACGAGCTACTTGGAACGCCCAGGACAACAGATCCTCCGTGTAAATTGGTTTTAAATAAGAGTCCTTGTAGTCTCCCCGACAGTCAGACCATCCAGATTGGGTGGAATCGCTATTAATTACTGGATGATCTGCAGACATACCGACTCCTAGGGAATTTTTAATTGCGGCCTGGCAGTGCACCGAATCAGAGTCCGAATTGCGGTTGTTACTGACAGAAAGTGACGATTTCACAGATTTTACCCTGTAGCGAGCAAACAGAAGAGAATAGGAAAACGTCAACACTTGAACCCTTCGCATGCACTAGTAGTTTCATCGTGTTAATTACCGGAGCCAAATAGTTGCATTTCGATGCATGAATTTAGTTAAGTGCATTTAATGTGATTGCGAATATCTAGTCATAATTTTAAATCTGTTAAATTGTGCAACAATTTGTTCTTTAGATGAAGAAAAGGACAATCTAAGTTAATCTACATTACATTTTATGAGTCGACAATGACAGTGTTATTTGCTAAACACCGAGTGTTCATTTACAACTACGTAAGATGTATTTCTCACCATAGTGTTGTTAACAAGTAAAAGGAAGCACGAGGAAAAAATTATAGCAACGAACCTGTTAGTGGTGCAGACATCGCCAGTTTGCTTCAGTAGGTCGAGGCCGATGCTGAGATCTAATATGCCAGTTGTTGGATCGATCTGATTGACAAAGTTGCTTCTGTGCTTCAACAAGTAATTGTGCAAATTTCCAAATCGACAGAATTCCACGATCACTAACAATTCATCTGGAGATGCAACAGGAATCACTTAAATACAGTTGAAATTTACTTACGCGATAAGCCTACAAGCTAACAATATAATGAATGACTTTGATTGTTGTAAAGAACGAAATATTTTTATGAAAATTGAAGAAAATTGAACAAACGAAATCCTGAATTTGCAAATAATTGACATCTTTACAAACAGCTTCGAACAACGAATTTTTTTATGAAAGCTAAATAATTTACAATAAATAAAGAATAAGGAAATGTATCTTTAAGTGGTAATTAAAACTTGGTCCAAGCATACTGTAAATTAATTAATGGCTGGTAAACGTACATACGTTTCAAGATATTTTTTGTGTAAGCACCAAGAAGGTTGACTACGTTCAGATGTTTGCCGAGATGTACCATGATCTTGAGTTCGCTGGCAAGTGCACAGGTATAGAAAATATTAGGAGCACCGCGGACCATTTTCACCGCTACAGTAGTAGTTGCCTCGCCTTCGCAAATGCCCACAGCTTTCGCTTTTACGACTACACCGAACGCGCCGCTTCCTATTTGTTTTCCTGTAAGTCGAGACTACATTGTTATTAACGAGAATTATTAGCAAAACCTACTCGGTCTAATCAACATTTTCATTCGCCTTTCATCGGGCAGCGGATGATCTCGAACATTCCTGAACCTTTTAGGAAGTTAATTTTAGTGACTTATTTCCTGCGACGAGAAACACAAGACAATGGTGATCGCCGAGAACCGTCCGATCGCTGCATATGAGCCGTTTATTTTGAAAGTGGCATAAGTCACTTTACCGTAATGAAAAGTGGTGATTTTTTAATGTTTGATGGTAATGTCTGATGGTACATTTGTGTACAACACTCCAACCATTTGCACAAGTTCAAAAAATATTTAAACATACTAACTTCATCGGACCAGTTCTGATTTACTTTGGAAAGTATACCGTCAAAGGACGAATTTCAATTGTATACTCAGCAATAGAAGGAACGTTTACCCAACGCAAAAACTATCGAGAAAAGTTTTCTAATCGAAGCGTACCTAATTTCAGCTTTTCTTTGGGAAATTCCCATTTCTTATCATAAGGGAGAAGATCTGCCTGATCGTCTACTGTCAAGTCCGGATTCAAACTCCCGACAGCTCCCTCCTCGAAGTGCATCAGACCAGCCTTCGTTAATTCCTTTCTCATTATCTGCAACACGATTAAAATTGGTGAAATTGTTCTGCGATCAAATGGCACACCACAAACCGCAGTTACCTTATCACGGCGAATCTTGACGGCGAAGTAGATCACCAGGATCAAAACGACCACCGCTAACACGACAAGTAAAATGTTCTGAACCGTGAATATTCTGAGCCCTGTTAATTAAAAAAAAGGTTCGAGTGTAATTTCTCACTCCTGCGCGTATCTACATTGCTCAATTTAACCTTTTAGGCACGACGCGCCACTATAGTGGCTTCCGCGGATGTCATCTCTCTGAACGACGCACCACTATAGTTAGCTTACTTTAGTAGCTCACTCGGTCATCGTTTGAATCAAATAATCGTCTTCATATGCATTGTTTCACACTTCTTTTGTCTTCACATCGATTTACAACAGTCTACAGGGTGTCCCAAAAATGTCTCGCAATCCGGAAATGGCGGGTTCCTCGGTTCATTTGAAGCAACTTCTTCCTTTACAAAAATGTTCTCCGAGGCACCGTTAACGAGTTATTAACGAAAAACAGTGACCAATAAGAATCGAGTACGGCTGACGCGAGGCGGCCCAGCCAACCAGCGCGCGAAGCCCAGTTCCGCTCATTGGCTCGATCGCCTCGCGCCAGCTAAGCTCGCCTCTTATTGGTCACTGTTTTTCGTTAATAACTCGTTAACGGTGCCTCGGAGAATATTTTTGTAAAGGAAAAAGTTGCTTCAAATGGCCTGAGGAACCCGCCACTTTCGGATTGCGAGACATTTGTGGGACATCCTGTATATACAGTATCAAACTCTGTACAGTACACATCGGACTCTGCCGTCCAGAGAAATAGCCTCGCGCAGAATTTAGCCGTACCTAAAAGGTTAACGAATCACCTTTTATCGTTATTCGTTGAGAAGCTTCTACTTTCCCAAATCGATTCGCCGCTCGACACGTGTACTCGCCGCTGTGCACTTCCGATGGATGATTCAGTTCAAGTTTTTGAGAGTTATCGGAAAACTTGTATTTTTCGTTACCGACTACCAACTGTGTACCGTCCTGCCAAAATAACGACGATACTCGATAAATCGCATCGAAATAAATTTCCGAATATGGTGAAACAGTACAATAGTGAATAAAACCTGAACAGTAAAATATTGCCCCGATTTAGAAATTGAACACGAACTCCTTAATCGATTACCTTAAACCAAGTGACGCTTGGCTTCGGCATACCATCCGCAAAACAGTGAAACTCTACTGTCTCGCTACCTCCGGTGGTGACGTCGATGTTTATTTCGTCTTTCTTCAAGTTCGTATCGGTAATAATAGGCACTCGTGTACCTGAAACGAGAATAATATTATCCAACAATACATCATTCAACCTCCGCACTTATTGGTATTTTTGAACAACTTCAATATTTGATAGAGCTGTCTTTACTATTCGATAGAGCGTACTCGAATTAGTCGTCAAAATTTTTTTAGTTTTCATTGAAAATCAGTCTCCACCATTTTAATAGAGGTGTACGAGTGATGTGGGACACTCTGTCCCAAAATTATTGTACAAGCGGGAAATGAGGGGTTCCTGAGGTCATTCGAAGTAACTTTTCCCTTTGCAATAATATTCTCCGAAGCATCGTTAACGAGTTACTAACGAAAAACGTTGACCAATGAGAGGCGGGCTCGACTAGCGCTAGGCGGCCGAGCCAACGAGCGGTTGAAGCCCGGTTCCGTTCATTGGCTCGGCTGCCTCGCGTCAGCTGATCTCGCCTCCCATTCGTCACTGCTTTTTCGTTAATAACTCATAAACAAAGCCTCGCAGAACATTTTCGCTAAGGAAAAAGTTTCTTCAAATGACCTCGGGAACTCTTCATTTCCCGCTTGTACAATAATTTTGGGATATCGTGTATATTTACGTTGTTATTTTTACGACCATTTTTCACATGAAACATAATGATCGTACATACCATGCACCTGGACATACGTCCGCGAATTCTTCTCATGTATCTCCCCCTTTACTCTGCATTCGTAAATACCTTCGTCGTTGTAGGTCATGTTTGTGACCCTCAATGAAGCTATTTTCTCAATGTCTTCATACACATTGGCAACTTTATTGATCGAGATAGTGATTCTGCCGCTCTGAAATATCAAATTGCTGTGTCTAATTGAATTGGGACGGGTGTGGATGACACGAATTGAAGCTTGTATGTCAAAATCGATACTTGTTGCATTGGAATCCAAAAGATATGGTAGTCTTCATTCCACGGAATAACCACCGCGCACTCCAGATATAGTGTTTCGCCCTTGTTTAAGAGCTGCAAACCACTATTATTAACAATTCTTGGTTCGGGAATTTTAATCTCCCCTGAATGAAAACAAATCATAGGTTGTTAAAAGCCTATGGACCTTCGTGAAATACAAGCATTTTCATTTATCGTGAGAAAAATCCACTTCTTTTATCGATGATTTTCATTAATAAATCAGTTTCATCTATTGGGTTGGCAACTAAGTAATTGCCGATTTC
The DNA here is from genome assembly GCF_051020955.1 of Megalopta genalis. Taxonomy (NCBI): domain Eukaryota; kingdom Metazoa; phylum Arthropoda; class Insecta; order Hymenoptera; family Halictidae; genus Megalopta; species Megalopta genalis. The sequence goes on along the minus strand of NC_135026.1, from coordinate 10,241,884 downwards.
GGTTATAGATGTCTCTCACTCCCATTTTTATGATATCCGTAAATGTTATATTATAAAATTATTATTATTATTATTATTATGTTATTTTTTATTATCCGTGAATGTTAGCAACTGGACAAATTGAATGCAGCGGTCAAGGAAAAGCGACCAGAATTGGTCAATCGTAAAGGTGTCATTTTCCAGCAGGACAATGCTAGGCCGCACACGTCTTTGTCCGCTCGGCAAAAATTGATGGATATTGGTTGGGAATTGATGTTACACCCACCATATAGCCCTGATCTCGCGCCATCGGATCACCACTTATTTCGATCCCTGGACAACTCCCTTCGTGGTAAAACTTTTAACGATGATGACGCTGTAAAATCTCACTTAACTCAGTTTTTGGCCGAAAAGGATCAGACTTTCTACGAGCGTGGAATTTTCAAGTTGTCAGAGAGATGGCAAAAGGCCATCGAACAAAATTGAAAATACATTACAGATTAAACTTCATTCCAAGGAAAAAAGAATATTTTATTTCATTGAACAAATCGGCAATTACTTGGTTGCCAACCCAATAAAATTAAGAGAGAAAGAAAATAGCATTATTCATCTAACAAGGAAATTGAAATAGCAGGAATTGATATATTAACAATATTTTATTTCATTGAACAAATCGGCAATTACTTAGTTGCCAACCCAATATTTCAATTTATTTCTTAAATTAACGATGTAACTGTCTCTCACGCGTAATTTTACTAAGATGAAAACAACAAAACGATCGTGAAATAGTAAAAAGTGCATCTTCCACGTGGAAATTTGGCGAAGGATAGACTTTCCAAAGATAGACTGTGATATGAGCATCGCTCAAGGAATGTACTCACTCGTTACAGCTACATTATAAGAGACCTCTTGATCAGGTTCGATGGTGCATATGTACAACCCGCTTCGGAACATGTCGACTTTGTGCAGTGTAAATCCAAATTGTGGATCGAAAGTGGGTCGGATGAATGCAAAACGACTAAACTGCACAATGTGTGTTTTATTAAATGACTTCTTCCACATTAATTGTACGTATCATCAATCGAGAAGCCTACGCAACTATATCAGAACAAACAACTATTCATTTTTGTCCATGACTAGATCCGATCAATGCCAATCTTTTTCTTGACACATGTAAAATATCGTTCTTGCAAACATTTCGAATATTCCACGTAGGATAGCGGTGCCTTGCAATGCCTTTGTGTTTTGTTTTCGGGCGTAATTAATCTCTTAATTAATCCCGGCCGTACCATACGATGTACGCTAAGAACGGCGAATTTATATAATAATATAATATAATATATAAAATAATATAATATAATATATATATATATATAATATAATATATAATAATATAATATACTAATCACAGAAAACTGAATTTCACTACATTATAACAATATCTATTTATTTCTCTGAACCGAATTACTATAAATATTAGAAATTTGATATTAACGTAGAACTTTTTTCTCATCTAGCAGGAATAAATATCGATAAAATTTTCAGGGCGCCCATAGGCGTCCTCTGTGTCAGGAAACCAAACTGCGAGAAGCGCCTATAGACGCTCTCAGTATCGCAAACGCAAAATTATATATATATATATATATATATATATATATATATATATATATATATATTATATTATATTATATTTATCGAATAAGATATATTACATTTATTTATTCAAAAATGCATAGAATAAAAGAAAAATTATTGAATATATCTTATTTGATAAATATAGAGCTAATTATGCCTGAAAACAAATCAAACTCATAGTAATTGGTCACTTGACAATTACCGGCTCCAACTACCCTATTCAGATTTATAAGAAATCTTACGCAATTTCGTAATATCTGCCAGGTGTATACTATCTTTTTTAGTTGATTCGGTGGAAACGTTTTGTAGCTTGAATGTTACGTTGCTTCACGAAGTTCATGATAGAAAATGTTTTAAGCAAACACCTACTTCGGGGGGCTCTTTAAGCTTGACTTTCGCTGTTGGCGACGTTGGTCTACACGGCACGACAATGTTTTCGCCTACAGTTGTCTCTAAATTATGTGACTCCGCTAGTTCCACAAATCGAATTGTTTTAGCTGAAACATAATCATTTAAATCCTAAACTCCTGTAGCGTCCTGATGTTACAAAGGACGTCTGCAGATTTTGGCCACTGAGCTGCAGTTATCATAGGAGTCTCCCTTGTTCGACACCGCACTGAGTTTTCGGACAATTTTTGGCACAAACCTTTGCAATTTAACATTAGATTTACGGAGCACAAAAAGAAAACAGCTGTTTTATATTAGTTTATAAAAGTAACAATAAGACATTTATATTATGATATTTAACAAGTGCCATCGTAACATTTACCGTAAGTAACATATAAATTGAATAAATAACACGTAAATGTATCTTTGCGAGATGAATAATTGCAAATTAAAAAAAATTAGTGATCCGTCATTTCGACGGATTCCGTAAATCTAGTGTTAATAGAAATCTGAAGTACGCTTACACTCGACGTAGGTGTAAGTCCAGTCGATTTCAGGATCGAGATAATCATCTCTGGTGCCCAGAAAGGGTTTCGTTGAGCAACCATACCAACCGGTGTCCCCGAACACTGTCTTCGGTCGATAAAACCTATGCCAGTAGGTACCATTTTCATATTGGCTTTTGCTTATTTCGATGGTCGACGTATACGAAAATACTGTATTGGACTGTTGTTAGAGCACATGTTACTTTCACTTTCAACACTTTGTATTCGTAACATTATCTTATGGTACCGCTACTTACATCACGTATTCGGTTAGTGGGATAAATGAAGAAAATGTCCGTGTCGGCGAAGCATTCAATCGTTAAACTACTGCCTTCGTAAATAATACGAATCTTAGTGATCGCTGTTGAGTCTGAAAAGAAGAGAAAGAATTTTATTCGATCAATAATAATAATAAAACGTAATCAATTGTCACAATCCATCTAGTAAATTGAATAAATAAATAAGATTCGACTAAGACGATGATTGTTTATGCACACGTTTGATTAGAATAATAATATAATATATAATATATTAATATAATAAAATATAATAATATAATATATAATATATAATATAATAATATATAATATATAATATATAATATAATAATATATAATATATAATATATAATATAATAATATATAATATATAATATAATAATATATAATATATAATATAATAATATATAATAATAATATAATAATATATAATATATAATATATAATATAATAATATATAATAATAATATAATAATATATAATATATAATATATAATATATAATATATAATATATAATATAATAATATATAATAATAATATAATAATATAATATAGATTGAAGTGAATATTACGTTTACACGGTTATCAACGCAGTCAGTAAATTTAAACATTATCCTAACAATGTCGTTATACCGTGAGCAATCAGTATTCAGATCAGTGTAGCTAATAGCACACCCAAAAATCAAATAATTACAATCGATATATACAGGATGTCCAAAAATTATGGGAAATGAGGGGCTCCTGAGGTCATTTGAAGAAACTTTTTCTTCAGCGAAAACGCAATCCGTGGCTAATGAGAGACGAGAGCTCGGCTGGCGCGACACGGCCGAGCCAATGAGCGGTTAGGACCACTCATTGGTCACTGTTTTTCGTTAATAACTCATAAACAATAATAATAATAATCAGATTGCGAGAGATTTTTTGAACAACCTGTAGTTCAAATTCCTTCCCGTGCGACTGTATGCTTGTCCGCGCTTGAATTATTAGACGAACTTGTCTAATTCACGCGAGAGAGAGAGAGAGAGAGAGAGAGAGAGAGAGAGACAAATACATGTGCAATATTTACAGGAAACCGTATAATCATAAGAGGAAGCTGCGGTAAGAAGAGGCGGATCGACAAAAGTTGGGGAATAATGTGTTGTGGTCTCGTCGAGATAAGCTATATTGCACGGAAATGCAATAGAAATAATATTCAATTTGCCATATTGTTGTTTAGACGAACACAGACATGCAACATCGCCCACATGCCACTCGAAATTTGACACTATCGTTCAAAAATTCTGATTCAACCGTACAGAATTTCGATCTTCTTTGCGATAGTTTCACCGCATAAATCGCTCTGTAATACGATAATTTCTCCCTAATTCGCGCTCAGATTGCGCACAAAAATGGACAATTTGGGAGGAGGAGATGCGATTATTCGAGCCTTCCAGCTCGTTTTTATAGTTGTCGATTGTTATCATTATATCAGTATCATATATCGTTATATAGTTATCTCCTCTTCCTAAATTGTCTATTTTCGTGCGCAATCCGAGCGCGAATTAGGGAGAAATTACTGTATTAGTAATGCTTTTCGGGGAATCAAGAGAAGTCGAAGCACGTGTGAATGAAGCGGAATAGCAAACGAACAGCATAGATTCTACTATGACAGTCTACTATGACAGAATCTGACTGGAGACCGTCTCGGTCACCTAACAAACATGGTCAAGGAAGTGATCTTTCGAGTTATGCCGCTGGCTGATAGATGAGGACGCAATTACCTCTGCACAGGTATGAGAGAAGAACGGCACCAAAGAGGAACAGTCGGTGGCGGCACAGCATGATTCTTTTCTTTTTTAACAATCACTCTAAATTCGTATTCTTTATATGTTTATGGCTCCTCGGAACGATATCACAAGGGTACACACGGCTTTTAAAAGTGTGTCACTCATCACTCATCGGATTACGACTGTAACGTGTTGTCCTAGTTAAATGAACGGATTATGCTAACATTTCTAAGATCTGATCGCTCCCCGGAAATCCTCTGACCACGACTCAGACCACGAGGACGTCGCCTTAATCATCGTTCGTTTTTATTTCGCACTTTGTCCGAAGCAGACGGCAACTACTTTTGTCAGTGCAATCGATCGAAGCTTGGCGCATAGTGGTATCTTTCCTAAAAGGTTGGTCTGAATTCGCAAATCAGGTTGCTGATCTTGGATATGTTATAAAATTTGCAACATTTAAAATGGACAATCAGATGCCACCCTGACATAATCACAGTTCCTTATTTATTTGTTGTGAATATCAATAATTCTCGAATATTTTTTATAATTATTTAATAATTATATATAATTATATATAATTGAATATAATAAAATATATATAATAAATATAATAAATAAATATAATAAATATAATTAAATATAAATTATAATTATATATAATTATTTTTATAATTATATAATTAGAATCTGAGTTACAATATCTTCTGAACAGCGTTGCTTTTTGTGACGCAGAAGGTTTGCATCAAGTTTGCATTTACATTCTTTTAGCGACAACCTTAAATAAGTATATACATATAGTAAATCCTCTCCAATTATCCCTCAGCTTCTAAACAAAAATGAAGAATTTGAGAAGAGGAGATACGATTATTCGAGCCTTGCGGCTCATTTTTATGGTTGCCGATTATCAACGACTATAAAAACGAGCCGCAAAGCTCGAAAAATCGTATCTCCTCTTCCCAAATTGTCCATTTTTGTTTACAAGCTGAAAGACAATTGGAGAGAATTTACACTATAACAAACCTATGTATTTAAGTACTGCAAATTCTCCCGAATAGTCCATGTCAGGGACTTGCTTACATTGACTCTGTGCTATTCCTACGCCTATACGCGTTATTCCCACGCCTGTGCTCAGATTTAACGGACTGTTCCACCTGGACCGTTCTTGGAATGTCCCAAAAATGTCTCGCAATCCGGAAATGGGGGGTTTCTGAGATCATTTGAAGTAACTTTTTCCTTTACAAAATTTTTCTCCGAGGCATCGTTCACGAGTTATTAACAAAAAAACATTGACCAATGAGAATCGAGTACGGCTGACGCGAGACGGCCCAGCCAACCGGCGCACGAATCCCAGTTCCGCTCATTGGCTCGATCGCCTCGCGCCAGCCGAGCTCGCCTCTCATTGGTCACTGTTTTTCGTTAATAACTCGTTAACGGTGCCTCGGAGAATATTTTTGTAAAGGAAAAAGTTGCTTCAAATGGCCTGATGAACCCGTCACTTTCGGATTGCGAGACATTTTTGGGACACACCCTGTATATACAGCATCAGACTCTGTAGAGTACATATCAGACTCTGCCGTCCAGAGAAATAGCCTCGCGCAGAATTCAGCCGTACCTAAAAGGTTAACACACATTAACACACATTGTAATTTAATAAGTCACTTTACCGTAATGAAAAATGGTGATTTTTTTAATGTTCATACAAAATTATTTACACTGAGAAAACTATCAGTATCCTGAGATAACAAATACAAGTAAATCTTCTCGAAAGTTAGCATCCATATTTTTAAAACGCAAACCCTTAAATATATCGACTTAAAAACAAAGTGACTTATGCCACTTTCAAAATAAACGGCTCATCTACTGAACGACTAAATTCGCCAGCTATGTACATGCTTAAATCCGCCGCGGAACACAAATCCGCAGCCAATGCGTTAATCAACCATCTCCATTGCACATTGTACCAATTATTGTACACACTATAGTCTGTATCCAGTATATTTCTAGATGTACTGTTCTGTATAATACACATAATAGGTACATTTCTCCAGGGATCACACAAATTCGAACGCACAAATGACCGTAAACGATATACTCGCACTATCAAAAAATACTTTCAACTGGATTGCTTCCTGCAAGGAGAAGTTTCAAAACATTCGAGATCACGTTTCGATTCGCCTCTCAATTACGTACGATCATGCTATTGGGATTGCTGCATCCTTCGGACAAGTCTTTCTCCATGCCGCTCTTCTGCTGACGCATATTCACGTAATTCTCACGAGTGCTCACGATCGTCCGAGCGAAGCCCGCCTCGACCGTCGGATTCGAGCCAAGCTCTCGCTTCTCCGCGACCTCGTCGATCTTTTTACTCGGATCTATCAGCTTCAACTTTCTCGGAGGATTGCAGTTATCGGAACTCGGATCCGGATGCACCACCTGATTCGTCACCGTTCCCCTGTTTTCAGCAAGATCTGCACCCCGCTCGTGAACATTGACGGGTCCCGGATAAGGAGCTTCCTCGTCCTTATTCAGCATAAGCGACGTTTCCTCAGCATTCGTGGGACTCGTGTACAAGTGGCCAGAGTTCGTCGTGATTCCAGATCCGGGGGAATTCGCGCAATCGTGGGTCGGCGAAGAAAGCATCACGTAGTCGGGAGCAGAGGTCATCGTCAGGTAATCGTTCCTTCCACCCTTCTGCAGAGCCCTGTTCATGTCGAGGTATGGGGCATTTAATTCGATGTAGTGCTGAAATTGCCAATTACGCTTTCAATTGAGTCACGCGGAGTTAATTAACACTATTCCCACCACGACCGGTCAAATGACCGTCTTCAAAATTTCAATTAGAATTTTCTTTATACAACGCAATCGCGTCGCCTTCAAACCTTGCGAATTTTCCTAAAATATACGCATAATACATGTTTCAATGTTCACTTCTCCTTTTATTGTACGTTTTCTGAGAAAGATTTGTAGTCTGTCTTATCTACCGTGACCGGTTGAACGATTTATATCTTTTTGCAGTGGTATTCTCTCCGTGACTCAATTCTGAAACTACTATAAAGTCGTTACAAACGAAAGCTAACGCAGTCGTGGCATGATTTTAGCCGAAAAGTGCTTTCCAGGAATTTTTCGGCCAGTATTCGTGTGAGAAATGTACAATCGAGAAGCCCATTTGTAAAACATGCGGTGAAAACGAATAAAATGTACATTATATACTTCTGAATAAAAGAAACTATATTTTTATACTCTCAAATTAGCTATTATCTCCATTCTACAGGGTGTCCCAAAATTATTGTTCATGCGGGAAATAAGAGATTCCCGAGGTCATTTGAAGTAACTTTTTCCTTAGCGAAAATGCAATCCGCGGCTTCGTTTACGAGTTATCAACGAAAAACAGTGACCAACCGGAGAGCGAGCGTGGCCAGCGCTCCGCCCTTTGGGCCAATGCGGTCACGAGGGCGGGGTGTCAGCCGTACGCGATCTCTCATTGGTCAGCGTTTTTCGTTAATAACTCGCAAACGAAGCGACGGATTGCATTTTCGCCGAGGAAAAAGTTACTTCAAATGATCTCAGGACCTCCTAATTTCCCGTTTGTACAAAAACTTTGGGACACTCTATATTATTAAAAAATATAAGCTGTGCTAAGTGTCGGTTATTTCACCGGTCACGGTAGGAATAGGTGTATGCGAAGCGACGATAGGTTTAGTGTTAATTAAACACAAATTTCGTTCGAAATTATCATGACTGAACACACACACACATATTCAGGCTCTCCAATTATTCGGTAAAAAGGTGGATTATGTGAAAACGTGTTCAAGTATGCTATTCAGTCCAAGATAATCTCATTGATCCGAACATGTCGCTCTGTATAAATTGATGTGAAGCTTATTCCGCGAACTCACCGCCCTCACATTGTCCTCCAACAAATTTCCTACACTGTCGACCAGCTCCGTGAAACTCGGGCGTAGAGCAGGCTTGGCCTTCCAACACTGGCACATTATGTCGTACCTAGAAATGATAAATTGCAAAGCACGAGTTATCACAAATTACACCATTCGAACGGTCGACGTACGGTCGACGTACGATTAACTATGCGGATACAGTTGCTATTGGGAGGATTTGTGGATTAGCTTTTGGCATAAGATCCACGGGTCTTAATTAACCCATTAAAATAAACTTAACCCATTAACTGCCACGATCCACATTTCAGGATTTTGGAGTTTTACGTACACCATTTGGCACGAAGAATATATAAGTCAAACGCGTTTGACAATTTAATGTCATTTTATACATATCAGTCGATATTGTTCATAGCGGACGGTGCGTATTTTGTGTTTCGTTTCTTTTTGAAAAATAAACAAATTTGGAAATTATCTGTAAATTGAACGCAACGGTATTATTATATTTGAAGCATGATATTTTTGGTTTGGTTTTTATATTATATTACAATTAAATACCATACATAAATATGTAATATATAGGTTATAGTAACTATGCGTTACTTACTCAGTCTCTTGTTTTTTATACAATAAACAAATCTTTTCTTTTTCCCTTTTATTCATGCAATCTGCCACAATATCCATTTGGGACTTTTCAAAAAATGTAAAATATTTGAATAACAAGACATAATTTGAATATAATTACATATATTGTTACACAACTTTTTTTCCCGTCAAAAATTCAAAAAAAAAATGTTAGCAGTTAATGGATTAAGGGAAAGTTAGTTTAAGGAAAATCGGAGGCAGATTGCCGGTTGCCAATTATTGCCCGTTGCATTAGGTTGTTAATTTATGGTAGGGTCAGGGGATCGGAAAGCCTCTCGAGACTGTAGTTCCCGTCGACGGGCGAACCACAGATGATATCTGGTAGCTCGAAGTTGTGAAGGCACTCGACGGAGTACCTGGACGCAGTCTAGTTCCGTTGATTGGCTCGGCCGCCTCGCGCCAGCTGATCTCGTCTCTCATTGGTCACTGTTTTTCGTTAATAACTCGAAAACAAAGCAGCGGATTGCGTTTTCGCTAAGGAAAAAGTTACTTCGAACGATCTCAGGAAGCCCTCATTTCCTGGAAGTACCATAATTTTAGGATACCCTGTATGTTAATCTAGAGCCCACTTCGAATTTAGCCCTTCGTGTGGCACGTGTCCATAATTCAGTGGCACTGAATCGAATTCCCAAATATCGTGCCTTGAGCTGAGTGGATATAGTGCCTCAATTATAATATATAATAATAAAAAAAAATATAAATAATAATAAATATATATATTAATTATAATATATATATTTATAATATAGTGCCTTGAGTGCGTGTCCCGGTTTAAGGGCCGAATAAAATGAGGGCAACGTCAACATGTTTAGAATCTCAGGAATCTTTTCACCTGTTTTCCTTTAACTTGTTTTCGAATATTACTGAAAAAGAACTGTTCCGATTCGTTTCGAAATAAAAAATCTTGAACGAACATACACTTCGGGGATGGCATATTCAGGCTGCTCCATTCTGTAACCCTCGATCAGCTTCTGGTACAGTATCTCCGTTTCCACTCCAGGATACGGAGTCTCAGCCAGCGTGAAGAACTCCCACAGCACTATGCCGAACGACCAAACGTCCGATTGAGTGGAGAAAATTCGATCTCTCATCGTTTCGATGGCCAGCCACTTAATGGGCAATGGACAGTCACTTCTCTTTCTGTAAATCTCTTCTTTGTACATGCTCTTGGCCAGACCGAAGTCGCATATCTTCACCACATTGTCGTCGGCCAGCAGGATATTTCTAGCGGCCAGGTCACCGTGCAGTATCTGCATATTCATTTATAAGAAACGGTACATGAGATGAGACATTTGTTCAGAAACTTATGTTCAATCCAATTGAATTCTTTTTTTTTAAATCATACTTCTCTGTTCAATTATCGTATAAATAGTCTGCGGGCTTTACGATAATTTGTGCTAAGTACGTATATAAAATTGCCAAGCTCAAGAAAACGTGAATAGTATAAAAAATGTGACATTTTCGTTTTCTTTCGACGATAACAAATGTTTCGATTGGAAAGAGAAACTTTCTGTATAATTCTGCCCTGATAGAATTATCTGCCGGAAGAAGTCGCAGAAACTCACCCTTCTCTGGCTGAGATATTCCATTCCACGGGCTACTTGGAACGCCCAAGACAACAGATCCTCCGTGCAAATCGGTTTTAAATTGGAGTCCTTGTAGTCTCCACGGCAATTGGACCAACCAGGTTGAGTGGGACCGTTATTAACTACGGGGCCATTTGCCAACACATCGACTGCCTGGGAATCTGTAGCTGTGGCGCGACACTGCACCCAATGAGAGTCCGAATTATGGTTGATATTAACAGAAGATGGCAATTCCGTTGATTTTACCCTGTCACGCAAACAGAGGAGAACAGGAAAGTGTCAGCACCGCAACCAGTAGCATAAGCTAGTAGTTTCACTGTGTTTTAATCACCGAAAACAAATAATTGCATCTTGATGCATGCAACGATACCGCATCGCCACTATTAATTTTAGTTAGGTGCATTTAATGTGATTCCGAATGATAATTTTAAAACGGCTAAACTGTACAATAATTCGTTGTTTGGAGGAAGGAAGTGACATAAACTATCCTGCATAACATTTTATGATTGAACAATGTGTTATTCGTCTGAACACCGGATGTTCATTTGCAACTACGTAAGATAGATTCCTGGCCATAGCGTTGTTAACACTATATTTACGGAAATTGACGTCAAAATGACGGATCGTTAATTTTTTAATTTACGATTATTCATATCGTAAAGATACATTTATGAGTTACTTATTCAATTTATATGTTAATGTTACAATAACGCTTGTTAAAAGTCAGAACAAATGTCTTATTGTTATTCTTGTAAAGTAATATGAAACGGCTGTTTTTTTTAAGCTCCGTAAATCTAGCGTTAACAAGTGGATGGAAGCTTGAAGGAAAAATTTGTGGGAACGAACCTGTTAGTGCTGCAGGGTCTGGCAGTTCTCGTTAATGAGCTGATACTGAGATCTAATTTGCCAGTCGTTGGGTCGATCTGATTGATAAAGCTGCTTCTATGTCTCAACAAGTAATTGTGCAGGTTTCCAAATCGGCAGAATTCTACGATTACTAACAATTCATCTAGAGAAGCAACAGAGATCACTTAAATAAACATGCAATTTACTTAAACGATAAGCGTACAAAATAACAATATTATAATTGACTTCGATTGTTGTAGAGAAAAAATTCAGTGAACAATGTTAAACAAACGGAATCCTGAATTCGCAAGAAATGTAGAGTTCTACGAACAGCGTCAAGCGACAAACTTTGTGAAAGCAAAATTAAGGTAGTTATAGTAAATAAAGAATAAAGAAAATGTGTCGTCAAATGGCAATTAATATATATTAATATATTAAATATATATTACATATATATTATTATATATATTATATATATATATATTAATTGTAATTATATTAATATATATATATACAGGGTGGACCACGCAGTTTGTATATGTATAGCTTGTACGCAGCATATATATATATATATATATATATATATATATATATATATTAATAATAATAAATAAATAGTATATATAAAATAATTAATAATAAAAATAAATAAAATATAATAATTAATGATAAAATATAAAATAATTAATAATAATATAAATAAATAATATATATATATTATATACTATATATAATATATATTATATATATATAATAACATAAAATAAAAAATATAATAAAATAATGGGTAGTAAACACGTACGTTTCAAGATATTTTTTGTACAAGCACCAAGAAGGTTGACAACGTTCAGGTGTTTGCCGAGATGTACCATGATCTTGAGTTCGCTGGCAAGTGCAGAGATATGCAAATAATTGGAACCACGGCGGACCATTTTCACCGCTACAGTACTAACCGACTCGCCTTTGCAAATGCCCACAGCTTCTGCTTTCAAGACAACGCCGAACGCGCCGCTTCCCAGACATTTTCCTGCAAATCGTTAGCACATAATTATTACTGGAAATTATTAGCAAAATCTACACTGTCTAGATAACATTTTTATTCGTTTTTCAGAAGTCACCAGACGATTCTCAATAGAACCTCAAACACAAATTCGGAAGCTATTTTCCTCAACACGGAAAAGCGGCAAAAACATTCGAGTGTACGAAATTTTTTGTGAGCCAACCGTAAAAGTTATACAGTCAATTCTTACTTACGACGATTATGCATCCTTTCCCGAGTACGTCGTTATATTTTTGTATAATATTCGAACTCTTTGAGCATGTTCAAACAATATTTAAACGGAGCAGGTTTAACACGCCAACTTTATTGGACTAATTCTGATTTAGTTTGAAAATTATACGTCGGTATACTTAGAAACAAACGGAATTTCTTTCCAGCGGAGAACGTCGAGAAAAGATTTTCAATGGAAGTTTACCTAATTTCAACTTCTCTCTGGGAAATTCCCATTGCCTATCATAAGGAAGCAGATCTGCCTGATCGTCCACTGTCAAATCCGGATTCAAACTTCCGACAGCGCCCTCCTCGAAGTGCGAAAGGGCAGCTTCCACTAATTTCCTTCTGTTTATCTGCAACACCGCGCAAATTGGCGAAATTGTTATCCAATCGAATGACGTCGCGTAACACCAAAAAAGTGGAGTTACCTTATCGCGGCGAACCTTAAGGGCGACGTAGATCACCAGGATCAGAACGACCACTGCCAACGTGACAACTAAAATGATCAGACCTTCGGGTCTGTTACTTACAACTCCGAGTCCTGTTAATTAAAACAAGCGTACGGTGAAACCTCTTATTTCTACGCCCCTGCAGTGTGCAATTCAACGAAAATTACCTTTTATCGTTATTCGTTGGGAAACTTCTGCTTTTCCAATTCGATTCTCCGCTCGACATACGTACTCGCCGCTGTCGATTTCCAAAGGATATTCCAATTCTAGCTTTTGGGAGCTATTGGAAAACTTGTATTTTTCATTGTTAATTAGTAACCGTCTACCGTCCTGCCAAAGGTATGTTGATATTCAATAACTTGCATGAGAAAATGAATGTCTGAATATAGTAAAATAGTAAAGTGGTAAAATGGTGAAAAGGTAAAATGGTAAAATGGTAAAATGATGAAATGGTAAAATGGTAAAATGGTAAAGCCGTAGAATAGTAAAATAGTAAACTGATAAAATAGTAAAACGATGAAACGGTAAAATGGTAAAACGGTAAAATTAAAAATGGTATAATGGTGAAATGGTAAAACGGTAAATTGGTAAAATGGTAAAACAGTAAATTGGTAAATAATACAAAAAAATAAAAAATAGTAATAGGTAGTATACTATACTATAGTAATAGTACTATAGGACTATAGTAATAATAATAGGTAAATAATAAATAAAATAGTAAAATAGTAAATTGATAAAATAGTAAAACGGTAAAATGGTAAAACGGTAAAATTAAAAATGGTATAATGGTGAAATGGTAAAATGGTAAAACGGTAAATTGGTAAATAATAAAAAAAATAATAAATAATAAATAAAAAATAGTAATAGATAGTATACTATACTATAGTAATAGTACTATAGTAATAATAATAGGTAAATAATAAATAAAATAGTAAAATAGTAAATTGATAAAATAGTAAAACGATAAAATGGTAAAACAGTAAAATTGAAAAATGGTAAAATGGTAAAATGGTAAATTGGTAAAATGGGAAAACGGTAAAATGGTGAAATGAAAAAATGATAAAATTGTAAATTAAGGAAATAGTAAATAAAATATAGAAAGTGAAACATTGCCCTGATTTAGAAATATTAACTACTAAACAATTACCTTAAACCAACTGATACTCGGTTTAGGCATACCATCTGCGAAACAGTGAATATCTAGTCTCTGGCTACCTCGTGTACCAACATCAATGATTATCTCGCCTTTCTTCAAATTGGTATCGATAATAATAGGTGCCCATGCAACTAAAACGAAAAGAATACTAATCAACATTTATTTAATACATCATTTAATGTTTTCAGAAATTTCTATTTCCAATTACCCTTCACTTCCAAGCGATATCCAGTAGACCGAGTCAAATAACCCGTGGACTTCACTCTACAGATATACAGCTGTGAGTCCTCCATTTTCACGTTGTGTATCTTCAAAATTGATCTATACGCGAATTGCGTGGTCCCTCGGTCGATTGAGACTCTATCTAGAAGTTTAAACATATTATTTCCGATGCCTTCAATTTCTCATTGAACTTTATTGGTTTTAAAAATGAATTGCGTCCTTAGCGCGTGCATATCGAAAATGGAATTACCAGATTGTATAATTGGACCATTTTCGCTGCTCCAAACAAAGTTGTCAAAATAATTGCGAATCGAAGCGGCGCAGATCAACTCCCATTCGTCACCCTCTGCCACTGGGTCCATCGTACGAATGATACCGAATTCCCCGACTTCATCTAAAATATTTTGAAACATATTCTGACATCTAAGCAACACGTGGTCGTAGGAAAATGTCCATCAGGTAGAAATTACGCGAACTATCCAATAGCATACTTAATGAGCACTCTACGAGACATATTATAACAAAGTGAAGTATTTAAGCAAAAACTTATTTCGTCCCTTAATACTTTTATGACATTCTTGGATGAAAAAAATTATGGTATTAAAATTATTATTAATTATTATTATTATTATTATTATTGTTATCATTATAATTATTATTAATATTAAAATTATGGTATTTCCGGGAAATTAGAGGTTCCCGAGTTCATTCGAAGCAACTGTTTCCTTTACAAAAATTTTCTCCGAGGCATCGTTAACGAATTATTAACGAAAGACACTGACTAATGAGAAGCGAGCTCGGCTGGAGCAAGGCGGGCTAGCCAACGAGCGCGCGAAGCCTAGATCCGCTCAATGGCTCGCCTCTTATTGGTCATTGTTTTTCGTTAATAACTCGTAAACGAAGCCGCGGATTGCATTTCCGCTAAGGAAAAAGTTACTTCAAATCGCCTCAGGAAGCCCCCATTTCCCGGTAATACCATAATTTTGAGACACCCTGTCTGATTTCAACTCGTCGACGTCGATGTAAAAATCCTCCATATCGAATGCTGCGAAAAAATAATGTCTAACCGCGGAAACCATCTTGCATGTGACGTAGTATATGGAATTCGTCAGAACACTAGTTCATACGAAAACGCATCCACTATAATCACAGACTTGAAATGTTCACGAGCCAAGAATTACGCGAACTTTGGTACAGCACAGGTAATGAGCATTCAACGAGACAAATTATGGTAAACTTAAGTATTTCAGCAAAAACCGTTTTTTGTCCCTTAATACTTTTATAATATTGTTGAATCAAAACCGCAGTCTAGTTATAATTCAAAAGCATTCTGGCTCGGTGATCGTGAAGAGTGAAACTGGTCCCGTTCTTACCGGAAACAGACACGTTCTCGGTCACATTTCCGCAGCCAACAATGTTGCACGCCCTGCAAGTAAGCTCGCCAGACATTTCAATCGTCGTCCATACTGTGGAGAGCAGATCGGTCACGGTTCCGTTTTCCTTGGAGTTCTGTGCGAATGTCATATGATTTATTAGGGGGACCGGAAAGTTATGTCGTTTGTTTACATTAAATTCAAACAGATAAATATGCGCAGAAACGACATTACTTTCCGGTCCCCCTAATATTTAATTGGTCGCAATCGATGATACGAGTTTACATGGATTTCAATTAATATTAGTTAATTGATATAGATATAGATGTTTCATTTTTTTAGTTGAAACTTGTTGAAATCATGAATTTACGTTCGTGGAAAATGACTTTATTTAACCGTACATTAAAATGAAAAGATTGTAAAGTGTAAGTAGGATCAGTCACGATTCGTTCGCGGTAGATTTGGTGTTAAAACATTGCGTACCGTTAGGTACTTCAGGGTACCATCGTCGCAAGAAGGATAATTAAGACACTTGCGATAACTCCAGGTGATATTCGGCTTCGGGAACGCTCGCACATAGCATTCCACCTTTATCACCTGATTAGGGAAGTAGTATGAGCTCGATTTGCTCATGTACACTTTTGGTTCAGCTAGAAAATTCATCTTCGATTAGATCAGATTTCGGAATCAGAAAATTCATCTTCGAGGACACAATCATAGAATCGACACACTCTATCCGATTAATATTTGTAACGTTTCGTTTCTAAACAACGAAAATAACGTACCTAATACGTCCAACGTAAAGTTCAGTGATTCGTTTTTATATTGATTCTTAGCCTGGATAGAATATATCCCTATGTCATTCAGATCCAACCGTCTGATTCTCAGCATCTGTTTGCCATACGTAACATCAATGGAAAATTTAGATTCCTCAGGTGTCGACGAACTCGTTGTAATTTCGTCGCCATGTGTATTCGTCCTACAAAATGAAACGTCGGATATCGAGACATTGAAAAATCATTAATGGACTGGAAAATCTTTGTGCAAAGTGATCATCTTCAGTTTCCATTGGGGAAAAAGCGGGGATTGCAGAGAAATGATGTAATCGAAGGGACAACCGAGCCGTTTATTTTGAAAGTGGCATAAGTCACTTTTTCAAAAAAATCGAGTGAATGGTAACACTAATTACAATTGAACGGTATCTTTTCAGTTTAAAAAAATTTGCAATCAATAAGTTGAGAACTATTGAGATTTGTTCGAGAGAAGTTTTGCTAATTAACGGTATAACAAACATGTTTATTTTGAAAGTGGCGTAAATCGCTGTACTCAGGAAATTAATTGCGGGGCTTAGTGTAAAAGAAATAGAAACGTGTGATAAGTGTGTGTGAAGTATTGTTTTGAATTATTTTCAGTATCTTTAAAAAAGTTGTGATCACTGGACTTATTTTTATAAGTGCGAAAGAATAGTGCAGTTTTGTAAATTATATTATAGTGATACGGCGGCTACCTCCAGACCCGCCAGCAGATGGCTATAAAATGTTTTATAAACTAACTTTAGATGAAAAAGATGAATTTCTAACTTTGGATTTGTCACCAAAAAAAGGAAGACCTAGGCGTTATTCACAAATAGAAATGGATCCGTTATACGCTGGATCTCGTCCTGTTTCTTCAGCAAAATACAAAGACACGATGGACTTGCTTAATTATATACCCCCAATATACCACAGTTATTTAAAAAATTTGAAACAAAACACGATTTCCGAGGACTTAATCACTCCTATCGATGACGAAAATGAAATTGAACCGATGTATTTTCATATAAATTACTTATACTTATGTTTCAAAATGTACTAATTATTTTTGTATTTTATGAATATTAAAATAAAAAATACTTGAATCAAACCTTTATATTAAATACGTTCATGGTATAAATTATTATTATATATGTAATTTATTCAACAATTTTAGTAAATCACTGTCCTTTCAAAACATCACTTCAGTAAAATACGTCGGACAAAATTAATATATGTCAGTCATTTTTCTAAACTATTTATTTTGAAAGTGGCTTAAGTCACTTTACCGTAATGAAAAGTGGTGATTTTTTAATGTTTATACGAAATTATTTATACTGAGAAAAACATCAGTATCCTGAGATAACAAATACAAGTAAATCTTCTCGAATGTTAGCATCCATATTTTTCAACTTGTTAAAACGCAAACCCTTAAATATATCGACTTAAAAACAAAGTGACTTATGCCACTTTCAAAATAAACGGCTCAACTATTGCGAGTTGTAACGTAAATCGTTGTTCTCACTTCCACGCGGTTCTCTAGAAATATAATGAGATGATTTTTAAGCAGTTCCGACATACCATTTTAGTTCAGGCGAAGGATAAGCATCTATGGCAACAACCCACTCCACTTCATCACCGATATGACGTTTATAGTATCTGTTTGGATCCCGAGTTGTTAGCTTGATGAATGGATCGATCGTCTCTAAACACTCGTAAAGCAGAAATTGTGGAGAACGATGCTTGTCTTATGCACGATACATACAATACCCGTCTATAAACGTTTAACAATAATTCCAATTGAATTGTATAAAATGAAAACGCGCCATCCTCTCGTGTCTTTATATTGTATATGTATAGAGGGTGTCCAAACATTTTTGTACAAGCGAGAAATGAGAGGTTCCCGAGGTCGTTTGGAGTAACATTTTTCTTAGCGAAAATGCAATCCGCGGCTTTGTTTGCGAGTTATTAACGAAAAACTGTGACCAATGAGAGGCGAGATTAGGCCGACCCAATCAGCGTAACTCTCATTTCTCGTTTGTACAACAATTTTGGAACAACCTGAACAGTGGCGGACATGTATTTAAGACCACTTGAAAAACGATATAACTTTTGTAAAGCTGGACTAAACAAATTGATTCATTTTACATTGTCTACTGGACAATGGTTTTAATACTTTTTTTAAATTTTGCTATTATTTGGAATAACAGAAAAAGACAATAAATTGATGCTTGCAACTTTTTAACTGACGAAAATTTACAAAATGCATTTTGTAGATCGCAGTAGGGATGAGGAGCTGTGACAGGAGCTGCGAGCAATTAAAGATCGCAAATATCGCAGTTTTATCCCAAATTTGGATACCTTCGACCATTAAGTGCGAGAAATCTGCAGTTTTTACGATCTTTTGATGCTTGTCATTTGACTTTGCGTTAATCAATTTCGATGAAATTTTCAGCACCCATATAACTTATCGGGATCTACGAAGTGCACTTATTAAATTTTCGTTTCCTGCTCAGATAAAAGGAGATGAAAAGCATGAGCTTTTTGTTTTCTCTTTGCCATTCCAAGTAATAGCAGGTTATACACCAAGTTATATCTTTTCAATATTTATATATATAGTTATATCTTTTTCATCTATTTGACCTCAGTAACGTTTAGTCTAAGTTTGGTCTCAACCTTCTTGGACACCCTGTACATGTCCGCTACTGTATACACAAGTTCAAACACCAGATAATGTTATCTAGATTTTGCGGCACCGATACTGTTCATAAGAGGTCACAGACGAAATACAATAATTCCACCCAGAACTGCCAAATCTCGGATTGCTGTGAATTTCCCCCTGCTAGTTCTACGTCTATGTAATTTATTGCCACGTCGATGCTAAGGGTCGACGGATTCGGTCAAGCGTCGAATCGTGTCACGTGGCCTCCGAATGGTGACATGTGGTCTCCAAATTGCTTTCGAATCGTGTCACGTGGCCTCCGAATCGTGGCAAAAAATTAGAAATAAAGAAGTTAAGTCATCCTTTTTATTCCAACATTGCTATGCGTTCATATTAATGTAAACCGGCATTCTGGCCGCTGCCTTTTCTCGCCGACAGCCTCGAATTTCTACATATAAAAACGAGCCGCGAGGCTCGAAGAATCGTATCCCCTCTCCCCAAATTGTCCATCTTAATAAGTCCGTGGCATCGCACAAGCGGCATTATGTCGCGCGATACCCCGTCTGTGACGTTTTATGAACAGTATCAGCATCGTGACATAGCACGTCAGAGGGAGCGAAGCGGTTATTATCGTGGTAATGTTTCACGTGGAAACGTTTATGATCCTACATACCATGGATCTGGACATACGTTTGGGAATATCTCTCATATATCCCGTCCTTCACTCTGCACACGTAAATACCTTCGTCCATGTAGGTCACACCTGTGATCTCCAAAAAGGCCATAATCTCAGTGATACCATCTCGAATAGTCCGTCTATGCTCCCAGGTAGTGACCGCGGTGTCGCTCTGAAAATATCAAATTACTCTGTCGAATTCAACTCGGTCGGGTGTGGATGGCGCAATGAAACTTGTATGCGAAGGTGGATACCAGTTGCTTCGGAATCCAAGATCCATCGTAGTGTTCTTGGTCCCTCCGAATAGTTATGGTACATCTCAAGTATAAAGTTTCGTCCATTATTACGTGCACCAAAGTATTATTCACAATTCTTGGCTCGGGCATTCTATTCTCCTCTAAATGAACAAAGTCGTAGGTTGTTAACAGCCTGTGAACCTTCGCGGAAAACGAACGTTTCCCAGATTTGTCGTTAGAAAAGCGTACAGTAATTTCTCCCGGAAATGCCAAATTTCGGGTTGCTGTGAATTTCTCTATATTCGGTCAAGCGTGCGATGCGGCACGCGATGCGAATTCCCGGAAAACAATACAAAATTGTTTGTTTAGAACAAGGGATAGTAATTTCTCCCTAATTCGCGCTCAGATTGCGCACAAGAGTGGACAATTTGGAAATAGGAGACACGATTATTCAAGCCTTGAAGCTTGTTTTTATAGTTACCGATTCTCAACAACTGTAAAAACGAGATGCATGGCTCGTATCGCCTCCTTCCATAAATTGTCCATTTATGTGCGCAATCTGAGCGCGAATTAGAGAGAAACTACCGTATTCATATAAATATAGGACACCATATTGGCCGCTGTCTTATTTCTCTGACTGCCCCGAGCTTTTATAAAAATGAGCCGCGAGGGCCGAAGATCGCGACTTAGTACCCTCAGATCTGCCGGTTTCAGTTCCGACCTCCGAACATTTCTGGAAGAAGTTACTGTACTTCATTTATTCAGTAGCCTCCGTTAATATATCAATTCCTGCTATTTCAATTTCCTTGTTAGATGAATAATGCTATTTTCTTTCTCTGTTAATTTTATTGGGTTGGCAACCAAGTAATTGCCGATTTGTTCAATGAAATAAAAATTTCTTTTTTACTTGGAACGAAGTTTAATCTGTAATGTATTTTCCATTTTGTTCGACGACCTTTTGCCATCTCTCTGACAACTTGAAAATTCCACGCTCGTAGAAAGTCTGATCCTTTTCGGCCGAAAACTGAGTTAAGTGAGATTTTACAGCGTCATCATCGTTAAAAGTTTTACCACGAACGGAGTTGTCCAGGGATCGAAATAAGTGGTGATCCGATGGCGCGAGATCAGAGCTATATGGTGGGTGTAACATCAATTCCCAACCAATATCCATCAATTTTTGCCGAGTGGACAAAGACGTGTGCGGCCTAGCATTGTCCTGCTGGAAAATGACACCTTTACGATCGACCAATTCTGGTCGCTTTTCCTTGACCGCTGCATTCAATTTGTCCAGTTGCTAACATTCACGGATAATAAAAAATAACATAATAATAATAATAATAATTTTATAATATAACATTTACGGACATCATAAAAATGGGAGTGAGAGACATCTATAACTGAAATCGGCAATTACTTAGTTGCCAACCCAATACTAAGATCGAAATGACAAAACGATTGTTAAATAAGAGTAAAAGTGCGTTTGCCGCGTGAAAATATTCCGAGAAAGGTTTCGTAAAAATAGTGCGTGGAAATGATCGTCGTTCAATAAGTATACTCACCCTGGAAATGTATCACATAAGAGACCATTTGAGCAGGAACCATGTAGCATATGTACTCCCCGAATTTATCGTCCTCGAAATTGTGCAGAATAATTCCCAGTTTTGGATCGAAAGTATACCGTGGGATCACGTAATCGTTACCATACTGCACAATGTATTTTATCAAATGACTTCTCGCACATTAACTGTACACTTTATCTTTCCACATGATTAGAAACAAATCAATGCCAACCTATTTCTTCGCGCATATTTGATATCGTTCTTGCAAACTTGTCAAATATTCCACGTAGAATAGTGGTGGCGGTTACTATGGGGTGACCACCTGCAGTGCCTTTACTTTGTTTTCGGGCATAATTACCTTTCAAATTTATCGAATAAGACATTTGTAAATATCTGTATTCAAAAATGAACAAAAGAAGTTAATAAAAATATTTAATATATCTCTTGCTCGATAATTACAGAGTTACTTGAGCCCCAAACAAATCAAAGACACAGCAATTGGTCACTTCACAATATCCTGTTCCTACTCAAAATCTACAACAAATATTTCGCAAACTGAAGAAATATTTTTTGTATATGATTTCAGATAACCGTGGACCGAGTGAAAACTGCCCATCGCGAAGTATGTTTCTTTTTTTTTTTAAGTAGAACTGCCATAATTTACACATGTCTGCATATTTTTAAGTAAAAAAGAAAAGAATACAATTAGTAATAAAAAGCCCGGTCTTTGAAATAAAGGAACATCGGCTGAGAAAGGTTTTAAAAATTTTGAGAAAAGAATTCCCGTAAAAAACACCATTTTTTCTGACTCCTAACTGAGCAATGACCGCGTAATTTGATGGAAAAGTTTCGTAGCTTCAACGTTACGCTGCTTCATGAAGTTCATACTACAAATTCTTTTTAGCAATCAAATACGTACTCCGCGGTACTTTGCAAGCTTGACCTCCGCTGTTGGCGACGTTGGTCTACACGGTATGACAATGTTTTCGCGTACAGTTGTTAATAAAACGTGTGAAGATGCATGTTCCACAAATTGAGTAGTTTCAGCTGAAACATAATATATACTCTTATATTATATTTTTATATGTATTATATATATATATATATATATATACAAAATAATAATATATATATAATAATTAAATTATATTTTAATATTTTATAATTATTTAATAATTATATATATAAATAATATTATATATATATAATATATATATATATATATATTATTATATATATTATTATATATATAATCTTAAATCGCAGCACCCTGATCACTGAAAAAATCCACCGAACTGCAGTAATTACAATTAGTACTTTGGAAAGTCTCCGTAGCTCGACTGTGATATTCGGTGCAATTTATGCATGAACTTTTACAGTTTAACAGACATCTGAAGTACACTTACATTCAACATAGACGTAAACCAAGCTGATTTCAGGGTCGGAATAATTGTGTCTGGTGGTCAGGATAGGATGATACGAGCAACCGTACCAACCGGTGTCCCCGAAGGCTGTATTCGGTCGATGAAAGTCGTACCAGTAGGTGCCATATTCGTCTTGGATTTTGTTTATTTCGTAGTATGATGTGTAATAAATGATTGTATAAGACTGTTTGATAAGCATACGTTACTAAAATGTTACCCTGCGATATTATATTACGTTATTGCTTCTTTACTTACATCGCATGGTAGATCAGTGGGATACGTGAAGAAAATGCCTGAGTTGCCGGAGCATTGTAGCCGCAGAGGATCGCCTTCTTTTATGATAATCTGGTCAGTTGTCGATGATATATTCGGTTTCATAGCTGCCGTGTCTGGGAAGAATAGAAAGAAACATATTTGGTCAACAACAAAACGTAATCAATTGGCACGGTGCATCTAGTAAATGTAATAAATAAATACGACCCGATTGAGACGATGATTGTTTATAGACGCGTTTGCTTAGTTCAATGCAAACCTATAGATCGAAGATGAATATTACGTTCGCACAGTTATCAACCTGAACTGTAAGTTCAAATGTTACCGTAACAATGTCGTATTATACCGTGGATAATCAGTATGTAGATTCGCGTAGCTTATAACGCGGCCAAAAAATAAATATTTGCAATCAATAGATACAAGAGATATAACATCGTATGATGTTGCTCAACGATACGGTTGATGTTGCTGTTTTGTCCGTACGTTCGGTTAGTCGCCTAACGTACATGCGCGACCGAACTATTGTACGCTCGATTCGCGCTTCCTACGGCAAATTAATGACGTGGAAGGGTCTCTAGTGGTCTTAGAGAACTTTATTTTTTGTGTTGTACTCTCTGCGAGCGCTGGTGGAAGAATGCTCTTCCAACGCTGGAAAGTCGTGGAAGAGCACCCGTGGATGGAGGTAGATTGTTTATTATTGGTCAAGGCACGAATCGCCCCTTGGAGGGGGGTGTCTGCCTTGACCCTTGTTGGGGCCTGAGAGGGTTTCCCCGATGGTGGGACCTTTTTATGGCCCTTGTCTCTGGACGCAACAGTTGCAATTTACTGGACGTCCCGCATCCGGGATAGGTCCTTAAGTGTCGTTATAAATCCCTGGAAGTGATTCCCGTTTATCAGAAACAGGTGCAAAATGAAAAGTAGTCTGCTACTTTTGGTAAAAAAGAACTGTTTTTATTTCACGGCAGATGAGGAAGTTCATTGTTGAACGTATCCTTCGCAGTGTCTGACTTTCGAACCGCGAACATAAAAACTGGTGTCGTCCCGTATCTCTGGGCTTGTTATAATTATGCCTCATAAACCTAGCCATCAGATAAAAAGTTGAATGTTGGAGATAAGTCGGCGAAAGTTGAGGAAGAACGTGTGGTCTCATCGAGATATGGGAATGCAATAGAAATGACATTCAATTTGCCACATCGTTCATTAGACAAACGCAGATATGTGCAGCGTGGCACACACGTTACCAAAAAAAAAAACTTGGAACTATCACATTCGAATGTTCTGATTCAATCATACAAAATCTCAATCTTTCTCGTCTGAAATGAAATCCGAATCGATCCTCGCCGAACGCTTCGTGGACCACGGGTGACGAATACGGTCGCAATTAAATTCTCTCTAATTGACGCTCGGATTGTGCGCAAAAATGGACAATTCGGGAAGAGTAGATACGATTATTCTTATAATTGTTTACGATTGGCGACTATAAAAACGAGCCAATAATGGTATCTTGTATAATGGTTTGAATGATGGTATCTTCTTTTCTCAAATTGTCCATTTTTATGTTTAACGTTTTGAAAATGATTATTTATTCATGATCGTATTAAATGATAACTGTGTACATGATATACTTGTAATTCGAACAAATTCGAAATAAAATGAATATTTTTGTTCATTATTTCTCCTTTATTATTTCTCCATTTTTATGTAGAATCTGTGCGTCAAGTAGAGAGAATTTACGTCCGTACAAGTATGAGAAAAATAAATAGATGAGGTTCGACCGAGACGATAATTGTTTGCACACACGTTTACTTAATTCGATCCAAACCTATAGATTGAAATGAACAGTGTGTTTAAACAGTTATTAACGATAGCAGTAAGCTTAAATATTATTCGAACAATATCATCATACTGTGGCTGGCCGCTGTTCAGATCCATGTAGCTAATAATACTCTCAAAATATAAATATTTACAACCGAACATACATAAGAAACGAATGATAAATCAACGCGAAGAGATAAATCATCGTAACATGTTATCCACGCAACGATACCGATGATGATGCATTTGGCCGGACGTCCCGCGTCCGGGATAGGTCCTTAAGTGTCCTCATTGATGCCTGGAAATGATTCGCGTTATTTTCGCGTTATACTGTACGAGAAGGAGTTTCATGTAATGGTAACAGATAATTTCGAAATTATCGTAGCCATTAACGAAACTAGGAATTATAATGTAATGTTGTCTGTGGATCTGGATAAAATAGAAAATGCTGTTTCATTATCGCAGCGACAGTGTCACTTCTGGAGTGAATAAGGCTGGAATGAATTCGAAACCCTGGAAAGGGCCGTTATTGTTAAATAGAGGTGCCTGTGGAACACAGAAGGTTATTGTTGCTTCTATGGTTCGATCGCAGCCCGTAATTCTCGAGATATTATCTTGAAGACAGAGTGAACGCTGATACGACAATGTGGTGCAATATCGTTGAACGCTAATATTTCTTTTTGCGGGGTAAGAACAGAGGAATAAGGGGAAATAAGGGGAAGGAAGCATTGATGAAACGGTTAAGAGAATTCTAGCGGGAGAGAAATTTATAATATATTTAGAAGAGAAAAGAAATAGCGGAAGGGATGCTGGGGTGCTGAAGAGGGAAGAGCGGGTGGGGGGATGAAGGTAGTAAAAATGATGAGTGTAGGAGAAAAGGAGAACAGTGAGAGTAAAATAACGAAAGAATCAAAGAACAAACGGACTAGGAGGGTGGAGAATGAATGAGGAAGTGTGAACGAGGGAGGAGATGTAAAGACAAAAGAGAAAGCGGCGGAACGTAGAGTGAACGTAGAGTGAATGAAAAGATATAGGAAAAGGAGAAGGAGGAGGGTAAATGTTAAGGAGTGGAAGGTAAAGGAATATATTAAAGGAATATATATTGGTAGATGAAGAGAGTTAAGGAGACGAAGCGGGGGCATAAAGAGGCAAGGAAAGGGAAATAAAAAGCAGAGATAGAACGAGAGAAAGAGTGAACAGGAGTATCTAAGCGTTAGTTGTAAGAAGTAGATGTAAGTGATAGGTTTAAGTGGTAATTTTAAGTTTAATTTTAAGCATTAATAAACCAGTAAGGGATCATTAATAAACATTACTACACTATTTCTTTTGTCCTGATGCGAGCAGCAATTCCTGAGCTAGAGATAATTCTCGGATTCTCATTCCTAATCCTTCGCTTCTGCTTTAACCAGGGATTGAAATCGGTTTTGGCTGAAACTGGTATGGAGAACCGAAACAGTTCCATAACTATTAAGATAATCGGTAATTATAAAATCGAGCCGCAAGGCTCGACTAATCATATCTCCTCTTCCCGTATTGTCCATTTCTGCGTACAATCCGAGCGCCGATTAGGGAGAATTTACTTAGAATTTAATAAACTGACTTCATTTCACGGCAAGCTCATTGCTGAACGAATCTTTAGTAGCGGCTGACTTAGCAACCCTGTATTATAATGTCGCCTCTGGACTTATGATTCGACCCCGCAGATCATCGAGCTTCGAGATGAAGAATCAAGGCATTGCATACTTTCCTATGTTTATTTGTTTACAGATCATCTACTGAATTACTCGTTCTAAGATCAGAGAAAATATTCAAGTCGGTTCGTGAAATTTCAAGGGAGTCGCACCATTTTAAATTGACAAATTTTGTTTAATTCACAATTCGAGTGAATCGGGCATTCACACATGCACATACATATGCAATATTTACAGGAAATCGTATCATCGTATGAGGAAGCTGCGGTAAGAAGCGGCCCGCTGGGAAAGGTTGGGGGAAGAACGTGTGGTCTCATCGAGATCATCTAGAATCCACAGAAATGCATTTAATTTTTTCTAATTAAATAAATTCAATCTTTTCGCACTGTTGTTTAGACGAACACGGATGCGCAACGTCGCGCACATACGAGCCGTTTATTTTGAAAGTGGCATAAGTCACTTTGTTTTTATGTCGATATGTTTAAGGGTTTGCGTTTTAACACGTTTCAAAATATGGATGCTAACTTTCGAGAAGATTTAACTTGTATTCGTTATCTCGGGATACTGATATATTTTTCTCAGTATAAATAATTTCGTATAAACATTAAAAAATCACCACTTTTCATTACGGTAAAGTGACTTATGCCACTTTCAAAGTAAACGGCTCATATGTTACCGAAAACTTGGAAATATCATTCGAGCATTCTTATTCGACCGTGCAAAAAAAGTCACGATCTTCCTCGTTCGAAATAAAATCTGTGTCACGTCGTCTCTGCAATACTTACAGCGTTAAAAAATAGGACGAACGTGCGCATAAATCACGCAGTGAGATTAGTAACGGAGTAATCAAGCGAAACTTAAAAATAAACGGCTGCTTTTCAGGGGATTAAGAAGTCGGAACACGGAAGAATGAGATACGGAATAGCAGATCCATAGATCCGGGAATCAGGATTACTATGATAGAATCTCAATGGAGATCGTCGTCTCGGTCATCTAACAAACTTAGGGTAAATGTAGGTATTACTGCGGACGCCGCAAATACCGCGGTATTTTATAAAAGTAATCAAATGTAACATTTTATGGTGCGCAATCTTCTAAAAATGAGTCTCATAATTTTGTATATGCTTAATATCGGTAATTTATGACATAGAAGTAACAGCAATCGTAGATTTAATTCATTTATCGACTTTTGACGTTCGGAAGCCTATGAAAACGTCGAGTATTATGAAATACTCGTAATGGCGGTTGAGAACGCTGATTCGAAAGGCATCTATATTTTAGTAATTTATAATGAACTATTTATTTTAGCGTTTTTTATTTTTAGATAAATTAGCCCTCTGCACTCGGAACAGATTTTGTAAACATTGAGATTTCGTCGTACAGAGAGTCGAATTGAAAGAAAAATTGTACAGGAACTGACAAACGAAACGATTTTGTGTATTTCATTATGCACTCTACGCGATACAGTACGAGGGAAAATAATAATTAAAAAGCGATGCCACACTTTGACACGAACGCATTGCGTCGCCGTATCGGCGACATCCGAGTGCAAAGGGTTAATCATTACTTCGATAAAAAATCGACATACCCTATCACTATCATCTATCCTCAAATATTATTTCCTAACACGTGCTTTACTGAACTGCGTACCTTTACCTATACAGTACATTTCTCGATGGGCCAATGTGAACACGCTCGATCCGTAGAGTACCTAATTTGTGAAGTGCTGCAATGAGAATATTATGATCCTAAGAATTGTAGCTGTGCGTGTACATTTAAAAGAAAATGGATTATGTTAACCTTGACACGTGGTATGTAATCGGAACGTCCGCAGTATTTGGTTCGCAGTAATAGATACAAAACCGCAGTAATATATGCGCACGTATGCTTTCTTTGCATTATGCTTTTTAATCAAATTTGTGCTTTCGGAGATCAAATATTCTGAGAAAAGTAAATATTCAAATTGTCAATTTATTGGCATGGAAGATCTTATTTTCTCTGTCAAAGCTCGCCTTCGTTGAGATACCGCAGTAATACCTACACTTGCCTTAATCAACGAAGTGGTATTTCGAGTTACAGTAAGTTCTCCCTATTTGAGCCTCAGCTTGGAAACAAAAATGGACAATTTGGGAACGAGTGGTACGATTGTTCGAGCCTTGCGGCTCGTTTTTATAGTTTTCAATTGTTAACAGTTACAAAAACGAGGTGCAAAGTTTAAACAATCATATTTCCTCTTCCCAAATTCTCCATTTTTGTGCACAATCTAAGCGTCAATTAGGGAGACTTCACGGTATATGGCTCCCGCTCTCGGTAATGACAGTAAATTCTCTCTAATTCGCGCACAGATTGTGCACGAAAATGGACAATTTGGGAAGAAGATACACGATCATTATGGTTGTTGACAACCGTTAACTATGAAAACGTGAATTTACTGTACTTGCTCGCAACGTTGCTGGCTGAACGCTTCGTGGGCCACGGATAAAGTTGCAATTACCTCTGTACAGGTATGAAAGAAGACCGACTGCAAAGAGGAATCCTTGACGAGGGCACTGCATTTTCTCGCGTATTTTCCTCTTCCTGTGTTGCTCCTGCTTCTCTATCACTGAGCTTGAACTCTATAAATTTGACAAGGTACCACCGGTCCACTCGGCTTCTGGAAAGCACGTCACTCATCGGCAAGGATTACGGACGTAATGTGCTGTCCTAGCCGAATGAACGAATTATAGTAACCTTTCTAGGATCTGACCACTGCCCGGCAATCCTCCGACCACGACTTATCGACGACGACGTAGTCTTAATCATCCGCCCGATGGTGACCGCAATTACTGCTGTCAGTGCAATCCACTGAGGCTTGACCCATAGTGGTATCATTTCGTAAATGTCGGCCTGAATTCATAACTTTGTCCGATTTCGATGAAAGTCGGCAGTCTTATGGTTCTCAGGTTGCTGATCATGTGTATATATGTTATAAAAAATGCGATATTGAAAATAGAAAATCAGACGCCACCCTGACGTGATCACTGCTCCTTCATTCATCTGCCGTGAAAACCGATAATTCTCGAATATTTAACTATAATTATGTAATTAGAACATAACATTTGATATGACAATCTTAATTCCTACGTCTTCTGAACGCTGTTACTTTCTGCGACGAAGGGAGGTGGTTTACATTGAGTTCGCATTTACAAGTTGGCCCGTCCTTGTTTCCGATAAATCGCGCATGGTCGCGAAACGGTGAGTCGACTAATGATTCTTTACTATTCCTCGCCCGGACAATCGTCCGTACAAGAACGAAACATTTCGTCCTACCGTTTTTTTTTTTTTTGGACGCTTCTCACGCTAGAGTAAGTGTGGGTATTACAGTAACTTCTCCCTAATTCGCGCTTAGATTGCACACGAAGCTGGACAATCTAGGAAGACGAGATACGATTATTCGAGCCTTGAGGCTCGTTTTTATAGTTACCGATTGTTAACAACTATAAAAACGAACCGCAAGGCTCGAATAATCGTATCTCCTCTTCCCAAATTGTCCATTTGTGTACAATCTGAGCGTCAATTACGGAGAATTTACACAATTTTGTCCAACGATATTGAAAATGCAGTTTCGAGAAAAACGCGTTTCAAGTTTCATGTTATGTTTATTCTTATGAAAAAAATGATAGTGTTGCAATTGCGAAAGATTTGTTGTAGATTTAAATAGAGTAGCGGAGCAGGATATTGTGAAGTGACCAATTGCTGTGTCTGATTTGTTTGGGACTCAAGTAACTCTGAAATTATCGAGTAAGAGATATATTAAATATTTTTATTAACTTATTTTGTTCTTTTTTGAATATAGATATTTACAAACGTCTTATTCGATAAATATAAAAGATAATTATGCCCGAAGAAATATGCGTGAAGAAATAGGTTGGCATTGATTTGTTCTAATCATGTGGAAAGATAAATGTACAGTTAACGTGCGAGGAGTCATTTTTATGTTTAACGTTTTGATAATGATTCTTTATTCATGATCGTATTATCGCTATAATTTAAATGGTAACTGTATACATGATATACTTGTAATTCGAACAAATTCAAAATAAAATGAATATTTTTGTTCATTGCCTTTCTTTTATTATTTCTCCATTTAAAAATTAATAATCTTGCTTCTATATTCCTAAAACCATGTTTTTCGTACTTTTTAATTTTTGCTTCACAGTTTGGAGATTATTATCCACAGAAATATGTAAAAGAAAACAGCACATTGAAGTACTAAAAAAAATTCGAAGTAGCACGCCCCACACCTCAAAGTGGGTATCCCATTGGATCCCTCCATCGGTGTTGATTACGCATAGCTTCGGCTCTGTCGGATAGAGAGAAGCGAGCAGTGAAGCACATGGCGCCAAAACATCGTGTACATGTTGCCGATGAACATTTTCTCGGCCTACTCAAAATGTACATCGTTCCGACACTTCTATCGGGCCGTTTCTTCTTCAGAAATGTCTGCAGAATCCGATCCTGGGTAGAGTTTTCGTGCTGAACAAAGAACTTTTCGTAAAAATACAAAAATATTCCGATTCACTCGAAAGGATTCGTCGATTAATCTGATATATGGGAACGATGGTGCTATTATTGTCGTCAACTTCTCAATCACTTATCAGTAGATCAATGTCTTCGGAACAGTCTGATAGTGTGTCCATAAACAACTCATCGCTTGAATTGTCACTCATGTTTCTGGACATTTTTAGGGATATTTTTTCTATACTTCGTTTCACACCACTTGTTGAGAGTCGCAGCAAGGAGCTTAGCTTCTACACTAATATTTGCAAGTTGAGCGAAGTCTTATATATTCGAAAAAGTCGTGAGAGTGGGGTGTAGGTAGCATTTCGATTCCTAATGGGTGTGGTGTTGGTGTGCTGGTGTGTATTTTATTATATGTTGTACTCTATAGAAATAAGAAGCTCTATAGAGAAAGAAGCGTTCCTCGGGTCAAAGTGGTAGATCTACCCGATCGATCGGCTAAGTGTTCTAATAAAATAATTTTATGGCTGGTGGAGGCACCTTCGGAAATCCCGAACATAAAGAACCGTAATAATGGGCAATAATAGACTTGAAAAATTAGTGCATGTTATTATAATTACGTTGTACTCAGTACAACTTACGTTATCCTCAGGTCAAAATGGTAGATCTACCCGATCGGTCGGCTAAGTGTTAAATATAAGCTGTAGTCATAAAAATTGTAGTAGGAAGGAAATATATTATAGATATATGGAAACAGACCAGACGCGGGCAGATTCTTATCCGGGGAAACCGAATACCGAATTGTGTGGGCACTATCACACCGAGTTGTCCTCGACAACGTGTAACGTTGGTAACTTTATGTTCATCGAATAAGACGTGTTTTGTTAAAAACTAAGCCGGATAAAACGATAAAACTATATCTATTGTATCGAACGTATAAAATTTTATTAATGGAAAATAAATAAAAGAATTTAATATATGATAAATGTAAAGCCTATATATATGTATAATATAATACATGCATCATCTGCAATCAATTTGGGCGAGACAATGGAATGTGGTATAAATGGATCTCATGTGGTACGTTGAAATGTGCAGAACGTACCGGATGGGATTCTCCCGAGAAATATGAGCCCGATGACTGTGTATGGCACGCTGACTACGGATTACCGACAACGTGTCTACCATTGTCCACTGATGCGGGCAATAAGGGTCAAATCTATTATTTCTTATAACGTTAATTTCACCGCGTAGCTCATTATGGATATTATTAGTTTTATTTTTTACTTACAGTTAATTCCCTAAAGTGTATAAAAAGTTACTTCAAATAAATATGTTACCTCGTATTTCGATTGTATTTTAATTCTTGTTTAAGTGACCGCCATTAACCCATTCTCCCCTTATTCTAAATAATCGATGCGAAGTTTCTGTTTCTTTTCGTTCCAAATCTATGAGCAGCGTAATAAACAATTTTTTTATCAAAAATGATTATCTTTTAAATATTTTTAGTAAAAATATCATTGTAATATCTTCAATGGTTAAAAAATTATAACAAAATGTCACTGAATTTCTCGATCCAGAGAATATTTCTATTTAAATTGAATTTCTTTTTCGTTCCTGATAGAAAACACAGGTGGCTCCATCTCGTATTTATCAAGAAGTTACATATCTCTAGATAATACCATTTCTATAATGAAATCTGTACAGCAGATACCGACCTGCTGAATCCGCAAAGTCACGTTACTAGCCTGGCCTCTTAACAAGCCAGAGCACAATGTAATGTTTTGTTTAAAATTTCTCATTTATTTTAAGGAAATCATCTGGAAACTAGGGGGGTAGTAAAAAAAAATGTATACCGCACGATTTTTGTTGTGAGATGTTTTTCAGGCCGTATTATAGCGACTGTAATATACGCAGTCTGTAAATTAAATGTAATATACATATGTATACTGGAAGAATAAAACTTTTTTAGAATAATAAGAAGTATAATGAGCACATGATGTTCATTATAAAAAGAAAATCCCATTTGTAACGTAGTAGAAAATATATCCTTCAGGGGTGTACGATTAATTAAATATTTCGTAATCCGCAAAATTAATATCATGCAACTAATATTTATTGGTTTAATATTAGGTTAATATATTTAAATCAAATCCTTCGAAAACCATTGAAGATCACTTCCACTTTTTACTTTGATGGATTTTGATCTACAGTTGTCGATAAGTATTGTTAGTGTCGATAATAAATTACTAATACAATGTAAAAGGCACGTCAATGAGACAAGATTTATAAGTAATTACGCTTTTTATTTTCG
Source organism: Megalopta genalis (assembly GCF_051020955.1). Taxonomy (NCBI): domain Eukaryota; kingdom Metazoa; phylum Arthropoda; class Insecta; order Hymenoptera; family Halictidae; genus Megalopta; species Megalopta genalis. The sequence goes on along the minus strand of NC_135026.1, from coordinate 10,207,909 downwards.
TTGGTAATAAAGGTTCCTGTATATTCGAGAAACGATAAAGTATGAATTTGTAATTATGTGAACTACGCTTCTTCTTCAAATTGTTCTAATTTAGAGAAATCATAGCTTGTCAAAGATGAGCACGACATTCCGGAAAATATTGTTTCCTCCAAGATATGCGACTCGCATGGCGAAACGGGCAGAACTTTTATTTGACCGAAATCTGAATCTGCTGTTAGATTACTAAATACCACATTTTGATCGAATATTGTCTGTAGAAAATGTATAATAATTTGTAAATAACATCAATATTTTTAATCATTTTTTACTCATATTAGCGAATCTTTCGAAAATCGGTCACACCAAATTTTGCTGAAATTTTGCAAGTAGCGTCATTTTATATAAAAACAATATTTGCTAGAAAGATTTTCCGTTTAATTCCCAAATTTTTGCAAAGAACTTTTTTACCATTTTGGTGTCACTCTTTTGGCAAACATTGTTTTTATGTAAAATGAAGCTATTTGAAAATCTTTAGCCAAATCAGGTGTGACTAGTTTTTAAAAGTTTCACCCTTGTTTTAGGTATATTTACTGTGAAGTTGACTGTAGCCATGAACGTCCTATGATTCTGTTCGTTTCCTTTGCGTGGAAAATTCAGGGTCGAATAAACTTGTTGTATTTGTTCAATCTTTTTCTTTATCATGTATTCTCTATCTGTTGTTCTGTATATGTAATCTAATTCATCAAGTGCGTTCAATGACAAAATAAGCTTAGAATCTCGAATCCTAGCATATTCATCTTTTTCGTCTATGTCCTCTTCTCTTTTTATATCCTGTATTATATTCTTTTGCTTTTCTTTTAGTAAAATTCCCCATAAATAGTATCTTTGCGTCATCAGGAATATTGCCTGGCCATCCATACCAAGTGGTGTAATGCCTATCTGTTCAAAATACTTGTTGAGCTCTACCCATGTTTGACCTAACTTCAACTTGAAGTACAAATCTATGCCAGATACTGTGATCTGAAAAATGGTTTTAATTATACTACACGGATGCCACAACAAACATTCCATACACTCACTCGATCTTCCACTGGGAGATCAAAATATAATATTTTATAATGCTGTTTTGCCATTTTATATCTCTCATTGTCTCTCTCAATGATTTTTCTAATACTATATATCTTTGCTCTGACTGAACCGATCATGTCAATTATTGCTGGGCTCACGTGTCCAAAAAGTTTAGTCTGAAAAGTGTCCAACCACTGTTTCTTGCCCATTGAAGGGAATTCTTCATCTGATATACAATAAATTATTTTCTAATTACAAGATACACCCAATTTTATTAACAGAAAATTATATTTGCAATTTGCCTCTCACTGAGCCATCACAGCATCTTTTAAATTCAAGCCTGATTTCTTCATCTCTCCATATTTTTGCCAACAGAGACATTAGTGTCGTTTTCTTATTAATGCCTCTCCAAGTGCATAAATAAGATCCGCAAAAATAATTGTCACACATATCGGCTAGTACAGTGAGAAACATGCGCTGAGATGGGTATGGAACTACTTCAATAATGTCCAGTATAACGTATACTGCGCCATATTCAATAAACTTTTCCAAGTTTGGGGGACACCATACTATACACTCCCAAATGTATGAACCTAATGCTAGTAAAAGGCTACCAGATCTCTTTACACCATACTAATTCATAAGAACATTGTACAACTGTAACAAGTGAACTATGTAGAAACAAACTCACCGTTGATCTACTTGAATTTCTTCATCTTTCTGATAAAGACATCGAAAAAGTAGTTCCATAACAAATGCAATACTTTGATCTCCAAACATTTCTTGATAATAGATTTGTTTCTGTAAAAGTCTTTCGACTGAGATTAACACCAGTGTCAGAATTCTTTGTTCTTTCGTTGCAAGTTTACAAGATGTTAAAATATGATTAATCAATTCTATAATATGTTTATATAAAATTATTATATTTCAATAATAATAAATGGAAGTACCAATTTATGAGTTTTAACCCAATTTTAACCTAACTGATCAATGAAACTGTAATCCCATGCTCTTTGAGGTTCTCCAATAACAAAGTACTGTTACTTAAAGTGATTGAACAAATCACTTTTGTGCAATGCATTACAATATCCATGTCAAACCTTGTGGTCAAAGTCCAGTCTAACAGCATTAACAATCTACACGAGTATAAAACTGTTTTAAATGAACAGTTAATATTTTTAAGTGTCGCTTATTCAATTTTTAGTACCTAATAGTACCATTGTATGTTACAAAATCTTTTGGCATCTTTGGTGCCAGCACAGACAGAGAATTAATAGCATAAGTCCATAGGTTCCAAAATTGAGATGCAGTCCAAGTGATTTTTGAGTCTTCAGTATCTGGATTAACCAGTTGAAGTATTGTTTGCATCAATTTTCTGTGCACCATTATCTGTTCGAAACAAGTACCAAAAATAAGAATATTCTCCATAATCCAATAATAGTAAAAACCAATAAAATAATTACTGGGATACATGCATCAATTTGAGATAGGTGCATAACAATTAGCAATAAGACTTTTTGGAAGAACAAGTCCTCATTAGTTCTGCCAAATGTTACTGTCTCTGAAAATACTCTTACAGAGCCAGTCTCAACACCTACCAAAAACCTGATCACTTTGTCTGCTATACCACTACTAACAAAATTCCAATTAGGAAAGCTAATTAAAATTGAAAGAATAATAGCTGCAATTTCATTTCTGATCTTTTTGCTGACGCTTCGAAATTGGCTGTAGAATATTTGTCTCTCGAATGCGTAGGACAAACCCCTGTATAATTTGGATTAAGTATAAATTACTGATTCATCATTAAGTTGTACATTGCATACCATAATGCGCAGTGTGCACACGAAGTTGTCTTCAATTTGATGGGCACATCAATAGGAGGAAGAATGGACTTCATTAGACACCATAAAGTGTTCATTATTAAAAGGGTTGTATCCTCAGGGTATTCACTACCTATTAGTAATGAGTCAGGTGGCCTTGTGCACCGTAATTGAGTAGCATAAGGAAGATCCATTCTGACCAGTATTATATTAAGTACTCCAACTTCTAACATTTTGTGAGCTACAATATATATTTTAGGGAATTTTTATTTTTCTAATTATACATTGCATTTTTATTACTCACAGCATTTGTACGAAATGGAACAAAGCAAGAAAACCAATTCCAAAATCTTTTGATACAACTCCGGAAGACAATTTTCTAATGACTTAACTACTTCAACTGGAAGCTGTGATTTTTCTATAACTGCACGGCAATCTCTAATCTTCACTGCTGCTATATTTGAACTGTCTCTGTTTAATAACAAAGAATGGATGGCTTCGTGAACCTTCAATATATGTTTCTTGGTTGGCAAAACAACAAGAAGCTTTCCTAACAATGTGAAATATTGTTCCAGTATATCATTGTTTGTTAGAATTTCAGAAGATTTTTCTAATAAAGGTGGTAAATGGCAAAGCTCTAGTATTTGATCAAGATGAAACTCATACTCTTTGTCTATGTTAACATTTTCAACTAAAAATTCTATTATCCTCATTATTTTTGATAAATTTGTTACCTTCTAAATATAGCTTTAAGGAAACCTTTATGATTGATTAGTAAAATTACGTTAGTTAGTTAACTCCAACATGTCCAGGATATCCCATCTAACTTTATATCTTTCGTACTTGAGATCAGAAATTTCTAAATATTACATTTAGAAAAAATATTTGCGAAACTTTTTTTTTTACTTAAAAACAATGTTTGCCAGAATGATTTTCCACAATTCGAAGTTTAAAGCTAAAATTTTGCGAAAAATTACCATTCTGTCTTACCATTTCTTACCATTTTAGGTTCTATGTTTCGATTTCGCTGCAATTTTAAAAACAGGTACTGTTTAAATATAAGCAATGTTTGCGAAAAGAATTTTTGGTTACTTTTAGTTAAAATAAAAAATTTTGTAAAAAATGGCTTACCACCGTAATGTCACTCTCTGCGTTACCGATAGTATCCTGTCTGAAGGCACATCTTATAATTGGCAATTGATAATATATATAATTAATATATATTATTATATAATTTATATTATATAATTATTATAATATAATATATAATTATTTATATTATATATTATACACTTATATTATATAATTTTATAATATAATGGTCAATTGTCAAAACAATTGACCAATATACAAGATAAAATACGAACATTATTTTTAAGTTTGTTCATAAATCACGAGCCTCACTTGATATTATAAAGCTAACGATTAAGTTTATCAATTAAGCTCTTCAGTGTTTTTTCATTCTTTTATAATTGGGTCAGGTCTGGGTTAACTCATCAAACATTTTTATTTTAGATTATATTTAAGGGAGTGACACTAAAGTGATAAAAATATTTTTTGCAAAATTTCAGCCAAAACGGTTATTATCAGTTTTCGAAAGTTTCGCTAAAATATCAATGATCTCTAAATCTTGAAATCGTAATCTCGAAAAAATTTTTTTATAGTACGGTAGTTGTTACTTTAATGTAATCCTATTTTTACCAACATTTGTCGCTATTAGAGACAATAAACAAAATATTTGTGATAATTAAGTTAGTTGGAATACGTTGTACAATTCTGTGTGGAAAGTGTTCATAGAATGATCAATTTAAACTAAACCTTCATAAATCCATATTGGTAATAAATTTTATAAGGAAAAAACGATTAATAAGTATTCTTTGTGTGTGTGATATTTATAGAATAGATTTAGCGTAAACAAAATTTGATTCGTGTCAAGAGTTATAAAAGTATTAAATAAAACAGACTTTGCAGAAGCAGAATGCATCTAAAGTTTTCATACATTTCAATAAAGCAATCTCACAAATTATTAAAAAATTAATAATATTAAAATTATTGTAACAGTTTTATCATTCTTTAACGAATTGTACAAATATTTTTTATGCGTCTAGTTCTGCACATTTGTCTGTTTTTATTGATAATTTTGTAAATGTTGGCGGAAATAAAATTTGATTTACAGTAAATTTATTCTAGAAATATCTAAGAATATTTGTTAAGCATTCTTTCCCCGTTAAATTTAATATCGATATAGATATACCAAGTTTTATTTCAGATTCGTTACATTGTACGAATACTTTACACATCGACTGTACTTGTTGAATAAAGATGTTTTATCCTTCAAAGGATACATAGCCATTGTTTTCTACTTGATGGAGGTACTCATACAAAAGCCTACAAATTCGTGGCGCACTGTCTTTCGTGGCAGGATCGGATATAAGTTCGTCCAATTTCGTCAAAGTATGATCCACATCAACTTCCGATTTTTTCATAAAATCGAATAGTTTTGCGGGTATTTTATCGGTCTCAGGACACTCGCGATTAACATGTTTCGGACACCTGAATGCCTTCCAAACATCGCTCACATCCAATTTATCGGGAACCACGACCTCGGTTTCTTTTTTATCAATATCCATGTTGGACGTCACTTTTTATATAATATTTTTAAACATTCACAAATGCTTGAAAAATGCGTGTTAACGTGTATACTGTTTCGTCCAACGTCAGATTCGGTAAACAATGGAATAACAAATAATGGAATATTGCAAACAGTTTCAAAGTAGCGATCAAATTACAAAGAAAATTCTTACCTTTGTTTCGTCGAACGTGTCATACATAATTCACAAGAAAAAGAATCGATTAGAATCACCGCGACAGTTTAACCTTACTAAAATCGTATTAAAATGTGCTGGACGAAGTTTGAATAAAATTGTCTGCCAACTTGGTGGTGCCACCTGCGGCAAAATTCAAAAGTTGTATTGCAGATGGCGCTGATACCGAAAGTAGCGCCGACTCAATCTCTTACCTTCCTAATTCAAAGTTTTCCCGTCGGAAACACTTTTCATACTGAATCTTACAATAAGAATATCCGAAAAGCTTTCGATCGAATCAAGCGGATACCACGCCGTTTGCACACGATACGGCAAAGAACACAAATCGCCAAAAAGTCAGCCGCTATTGGATTCTCACATACAGACGGAATACCGTAGATGTGTGTGTAGTTCTTGCACGTGCAGGAGAGAGTTTGCAACAGTCGCCGACGCTGCCGATGGTAGCAAGCTGGGTACCTGTGTTCCCCAATTTACTCCGGTTTTTAACCGTATGCTCTGACTGAATATTGTTTTTAATGAACGCTGTTCTTAAAGACGTACTTCTTATTTATCAGTAATACCTTATCGCAAATGGGAGACCATCGTCGTTAGTATCGCGGAAAGTGTTCAGTGTTCGCATACAACCGAAAGTGTTCCTGTAATGATCGTCACACGATAACGTGTGAAAGAAGACAATCATGTGTAGCAATCAATATTGGAATTGTCGGCAGTGCAGCGTGTTTAACGGTAATTATTACGAAGGGCTTTCGTACACGGTGCGTAGAATTCGTGCTCGATTTCGAAATAATTCCATAGCTACAGTGAGTTGCATCTACAATCGGAGACTGCGTATAAAATATATTCCTTGTGATGAAAATATAAATTATAATCACATCTTGCATTAATTTTATTTAAACAACAATTCGGTTTAAAAGGTATCTCAGAGTTAATCGTGGCTAACTGAGATATGGTTTTAAGCTTGATTCAATGCTAATTCCTATATGTGCTATCCTCTCAACTATTTTCCATAACATATAATCGTCTTTCCATAGATCTCGTCAGTTTTTTTTGTTAGACTCGATTTTTCTCCAGTTTTCGACCGAGGCATTTTCAGAATAATTTATATACATATTATTATATAATTATAATAATAATTATATATATTATAATATATAATTATAATAATATATATTATATAATTTATATATATTTATTTGAAATTGCGTGCAAGTACTTCCGATTCGTTTCAATTCTGTTGAGACGATTAAAAAAAACTTATAAATTTCTAATTTTTCGTTACCCATCTTTTTAGGCAGATTGACTTGAACATATTCTAAATTTTCCACACCGGGATCCGATGCACTCTCCTCACTTTGGACGAGACGCCATGAATTACCGGATGAGACGGCAGTTTCGCAATATTTATTTATTTATTCAAGTAACCAAGCCCGAGAGATCCAGAGAACGAAAGCGTTTAAAAGAATATTGATTACTGATTTCATTAGAGTATTATTTCTGCGTTTATTTAGCGTTCCTACAATGCGCCCGACCGTTGTTCGCAGATATCGTGGATCAAGGATAAACAAATTACGCAGCCGATCCGTAAACAGCATAAGTAGACCATTTCGAAATTCATCAAGATCCCCGGATCGAGGTGATGGTGGGGGATCGATGCGTGAGCCGTGGATCGTTTTCCGAAGCGTAAGATCGGTGGTCGTTCAATCGTCGCTGGAGAAGTCAATGTCGGGATACACACGGTCGCAGGTAGTCGCCCTCTACTACGCTGGCACGTAGACTGGTTCGTGCGTGCATGGACTGGTTCGTAGTAGTCGGGACGCTGCCGAGAGCAGCTGAACTGTGCGTGTGCACGTCGTTCACGGTTTTGTGCGGTGTTCGTATGTGGGCTGTGCGACAACGAAGAAGCGTCTTACGAAACAACGAATTCGTGAGGAACTAGTGCCCCGTTTCGGCGCCGAAAGGGATTCCACGGATTAGAAACGAGAGGCTGGGCGTGACGCGAGATGTGACAAATCTCGGAGGCGGCGACCTTGGCGGGACGGTGAGTGACCCTTTCGAATAATGGCACATTCTCGTCGCCACGATTGTTTTTTTCTTTTACGGCGCGCGGCACCCGGCGTTTTCTCACGGGAAACAACGCGTTGTTTAATTACTGTGTGCCGTGCAAACCAGTACTCGCTACAATTATTTTACTACGGGTTTTTGCCTCTATCCCCGTGTCTTCCGACCCACCGGGAAACCACTGCTTTTTCTTACCCTTTTTTTCTCTCCCGTAGCCTGCCATCCTTCGGCAGATCGCGAGCGATTCGCTACCCCGTTGTGGGAACGCAGCGAACGCGCTGTGCCGATGCGACGTGGTGACCTCTGCGAGAACACCGGGTCGCGATAAGACATTCGAAGCTTCCTCGCGGCAGTTGAAAGCAACCACCGGAATCTCAGAATTTTTATACCGTGGACAGACGGCGGCGTTCCTCCTTTTACATCTGTCTTTCTACAGATGAATTTACAGATGATCCGCGGCGTTTTTAACGCGTCTATTGGAAATGTTCTTTTAACCCTCAAACTACACACACAATAGATATATAATGTAATAGATATAATAATAATATAATAATATAATAGATATAATAATAATATATAATATAATAGATATAATATATTATCTATTATATTATTATTATATCTATTATATTATATCTATTGTGTGTGTAGTTCGAGGGTTAATAATAAAAATAATAATATATAATATAATAGATATAATATATTATCTATTATATTATTATATTATTATTATATCTATTAATATCTATATAATATTTGTTATAGGCGCATATTTTGTTGACAATGACTTTCAATTTTTCTGCAAGAATTGACGGCGAGTTTTAGAGTCATGAAATAATTCCAAACACACTTACAATGACAGCATTAACCACGCGACTGTGTCGAGAACCCTTTTCACTGATATTAAAACAGCCTCCGACTTTCAATTTCTCATTTAACATTGATCATGGAGTAGACGAAATATACGTTTCCGCTAGACAATTTCGAGAATTTCCACACGCAAATGACCGGGTCAAAGGAAGTCCCTAATCACACCGGACGACGACAGGCGACTGCGAGAAGCTGCGTGTATGCATTTTCCTCTTCGGTTTATCTGCCAGGACATTCCTGACATTTTGCGCGACCCGGTAATATTTCATTCGGCGAACAATATTTTTTGGCGTTCTCGCGTTTCCGCAGCGAGATAATTTATGAACGTGCTTCATCGGTTCGTCGACGTTAGAAGAATTCATTGCGCTCTGTACAGCTTCGCTGAAAAAGAAATGGTAGATTTGATCGAGCCGCTGATTAAATCCCTGTCCGCATTCACGCCGCATTCACGATTCCCGCTGGTGAATTATGGATTTTCGCGTTTCGTTTACAACCGACGTAATTCTGTCAAAGTAATCCTTCTGGGAAAAAACGTTACAATTAAGTATTTCCGTGGTTACAACCCTTGACAACGATGCCAAATTTTATAATATATAATAAGTCTATAATATCATAATATAATTAATATATTAATATATTATTAATATATTATATACATAATATCTTTTATATTATTATAATATATAATAAGTCTGTTATACTAGACTAGCGTCGCCAACGATAAAATAAAATAAAATTTCCTTCATTTTCAATCGTAGTTTCAACCCTTAAACACTATCGTTGGCGACGCTACTATAATATCTCCAATTTATTTCCTTTTATATTGCGGGGATTTGTGCAGATCCAATATAAATTTTTTATATTGGAGATATTATAGTAGCGTCGCCAACGATAGTGTTTAAGGGTTGAAACTACGGTTGAAAACGAAGGAAATTTTATAATTTCCTTTTATATTGCGGGGGTTTGTGCAGATCCAATTTGATACATAATCTAAATTAATATAGCCCCGATAGACTAAAGTCAATGAAACACGTAATTGGGTACATGTGAGAACAGTTATAAATATCGTTAAATAATATTGTTACTTTTCTTCGCATATTATTATTTAAGCGCATTGACAGCTAAACGTGTGTTTCTTAACTTGCCATAAAAATTCATGCGACAGAGGATTAATTTAGCAAAGAATTCTCGAAAGCTAGCATTACTCGAAAGAATTGTTTACGCATTGCTATGTACAAAATGGGCGCCATCTTGTATGCTATCGATCTCCAAGACACCACGTAATCTTCCAACGAATCTGACGATCGTTCTCATGGGTTTAAAACATTCCTCGTGGCCCCCAAGCCTGCAGAGGGTTAAATATAAAGGGTCAAATCGTTGACTGTACAATAAAGGGATGTGTTGCTATGGTTATTATTTTTGTGGCATCGTCTTTCGGTACGGTTCCTCGATACATCGAAGATCAGGAAGTTTACGATCAGGAAGGAGTGTAACACGATGCGGAAGACCCGCCCGATGCGAATAAGAAGCCCCGAAGAGTGGCGCTAGAAAAATTTAGATAGGAGACGAGGCGTCGAGGGGTGTTCACCGCGCACCCGGTAGTTTCCCTCGGCCGGCGAATCAATATTTGGAGGGTAAGCGTCCCGACGACTGTCGGCGTCGAAGCTGCGGAACGTGAGTCACTCACCCCTGATTGCGAGGGCGAACATTGAGGCGAGGTAGAGAAGGATGACTTTTCTCGAACGCGCACCCTCATCTCTCCGAGAGCATCGTGCCCTCGCGTCGGTCTGCTCCAGTGTTCGGCATCGTTGGAACAACTCTGTATCTAGATAATTATTCGAATGAATAAACAATTGGATAATTTTAATAGCGGATAATTTCTTTTTGCGGATATTTTTGAATTCACGAATAATTCATTCGCGTGATAAAATGTTATTTGTCTTTGCGAATAAAAAACGATTTATTTCTAGGCCATTGTTTGTGGATTGTAGTGGACACGTACAATGTTTTTTCGCGATGTAAATTTATCTGTACGTCTAAAGTAACGTGTAAAGAAACCATTGAAGTTCCATTGAATAATTTAAAAAGAACGTTGGATTATTATTTGTTGTATTACTGCTATTAGTTGTAGCCTGCTTACACATCGAGAATACCGTAACTTTTTCTCGAACAATTCTTTTGTAACATTACAAGTATGAGAATAATTGAAGGTGACAAAGTTAGATGGGACACCCGATGTATGAATGTACATTGTAAAATTAATATATAATAAACATCACATAATAAATACACAATATAAATTATGGAATTAATATACAATAAATATACAGTATAAATTATACGATGAATATGCAACATAAATTATACAATGAATGTACAATATAAATTATATATTATAATATCCAATATATGAATGTACATTATACAATCCATATATATATATACACAATACAGCAGAACCTCGATTATCCGAACTAAGTCAGAGAAGCACGGGTGTACGAATAAGAAAACTGATTCTATTAAACCAACGTATATTAAATTTTTACCCCGATTTGTACGATAAATAAAGTTTTATCTGAATCTCTTCAAATTAATATATTCACATATACAGCGTGCTCGGATAATAAAAATGAAAATCGGATATAGGCGGTTCGAATAGTCGAGGTTCTACTGTGACTATACGTTGTGCGAATATCAATCTTCAATTTCCATATGAAATACAGAAATAACTTTCTAAACAACTTTTACCGTTCGGGCTATCATCATTATTTTGATAGATCGAGATTGTTTTCGTGGAATCAGTTTTGCGCTGCAGTGGAATTCTTGGAGTTAGCATATGTAAATACGAGCTTCGTCAACAACTGAGGTCGATATCCGCAACCGGAAGTGAACTACAAACCACACAGAGTCATTTTTAATATTTTGTGATTTTCGTACTCTGTAAGCCGTTGTCGCGAAATTTCAAGAATAATATTATCTCTGTACTGAGCTAATACGACAAGCAGCGAAACTCGGAGGATCGGCTCGAGTTCGTATAGTATAAAGGGATACAAATTCATGTTCAGTAATTGTCGCCTTATCTTTATAACTGTAGCATTAATGGATAGCTGAGATCCTTCTGATTACAATGAACTCAAACACGACGTAAATCGGACTAAGTTTATCGATTTTTATTATACAGAGTGAGTCGCGTAACTTGCACACCTACAGTAATATTTAACTTATGCTGCTGTGAAAAATTGTTAAATAGACTGTTTCACAGTTGAGTAGAGACTATTTTATATGTAGAAAGGTTTCAAAGTTTTCAAGATCAATTGATTTCAAGTTACTGGAGATGCGCAAGTTGCGTGACTCACCCTGTATATGAATAAGTTCTTCGATAAATATAGTCCGATTTCTGTCGTGTTTGGACTCATTTTAATCGGAAGAATCTCAGCTGTTCATTGGCGCTAGAATTATAAAAGTACGACGGAAAGTATCGACACGTTAGAAAAGTACATTGCTATCTTCTCGTCAATTTATTAAAATTATTAAAAGAAAAAATACATTTTTACTTTATTTCTTGTTTCCTACAATTGGCTTAGACAATTTCTATTTTACATAAAGATCCACCATCTACTAATTATCGTAGATGGTGAAAGATTAAATTTCTTCTTCAAGCAATAAAAAGGTCCGTTGCTTTTTACAAGACCCCGGTAAGTTACGTGATAATTCCAAAAATTTGACAAGGACCGAAAATTTCGGAATGCATTAAACAAACAATTGCGGCGTTGTTTTTAAGTAACCGAGGTAGAATGATTAAAATTGATTATTGGCCAACTAAATCGACCGGCTAGACCACAGTGGCGCCGTCTCGCCGAGCGGACAAGTTAATTAACGAAACGAAAATCCGAAAGGCCCGTTCGGAAATCAACGGGAGGGTACATCGACTCCGGGGATTAAGAGGTGAGGACGCGTTATCGCGAGGACCCGGGATTTCCTGGCAGGTTTTTAATTAAGATACTCACGAAATTTTGCGGATTCCGCTGGCGCAGTCGTAAGAACGGGAACGTTAATTTGCAGGCTTTAAAAGACGGCCGCGTGCGCGCGTACGAGCGTGAAATGTATGCGCCTAAGTAAGCAAACCCGTCCCAGCTCGCGCAGCGCTGTGGGAACAGGTTTCAGAAAATTGACCGTTCCGCCGCACCGTAGTAGGACCTTTATCTGCTTCTGGCATCTTCCATTCGGCTCGGCGGAGGTTACAGCGGGTCCCTTTTCCGACTTTTCGACGGTGAAAGGGCCCCGGATAACGGAAACCCAAGGATCGAACATATGAGGCGTTTATTTTGAAAGTGGCATAAGTCACTTTTTCAAAAAAATCGAGTTAATGGTAACATTAATTACAATTGAACGGTATCTTTTCATTTTAAAAAAATTTGCAATCAATAAGTTGAGAACTATTGAGATTTGTTCGAGAGAAGTTTTGCTAATTAACGGTATAACAAACATGTTTGTTTTGAAAGTGGCGTAAGTCGCTGTACTCAGGAAATTAATTGCGGGGCTTAGTGTAAAAGAAATAGAAACGTGTGATAAGTGTGTGTGAAGTATTGTTTTGAATTATTTCCAGTATTTTTAAAAAAGTTGTGATCACTGGACTTATTTTTATAAGTGCGAAAGAATAGTGCAGTTTTGTAAATTATATTATAGTGATGCGGCGGCTACCTCCAGACCCGCCAGCGGATGGCTATAAAATGTTTTATAAACTAACTTTAGATGAAAAAGATGAATTTCTAACTTTGGATTTGTCACCAAAAAGAGGAAGACCCAGGCGTTATTCACAAATAGAAATGGATCCGTTATACGCTGGATCTCGTCCTGTTTCTTCAGCAAAATACAAAGACACGATGGACTTGCTTAATTATATACCCCCAATATACCACAGTTATTTAAAAAATTTGAAACAAAACACGATTTCCGAGGACTTAATCACTCCTATCGATGACGAAAATTAAATTGAACCGATGTATTTTCATATAAATTACTTATACTTATGTTTCAAAATGTACTAATTATTTTTGTATTTTATGAATATTAAAATAAAAAATACTTAAATCAAACCTTTATATTAAATATGTTCATGGTATAAATTATTATTATATATGTAATTTATTCGACAATTTTAGTAAATCACTGTCCTTTCAAAACATCACTTCAGTAAAATACGTCGGACCAAATTAATATATGTCAGTCATTTTTCTAAACTATTTATTTTGAAAGTGGCTTAAGTCACTTTACCGTAATGAAAAGTGGTGATTTTTTAATGTTTATACGAAATTATTTATACTGAGAAAAACATCAGTATCCTGGGATAACAAATACAAGTAAATCTTCTCGAAAGTTAGCATCCATATTTTTAAACGTGTTAAAACGCAAACCCTTAAATATATCGACTTAAAAACAAAGTGATTTATGCCACTTTCAAAATAAACGGCTCATATCTCGCTACTATTCGATATCGAGATTCTCGAAGAAGAGATCTCGGGTCGATTGTAAAATTCACCGACCATTTATTTTTATAGGGCACCGTGTTCGTCGTGGTCGTGAACAATTTTTAGACTCCTTCGATCGAATAGAGGAATTTATTGTCGATGATTTTCACCTTCGTGTCTACTCGGTGCGGATTATCTATGGGCATTCGAGAGGCTGAGTTATCGTAATTAAATCCTTGATGTATCGATGCAAAAAGGATCCGAACGAGTGCATTGAAGAAAATACTGCGTACGGTCTTGATACATGCAAAGTACCCCAGGCAATAACAATTTTTCGCCTTCGATGACATTCTTGAAATTGATTTTTGGTCAACTAAATTGACCGGTTAGACCACTGTGCGATCTAGAGTCTAATGGTTCTTCCGTCGCACGGTAGTCTAACCGGTCGATTTAGTTGGCCAAAAAGCAATTTAAAAAATTTGAATGCAACAAGATCAAATTCGGTATCTTAATAAATGCATTCATAAATTCGTATTTCTCGTTAAATATTAGAATTATTACGGCACTTTCTAAGCTCTTATAATTTCTTGACACATGTTTTATGTTCCAAAGGAACTACGTACAGCGTTTTCTTCAATCTAAATTTTCCAGAACATTTTTCATTACATATCTTTGTGGAAATATTAACATTTAAAATCAAGCATCAACACATTTGATATTTTCCGAATCTGTATTTTAGAAGTAGATCTAAGAAAATATATGTGATTGACTAAAAGTGAATGACGTGTGTTTTTTTATAAGTAGTATGCAGATTCTATGCACTTATGATAAAAATGAGTAGCAGAAATATAAAATTGGGAGGACACATAAGAAGAATTGAATAATGTTATTACACTATTTAAAATTTATTTTTATTTAATTCTATTTTTTACAATCCTCTTGGAAATTTTGTACAGACGTTAAAGTTAAAACAGTAGAAATATCAAAAGATGTAAGAGGTGTCGATACTATTAACTAAAATTTTAGTTAATAATGGAAGGTTAAAGTTGCATACGACTGAAATATATGGATAAAGTTTATTTTAATTATAAAATTTGACAAGCAGATATCACATTTGTGTCATCATAATTACGTTGATTGATTTCTATGAAATTTTCATCGTGCATATCAGTTACCACACAGTGACATTTTTGTGAATCATCAAAAACAAATAGAATATTCAAAGTGATCAAGTTATTTTAGTCACCCAGTATATCCTGTTCGATAAACGTGGTCCGATGTCCATCGTGTTTGAACTCATTTCAATTGGAAGAATCTCAGATATCCATTGGTGTTATAATTATAAGGGAGAGATGAAAATTGCTAAAAGTAAAATGTTCCTTCTTTCATGTTAACTTTGTCCAGTCGCAGCATTCTATTCACATATAGTCCTCACGCGCCAAGAAGGCACCTTTGCGTTACATTCCCCCTCTCACTAGCTGCCCCACTGCCGCAGCTATCGGTCGCTATTGGCTGAAAACGGTGGCGAAGATCGATAGCAACCGCTGCGATAGTGGGGCGGCTAGCGAGAAGGGGACTGTAAACACAAAGATGCCTTCTTGTTGCGTAATGACTATACATCTATCCTTTTTCTTTTCGCTCGGGAAGAGTGTGACTAGCTCGTATTTATTTAATCATACGAATTTCATGTAAATTTAACCGTACAGCACTGTTCACTAATTTCCACGAATATAAAAAGTATACAATCATCTGATCTGGAACATTTTAAAAAAATGTTATCATTTCCAGTTTACGCAAGATATCATTAACTAACATAATCAAGGTAGATAAGTCATATTGACTCAACATACAAGTATTTGCAATATATAGAATATCTTTTCACGTTTCTGTTAAGTAATTTAAAGACCACTTTGCATTCTTCTTCGGTCAGTTCTCTGGCTGCTGGACTGAAAGGTCGACTTGGAAAAACAGGATTGCACCGGAATTAGCATTCGAAAGCATAATCGAACAAAAGCACCCCCGACGGTGGCACCGATAAAAATAGTTGCGCTGGATTTCCCACCCCGTTCGTCGCTGTGACATCGATCGATGCGCTTCTTGTCTAAGATCGCCCCGTGTCATCGCTCTCCTAGGTAGCGATGACCGACAGTCACGCCAAGAAATCAATGACGCGCACTATACTATGCCGTGTCCCCGGATAGACAGTCTGCGCCTCTCCATTTTCCGATAACACCGGTCACCGTTGCGCGAACATAGTTTCTCCGGCAGTCGTAACGGTGTTCATTGTAACCCGACGCACAGCGGGCCGGTATCCCGTTTTTTCTGGACAAAATGATTTTACCGTGATTTCATGGTGTAAGGTTACAAATACGGTAGATCGTTGAGTTCATATCTCGACCACAGCTGAAGTATCGTAAAGTCGAACATGTGTATGCGATACATACACATTTCAAAAATCGGGGTGACCTCTGTTTCCGATATAATAGAAATTTCTCTCGCAATTTTTTATATTGCAGAAATATCGCAGAAATGTGAAATACCGATGGATTTTTGTTGGAGACGTTTCGTCTGTCATCGCCGCGCACTAGCTCGATCACAGAACGCTCTAGTGTTGCTGGCATCGGTTTCTTAAAATTCGCATAGCTTTCAAAGTTGCAGACAGTTGCACTCGAAATTGGCACGATGCTCTTTACAATTATATAAGATTTCATACGAAACAAATCTTGTGTCGGACACTTTTATGTTTTCTGTGTATTTTATGTTTCTAAGCCTGGTCCCATTTAAACCATTTAAATAATACAAAAACGCCTAATAATATGTATTATATAAAACATTAATTCAAACCTGTTTCGTCTTCGGTAGGATAACCAATGGATGTATACGAAATTTTTTTCGAAATGCAAAACTTCAAAAATTCTATCTTGACCACATAAAAAAGACGGGCCCCTGTGTTTATCCAGATGAATTCGTCTTATTTAAATTCTTAGCCAGAGAAACCACGCTAAAATTCATCTCGATCACGCCGAGTCATCGTCCGGATGGAAAGTCCCCCTCGGATAGGTTCGACGGAAGGAAACCGAAAGTGCGAGACGAAAGCGTGAATGGCGGGTCGCGAAAACGTGTGGACATCTTCGACGATGAATCATCTTCGAAGATTCGCCGCTTATGGCAAAAACACGCGACTCATTCAGTCGCCTTTCGTCGGAACCTCCTCGCGATAGTGTTGTTCGCTCTTGTAATATTTCTCGCTTGAGCAGATAACCGTTCTGTAGGAGACGTTCGAGCAACGGTTCTCGATTATGTTAGTTTCGATTGCTAGGGCCGCTGGGGAGAATCGCGCAAACATGCTTGCAAGTGGGCATGGTTCGGGAAACATAATTAATATTATTCGTTATTATTAATTATTATTATTCATTACGATTAATTTCATAATAATAATAATAATATACTATTATTTGTTTAACGGGATGAACCTGTTGTTCTACGGTACAGAAATAAGAAAATAGGAAATAATAAATCAGATTATGTGGTTATGATATGACATAGTTACAAAAAAAATCTATACAATCACTAAATCGATTAGCAGCAGTGAATTGTTATTCATTATTGTTTATTATTGCTTATTAGAATTTATTACGATTTACTATTATTTATCATTATTTATTATTATTCACTATTATCTGCTGTAATTTGTATTATTTAATATAAACATTTCTTGAGTGCGTGTTAATGAAATCGATAAGTTGTTAGAAATCGTTATTGGGGCAATATTATTTATCCAAGAAAGTTCTAAACTATAATATTGTACAAACAAATTGATTGTAGTTGCATTCAACGCAAGATGCAAGAAATGGCTGTCCCAAAACTAATATTACACACTTTGAAGATACTTTTTCCTTTGCGAAAATGTCCACTGCGGTTTCGTTAACGAGATATAAACGAGAAAACGCGCGGGCCAATCAGAGAACGAATACTCTTCGAGAATTATAAAAAATATATGATTACAATTAAAAAAGTGAAGATGACCTTGAAATCTCCTAACATTCTCCAGCTACGAAAAAATTATAATGGCCATATTATACATCTCTCTGAACAGAAGAACTTTTATTAATAAAACTTCACATACTTTTAAAAATAACACAAATACTGAAGTGGCCTCCTTTAGCTGAGACACTCGGTATATAATACTCGTGAATGTTTTACTCATTGGACAGATTACCTGACTTTACTTGAAATAGGTCGATCTTCACATGCAAAGAAACGTTCGGTAAACAACATCAATTGCAACTTAGAATTATGATAATACAAGAAAAAGGATCGGACCGATAATTCGTCAAACAGATTAACTTCTCTTTAGAATAGACGAATCCTCATGCAAAGACCGTCGCAGTAGCGCTTATGTGACCTGGAATTCTGTCCAATTTTCTGAAAATTGTCCAGAGACGTACACGAATCACTAGGCACCGGTAAAGCGACCCGCAATTGCAGTTATTACTGACACTATTATTCCGCAGTGTGGCGGCACACCACGAACGCAATAATTACGCGGATATCGGTGCGATTATTATTGCAGGTTCACCAACCGACCGCTGTTAATATCTGGTCGAGATCGGTGTCTCAATTAACTCTCGGACAACGGTACATTTTTCCGACTAATACAGTCATCGATGTCTATGATGATTCTCAACTTTGGTCATTAATTTCTTGAAACATATTTTTTAAAATAAGTAAAATGCGGCATGAGAAGGACGCTTCTTGCTTCAAGCGCGATTTAATAAAAAAATAAATAACCATCCGACTTATGCTTGATACCATTGGAAGGATCGACTATCTGACTATAAATATACGTACATGTATGTGGCAATCTTAATCTACTTCTGCATTTTTATGTAATTTTTTTTTCAAAATAGATGTTCTGTTCATTTCATAAATTGGAGGTATTGGTAAGGACATTGATATTTGCGAATAGAGCAGCCTAACAAGGGACAAGTAATTATCACCTTAACTTTCTAATCGCAATGCCAATGAATAGCTGAGATTTTTCCGATTAAAATGAGCCCAAACACGACGTAAATCGGTTTCGTTTAAACCGTTCATAATCTACAGGGTGAACAAAATAACTTTATCACCTTGAGTATATTATTTTCTTTTAATATTAAAAAAAAATGTCACTGGATAAATCATCATCATATGATTAATGTATACACTACCATTAAAAGAAAGAACTACTACGCACGATGAATTAAAATTGCGTAAAGTATGACCTGGAAAAATTTCTTGTTTATGATAATATTCGCCCCATTCCAACCGAACAATGTTTCTCTTTGACATTTGCGTGGATCATCAAAAACAAATAGGATATTCAAAGTGATCAAGTTATTTTGGTCACCCAGTATATCCTGTTCGATAAACATGGCCCGATGCCCATCGTGTTTGGACTCATTTTCATCGGAAGAACCTCAGCTTTTCACTGGTACCGCATTCGAAAATGTAAAACAAAATTTCAGAGTTTCACGATTATTTTATACACGCTCGCGGCATCTGTTTGAAATATATATTTGTTTCATTCCCCCTAATTCGAAATTTCATTCTCCGTTCTTGTCTATCAAGATAAGGTCAAGCTCGGCAGAACAATTTAAGCATGACAGAATTTTTGAAATTTAAGCGAGTATCGCTACAGTTCACAGCCGAGATATTGCGGCTAGGTGGTCGAGTGGTGCAGCCTTGAACAACGTCTGGGTGTTCGTTCGTCAACCGAGAGACGAACGAAGAGCTCGTCTTCTATGGGTGATTGCGAGGAACGCCTCGAGGCTATGTCTCGGCCGGTCGCTTCTTCTTTCCCCCACCTCTTCCCAGAAAGTAATTCCACCCTAATTTCGAGCGACCTTCATGACCAGGGACGAGAAACCGTGCGTAATCGCAATAAAACCCGCTCATCGAGGCTCGAGCGTGTTCGCCGAAATAGGGATTCCTGGAAGCCGGCTCGTGGCCGACTGATCCGAAACGCGATTATGGTAATGGCAACCCATCGCGAACCGAAAATATTCCGCGTCGTGTAATTATTACGCACGCTCGCAGTCGTTCGAGCGTCGATCCGGCGACTATTAACTGCGAAAAGCCGCGTCGTCGGATTGAGAAACTTATTCGGTTGGTATGATCATTTACATTCGCGGCGATAATAATGTTTCTGATATACCGGACATTATTTAGTCTGATTGGCTTGGAGGAGGGCTTGGTCACCGGGGATTGTATCTCGTTTGGTTTGGATGGGAATAACGTGACGATGACTCTTAACCCGAGAAAGATAACCTACGTCGCAGAGGCGCCTGCGAAGACTGTTGATTTTTGTTAATTTTTCATAGAGGTCTAGTGATTTAAGTTTAAAATTACTTAAAATATAAAAAAATATAATATAAATGCATTTTATTTTTACAATAATGCCAATCCTTTAAAATGACTAGATTAACTTAAATAAATATCCATTGTTAGTATAAAATTGACGCCTTAGAAAAGCATGCGCCTCTGAAGCGTATGGTTATCTTTTACGTACGTTGTCATATGGTTATCTTTCTAGGGTTAAATAAGGGATGCATAATCATCGTGCCTATACATGTTACTTAGACTGCAGATTTGATGCATTTATGACAAAAATGTCCAGCTACAATATAATATTATGAAAACATAAGAAGAATTTAATAATATAGTCAAATATATTCAGTTTCTTTTAAATGATTGAAAGAAATAATTTTTTGTATTTGGCTTTTGTTTCTCACAATCGTCTTGGAAAGAGGGGGAAAGAGGGAGAATATAAACAGAAAGGTGTCTTCTTCTCGCGTGAGGACTATACACGTTACTGTCGCTCGATCATAGATCTCGAGATATTTACGAAAAAGTATCGTTAATGTTAAAATTTTGCCATTTCATGGAAGAGTATGAAATTTTGTTAACATACAATTTTGTATTAATTATTATAATTTATTTTATCTTAACCCAGACTCAACCTACGCTTATGACATTGTGTAGCAGTTTTTAAAATACCTTGACCGTTATAAGTACAGGTTAGGTTTGAATTTATTTTATTTTAACCTATACTCAACCTACGCTTATGATATTGTGTAGCGGGTTTTTAAATACCTCGACCGTTATAAGTACAGGTTAGGTTTGAATTTATTTTATTTTAACCTAGACTCAACCTACGCTTATGATATTATGTAGCAGTTTTAAAAATATCTCGACCGTTATAAGTACACATTAGGTCTGGGTTTATTTTATTTTAACCCAGTACAGGTTAGGTTATGTCAAGGAAACTAATATGGAGCGACACTTTCGACAAAGGATAATGTTGTTCTAAATGTTAAGCAGTACAACACGTTCAAATATCGTCAGAATCGGAGAGGAGGACCTTTGTGTAAATAATATAATAAATAATATATAATTTTTAATAATAATAAATAATTTTTATAATAATAAATAATTTTTAAATCTGTATGCGACTAGAGTTGATACGCATGGAAGAATGTGAGTGACCAATTCGGATTAACCAATAAGGATTAGAAACAAAGCTGCAGACACTTCACTCTGCATAAATAGTCCACAATTGGTTTATTCATTACAATTTGTGCGCAAGATTTTTATAATAGTTTTATGCTGAGATTGTGACTCCCCTATGCTGTCAGATACATCCCTTTATTCGCAACTAATCGATAACATTACGTCTTCTTCGACCAAGCAACGGCATATACATAGGCCACTTTTGTCATTAAACCAGGATCATCTTCTCAAATCCTCCACAACAATTCCTGAACGCAGGGATAATCTCCGGCGACTCTAAGCAAACACTGACGCAGCGAAATCCTTTGAGTGCCCGTCTTTAATCCGCGATGCTCCGCGAAGAAGTCGGCATTCATAAACCTCTATGATTGACTTTCGATCGTTCCTGATAGCCTTTGATAGATCGCGGAGCTTTCTGGGAATGTTGTAATTGCATTGCATCGATCTTTCTACGATAACGTAGAATTTCTATTCATCATTGTAACGTGGTTTATTTGATTTTTCACCCTCGGAAAATGGGACTTGGGTTTGTTTTGAGGTTAGGAATGATTCATCGAAATTCTACCCTTCTACCAACCGGTTTGACTACTGGTCGTGTACCATCTGCGAGTTCTGCAGCGATTTGTGACGAATTCACAAAGTTCACTTCATAGTGCAAGAAATTTTGAGAAAATTTTAAGAAATATCAAGGGGGTACGTTATATATATATATGTATATATAATATAATATAATATAATATAATATAATATATATATATATATATATATATATATATATATATATAATAATATATATACAATATATACATATAATACAATAATAATAATAATACAATATTATACAATACACCGAGTATAATGATAATTTGACGTGATATAGTTTATTTAGTATGGCCTATACAGAAAATTCATAAAATATGATATATACAAAATTCGTAAAATATATAAAATATGATATATGCAAAATGATTGGCATGATAGAGATTGTAAAAAATCTCGTAGACACGTGATTTAAAGCAAACGAACTGGCACATGTCCTTCAGTATTTCGAGTGGGGAATTAAATGGTGCTACTAGTTTTCTAATACATGTACACATGTCCAAGGCTACTTCAAGGTCATCTTGCTTTTTTTATGATAAATCTATATATTTTTTATAATGTGTAGCGGACCAAATTTGGGAAAGCAGATAAGGGTGGAAGGGTGAGAACCCCTTGACTAGGAACGAATTCGGCGAGCTAATTGGACGTTGCGGCTCTGCTTTTTTCCTGCGCATCGGACTTTGAAAATGTACGAAAAAATCGTTGAACCATGGGCGCAGTGAATTCTCAGGGTGGCGGAACAGGTGGCCGCTGGTTCGCAAAAACGTGGCAGCCGTGTAATCCGGGTAAAGAGACGCGGCGACCCGGCAGGAAACACCGAATTGGATCAATGATCTCTGGAAACGCGGTTGGAACGCTTTTATGTCTTTATTAAAACGGACGAAAGTCCACGAGTGGTCCTGGCCGCGCGTTGCCTCGAGGTCGACTGGTTCCGAGATAACAGGTAGCTCGATTGATCGACGGATCACGACTAGCATGTCGTACCCGGCTTAGCTTTTCGACCGGTTATCTCTTCGTCTTAAAAGGAAGAACATTTTCAGCCGACTCACAGTGGTGTAGTTGCCTGATATAACCGGTCGAAATTATTTTTTTTTCACTTAACATGTGTGAAATGTGCCTGCTAACTTATTTATAGAGTATTTTACCTTAAAAAGAATGATGATAAACAAATCAAAATTAATATAAACAAATACAAATAAATACAAACAAATAGAAATAAATATAAACAAATAAAAGTAATTATAAAAATAAGAATTATTAATGAATAAATAAATATTATTAATAAAACATTGAAAATATTATCTTTACTCTTTAATGAATTCAAAATGTGCCGACTTATTTATTGATGGTATCTTAACACAGTGAGAATAATTTTAAACATTTTTCTATTATTAAAATAAATTCTAATAATTAATATATATATTCTAATAATAATAATTTCTATTATTAAAATAAATTCTATTTATTAAAGAAATGTATAAAATAAATTGAAAACAATCAAAAACAACTTGACGATATCGAAAAACTATGAAATATTAAAAACCATTAAAAACGGTAAATTTCCCAGCTACTTGCCTTCTCCATGTAACAACTCATTTTTACCTGCGACAAGTTTGATAAAATCAATTTTTCGCCGGCCAACTCCGGCAAATACCACACTATGCGGACCAAAATGGAGAACACTCACGAAACGCGTGAGTCATTACTGGGAAGAGGTCCAGGCTCCCGAAAGTAATTGGTAGGTCCGAGTTCCAGAGCCTTTTTTTGGGAGGAAAGAACGGCCAACGTCCCATGTCGTGTAATTAATAGGTCTTTCGCTGAAAGCCATGGAATCTCCCGCTCCTGCGGTCGAGGAAATAGATACTGGTAGCGCGATACTCGATCCAGACAGCCAAAATACTTCTGCGAAGAATTCTGTTCGTCTAATCATCGCTATTAACTTTTTGCGAAGGGTTGTTGGCCGGCTGTTCGCGAATACGATAATGCCTCGGTGAATAAATTACTGAAACTTAAGGAAGCTGTTTCTACAAATTTTTAAGTCTAGTCTAGATGTTCGTTAACCTTTTAGGTACGGCTGAATTCTGCGCGAGGCTATTTCTCTGGACGGCAGAGTCTGATGTGTACTGTACAGAGTCTGATACTGTATATACAGGGTGTCCCAAAAATGTTTCGCAATCCGAAAGTGGCGGGTTCCTCGGGCCATTTGAAGCAACTTTTTCCTTTACAAAAATGTTCTCCGAGGCACCGTTAACGAGTTATTAACGAAAAACAGCGACCAATGAGAGGCGAGCTCGGCTGGCGCGAGGCGATCGAGTCAATGAGCGGAATTGGGCTTCGCGCGCTGGTTGGCTGGGCCGCCTCGCGTCAGCCGTACTCGATTCTTATTGGTCACTGCTTTTTCGTTAATAACTCGTTAACGGTGCCTCGGAGAACATTTTTGTGAAGGAAGAAGTTGCTTCAAATGATCAGAGGAACCCGCCATTTCCGGATTGCGAGACATTTTTGGGACACCCTGTAGACTGTTGTAAATCGATGTGAAGACAGAAGAAGTGTGAAACAATGCATATGAAGACGATTATTTGATTCAAACGATGAGTGAGTGTGTTACTCATTGATAAGTTAATAATTTGTAAACAAAGCCGCGAACTGCATTTGCGCTAAGGAAAAAGTTACTTCAAATAAGCCCAGGAACTCCTCATTTCCCGGAAATAATATAACTTTATGACACCCTGTAGATGTTTATTAATAAATCTGCGAAATTTGATGAAAGTATAGTGCGCCGGTTATTAAATAAAAAATGCCAAAGTACACCGTTGCGACTTGTTAAGAAATTGTATTGTTAAAGAAGCGTGGTTAGCTTAAATGATTACCAAATTTGTGGCGATAATTGTCTAGAAAAAAATTTCAGAAGTTTCATAATAATATATTGCTTAGATCATTAGAAATAAATTCCAAAATTACTCTTCCTCAATTAACAAATAACTAGACGATAATAATTACGATACTGTTGCAGCGAACAATTTACAACAATTCCTAAAAGCAGGTTGAATGATCACAAACAAGTCTGGCAAAATATCATCAATGTCTACGGTTCAGAAAAAAGATTCCTAACCTAACAACCTCTCAATGGGAAAAAAACTGTTATAGGTTATGTCATAATCATGTATACTTCGTCATATAACTAAACCTCTTAATTAGTTGTGCAGTAGTGTGCATAATTATAGACTGAAAGTAACTTTTATAAATAAAAAAAAATAAAATTAAAAAAAACTTTTATAAAATACCATATTTGAGACGCTCAGCTGACAAATGATGTAAGTCAAAAAATTACGAAAAGATGCAGAAATACAGAAATATACTATATACTATATACTGCGTAGGAGAAAACTCTCCCCTTTCACTTACCGCGCGTTCATAGCCCTCTGCAATTATTGCCCGAGCAAAATGAAACTTTTACCGCGGGAATCCACCGAGACGAAAGTCTTCATCCAGAAAACGAAGGATGAATGTTTCCATCGCTGACCTAAGCTAACGCGCATCCCCGGCCGTGACGTGTAACACGGCCAATTAATTTCGCGTAATCACGGTACATGCCTGTTCCGAAAGCAAAGGATCTACCGGCGCGAAGATGTTTATCGATATCGCACATTTTCCACTGGACGGTTCACGGGAATCCGAGCGTCGCGTCGGCGACGTGTGAGCGGGAAACGAGCATGGAATACAAAGCCTGGTGCGTGCACTGTGCACCGGCCACGGAATACCGAAGGAAGAATGTGCGAGACCGTCCGAGGACGCTTGCGAGCATCGCAGAAAATCCCCTAAGCGAAGTATAAACCCGTGCAACCATGGTCTGGAAATTTGATTTCTGTGACCATAATTATTTTAACGTTGCATTGTTTGGAACAAATTGTATGATTCGAAGGGACACGTGTTGCAGTAAAAAATAATTTCCTTTTAAAGGTTACGTTTTTCGAGATTTCAAGGTCATCGATGTTTCTTCGAAATAGGATTACGTATTTCTATTGTTATATCATAATTGCTAAGAACAAGACGAATTCAATGACCTATAGAAATATGACCTTCGCGTGACCTTAAGTCGCCGAGCAACGCATCACTCGCCGTGATTTGAATTGTCGCGCCGAAATCGGCCGTGACTTGTGATTGGCCGCCGGTCCGCGTAGCCAATATTAAATTGTACCGGTCACGAAGCAGATGTGTGACGCACCTTCACCGCATTAAAAGATGTGCCGAAGTCGACGGAAATAATTTTGAACATTTATTCCGAATAAACTATTCATTGTTGAACTCTCTGTTATAGTTATTTCAACATTCGTGTCCATTTATAAATATTTTAAGATTTATTCGCACTCAAGGTCACGCGAAGGTGATGTTATTCCAGGTCATTGGATTTGTTTTGATCTCAGCTATCATGATATATTGATAGAAATATGTAATTCCATTTAAAGAAACATCTATGACCTTGAAATCTCGAAACATGTGACCTTTTGACTTTCAGGAAACAAACTATTACCACCGCAACATGTGTCCCTTCGAACCATGCAATCTGCTTCTCTATCATTTTTAGTATCGTTAACGATAACGGAGATATTGCTTTGTAATAACTTTCGTGAAACATCCGGTATGGAATAACAATTGGCTGCAATAAACTCAATATCCCTAGCAATATCGCCGGCAGTTTCCTGGGTAGACGAACATCCGCGAGATCGATCTCGATGCTGCAATAGCGTTGCGGAATAGATTGCGTAAGGAATAAAGTAACACGGTTTCGAGTAATGCGCAACGTTTCGAGAAACGCGCGCTTCGACGGAACATAGATTCAATTATATATATTGGGTTGGCAACTAAGTAATTGCCGATTTCAGTTATAGATGTCTCTCACTCCTATTTTTATGATATCCGTAAATGTTATGTTATAAAATTATTATTATTATTATTATGTTATTTTTTATTATCCGTGAATGTTAGCAACTGGACAAATTGAATGCAGCGGTCAAGGAAAAGCGACCAAAATAAAAACACAACAATATAATATAAATATCTGCAATACTATTTTACAAATTATGACAACTATTGGTTTTGCAAATATATTGGATTGGCAACTAAATAATTGCCGATTTCAGTTATAGATGTCTCTCACTCCCATTTTTATGATATCCGTAAATGTTATGTTATAAAATTATTATTATTATTATTATGTTATTTTTTATTATCCGCGAATGTTAGCAACTGGACAAATTGAATGCAGCGGTCAAGGAAAAGCGACCAAAATAAAAACACAACAATATAATATAAATATCTGCAATACTATTTTACAAATTATGACAACAACTATTGGTTTTGCAAATATATTGGATTGGCAACTAAATAATTGCCGATTTCAGTTATAGATGTCTCTCACTCCCATTTTTATGATGTCCGTAAATGTTATGTTATAAAATTATTATTATTATTATTATGTTATTTTTTATTATCCGCGAATGTTAGCAACTGGACAAATTGAATGCAGCGGTCAAGGAAAAGCGACCAAAATAAAAACACAACAATATAATATAAATATCTGCAATACTATTTTACAAATTATGACAACAACTATTGGTTTTGCAAATATATTGGATTGGCAACTAAATAATTGCCGATTTCAGTTATAGATGTCTCTCACTCCCATTTTTATGATATCCGTAAATGTTATGTTATAAAATTATTATTATTATGTTATTTTTTATTATCCGTGAATGTTAGCAACTGGACAAATTGAATGCAGCGGTCAAGGAAAAGCGACCAGAATTGGTCGATCGTAAAGGTGTCATTTTCCAGCAGGACAATGCTAGGCCGCACACGTCTTTGTCCGCTCGGCAAAAATTGATGGATATTGGTTGGGAATTGATGTTACACCCGCCATATAGCCCTGATCTCGCGCCATCGGATTACCACTTATTTCGATCCCTGGACAACTCCCTTCGTGGTAAAACTTTTAACGATGATGACGCTGTAAAATCTCACTTAACTCAGTTTTTGGCCGAAAAGGATCAGACTTTCTACGAGCGTGGAATTTTCAAGCTGTCAGAGAGATGGCAAAAGGTCATCGAACAAAATGGAAAATACATTACAGATTAAACTTCATTCCAAGTAAAAAGAAATTTTTTATTTCATTGAACAAATCGGCAATTACTTAGTTGCCAGCCCAATACATCGGTCGATTTCAGTCGGCAATATGCATCGCGCGACACGAAAAGAAGAATCGGATTGTCTATCCGGGGTCTCGAATCGCATCTGACCCGGTCCAAACTTGTCTGTCGAGCTAGGCTGTTCGGTGGAGACGCACGTTTTTCCTCGCGCTCTGCACGCCAGTCTGCAATTTCATTTTCCACGGATCACGCTCGCGGATCCTTTCAGTGGCTTCCCTCGTGGATCGCGGCGTGACACAGTGGTCTAAAACGCGATTCCAGCTGGACGAAATGATTTCTGAAGTTATATGTATTTCCCTCTGTATAAGAATATATATAATGTTTTATACATTTTTTTTAACATTAAAATATTACAATTGTATGTTTGTTTGTTCTATTGTATACATTTAAGTTTATGGCAATAAAAAATATAGTTATGGTACAGTTAGAATATTGTTCAATTTAATGCTGAAAGCGGTGAAGAGAGCGGTGAAGAGACAATAAAATTAGCTACATTAAAGATCGATGAAATTAACCATAATCCCTATA
This sequence comes from Megalopta genalis, assembly GCF_051020955.1. Lineage (NCBI taxonomy): Eukaryota > Metazoa > Arthropoda > Insecta > Hymenoptera > Halictidae > Megalopta > Megalopta genalis. The sequence goes on along the minus strand of NC_135026.1, from coordinate 10,178,936 downwards.
CTTCACAATTATCTTTACGTGGTCTCAAATTTTTCGGAAATTTCGTCCCGATTTTCGGTAGGACACAATTCATGTGTGTCAGTTTTGTCTGACCATGAATAGGTACGAGTAACACGAAATAGAAAAAGTGCCTTTGGCACTTTGAATATACATATGCATCTTCACGTAGAGGGGAAAGTAACGACAAAAATCATTTTGTCCGGCCAGGATCTCATTTTAGACCACTGTGCCGTGGATCGGAAGAAGAAAGCGTTCTTGGATGGCCAGCCTTCCTTCCATCCGACAACGCTCCGCTCACTTAACTTTTTACTCGGGCCTGTCCCTCCGCGAAAGCATTGTTCATTAGCCCGCACACTTTCTGTTTCAGAGTCCGGCCTGTCTCGTGCGGCGTCCGATTTAATGATCGAATAACGCGTTTGTTCTCGTCTGTGCCCGCTTGGCGGGCCAGACGCTTCGGGTTTCTAGTCGATTTCGCGAGAAGTGAGACAGGGTAACGAGTCTCTTACTAATTAACGGGTCAATGATTTTTTTTAGGAGAAATCACGCGCCCACGAGAGACTTTCACGACTGCGTATGTAGTTGGTAACGAAATATACTGGGTGTTCCAAAATTATGTTACTTTCGGCAAGCGAGGGATTCCTGAGGCGATTTGAAGTAATTTTTTCCTTGGCGAAAATGCAATCCGCGACTTTGTTTGCGAGTTATTAACGAAAAACAATTACCAATGAGAGGCGAGTTCTGCTGGCGCGAGGCGGACGAACCAATGAGCGGAACTGGTCTTCGGCCGCTCTCGTTGGCCCAGCCGCCTCGCATCGTCCGAGCTCGCCGCTCATTGGTCACTGTTTTTCGTTAATAATTTGTAAACAAAGCCGCGGGTTGCATTTTCGCTAAGGAAAAAGTTACCTCAAATGATCTCAAGAATCCATTTCTTGGAAGTAACATAATCTTGGGACACCCTGTACATCTTAAAAGTCATGCACGATATTTGAACATTTCGAACGGCATTTGATGCTCTGAAATGTGTATTTGTAAAAGTGTACATCTTTTTGCTGCTACGCTAAAATGCTTAAGGAACAAATTGTTTGGTTAAAAAAAACCACATGGTTTTGAGAGGTTATTGCAAAAGGGGATACTTCAATCTACAAAACAGTCGTAAATTTACTCATGAAAATAAATTGTCAACGGTTTGGAAATGTTCGAATTTGTAACATTTTCGAGTAGATCTAAGTGTTCATTTTCCCATTTGTTGCGAGCTGTGAAAGCATCGTACGAAGAACCGATCGAAAAATTGCGCTGGTGGAAACTTCATGCTTTAAGATAACTCCAGATTTAAGATAATATGACTTTCTTTTACGAAATTACATTTCAAATATCGACGATTTGTCAAGAATCTGAAATTCGGTGTACGAATACTTTTTACACTGACAGGGTATATACTTTGAAAATCGACAATAGTCCTTTTTCTCAAAAAGTTGGCCAAGATTCGTAATATCGTACGATTTCTATGGGAATCGGATTGTCTTTGATATCAAAAAAGAGAAAAGAAAAAAGATATACTACAACATGTTTCTGTTATCATATTTTTTAAAACTGCATTTTGTCCAGTTTCTTTTGGTAAATTCGACCACTGTGGTACAAGAGTCCGTTTTCATACAATATTTACGAAAATCGTTATTCTTATGTTTTTGGGCTTGCTGAATTTGAATATGTCATGAAAGATGTAACATTCGGTCTGAAAAATCTGACACCTCGTAATAAGCATTGTTTTGATCTTTTTATTAATATACTAAAAATCAATAAACTTTCAGAATTGAAATTAATGCTAACAATTAGCAAATTCATTGAAAACTATAGCTCGACACTTGTACTATAATAATAATAATATAACTATAGCTGACTTGTACTACAATGTTGCTACATAGTAAGTACTGCAGCAGTTTTTTGCCGTTACATTCTTCAGAATTGCATTTTCTCCAGTTTTTCGTAGCTTTTCGAGGGATCACTGTGACAGAGCGGTCAGTTTTTCAAAAAAAGTTGATCAAAATTTACGTAGTATTTTTCATCATCGGATTTTTCGAGAAATTATTATTTTTTAGAGAAACAGGAGCGACCGTGCACCGGAGAACGACGACTCGATCGGTGTCCGCCGAGGCTTGGCACTCTCAGCAGAGATCATACACGCGTCCTCTTGGACGGCATCCGCGGTGCCCGTGCGGCTTTAAACACCAGCGTCCATGGCCATCACCTCGGCCGCTTCTTTTTCCGTTCTTTTTCCGTAGGCCTCGCGTTATTTTGTTCTGCGGGAGGCAAGAGAGCAGCCAGCCCCTGGGTCCGTTGTCTACCTCGGCCGGTTCGATTGGTTCGTGCCGATGCGCCATTCGTTTGGATTGGTCAAACCGGATCGGCTAGCCTTCGCGGGGCCCGACGCGGGGTGGCCGGGGTGCAACGCCGGTGCCGGCGAAGGAAGAGAGGCCTATCCCGTGCTCCGGCTACGGTCAACTAGCCCCGCGATCTTTGGGACCGAGGCTTGCCGAGCCGAGTCGAGTCGAGCAGCGATTCCCTCGCGCAATAAAACAAGCGGGACGGGAAGATACTCATTGCGGACGCGCGAGCGCACTCACGCTCGCCGTCCTCTCCGTATTCTTAAACGCGTTTCCACTCGTCGCCGTTAACGACCTGCTCCTCCAGCCCGAGTACGAGTCCCCTGACTCCTCCGGCAGCGTTCCTTTCAAAGCACACACCGCGCGCCGTCTCGAGGAGACTCGAGAAACCGAGACTTCTGAAGTCCCTTCGGGAACCTTGGTAGCACGGCCACCAGAAGGGCCTTCGGATCGTTTATTTGCTTGCCGATCGAATCCCTTTGTGGTATCGTGGAAATCGAGATGGATTGGTTGCCGAGTCAACAATCTTGAACGAATACAAATAATCGCGTTAAGATACCGTCGGTTGCATGCCAGCCGTACGAGGTTCCACGAGCCGTCCTCGTTTACTTGCTAGTGGAAAGCTTCGAATCGGTTTGTAGTATGATGTGCATCGAGATGGATTGGTTCCTTGAGCCGACGATCTCGGATGACTTGAGGGCTGTTCGAGACTCTTGAAGCCCGACGAGGATCAGAGGACGATGTTTCCTAAAATTTCGCAGCAGAGGGGCGAAGTCGTTCGATCGCGAGATCTTTTGCCTGCTCCTCGATTTGATAGTTCCCGACAAATCAACGAAGTTCGAAGTAGCTTGAAGCAGCCCCGAGACAGTTCGGGAACGGTTTCAAAACCTTTGGAACAGTTATAAACAGATTTGATCAGTTTGAATCGATTTAGAATAGTGTGAAGCAGTTTTGAGCGGTATGGAACGGTTTGGATCAATTTGGAATATATCGAAGAAGATTTGCAGAGTTTCGAACAGGTTGGGTCAATTTTTATCGATTTGGTACAATTTTTATCGATTCGATCGAAATTTCAACTTGTTTAGAACAATTTGGAACATGTTTTGGGAGAATTTAGAATGTTTTGAACAGTTTTGAACAATTTTTGTCAGACTGGAATAGATTTGATCGGTTTTGATCAGTTAGAATCAATTTGGTACAGTTTTGGAACATTTGGAACATATTGGGACAATATAGAATAGTCTGAAGCAGCAATATGAAACGATTTTGAACAGTTTGGATTAATTTGAAACATACCGAAGTAGCTTTGAAGAGTTTCGAAAAGGTTGGGTCAATTTTTATCATTTTGGTACAATATTTATCAATTAGAGTCTATTTCGAATTGTTTAGAACAATTTGGAACATGTTGGGAGAATTTAGAATGTTTTGGAATAGTTTCGTACAGTTTGGAACAGTTTTTATCCGACTGGAATAGATTTGATCGATTTGGACCAGTTAGAATCAATTTAGAACAGTCTTGAAAAATTTGGAACATATTGGGACAATGTTGAACAGTTTGAAGCAATTTTGTACAGTTTAGAACAATTTCATCAGATTGGACCAGTTTTGATCAAGTTTGACTAGTTTGAATCAATTTGGAATAATTTGGAACTTATCGGTGCAATTTAGAATAATTTGAAGCTATTTTTAAGACCTTTGAACAGTTTGGACCAATTTTGATCACGTTTGAAACGGTTTGGATCGATTTAGAGTAATTTGAAGCAGTTTCGAAGAGTTGTGTGAACAGTTTGGAACGATTTTGAACAGTTTTAAACAGTTTTAAGAAGTGTCGAAGAGTTCGAAAAGTTTTTTGAAACAAATTGAAACAAATAATTTGAATCAATGATTATTTGAAACAAATAACATTGACGTAACGTTTAAAGAAATTTGAACACGTTTGAGCAATAGCAAAACAATTCTGATCAGTTTCGAATAGATAATTCAGAAAAGATTGGAGCCAATTGGGAACAGTCTGGAACAGTTTTTATCAGACTGGAATAGATTTGATCGATTTGGACCAGTTAGAATCAATTTAGAACAATCTTCAAAAATTTGGAACATATTGGGACAATGTTGAAAACAGTTTGAAACAGTTTTGTTCAGTTTAGAACAATTTCATCAGATTGGACTAGTTTTGATCAAGTTTGACTAGTTTGAATCAATTTGGAATAATTTGGAACTTATCGGTGCAATTTAGAATAATTTGAAGCTATTTTTAAGACCTTTGAACAGTTTGGAACAATTTTGATCACGTTTGAAACGGTTTGGATCGATTTAGAGTAATTTGAAGCAGTTTCGAAGAGTTGTGTGAACAGTTTGGAACGATTTTGAGCAGTTTTAAACAGTTTTAAGAAGTGTCGAAGAGTTCGAAAAACTTTTTGAAACAAATTGAAACAAATAATTTGTTTCAAAAAGCTTTTATTTTTTGTTTGTTTCAAATAACCTTGACATAACGTTTAAAGAAATTTGAACACGTTTGAGCAATAGCAAAACAATTCTGATCAGTTTCGAATACATAATTCAGAAAAGATTGGAGCCAATTGGGAACAGTCTGGAACAGTTCTTGAATAATTGCTCACTGCGATAGTGAATTTTGGTCTCGCAGGTAAACGCGATTTCGAGAAACACAACTTGGTGGCTTCTTTAACCCTTAAATGCATATTGTTGCCAATTGTCTACATTCCAGTTCCACTTAATTTTATTCAAAAACCTGAGTATGTGCGTTTCCGAACACACGTTCATAACAATAGACAATGGACCATGTGTGAAATAAAATACTTGACATTACTTTTGGCGAGTAAGTTATATGTTTTTTGACATTTGAATATGGTGGGTGATAACCTTCAATGTGTTACTTGGAGAGATATTTTCCTTTTCCGAGTTCAAAAATTGCTTTGTGTCACAACAAATATCGCAATTGCTTTGCTGCATTTCATTTATAAATAATGTGAAAATTCCTATACTAATAGATAATATAAATACATGACCATTTGTTCACGTCTACAATAATTTTAGTAATAAACGCATATTGTTGCCAAAAGTCTACATACAACTTTTTTTCGAAATAAATACTCAATATTATTACCTAGATTTTTTAATTTATTTTTTACGTAACCTATGACTACATTCCTATAAAAAACGATTTTTTAAAATTCAAAACAAAAAATCATGCATTTAAGGGTTAAGGATTAAAAGGAGATCGGTATCTAGGCAAATTCCCAGCACGTTTCCCAGAACAGTGCCAAATAAATCAGCACGCAATGGTTGCGGCCTTAGCGAAAGACGGCGTTGCTTGTTGCAAGCGAGGCGAATGTATGAAGGAGGAAGTGCGCGGACAGAACGCGGAGAGAGATGCTGTAGGAAATGGGAGGGAACGGAACGAAGATTAACCCAACTATTAGCTCCGAGAAGTTGGCACCGAGATAGCAGAAGGACGTTCGAGGCAAGAATGTTTGCGCCGACCTTCGACGATCGGAATACAAGATTTATCCGAAGTCAATGAAACTTATGGGCCGAGCGGTTTGACGTGAATATTTTCAATGCATCGAGTGCACCGAGGCTAACAAGGGTAACATACGATCGTTGAAATCGCTTTTGAAACGGGAACGGGTTAAAGTTACTAAAGTTACGTTGTATCTGGTATCGAAAAACTCTAACAGGATTTGTCAAAATGGACCTTTGTTTTTGAGATACTTAGACTAAAAGTTTGTATGTTCATTCGAAAATTTTAAATCTAAATATCTCAAAAACAACGCATTTCCAGGGAAAATATTAAATACGAAAATTTACTCGATTTAAGGAAAGCATAAGTTTTTGTATGAAATATTTTTTAATCAGATCTGATCTTACCAAGTGCCTTTAATAAAGTGAGAAATCTGTATACTTATGAAACTTCTTTATTTTTTTTTTTTTTGATAACTGAATGTTAAAGAGCTTGTAACCGAATAAACAATATTCCAGACGCTGATTATCTTAACGATGCATAATAGTAGTTTTTAACAAGATATCATTTTGACTGCAAACGTCCTCTACTAACTAAGTATGCACGAAAGATGCTGTGTCCATTTAAAAAAATTAAGTTGACCTTCATAACTCGTGAAATAAAAAATTATAACTTATGCGCACTTTATAGCATCAATCATTTACGAGATACAATTTACTTGGACGTTTATGATCGACCACCCGGTATATATGCACGTAGTGCATAAGGTGTGTTGCTTATTTACGTACCACAACTGTCAGTAGCAAACGTCAAATCACACTGTTGTTGCAAAGGAAATAAACATGTGGTCACAAGTAATAATAATAATAAGGAAACAGGAGATAAGCCTACACGTGCGACGTTAACTGTACACGGAAGCGAACGTAATTTAACGTAACTGTTACACGCTTCCTTTTGGCATCTTTTATTGTCTGGAACACTACACATTCTTGCGGTTTTTTCTTTCGCTACCATGACCGACACGCTTTTCCCCACGGTATGCTGTCTTTGATCATCCGAGATTGAATATGGAACACAGGGAACCGAAACCCACCACGGACTATCCACGAAAGTACATTGTTCATCTCGTCCAAAATGTTAACCTGTAAATTGTAACGTCATATATTTCTAGCATATTCGTATGTGACTTTGCAATCTATTAGATCTACCGGAAAATTCTGTCCGTTTAAGAAATGAAAGGAAATAATAGATTTTTCATAAATTTAGTAATATTTATATTGTACAATATCATTTCCGTCGTTACTTATGGCCTCTTGCCAGCGTGACGGCAATTTGTGAGCAACATTTTTCAAAAATATATGTCTCAAATGAATATGTGCATATCTATTGAAATTTGCAATGACATTATCAGACAGAACTTTCCGGTAGACCTAATATTGGGTTGGCAACTAAGTAATTGCCGATTTGTTCAATGAAATAAACATTTTTTTTACTTGGAACGAAGTTTAATCTGTAATGTATTTTCCATTTTGTTCGATGACCTTTTGCCATCTCTCTGACAACTTGAAAATTCCACGCTCGTAGAAAGTCTGATCCTTTTCGGCCGAAAACTGAGTTAAGTGAGATTTTACAGCGTCGTCATCGTTAAAAGTTTTACCACGAAGGGAGTTGTCCAGGGATCGAAATAAGTGGTGATCCGATGGCGCGAGATCAGGGCTATATGGTGGGTGTAACATCAATTCCCAACCGATATCCATCAATTTTTGCCGAGTGGACAAAGACGTGTGCGGCCTAGCATTGTCCTGCTGGAAAATGACACCTTTACGATCGACCGATTCTGGTCGCTTTTCCTTGACCGCTGCATTCAATTTGTCCAGTTGCTAACATTCACGGATAATAAAAAATAACGTAATAATAATAATAATAATTTTATAATATAACATTTACGGATATCATAAAAATGGGAGTGAGAGACATCTATAACTGAAATCGGCAATTACTTAGTTGCCAACCCAATCCTTAGCACAGTTGCGAAATTCTACAATTCTTCTCGCATACCACGTTATAAGTAACTGCAGTGAAATTTACTTGGATTCGGTGCCAGCATATACATAAATAAACGTACAGGACAGATTTTTCTTCCAAGAACTAACTCGAGCACGGCGCGATAAAGTAAGAGAACCGATATAACGAGCGGAAGCGAGATGTGTGGTACGTCGAGCCGCGATAGTCAAGGTATGGCATTTAAAGGGACATCGTATCTAGCAAAAAAATATGTGTAAATAAAGATCATTTCATTTTCAATAATAGTTGCCTGATTTTTATAATTGTATCATCAATGGATTGCTGAGATTCTTCCGATTAAAATGAATCCTAACGCGACGTAATTCGGATTAATTTAAGCTCTTCTCGGATCAATTAATAAGCAATATATATAGGGTAAATCGCGTAACTAAACACATTTGAGATAGCTTCTGAATGATGTTTTTTTTATGAAAAATTGTTAAATACATTGGTTTCTTCAAGTTTTCAAGATCAACTAATTCCACGTTGTTTGAGTTTCGTGACCCACCCTGTATAATAATAATCTCTTCGATAAATGTAGTCCGGCGATTTCCATCGTGTTTGGGCTCATTTTAATCGAAAGAATCTCAGCTATCCATTGGTGTTGCAATTATAAAAATAAGATGAAAATAACTGAAAATACATGAAACTTTTTTTGCCAATACCTATGCAAAATAGTTTCTTTAAATATTGAGTTACGGTACATACGCAATGAATTGCTACTAAATGATTCTGTTTTATGTTCTTCAAAATGATGTTCGTGATCTCGGTGTAACTTTCTCTTACAATCTTCTCCCTTTCATAAACATATAATGAATCTAATTGGCATTGCTTATAGTATCGAAAATTAGGTTTTATAATGCAGCAAGTGTATCGTTTAAATGCGTCGAGACGTTTAAATTATTATGTTCCGGTTTAGTTCGATCGCATTTAGATTTATTTGGTCTTCAAGAATATTTTTACAGCGATATAGCATTATGTTCGTAGGTAGTTCGAACAGAACTACGAGGAAAAATAATTGTATTCAAACATTGTCCCACGCATGAAGCTGCAAACCGTTGCAGCTAATTTTATGCTTAATTAATATCACCTGTACTGTTTACTAAACGAGATACTGAACAAACTTTTATATACCAACGTATACCAACAAATTTACAATATTGCACTAATGTATATAGTCTGATATAAAAGAATCGAAAGGTCTTTTTCGGTGACAATGTAATTAGGACTTTGACATGTGCAAAACCAAAATTTTTTGAGAATCTGCAGATAAAATACCTGTACTAGAAAAATCGATTGCTATCTGTCCAAAAATATTCGATTAGAAACTTAATTTAGCATGAGCACTCGAAACGTGAAAAGAGAATATTTTATGTTTCTAAAACAAGTGAGATTGGATTTAATGCCATTGTAGTCTGTGCCATACTCTCACCTCAAACGAGTATAAGCATTATGAATGGACATAATTTTACCTTATTTCAGGACATTAAAATTTTCGGATCAATTTCACCTATTTTATAAAAGTGGTCAATATGCAACGTTGCTCAATGTTACAGATATTACCATAATCGGATGGTAATTTGAACTTTTCGATTCTAATATAATATCTAACACAATATCTAACAAAATATGTGACATAATATCAAACAAAATATTCAACATAATATGTAAGGAAATATCTAACATAAATCAGATCTACCAAACCGATTATTAAATATAATAAATATTGCCGCATTCGTTAAAGTTCGTACAACGGGTTCTCTTACCCGTGAAATAAATAAATAAATAAATAAAGAAATAAAGAAAGAAAGAACAAGATAATAAATGCTTCCCTGGAACGTTCGAAGAAAACGATCCATCATCGCATCCTTCCACGAGGCTGACGTCAAACAACTGTTTCCAATTTATGGCAGAGATTATTAAAATAAAAGCGAGAATGGCGGAAATGAAGTTCGCAGATAACTGATCGATCCCAGAGATCAGCCTTTCCATAAGCGGCGTGCGAATCCGTAACGGCGTTGTGATTTGCATACTCAGTTTCGAAAAAAGCTCGTTAGAAAGAAATCGCTGCTGCGCGGAGCAAAGGAATGCCGATCGTTGTCCGGTTTAACGATCCCGGAGCAGATGCAGCGCGAAAATGTAACTGTTCGACTGAGAGAGAAAGAGAAAGAGAGAGAGAGATATGTATATATAAAAAGTTTAAGAAGATTTACAAACAATAGAAAGATATATAATATATAAGAAATAACAAAGTAAAAATTATAATGATAATAAATATTAATTAAATAGCAATAGAAAAGACAAATCAGAAACAATAATTGATAGTAGTGATAAAAGTAATAATAGCAACAATAGTAATAATAACAATAATAAATAACAATAATATACTAAGACGGACAAAAGTAATAATAATAACAATAATAAATAATAATATACTAAAACGGACAAAAGAGGACAGTGAGATCAGTACAGAACAGCGGCGACAGTACATTGTTTGATAGATAGGAACGAATTGTTAACAAAATTAATGGTACTCAAGAAACAGTTCGTATTTATATCTTATGTCTCGAAAAATATGACCCTTAAAAAAGAATTATTCACACAACAAGATGTGTTCCTTCGAATAGCTATCGCATTACGATGCTGAAAAGACGTAATTCTATATAAAGAAACTCCGATGACCTTGAAATCTCGAAAACTACGATCTAGAGAAAAATTTCTATCCTATTTCAGCATTGAGCTCTTCGAATAAAATAATGTTTTTCCCCTGTCATATTTTTCTATCACAAAAGATAAACGAAATATTCAAGATGGTCAACTTAGGTGGGACACCCTGTATAGATATAGAGAGAAATGGAAAGAGACTTGTATGTAAAGAGAACGGAAGAGAGAGAGAGAGAGAGAGAGAGAAAGAAAAGCAAAGAGGAAAGCGAGAGAGAGAGAGAGAGAGAAAGAAAAGCAAAGAGGAAAGCGAGAGAGAGAGACGGCAAGGAGAGTGCAAAAAAATAGTAGCAGAATTATAGAGCGTAAGAATTAAAAGGGTGGAGAGAGAGAGGGTGGGGGTGATAAAAAACTAAGCCGAAGGGAAAGCGCGCGTACGAGAGAGAGAGAGAGAGAGAGAGAGAGAGAGAGAGAGAGAGAAAGAAAAGCAAAGAGGAAAGCGAGAGAGAGAGAGAGAGAGAAAGAAAAGCAAAGAGGAAAGCGAGAGAGAGAGACGGCAAGGAGAGTGCAAAAAAATAGTAGCAGAATTATAGAGCGTAAGAATTAAAAGGGTGGAGAGAGAGAGGGTGGGGGTGATAAAAAACTAAGCCGAAGGGAAAGCGCGCGTACGAGAGAGAGAGAGAGAGAGAGAGAGAGGAATAAAAGAAAAATTATAAAAAGTAGAGGGAGGTAGAGAGAGGGAGAGGGAGGGAGAGATAAAGGAAAAGAATGAAAGCAAGAGAGAGAGAGAGAGAGAGAGAGAGAGAGAGAGAAATAAAAGAAAAATTATAAAAAGTAGATGGAGGTAGAGAGGGGGAGAGGGAGGGAGAGATAAAGGGAAAAAATGAAAGCGAGAGAGAGAGAGAGAGAGAGAGAAATAAAAGAAAAATTATAAAAAGTAGATGGAGGTAGAGAGGGGGAGAGGGAGGGAGAGATAAAGGGAAAAAATGAAAGCAAGAGAGAGAGAGAGGGGGAGGGTGAGATAAAGGAAAAAAATGAAAGCAACAGAGAGAGAGAGAGAAAGAGAAATAGAATAACATTATAGAGCGTAAGAAATAGAGGGAGAGAAAGAGAGGGTGAAGATGGAAGGATTATCATTGAGTGATAAAAAAAAAAGGTAGAGCGCGAGACAACGCGGGAGCAATTTTTCTTTCGAATAACCGTGTTCGAAACGACCTGCCGGGCCCGCCTTTTGCAACGATTACGCGTTTTGAGCGCACAAGCCAGAAGACGGCCGAGCGTATAAACTGTTTTTTACGAGGAGCGATCCAGAGATCGCGACGTGCAATCACGGGATCCTACAGCGGGCATCGCGGAATTATGTCTGCGTTCCGCGCGACCGGTTCGTTACACGAGCTCGCTTTTCCGATTCGACCGACGGTTTTGCGACATTGGACCAACCAATCCCGCATACCGGAGCAATTCGCGAACAAATCTTGTTCCGCCGGTTACGATTTCATATATCAGAGAATTAAATGGACGGATTCAATCTGGTTTTCAAGAAATTTCATTAATAGGCCAGGTGTGATTCCGCGTGTGTTTTGGCTGAGAACTCGGTGCTGATTACGTTGGCTCCGGCAACGACAAATTGTACAGTGATGCATCGTTGTTTTGCATGGATTCCGGTGTCAGCACGCAAATTTATAGATCTATATGTATAGATTTGCGTAATATATATATATATATTTCATTATTATATATTTATATGTAATTATTATAATATATTATAATATTATAATTATTATTATAATATAATTATATTATATATTATATATTTTTTTATATATTTACTATTATATATATATATATATATAGAGAGAGAGAGAGAGAGAGAGAGAGAGTCTCAGAGAGGGAGAGATATCTCTCTCTATAAATATATAATAATAAATATATAAAAATATATAATATATAATATAATTATATTATAATAATTATTATAATATTATAATATATAATATTATTTTTTTATTATTACATATTATATATTATATATCAAAGTTCGCCATCATTGAGAAACCGCAGTAATACCAACACTTACCCCTAATTACCAAGCGCGTCGATGCAACAAGATACGATCGTGGCGTCATTGAAGATTCGATTCGTCAACCATCGCCGAGACGTCCCGAATAAAAAATCATTGAATCCGTTTGCCAATGTAATCGGACATTTGCGATTAAGCAAACTGTTGCGACCAGAGACGACGAGAGTGCAGGGTCAACGAATTCACCGCGCTAGAACGGAACGAATGAAAGAACAAAGAGGGTGAAACGAACGGAAATCGTTTTGTTCCCACGTTTCACGCCGGGTATCGCATTCTCACACTCGCGTGAAAGATTTTCTGCGCAAGAAAACCGTCTGCCGGCATTCTCGGGCGACTCACTCGACGACGATATGGAGCGACGACGTTAACGAACGCTCTCTCGCTGCTCGGCGAGTCCAACAACAGGAAACGGGTTCTCTTCGTGGCCGGTGCAAGGGCGAATTATTCATTTGAAGAGTTATGCATTTGATTAAAGCGTCGTCCGCTCGATTCTTCCACGTGGCAAACTGGAAAATCCCATTTTTTTCGATGTTCCACGTCTCCAGAAAAAATGCATCAATCCTTCATTATCCAACGTATAGTTAGGCTCGTGTTTAGTCTAACAGTGTTTTGTGCTGTTTTGTTTTTCGTCATTTGATTGTTTTGTTAGTTGCTAAAGTAGATGACGCAGGAACCAGTTTGACGCGTGCTGCGATTTTTGCGATTTTTTTAATTGTTTGTAGCTCGTACGAAGGTCAACCGATTTCGGTGAAATTTTTAACATGCATATAACTTGTCAAGATCTACAAAACGAATTTTTTAAATTTCCTTTGTAGGCTCAGTTAAATAACTAAATTAAGAACTTTTGAACGTAAATGATATTTTAATTTAAATAATTCCGTGTCCGAACACAGTTCAAGGTATTGTCAAGGCTATGTCAATGTTATGTCAAGGTTATATGAAGGATATGTCAAGGTTATGTGAAGGTTATGTGAAGGTTATGTCAAGGTCAACATATGAAATTTTTAGCAATGTGTACAGTGAAGATCAACAAAGTACGTAAATGGTATTTTAATTTAAATAATTCCGTGTCCGAACGCAGTTCAAGGTATTGTCAAGGTTATGTCAATGTTATGTCAAGGTTATGTGAAGGATATGTCAAGGTCAACATATGAAATTTTTAGCAATGTGTACAGTGAAGATCAACAAAGTACGTAAATGATATTTTAATTTAAATAATTCCGTGTCCGAACACAGTTCAAGGTATTGTCAAGGTTATGTCAAGGATATGTCAAGGTCATGTGAAGGTCATGTGAAGGTTATGTCAAGGTTATGTCAAGGTCATGTGAAGGTTATGTCAAGGTTATGTCAAGCTGGGATATAATGTAATTGTGTGAGGTACAATGTAATTGAAATACAATGTAATTGAGGTACAATATAATTGAGGTACGATGTAATTAAGGTACAATATAATTGAGGTACAATGTAATTGAGGTACAATGTAATTGAAATAAAATGTAATTGAAATACAATGTAATCGAAATACATCGTAATTGTGTGTGTGTGTGTGTGTGTGTGTGTGTGTGTGTGTGTGTGTGTGTGTGTGTGTGTGTGTGTGTGTGTGTGTGAGTTAAAATATAATTGAAATACAGTGTAATTAAGTCACGTAACTGAATGAGCACAAACCCGAATTGTACACTACAACGTCGTGTGGTAACTGTTGCAGGTGAGACACAAGATGGCGGCGAGTTGAGGAGGCCCGCGGCACCAGCAACGACTCCGCGGAGATGGGACGCTCGTTTTCGAGGGAAGGTCACGAGCAGGCGCAGTAAGAGGGCGGCAGCAATGGCTAGGTGGAAATGGGTCCTGCCGATCCTCGCGTCCTTGTGGACCCTGAGCGACGCCTACTTGGCAGTGCTGTCTTCCAGCACTCCGGCTGGCACCGTGGTGTTCGAGGCCGGCGTGCCCCAATTGGGCGGTCGCCGGAAATACGAGGTCTCGAACGAACGAACCGCCTGGTTCGCCAGGAAGCTCCTCAAGGTACATCCGCACAACGGTCGCGTCACCTTGGCGCGACCTTTGAGCTGCGACGGACTCCAGTACCCGAGGGTCTTCACGTTCTACGTGGATTCGACGAGCTCTAGATTGGGCAGGCCGACGATCGACTATTACAGTTTACCGCTAAGGATACTGATCACCGGCTGCGGCGGTGAAAACCGAGATCTAGCCGCGACCAGAGGGTGGATGGCGGAGACGCTGGCATCCTATGCCATGCCCAGCGCTGACAGGTGAGTCGAGGACGTTTTACTGGTGGTGCAACGTGGTCTGGGAGACTATAGTTTCTGGCCAAAATTCGATTTGTCAGCTTTTCACATTCGAACGAAATTCGTTTTCGTTTCTACTCCTTGGAACTAAGAAATCTGAAATATTAATAAGCTCGTGGGATAGTGGTGTCGGTTAATGTGGGGTGACCAATTGCTGTGCCTTTGTTTCGGGCCAGTGAACTTTATATTTATCGAATATCACGTATTACATTGTTTTATTCAGAGATGAACGAAACGAAAGGATACAAAAATTCGAAGATAAACGAAATAAAAGAATACTGAAATTCGATAATAAACAAATTAATCGAATTTTAAAAAGTTAAAAAAAAACAAATTGGAAGAATAAAAAAATTGAAAATATAAAGTTAATTAGAGAACAAATCAAAAGCACAGCAATTGGTCAGCCCACAGTAATCGGCTTCATTACCTTAGTAGATCGTTGCATGTTGCATTATAAAAATGGTCAAACTTGCCGTTAGCGGTTTTTAACGCACATTACACTGATCGATAGGTGACCAAGAAAAACCCTTGTGTGCAAAATTTCAACTCCTTAACTTTTCCGAGAGGGTAGTTACGGGGGAAATTCTAAGGTCATTTTAAGGTCATAGCGCTCATGGTAGCCAAGCTCTTCTCGGCACTAGCCATCACACGATGACGTTAAGAGTCCATTGCGTCGTTTAAGAGAACATCGATGACCTCGAAATGACCTTCAAAAAAGACGTTAACCAGACAATTTATCGAAACCGTTCAAAATGACGATATCATTTCATTTTTGGAACTTTCCTTCATCCTTCATGCCAACCGAAAAAAAGTATTCTGTTTCTCTTGATCCACACTGTATATAGTTCGGTAACTGACCAGAGGACAGGTCGCAGGAAAATCGCCGAGCAAGAAGATCGTTGTTATTTTCGAAATAATATTTTGCTCAAAGGATTTATAGTTTGATTAAATGATTTATCCGTGATAAATTGAAATCATTGCGAGCCGAGCAGGTAGATAGTGTCCTTAACATGTCGAAGTGGAATGGATTCACCTCGGATAACCATCGCCCGAGGCTAAAAATCTAATCATCCCAATGCAGCTGGGTCAACTTGTCTATCTCAGCCCGCAGCAAACATAATTTTCTTGCAACGACCGCCACAACGAACTGCCCTCCCATGACGATCGATCTCCCATTCCGATATTGCCGGATAATTAGCATGAAACGGCTATCGAAAGTCGCGGTTGCCATTGCCATGAATCATCAACAAGCGACAGTCGCCTGCCCCAACATTCGTTCCGGTGATCCAAAGAACAGCCGATAAGATTCTCGTTCCCGGCGAACAGGTTCACCGAAGTCTGCCTACGTACGTCGCAGCTGGTGGCAGCTTTACGGGATTTCCTGCCTCAGACGGCCTTGAAGGAGTGCGAGACCCGATGGGGTGGCGTGGCGGACCCCAGATTCCTGATCGAGGGTGCGGCAGGTGACCTGGTCTCGGCTTCGGAGCAGTGCCTGGTGGACCCTCTGTGGAAGATCTCGGTGTCGATGAACCTTCGTTGCGGCATGGAGTCGAGGCTGACCGATGCCGAGCATCGTTTGAAGATCGTGTTCCACCATAGACAGCTGGACGACACGGATTTGGGTCGGCGGGTGAGGCGCGAGCTGAAGAATCAGTCGCCCTACTTCGAGCAACCGTTGTACACAGGGGCGGTGGAGGAGGAGAAGGAGCCTGGCGTTTATGTCACCTCTGTAAGAGCTAGGGACCCTGAAGGAGGAACCGTTAGATACTCGATGAGCTCCCTGTTGGACGCCAGGTCGCAGTCGCTGCTGTTCCTCGACCCTGTTACTGGCAGGTAAGAACTGGAAACAGTTTCGTTTGTATCCGACGATTGACAAGTTTACCAATAGCTTACTCGTCGTCCTTTCGCAGGGTCACGACAAGGGCTAGACTGGACAGGGAGAGCGTGGACGTTCATTATTTCCGGGTGCTGGCCATGGACGACTCGTTTCCACCAAGAACTGGAACCACCACCCTGCAAGTTAACGTGCTGGACGCCAACGACCACGCTCCCAGCTTCGAATGGCGGGAGTACGACGCGACAGTCAGGGAAAGCGTGCCTGTAGGGTCCACGGTGGTCACCGTGAAGGCAACGGATCAGGATGCCGGCAGAAACGCGGAGGTGGAGTACTCTATTCTGTCCACCACCAGTGGGAACGGTGTTCCAAACGAAGACGACGCTCTGACATTTAGAATAGACTCTAGGTCGGGGGTAGTGACCACTCGCACGCCCCTAGATAGAGAGAAGACCGAGGTCTACACGGTCCTTCTCAGCGTTTCTGACCAGGCCACGCCGCCCTCTGCTAGGAAAACAGCAAACGCGACCTTGGTGGTCCGCGTTTTAGACGACAACGACAATTACCCTCAATTCACCGAAAGAACGTACTCCGTGTGGATACCGGAGGATCTTGATTACACTGCCAATCCTGTGATAGCTCGCATAAGAGCCACGGATGCCGATGCCGGCAGTAATGCCGCTGTCAGATACGCGATCATCGGCGGGAACACGCAAAACACTTTTTCCATCGACTCTATGAGCGGCGACGTGGCTCTGGTTAAATCTCTCGACTACGAGTCGACCAGGAGCTATAAGATCGTCATTAGAGCGCAAGATGGTGGCTCTCCTGCCAGGTCTAATACAACGCAGCTGTTGGTCCATGTGAAGGATGTTAACGATAATGCGCCTAGATTTTATACCAGTCATTTTCAAGAGTCCGTGTCGGAGAATGTGCCTGTCGGGTACTCGATGCTGAGGATACAGGCGTACGACGCCGACGAGGGCGCCAATGCACAGATAAAGTACACCATAGGGGCTAGAGACTTTTCTGGTGCTTCGACGGAGAACTTCCCTATCACCGTGAACAGCGAGAGCGGCTGGATCTATACGACGAAGCAGCTCGACCGGGAACAATGTTCTAGGTAGCCTTTATTAATATAGCATTATGAACGACAAGTGTTGAAAGACAATGTAATTTGCGATTGCAACCGATTCATTTCGTCGAACTTGCAGATACCAGTTCACTGTGATAGCGGCGGACTCGGGCGAAGTGCCAAAGACAGCGAGCGCCAGCGTGATCATCTCGGTGACCGACGTCAATGACAACGACCCTTACTTCGACCCGAAGAACTACGAAGCTGTCGTGTCAGAGGACGATCCGCCGGGAACTCCGGTCACGTCCGTTACAGCGACAGATCCGGACGAGGACGCCAGGATCCACTACGAAATCACTGCAGGCAACACTAGAGGTCGTTTCTCGATAGCATCTCAGAACGGTCGAGGATTGATCACGGTGGCCCAGCCGCTGGATTACAAGCAGGAGAAGAGATTCGTGCTGACCGTCACAGCCTCCGATAGCGGAGGAAGAACGGACACGGCCCTGGTTTACGTGAACGTCTCGGACGCCAATAATTTCTCGCCTGTTTTCGAGAACGCGCCCTATTCTGTCTCCGTGTTCGAGGACGCGCCCATTGGCACGACCGTTTTGGTCGTCAGCGCCACCGATTCCGACGTGGGAAAGAACGCTCAGGTCACTTACAGCTTGGACACTGATAGCGGCATCCAGGGTGCTTCGGAGTTCACTATCAATCCTCAAACGGGTGCCATCACCACCACGAAACCGCTCGATCGCGAGTTACTTCCAGCTTATTTGCTGACTGTAACTGCTAGGGACGGGGGTGTGCCGCCCCTCTCCGACACCACCGACGTGGAGATATCAGTCACGGACGTGAACGACAACGACCCCGCCTTCGAAGCCCCTCAGTATCAAGGATCCATCCCGGAAGACGTTCTGGTGGGCACCAGCGTCCTCAGGGTTTCCGCCACCGATGCGGATACGGATCTCAATGGGAGGGTGAGTGTCTCTAAGGGTGTCTTTGTTCCGCTTGGTTTCATTGTTCTCGAGTGACCTCTGTAATATGCTACGTCTCGAGTGGCTCTTAAGTGCAGGGAGGGCGATGAAGAGGGCGATGACGTTGGTGCTTCATAATTCATGAAGAATGTTTTGTTGCTTTGTGAATTTTCTGACGCTGTGGCTTATTAAAATTGATGCTGGCCACGGCGCTGTTGATTGTTCGGTCCTTTTTAAGATTAATGACTCTAATGTACAAGCTGATTCACCTGAAAGGGGTTCAGGATTGTCAGATAATGATGCCATTCTTTCTTCAGGTTCGATACGCTCTGGAAGACGACGGCGACGGAGCTTTTGCCGTGGACTCGACCACCGGTATAGTTCGCACAGCGAAACCATTGGACAGAGAATCCGTCGCGAGGTACACCTTAAAAGCAGTAGCCATGGATAGAGGTTCCCCGTCTCTTTCTTCGGTGGTGCCAGTGATCATCAAAATCGAGGACGTGAACGATTCTCCGCCTGCGTTTGAGAACGATAAGATAGTCCTGTACATCGCTGAGAACTCTCCCATTGGTTCGACCGTCGGCGAGATCTACGCCCACGACCCTGACGAAGGTCCGAACGCCGTTGTTCAGTACTCTATAATTGGCGGAGAGGACTCGAACAGATTTGCCCTGAACGTCAGGCCGGGCGCTGATCGCGCGGAACTTATCACCCTTGAAGAACTGGACTACGAATCTTCTAACAAGAAGTTTGAGCTTGTGGTGCGAGCAGCTTCGCCGCCGTTGAGGTCGGACGCCCTGGTCCAAATCATGGTGACCGACGTGAACGACAATGCGCCGGTATTGAAGGACTTTCAGATCATATTCAACAACTTCAAGGACTTCTTTCCTACCACCCCTATTGGCAAGATTCCCGCGGTGGACGCGGACATCACGGACAAGCTGACCTACACGATCTTAGCCGGCAACAATGCGAACCTAATCGACTTGAATCGCACCACAGGCGAAATCAGATTGTCTCCGCAGCTTAACACGAACGTTCCTCGAGTAGCGACCATGGAGGTGTCCGTCACGGACGGCATCAACGAGATCAAAGCCACAATGATGCTCTCAGTGAGACTGATCACCGACAAAATGCTTCTGAACTCGATCACCGTAAGATTGGACGACATGACAGCGGAGGCTTTCCTCAGCCCCCTGTTGGGCTACTATTTGGATGGTTTAGCAGCGATTATTCCTTGCCCTAGAGAGAATATATTCCTGTTTAGTATCCAAGAGGACGCGAACGTAGACCGGAAGATCCTGAATGTAAGCTTCTCCGCTCGCCGGGTGGAGCCAGGCGTCACAGACGAATTTTATAGTCCACAGTTCCTTCAGGAACGCGTGTACTTGAACAGAGGCATCCTGGCGAGGCTGGCCACCGTCACCGTGCTGCCGTTTGACGACAATCTTTGCGTCAGGGAGCCCTGCTTGAACTTCGAGGAGTGTTTAACTGTCTTGAAGTTCGGCAACGCTTCTGGGTTCGCCAGTAGCGACACCGTGCTCTTCAGACCGATTTATCCCGTGACAACGTTTGCGTGCCGGTGTGCTATGGGCTTCACCGGAAGTAAAGAGTCCTATCTATGCGACACGGAAGTTAATCTTTGCTACTCTAACCCCTGCATGAACGGCGGGACATGCTACCGAAAGGAGGGCGGTTACGCTTGTTCCTGTGGCCCTGAATATGTGGGCGCCAACTGCGAGATCTCGCTAGACGGGGACTCCTGCTCGCCTGGGGTATGTAAAGGTGGCTCCCAGTGCATCGCTAAGGTCACAGGAGGCTTTACTTGCGAAGGATGCCCGGTTACAACCTTGGAGAGCGTGACACCGCTTTGTGAGCTCAAAGCTCGCAGCTTCGGACCTTCCACTTTCCTCACTTTTGCTTCTCTCAGGCAGAGACACAGACTCCACATCCGTCTCAGGTTCGTTGCTAGTGCTAT
Source organism: Megalopta genalis (assembly GCF_051020955.1). Lineage (NCBI taxonomy): Eukaryota > Metazoa > Arthropoda > Insecta > Hymenoptera > Halictidae > Megalopta > Megalopta genalis. The sequence goes on along the minus strand of NC_135026.1, from coordinate 10,158,099 downwards.
AGGCGTTAATAGATTTGAACATTGTTTTTCAGTACTAATTCTAAAATCGCCAACAGGTTCGCCACCGAGGCTCCAAACGGACTCCTCCTTTACAATGGTCGCTACAACGACAAGCATGACTTCATCGCGCTGGAAATCGTGGACTCTCAAATCCAGTTCAGTTTCTCACTGGGAGACAACATCACGAGAGCGGGAGCCAGCATACCTGGCGGGATATCCGACGGCCAGTGGCACGAAGTAGAAGTTTCCTACATCAATAAAACCGTGACGCTGTCCTTGGATAACTGCGACGTCGCTCTGGCACTAGAATACGGCGATCGTCTCGGCTCCAAGTGGTCCTGCGCCGGCAGAAACGAGCGGGTGCTCGAGGAGCGCTGCATCATTGTTACAGAGACTTGTCACAGATTCCTAGATCTCACAGGACCTCTCCAACTTGGCGGTTTGCCCGCCATTCCATCCAGTTTCCCTATCACGAACAAGGACTTCGTCGGCTGCATCAGCGAACTGTTTATCGATCACACGTTCATTGATTTGAACTCGTTCGTGGCTGACAATGGCACCAATTCAGGCTGCCCCGAGAAAGCTTCGTTCTGTTCTTCTGCACCTTGTAAGAACAACGGCAAGTGCCGGGAGATCTGGTCGGGCTTCGTCTGTGACTGCGAGGAGAATTTCGCGGGTCCCACCTGTGCCGACGAGGTGGGCAAACCTTGGAGATTTCATGGAGTTGGTATGCTGAGCTTTAACCCTCTGCTAAGACCCATCCAACTGCCCTGGCTAACAGCTCTCAGTTTGAGGACCAGAGCCAAGCAGGCTTTTCTGATGAACGTGCAAATCGGTCAAAACAGTTCAGTTTTATTGGAGATCCGGGAAGAGAAGCTGGTAGCCCTGCTGGATGGTACAGACATCATTCAAACGTGGAACAACGTGGCGGACGGCGAGTGGCACAGGATAGAGATCGTTTGGCAAAGTGGTCAGGTGTCCTTGGACATCGACTATCGCAACAGGCCCATGTCCTCGGCGTTACCTGCTAAATTGCAGGGACTCTATGTAGGCAGGATCTTGGTCGGGGGGCCCGAGCAGTCTATGATCACCGAGCTGCCGTTCTACGACGGTTGCCTTCAGGACATCCGCATCGGCACTAATCAGAGCGTTCTGCTGAGGCCGACGGTGCAGGAGAACGTTGCCACTGGCTGCGGTTCCGAAGAGGAGTGTAACCTTGATTGCCCCGAAGCTTCAATTTGCGAGGCAAAATGGAAAGCCAGCGAGTGCGTCTGCGCTGTTGGAAGAGTGGGCCGGGACTGCAAGCGAGTCTGCGACTTGAAACCCTGCAACAATACTGGCACCTGCATCGAGGACCACCATGCTCGCAGGTTGGCATGAGTCTGATATCTTAATACTTGTATGAGTTTAATAACTTGTTTGTTGTAATTATTGTTGTCATTCTTTCTCTACTCGTAGGGGGTACAGATGCGAGTGCAGCTCCTCGGAGTATTCAGGAGAGTACTGTGAGATCAAGGCTGATCAACCCTGTCCTGCAACTTGGTGGGGCTCGCCTGTCTGCGGACCCTGCCGCTGCGACGAGTCGAAAGGCTACGACCCAGCCTGCAACAAAACTACTGGCGAATGTTACTGCAAGGAAAATCACTATCAACCCTCTGGCAAGAAGGAATGCACCCCCTGCGATTGTTATGCTACAGGCAGCTTCGGTCCTCGCTGCGATACAGAAACAGGCCAATGCAGATGTCGAATTGGGGTCATTGGGAGATCCTGCACTGCTTGTCCTAATCCTTATGCCGAGGTCACCCTAAGAGGCTGCGAGGTGGTGTACGACGGATGTCCTAGGTCCTATGCTGAGGGTCTATGGTGGCCCAGAACCAAGTTCGGCATGACTGCGATAGAAGACTGCCCTGGCAGTGCCGAAGGAAAGACATCCAGATCCTGCGATGATGCGTTAGGAGGCTGGCAGGAACCGGATCTTTTCAATTGCACCTCTGAAGCCTTCATCGAGCAGAGACATCAGTTGACCGCTCTGGAGACCAAGGATCTCACGTTGAACACCTACGTGGCCGTCAAGGTCGCCAAAGACGTTCATCGCGCAGTGAATGTGACCAAAAATATGTATGGGGCAGATTTGCTGATCGCTGAGTCTCTGCTGGTTATGTTGCTGAGGTATGAAGAGAGTCTGGTGGGACTGAATTTGACTCACAGCCAGGATAAAGATTACGTTGTCCACCTGGTGGGAATCACCAGCGGCGTCTTGATGGCAAAGTATGTGGAAAAGTGGGACAGAATTGAGGAACTTAATGGGGACACGGCTGACAACGTTTTGGAAACCATGGCAAAGTACCTGAAGACCCTGACTGCTTCGCAGCATGATACTTTTACTAATCCGTTTGAGGTCGTTGACTCCAACGTTGGTGAGGTCATTTTGGAATGATTATCCTTTAGATCGTATTATTAATATCTTTTTAACATAATCGTTCTGCTTCCCAGTGCTGGGTCTGGATGTGGTGACCTCGGAGAGCTTGTTCGGCTATGAGACAGCCGAGTACAAAGAAGATCCATCGGCATCCACTGCTAGGCCATCGGAAGCCGATCAGAAAGTTATCTTGCCAGACACGTCCGCGTTTTTGTCGTCACCCGCACATTTTGGTCCTTCTATCTCATTTCCAAAGTACAATAATTACATGGCGGACCCGAACAGATTCGATCCGTATTCGAAGATACGAGTACCACTCAGCGTTCTGGGGATCAAGCCTTTGGCGCAGGGAGAATTGAATGTGAAGAACAGTTTGGTTAATCGGAAGGCTGTGCTCAGTTATGTGCAATATAAACAATTAGGCGCCCTTTTGCCCCAAAGGTGATCTATTTAAATAGTCTGTAAGAATCGAATGGAAAGAAAAACTAATCGCAATACTTTCGTATGAATTTTTCTACAGATTCGACGACTCAGTGGCTGTAAGATGGGGTGTCGAAGTAGCTGTTGGCTCGCCGGTTATAACAGTATCCGTGTTAGTTCCCACCGACGACGGCTATGAATCCGTGACCGGTATACCTCTGCAGACACCGGTGCAGATCAGTCTGTGGCTCAGCGAGAAGGACGATTTTAAGACTAGAACTAATCCACAGTGCGTGCACTGGAGCACAGCGAGAGGGTAAAACACTCATACTTTCTAATAGAAGATCACGATAACGACCGAATTTCTTAATTTTAATTGCTTCGGAAATCTACAGGGCCGGTGAATGGAGCCGACTGGGCTGTACAACGGAAGTGGAGGACGACTCCCTCTCCTTTGGCACGATCGTGAACTGCTCCTGCCTGCAATTATCCACTTTCGCGATACTAACCGACGTCCTCGACCTGGAATACGTTCCTGAGCCATCCCTGTTGGAGGACGTGACCAGTTACAGTGCATTCATGCTCGCGTTGCCTTTGCTACTGTCTGCCTTGCTTATTCTATCTCTGATAAGAGGCGGCGGCACTAATTCGAACAACATCCACAAGAATCTAGTGATGTGCGTGTTCTTCGCCGAGGTACTGTACCTGATAGCGCTCAAGGCCAGGAGTCCTCTAGTCTCTAACGAGTTCCCGTGCAAACTCACTGCGATTGGTCTACACTATGCCTGGTTGAGCACGTTCTCTTGGACTCTAGTAGACTCCATTCATTTGTATCGTATGCTCACTGAGATGAGGGATGTTAACCATGGGCAGATGAGGTTTTATTACACCATGGGGTATGGCGCGCCAGCCATCATCGTAGGACTGACGATTGGTGTTAGAGCTGATCAGTATGGAAACTTCTACTTGTACGTACATTGTTTGATACTATTTACAATATAGTACAGCAGAGGTGGGCATCTCGAATAAATTCTTCGCATGAAATTCTATTCAAGAAATATTTTGAACATATTCTCCAAATATTTGCTGAAATAATGTAAAGAACAAGCAAGGAGTCCTTTTATAACAATTTTGGTTTATTAAATAAATTTCGAATAAAGTTTTATTCGAAATATTTCTTGCATAAAATTTTATTCGAAGAATTTATTTGAAATATTACTCGAATAAAATTTTATTCGAAGAATTTATGCGTAATATTTTTCGAGTATAATTATATTCGAAGAATTTATGCGTAATATTTTTCGAGTATAATTTGATTCGAAGAATTTATTCTAATAAAACTGTATTCGAACATTATCGAACACTGTAGTACAACACACTGCACTATAGTACATTATATAGTATAGTATATTATTATATATAATAATATAATAATATAATTATATAATAATTATATTATATTATATTATATATAAAAAATAATATAATAATAATTATTATATTATAGTACATTATATAGTGTGTGTATAGTACAGTATAATACAGTATAGTACAGTATAATGCAGTATAATAGTACATAATACAGTATAATACAGTATAAGAAAGTATAACATAGTATAGTACAGTGTAATATCTTTTCAATATTAAAACTGTCTATTTTCCCGCAGCTGCTGGCTATCAATTTACGAGACCGTAATTTGGTCCCTGATCGGTCCAGTCTGCCTGGCAGTATTTGTCAACTTCTGTATCCTCGTCATGTCCATAAGGGCGGCTTTCACCCTGAAGGAACACATCATGGGCTTCGGGAACTTGAGGACGTTATTATGGCTATCAGTAGCCTCGCTGCCTTTGCTCGGATCCACGTGGACCCTGACAGTGCTAAACGCGTCCGAAAATTCTCCGTCTCTGTCTTACCTGCTTAGTATAGCTGTCGTGGTTCACGCTGCTTTTAGTTTGATCGGCTACTGTTTCATTAACGGCAGAGTGCGACGGAACTTATACTTGAGCTTTTTGAGGTGCATCGGGAAGAAAACACCTTTGCTCGAGGGAAGCATGGGAAATGGAAGTAGCAGCCAGAATGTGAACGGTCACTCGGTGCGTAGACAAGAATCGTATTCTAAGTTGGTAATCGGTAGCAGATATTCGAACTCCTGATTATATTTCAGCGGTCTGCAATGGCGTATTCGTCAACGTACAGTGGAGCCGAGTCGGTGTGCAGGAGGGTTCACGTGGGAGTTTCAACGAGTAGTACAACTTCACGAAGTACAAATAAGACTGGGTCCAGCCCTTACCGTAGCGACACTCATTTAAGACACACGTCCACGTCCACAAGTAATTATAATAGCGATAGGGACCCGTACATGTCGTCCAGGAGTCATCGGTCGGCACTGCATGCCAGACAAGGTACCGCACCGTTCCCTTAAACTATAAATCAAAACGAGCCTGGTTTATTAATCAGAATGAATTTTAGATCCGCCGGAAACGCGAAATCAACGTCGAGATTCAGAGTCAGATTCGGATGGATCGCAAGCGGAAGGTGGCGGAGGGAGGAGCTTGGACCTCGCGAGTTCCCACAGCTCCGACGAAGAGGATGTAACCTCGAGGTCTCACAGGACGATGGGGGTCTCGACGCAGCAGCCGGTTGCGCACAGTTACCTGCCCAACATCCACGCGAACCCCGCGGAACACTTGAACATACTTTGCTCAAACACGGAGCTCTTCCCGAACATTAAACCCATTTACGCGCCTAGATGGAGTTCCCAGTTGCCGGAGGCATACTTGTCGTCGAACGGTGAGTGTCTCTATCGACGCTAGACTCGTGGACGACCTGTTACCATTGCACTAACAATTATAGTGATCGATGTACGCGGCAGTCAATGGTCGGGAGGCACCATCTCCGACAACGAAATGGCGTCGAACAAGACCTCCAGCCCGAACCCACTGCCTTACCCTGAAATAAACTCGCCCCAGAAGAGCCAACCGGACGAGAATTACTCAGAAGGCGAGGAGAAGCTCCACCACCTTGGCGAGAAGTATCTGTTCCCCTACACGGCTGAGGAGGACCATACTGTTTCGCCGACACCGTACATGCTGCCTATAGCTTCCCGTATCCTCGCGTCCAGCATGAGCCATCACTCGCAAAACTCGAACCACGAGAACTTGAGCGGCTCCGAGAGATACGGCAGCCTGAAGCGCGGTCAGAGCCTGCACGGGTCTCAGCACGACAATCTCAGTGGGTCGGAGAGATACGGCAGCTTGAAACGGGGAAAGATCGCTCCGTCAATGTTGGAAGATGCGCCAGAATATATTCTACCCATGAGCGGTAGAATATTGTCCAGCTCGCTGACCCATGATCTACAGCACAGCAACGAACTCGCTGCGCTCAGACAGCAGCAGCAACAGCAATATGAGCAAACAATCACTGAGACCGAGTAAGTCCGCTGACAAAAGTATCTTAAAGGGGGTAACAATTTAGTAGGAGTTGCCCTCTTAACCTTTTCGCTGCGAACGGTGACTATAGGTCATCCAACGTCTGCGTTAGCATATTCACGGGCAAAGCCACCGTAGCGAAAAGGTTAACGATCAAGTGTTTCCTCCGTAACGTCACGTCATTTGTGAGACACTACGAGACATTAGATGAATATCTATCTAATTATGTTTCCAAGTGGGGCGGCGTTACAGGAAGTGCGTGAACTTTTGAAACTTCTTTGAAGCGACCATTAGAAACGCAATGCCCCTAATTTTACTTCTCTGTAATTCACGCTTGCTCTGGATAACGAAAATGATTAGCGAAGAGGTAAGCGTTTGCAGAATCGCTATGAAATATCGTGTTATCGTTGTTGAAATGTTGTTGAACAATTCCATTTAATGTTGATTCGCTGTAAGTCGGCGATTTCATGAGATCTGTGGTGTTTCAGGAAGGATACTAATGCGGAAACGTCCGTGTGACGGGGCTCCGTGCTACAAACACCGTACAAAGTAATATAACGTACTATTAGCGTAAAATTGAAATTAGGATATATATATATATATATATATATAAATATATATATAAATAATTCTTGGAGCCGTTAACACTCTCCAAGATATATTTTAAGAGCGGCCATGACTGTACTTACGAAATTAGCCATATCGATTAGGATGTATGTGTGAGTGCCTGTTCGTATCTATATACATACGCTTGTCGATATTTCGTTTCGTGTGATCTTAAGCTCCGAATTTCGGAGCACCGACTCTTCCGCGAAAACTCGGAAGATTACTGATGATCTCTAGTTCATTTTCATTACTCGTTGTAATTAATTTCGCTCATTTACTCTCTCTCTCTCTCTCTCTCTCTCTCTCTCTCTCTCCTCTCTCCCTCCCTCCCATCCCTTCCTCTCTCTTTCTAGTACCTTAGTCTCTTGACTCAGTATTGTGCAATGTATACATTCCACTTCCATTTTACATTTTAGATTCTATTATCTCCATTCTTTCCTTCTTTTTTTTTTATACGAAGAAAACGATTTTTTTACGATGTTTTTATACATGCCATGGAAGAAGCGTACAATCGTGCGGCGCAATTTTCATAGTTTTGTATATATTTATACGAAAAGAATGTGACAAAATACATAATTTATATATATCCTTCCATTCGGTCGCGATTCCATACTGTTCCCGGTTGTTCGACGTGTGAGTGGTGGGAGATGCTGCGGAGATCATTTCTCGGTCACCAGGTCGGTCTCGTTGATAAAAATTACCTTTATTCTCATCGAAAATATAAATAAATTACAAAATATATATAGTTAGGTTAAGGTTCGGAAGATCGTCGTCTTTAACGTAAAATCAGTGTACTATTCGCGTGAACGTCGAGACTACTTAACGGGTGTTTCCGGTTTAATTGACTGGAACCATCCGCGAATATCAAACCACGTTTCCGTCCGAACGTCGCTGGTCTAAGACAGGCAAAATAGAAGATCGCTTTGAAGCCGATGGCAAGCCAGCAGAATATTGAGATTCGTGTAAAGTCGGTGAACTATGAGTAATGTACAATGAAATAATTTGAGAACCTCGAAATTAGCTTCTCTCCGTTAAACACTATAAATAGCTCTGGGTAGTCTTAACCATTTGTAAAAAAACACAGATCCCTTGCATGTTCCGATCTGCTACGTTAAGAAATTTGGTAGATCGGCTCCGCAGGAACAGTTGTCTCAGAATTGCTATCGAATCGTTTTAAAAAACAGTTTATCTTGTGGAAACGTGGCCCTCAGGGTCGTCGTCGGCGTGTCTCAATACTCAATACCGATTCTCTACCAAGGTACATTTATACTCAGATGAGTGTGATCCATGTCGAATTACATGCTTTCAAGAGATTTTTTCTTTTTTTTTTATCTTCATTTCGATTATTATAGGATTCTCTTACGTGTAGAATAAACGTATATGAATGATGTGCAAATGTCAGAGACCTGGCTCTGCAAATCCAAATAGAATGAGGCAGCAGTCGCGTGAGAATCCTCGAAGCTGTTCCTGATCAGACGTGAACTATCTACGATTCTACGATCGGATCTGCTCGACTGTGGCACGCACACATCACGAATTAACCGCGCTAAAGGACTAGGAGATTCATCGTTGCTACACTGTGCTCTCCGTGTCGGACGCCACGGATAACGTCTGCAACTTTGGCACCGAGTAATTCTCGGAATGGCCGTGCGACTGTGAGCGGCTGGACACTCGTTCCAAGGTAGACGGCGCCGACGGTGTGTCCTGGTGTGCCTTGGGTGGTATCGGAGGTGGACTCACCTAAAAATTACCACCGTTTCTATTCAATGTTTCACATACAAATCCGCAGTCCACGCGTCGCTTCGATACACCAGTTAAGAGCCAACGACTATTAGCGCAACGATAACTAAAAGAAGATCGGTGCCAATAGAGCTGATCGTTCACGTAATTACCTCCCGGCCGGGCAGGGACTGCGATCCCTGGAACGTGCCGCTAGAAAAATTGCCCGTGGAAACGTTCAGAGCGTTGATCACCGACGGCGGCGATATGTTCATGATATCATTGCACCTGGTTCGAGGTTCGAAATCCTCGTAGCCGAGGTTGTTCAAGTTGGGCAAGTGGGACTGAAAGTCCAGCAGACTGGCCGTCGAGATACCGCTGTCGCGAAGATCGTTCGGCTCAGCTTGCGATTCCGAGTCGTCGTCGGTGCTCCATTCGGTGTTACGTTTGTAGGCCAAACGTTTAGGCGGAGCAGGCGGAACAGCGGCGTTGGTGTTCGAGTCCCGTTTGTCAGGAGCTGAAGCAGAGAGAGCTATTCAACGCCCAAGCCTGCCGGCACGTTCTATGTCAATCAATGAACTTACTGCAACCTCTTGGTGGCAACGGTGGTGCAGGTTCTGGTCCAGGCTCGCTCCAAGAAGTCCTCAGGCCAGTCTGATCGACGCCGTCCGTTGGCGTCGGCAACGAATGCCTCAACGGTAACTTGGGGCTCAAAGGTTTGCTCAGGGTTCTCTGATGCGTCGGTCTGGGCGGAGTGGTGCCGTAGCCCACGGAACGAGGCCGCACTTCGCGTTGAGGTATCGGCGGTGGTCCACCGTCTACTTTCGTGTAGAACCCTTCGTCTTCGAGCAGACCGTCGCTGTCCGCGTGGGAGGATCTAGACCCGACGGTCTCCAAGGTGGCTGGCCGCTGCTTCTCGTTCACGGGTAGCGGAGGCAATGGCGAACTGGACAAGAAAGAGCTTCAAATAAGACCTGCTTCTTTGTCGTTCGGAAACTCTCAAAAGTACTTTATTATCTTACATTAAATCTGACTACAATAAAATCTCGATTATCTTTTCTCTATCATCCTATGCCCTCTATTATATACATAGATCAATTTTAGCCGATTCAAAATACAACACTATTCTTCTACGAATCAACAAAGATTTAACGTAGGCGGTATATTTGACTGTTCTGTTATTCCAAACACTTTCGTCCTTGTACATCAGTACGAATAACCGAGGTTCTACCGTGTTTAATCTTCAACGTCTGAAATCATAATCTCTTCGAGAATAAGAATTACTTGACGATGCTGTCCTGATGGATGGTCCTCTGCCTAGCCAGCGGACCGAGGCACTGCTTCAGGTGCGTGAACCTCTCGTTCAGCCTCTTGTGCAACGGTTGCACACCGGCAGGCGCGATCTGCCCGTGCAGAATCAGGCCCGCTTCGAGGACGCTCATTTGATCCAAAATCAAGGATTTCAGTCGGTTCACGTGAGGCACCATGTCCGGGTTCTGTCTGGCGAACTCGGGCGTCAGGAAGGCCTCCTCGTACTTGATGATGCCGCCCATGACGTTCGCGTCGATGATGCCCTGCAGCCTCATGCTGAAAGGGTTGATGTTCCGATGAGGCTCGGCAGTGTATTGCGCGACCAGTCTCCTCAGTTCTCTCTCCACGCTCTGCATGGTCTCGCAGGCGTACTGCACCGGCGCCAGCAGCTCGGACCTCTTCTCGATCACCTCGAACCACCTGAGGATGCCCGGCAGCTTCGCCTCGGTGGTCAGCGTGGTCCTCTCGATCCAGAGCGACTTGAACTCGTTCTCGCGGTCGACCGGGCCCCTGTGCAACGGCCGGTCGAACAGGAACTTGCGCACGTCGTTGACGAGGTAGAACGCGACGATCCGCTCCGGGACTTCCGCCCCGCGGCAGGCCAGACTGCTCTCCTCCGGGATCGGCTTCACGTTGCAGATTTGTATGTCTGAAAGCCAGGATTGAAACGTGTGAGACGACTACTTCTCGCGGTCTGTCGGAGGCTGTCGAGAGAGATCGGAGGAATCGTCCGCGGAGCTTACATTGTCCCTCCGAGGCTAAGATGCTCTCGTCCGGCGGAGAGTTCTTCATTAGTATCTGCGCGCTCGGGAACTCGGTCTGCAACCGCTGCGTGAATGCGCCTATCCGCTCGTACTCCAGGCCGCGGTAGATGAAAAGCTTATTCTACAACACGCCAGCCAAAGATAATTACGCTCACGCTCGAACGACCTCTGCTCGACGCGTTAACGACGCGAGGGTGCCTCTAACGAGGACACGAGACACGGGTGTTACGCCGACTTTTTAATGAGCCTTTCACGCGATGCGACTGCCGAGATCGCGTTAAGAGCTTCGGGGGATCGGTAATGCGACGAGCGAACCTTGTTAGTCTATAGCTTCTATGAACATTCTGGTATTTTGTATTTTTTAGCGGTACCTGGGGGGCTTAAGTACTCAAATACTCGTCGAATGGGGAATTCGAGTGCCCAAATACTTATCGAGTAGCAAGAAAATTTCGTAATTTATTCGTGGACTCGGATTTTCATTTAGTGTGCATTCAAGTAACTTAATTTATTAGTGTACTTAAATGGATGTCGGAGTATCTTAATTGATTCTAGTACGGTAGAACTTCATTATTTCGTTTTTGTTTATTTATTTTTTTTTTGTTTTCTATTTTACTGGTTTTTTATTTTATTTATTTTGAACTCGGTAACTCTCTCAGTAATTATGTATTTTAAACTCCTCATTTTGTGTGATACTTTTTTGATGTAGAATTCAACGCTTTATCCGAATTCGGGAAGAAATATTAACTATTGCATTTTTTAAGAAATTGAAGGTGACCTCATTTTTCTTGATAAGAGAGCAAAATAACATAAAATTGATAACAATATATACTGTATGCCTCCCTGGAATCTCCCTCTATCTAAAACATTTTTTCGTCCAACAAATATTTCATGAGTTATTTATTATAATAGGAGTCCACATTCTGTATCTGATTTGACCAAACAAACAAAAGAAAACGTGCCGAGTTTACTTTTGTTTACGTTTGCAATACCTAGATGTTTACATAATTGGAGTAACGCTCGACGCTAATTCAGATAATAAGAGTTCAACAGAAGTTCACTAAATCGAGCATTGTTCAAACATTCGTTCGAATAAATGGAGTTCACATAAATAAAGTTCTACTATACTCTAATTCTCATTGAGTAGGCATCCGAATAGACTAATTTATTCAAGTACACAGGTACTCATTGAATGGACATAGAAATATCCTAATTTATTCGAGTACTCGAATTCAGTAGTCATCCAAATATCTTAATTTATGGTCTCGGATACTCGTTCAAAATCGCCGGTATTGGTTAAGGTCATATCAAGGTTAGCTACATGCTTCAAAACTCATAAGGGATCCGGATCCGGGATCCTAATCTGGAAATTTAAAAAATTCTAAAATTTTGAGGATATATCAGATAGATTTAAGAGGTGGAAAGCAACCCCAAAATATTCGGCTACTTTTTATTTTATTGCTATAATTCGCAAACTGTACAATCTAGAAAAAATGTCTTCAAATGAAAGTAACTTCTTTTGTCCAAATCTAATGAAAAGGTAAAAAAAGATGTCGATTATTTGTTTATAACTTTTTCCAATTGTTTAAACAAATAACAAATAGTATATCACACAATAGATTTTGACGAAAGGAGAAACTTTTGTCTGAAAACTTCTGTTCAATCTTGTATAGTTTGCGAATTATAGTAATAAAATAGAAAAAATGGCAGAATATTTGGTGGCAAATTTTCACCCTCAAATATATAAATTGTAATAAATTTGTCAATAAATATCCCCAAAATTCCAGAATTTTTGGAATTTCCGGGTTGAGCAATCTTGTATAGTTTGCGAATTATAGTAATAAACTAAAAAAATGGCAGAATATTTGGTGGCAAATTTTCACCCCATGAAGTAAAACGCAGGAAAAAATTGCATAATATATACATATATATGTTCTACATATCCCCAAAATTCCAGAATTTTTTGAATTTCCGGGTTGAGGATCGTCCTTTGTCAAGCAATTTTTATCTAAAATGTTTCTGAAAAGATTCACTGTTAGTTCTAATAACGCAAAATAAAAAATCAGATGTCTAAATGTCACGCTAACCTTGACGTTAATTTCATCCGTACACTTCAGGTCCAATGGATATGACCATTCGATTGAACTTTTTAAACCTTAACATTTTTGTCTCAAACATTATTTTTAAAAATGCTTCCTTTCTGAGATAATCGATCGATCCTAGACGTAACTTAGACAATTTTCATCGAAAATATATAAACAACTAGTGTTTTCGTTTGGCGTGTTCCGTTTAAAAAATTCACGTTAACTTTGATGTGACCTTAATATATTCACTCAAAGTCAAACGGTTATGACAATTAAGTAAAATATTTCATACCTCCACTTCAGTCTAAAACAGCTTGTTAAGAACTGTCGAATAATTTTTCGACATACATAGATTAATACCTTCAAACTGGACAATTTTTGTCAATAAAGCGTTTCAATATCTCCAGATACAACACTCTCAGATTCTATACTCTGTAGAAGAGAAGTTTCATATTTGACTAATCAGAAGAGAAAATTCGAACGCGAATATTCATCACTGAGATTCAAGTTCAGAATACTCCAATTAAAATCTGGATACTCAAGTAGTCATATTCAAGTCCTGATGCTCGAGTATTCGAGTAGACAATTCTAAAATCGAAATTCAGATTAAAAAGAGTACTCTAAGTACCTGGAGACCTGTACGACAGTAAGAGCCCTAATAATTACTTCAACGATACACACAAGCTTACCCTAACGAAGAGTGGGAAGCTGAGACCGTAAAATCCGACGCGAAAATACTCCGGCTCCGGTCTTAGCTGTGTCAGTATGTTATCAAGGAACTTGGCTTGGAGCTTCAGCACGTGGCTCAGCTTCGCATAATCGTAGAGCCTGGTCTCGTAAAGCACCGCCAGCTCCTTGCACAGAGGGATGCCCTTCTCCCAGCACTTTCCCTTGTCCAAATAGTGGATGATCTTGTGATATAGCAGCTCTTTCCTCTGCCACTCCGGTTGCTGCGGATGCGTATGATCGGGAGGGAGGATCGTCGAACTCCAACCGAGTTGATCGGCATAAAGCTTCATCGTGAATCCCGCCTCGGTGTAGTTCTCGGCTGCCAGGTGGAGATCGTGGAGCTTGTAAATGTATCGTAGATACATCTCCTTCCGGTTGAACTCGTTCTTGTAGAAATTCTGGAGCAGAAGCAGCGAGATTCCCATTAGTGAAAGAGTTCGCAGGCGTTCGTTCGATCGGAAGCCGAGATAACACTGTTAATAGACGCTTCGCGTCGCACCATGGTTACTAAATACATTCTTGTTTACACGTCTAATGATTCACCTAATGCAATTATCGCGATCAAATTGTGCCACGTGCAGCGCCGGCATGCACATATTTGTTCATAAGTGCGTCGAGAATCTTTGAACACATAAACACCCCCATACATAAGTACCCGGGCACTTACATAATTGCGAATATCGTTCTAATATCTTGCAAATGTAGTTTATGGATTAGTTATGTTGTCCTAGAAACTTAATATTATTCAAGGACATTGTGAGCAATATTTATTAGCAAACAATATTGCTGTATGTGCTTAAGTGTACATCAGCGAAAAGATATATATTAAGTATGCTAATATACTAAGTATATTATACTATATAATATACTATATATATATAGTATAATATACTATATATTATACTATATAATATACTAAGTATATTACTTATATGAAGCGATCAAGTTTCAGACAGCCTTCAGACGATGCAATCTATTTATTATGTTCACTTCTGATGAGTATTAGATATCTGTATACATTTGAACGTCTATTAGGTGCTTAATATTGATAAACATTAGTCTGTGAGAATGCCAGCAGAAAGGTCTTATGACTTCCATTTGAGCTTATCACATCTTGTCCAAGAATAACATTAAGTTTGTAGAACAACCTAAATAATCCATAAAATAAACTATATTTCTAAGTGTCCGGAAGCTTATGGTCGAAAGTGTAGCTTCTTGCCCAATGGGTACGTTTATAAAATCTGCAAGGAACTATCACAAAATCTTGCGACATCTCACCAATAAATTAACAGTGCACGACATTCGTTTGTCTCGGTTCTCGTCGCCCTGGATCACGCTCCTGTAATCCAGAAGTCTCTCTAGCAGTCTTGTAATTGATGTGATGAAGGCTGTCCCGCTCTCCTTCCAAGCTGGATCTTCGGACTGCACTCTGTCCAGTAATCTACAGAGAAATGTAACATTTAGTCTCTGTAATAAGAGAAGTTGAAGGTTTTGTAAGCAAAAGTCCTGAGTGGTGAACTTACACGGCGCTAAGATGTTCCCTAAAGCAGCATGAAATTCAGAAGCAGTTTAAACGTGTCCACAGTGTTAAGATAGTTCAAGTACTTGACAATGAAAATTAGACAATGTTCATCTAGATCAGGCATAAGCAGATGCTGCGGAAATTATTTACTTTAGCGATTGCTTACCAATTCCGACGACCTTGAAGCGTGTAGTCAAGAATATTATTTTAAGAAACTTTTCCTTGGACGTGTTCCCGTCGTTCGACGATATTATTATTATTATATAATATTATATATAATTATTATTATTCATAATATATATTAATTAATTATATTATTATATATATATATTATTCATAATATTATTCATTAATATAATAATATAATTAATTTATATATATAATTATTATTATTCGATATAATTATTATTATTTCCGTCGTGATATATTAACGAAAGAATTGCATTCTGTTGATGCTTATTCTACAAGGTGCCACAGGTTTTAATGCTTAAAATTCCTGAGTATAATCTAATGGCACTAAATAAGAAGAAAATGTTACGTAAACATAGGTCAGCATATAAGTGGAATAGTAATCGACTTGCTGTTTCTGCGAACATCGGGTCAAATAGATCAGTAATATTTACATTGAGTGTGTTTATGTAAGCCGTAATTTCTACCTGAGATCGTCTAAGTTTTTTTAAGTAATAAATACAAGTAAATACATTGATCTATTCGAGCCAATGCTCATAGTAACAGCAAATTGGATAGCCTACTTGTATTTTGTATTTTTGTTATAATTGCTTAATGAAGTTTTAAATGACCGATGTTTATACAACATTCTTTTCTTGTTCAATGCCATAGGATATACTGATTAAATGTGAACATTAAAGCCCTGAGACACCCTGTAAATATAAATGGTAGCAAAGAGTCACCTAAATTTATTTACTTTTTAAAGCAGTAAGAAATTTAATTACCACGGCCATCTCTGTTAAATGAGGTGATTCGTTAACACGCAAGACTAATCCAGACCTAACTCCATCCATGCTCAGACTAAAGCCAGACTAAACACAGATTTAGGCACTACTTACAATTTTCGAGAACGAATTTTGAAATGCTTTATAACATCTAAGGCATTTTAAGTATAAGTTAGATTTAGCCGATTTCAATTTCACTCCGTTTTTACATTTAGATTTAACCATATTTATAACGCTCGAAAATTTATACTTTTTGAGAATGGTTTTAAAATGCCTTAATTGTCGAGACTGGGTTAAATCTAAGTTAGGTCCGAGCTAGGTCTGAATTATGTCTAAGTTTTTCAAGAATAAATTCATGAAACAACATTATATTTTATGCTCAATAGAAAACTCAGATGTACTCAATACTAATGGATACTGCTGGGAATTAAATAATTGTAAGATTTGTTATCAATTTCTGATAGACCGCCATAATGACGCATCGTCCGGCACCGAAACTAATCTATACATATCGCAGTAGTGACAACAGTGCAAATTGCTCGGAATGCCTAGTGACGGTATGAATACAACGTATATATACTTGCAACATATTTCAAGATCATTGAAATCGGTAAGAAATCGCAAAAGTAAATAATTATCGAGGTCGCCCAACGATGCACTAAGCAAGATAGGCACCATAATATCCCAAGAACAGGAACCACTCTTCCCCATGCCTGTTCCAGTCCAATAACAAAGCTCAACCTTCAAACTCACATAGTGTTGAACAGCTGCCTGTACTCGTCGTCGCCCTTATTTTCACTGATCAAGATATCCAGCTTGTCAATTAGCTCCGACTCGACGGACTTGAAGCTGCCCCGCGCTCTCTGCTCGCACTCCATCATATCAAAAAAGATATGCAAGGTCGCCTTCCTGAGCTCGCTCTCCGGCACCAGAGTGACCTCGAGAAAAGGACCCACCATGCCCGGAATAAACTCCAGCTTCCGGTCACCGAGATGGGACCACATCGACAGGATTTGGAAGCCCATCAGCACCCTCATGTCCCCGTACTTCTCGACGATCTTCTCTCTCTTCACCTCCGAGAACTGTTCCAACTGGAGCGACGGCTGAGTCAGATACGCGACAGCGAGATTAAAGTACGTGGACCAAAGCTGGGAGTCGAAACTGCCGTGAAGGAACCGGAAGGCCAGAGGCTGGGCGAGCTCTTGCAGCGACTTCAGGATCACGTTGTTCGCCTGCATCCTGATCACCAGCCAGTCCGGCGGGAAGACCTCCTGGCGGACCAAGTCGCGAAGGACCAAAAACACCCTAAGCAGAAAGTCTTTCAGCGGTTTTCTCTCCCCGGTATGCGTCAGTTCTTCCCAGAGCCTGGCGTAATGATACTCGTCCAGCAGCTGCAGCAGCCCGATCAGACAAGCTACCAAACATCCCAAGACAGTGCCGCTGGTGTTGATCACGATCAGGATGGTCTGTATCAGTACATCTAGAATGGACAGACACAAAGTCTCCACGTCGTGGTGGATGCAATTGTTGACCTTGTTGGTGTCTCTGCCCCTTTTGTGCAGAAAACTAAGGATCTCTCCTAGGATCTCGGTGCAGGCTCGCAGCTCCTCCCGCCGTACCAGGTGGATCCTCAGATGCCTGCACATGGTGGCCAGCAGCAGGTTCCTGCTCTCGTCGTCCTCGCGGAACAACGACGACGTCGTAAGATTCTTGATCGCCATCAGCTTCGCCTGGATCAGCTGCAGCGGCGGCTCCCTCGGCACCGAGTCCATCATCGTGCACGTCAGCTTCGCCACCTCCAGCACCGGCAGCACCGCGATCAGCTGCTCGAACACCGCCGAGATGGAGTAATGAAGCGCGATCTGCGAGTTCAGCACCAGCTCGTACGGCACGCCCAGCATCTTGTTGAACGAGGCGAACACCCGGTAGATGTCCCTCTTGAAGCTGTCCTCGTACTGGCCGGCGGTCGCCCTGGCGAACAGCAGCCGGCTCTGGATGATGAACTTAAAGATGTACTCGAGCGAGCGGAAGCACTTGATGATCGGCTCCTGCTTGTCCGCGGCGCTCGCCCAGTCCGCGCAGTGCTGCACGCTGCTCAGCAGCCCTTTGTAGACCAGCGCGGCGGCGAAGTGGCCGGAGATGTACGCGTCCATCACCGGCTTGAAGTGCTCGAACTTGGAGTCCTCCAGCAGGCTGAAGATCGACACCAGGACTTGGAACACCAGCCCCGAATGCGCCGTCGAGTTGCCGTCCTCCGTGTGGAACATGGAGAACAGGGCGTCCAGGATGTCCTGCAGGAACTTCACAAGTTCCTCGCCGTCCAGGCGCAACACTCGACCCAGCGCGTCCGAGATCCGCTCCGGGTGAGCCTTCCATTGCAGCAGGCTCAGCAAGTCGACGTTCTGCGTCAGCTTCGTGCTGCACAGCAAAGTGTGCACCAGAACCGCTTCCTTCGGCGATCTGGAGAACGCTGTGAAACCTACGGAGATGACGAAGACTGTTGAAGATCGGAGTTCTCTGTTTGTTGATCAAGGGTTTGTTGCTCATCATGTAGCCGCATGATGAACTCAGGACTGTCCTTCAGCTGATTTAATTTTTTGTACTTGAAGCTACAGTGGTATCAATAATTGTAGATTGAGATATCACTTTTAGTGATATTTATACAAAGACTTAACGATATAGCATATCCTCATATAGACTGAGATATCACTTTTAGTGATATTTATACACAAAAACTTAACGATATATCATATCCTCATATAGACTGAAATATAACTTTTAGTGATATTTATACAAAAACTCTTAACGATGTATCATATCCTCATATAGACTGAGATATCACTTTTAGTGATATTTATACAAAAACTTAACGACATATCATATCTTCATATAGACTGAGATATCACTTTTAGTGATATTTATACAAAAACTTAACGATATATCATATACTCATATAGACTGAGATATCACTTTTAGTGATATTTATACACACACACACACACACACACAAACTTAACGATATATCATATCCTCATATAGATTGAAATATCACTTTTAGTGATATTTATACATAAACTTAACGATATATCATATCCGTATATTTCTGTTTTCTATTATTTCTAATATAGAAATGTATAAATATATAGTTTTCTCTTGGTTTTTGTTTAAATATCTGTAAAAATGTAAAAGTTACTTTGTGAGTTTATAATTATTCACAGCACTGTAGGTGGTCTCTTTTAGCTGAGTTATCCTGTATATTTATAGAAATAAACAAAATATCATATTTGTATATTACTGTATTAGAAATAATAGAATATTATTGTATACTATATCCAAATAAAATGTTATACACAACTTAACAATGTAAAAGTCACTTTGAGTCTATAATTATGCACATCACTGTATTTCAACTCTAAATCCAAGACTTTCTTCTGGCCTGCAGTGTTTCGATTTGATATAATTTATTGCATTTTATTTGCACAATATTTATACTTTTAAGATAATTTAATAATAATTTAATAAAATATATATTGAATAATATTGAATATATATAATAATATTATATATAATAATATATAATAATATAATAATATATATATAATAATATTGAATAATATTTATAATAATTTAATAATTATATAAGAAAACCGGGATAAGAAAATTATTTTAAAATGGTGTATAACATTTTTTTGTGATGGCTCAGAGTCGCCATTCGAGTGCAAAGGGTTCTATGGCTCTAATATGGTTATGGTATCTAATAATATTCTATGGTTCTATATGGCTCTATTCGAATGGCTCTAATATGCCATTCGATAGATCATGAAAAGAAAACGTTTTCTGGAAAATTTTAGCTCTATAATACCTATTGGGTAGTTCTAAGGTGTCCTCAGTTTAACAGTTGTTTCTGAATTTTTACTGTTTGAAACAAATGTGACATATGGCGACTGTAAATATACATTTTCGAGAATTCTTTCCGATGTTTAAGTTGAAATTTGTAATGGTAAAAATTCAAAACGTCTGTACTGAAGTGTTCCGGAACTCCCATTACATCCAGAAAAGAATGATTCTTGAGGAGATTTGAAGAAACTTTTTCCTTTGCCAAAATGTTCTCCACGGCTTCGTTAATAAGTAATGAACGAAAAACGTGAACCAATTAGGGAGCGAGTAAGGCTGGCACGCCGCCCTCGCGGCCAATGTCGAGTTGCGCTCGCTATCGCACCGGAACTTAGAATATCTTCTGAACCAATAATCTTTCGCCATATGTAGCTTAGTACTTTTATGTACAAAATAAAGAGCTGTATCGATTGGCGTAACAAAAAATATGTGATTTCATTTAAAAAAGTAAACTTGACCTCCGTATCTTCTTTACGCATCGGCCTAGAAAAATCTTACCAATAACAGATTATGCGTCCCT
This sequence comes from Megalopta genalis, assembly GCF_051020955.1. Lineage (NCBI taxonomy): Eukaryota > Metazoa > Arthropoda > Insecta > Hymenoptera > Halictidae > Megalopta > Megalopta genalis. The sequence continues at coordinate 10,137,732 of NC_135026.1, read as the reverse complement.
GAAAACGATTCAACATTTATTTGAAACATTTTTCAGTAGGATGAACGGTTTCAAAGATATTTGACTGGATCGATGTAAACGAGTTACCCTTTTAAATCATACATCTAAATTATTTTCATTACTACTAAGAGTAAAAGGAATTGCAGAAATAGATTTGAAAAAGTTCGCACAAGGTCATATCGATAGACTTTTCAAGATCATAGGAATTTGTTCGTGTATTCACATATGTTAGCTGAGCATCTTCGGGTATCCCAACTCTTTTTTTCAGTGAGTTTATACATGATATTTTCATTTCAAACAGCCTGAAGGACAGTTTTGACCGGCTGCAGCCTTTAGGGTTTCCACGAGGACGTAATGGATCACCTGTTGCGTTCGGCTCGCGGCCGCAGCTCGGCAAGGAAAGGTAGCTTAACGAGTCCAACTTGGTCCGGTCCTCGCACTTGTAGATGTACAGCTCGTGAGGACCATCCTGAAGAGTGGCGCCGCCGGGCTCCATCAGTCGGACGAAGGCGAAGGAAAAGAGCTTCTTGTCGGTCTTCTCGCGAGCTGAAACGCGTATTAATTAGCGGCCACAGAGTTCACATATTTGCGCCAGTCCCCTAAATTATTTGAAACAAAATAATTATGGTAATTAAGATACCATATTATTTTGTTTGACTAGATGCTATTTGAAATAATTATACGTTAGTTTATTTGGGCGGCCAAATAATGTTTCAAATGTTATTTCGTTGTTTGGATTTAAAATAAAATAATCTTTTACTTTATTCGTTGTTTGATCGAATATTCAAATATTATCTCAAATACTGTCTAATTCTATCGTGTCAATTACGCCAACAATGTAAGTTTGTATGTTGAAAACAAATGCAGTTAAGATATCTGTGTATAATTAAATTTAGTTAAGCATAATTAATTCGATTCAGTAATTCTCAATTAATTTCGAACAATTCATTCGAAAATTCTTGTTAATTCTTATTGATTTCAGTTCCAATTAATTCTTACGTCTTATTATTTGTTATTTTATATCGGCGAGATATTGAAATAAAAAATTATTTAAATATAATGTATTTATATTGAAAACAAGATAAAGTTAGTTTTCTATATTATCCATGAAATGAAAATAATAAAGGATTTGAGATAATCGGATTATGTATAAAAATACATAAATATAATAAAATACATAGATATAAAAATACCATATCGAATATAATTGAAGTTTATCTGTGTATAATTAAATTTAGTTAAGCATAATTAATTCGTTTCAGTAATTCTCAATTAATTTCGGACAATTCATTCGAAAATTCTTGTTAATTCTTATTGATTTCAGTTCCAATTAATTCTTACGTCTTATTATTTGTTATTTTATATCGGCGAGATATTGAAATAAAAAATTATTTAAATATAATGTATTCGTATCGAAAACAAGATAAAGTTAGATTTCTATATTAACCATGAAATGAAAATAATAAAGGATTCGAGATAATCGGATTATGTCTAGGAAGCGATTTCTTAGGGACGATCAATCCTATCGAGACTCACTCGAACAATGGCGGAATTCGAAGCGAACGTGGCTCCCGTAAAATCTGTCGATTGGTATGGCCAGTCGAACGGTCTCCGCCCAGGCCGGACTATTGTGATGGTATATGACTAAGCTTTGGTATTCCGAGCTGCCCTCCATTCCAGCTGCCCCAAACAAACAGTCCTCCAAGGGTTGGCCGTCCGCGTCCAATACCAAAATGGTCACCTAAACATTCCCGAGAAAATATTCGCTTAGAATATTATACATCTTGTACACGGTGTCATAAAATTATACACCTTATACACGGTGTCACAAGATGTTCGTTGAATTACTTTGTAATTTAATTCAGTGACGATCTGAATTGTGCAAATTACAATGGAATTTAATTACAATACAATTGAATTCAATGTGATTAAATTACTTTGTAATTGAATTCAATGACGATCTGCATTACAAATTACAATGTAATTTATTTACTTTGCAATTTAGTTCAGTGGTGATCGGAATTTCGAATTACAATGTACTTGAATTACAGTATAATTAAATTACAGTGTAATTGAATTACAGTATAGTTAAATTACAGTGTAATTGAATTAGAGTATAATTAAATCACAGTGTAATTGAATTACAGTATAATTAAATTAGAGTTTAATTGAATTACAGTATAGTTAAATTACAGTACAGTTAAATCACAGTGTAATTGAATTACAGTACAATTAAATCACAGCGTAATTGAATTACAGTATAATTAAATCACAGTATAATTAAATTACAGAGTAATTGGATTACAATGTAATTGATTTGCGATGTAATTGAATTACAGTATAATTAAATCACAGTGTAGTTGAATTACAGCATAATTAAATCACAGTGTAATTGAATTACAGTATAATTAAATTACAGTGTAATTGGATTACAATATAATAGATTTGCAATGTAATTGAATTACAGTATAATTAAATCACAGTGTAATTGAATTACAGTATAATTAAATTACAGTATAGTTAAATTACATTGTAATTGAATTACAGTATAATTAAATTACAGTATAATTGGATTACAATGTAATTGATTTGCAATGTAATTGAATTACAATATAATTGATTTGCAATGTAATTGAATTACAATATAATTGATTTGCAATGTAATTGAATTGCAGTATAATTAAATCACAGTATAATTAAATCACAGTGTAATTAAATCACTGTATAATTAAATTACAGTATAATTGGATTACAATGTAATTGATTTGCAATGTAATCGAATTACAATGTAATCGAATTAATCTTTTCATAGTCGTATGATACGTTTCTCTCTCTTTTTGTCTAGCAACGAACAAAATAACGCGACACGCCATCCTCTATCCTCGCGAAATGTAATTGAGAAACGTTCAATGACCAACCTCGATGTTCTTCCCCGTGGACTTTCCGCCTCTCTCGAACTCGCCGCGCTCCAGTTTCAGGTACAAATCGTTCCGCACGTCGCCGGGCATGATCACGTCCGAGAAACCGAGCTTCTTCGTCAGACAGATATTCTTGAAGAGCAGAGGATTCTCCACCCTCACCTGGGACAGCTCGCCGTGTAGAACCCGCAGCGAGACCACGATCCCGTAATTCGGCTGGCCCGGAAGCGGCGAACACTTGTTGTTGCGGATTATTTGCTCGTGCAGTTGGTGGAAGTCCTTCTCCTCGCCCTGGCACACCTGGAAGAACGTCGCGCACACCATGCTATTTGTTCATACGCTGCCACACACGCAGATCTTATCCGTCGAGTGTTAATTACAAGAAGCCTTTCTCGGGACGGAGAATGCTCATTTTAATTCGACCGCCTTCCAATGGTAATCGTGCGAAAAGCTTTGCGATCACGCTGATTCTCATCTTCTCTAATTGTTTATTATCCGGTCGGGGAACTTTTACACGGCCAGTACGACGGCGTTTTTCGATTTCAGTTTCAGCGAATCGTGTACGTTCAGCAAAGGAAGCTCCGGTTACCTTGACCTTGACGTACGGCGGTGTTCATAATTTATGGACTGTGAAAGTAACTTTTACATTGTTACTGATATTCAAATGAGAACTTAACAAAATATTATATTTGTGTTATTATTTCTATTTTCGATTATTTCTAATATAGAAATATACGGATACGATGGTTTGTTGAGCTCTTTTTAAATATACAGGATGACTCGGCTAGAAGCGCTGCCATCTACAGTGCTGTGAATAATTATAAACTCAAAATTACTTTTACATTTTTACCATCTATGGTGCTGTGAATAATTATAAACTCGAAGTAACTTTTACATTTTTACAGATGTATAAACGAAAGCCAAGAAAAAAGACTGATAGAACTATTTTCCTAATAGAAATATTATTTTCTATATTAATTCCTATAGAAGTATTGTTTTCTATATTAACTTCTATGGAAATATTATTATTTAGAAATTTATAGAAATATTATTTCTTATAGAAGTACTATTCCTAATAAGGAATAATAGAAAATAGGAATATGAGAGATAAGTTTTTGTTTAAATAGTGTTTAAAAATCAAGAAAAAAGACTGATAGAACTATTTTCCTAATAGAAATATTATTTTCTATATTAATTCCTATAGAAGTATTGTTTTCTATATTAACTTCTATAGAGATATTATTATTTAGAAATTTATAGAAATATTATTTCTTATAGAAGTACTATTCCTAATAAGGAATAATAGAAAATAGGAATATAATAAGTTTTTGTTTAAATAGTGTTTAAATACCAAGAAAAAAACTGATAGAATTATTTTCCTAATAGAAATATTATTTTCTATATTAATTCCTATAGATGTATTATTTTCTATATTAACTTCTATAGAAATATTATTATTTAGAAATTTATAGAAATATTATTTCCTATGGAAGTATTATTCCTAATAAGGGATAATAGAAAATAGGAATATAATAAGTTTTTGTTTAAATAGTGTTTAAATACCAAGAAAAAAACTGATAGAATTATTTTCCTAATAGAAATATTATTTTCTATATTAATTCCTATAGATGTATTATTTTCTATATTAACTTCTATAGAAATATTATTATTTAGAAATTTATAGAAATATTATTTCCTATGGAAGTATTATTCCTAATAAGGGATAATAGAAAATAGGAATATAATAAGTTTTTGTTTAAATAGTGTTTAAAAATCAAGAAAAAAGACTGATAGAACTATTTTCCTAATAGAAATATTATTTTCTATATTAATTCCCAAAGAAGTATTGTTTTCTATATTTTTTTAACTTTTTTTCTATGGAAATACTATTATTTAGAAATGTATAGAAATATTATTTCCTATCGAAGTACTATTCCTAATAAGGAATAATAGAAAATAGGAATATAATAAGTTTTTGTTTAAATAGTGTTTAAATACCAAGAAAAAAACTGATAGAATTATTTTCCTAATAGAAATATTATTTTCTATATTAATTCCTATAGATGTATTATTTTCTATATTAACTTCTATAGAAATATTATTATTTAGAAATTTATAGAAATATTATTTCCTATGGAAGTATTATTCCTAATAAGGGATAATAGAAAATAGGAATATAATAAGTTTTTGTTTAAATAGTGTTTAAAAATCAAGAAAAAAGACTGATAGAACTATTTTCCTAATAGAAATATTATTTTCTATATTAATTCCCAAAGAAGTATTGTTTTCTATATTTTTTTAACTTTTTTTCTATGGAAATATTATTATTTAGAAATGTATAGAAATATTATTTCCTATAGAAGTACTATTCCTAATAAGGAATAATAGAAAATAGGAATATAATAAGTTTTTGTTTAAATAGTGTTTAAATACCAAGAAAAAAACTGATAGAATTATTTTCCTAATAGAAATATTATTTTCTATATTAATTCCTATAGATGTATTATTTTCTATATTAACTTCTATAGAAATATTATTATTTAGAAATTTATAGAAATATTATTTCCTATGGAAGTATTATTCCTAATAAGGAATAATAGAAAATAGGAATATAATAAGTTTTTGTTTAAATAGTGTTTAAAAACCAAGAAAAAAAAACTGAGAACTATTTTCCTAATAGAAATATTATTTTCTATATTAATTCCTATAGATGTACTATTTTCTATATTAACTTCTATAGAAATATTATTACTTAGAAATTTATAGAAATATTATTTCCTATAAAAGTATTATTCCTAATGAGGAATAATAGAACATAGGAATATAATACGTTTTTGTTTAAATATCTTTAAAGATGTAAAAGTCACTTTACGTCTATAATTATTATTGTTGGTTGGTGCAAGACGGCCAACGAGAGGACGAAGGACAATAAGGACGAGAGAGCAATAACTCGTAAACAAAGCCGCGGATTGCATTTGCGCTGAGGAAAAAGTGATTTCAGGAATTTCCCGAGTTTGAGTAACTTTTGAAGCACCCTGTATATTCCTTATTGACTCATTATGTCAACTGTTTCCTTTACTTAATTACATTTTAATAAAAAAAAAAAAGAATAAGTCGAGGCAAAAACCTTTTGGAAAATACTAAGCAGAACGACCTTCGCAACAAATGTCAAAATCAAGGTCACATCACCGCATGTTCTCCTAAACGCAAAGCTTCCTTTACTTACCGTTGATTTCGTTCGTTCTACCGTTGTGTTAGAGATGTTTTAGGAATCGTAAAAAATTTTTGCAATGGACAGTGACACGAATGCTGAAACCGTCGCGGAAAAATATTTCTAACGAGAAACTTGGATCGCGTGTCGAAGTTGCACCGTTATTTAAACGACGGTCGATTTCAAAGGGTTCTCGATCTCGGACCGAAACTTCGCTGTTTGAACTACCACGGTCGATCTATGATATTTAGGTTAACCTCCGAAGTTTCCGTAGCAGTAATAACTTCTGCAAGATAAGAAGCTTCCGCGACGGAAAGTTGCGCAGGGTTGCAATTCCCACCGCGATCGATGCATCATCAAATTCCAAAGTGAGCAACGCGATACGAGCGAAGGAGGCAACCATAATGCATAAAATGTCGCGAAGCTCGTAGGCTTCGAGGATTATATAATATAATATATATTTATATTATATTTTTATATAATACTAACTATTATAGGAATATAATAATTTGTCCGAGTGTCCGACATTTTCACCAGAAATATCTCCCTTATATCCCGAAAACGACGCACAAGTGGTCTGGGACGCCGAATTTTGTGGACAAAATTACATTTTTCAAGTATAATATATCGATAAATATTTTCTGGCAGAAATTAGCACACGTTCAAAGATCCCAAATCCGGGATATTACGGAATATCAGAGAACAAGTTTTAATGATGGTTTTATATAAGTCTTAAGCATTTTTTTAATGCTTACACAAATAGTGAAAACCTTTAATAATTTAAACTTTGAAGGAGGTTTAAAAAAGAAATGTTTAAAAATGTTCGACTTCGGACATTGTTTATATGAACACGGTTACATAATTGTGAACAAAATATATAATTTTCAAGTGTTAGTTCTTGCAAGAGTTTTAACACTGTGTGAATTTAATATATTTAATATATTTAATAATATTAATATATAGAAGATTATTCTAATTTCAGGTACAAAAGGTCACTTCCAGACCACTTAGCACCGTTTTGAGACATTTTGAGACATTTCTGAAAATATACCAATACTCATAATAATAATAATAATAATAACAATAACAATAATAATAATAATAATAATAATATAATATAAAAATGACTTCAAATAAAAATTTTTTTCCACAAAAAATGGAGGTTGCCTCAATTGTTGAAAAGTTAACAGGTATTTTTGACTTCATAATATGCTGACTGGTACCAAGACGAATTCAACGATCTACAATATCATAACCTTAAAGCTTAAAATAAAGCCAGAGTTCAACATTGTTCGAACACAATTTTATTTGAGCAATATTTCCGAATAAGTTCCACAAATAAAAAATGATTTCATTATTTATTAAATTTTTATATTTATATATATATATATATTTTATATTTATATTTATTATATTTTTATCTAATAAATTTCAGATAAAATTTTATTCGAAATATTCGAATTAAAATATTCGAATAATATTTTGTTCGAAAAATTTTACTTACAATATTACTCGAATAAAATTGTATAATTGGCCATAGAAAGCGAGAGTTCCCGGATCACCGTCCTGCTCGAGGAAAACAATTTTGCTGGATCGCCAGGTGAACCAAAATGGCACTCCAGCCTCGAAGCAACGTTACCTTGAACGTCATCTCAAGTTCCTCGGTGTGATCCTGCGTGGCCTCGGCCAGAGACAGCACGGCGACCCCGTGCGGCCTCCTGTAGGTCGCGGTGCCCGCTTTGTTCTTCCCGGAATCGGAGTATAGCATCCTTCCGCAACGCATCACGTGCGCCACCATGTACAGATCCCGGCCCAGGTCCGCGTTCCCCAGGTCCGTGAATATCGTGCAGTTGGTATGGATCTTGTCGACGAAGCTGGAGAAACCCTCCTTGGAGATCCGCACGAGGAACCGCTCGCTCAAATATTGATTCCGTTTGGCGTCGTACAGGGAGAAGTAGATCTCGGTATCCTCGCCGACCGAGTGCCCGAAGTCCCTCATGCAGAAGTACAGATGATGGGTCAGGACCTTTTTGTGCTCCTTGCGTCGTAGAGTGCCCCTAGCCGATGCCCCTTGCGAATTCTCCGCGCTCTGTACGTGCTGAAAGATGAGGACGATTAGGTAACATAACCTTGAATTCATTTTCGAATTCAGGGATGTGAAACTCGCGGCCCGAGATGAACATTTTTGATGTCAAGTATCAGGACGTAAACAATAATTTATGTTTATACATTTATATGTTATAATATTTATAATATTTATAATATTTAGAATTATGTTTATATATATGTATATGTATATGTGTTTATTGCAATGTACTAGTCAAAATAAAAATATTTGTTTCTATGAATATTGATTTGTTTTTTGCGGCCCATCTAAAGTTAAGCATTGTTTATTTATTATTGTGGACCAAGTTAGCTTTTGAGTTCGACACCACTGATTTGGATCATCGATTCATTTGTCGTAGCGATTATTGGATTAGGCAGTAACTGAAGCTGGTGCAGGTGAATATAACCTTGAACAGGTAACATAACCTTGAATTCATTTGGATCAGGGATGTGAAACTCGCGGCCCGAGATGAACATTTTTGATGTCAAGTATCAGGACGTAAACAATAATTTATATGTTTATACATATATGTATATGTTATAATATTTATAATATTTATAATATTTAGAATTATGTTTATATATATGTATATGTATATGTATATGTGTTTATTGCAATGTACTAGTCAAAATAAAAATATTTGTTTCTATGAACATTGATTTGTTTTTTGCGGCCCATCTAAAGTTAAGCATTGTTTATTTATTATTATGGACCAAGTTAGCTTTTGAGTTCGACACCACTGATTTGGATCATCGATTCATTTGTCGTAGCGATTCTTGGATTAGGCAGTAACTGAAGCTGGTGCAGGTGAATATAACCTTGAACAGGTAACATAACCTTGAATTCATTTGGATCAGGGATGTGAAACTCGCGGCCCGAGATGAACATTTTTGATGTCAAGTATCAGGACGTAAACAATAATTTATATGTTTATACATATATGTATGTTATAATATTTATAATATTTATAATATTTAGAATTATGTTTATATATATGTATATGTATATGTGTTTATTGCAATGTACTAGTCAAAATAAAAATATTTGTTTCTATGAACATTGATTTGTTTTTTGCGGCCCATCTAAAGTTAAGCATTGTTTATTTATTATTATGGACCAAGTTAGCTTTTGAGTTCGACACCACTGATTTGGATCATCGATTCATTTGTCGTAGCGATTCTTGGATTAGGCAGTAACTGAAGCTGGTGCAGGTGAATATAACCTTGAACAGGTAACATAACCTTGAATTCATTTGGATCAGGGATGTCAAATTCGCGGCCCGAGATGAACATTTTTGATGTCAAGTATCAGGACGTAAACAATAATTTAACTTTATATATGTTTATTACAATGTACTAGTCAAAATAAAAATATTTGTTTCTATGAACATTGATTTGTTTTTTGCGGCCCACCTAAAGTTAAGCATTGTTTATGTGGCCCAAGTTAGCTTTTGAGTTTGAAACCCCTGATGTAGGGGGTGACCCATTTAAATCGACCCAGTCGAATATCTTCGAAACCGTCGATGATGATAAAAAACGTTTCAAACGAAATTGTAATGATTTTAGGGAGGGGGACGCAATCTGATATTAATAAGATACGGGTATAATTAATCTTACATTTATCAAAAATAAACACGATAAAATCATACAAAAATAAAAGAATTAAGAAAATAAACAAAATAATAGAATCAAAATATATAACATGTCTTATTCAATAAATATAAAGTTAATTATGCCGGAAAACAAATGGAAGACCCAGCAATTCCTCACCCCACGATATGGCCAACTGACCGAGTTTTATTTTGAGGTTAGTTTTCAATATTGTGTGTGAGGTAGGTATTCTCGTGTCTCCCTCACACTTCGTAATTATCCTTGCTTTAGCTCGGGAGAAGATTTCATGAAAATCGCGATGAAAAATCCCCGTTCGCAAAGGTTTAATGGGGGTTCTCGAGATTTCGGAATAGAGGATCGACGACCGGCTCGCATTCGGTCGCTGTGGCTCCAGCGAATTTAAATCCCGAAAAATCAAGTCACAAATATCGAGGCTCTGAATGCACAATGAGACGTTAAAAATTTCATGTCGGCGCGCACGTGCGTCGAATCCGAGTCGAAGACCGGCTTCATTTCGATTCTTGCAGGCCACTCGAAATGGTCAGCTCTCCGACCAGAATTTCAATGAGCCTCGGCGTCCAGTGAACTGTTCGCTCAGCGTAGCTCCCTCTCTCACTCTCTCGTCCTCTCTTTCTTTCCCTCTCTCTCTCTCTCTCTTTCTTTCTCTCTCTCTTTCTCTCTCTCTCTCTCTCACTCCCGTCCTCTCTTTCTTTCTCTCTCTCTCTCTCTCTCTCTCTCTCTCTCTCCCTCTCTCTCTCTCACTCTCGTCCTCTCTTTCTTTCCCTCTCTCTTTCTTTCTCTCTCTCTCTCTCTCTCCCACATTCGCTCTTTTTCTCTTTCGCTCTCTTTTTCAGTCATCGACTCTTTCATACGGGCATATTGGAGCCTCTCCACACCGGTCCCCCATTTTTTTCCCTCGATTGCGGAGTCGGCGGCAGTGTCGGGCTCTCTAAAGTGCTATCGGGCAACACCGTTCCTCCAGCATATTTTCCCGGACTTACGGGATGCGATGCGACTTTATAATTACCACATGATAGAGCTCCACCACGGACATGGTATCCGGGTCCACCATATGGGCGCCCTGACGAGGCACCAGGTCCAGGCCCAGTTTCCTGAAACAGTCGAAAAAAGAAAACGACCCGATCAGTTGAGGAATTTTGAATCTCCCGCCTTCTGCTGATCCTACGATGGGATAACGTCCCACACCAAAATAGAAGACACTGGTGAAATATTAGGTTGTTGCATATGAAATATCGGATTTTTATGAGAATAGTAAAAGCTTTATATTTTTCTTTGATAGATGTTTATTTAATAAAAATATAATACGTTTGCTTCGATATATTTTTCCCAACGAGATTTTTTCTTTATTATAAATATAATAATTATAATATACATATATATATATATAATAATATATAATAATAGGAGGATTATAGGAATAATAATATATAATAATATATATATATAATAATATAATAATTATAAATATCATTCGCCATTTTTTAAGAAATTCGGGTTTTTTGAATGAATAAACTTGGCTATGGAGATTATAACACTATTTTCAGCTGTTTATTCCGTAAGAAGAGTTGTAGGTGTTTAAAAAAATAAAAATCTATGAGCTTCGAACGAAAAATAAGAGTGAGTTAGGTATGGATTAGATGTAGGTTAGGTCTGCGCTAGGTCTGGGTCTTCCTCGTATGCTTCAGAAGTAAATATACACACACCGACAGAGGTTAAGAAACTTCACACACCGTTAACATTTGAATAGAATGTATATTAAATGTATGTATATATTATATGTATATTAAATGTACACATTATATTATTGTAATATTGTAATATTGTAATATTATATATTGTAATATTGTTTTATTTAGAGCATACGACAAATAAAAAAGGTAATAAAAATTTTAAAAAGTACAAAAAGAAATTAAAAGTGTTAAAAATAAAAAATAAAAATTAAATAAAGAATTAAGCAATTGAAAGACAAAAATAAATCATTTTTTCGTTCATTATCTATGTCTTCATCTCTCTTTCACTTTGAAAGAAAATGCTATGAATTCATCAAGTCAATATTTTATTTAACAATGACTGGTTTTTTGCTTTCAATACCAATGTGCATGATCTGGTCGATAAAATTGCGTTTTATTATGGTTCCATTATTCTTCGAAGTATTAGGTGGTTCAGAAAGTAATTTCTTTCTCCGCGCAAAATTCATTAAAATCTCTCTCTCTCTCTCTCTCTCTCTCTCTCTCTCTCTCTCGTTTGTAAGTTACTAGAATATTTCCTCTTAGTATTAACACTAAACCTGCTGACTATTAAAGATGTCTGACATGCGTTGCTTTATAAGAATTTGAATTTATTTCTACTATAATATAATATTATATTATATTATATATTATATTATATTATATTATATTATATTATATTATATTATATTATATTATATTATATTATATTATATTATATTATATTATATTATATTATATTATATTATATTATATTATATTATATTATATTATATTATATTATATTATATTATACTATTTATTTCTGCTATAATTATTTTTATATTGATATATATATAATATATAATATATGAATTTTATATTCAACGCCTTCCTATGAAGGGAGTTCTGAAAAACCATCTATCATTTTCCTTTGAAAAATGGAACTACTTTACGGACAATCTAATAGATCAAAGTCTTGTCGAACTTTCTCAAACATTTCACTTCGCCGAGTTTCATGAAAGGGATTTCCGAGTGAGATTTCACTAAGTCTAACGACAATATTAGACCATGAACCGGAGGTTCTGCATTTGCGACTGCGATTTATCGACCAACTTCTTTCCATTCCACTGGAAGAGAGAATCCAACCTTTCATGGACGAACATTTTTTATGAACTAAAAACGTTCTGCGCAAAAAATTACAGTGACGTATATAGTGAATGCCAGGTCGGGAACGGGTGTCAATTAATATCTTTTATTACACCCTTTCTTAACCTTTGAAACCTTGGACTAGAATAATTGCTTCTGACCTAAAAGTTTAGCACTTTGAAAAAATGATTTTACGAGAGTCTATTAGTTTCTAATTAATACTACTTATACATTGTATTTCTTATTGATATTTTTTATTATACATATTATATATATAATAAAATGTATTATATATTTCTTTTATTATCAATTTGTTTAATTACAACACATTATTAGAGATAAGTAAAAGTACAACCATAACCACAAATTGGTTATTATCTCTCCTTTGTCTGTCCATGGTCAATCATTACGAAATAGAAAAATTATTGTGACACTTTCTGGCACCTCTTAAATTTTCGAAAATACAGACATTTTTTTATAAAATTTATTACAGCTCTTATTAATTGATAATTTAGGTTAAATTATACTGATCCCATGAAATTGGAACACTCGTAATATTTTTTTTATTTATCTGGACACTCGTAATGTATGGATTGTATTGAGATCAAGTACAATGGTGTTAACTGTTACAAACTCAAAATAACTGTTACATTTTCAGTGACATTTAACCAAAAAGTTAACAAAACATCATATTTGTATATTTCTATATTAGAAATAACAGAAAATAGAAATACATTAGAAATAATAAAAAATAGAAATATATAAATATAGTATCTTGTTAAGTTTTCGTTTACAGGTTAGTAACAATGTAGATGTTAATTTGAGTGTATAATTATGTACACCACTATAAATTGGTCTAAATGACTTGGATTTTTCTGAGATGTTAGTCTTGCAGCGAATGTGTGCATATTTGAGACAAATATATTCGGTCATCAAAATATAATTACATTTTATCACATAGGCAAACCATTGAGTCATATTTTCTAATTTTTAGGAAAAAATCAATTACTCTATGGATCACCGCAGATTATATAACAAAGACTTAAACAATGGGGTAAATAAAGAATCTATTGTGATCTTTTATTACGTACAAAATCATTACCATAAATTACGTCGTAGAATAATCTCCATTGGAGGTTGAAATTGCATTAAAAGAAAAAAAAAGAGAACGTTTGGAATTTGTAGAATTAATGTATACATTCCTGATGTCATCACTATTTTAATTATATAACTACAAAATCATTTGAAGGAGATTCGTTTTAAGAGGATTACAGACTTATTTGCAGCCTAATATTTCAACGGTCGCTTTGGTTCGTCGACGAAGCGCCCTTCAGCGACATCTATTGTATAACAGAACTCAAACTGTGCAAACACAGATATGTTTGCATTGAATCATCGTTCCGCGAGGACGTGTTTCTCCTTTCGCGGAAAGAACACGGCGCGTTCGAAATGAGGTGCCGGAGCTCGTTGCATTGTGCAACGTTCCACCGCAAACGGAACGCTTAATTTCACCGTTCCCAAACACTGGCTCACCATTCGTGGTTGAAACTTAAACCGAAGAGTCGGCAGACGGGATTCGACCGAGTGTCCGGTTTCTTTCAGCTGAATTGTGTCTTTGGAATAATCATCGGAACACGTCGCGTCGGTAATCACCGACGATACGGTCAATTAGTAGTGATCTTTTAATAGAAATGGCTCTTTCAGTGGACTTATGTAAAATGAAAATAGTCTGCATCAATTGCGAAAAAGCAATTAGAGTTTCGGTAATCTTAACTCTTTGTGGTTAGGTTTACTAGACAAGACTTTTGTACTAATAAGTAGTTTGTACTTATTGGGTTGGCAACTAAGTAATTGCCGATTTCAGTTATGGATGTCTCTCACTCCCATTTTTATGATATCCGTAAATGTTATATTATAAAATTATTATTATTATTATGTTATTTTTTATTATCTGTGAATGTTAGCAACTGGACAAATTGAATGCAGCGGTCAAGGAAAAGCGACCAGAATTGGTCAATCGTAAAGGTGTCATTTTCTAGCAGGACAATGCTAGGCCGCACACGTCTTTGTCCACTCGGCAAAAATTGATGGATATTGGTTGGGAATTGTTGTTACACCCACCATATAGCCCTGATCTCGCGCCATCGGATCACCACTTATTTCGATCCCTGGACAACTCCCTTCGTGGTAAAACTTTTAACGATGATGACGCTGTAAAATCTCACTTAACTCGGTTTTTGGCCGAAAAGGGTCAGACTTTCTACGAGCGTGGAATTTTCAAGCTGTCAGAGAGATGGCAAAAGGTCATCGAACAAAATGGAAAATACATTACAGATTAAACTTCGTTCCAAGTAAAAAAAATGTTTATTTCATTGAACAAATCGGCAATTACTTAGTTGCCAACCCAATATTAGGTCTACCGGAAAGTTCTGTCTGATAATGTCATTGCAAATTTCAATAGATATGCACATATTCATTTGAGACATATATTTTTGAAAAATGTTGCTCACAAATTGCCGTCACGCTGGCAAGAGGCCATAAGTAACGACGGAAATGATATTGTACAATATAAATATTACTAAATTTATGAAAAATCTATTATTTCCTTTCATTTCTCAAACGGGCAGAACTTTCCGGTAGACCTAATAGATTGCAAAGTCACATACGAATATGCTAGAAATATATGACGTTCCAAGTAAAAAAAAAACTTTTTATTTCATTGAATAAATCGGCGATTACTTAGTTGCTAACCCAATAATTAATCTTATTCTTTTGAGTTAACCCCAGGACGCTCTCGAGGTATTAGAAAGTTTAAGATCTGCTTAAGGGAGGGTCATATGAAATAATATATGTATACGACTCTGATCATATACAAAAATATAAGAAATAAGAAATTATTTTTTCTGTTATATTTATTTATACGATACTGTTAGATAATACGTTTAGGAAAGAATGAAATACAAACAATTTATAAAAGAACATTGTTGGAATAAATATACATGCTTGAAATTCTGTGGACATTTTTTGACCCTCCCTTACGCATGCTACGGTTAAGAAATCGGCAATTACTTAGTTGCCAACCCAATACTTTGCTGGTTTATGTGATAGTCTGTAGGTTATAGAGTACGTAAGTATAATAAATCGTGGTACAATTACATGTGGATCTTTATTCAAAATAAAAATTGTTTACGTCGATATTATATTACAAAGCTTAAATAAAAATGTATTCTCGCTTTTATAATTGTTTTCATAAAATCTTCTCCTGCGTCCATTTCTTTTATACATTTTTCCCCATGAATGCATAAAATCCGCAGCATGTAAAAGTAATTGTAGTATTTCTCAATTGTTTTAAATATACTGCAAAGTTAGATATAGTTATATGATTAAATTGTATATAATATCGTAGCAAACTTAGAATTGAAAGAAAATTTGGAATTGGACTGCGAAGGATGAATCGCAATAAAATTGTTGAATGCATTGCAATAAAATCTGCAATCTACTAATAAATAAATGATCAAATCTTTATAGCGACCTTTCCGAAACAACTAAGAAGAGTTATCAAGCCTGCAGTCGACCTGCATGAAAATCGTGAATTCATTTCCAAGGTGTTCAACTCCTCGGGTGAAAGTGCACAGGGCGAGATTTAACAAAAAAAATATGATACAGTGTTTTAAAAAAATGTTATGTTTCGAGAAGCAAGATTAGAGATTATCGGACGGCCATTATCGTGCCATAAGCTTCAACGATTTATTCGATTTCTGTGAGATGTGTGCACGATCGAAGTGACGCGAAGGACAGGTAGATCGCAGAAGTAGCTAGGAATGATTCGTGATCGCCAGTCGTTCGTTCCTCAGGAAGGGGGCAGCGCGATGTAATCGGGCAGACAGGCCGCATCAATTTTCGAAATTCGCTTCCGAAGTGGCCGGACCTCTGTATACTTAAGAGTGAAGTTAACTTCCCATGACCCCGGTCGACCGCATGCCATAGGGCCGACGTGTTCTCGGACGCATTGGGGCCCTACAGGGCCGGGGCTGCTCGCCCGGGCCCCCTTGTGGCCCCTTCACCTGGCAGGAATGCAGCCACGCGGCCGTGGTTTCTTGCGTTTTACCTGCGTGTGCGACAGAATTCGTGGTGCGGGATCGTAGTATTAAAATTTGTACGTCTCTTAGTATGTAATTGTAACACGAATTTATTGATAATTTAAATAAATACGGAGTGCTCATTTTAACGGCGACACCGATTTTTGTGGCATTTACATTAATCGGACACACACACACACACACACACACACACACACACACCAAACAAATGTTTGGAATAAAAGTTAATGACTACTTCGAGGAGAGCGAAGTGCAATGATAAAAATTTCAAAAAACTTTCTTATTCGATCAAAAAACTCAGGTCACCTTGACTTTTTTAGATAACACACATTGTATTTTTGATTTTACGACGTTATGGCTGACCTAAAAACGAATTCAACGACCTGCCGCACGATGACCATTGAATGAATTTTAGCTTAGAAATTCGCAGTAATTGAGAAAATCATTTTTGTACGCGTTAGTGAAACGTACAAATGAGTCATTGTGTGGTAGGTTGTTGAATTCGTTTTTTCATCAACTATGTTCGTAAGTGCTCGTATCTAGATTAGAGTTGGATAAACAATAGATTTGACCTAGATTTGACCTAAACCAAATCCAGTATGTAAAAAATAATATAATAATAATAAATCCAGTAAGTATGCTTATCATGTTCGCAAATCTATAATTTCTGAGTTTTTATTAGATCTGGGCAAACAATCTACAGGGTGTACCCGTTAAGTTTAGTCACCACTTCTTAGGCACTTCCGGTAGCGCAATTAAAAAATACTTCAGTCAAAATTATATCAGCACTTGGTAGACTGCATGTCCGCATATTCAAAATATGCTTTTTACGTAAAATTGTCAAGGTCACCTTGAACATCTGATGCAACCTGATTTATTTTGTAAAAGTAATTCTTCATGAAAATTGCCTGTATTTTCGAATGTAAGATCATCTCAAGAACATCGTATAATATTTATTAAATTAAAATTAATAAATTCATCTCGATTTAAAGTTAAATTTATTTCTATATCTCGATTTAAGTTAAATTCATCTCGACGTTGGAAACAAAACACCCTTGACGTCAGAAAAACAGGGTGTCATTTAAAAAAGTCAAGGTAAAAAGTTGTTGATTTTTGCAATGCTTGGATTATCTTGAGTACTTGTTTTAGTAATAGCACTTCATTTAGAAAGGATGAAGGAACCTTAAAATAACCTTGAGAAAATACAAATCTTTTTATGCTACAGCGACATACTATATAGAAAACGATGAAAAAAGTCTCTGTACATCTTTATCCCATCACATACTCTATGCAGGAGTTATGTCAAACGGCACTGATCGTCGAACACTCTGTATAGCTTTCGAGACTGAATTGCATCCGACTTAGAACTGGGTTAGGTGTTCAGTATTTGTTTTATAAAAAGTTCGCCCGTTATATACGTAGATTGCTGACAAGTCCCAATGACGTGTTGATAGAAACAGTAAATAAACAGCGATGCCGTGCGGACATATTGCGTTGCCAGGGGGCGTGCAACTACACGTAAGCTTCGGTGTAGTAATATGTAGGGTAAGTGTGTCAATTACTGTGTTTCCCTCTGGTTACTGTGCTTCTAAAATAATTTTACTTATATTAAAAAAGAAACAACCAGATTAAATTAAATATGTTGACTATCTTAAATAAAATTTTGATCTGTAATTTTCATGGTCGAATCAAAACTTTGACTCCTCAAAACTTATACATTTTACGTAGATTCATTTGCAATTTAAATATTAATTATATGTGAATAAAAACTTAAGTTACAATTATTCAATTTGTGTACACATTTTTCTGGGCCACCCGGTAGAGAATCGACTTCTTAAATATATTTTTGTACTTCTTAAATATATTTTAACGGACAAAATTTATGTCTTATTTTTTCAACTATGCACTCTTACGCGTATCGTTGTTTATAACGATAACCTCAGCAACATATGAGCCGTTTATTTTGACAGTGGCATATATGTCACTTTGTTTTTAAGTCGATATATTTTAAGGGTTTGCGTTTCAACACGTTTAAAAATATAGATGCTAACTTTCGAGAAGATTTACTTGTATTTGTTATCTCAGGATACTAATATTTTTCTCAGTATAAATAATTTCGTATAAACATGAAAAAATCACCACTTTTCATTACGGTAAAGTGACTTATGCCACTTTCAAAATAAACGGCTCATATTTCAAGATCAAGGAGGACAAACCTCCAAATAATTACCATATAATATTATTATTATAATTATATTATAAGTATTATAATACTATTATAATACTATTATAATACTATTATAAGTATTATAATACTATTATAATACTATTATAATTATATTATAACTATTATAATACTATTATAATACTATTATAATATTAATCATATACTATTATAAAATGGTATATAATTAATATTATAATAGTATTATAATACTTATAATATAATTATAATAATAATATTATATGGTAATTATTTGGAGGTTTCTCCTCCTTGATCTTGAAACATGAGCCGTTTATTTTGAAAGTGGCATAATAGTATTACAATAGTATTATTACTATTATAATATCGCCATATTTTGTTCTACCGACTGCGCTGGCGAGTGCTCCGACGTCGCCGCATTTAATTGTAACAAATCGATCGTTTCGGCAGCATCGAGAGAGTGCGGCTTCGCCGAACAAAAGCCAGTAGAACCGAAGATCTTGAGAGACAATCGCATTAATAACCGAACGAGATGCGAGACGACGACGAGTCGGCGAGCTGAGCGCGGCGAGTCTGCACGCCGTGATCGAAAAGTTCAAGAACCTCTGGCAACTTGGGGAATACGTCTCCGGCGGAGTGTGCGAGCGCCGTCTACGGAAAATTGAGTGAAACTCCCGGCCAGCCTCCGGACGAAGTCGCGGCTGCAGCCGGATAAGTAATACACTTATCGGAGTTTCTCTGCGTTTAAACGATTACGGTAATCCAGTTACACCACTTTCCCACCATCTCCCGCGATTCTTTCGGCTCTCCGCAGACTCTCGCGGCGTGTATCGTTTATGCAAATCGGTGGTCCGCGAGTCTTTGTGCATCTTTTGCGCGAATACACATTACTCGACCGTTAAAAGGCGCGCGCATTTAACGGATATTAATGACCGCACTGCGGAATAAAGATTGCCTAAGTCAATTATGACGTTGATGTGCGCTCACGGACAAAAGTTAATAAACATTACATTTTCAAGTAGCGTCGTAATAATAAATAAAAAATAATAAATATATATAATATCCTTATAAAGGAACATTAAATTTATATATATATATATATATATATATATTATTATATTATAATTCGACAGGAATTAAGGAACATTATATATATATTATAAGGATATATTATATATTATTATATATATATTATTATTATATATTATAAGGATATTATAAGGATTATATATATAATGTTCCTTAATTCCTGTCGAATTATAATAATAGCAAAGCATATAACAGATTGTTTATAACGCAATATTATTACAAAACACGAGCGTTGCGCGTCGAAATGAATAAAATGTTATTCGAGTAATATTTCGAATAAAATTCTCGAATAAAATTATTCGAGATATTACTCGAATAAAATTTGATTCGTAGAATTTACTGGACATGTTGTTTGAATCAAATTTCATTCGAAGAATTTACTCGAGATATTTATTCTCGAGTGAAATTTTATTCGTAGAATTTATCCAAAATATTTTCCGAGTAAACTATTATTCGAATTATCACTCGTATAAAATTTTATTCAAACAATCTATTTGAAACATTATTCAAATAAGGTCCAGTTCTGGCAGATCTTCGAAGTACATTATATTGTCGAACAAATCGAATTTGTCTTCAGGATATTTTTTCGATAAATACGTAAATCCCAATGAAATTTGTCAAAGTCGTGATACGCAGCGTTTTTCCGTTTCGATCAGAGATGTTATCTGTGAATTACGACTGAAATTAATAGGAAACAATCGAACGATCCGCAAGATTCGACTCCGACGGGCCGGAAGTCGTGGATCAGGTCTCGTTCCGCGAGACGAGAGCCAGCGAACAGTCGAAAGAGCTGCGAGTTGCAGTTCGCGTGGGAATCGATGGCTGTCGAGCGGTAATTAACGTTTCTCGAGTGAAGTGGCCGGCCGCGCGTCGAGGATCGTGAATTTCGAGCGGATTTCGGCTGGATCGGCAGAATTAAGTGGTACTGGAGCGACCTTTTCCCTCCGGCCCCTCTCTCAGGGTCCTCTTCTTCTTCTTCCCTGCATCGCCACGTCACCGATCGCCGTGATTCGGTGCATCGTCCTACGCCCTCGCTTCTACGAACCATTTTATACCTGCGATTTTATTCCTGCGGCTGACTTTTTCTTTGTTTCCAAAACCTTTCCAAAATCGCATTCTATTTCTTTCGTCAGAGCGACAAATTCTTTATCTTTCATTATGTGAATTTCTTTACAGTTAGTTAAATATATAAAATATGCGAGGCGAAATAAAGATTGTCTAAAAGTCAATTGTGAGAAACATGAATTAGATGAAAATGTCTCCCCCCCCCCTTTTAATAACTGTAATAAGTGGAAAATGATGTAACGATATCCTTCAATTTTTATAAAAAAACTTCTTTCTCTCTCTCTCTCTCTCCCTCTCTCTCTCTCTCTCTCTCTCTCTCTCTTTCTTTCACTCTGATTATGGTCAATTCATTTGTTTGAATAGAATTTTCATTACAGTAAATAAATTATGCGGATTTATCTTTCCTCTAACGTAACAACATTCTTCAATTTTTACAAAAAAACTTCTTTCTGTTTAAAAAACTTCTTTCTCTCTCTCTCTCTCCCTCTCTCTTTCTTTCACTCTGATTATGGTCAATTCATTTGTTTGAATAGAATTTTCATTACAGTAAATAAATTATGCGGATTTATCTTTTCTCTTTATTGCTCTCTAAAATTCTCTCCCTTTTTATTTTGTCCTTCTCTCTTGCTCTTCCTCTTTTTCTCTTGTGCTTTCTTCTCTTCACTCTCTAACTAATTCTGTCTGTAGATATATTTCTCTCGCTTTTTTCAAACAGTTTTCTGTTTGACCTATTCATGTCTACCATACATGCATAAAATGTACAGTTTAGTACAGTTAGGAAACCTAACCTTTCCTAAAACTTGTAGTAGGAGAGAATATGGTACAATAAAACTGGTGGTAAAACGGAACACCAATGATTTTCTTAAATAGAAGCCGCGAATGGCTTGGTATCGCGCGTATGACATTGAAAATGTAAATGAAACCTAACCTTTCCTAAAACTTGTAGTAGGAGAGAGTATGGTAGAATAAAACTGGTGGCAAAACGGAACACCAATGATTTTCTTAAGTAGAAGCCGCGAATGGCTTGGTATGACACACACATATGACATTGAAAATGTAAATGAAACCTAACCTTTCCTAAAACTTGTAGTAGGAGAGAGTATGGTAGAATAAAACTGGTGGCAAAACGGAACACCAATGATTTTCTTAAATAGAAGCCGCGAATGGCTTGGTATCACACACACACATATGACATTGAAAATGTAAATGAAACCTAACCTTCCCTAAAACTTGTAGTGGGAGAGAGTATGGTAGAATAAAACGGGTGACAAAACGGAACACCAATGATTTTCTTAAATAGAAGCCGCGAATGGCTTGGTATCACACATATAACATTGAAAATGTAAATGAAACCTAACCTTTCCTAAAACTTGTAGTAGGAGAGAGTATGGTAAAATAAAACTGGTGGTAAAACGGAACACCAATGATTTTCTTAAATAGAAGCCGTGAATGGCTTGGTATCACACATATAACATTGAAAATGTAAATGAAACCTAACCTTTCCTAAAACTTGTAGTAGGAGAGAGTATGGTAGAATATATAAAACGGGTGGTACAACGCGAAACACCAATGATTTTCTTAAATAGAAGCCGCGAATGGCTTGGTATCATATGACATTGAAAATATAAATGAAACCTAACCTTTCCTAAAACTTATAGTAGGTGAGAGATGCTCACACAAACGCGCGCGCGCGTATAAACTTTATTTTCTAAGCTACAGTGCTTGAGAATCGTTCGGTTTCGAAGTTTCAACATTTTATTGACGCTTCATCCATTTTTTGAAATTCTTATTCTCGAAATAAATAACGATAAATACAGCATTAGGTTCTATAGCACTCAAGCTGTACTTTGAAGTTACATTTGATCCTTAATCTCACGCCGACGTGTAAATATTGAATATATAATATTTACTAAATATCTCATGTGGAAGATACACTTTAGCAGAAGATGCATAGAGAACGATGAAAGCGTCCCTTGGTACGTGTTTAGTCTTTCTTGGAGTTATCCAGTTTGCAATTTGAATCGCGATTCTTGTTCCCAGAATCACATTTTCTGTCATATTTTCTATCTTTTATTTTATATAATATATAATTTTTTTAAACATGTTAGAACATATATCGGTAGTTTCTTTTCATATTTACTGTTACTACTTTTTATATTTACAACTATTTTTAATTCGTCGGATTTAAGATTTTTTACTAGCACAATTTCCATGTTCAACAAAAAATCAGCAATCAACTTATAGCGAATCAAAAGAGAAACGTGACTTCATCGAAATGCTATTTTGAAATAAGAATATCTACACTGTAGAAGACTAATTAGGACGTTCTCTTAACCGCGACAGGTAAATATTCACCCAGTATTTTTCAATTATGCCGATTCACCGATAAATTAAACTTAATCGCTTCCGCAAGAAACGCAAGATCGTGTCGATGAATCTAAGTTTCCGATGGAAAAACCCGGGCCGTCCGAAAGCGAGGAAGACGAGAGGTTCCCGAGACGATAGGGTACGGTCCTGGGAGCCCGAGAAGGTCCCCCCTCGGGCCCCGGTTGATGGAATGCAGGTGAGCAGGCAGAGTTCGATGCGTGGAGACAGGTACAGGCAATGTCCGCGCGCGTGCGCCCTCGCTCTCCGGTTGGGACCTATGTCCCATTCCAAAGATATCGGATGAATTCCCTACGTCTGCGACCGGGTCCGGGTCCAGGCCCATTTCACAGGGACCCGGCGAGAAGTGGGGAGCCGAGCTCCGACGAGTCCTCTTCCTCCTGTTTCTCTTTCGCCGTTTTCCTCGCGGCCACGTCCCTCGCCGATGACGAATTCGCCGCCATTTAACGAGCTCGCTTCCATATCGAACGCTTTTCTCTCTCTCTCTCTCTCTCTCTCTCTCTCTCTTTCTTTCACTCTGATTGTGGCCAATTCATTTGTTTGAATAGAATTTTCATTACAGTAAATAAATTATGCGGATTTATTTTTTCTCTTTATTGCTCTCTAAAAATCTCTCCCTTTTTATTTTGTCCTTCTCTCTTGTGTGTGCTCTTGCGCTTTCTTCCTCTTTCACTCTCTAACTAATTCTGTCTGTAGATATATTTCTCTCGCTTTTTTATCTTTGTCTTTTCCTGTCTCGTTCTTGCTCTCTTTTTCTTTCTCCTATTTTCTTCTCTCTCTGTTCTCTTTATCTAGCATGCTCTCTCTCTCTCTCTCTCTCTCTCTTTAATATTTGTCTTCCTCATTTTTCCACGCTTTTACTTAGTTTTTGTCTTTTTCTCTACTTTTTTTCTTCCTATCATTCTCTATCTTTTTTGTCTTTACTCTCCTCCTTGTTTTTTCTCTTCTACTTATGTATTTGTCTCTGCATATAATTCTCTATGTATGTATATGTATTTCTCGCTCCCTCTTTTCTGTTCGTCTTTCTCTATTTCATTCTTTCAATTCTTTTCTTTCTCCCATCTTCTTTTTCCCTATACTCTCTCCCTTTTCCTCCTCTGTCTGCCTTCTTCACATTTTCTCTCTTTTGCTTACTGTCTTCCCCCTTCCCTCTCTTCTTTCTCTTGCGCTCTCCAATCCTCTCACTTTTTATTTTGTCATTCTCTATTCTCTCTCTCTCTCTCTCTCTCTCTCTCTCTCTCTCTCTCTGAGTGTGTGTGTTACATTCTTTCTCTTTTCCTCTCTCCCTTTTTTTCTTTTCCTCTATTTGCCACTCTACACAATTCTCTCTATATCGTCCCAAACCTATGACCTCGTTTGGTAATATTCGACAATTATATTTACCTCTATAATAATTAGAATTACACTTTCGACTTTTTATGTTTAAAGCTCAAATGCATATTATAATTATTTTCTCAATAAAATATATCTTATTATTCACTGAAAGTCTCTCTTTTAACACGTTGAGCGCCGCGTCGCTTAAATATGGATGACACTAATTTTTGACCAATTTTAAAAATTCATTTGTCAAAAATCAACTGACTTCGACTAGTTAAAATACGTGTTAAAATGAAACGTTAATAGTCACATTTTGATTGACTCTCATCCACACAGCAAAAAAAGCTTGCGACGCTGCTCCCCCCCACCCCTCCCACTCTCGCGGGCAACGAGACGATCGGCAGACGGAACTTTCAATTTGCTCGGAATTACCCGACAAGCTCTATTCAGACCCGTTCCCTTCCTACCGAGAAGTTTTTCTTCGCGACTGTTGCGCCGAGCCCGCGGATATTCAATGGAGGGAATATTGACAAGCAATTTGGCCGATCCGAAAGTTAGTCGGCTAACAATGGGGCCGCACTGCCAGCGGCGGAGGATCGGACCCGAGTGGATTTCTTTAATAAGCCGATTACTCTGACTATCGGTGAACCTGACACTGCCGAGTAAATCGTTCTTTGAGAACTTTCCGAGGGCTTACGTTCGCTGAGAATTATGCAGCCGCGACTACTGAGTCTGTCTGCGGACCTATCGCGATCGCTGCTCTCGACGGTGCTCGTTGCAGATTAACGGGAAACCCGGAAAATAAACAGACAATAGTACCTGCCGCCGTATTGTGAGACGGCACATATGTATACAGTATATGTATATGTATACATATAATAATATAATAAATATATTAAATATTATAATAATAATAATAATAATAATAATAAATATATTAAATATTATAATAATAATAATAATAATAATAATAATAAATATATTAAATATAATAATAATAATAATAAATATAATAAATATAATGAATATGTATACAATATAATTATCTCCTAAACTATAGGTTGTTCCTAAAAAATATAACACAACATAATGTTAAAAATCGTGGAGGATAAATAAATTTGCAATATCGCCGACGATCGTTGACTATTATTTGTTCTTGTACGCTCATTATAACCACAAAATTGAAGGTTAGTTTAAGGTTCATTGAGACCTATCAAGTCGTTCTATTGAAATAACATTTCGAATGATTTATTCGAATAAATTGTCCTTCGTACGATCTTCGTATTAAAGCAGCGAATAAACGAAGTTACCAGAAAATAACGAACAATTTTTCTCCGAATATAATTCGTTACTTCGAAATCACAATCCGGAGGACGTTGATCAATTTTTTCTTGCTCGAATAAAATTTGCCCAACCGCCTAGGTAAAGCGTCGCGGCCGAGACGAACGGAAGCAAAAGTTCCGCGACGGGAACTTCCAGCGTGAATCATTCTGATTGGAATCAGGGTCCTAATGAGACACGTGGAATGATTAAACGTGCTGCAGGCCCGCCCCCGGCCCGAGCTAATCTCCCGTAGTGGCCGCCTCGAGCAATTCGGGAAATTTACGAGCGCGGGAAAAGAAAAATCCCTTGGCTGCTTGATGTAACAGCGGATCCCGGTTTTTGTGGCCGCCGGGTTTTCAGCTGCGAGCTGCCCGCAGCTCCGCGGAGCCCTGCTAACCCATTCGGTAGCTTTGAACGGTGTAATTACGTCGGCGGCGCTGCTGTCTGCGAGTTCTGGACTCCTGTTTCTCTGCTCTCGTACCCGCTGTCGATTATCGGGACCTCGTTCACCGTACTTCGTTCACCGCCGTCTACGGCGTTTTCCGGTTCGATCGAAAACGATTTAACCTAACGTTGGAGCTTCTTTGAGTAGATTACGGCCACTCGCACGTGCCGCTTTTAATCTCTAGTTCCACGATCGGCAGTTCTTTTTCCCGAAGTTAAGTGGAAGTTAGAGTTGGTTCTTCGTTTGTTAGATTACATAAGGTTGCATTATCTGATTGGCTTTTACTGTCTACTTTGTTCTGCGATCAGAAGAGGTTATGTCAAGGTTAGGTAGTTTGTTATTCCAGGTGTCTTAGAGGTTTCTAATCAATTAATAGTTTTCTATTGGGTTGGCAACTAAGTAATTGCCGATTTCAGTTATAGATGTCTCTCACTCCCGTTTTTATGATATCCGTAAATGTTATATTATAAAATTATTATTATTATATTATATACTGGGCTTCGACCGCTTATTGGCTTGGCTGCCTCGCGCCTCGCCTGTCATTGGTCAGTGTTTTTCGTTAATAACTCGTTAACGATGCCTCTGAGAACATTTTTGCAAAGAAAATAGTTACTTCAAATGTCCTCAGAAACCCCATATCCCGTGATTGCGTAACTTTTGGGACACCATGTAGGCCAAAGCGATTTTATTTGGGAACTATTGGGTTGGCAACTAAGTAATTGCCGATTTCGGTTATAGATGTCTCTCACTCCCGTTTTTATGATATCCGTAAATGTTATATTATAAAATTATTATTATTATATTATATACTGGGCTTCGACCGCTTATTGGCTTGGCTGTCTCGCGCCTCGCCTGTCATTGGTCAGTGTTTTTCGTTAATAACTCGTTAACGATGCCTCTGAGAACATTTTTGCAAAGAAAATAGTTACTTCAAATGTCCTCAGAAACCCCTCATATCCCGTGATTGCGTAACTTTTGGGACACCATGTAGGCCAAAGCGATTTTATTTGGGAACTATTGGGTTGGCAACTAAGTAATTGCCGATTTCAGTTATAGATGTCTCTCACTCCCATTTTTATGATATCCGTAAATGTTATATTATACAATTATTATTATTATTATTATTATTATGTTATTTTTTATTATCCGTGAATGTTAGCAACTGGACAAATTGAATGCAGCGGTCAAGGAAAAGCGACCAGAATTGGTCGATCGTAAAGGTGTCATTTTCCAGCAGGACAATGCTAGGCCGCACACGTCTTTGTCCAGTCGGCAGAAATTGATGGATAGTGAAAGTAAAAGCTGGTGTTTCTTCAATTAGATTTTACGAAATTGCATTCCACGATTAGTTTTGGTTTCTACTTTGTGATATGAACAGCAGAACTTCCTCTACACTCTGTTATTCCGGGCGTTTTCGAGATTCCTAATTTTACTGAGAAATGATTGCTGTAATTAATTGGAAATAGTGAAGGTACCTCTTTGATTCGATTACACGATGTTGCAATCTTCGATTGGCACTGATCTTAACTTTGCTCCAGAACTATCGGCCCATCTTCTACACATTGTAATTCTCTCTGTGTTTTCATTTCAGAATAATTATCCTCCTGAGTTCATTAAAAATAAGATAAGTTGCTACCACGTTAATCGATCTGCAACAAATTTTTCAAAATCGGACATATGACTTAACAAGATCTAACAGCATTTTTCTTTTCGTTTTACTTAATGAGTAATCTCTTAATTGACAAAAGAAACATTCTTCTAATGTTAATTCTATAAAATTAACATATGAAAGTGGGAATCGTTGCAAAGATCCGCGGACGAATAGAATTCGCACAGAACGGTGAGTTAGAGTATCGCCGATCACTCGAATTAGAATTCATAGGGTCCAGGACGTGCTGGCGAGTGAACATTAGTCGTGTTCAGCCTTCGTTGCAATCAGTCCATGACAGTCAATGAAGCACGCGCAGATTAACAAAAGATGCATTGCATATTAACGTGGCGGCCGCCGTGCCATTCATATCCAGATTACTCTACTTTCCTAGTGAAACGTATGATTAGGACAAGTAACTAGTACCGACGGGATATCAATCTGCAAACGCCGGCGCGGGTGGCAAAGGTCGAAATCGTTTCCTAACGCCATGCAACGAACCATAAATCATCGATGCAAGCAGACTAAGAAATTCGACTATTTTTACATCTGATTCCTGTCTCTCTGCACTGTAATTTAAATGCTTGCTTACCGCGATTGGTACACAGAGGTAGGTGCAATTAAATAAAGAATTATTCAATTTTCAATATATGTATATTGAAAGGCAACCTGTGAGCCTGTTGTAGTTGTAAATTATAATAAAAAGGAACAGAAATTTAGTAGGAATTAGTTTAACTTTTTTCTCCTGCACATATAATTTATTTCTTAAATTAGACGGTTTTAGAAACATTGTTTTAGTAACGTTGTGTACTGGTACAAGCTACAATTACATAATCTCTGCAGCTGAACGCTTTCTCCAAGATGGCGGACGCCTTAAGATGCTTTCACGAAAAGTCGGTCACAAGAATATTTGATGTGGCAACAAAAATTTGTTCAGAATTTGTAGTATATTATGTAATATTAAAAAGTTAATAGCATTTCGAATTTCTGAGTGTACTCAAAATCTGGTGTTAAGATTCTTTCGCGATATTGAAAGTAGGTCACAAGAATATTTAATGTGATAAAATAAAATTTGACACGGCCGTTTGTTCATTATCGTGGAACACAATGTGACATGATAAAGTTAATAAAATTTCCAATTTACTGAATTAAGTACACTCAAAGTCTGGAGGTGGACACTTTCTTCAAGATGGCGGACGTGTTAAGATTCTTCCACGATATTGAAAGTCGGCCATAAGAATATGTGATGTAGCAAAATAAAATTTGACACGGCCGTTTGTTCATTATCGTGGAACACAATGTGACATGAAAAAGTTAATAAAATTTCCAATTTACTGAATTAAGAACACTCAAAGTCTGGAGGTGGACACTTTCTTCAAGATGGCGGACGTGTTAAGATTCTTCCACGATATTGAAAGTCGGTCATAAGAATATGTGATGTAGCAAAATAAAATTTGACACGGCCGTTTGTTCATTATCGTGGAACACAATGTGACATGAAAAAGTTAATAAAATTTCCAATTTACTGAATTAAGTACACTCAAAGTCTGGAGGTGGACACTTTCTTCAAGATGGCGGACGTGTTAAGATTCTTCCACGATATTGAAAGTCGATCATAAGAATATGTGATGTAGCAAAATAAAATTTGACACGGCCGTTTGTTCATTATCGTGGAACACAATGTGACATGAAAAAGTTAATAAAATTTCCAATTTACTGAATTAAGTACACTCAAAGTCTGGAGGTGGACACTTTCTTCAAGATGGCGGACGTGTTAAGATTCTTCCACGATATTGAAAGTCGATCATAAGAATATGTGATGTAGCAAAATAAAATTTGACACGGCCGTTTGTTCATTATCGTGGAACACAATGTGACATGAAAAAGTTAATAAAATTTCCAATTTACTGAATTAAGTACACTCAAAGTCTGGAGGTGGACACTTTCTTCAAGATGGCGGACGTGTTAAGATTCTTCCACGATATTGAAAGTCGATCATAAGAATATGTGATGTAGCAAAATAAAATTTGACACGGCCGTTTGTTCATTATCGTGGAACACAATGTGACATGAAAAAGTTAATAAAATTTCCAATTTACTGAATTAAGTACACTCAAAGTCTGGAGGTGGACACTTTCTTCAAGATGGCGGACGTGTTAAGATTCTTCCACGATATTGAAAGTCGGTCATAAGAATATGTGATGTAGCAAAATAAAATTTGACACGGCCGTTTGTTCATTATCGTGGAACACAATGTGACATAAAATAATCAACAGCATTTCGTACATCCTGAATTATGTGCACTAAAAGCCTGCAACTGTAGTCGTATAAATCGAAACGGTCATAAGTGGTAAACCAACCTATAGAATGAAATTGTAAATAGTTTTATAAACATTACCAGGACTTGTTAGCAACAAAAGTATGACGTAAAAACTGCAACTTTCTTCGAACTAATCAAGAATCTAGCTGACGAAAATAACTCTAGGAAACTCGGGAAAAATGTAGGCGGCTGAAACGGAGGAGGACCATGGGCCAGTGAGCCCCGTAAATGCAACAATAGCGGCCGGCGACTGCGCAGCCGCGTTCCACGCCGCTGAATCCGTCTGATCGCGACAACTATCGGCGACTATAGCGCGTCAGCGGCGGCGCATTTATCCGCAGCCGACGAAACACCAGCGTCACAGTCCGTCAACGGGGGAAAACTGAAAGGTTCGCGGCTAATCGCGCTTAATCGCTCGTCATTTGATCTAATTGAGATCGTGGGGGCTCGGCGATTTGGCCCTGACATCTATTACCAGCGTTGGCGGCGGTGTGCGCGCGTCCTCTGATGCCTGACGGCCGATGGCTTGCGGCGAAGTCGAGCCGAGCCGACCAAAACCGATCCGAGCCGAGCTGAGCCGAGAGCGCAGCGGGGTCTACCACTCTTACACGCGATTTTGGAACAGTATTTCAACTGCCATCTAGGCCAACGTAATGTTTTCGAACTGAAATTTAATATGGCTGTAAATCACAGATATACAGAGTGTCTCACTTTACTGTGACCGCCCTGTAATTTTCTTTAATTCTGAGAAAGTAAGAATTTTTTATGTGTAATTTGAATGGTATCACGTGGTCAGTATCCCACAGGAATTGTTTTTTTTTAATGATATTTTCTTTCAATGTCCAAGGTCATTGATTTTTTTTTTAATAAAAGATATGTTCAAATGTGTGCTGTGATATGGCCTTCAAATAACCTTGAAGTGCCACGACGAAGATCGAACTTCGAATTTTTCTTCGAATATGCATCGATCAATATTTCTCGCAAAGCCTGTATTATCCTTACAAACAAAATTTAAGTTTGACCTTCGTCGTCGAGGTTCAGGGTCATTTCAACGTCGTATCACAGCACATATTCGAATGTCTGAGCAATTTTGTTTTCTTTTTCTCAGTCATTTTTTTCAACTATTGAAGGTCATCGCTATTTTTTGCATATTACCCTCTATTTCTTTAATAGAGCAGTACTGTGTCAACGACCACTGGATAATACGACCTTTAAATGACCTTGAATGGAAAATTGAATAGTTTCAATTCCCACATAACGAGCTATAAAGCTATAAAAAATGACTTTGAGAGAAAAAAAATATGAATCATAATATTTTTAGCTGTAATCTAAACAAAGTTGTCCTGACACATTTTTTTACATCAGCGAAAATAACGAATTTCAATGTACAGAATAAAATAAGCACCCTATATATTACGACACCACCAACTGGCGATGCAAAGTTATGCAGAATTACAATTGAATTACACAAGAGAATTATAACGTAATTGAATTACATTGCAATCTGCAATTCAGATCTTCGTTCAGTTATATTGCAATGTAACCTAAAATTTCGAATTACGATGTAATTGAATTAAAATTACAAAGTAAAAAATAATAATAGGTAATAAGAATAGGTGAAAAGAATCATGTGAAAACCATTTGCTCTCGTAAATAACAAGCTACAAAGTAAAGTAATATCTCATTTGCAAGTAAAAATCAAAATTTTTTACTTAATTATAAATCCATTCAATTGAAAAGCATAAAAATGTATCCCATTTCTTCAAAATTCGGAGCTGCATTTTGAAAAACTGTTTCAATTACATTGTATTTCAGTATTATATTATTTCTGTTATATATATATATATATATTGCTCTAGCATTTGTAATGCTAAAATAATACTAATAATTTCATTATATATATATATATATATATTATTATTATTATATTATATTATTATTATTATATTATATTATTATTATTATATTATATTATTATTATTATATTATATTATTATTATATTATTATATTATATATTATATATTATTATTAGCATTATTTTAGCATTAAAAATGCTAGAGCAATATATATATATAATAAAATGCTAAAATAATGCTAATAATTTCATTATATATATATATATATTATGAAATTATTAGCATTATTATTAGCATTATTATTATTATATACAATGAAATTATTATAATAGAATACTACTGGCGATAAAATTTTTTTTTCATAAATCGTATTTTTCATACGATACATCCATAGCTCTAAATAGAAATTTCATCGTTCAAATTGAATATAAAAAAAAAATATAAAAATTATATCAGCCTAGATAGCAGTTAAAACACTATTCCAAAGTCGCGTATGAGAGTGGTAGACCGCTGGCAGTGGCTGGACTGCAACTGCATCGCTCCGGGAGTGCAGCGACGGGTCGAGACACGAGGCCTTCCGTGCGATGGTGGTCGGTGCTGTACGTACACGGACGCGGCTAAACGTGCCGGTGTATACCCTCCGGCGAACCAGACTCGACGTTCGTCTTCCCACGAACCCTTCGCCGTACGTACGAGTCTCGTTACTCGTTCCGGGATCAGGAAACACTCCTATTAAGGCCGTTTTACACAATCCCGCGAATCCACGCCGCGCCGGCCACTTCTACGTCCACCTTTCAGCACTGTCACGATGATGCATCGATGAATTTCCTGCGGGGGCTTCTTAGCTTTTTCGCGCACAGGGGAACAAGTTGTCCTTTTGGGACGGTTTTTCCGTCGAGGCTTCGCCTTTACTCGGCCGCCATTTTCATGAAGGATACTTCGTGCTGCGAGATATATGCACAAGATCGTCGTCGGCAGCGAAATGCGTCGGTGAATTTTTATCGATTTTGAGCATTTTTGACCGAACGAAAGGGTAGCATTGAATTGAGACGATTGTTTGACACTGGAAATACGAAATCGGTGAAAACGCCTGATTTCTAATTTGTTGTTTTTCACTTCTTAACATTTTGAAATTTTTAGAAAAACAAATCGATATCTCCGTTATCGCTGACGATACTAAAAAGTGCTAGAGCAACAGATCGTATGGTTTGAAGCGACACATGTTGCAGTGGAAATAATTAATAATCTTAAAGATCACTTTTTCTGAGATTTCAAGGTTATCGATGTTTTTTTAAATGAGATTACATATTTCGTTTTCATCTTAACTATCATGATATAATGATAATAATTATATAATAATTATGATAATAATGATAATAATTAATAAGTAAAATAAGTATATATATATTAATTAATAATAATTATATATTTATATATATATATATTAGTATATATATTAATAATTAATAAGTATAAATAATAATTAATAAATTATAAAGTATATTTACTTCACAGTTATTAAAATATAAAGTATTTTTACTACATAATTATTAAAATAGAAAATATATATACTTAATCATTATTAAAATATAAAGTATATTTATTTCATAATAATTAAAATATAAAGTATATTTACTTCACAATTATTAAAATATGAAGTATATTTACTTTATACTTTATTTGCATTGAAAATAGTTACTCCATTTAAATAAAACTTGCTATACGAATTATCTGCAAGACAGATCATACAAAACACAAATTTTTAATTCTGAAATTGCCATAATTATCAATCAGCAGCTTTGATGTGTCTTTTAAAATTGAACATCCGAGTGCAAAGTGTCAAGATAAGATTCGCAAAGAAACATTCGCTAAAGGTAGAACATACCTCTAAATTCATTCAAATTAATTTCATGATATATCGTTCGCAGAGAATTGAATTCCTTCACGTAACTTCACAGCGGAACCTTATGCGAGATTACATACATGCTGCATTTTCTGCGCTTCTTGTGTCGCCTTGCTCGTGACATTGACACCACTCTCTGCCCGAATATTGCAAATATCTCCGCAATAACTGCAAAACGGATATTTCTACAACCGAAGTCCAGTCGTTTACTCCTTTTGGAATCTAAATTTTCCACTTGTGAACTGCACACTTCGATATTAAAGTGTCAGTTTTAGCGGATGTAAACCTCTAAAACTAATACACGTATATGGCTTTTCTTCTATGTGTGGGTTGTCGTAGTGTGCGGCGCGTTCTCTCCCTTAAGGGATGAAGAAGCGATGGTCCACTCGACACCGAGCCAGAAGCGAGCGTCATTGACGGCACGATAGCTTCTCGCTACCAGGTGTGCGCTGATTAAGTTCGACGATCACCACCATTCATTAAATTTCTTTGAGCGAGCCAGCAGCAACGGCAGCGTATCGGTAGCCAGCCGTGTACATTACCATGGAACACTCCCCTCTACCCTAGGCTCGATTTCTCCCTTCACAGAGCCGGCTACCTCGAGATCGTACAGCCCTGGGTTCGAGTAGAACAACGCCACGCAGCACCGTGCTACGCCGAGGCGAGCGCAAAAAGAAAGGGACTACCTCACTGGCAACAGGGTTTCCCAACCTTCGGGAGCCTTTGTCCTTACCAGAACCGCATGCCTTGACATTACTTGGAATATTAACCCTTTTAGTATATCGGCCCGCACCTTGTAGCGTCATAAGTAAATATAATAATAATAAATATAATAAATATAATATATAAAAATATAAATATAAATATAAAGATAATATAATAAATAAATATTTATAAAATATAAATGTAATATAATAAATAAATATTTATAAAATATAAATGTAATATAATAAATAAATATTTATAAAATATAAATATAATATAATAAATAAATATTTATAAAATATAAATGTAATATAATAAATAAATATTTATAAAATATAAATATAATATAATAAATAAATATTTATAAAATATAAATGTAATATAATAAATAAATATTTATAAAATATAAATATAATATAATAAATAAATATTTATAAAATATAAATGTAATATAATAAATAAATATTTATAAAATATAAATATAATATAATAAATATAATAAATACGTTATAAATAGTCTAATTTCATTACGAGAGAAAAATTAGCGTCACTGTTTTATTCTCTATTTTGTCCTTAATACACTTTTATTTTAAATTATGTAAATATTGCTTTTCGTTTGGTTCTTATGAGCCTTTTTCCAAATCCTAGTAAAATCGTAAAATTCGGCCGGTCATCTTCGCATAAACACCTCTTTTCGCACTAAAAGGGTTAAGAAAAAATCGAGAGAAAGAAAGCGAAAAGTGTGCAGCATTGAGCTTACGGTGTTTTGGAAACGTATAATTTGAGGCAAGACACACGAACTCCTATTTTCTTTTATTTTCATTATCAGGAAATAGGTGTGCATAAATCGGCACAAGTAATTTTGTAACTGGATACAATTTGTGATCAAACAATCACGCGTTGACATAACCTAAAAATTTAATACCTTTTTTGTATTTTCGTAGAAGGAAAGAAATAACAAAATCACAATTGTAACGGAGAAACATTAATGGTTAAATAATAGTTATCCAATTTTTATATAAATGCATGAATTTTTGTATGCATGAAATTTCTAGGTTAGGTTTGAGTTGGTTCTGGGTTATTACAGTCGGAATCGTATGCCTGTCCGGTGGTCTTAAGTTAATAATAATAATAACAATGATAATTTGTCTTGTTTTGAAGAGAGAAACAGCGGGAAATTTCTCAAGAAGATTATAATAATAACAATAACAATAATAATAATAGTTTTGGATTTTGTGTTTATTGTTTCGTTTAAAAAGTTCGCCCGTTATATAGATGCTTACAGATCACTGTCACGCGTTTACAGAAACAGCTTTTTATAGCTTCTTTTTCATCTCGGAAACCAAAGCGGAGCGCCGGTTATATATATAGGGAAAAGTTACTCAAAATAGTGTCCAAGAGAACACACTTCAAGGTCAAGGTCATGGCAGTTGAGGTGATTACTATGTCAACATTTCAGTCCACAAAGGCTTTCATGTACAATAATTACAAAAGAAGTAACAAAATTAAGGTAATGAATAAATAAATGAGAAAATAAATAATGAATAAAAATAAAATATAAATAATATAATTACACAGAATATAAATCATATAATCAAATAGAATATAAATAAAATATAAAATAATAGATTTTTCCCCCTAGTCCTGATTTTTAGAAAAATATCCATGAAAACTTAATTGCAATTGTTTTCACTGTACTATTAAAAATGAACATCCAGAATATAGATAGTACATTCGATGTTTCTACGAATCACCTTTTACGTAGATCATTTTAATCTGCGCAAAAGCTCGCACGACGAGACTAAACGCTGAAAGCTGATGCATCCCCTTTGAGTCGGATTTGGTCTAACCAGATGCGAGGATTACTTTTACTCTTCCAGTTTATGAAGTAGATTGCGTTTTATACTAGTCCACTGGGAGTAATTCCTTCCTCTTAATTCGTTTATATCTCGCGTTTTTCTTGGCGCTGTCCCGAGTGTAGTTTCACCCCCTTAACACGGACGCTCGTCACACGAACTATCCTCCTTGGAGAGGATTTTTGTATTTCTTTCGTGCTCTGCCGGCCGAGACGAAGTAAGCGAATAAGAAACATAAGATAATTTCGCACAGTTTAGATTGAGTAGAACAGTTAATCTAGAACGACAATTAAATCATGTTCCAAGGGGTGATTTATATCCAGGGATGACGAGTGTACAACTTAACCTAGACACCATGTACAGTTTATTCATAATAATTATTTATATTTTTTATTCGTTTGTTTTATTTCGCCTTGGCCTTAAAATATTCGAAACATTCTATTTACATTATTTGAGATTTATGTACAGGTTTATAATATTTTTAAGCCATTATTAAATTTATTGCATTTTGAAATTATCTATTCAATTTATGATAAAATTTAAATGTAAATTCGTATAAAATTATATAGAAATATAAAGTCTATAATTAAATTTATAAGAGAATTAAATTACAGTTTCATAATAAATTTAATATATATTAAATATATTATCACAAATTTATCATAGATTTTTAAATTATTTATTAAATTTACTCGATTAATTTATTAAATTTATTTAATTAAAATAAATTTAATTCTCTTATAAATTTAATAGATACTTTTCTAATTTATTATAAATTTGTATATAAATTTTAAATAACGTAAACGAAACGTTCCCAATATTTGGAGGCCAAGACAAAACAAAACGAACAAATGAAAAAACGTAATTAATTATTACGAAAAAAATGTATTACAGTGTCCGGGTTAAGTTGTATATGTACATTAAATTAAACAAATTCAAAACGACTGAAACATCGAACGATTAGGCGATAGACATGTTTGGGGGTGCGAAAATGCCCTAAAAGCCGCAGAGCTTGCGGGATCGTTACCGATCCGGAGGATGGTAGCGAACTAGTTAATTGTTGGCCGGTGTATTTATAGTAACGCGTGTTTCGTGGCAAAAAGGTGGGTAACCTGCGGAACGTCACGCAACCGTGCCAGTCGGAGGGGTTCCGAGGGATCGAGGAAGGATTGGGAAACCCTGAAGCGGAGGTCGTGCTCGGTTATGCAGCCGGGAGTTTCATTCCGTACCACCGCGTTACCCCAACAAGGAAGCGAAATCAGCAGAACAGTGCGGAGAAACGGTGGAGAGAGAAAAAGGGAAAGAAACAGACAGACAGACAGACAGAGAGAGAGAGAGAGAGAGAGAGAGAGAGAGAGAGAGAGAAGAGAAAGGAACAGGAGAAATGGGAAGGGAGGGAGGGGAAGACGAGCGAGAGAGGGCAGTGCACGCGAGGTGGAGCCGCGGGGCACGCTCATTAGAAATAATAATAATTACGGCGACGCAGGTAATAAATGTTGCATGTTTGCTCGATACGCGGTTAAACGTCAAACTAAGTTAACCATCCACTGCCACCTGATAATCAAATCAATGGGCTGCAATTTAAGGGCAATTTATGTATGTTGCCCTTCGAACAAAAAGGGTGTGCAATAGTGCGCGGTGAAATTTACACGCTGGCTTCCGAACCGAAAACCGTGCGGGACACCATGACATCAGTATAATATTAGGTGTATTAGTATAAGTAATATAGTATAATAATATATATATATTAGTATAAGTAATATAAAAACAACAACAATTTCGAATGTTCAAGAAACTGTCTCCGCTAGCGTAACGTGATCCGTTCGGATCACGCTCGCACGTGCCGGAACCAATGTTTACTTCTGTAAGTTTCGCAATACCAGCTAGTGTTGCAACCAATTTTTGTTTAACAGAAAGTTAAGATTCCACTCTTTAAAATGCGACCAAAGTTAATACCGCAACCCGGAGCATTTATAATTGAAAAATGAAACGGATAACCTGGTATTTGATAACTCAAAATTTCTTCAGATATAGTGATTAGTACTTTTGTCTTATAAATTTAAAGACATGTCAGTATTGCATTATCCTAATAATAATATTATCCTTAATACTATTTGGTATAAAATATTAGAATATTTGAATGAATGAATTAGAAATGTAACAAAGCGTTGTTGAGATCGATACAGCTCATTATTTACTAAATACAGGTTAAATACGCGTCAGTGGATAGCTGAAATTCTCTTGATTAAAATGAAACACAATGAAAATCTATGTTTACTGATGATGGTATTATTACACATTTTATTTTCAGTAATTTTTGTCTCACTCCTATAATTGTAAGACCAATGGATAGCTGAGATTCTTCTGATTGAAATGAGGCCAAACACGATAGACATTGGACTACGTTTATTATAAGGGGTGGGTCGCAAATAACTTTTATACTATGCTTTTTATGAAAATTT
Organism: Megalopta genalis; assembly: GCF_051020955.1. Lineage (NCBI taxonomy): Eukaryota > Metazoa > Arthropoda > Insecta > Hymenoptera > Halictidae > Megalopta > Megalopta genalis. Next base: position 10,098,332 of record NC_135026.1, on the reverse strand, counting down.
TTCAAGTACATGGTTTCAGAAGTGAGTAAAGGTTCTTCTACGTAAAGAGATTTTCAAGTTTTCGTGATCATAACCAATTGCAAGTAATTTGAGGTGTGCGATTTACGTGATTCACCCTGTACAAGAATGAGCTATTCAATGAACGGAGTCAGATTTTCATCGTGTTTGGACTCATTTTAGTCGGAAGAACCTCAGCTGTTCAGCGGTGTTACAATTATAGGAGTAAGACAAGAATTTTCTATAAGCATAAATTTCTATTGTATTTATGACTTATTTCAGTGAAGAGGATGTCAGCTATCCATCGATGCAACAATTCTAAGGATAAGGCGATAATTACGTCTCTTCAAAAGCTTCATTGCTTTCTTTTATTTGCAACTCCCTTTTAAATTGTATTTACTTGAAAATGAATACTGAAAACAACACGGAGCAACAAGAGACAAAAAATAGCACCCTTTCATAATTACAACGATACTGCTCTGCTGCTTCTACCTCTTTTTTACCAAGCGATTTCTTACTTCTCTAGAGTTCGTATTCCTCCCTAAAACTCGATCAACTAAAGCAGGCATGCTCTCCGAAGATCTCGCGACGAATTTGCACGAAAACTCAAAACAGAGATGAAAGTATTGCGAAAGGATCGCGGCGTCGTGCCTCCTCTAGATGAGAAAGTTCCGGCGGAGGCGTGGGTCCTGAGCATTAGAACTTTCCTGTTGGAAAGTTGGCCCGGACTTTGGAGACTTTTCGCATTGGTGCACGACAACAAAGCCTGCGGGGCGGCCGGCCGACGAGAAACTTTTCGAATGAAACGAAGAGACAAATGCAGCAGGGTCATTACCGGTGGAACCGTTAACCTCGGAGCTCGCTGCACCCGCGATCTAGCGGCCGATGCATCGTCGACGTTATTTCAGGAATTCGTCGGAGACGAGGGTTGGGTCGTTAACCCGTGGCACAAGACTACGTGGATCGACAGGCACGATAACGTCCCGAACCACCCGATAACTGTCCGAATCGTTGCACAGCGGTTCCAATCGCGATTCTAGTGGGTCAAACGACTTGAAACGATCCGTGTTATATCTAGACTGCGGATTTTACAGTTCCAATTCGAGATAGTAGAGATTTTGAAAGAATTTAACATTAAACAAACCTGCCACGGTCAAAATGACAGGTTTCTAATTTGATAATTCTACGAACTTAACAGATTTTACCATAGGTAATGCTTGGATGAATTACATAATTCATAATAATAATAATTATGAATTATTCATAAAATAATTATAATTCATAAAATAATAGAATTCATAATAAACACTTTACAAATCCAAAGTTAGTTCGGTCTTCTTACTCTCTACTTTTTCTTCTTCTTCAAAGAAATAAAAAATCCTTGTAATTCTAACTTTCTAATCAGTAATTTGCAAAACGAGTTATACAGGACGTTACTTTCGGGAAATGGGGGGGTTCCTGAGGTCATTTGAAGTAACTTTTTCCTTAACAAAAATGCAATCCGTGGCTTTGTTTACGAGTTATTAATTAAAAACACTGACGAATAAGAGACGAGCTCAGCCGGCGCTAGGCAACTGAGCCAACGAGCGGCCGTAGCCCAAATCCGCTGATTGGCTCGGCCGCTTCACGCCAGCTGATCTCGCCTCTCATTGGCCAGTGTTCTTCGTTAATAACTCGTAAACGAAGCCGCAGATCGCATTTTCGCTAAGGAAAAAGTTACTTCAAATGACCTCAGGAACCACTCCAACAAAAAGTTTCACCGTTATCGGTGCACGTCGCGAATAAATTCTTACTATATGGTACGGTTGATGCGTCTTAAAGTCTACCGAAGTCAAAGGGTCAAAGTTTACCATGCAAAGGTAAAATGATTGTAACTTATTCGTTTAAAACAGTCTGATACAATCGATCATTATACATCACCTATCAACGTAAAGAAAACCCAGGTAGAAAATTGATTGATTTGAAGAAACGAATGGTCAAAGCTCAGTTCCGCACATTGGCTTGATCGTCTAGGTTTGAAAAGAGAAGCCATCATGCTTGGAGTGGTGCTGTCAGCGGACAGGAAGAGGAGTCTGCGATGAAGAGGCCATTAGCCAAGTTCGAGAAACGCTCGAATTTTCTGCGGCCGTGTTCTTCGGCCCCCGACACGAAGTCAAAAATCGAAGACGCGTGGGAAGGGAGGCTACGGTCCGGAAGATCGTGGTGGAGGGAACGAGGAGAGGCTTTAAAGAGCCGAAGTGAGCCTTCTCTCGCAGGGGGAACAGGTTCCCGGCATGGTTACCGCGTATTCACCGAGCTGAAAACCTTGAGCACCACGAACGAAGAGAAAGAACCGTCTCTGCTCCTCTCTGTTCCATGATGCTGCCGATGTCGGTCCTGCTGGCTGCTGTGTCTCGGCCAGCGGTTTCTCTCCGCACAGACAGACGATACGATTGAAAAATTTGAACTGGAATGATGAACGCGGTGTGCTCGATTGTCATCCTTTTCTGGAGCAAAATCATTTGAACGTCTAACCGCTTAGCGATTTGAATCGTGTCCCTTAACGCCGCACGGTGGGGTATTTGTCGAATTTAGTCGGCCAAAAGTCGATTTTGTCAAACTCGTCGTAGATAGAAATTAGTTTTTACTTAGAAAGTACAAATTGTTGGGGGAAGATAAGCCGGAGATTTTCTTTCCGTCTTTCCCTTCCATGCAGAAAATTAGTCATTTTAATATGTGCATTTTGTCACAGTACTTCTGCCTTTTTTGGTGTCTTCCGCGTTTGCAAAGTTCGAAGAGCGAGCTCTATTTTGAATGATTTTTAATAGTTTTGTAATAGTTTATAATGATTTTTAATAGTTTTGTAATAGTTTTTAATACTTTTTAATAATTTTCAAAAATTTTACATGGTTCTTTTATGATCTAACAGTTGTCTATACAATGAAAATAATAATAATATTTGTGTTTTAAGATTTATAAAATTACACTCTGCTAAAATACTGTTAAAATAACCATCCACTGAATGATAAAAATAATATTTCGAATACTTTATTAATAATTCGTATTTGTTTATAATTACTTTGTCTAAGTTAGAACATTATAAACAAATTAATATATTAATATATTAATTAATATTAATATATTAATATATTAATTAATATTAATATATTAATATATTAATTAATATTAATATATTAATATATTAATATATTATTTTTTGCAATATATTATTTATTACATATTGCATTAGATTGCTATATATATAGCAATCTAATGCAAAAAATTTAAGTGGCGCGAAATTTAAAAGTAACACTCAAAAATAAACATCCTTCATAATAACCGTAATATTGTGGTTCTCTTAACCGGGAAATATTTCTTCTACTGTTTACGCAGCGTGGATTGTAGCACGAGTTAAATGTTAATGTTTCAATACTGTTAAACAATCGGCAGCGTTGAATAGCAAAATCAGAAAGACAATTACCCACTAAGAACGGTTTTCCTCGGGTTCTGCGGCGGAATGCGAGCTATTCAGTGATACCAGGTTGAGGCAACGAGGTTAATCGCAACTACATACATACATACTTGCATCCAGAGCCGTTCCGCGGCAAAAAGCCGAATGAACTTTCTGTTCAAATCGACACGTTTACAATGGTTACACAACGTTGGCGATCGTTTCAGAAAACCAGTCGTAGAGCAGACGACGAAAACGTTTCGAGCGAAACCATTGACGATTCGTGCCTAACAAATTACTGCGAACAGTGGGAGAACATGCTAATTGTCGGAGAATTAGCGCAGTAATTAAAATGCAGTTAGAGCCGCACTTTAAAATGCATTCAACCGTTCGATTTCCATTATATGTACTCGAAACATATAACGATGCAAACTAATGAGAAGTTACGAATACGTCCGATTTAGATCTAACTTCAAGGAATATAACCTTAGATAAAATTTTTTCGTAATATTCCGCTATGTTTTCGGGTTATGTCAAGGTTACTCTTCGGAGTTTTATCCAAAAAATCAGTTCCAAAGTTTTCAGTTAATTGCTACAAATTATTCAGTAAATTAACGATATTTATTGTTGAGTCAATTAAGTCATTTATTTATTGTTAAGTCAATTAACAATATTTGTGCCCCAAACGGAACCGAGCTCCGTCATCCGAGCGTTAGAAGTGGTCACCCTTTGTTATTTCCAAGCGCCTCATGTTTCTATCTTTATCTCTAACAATGTGTAATATAAACCCTCAGCAAAACGCATAAGGCGATATCAAGGACAAAATAAACAAACACGGACTGCAAACAGCATCGGCTTATCGCCGGGCTCGTATCCGTACCTCCGTACGGACGAAAATGTGACGGAGGCTTCAAATCGCACAGATTCGTAATTTGTGATTTAACAACTGGATCTTTGTGCTAAATAAAAACGGTCTGCGTCGATCGCAAGTAGTAGAAACAAATAAAAAGTTATTTATGTCTTCGTTCATTTTAATTGACTAAAAAAAAATAATAATAATTCTTAATTTTATTCAATCTCTTTGCCACTTGATTTTGTCATAATAAATACATAAAGTCTGCAGCCTTTGTTTGAAGAGTTGTAATAACGTTGCTCTTTTCTCTTCGCAAAATGTAGATGAACCTGTGCAACCATTGTAATTCAACATATTATGCACAATATTCATCGAATATTGTATTATTAATTGTATTATTAATATATATATAATATATATATTAATATTAATATAATATTAATATATAAATATTATATTAATATAATTTTAATATATAAATATTATATTAATATAATATTATAATATATATACATATGTATATATTAATTATTGTATTATTAATATATATATATATATATATATTATTCATGCATAACGTATTTATACACGGTAGGAAACAAAAGTAAGTGGACAGGTAGAGAAAAGATTGAATGAAATTCGATCATAAACATTTTTTCTTAGAGCTGATTGTTACATAACAGTATTTGTGCGAGTGAATTTATAAAGAACAATGTACACTCTGTCTATTTTTTATTGTAGTGTTTGTGCTACCGTTTCAAAGAGCCACAATCGAGCGGTGCTTTATAATACAGTCGGTGCACAAAGTGTTCGTAACATCTTTTAAACGGAATAACTTTTTTATAATCGAACCAAGCGATCGAAATTTTGTTAGGATGTTAGAGGGATTAGTTTACTAGACAATGGCTGAAAAATTCTTTTCAAAGATTGCAATTATTTGGCATGATTAAGGAATAAAAGGAATATTTTTTCAACCTTTTTATCTGAATCTGCAATCTGAATTTTTAAAAAATGCATTTTCCAGATCTTGGTAACTTATATGTGCGTTGAAAATTTCATCGAAATCGTGTTCTCCAAATGCTCCGTCGTCTATTAAGAGAAAACAATGGAAATCCAACAAATTCTTTTAAAGTATTTTTTTTATGATTCCATACAACAATAATAAACATTGAGAATTTTTCTAGAACTAAAAAATACGGATCATACCACAAACAAAGCGGTTCAACCGCGATGATACGAAAATTATACAAATCAAAAGTTCTTTTACTTAATGTTTATATCAATACAAGTCTGAATGGGCGTCTAAAGTGAACGAGCAACCGTTTCCTGAATTAGTGCTCGGCAAGGATGACCTACGCGTTACTATATGTATGTATGTATGTACAAGGCGAACGTCCTAATTATATCAACAAAAACCATGACGCGATGGCAGCATTTCTGCCATCGATATGAGCCGTGCCAGAAAAAAAATCGTGTTATAAGTACACCGTGTTGTAGAAGGATTGTTATAATTTTCACACAGTGTTTATATCGAAACCGTGTTCCCAAAGTACCGTGTTAACAGATAGCAACAAAAAGATATCACAGTTTGAAATTAACGTGGTATTTATTTATTTAACATTGTAACCAACGATTCGGTGCGGTATCAGGTGCTGCGATAAAATGGAAATCAAGTTTATGACAGGAAAAGTGAATAGCAAAAGCTATTTACTTACTAGCTATTTAATTTAATTAATTTAATTTAATTAGTTTATTTATTTATCTACAGTACGGTTCAGGTGAACAATATATGTGAAGTTGTTTTGAATTTTGTGGTATTGCCTGCAATTATATCAATTTTTTGTATCGTTTGTATTATTTGTATTTTTTGTATATTATTAAGGAATAAATAAACACCGTACACCAAAACGGAATTGCTGGAGAAAAATAAATTTTCAGCGGGGTAATACCGCAAAGAACACATTGTAAAAGTAGAAAAAGAGTACTTACAAGAGTACTAAAGAAGAAAGATACTAAAAGAAGAAACAAAACTGTTCAGCGAAATTATACAATAACTTGAGGAATCTAGATTAAGACTATAATGTTAAATCCATAGCGTTTGGAACAGATAATTTAATGTAAAAACTATTATATATATATAATTAATTATAATAATTAATAATAATATAATAATTAATGTGACTTTTATTTATTTAACATTATAACCAAGGTTTCTCCATTTCTAATTTATTTCTTCAATGTCGTATCTGCTTAATAGCAATTAGTTGTAATATATATATTACATTAAAGAAATAAATTATAAATGAAGAAACCTTGGTTATAATGTTAAATAAATAAAAGTCACATTAATTATTATACTATTATTAATTACTATACTATTTCTTTTGCCGCGGACTGTAGGCGAGTCGACTGTACAAATAAACAAATAAATGAATTCCATGTTCCGCGCGGCCGCTTCCCGAAAATCGTACGAAATCGACGGCGCAGCGTTTCGGTGCAGCAAACGGCCGAGGCGCATAAGACAAGGGGTTCTGTGCATCCAGTGATTTCCCTCGCCTTACGCACCTGATAGAGTCGCCCCCACGCTCGTGTTCCCTCAAACACAAGATGGCGCGGAGTGGTGGGGCCCCGAACGAGTCCCTGTTCTCTCTCGGTTCAGTCGTTGTTCGAACGCCGGGCCCCGACGTCGCTCGGCTTCAAACGAATCCCCGGACCCTCGACGATTCGAAACAACAACGTTCCGTTTCCGCGTACGGCTCTGACCGAGACGGGAACAAAAGAAGGAGGGAACCCCGTGACGGAACAAACAAGACGGGAAACGGTGTGCGAGAATCGGAGACGCGCGAGAATCCATCATCATCGTTTTCTCTCTCTCGATTCGGGTTTTGGCGACCGCGTCGAACTGGGAACCGTGTATCGATTACGGATCGTCGGTGAGAGAGATCGACAGTCGGGGGAAAGAAAAAGGTGAGCCGTGTGAGAGTTCGCCAGGAGAAAGGAGAGGGGATCCCGTGTGAACAAGAGAGAAGAGGCGAGAAAGAGAATTTTTCGGGGAACCGCGGCGACGCACACAGCCAGGCGCTCGCAGGACGAAGAAAAAGCTCGATCGACCAATAAGCGCGTGGTTCGCGCGCGCGATTGGCCCGTGGGAATACAAAACGAGCATTATCGGCCGAGTCCTAGCCTCGCTCCTCCGCTCCGTGGATTTCGGGAACGGGTTTTAGCCGGCCAGCGCTGATCTCGAGAAAGGTATTGTTCTGCAATCGGCCGCGATTCATTTATATTCATCGTTACCGTCTCTCTCTCTTTCTCTCTCTCTCTCTATGCATAATGCGTACGTACGCGATAGTGATCGCGATCGGTGCGTTTTCCGATATGGAATTTACAGTGTGTGTTCTGTGGAAACGGATCTTGAGCCTCCCGAAAACTCGACGACGCCGGCCGAAACATTTGAATCGCGCGCGCGCGCGCAAACATTTTCGCGCAGCCACGTATCTTTTCGCGTCGATTCGGCCGTCGACTTTGTGGTTTTACGACTGTAATAATTGCCAGGAGACTCGTAGATCGCTTGGAACGTGTCGGAGTTATTAATGGAAGATTGAAATTGCTATTTGTTCAGACGCATTTCGACGAACGATGAGAATTTTGATTTTATACGAAAGTCCGACCGTTAATTTCGAAGATGCGCTCTGTGGTCTTCTAATTGTCTTCTGATTGCTTGTTCGTCGGTATCTGTTGAAGATCAAAGTTGCGAGAGATTTTACCGCCATTGAACTATAATTTTTATTCGACACAAAAATGGACATCGTGAATTTCAAGGTGCCATATCGAAAGCTTTTCGTTAAAAATTACACGAAATTTAATGTGCCGAAGAAAAGCTCCGAGAAGGAGCTTAACCTCCAATAAAATCACATAATGTTCCCAGAAATATTTGTTTCGGTAGATATATATAGATATACAATCTAATCGTAAATTAGACTCCTTGCGTAATTCTTTGTTTAAAAATTTCCCTTGTAAAAAGGAACTAGATTTATTTTTATGATCCTTTTTTTTTTGCTTTTAATAATTTCCGTAGTAAAAAGGGACTCGTTTGTGTATCTTTTTCAACCCTAGAACGACCCTTCTGGGGATGCCGGTGACCCCACAGAACTTTTAATTCGTCTGTCAACGTGCAAATAAATACTAAAACATTGATGTTCTATGTTACATAACCTATAATATATAATAATATATATTATATATTTAGGTCATTATACAATATATTACAACGCAACCCCATAATGTTACTTACGCCGGAAAGTAGAAGGTGTTGTTATAGGATTAATAATTCCCTTAGTAAAAATAATAGATTTTAATGACAGAATATTGAAATTTTGATTTCGAAGAAACTAAAATAACATTCATGTTTGTTTCGTTATTGTACGCGAATAAATAAGAAAGCGATAATCTTTTTACATCGAATCATTCCGTCAAATTAACGCTTTTATAATAATAGAAAGTCGAGTATTTTTCCGGTTTATTGTTCTTATGGGGCGGTTCTTTCAGTCGAACGCTGCGCATCGAAGTAGAAAGGAAAGAACCATCGGTGCCCGATTTTCCTAGAATTTCTAGTCGCGAACAACCGTCTCCTATGATCGATTTATCTCCGAGCCGAATCGTAAGGATGTAACACAGCTCGGAACACTCGGATGTGGATGGTTTACAATGTACATAATCTCGCGCATAGTGACACAGAAAAGCCAGCTCTGACACGTAGAATATTCGGCGTTCGGGTCGAAATACTGTTTATGTTTATGTCGGTGCTCGTACACCGACGTTTGAGCCGTTTATTTTGAAAGTGGCATAAGTCCACTTTACCGTAATGAAAAGTGGTGATTTTTTAATGTTTATACGAAATTATCTATGCTGAGAAAATTATTATATTTAATAATAATAATATAATAATATAATTATTATATTAATTATATTATAATAATGATATAATATATTAATTATTACATTAATTATATTATAACAATAATTTAATAATATTATTATTATATTAATTATATTATAACAATAATATGATAATATAATTATTATATTAATTATATTATAACAATAATTTAATAATATAATAAAATTATATTTATCCTGAGATAACAAATGCAAGTAAATCTTCTCGAAAGTTAGCATCCATATTTTTAAACGTGTTAGAACGCAAACCCTTAAATAGAATATATTTAAGTCGATATTATCGACTTAAAAACAAAGTGACTTATGCCACTTTCAAAATAAACGACTCATTTCTAGCCGACTGCGAAAACGGAACAGGTTGCAGAGACCACAAGGGTTATACACGGCCACTGTGATTTCGATGATTCTCTTTCGTGCGAAACACGTGCCGCGTTAACGAATCATTAACCGTCACGGTCCACGAGTGTGCGCGTCTTATTAAGGCCGTGTTCAATCGACCCCAATTGCTTGGACTGCCCTTTCGGATCGATTAATTGCATATTCGTCGAGAGATCGGGTTCACAAGAAATGGCCGATACACGAACTGCTGAAATGCTGGGAATCCAATGGTTAGATCTGGGACGATCAATTATTTTATCGGAGTTCGATTAACCGATTACGACAATTTCTATTTATTATCGGCATAGCAGAAATGTTGTGTATTGATGTTTTGTCACTGGTTTATTTTCGTCGTCAATTTCTTGACGCCTATTTAACGTGTTCGTTACCCCTTTATTGATGTATTAGCAGCATTTATTGCATCATCCATTTTAAATGTTTTTGGAGAATTATTGCTGGACTGCGGACCTTTGTACAAAATGAAAATGTTTATTAAATAGATATTTATATATATATAGCATTTCTCTTGTTGATAGTTGTAATAAATAGAAAAGAATAGAGAATGATTCTTAAAATTTTTCAATGACAGTTTGATGGTTCTCCTGGTTATTTTTATATAGATGTATGAAATTTGCAGTCTTATTATTATGTTATTAATGTAACATAAATGAAATCGGTTTTTAATAGAAAATGATCGGTTAACCTTTCGCAACTGGCATTCGATAGAAAACACCGTCAGTAACACTATTATCGATCTTTTGTATATGCCTATTTTTACCAAACCAATCTTATAATAAATAATAATAAATTTTATAATTATAGGAAAGGTTAAGAAGTCAATTGAAGGAGAGCGATTGAAAGTAATTTCAAATACAAATTTTAGCGTCTTTTAACCCCTCTGGCAAAAACAGCGTTAAATTTTAAAGGGTGTCTTTTGATCCGTTTGGTAAAAATAGTGTTATTTGCTAGTTAAAAATTCAAAGTCTGTCCTTTGATCTCTCCGGTGAAGATGACGTTGAAAGAAAATTTTAGGAGATCTTTTGTCTGCTTTGTGGTAAAAATACTGTTGAATTAAAATCTTAAAAGGCGTTTCGTAAGCCACCTGGCAGGAATAGATAAAAATGCTGTTGAATTAAAATAATTTTTGAAAGTCCTCTGACTCAGACTGAAATCGTCTCCGTTCCTAGAAAATTCTCAGTCGGAAACGACGTTAAGTACTATTGTACGAGGTATGGTGCCGGGAGGAAAGGAAACCGTGAGTCAGACTGTAAATAAGATAGAAACTCGACGAGAGTAGGAAAAATAGTGAACCAAAGAACGTGACCGTGCAACGATATTTAAATACCACAATAAAGATAAATGCGAGACCAGCGTCAGATACGGGTTTACATTTTACGGTTCCCAAAACAAGAAGAGATTTGGAGAATGATTACAATTTTTACAGTCCACCGTTCGAAGCTTTGAAACTACATGATCTACAATTTTCTGAGAAAGACGTCTCAACAACGATCGCGAAACTCCTTTATAGCGGCCAAAATGATATCTTTTTTAGGTTTTATATTTTGAAAAATATTTTTCCATACATTTATTCAGAATCCTTCAAAGATTCAAAATCCAAAATAATAGTCACTTTAAATAATTATATGCGCGAGGAGGATTATATTAAAACCAAAATTCGGAAATTCAAAGTGAAAACGATTAATCCGAGAACTCATTATGAGGCATGACATAACAGGTTTCTATTAATGTTTTATATATATTAATAAGTATGTTCTCATTATTTAATTAGTTCCTAAACTTTCTATAATCCATGTACGAGTGTCGCAATATTTAAACAATCCAAACTTTGGCAAGGGTTTTATAAAAATCATTAGAAGTGTTAGACATTGGACTTATTTCATCTAAAAGCTTAGGACAATTATAAAAAAGCAGTACGTAAATTTCAAGTGCTAGTGTCTGCTACCTTTAAAGTTAAGCAAATTTTAAGAAACAGATGCCCGCAGTACTAGAGAAAATTTCAACGATTTTTCATACATTTCTGATGATCCGGCAAAGGTTCATTAGTATCTATTTTTTTTTTGCAAGTATTAATATATAAAAAAATAGAAACAAAATTTTTCTTATAAATAATCGAATTTCGATATTTTTTACTTCATAATATTACAGTTGCCGAGACGAATTTTACTATGCTACAACTGTGTAATGTAATCAGATTTAGGTAGAAATATTTGAGAAAGTATTGGAAATAGTTAATGAAATGCTCTCGTTTGTATGAAATAACATTTCAAGATACGTTTGACGTTACAGAGATTAATACATGTATTGAAAATAGTTATTTATATTGTGGAAAAGAAAATTGAAGCGACATTTTCTTAAGATGTACTGGAAATAATTATTTGAAATTCTATTTCTTACGTTTGATATTTATGAGAGAAAATAAATCTTTCTCTTATAATCCTTAAGTTATACATATTAGGGGCAGTTGGTAATATTTTCAAAGTTTGAAGATCACAAAACCCTTCTTAAATCAAGTTTCCAATTTTTGCATTACGTTTATAATGAGGATTATACTTTCGCCATTACATTAATTACAATTAATTAAATTACATTTCGCCATTATCTGTTTCTTTATTTTTGTATCTATTTCTTCCTATCTTACTTTATAAGTTACTTACTCTAGTTGTGCTTCAATGAAGTACTTCAGATACATATTGTAAAATATACATTTTAAACACTTATTGCATATTTGTAGCATGAATTAAGTACTTGAACTTTCTTTCTAAAGCAGAAAGAAATTACTATTTCGAATGAATCATATATGTGGCACAGTCGAGAGATATCGTAATTCCAAATATTTGTATTTCTTAGTTGATATATACATATTTACCTATGTCTGAACGTAACGACACGGCGGTTCAATTAAACCCGAGCCAAACAAGTCCAAACATCGCCGCAAATCCGATCGCAAACACCGAAGCACCCGGCGCTGTTCGCTCCCCGGATTAGCGGGAGACGCCGAGACACTAAAACACGACTATGCCGGTCAAACGTTCCGCGATGATGGTTTAAACAGGCTCGCGGAACTCCGCGCCATAAATCTGTGCGCGACTTAGCGAAAGCTGCCACGAATGAAAAGCATAAACACCGGCCGACTCGTCGTAGTCGGTCCTAAGCTTCCCCGAAAGTTTCCATTGTTCGCGAAAGCCCGCCTCTTTGTCAAGCGATTGTTTCGAGCGGGAAGGGACGCCGCGGTTCGTCGGCCAGCAGAGGATAATCTTGAAAGGTAAAATCGGAGCCGGTTCGAACCGACGAATGTTATCGATGGCCCCGGAAAGCAGTTCGGCCCGCAGGATCGGTGTGTGCAACGGTCCTTCGGTGCCAGGTTTCGGAGATAACAGTCTGATAACAGAGAACCCTGCCGAGATCTACATGTACAGGGTGTTCCAAAAGTTACTGAAGATCGAGAAACGAGGGATTCCCGAGGCCATTTGAAGCAAGTTTTTCTTTAGCGAAAATGCAATCCGCGACTTTGTTTACGTGTTATTAACGAAAAACTGGCCAATTAGAGGCAAGATCAGCTGGCGCAAGGCGACCGATTGGCTTTTATGCCATGCATATGTACTCACTTCAATACCATTTTTACCAAAGGAGTCAAAAGACACCTGTTAAAATTGTAATTTAATCCTAATTTTACCAGTGGGATTACAAGACATTTTGTGACAATTTTAAAAAAATTATTCTCGCTTAATCGCTCTTCCTTAAGAATTTTTTCAACTTCTCTTACAATGACTGCAAAATTAATTTGGTAAAAATACGAAAATGTAGCGCATACAAAAGATCGGTAAAAAGAAGTGTTAAATTACACTCACTAATTTTAACAGAATTACATTTATAATCACAAAATCAATTACCAGGTGAAACAATTAATTATCTTGTAACTTCATTTGAAGTTCAAATATTTTACATCGAAGATGATCGTTGTATAAAGAAAACGGCGTGGATTTTAATGAAAATAAATATTAATTCTTCATATTCGAATTATTTCAAAAATGAAACACTGAACAATCGTAGTACCATTTTATTTGTAAAATCAACAGTGAGTATTTATTTTCTTTAAACAGAAAATTTGTTCTACGAGACTTGTTGGACGAAAACATAACCTATATATTATAAAACATAACCTATATAACCTTAAATATACCAATATTTCCGACTATGATTTAGCAAAGGAATAAGTAGTCTCATAAGTGGTTGGGATAACTATAATATAAGTTTTTCGTCTGTAGGAAATTTATTGTAGAAAATGCATTTTAGGGTTTCTTCCTTCAGAAAACAGGATGCAGTGATTTAAGTGACTCGTCCGGGTTCCGCTAGTGACTTGCTAGGAAACTGAAGGCTTACCGGAGATTGGGCGGAATTGTTCCATCACTTCATTAGTTTGACCTGTGCAAGGTCTTCCGTGTCTCGTTCTTTGGACATCTTATCATTCGTCATGGGTTTTGGAGGAATTAGTTCTCAAATTGGTGATTCTATTCGTTTTACAGTAGTAGCTGTACATTCATTTATATATTTATTAATGCTTTAAACCAGATGGTTTACTACGACTTACAAATACAGGATTGTTATAAATAATTCTTAACCTTACTTTACGATTTGATTCAGATTCGTCAAGTGCCTCTACAAAAGAGCAAGCCTCCGTAGCACAGGAAATGTAACTTCAAAAAGTACAACTCTTGGCAAAAAGTAATCAATCAAACAGATTAATCATGTCATTTCCCAAGTTGTAAAATACTAAAACTGTTTCATATTAACAAACATTAACGATGTTCCTGACTTATTTTTATCATAAGGAATTATTCACACAGCAAAATAAATTTTTTAATTTATAAAGTTTTAAATTGGTTTTACAGAAAATAATCAACATTATAATTATTAAAACTATATATTGATATAGTATATTTGAAATGGAAATCTTTTCCATTAACGATAGATGGCAAGTGTGATGACAAAGCTCGACAAAGAAAATGTTAATGTAAAAGCGAAAGTATAATCCTCATTATAAACATAATGCAAAAATTGGAAACTTGATTTAAGAAGGGTTTTGTGATCTTCAAACATCGAAAATATTACCAACTGCCCTTAATACTGCCCCTAATATGTTACTTAAATTTCTAATAATTTTATTAATTAATTATTATTTAATTAATTATTATTAATAATTATTTATTTATTAATAATTATTTATTTATTATAATTATTTATTAATTTTATTATTTAATTATTTTAGATTTGATAAAAAGTCAGCAGCATTTATTATTTTCTTGAGATATATATAAAAATCGTTTCCATCACACAGCTTTTTGTTTTGAATTAACGCTAGAGATGTGCGAGAAATGATAAGGTTATAAAAACTCCTAAATGAAAATAATACATCACGCAAAGAGAACATACTTTATTTTAAATTGTAAAAAATCCCGACTCTATCGGGAATCCCGAACATTCTCAGGAATCTGCGGGAACCGGTCCCTATCCCGAAAAAAATTCCCGTCCCGACCCGTTCTAATTAACACTAATATTATTTGTATACCAATCATATTCACGATATCGATTAAATATATTTTGCCGAGCGTAATATAAGGCTCATCGTATATCTTGGACAACGGATACCCGTACAATGCCAGACCGGGAAGGTCTGAAGTTCGTGAAAACATTGTGTCTGAATCTTCAGGTACGGCAACGACGCGGTCATAAAGCAGTTCAGGTAACGGGTAGGACCCCTAGCTTTTACCTCGAAGGAGGGTCCAAGGACACCAACATTTTTCCATTTAGAAAAGTTTGAATGAGAAGAAGTACATAATATGTTACGGGGAAATTTTGTTGAGAGGCTTTAGAAAATTCGGGCCCTGGGTCCCAATTGTTGGGCCTGACGATACCAGATTGCGAATTCCGTTTCGTCATCGATTCTTCACAAAACTCACTACGCAAGCTCAAGAAAATTTGCAAGCTTTCTCAAATAAAATAAAATGTTACAGAGAGGTCCAATACAATCTTTGCTATCAGTCCCACAATATCTGGTCCCGAAAATGTCTTTTGAATTTTGTTTCGTTGTCATCGATGTTTTACAGAGATCGCTGACAAAGTTCCAGAAAAATTCTGAAACTTCAGAATTCAGTATTAGAAAATACTCAGGACCTCGATAAAATTTGGGCCAGGCAATGTTACACTGCGAATTCTGCTTTGTCATGCATGCTCCATAAAACTCACTGTCAAAGTTTAAGGAAAATTCCAAACTGTCACTGTAAACAAATTCTCAGAAGCCCAATAGAATTTGGGCCCTGGGCCCCAATCGTTGGGTCTGGTAATGTCAAATTGCGATTTCTATTTCGTCATCGATACTTCACAGAGCTGACTACTAAATTTCAGGGCCTTGAATTAGGCATTAGAGACTGAAAAAATTTGGGCCTGAAAATTCTCCGATTTAGGGTAACTCTCTACGGGCTTTCCCATGTCTCCGCGGGCCTGCGCAGGTATTTTCGAGCACCCTGTGCACATAAACTGCTGAGGGTGTTATCTGTAGGCTCGAGGAACTGGCGAATGAGCCACTGTGTGCCTAGGAGATCCAAGGTTTGTCAAAGATAGTGTTGTTTCCATAAAATCGTCTCGAACGGAGCTGCGTGGGCCGCATACCGCGGCGTTTCGCACCGGCCCCTGAAATTCCATCCGTTTCATTCCACGTCCAAGCGCGTTTAATATGAAATTGACCCGCGTGGAGAGAGGTCCCGGATCCCGTCGTCTCGCAGACGTTACTCGAACAAGAGAGAAACCTCTGTTTCTTCGATCCCGGGCCCGGCATCCAATGGACGCTGAGTAACAGTTCTGAATTCCACTTTGTCGTTACTCATCGATTTCTTCGTAATCGAATGGCAAGAGCGACTGGGAGAACTATTTGAACTGCCACGAGGCGTTCGGAAACGTCTAGGATGCCTCATCGGAGCCAATTTTACGGATTGAATGGTCGAAGAGTTCGTAGAATCGTTGGAATCGAATGTTTTGGGGAAGACAGTTACAAGAAGTTGGTACTGGACGTTTCAAAATTCATGTGAACTTCTAAAAGCGTTTGTTTTATCACCTGTATCATCTTAACGGATGCTTAGACGCTTATGCGATTGATGTAATGAAGATTAAAGGATGTTGCTACAGGTCGTTTCAAAATACGATATGATATTTAAAAAATGCATATGTAATAGCTTACATAATCTTAACGGATATTTAGATGTCATGTAATAGTCAAAGGATATGACAAAGATTAGAACAAACTGCTACTGGTCGTTTCAAAGTTATGAAACATTTTTAAGGCTTTTGTTTCATAACCTACAATCATGTTACAGGATTTTTTAACGTCTTTTATAATCAAGCAGCGTAAGACACAGTTACAGAAAACAGCTACAGGACGCTTCATAATATATGAATTAGTACTCGTTTTATGTCCTGTTGGTACTGGACGTTCCAAAATTCATGTGAACTTCTAAAAGCGTTTGTTTTATCACCTGTATCATCCTAATGGATGCTTAGACGCTTATGCGATTGATGTAATGAAGATTAAAGGATGTTGCTACAGGTCGTTTCAAAATACGATATGATATTTAAAAAATGTGTATGTAATAGCTTACATAATCTTAACGAATATTTAGATGTCATGTAATAGTCGAAGAATATGACAAAGATTAGAACAAGCTGCTACTGGTCGTTTCAAAGTTATGAAACTTTTTTAAGGCTTTTGTTTCATAACCTACAATCATGTTACAGGATTTTTGAACGTCTTTTATAATCAAGCAGTGTAAGACAGTTACAAAAAACAGCTACAGGGTGTTTCATAATAAGTAATGAATTAGTATTCGTTTTATGTCCTGTATAGTTCCAAAGAATTTTTACAGATCTTCCATAACCAAGGAATGTAAGAACGATTTAAGGAAATATTACTATAGGGTGTTCCATAATATGTAATCTACTTTTAAAATGTCGATCTTATACGAAATGAATCTTACTCTTTTCTTCGCAATTAAAATAATGCATGCCTCGAAGTCATCTGTAGAAGTCACGTTTAAAGACACAGACATCCTCTTACAGGGTGTTTCATAGTATTCAAACCGTTTTTAAAATGTCGATACCACAGAATAAATTAAAGTCTTACGTTTTTCTCTACAACCAGTAAAGTCATCACGTTTGAAGTCATCTAACAAAACCACGTCCAAAGGCACAGGAATTTTCCTACAGGATGTTTCATAGTACGTAAACCACTTTTGCGACCTTATGGAATGAATTAAGGTGTTCCTCTTTTCTTTACGACTAAAATAACCGGCACTTTGAAGTCCTCCAATAAATCTGAAGACTCCGAGAATCTCCTACAGGGTGTTCCATAATTAAGACTTCGCCGCGAGGCTCGATCTTGAAACGTATTTGCAATGAAACGAGAACGACCAACCATTTGAAGAAAGAAAAAACGAAAATGTACTGCAGTGGCCTGGAAGATAGTTCAACAACAAGGTACATTTTGCACCATCGTGTCAGTGTTACGTGCCGTTGCTGCGAGGCGAGGAACAGTTTGAAGGATCGATTAAACACACGTTAAACAACGCGTGAGATACAAGCGGCTCTTCTGGCCGACGAGCAGAGGAGCTGTTAACCCCGTTCGGAACGCGTCACGCTTAGAGAGCGTTAAAGGCACAGCAGCACGTTTTACGCCGGGCTGTCCCGGGCCGACCCGGCCCGGCCCGTCCCGTCCTGGAACTGGTTTGTCCGGAATGGAAATCTCTCTCTCTCTCTCTCTCTCTCTCTCTCTCTCTCTCTCTCTCTATTCGTGGACTGTGGCCGAACCTTCGATCCACCGTGGCCGAACTCACAATTTCGACCGCCCCGAAATCACTCGTTCCACAATACTAATTAAATGGTAGCTCGGCTAAACCCGTTAACCGGGCAAGCCACTTAAACCCTTCGCTCCACCGTGTCTCCCGATCACTCTTTTTCCTTTCTGCAGCCGTTTGTTCAACGATCTTTGCATTCGACTTGGAGCTAAGCATCGGTGCTTGAAAGATTATCCAGTCAGCAATTGTAGTTCACATCTGCTAGAATGCGTTGGGTCGTTCGGAAAGTTGCTTTTTCAAAAGAAGAAATTGTAAGATCGTTAAGAAGCATTTGATTCACTGTTTTGTCAATCAAACCACAAGATTTCTACGAGCATAAGATTTCAAAGCTACCAGAAAAACTTACTCTAGACATTTTCATCGTAAGAATTACAATTCATCGATGAAATATTTCAGCTATAGATACATTGCAGAAAATGTATAAAACGCAAGAGAGAGAGAGAGAGATTTGTAATTGTATTATTAGTGGATAGCTGAGATTTTTCTCATTAAAACGAGTACAAACACGACGTTGATCGGACTAGTTCTCCAGACTTGACTAAAATCAAAATTATTTCCGAAAAGTCGAAATTATTTTTGATTTATATTAAATCTGTAAAAACAGTTTGATTTATATCGTGTTAGGACTCGTTTTTATCGCAAGAATCTCAGCAATCGACTGGTAGTAAAATCGAAAAATTACGAAATTTGATAAGTATTAATATCGCATAATTATTTGTTACAATGGTAGTAGAAGATAGGGGACGTGTCGTGGAAATTTAAACATTGAAAAATCGTCTTTCATTTTCTTGTGAGAAAGGGAAGCAACTTTCCGATCGAATAATTCGAATGTGACGCTTCGACTGCCAAACCGGCAGACTCAAAAAGTCCATAAAAGCAAAGTAAAAATATAATAGAAAAAAATAGAAATTGGAAAATAAATATTTCTTGATTTTAAGGAATGGTCATATACAGTACGTTGAATTAATTAATTTTTAAATCCAGGCAAATAATTCGAAGCTAATTTTGGTGCTTCTTCCGATTTAATTTGTTTAAACACCGCAGCGAAGAAACGTTATTAAACAAAAGTGACTAACGAAACAACCGACAACCAATTAGCCGATTGTCGATGGTTACAGGATGTCGAACCGCATTGTCCACAATAAAAAAAAGGTAGAACGACAGTATCGCGTTAATAGATAGCACTCGAAATTTCGAAAAGCCCGACTACGCTGGAGCAATATTGACCGAGCAATCGCAGATAGCGGGAAGAAAAATATTGGCGGTAAATATTGACGGTCGGCAGACGCGGGGGATTTCGAATCGGAGCCTCCTCTTTTCGAGTCACGGATGCGTGTGCGGACGCAGCTCACGCGCGCAGATTCTTGTCGCGAAACAGTGGTTTATGGCGCGGCGCGAGGACGCTGCGACGATGCAAACGCGTTCCGAATGAAATGCAACACGCGTCCCTTTTTCTGTCGGCGTCGCGCGCGTGCAGTTTCACGCGATGCACATCGACGTGGCGCGCATCTTTCTCGCGCGAATCGCACGGCAGCGGACATTGGTCCGGGAACCCGTCTGTCGCGGACAAAAGTCAATTTTTCGAGTTTAATATATTGGAAAAATGTTTTTTTTTTTAAATGTTGTTTAAATGCTTTTAATTGGCTGCTTCAATTTTTCAATCAATCTTTTATAAATTAGTAGACGTTTTTCCATTATTTGATTAGTTCCTAAATATTATTTACTTCGCGTATAAATAATGCTGCAATATTTATTGCAATCTAAGATTTCGAGAAGGCTTCTCAAAAAATGTCGAGATCTGACAGACATGAAATCTGTTTCGTATGAAAGTTTACTGAATTCTGAAAAGTTGCACGCAAATTTCAAGTGCTGCCACCTGCAACCTTGATAGTTATGCGAATTTTAAAAACAGAGTAATCTATATAGTTTTACTTTCAACGATTTTTCGAACGGAATTCGATCGGTGTTCATGTTTCTACAAATTTCGAAAAAAGAATTTCTTTTTCTATAAAACGTAGGTCACCTTAATGATACATACCATTCACCATAATATTCTAGCTTGTGTCGAGACGAATTCATCGACCTACTATATCATAACTACAAATCTTGAAATGACACTGAAATCGTTTTGGCCACACAAAGTGGGCTGTGAGACCACTGTGCAGCGGCTGTCGTTCGAGCGTTTATCCGTGATTCATGAAACACCTACATACTTCCGGAATCCCGCCAGATCTCTGATTAAATGCAACGCATTGCGATCGTTTCAGTGTTGAAAACGGATCTCTTTGTCTCGGTCGATGGCATTGTTTTTTAATCGCGGGTTGCTTCGCTATGTTGACGAAGCTGCTTCGAATAGACCACCGATGATTATGCTAATAATCAAGGAGAGGACTTAGCGGCGATCCGTTCGGAAGGAATGTGATTTCTTTGTTAATAATCGTTAATAATGACGATAGCCTTTGCTCAAAGTGAATCATTCGCTTTTGTGGTGATGACAAGAATACGGATTTGCATCAGTCGACGAACAAAAGGAAATGCCACTTAATTATCGAAAAATGAAACAAGATTCACTAAAAAGTTCAACGACATTTTTTAAATTATTCCTATTTTGTTAAGATTGTCAGTGAAGGAAAGAAGGTTGCACTGAATTTAAACATATCAACCATAAAATGCATAAAACACAAGATGTATAATTGCATCATCAATGGATCCCTTTATAATTGCATCATCAATGGATAGCGGAGATTTTTCCCATTAGAATGAGCCCAAACACGACGCCAATCGAACTAGTTTTCCAGACATAATCAAAATCAAAAATATTTTCTAAAAGTCGAAATTATTTTCTACTCGCATTAAATCTGTAAAACTAATCCGACTTATGTCGTGTTTGGACTCATTTTCATCGTAAGAATCTCAGCAATCCAGTGGAGCTAAATTCACCACTGAAACATTTCAACTATGAAAACATTGCAGAAAATATATAAGACAAGATAAGATAAAGGTTTCACTGAAGGAAAAGGACTTACAATTTCAACAATCAGGTTGAAATTTTGCGAAGTCCTCTGCAATCTGTCTATCGAATCGCATCGATCTTTTCATTGTTCATGCACAGTATCAATTCGTGGGACACGTGTAGCTCTCCGAAAGGTAGTTCGACCGACGGATTCGAGCGACATTCGCGGAACCGAGCATTATTCCGTGGATCACGCAACGTCTTTGTGATTCCTGGTCGAGAACCCGACGGGTCGGGATTTTTTCCGCCGCGAGATCACGTCGGCATTTTCACCTTTCACTCGTCGACGAGAGGCGAGTGCCCTTCACTCGACGATATCATTGCTCCGCGCGTTACGCGAGATCGATTCACGGTCTCCTTCGAGTTGCCTGCGCGACAAGGGTATATTTTTCAACGCAGCCATAACTCTCTCGGAACCTACTCTTGCTATGAACTCATCCACGACGATCCTGCATATAAAGCCCACGTATTTTCGAAACCGGTCGAGAGCGCTCAGCCGCGACGAAATTTTCTCGTTTCCTCCGTGAACTTCGCGGTGCAGCAATGCACTCTTAAATTTGAAAGTGGGCCCGTAAAATTCTTGTGTAACAAGTTACGAGTTCGCCTTCGAATCGAAGAATTGATCGCAGAGCAGAGCTCGAGAAAGTAAATGAACAAACATAGCGAGCGGATGAACATTAACGTTGAACAGAGACGTATCTTTATAATTTCATCATTAATGGATAGCCGAGATTTTTCTCATTAAAACGAGTCTAAACACGACGTCAATCGGACTAGTTCTCTAGACTTGATCAAAATCAAGATTATTTTCGAAAAGTCAAAATTATTTTCGATTTACATGAAATCTGTAAAGCTAATGCTACTTATACCGTGTTTGGACTCATTTTCATCGTAAGAATCTCAGCAGTCGGCTGGTACTAGAATCGAAAAAGAAAGACGAAAATTATGAAATTTGAGAGTGTTATTATCGCGTAATTATTTTGTATGCTTACGACATCTCCTTATCATGCCTATCTTTTTGATACAGCCAATGGTAGTACGAGAAATGGTAGTTAGAGGACGTGAGACGGCCGAGACTTGACGTTCAAAAGGATACCGCGAACAATAAACGTGCGATTAAGAAAATCTCATTTCCGTTCATTATAATCGTATCTTTATAATTGCATCATTAATGGATAACCGAGATTTTTCTCATTAAAACGAGTCTAAACACGACGTCAATCGGACTAGTTCTCTAGACTTGATCAAAATCAAAATTATTTTCGAAAAGTCAAAATGATTTTCGATTTACATTAAATCCGTAAAGCTAATGCTACTTATACCGTGTTTGGACTCATTTTCATCGTAAGAATCTCAGCAGTCGGCTGGTACTAGAATCGAAAAAGAAAGACGAAAATGATGAAATTTGCGAGTGTTATTATCGCATAATTATCTTGTATGCTTACGACGTCTCTTTACCATGCCTATCTTTTTGATACAGCCAATGCTAGTACGAGAAATAGTAGTTAGAGGACGTGTTGTGGAAATTTCAAGGTAACAGATTTTTCAAATTTAAGCGAGCCTCACCGTACCGACATTGCCGCTCTGCCTACGCGGTCATAGTGCGTTGACCCGGCGGTCAGGAGACGAATCGTTATCGGTGGTACAGGAATAATGAAACGAGTTAACGGTGTTCGAAGCGAGTGTACACGCGTAGGCAACGCGCGTGGACGTTTCTCCGAGAGCCGGAGTCGAGTATGGAACGAGGATTTACAGTTAGGCGTGTTACGTTCGCGGTGACCACAACTGTGAGGACACCTTGGTCTTAGATCGTCCAGGAAGACGTCGTCGATCGATCGCGTTTCATCGCGGCCGCGGCCGGATCAACCGCTCCCTCGGGACCCGGAAAAGTCGAGTTGCTTTTCTGGACGACGGTATTCCACGAGAATACTCTCGGCCTCATCGGCTGTCGGCGTGCGAACTATCGGCTCCCAGAGGCGACAGATGCTGGTTTCTCCCAGTGTCGAGGCAAAACGGGCTCCTCTGGCCCTCGGCGCGCGCGAGACCAACTTCGCGGGAACACGGAAAAACTCTTTCAGCCGTGAAATTATTCGGTAAACACACCGTCCCGGGGACAAACTTCTCTCGGTGTATTGCTTTCGATCGTACTCGCTCGCTTGCCTCCCCGTTTCCCGGTGATACTTCTGTCGTCTCTGTACCTCACATCGCCTCGCTTTCTCTTTTTATCCTTCTCTTTTTCTACCTCTTTATCTCCCTCTCTCCCTTCCCTCCGTCTGTCACTCGGCTTCTTAAATTTCCTGCCTCGAATGGGACGAGGGACTAGAACGATGCAGCAATTCCCCGAGGAGAGAGGCTTTCCTCTGGAAGCCAAAAGCTGAGAAGTCACCGCGGTATATAGGATAAGGGTCTCAATTACCGTAATTTGTCCGTAATACAGTCTCTTTCACTTATTTTGAACGATGGTCACAATAATATGACAAAGAACCATAAACAACGAAATTTTAAATGCAACATTTGCTACTCTATTTCAATGTTTTCATTGCTAAACCCATGATTGATTTAGGTTCGATGAAATATCTTTTGCTCGAAAAGAGAGACAGAGCTATGCATATGTGTATGTATTTTTGCAAGCGTTGCACTTTTCCCTGTGACGGAAAGCTACGTCTCTTCTTTGCTAAAGGACAAGTAGTTTTCTTTATGAAAGAGCCATTTATATTCTCCACAATAAAGCAACTGTTTTCTCTTCACGATACAGTCGCTATCTTCCTCTACGGAAGAGCGATTATTTTTCTCCGCGAAATATTGACAACTTTTGTGTGCAAAACAGCGCCGACATTTCCCCGCGAATAAGCAAGAGTTTCTCTAGAATTTTATATTACTTAATTTCAGTTTACATTGTTTAATAAACGTTTGTTTCAAGTGAAAATATTAAGTACTATTTCTCTTCACGAATAAGAGTGAAGAGAGTCACTTTTACTTTATTTTCTTCCATAGACGAGTGGATAGAAAACTGACACAAATGAATGTATCCTAGTCAAACTTTTTCGTAAACTTTGTTGGAATTTCGCTTGTCGGAATACGTACAGAAATCATTTGATTTTAACAATTCTAATATAGAGTAGTGGAAGATAAGATAAATATGTCTTATTTATCGAATAAGACATTTCCATTTTTTCGTATTAAAAAATAAACAAAATGAAAGAATAAAAAGATTTCACTAAAAATAATTAAAGAATCAAAGACGCAGTATTGGTTACTTGTTATACAGGGTGTTCCCGAAATAGGTGACCAAATTTCGGTATCACATTCTGCACTTCCTAAAGATAAAAAGAGGTCATATAAACATAGATCCGGAAACTCTTCGCTTCCGAGATAAGTACAGTAAAGACTCTTTTATCCGAACATTTATTTTTCTAATATTCTGGTATCCAAACGTTCTGTTATCTAATCATTGTATTATTTAGATATATTATCGCCTAGTAAAATGAAATTTTTTAGTGAATAGAATGTTTTGGTACCAAGACATTACAAAAATAAATCTTCAAGTAAAAGAGTCTTTACCGTACTTTTTGTTGTCCAGATTAGATTTTCTGCATTTTCTGCAATATTTCTGTTGTTGAAATGTTTCAATGGTGAGTTTAATTCCATTGGATTGCGGAGATTCTTACGATGAAAATGAGTCCAAACACGATATAAGTCGGATTAGTTTTACAGATTTAATGTAAGCAGAAAATAATTTCGACTTTTAGAAAATATTTTTGATTTTGATTATGTCTAGAAAACTAGCCCGATTGCCGTCGTGTTTGGGCTCATTCTAATGGGAAAAATCTCAGCTATCCATTACCGACCCTGGTGTATTTTGAATTTTGTCACATACCGACATTTTTTAGCGTTGCGACATTGTCGATAATATTTGTCGATACTATTGATTATCTTGCTATAAGTTGCTATCATCTCCGAAACAAAGAGTTTCCTACATTTACCTACATTTACATGAACTTTCCTCATCCTATCTCGGGGACACCCTATAACAACATTTCAGTCTTATTCATCCTCGTAGACCACACTGCCGAAATATGTACAGAAAATTGCGGGACAGCCAGTATAAATTATCAATGATTTTTCTCGCGGCTTCTTCCGTGACCAAAAAAAAAGATCCTCCCACTCGAAATTGATTTATACCCGTCCATCTTGCCGGAGGTAAAGAACCGTTCTCGCCGGAGCGTTAGTGCGCCGCAGGAAATCGAAAGTCAGGATACGCCAGGAAGCGGGCGAGAATATCCATTATCATCGCGTGTCGGGTATCATGGCAGGCATAAGGTCAGCTAATTTCGCTGCGGAGATAGCCGCGGAGCCCCGTGGAATCTAATTAATCAAGGTCAACGGTCGTGCAGCCTGTGCGAGCCTCATGAAAATGCATGAGCCGCTGCCGCTAGCCGGCTCGCCGCCCCTCCGGTGTGTGCCTCGATCAACGTTTAATAAAGTTTTCTTGCGGGAGAACGCGCGGGAATAATTCACGGAACACGCAGAACGCTCGAGCCTCGAGCTCGCGCGGAAATACGTTCCGCTCCGCGACCGACTGGCATTTTAGGATCCGTTTCGTAATATCTATTGGCCCGCTGACCGAGCCGATCGCACCTCCTCGCCCAAGGTATTCCCTCGATCCCGACTTTCGTTCGCGAAGGGAACACGCCGGGCTCGCCGCATCGCCGGAATCGATTCGAGGCTCGAGCGCGCATAAATTACGCCCACGCTCGGCCGCCTTTAACCCCGCGACTACCCTCGCCGCGGGTCACTCGACACCGTTGGTCGCCGTGAAACCGATTCGAGTCGAGTTTCAGCCTCCTACGTGCAACTATTTCACAGGCTTTTTAACTTCGCCCGAGCATCCGACGCGATCCCAGGCCGATTCTTCATTCGCGGGCCGTACTTCCGAAAACCGATCGCACGAGGTTTCATCGAAATTCTTCGAAATTGATACAAAATTATCTGCCGTTTACGTTGTATCTGTAAAACAGAGGATCTGTAATTGTATCATCAATCGATAGCTGAGATTTTTCCCATTAAAATGAGCCCAAACACGACGGCAATCGGACCAGTTCTCTTTGATTTGATGAAAGAAAAATCAAAATTATTTTAGGAAAGTCGAAATTATTTTTTATTCACACGATGTCGGATTTATATCTTATTTGGACTCATTTTCTTCATATTCTTACGAAGAGTAAGATTAAGAATAAGATTCTTCTCAGCAATCCAGTGGAACTAAATTCGTCATTGAGACATTTTAACAATAGGAACATTGCAGAAATTGTGTGGAACATAAGTTTTGTAATTGCATCAGTAATTGATGTAGCTGAGATTTTTCCCATTAAAACGAGTCCAAACACGACGTTAATCGGACTAATTTCCCAGACGTGACCGAGTCGAGTTTCATCTGTTTCGCAGACTGTACTTCCGAAAATCAGTCGCACCCGATTTCGTCGAGATTTTGCGAATTCCTTTATTTTACGTGAAAACAATGTTTGTCAGAAAGATTTTCTACAACTCGTAAGTTGAAATAAAACATATCTCTGCTAAAGCACACGCGGCAGCATTTATTGGTTCACATCCAATATCCGTTGTTTATTTTTAATCCTTCGTAAATTCATCGGTTCCCTCTTTTAATCTCCATAAACTATTTTTTTATTAAAAAACATACCCAAAAATTCGCGATTTTATTTATGTAACAGCTGAGATTACGACCGAAGCATAATTTTAAAAACTGCGGAAATCCTCTCTGAGTCTCTTGAACTTCATAAAGCGTCACGTGACTCTTTCACTGTCGCAGAGCTCCGCTCGAGAAGCTCTGCTCAGCGCCGTCTAGATTAGTGGCGCCGGTAACTGTGGGCTGACCAATTGTTGTGCCTTTTGCTCTGTTTTCAAGCGCAATCAATTTTATAATTATCGAATAAGACATATTATCTTTTTTCACTCACAGATAAACAAAAGGAAAATCAAATTTTTTACACGATACTAAACAATACAAAAGAATACAAAATTGTTGTATTTGAAAGTGAATAAAATAAAAGAATAAAAAAACGTTGTTCAAAAATAAACACAATAAAAGAATAGAACAAACTTTTTTAGTCGAAAATAAACAAAATAAAAGAATTACAAATTTTTTTACTCAGGAAAAACAAGATAAGAAGAAAAAAATTTTTATTCAAAGATAAACGAAACAGAAGAATAAAGAATTTGTTTTATTGAAAAATACTCAAAACAAGAGAATACAAATCTTATTATTGAAATATAAGCAAAATAAAAGAATATACAAAGTGTAGTGTGTAACAAGTCTTATTCGATGAATATAAAGTTACTCATATCCGAATCGGTCGCCCCACAGTAACCGGCTCCGTTACCCTATATATTATTTACTGAAATCTGAAACGGGATCGCAAGGATTTCAGCGCGAAGCTAGAGCATCGCGGATCCTTTGTGCAACGGTATCCGAGGAACGGATAATCTTCGCGCGTGAGAAGCGTGTTCCGCGAGGGAGAAATCGCGGTTTGCAATGCGGCAGAAGGTGAAAAAAGCGTTCGTTAGGTTATCGAATGCCAGGAGGCCAGTCTGCGTGCGTCTGGAAAGCGAGACGAGGGAACTCGGCTGGCGGCTAGTGGCTAGTAATCCGTAAATGCCGAGGTCGCGCGATCGTTCGACCACGTCGAGACGGCAGGAAAGCGAAAATTCCTCGGGTTTATCCCGGTTCCCAGGGCTGGCTACTAGGGAATCCCTTTATAGACCGCCCTCTTCGGCGCTGGACGAGTCTCCGACGATTCATCGAGGACGTCGAACTATTGGATTGGCAACTAAGTAATTGCCGATTTGTTCAATGAAATAAAAAATTTTTTTTACTTGGAACGAAATTTAATCTGCAATGTATTTTCCATTTTGTTCGATGACCTTTTGCCATCTCTCTGACAACTTGAAAATTCCACGCTCGTAGAAAGTCTGATCCTTTTCGGCCAAAAACTGAGTTAAGTGAGATTTTACAGCGTCATCATCGTTAAAAGTTTTACCACGAAGGGAGTTGTCCAGGGATCGAAATAAGTGGTAATCCGATGGCGCGAGATCAGGGCTATATGGTGGGTGTAACATCGATTCCCAACCAATATCCATCAATTTTTGCCGAGTGGTCAAAGACGTGTGCGGCCTAGCATTGTCCTGCTGGAAAATGACACCTTTACGATTGACCAATTCTGGTCGCTTTTCCTTGACCGCTGCATTCAATTTGTCCAGTTGCTAACATTCATGGATAATAAAAAATAACATAATAATAATAATTTTATAATATAACATTTACGGATATCATAAAAATGGGAGTGAGAGACATCTATAACTGAAATCGGCAATTATTTAGTTGCCAATCCAATATATTTGCAAAACCAATAGTTGTTGTCATAATTTGTAAAATAGTATTGCAGATATTTGTATTATATTATTGTGTTTTTATTTTGGTCGCTTTTCCTTGACCGCTGCATTCAATTTGTCCAGTTGCTAACATTCACGGATAATAAAAAATAACATAATAATAATAATAATAATTTTATAATATAACATTTACGGATATCATAAAAATGGGAGTGACAGAAATCTATAACTGAAATCGGCAATTACTTAGTTGCCAACCCAATAAAACCGTGACTATCGGTACAGTGCAGAATGGGCCAGAAACCCGATTCTAGTGGTCATAATTAATTTCGCGTTGTTTCAAGACTGAACGGCAATTTAGTAACAAAAAGTTTAAACGGCGCGAAATTTAAAAGTACAATTCAAAAATGGCCACCCTTTAGTATAGCAGATCGTTGAATTCGTCTTGATCTCAGGTACAATATTATGAAGTCAAAAATATCGAATTTGTTGTAAAACAAATTTTTTTTTTGAAATTTAGTTTATATTCAAATTCGGAGAACCCTGAATGCTGATTAACTTTTATTCGAAACAATTTGTTGTTGGATAATAATCACGAATAACACCAAATGTAAGAAATAAATAGCCACTCTCAGTATACAGGGTGTCTATTTAATTCTGCACATTGAAATATCTTCGTTATTTTTACTGATACAAAAAAAATGTGTTAGGACGACTTTGTTTAGTTCAAAGCTAAGAGTATTACGATGCATGTTTTTCCTCTCGCAAGGTCATTTTTTTCAAGTACTGAGAGTCATCACTACGTTTTGCACATTAACCCCTATTTTTGGAAGCTCAGTCACAGTATCAAAGGTCGTTTTGAATTCATCCTGATATGCGCCACAGTGCTGCGTTACAAAAAATAGCGGTTAATGTGCAGAAACTAGTGATGACCTTCGATACTTGAGAAAAAAAGGACATGAATCATAATATTCTTAGCTTTGAACTAAGTAAAATTGTCCTGACACATTTTTTGTATCAACAAAAATAACGAAAGGACATTTCAATGTACAGAATAAAATAAAGATCATTTTGTCCGGCTAGAAACGCATTCTAGACCGCCGTGTTTCAATACATGTTTTCTGTCATTTATGCTATGCCGTAATTCGAAAGAGTCTAAGGGGGGATCATGTTTATAATATGGAATTTATACAATTTACAATACGTAAAGTACGCATCCTGATGGAACTATTATTTTCGATCAGTCTCTCGGTTTCACTTCGATAATTTAATAACAAGAAAGATGATAACAATATTTCAACGATATTACCGATACATCGTTGGGTATCATTAAGATACCGATGCAATATCGAAAATCGATAGTCACACCTGTGCGTCGAGAACTTCGGTTCGAAGCGAAACTGTGGGCCGAAGCTCGCATTCGGGTCAAGAACGAAGGTACCTTGCGTCTTTTTCTCTCGTCGACGTTGGTTTCCGAGCCGATCGGGCGAGGCCAGCCGATCCGCCGATTTCGTTCGATTACGCTTTCTAATGAACATCGAAGCTACCATTTAATTGATTCGACGCGGAAACTTCGGTCTCGTCGTATGACTGTGCGAATACAGCAGAAGAACCTCGACCATCTGAACCGAAGAACTGAGATTGCGAAAGCAACAGTGTTTGGTTAATAGAACAATGAATTAATCGCAGCGCTAAAAATTCCTCTGAATTTTTTATTATCTAAAAATATATCGATATAAGTCGATTTGTATACAACAATATTTATTTTATAAATCAGTAAAATTTTAATGCACTAATTTCATCACATAATTGTCCAATTGTCCAAACATTAATGCTTCCCTGATTAGTTCGGATAATCGAGATTCTGTTGTACTGGACATCCGAAGAATCGAGGTTCTACTTTGGTGATTCGGATAATAGAGATCTTACTGTATCATTTTCGACTTATTAAAGTCCTTAATTTAAGAAATAAATGTGGAATAAAAATGAAACTATTAAATAATAAAATTAATATTTAATTGAAGTGCTAGATTACATCTGTACTGATTTATATAATAAGTTTATATAAATTTATATAATATAAAAATTATATAATTATATAATTTATTATATATATATATATATAATTATGTAATTACATATATAATATAAAATTTATATAATAAGTATTGTTGCATATAAATCGACTTAGATTGGTCCAGTCAAAGTACACACGTTCGGATAATGAATAATTCAAATATTGGAAGTTCGGATAATAGAAGTTATAACAGTATCTTTACAGTGTACAGCAGTATCTTTAAATTCTTTTAAAAGCTTCTGCAGTCTAGTAAATTGATCTGTTCGTTCCTACTGCAAATGCATGAAAGGTCATCGACGCAATTAAAAACAGATCCATTATACAGATGCAGATTTACAATTGCAGGACAGCTGGAGAAAAGATGATAGAACGGTCCGGCAAGATCAGCACGGTTCTGCGAAATGATTTTTGCATCATCGCGTAACGTCACCCGACGAGAATACTTATGAGAAAACGTTTTTTTCTTAAAATTGTTGAAATTATAAGAACTCAGAAAACGATTCAACGAACTTCTTCGGTATACTAAATCAATAAACGCATAAAATGCACAGAAGACTGGCTGTAAGTATAGGTTATGTTTTGGTTACGTCTAATAATAAGATAATAATAACAATTAATATATATAATAATATTATATATATAATATATAATATATAATATATATATAATATAATATATACAATAACATTTTCTCATTGAAAAGTTCGTTTACGAGAAAAGTAAAATAGAATTTATAAAGAGACTGACACAGAAAGACATTTCTTACAACAGAAAAAATCCTTCGATACTCATTTTTCAAATTTCCATTACAGACTTACTTAGTTGAAAAAATTGAAGAAACAACGTTTTTTAATTTTTTGTATCATCCCAACCAATCGCAATTTTTGAGAACAATTTTTTAGCTATTGTTGTTAATTTAGGTAAACTAATATCTAAAATCTAAAGAAAAAATACAAATGAGTTTCAAAGCAATTTTAAAAAAGTTATTCCTTTCGAATTTGCATGTTCGTTCGTCTAAGTATTGGTCTCTATTTTATCCATATTTGCGACAATTAATCTTTGAATTTCGTAATGTTCCTTTTATTTTATTTCACCTTAGACAGAAGAAATTATTTTCTGATTATTTTTCTGTTCTAGAAAAGCTTTTACGTTCAACTTTTATTTGATCTAGCCAAACGAAAACTTTCGTATGATAACTATTTCAAAAACTGCCACATCTAATAAATTCCAATATAGAAAACTTGTATTGCTTTCTGTGAATTCGCGTAGGAATCGGTCGACACGCAGGCAAATCTGTCAGTGACCGCCGATGATCACGGCCGGCTCCCGTCGACGCCGGTAATCGTCGGGTATCGGGTTCCCGATTTTAAGTTGCAGACCGGAATCCGGCGCGACCGCGAGACGGTGGTTTTTGAACGGGCCGAGGCGAGGCCCGACCGCAGCCCGTACCGATCTTCTCCGCGCGAATTACTCGCGTCGGGTTACGTATGCTGAGAACAGGTTTTGGATCGCGTGAAACGCGACTACTTCGTTTGGTTCCTATATTCGGTCCACTGATCCTCTATACGCCTTCCTTCGAAATCTCTATTGAAACTGCTTCCTCGCTAGCCATCGTAAAACATCCAAATTCATACCTCGGTACAATTTTATGGCACACTATCAACAAATAAATAAACATGCGACAAGGAAAATTTCATTTGCAATAATTATCACGTTACCTTTGTCATTGCAGCATCAATGGTTAGCTGAGATTCTCCTGATCAAAATGAGTCCAAACACGATAGGTTTTGTACAACGTTTACTATACCGGGTGGATCGCATAATTTACACAGCTGAAATAACTTTTAACCTATGCGTTTTATGAAAAATTGTGAAGCACGTGGTTTCAAAGGTGAGTAGAAGTTCTTGTATGTAGAGAGCCTTCTAAGTTTCCAAAACCAAGTAATTCTAAGTTGTTCGATATGTGCGAGTTACGTGACACACTCGGTATACTAATAAACTCATCGGTGAACGTAATCCGATTTCCGTCGTGTTTGGACTCGTTTGAATCAGAAAAATCTCAGCTATCCACTGACGTTATAATTCTAAAGCTAAGACGACACTTTCCCTAATTTCCTTCTATTTTCAAGTCTCTTGTGAATTGTAAGTAGTTGAAAGTTCGAACTTGAAACAACCATAGGACAATAGGAGACAGTGTAGGACACTTTTATAATTGCAATAACACTCCTCTGGTGCTTTCATCTCGTTCGCTAAACGATTCCTTGCTTCTCCAGGGTTTGTACTCTCGTCCCAAAATTCAGTCAACTAAATCAGGCATGCACATTCGAGAAACGCGGCTCGTTTCGAGAACTACATTAACGAACCAGTATCCGAGCACTTCGTCGCTCGTAAATGTTCCGCGAACAACAGGCGTGTGACTGCGTTTCCCGTTGAACTTTCGCAGCAGGAAACTTTGGACCGTATCATCTCGTGACACGTCGTCGCCCTGTTACTTTACCATGGAAACAACGGGTCTCCGCGATTCCCGTGGAATTTATAAGCGGACCGCGACGAGGGCTGCGCGCACAGGAATCGATAATTACAGCCGGCCGGTGATTTACGCGGCCCCGTGGCCGAGCTAATGAAGGATAATGTCGACGGCAAACTAAAGAGTTAAGTACCCTCGAGATTTACGCGCCCTCTCCGCGCCGCGGTTGCCAACACTTTTTCCCCAGGTGCTGCGCCGCATTTTCAATTTTCAACTTCCAATCGAGGCCGATTCTCGATCCGCAGAGAATTCGCAGCGAAATATCCCCATTCATTTCCGTCGAAATTTCCAATTTGAATGGTGAAAAACTGCGTTAATTGACCCTTCAGAAAACGGTTGCACGAGGGACCCCTGGACAATAGTTTATTCAATTTTCACGTACAATTTGAATCGACACGCGTTTTTTGCTTTACTCCGTTTTGCCGCTTCGCCCGGACCTAACCCACACTTGCCGGCAAAAATCAAGAAACTTTATATATCGTGAATGTTCGAGTAAAATTTGATATTTTAACAAATATATCTGATTGAATTATAAGTACATAATATTTAGTGAGGAATATAACACGTTGTTCGTGTTGCAATATTGTTTTATTTAATGCACGCGACAAATAAAAAGAACGATAAAAAAATAAAAGAGACATAAAAGATGAATAAAATGAAAATTGAAATGAATTGAAATGAATTGAAATGAAAATTAGAAAAAATAAAACTAATATTTCAAATCTTTATTCTATATTATATTATATATTATTATTCTATATATAGTTATATTATTATTCTATATTATTATTATGTGTATTTATCATTATTGTGCATTATTATTATTCTACATTATTAAAATCGAGAATGTGAAACACAGAAAATGTCAATTTTCAATAAAAATCAGCAGTTTACTCGTAACGTTCGCAAGTTTATGGTTTCCGATTCTAGGTTACGTCTAGGTTAGGTTTCCATTACTTGTTTAAGGCATCCCAGTCGTTGTAGACTGCTTATCCCCGCAACTGTTTCGTAAACAATCGCCGAAAGAATTCTCCATTCAGCTCTTGTTTTTTGCAATCGACGTAAACAAAATTATTTTGTATATCGTAGAAAATTATTTTGTATAAAAATCAACACAGACAGAGAGTCCTTAACCTAGATTGCCCGAATCTCCGACGTCCAAGTCAACGTTTCACTGTGAAACAGCTTAACCTAAAGCGGTCCATACAACAGCAAGAACTTAGCCTAACGCTTTAACGAAGCAATCAGTCTTGTTATCCGAACAACGAATGTTTCCCCGATTGATTCCGTAATACAAAGCAGTCGCTCGAGGGCTGCACAGTGCTGCCACGGAAGTGTCCCTAAAGCAAATTTAGCTTTTAATCGAGGTTAAATTAGAGCGAGCCTCTTTAAGGTTCAATTAGAGCGAAGTGCGAGGTCGTACTTCGAATGCGAACGAGCGGATTCGATGGGTCAAAGGAACCGGAAATGGGGCTAGCGGCGCGCGGCGTCTCCGACATTCTCGTCTCTTTCGTTATTTTTAACCTTTTAGGTACGGCTGAATTCTGCGCGAGGCTATTTCTCTGTACGGCAGAGTCTGATACTGTATATTCTATCTGTATATACAGGGTGTCCCAAAAATGTCTCGCATCCGAAAGTGGCGGGTTCCTCGGGCCATTCGAAGCAACTTTTTCCTTTACAAAAATTTTCTCCGAGGCACCGTTAACGAGTTATTAACGAAAAACCGTGACCAATGAGAGGCGAGCTCGGCTGACGCGAGACGATCGAGCCAACGAGCGGAACTGGGCTTCGCGCGCTGGTTGGCTGGGCCGCCTCGCGTCAGCCGTACTCGATTCTTATTGGTCACTGTTTTTCGCTAATAACTCGTGAACGGTGCCTCGGAGAAAATTTTTGTAAAGGAAGAAGTTGCTTCAAATGATCCGAGGAACCCGCCATTTCCGGATTGCGAGACATTTTTGGGACACCCTGTAGACTGTTGTAAATCGATGCGAAGACAGAAGAAGTGTGAAACAATGCATACGAAGACGATTATTTGGTTCAAACGATGAGCGAGTGAGCTACTAGAGCAAGCCACTATAGTTGGCCACTATAGTCGAGCCTAAAAGGTTAAAAGGTTATCTCCATTCCACGATTTTCCAGCGAAACTTCAACTCGGCCAACTAACGTGGCCGGGATAAAACGGTGGAGCGTCTTCGAAACTGACGTCAAATTAAGAGTAGTAGTAACGGCCGTTTCAAATAAATTCTTCGTCGGAGTTTAATGAATCCTCCCAATAACCCGCCCGAGCAATCGTCTGGCGAGTTCCATGGTAGAGAGCGGCGCGGTCTTTCCCGGTGTCGTCGGTGTGTGTCCTCTTTCTCTCCCCTTTTTCACCCTCTCTCTTTCTCTCTTTTCTTCGCCGCTCTCTGGTCTCTCGTTTCACGAGAAACGGCCTGGTAACTGGTTTCGCCTGTGTACGCTCCTCGTTTCGAAGAAGCGCCGAGAGGAGTCGTGGAACCGTTGTCATGGAAAATCAGAAACAGCCGAGGTGAATGCAACGGCGTCCCCTTAAGTAATTGTGCCCCCTATGAAATGCTGCTATAAAAATCGCTATTACTCCATGCGACAGTGGATTAAAATACGTTCGACGTTGAACCTGAATGTTCTTAAAGAGAGAGATTTAGATTTCTTCCGTCGAATGGTTTCCCACTGGAATTTCGCTTAATGACTCTCGGCGTGTTAGGTTAAAAGTTGACAGTGCTTCTTCTTGGCTTCTGTAGGGAAACGGCTGGTGCTGCGATCATGTTTCTTGGACGATCAAAACAAGTTGGTGAAATTTAGAGCTCTAAAAATGTGAAAAGAACTCAAGGATGTCGACGTACTATTCTCGAGTTATTGAGGTTATGTGATAAAGAAAGCAGCTTCTATGCAGCTACGGTTCCTTGCAAGCGGACATGACAATATAATAAATTTTTTCATTAATATAATTGAATATTTCATGACAATATAATAGAATATCGGCGTGCTATCTTCGGGTCGTTGAGGTTATGTAATGAAGAAATCAGTTTCTATGTAACCTTGTTGCTTGGAAGTTCACAATTATTTATTTCACCTCGTCATAAATAATAATTTAAAATCAGTCCAACTGCTAACTATTTCGCGTCGTTACAAATGATCAGTTAAAGTCAGTGGAATTGCTAATAATGATTTTAGGACAATAGATGTTACGAAGAGTAGGTTATGTCAGACACGGGACAAAATTCTGTAAGTGATTAGACGTTGCCGGAAGTCAATCTAAGCTCGAAAGCAAGGCTTATAACAAGAAAATAATAATAAACAAAAACGATAATACTAAATGAGCCCACTTATCGAAGAAGATTAGTTAAATTCGGCATCGGAGAAGACAGATATCGAGAGAACTTTGGATAATCTGCCGCCGGTATTAAATGATAACCGGTACGGGGAGCACAATAGCGGCGTAGCGTAATATGATCCAAAAACGATGATTTTAGGATAATAGATGTTACGAAGAATAGGTTATGTCAGACACGGGACAAAATTCTGTAAATAATTAGACGTTGCCGGAAGTCAATCTAAGCTCGAAAGCAAGGCTTATAACAAGAAAATAACAATAAACAAAAACGATAATAGTAAATGAGCCCACTTATCGAAGAAGATTAGTTAAATTCGACATTGGAGAAGACAGATATCGAGAGAACTTTGGATAATCCGCCGCCGGTATTAAATGATAACCGGTACGGGGAGCACAATAGCGGCGTAGCGTAATACGATCCGAAAACGATGATTTTAGGGTAATAGATGTTACGAAGAATAGGTTATGTCAGACACGGGACAAAATTCTGTAAATAATTAGACGTTGCCGGAAGTCAATCTAAGCTCGAAAGCAAGGCTTATAACAAGAATCAATAATAATAAACAAAAACGATAATAGTAAATGAGCCCACTTATCGAAGAAGATTAGTTAAATTCGGCATCGGAGAAGACAGATATCGAGAGAACTTTGGATAATCTGCCGCCGGTATTAAATGATAACCGGTACGGTGAGCACAATAGCGGCGTAGCGTAATTCGATCCAAAAACGATGATTTTAGGATAATAGATGTTACGAAGAATAGGTTATGTCAGACACGGGACAAAATTCTGTAAATAATTAGACGTTGCCGGAAGTCAATCT
Organism: Megalopta genalis; assembly: GCF_051020955.1. Lineage (NCBI taxonomy): Eukaryota > Metazoa > Arthropoda > Insecta > Hymenoptera > Halictidae > Megalopta > Megalopta genalis. Next base: position 10,060,599 of record NC_135026.1, on the reverse strand, counting down.
AAGCTCGAAAGCAAGGCTTATAACAAGAAAATAACAATAAACAAAAACGATAATAGTAAATGAGCCCACTTATCGAAGAAGATTAGTTAAATGTGGCACCGGAGAAGACAGATATCGAGAAATCTTTGGATAATCCGCCGCCGGTATTAAATGATAACCGGTACGGGGAGCACAATAGCGGCGTAGCGTAATACGATCCGAAAACGATGGAGTAAATAAAGGACGAGAGCGGGGGACAATGGGAAGACGAAATAATTCGCGACTAAAACGGAAGAGGGAGGGCGAGGAGGATTGCGAAACCGGCGGACGCGGTTTAAACTATAGATCGTTTTAAATCATCCGTCGCGTTGACGTGACCGCATCGCAGAAACGAGGGTCTGAAATTACACGCGAGATACCCTGGCGAGCACGCTCGCTCGCTCGCGCACACTATGTCCTCCGGAACGTCGAAAAAACTTGCGAAATCTAACTGTAGTCGGCCGGCAAACGCTACAGCCGGCTACTATCCTCTTGTCACGTGTCACTGGAAACAGCGAACGATCGCGAAAATCTGCGGGCCGCACGCGAACCGCGCGCACGAATACGCTGGAGAAACAACGCGAGCATTCGCTGATATTTTTCCAGGAGAAAACTCTTTGACAAGATCTGCGCTCTGCTCTGCAAAAAATGCTTCTTTTCAATTCACGGGTTGAGATTGGTGGGCCATTTTGACCCGGTATATTTTAATATCGTTATTACTGTTAGTGAACAGTGGGCTAGAAACCAGATTTTTGTGGACAGAAATCAATTTTTTAAGTTTAGTTAGACGTTGTTTTACTTGCAAAGCACAGTTTGGCGAAAGGTAGTTTGATTAATGATTAACGGTTTATAAATCGTTAGTTATTATTATAAATTAGTAATTATTATAAATATTACGGATTTGCAATTATTATAAATTATTGGGAGAATGATGTTATTCTTTGATGGTTTATTTATATAAACTGTTTTTGTAGAATGGAAAATAGAATTAATATTTGCCAGATGGCAAAAACTTCATTAACATAATTTAGTAACTGATCAATATTAAAATTGTCGATAAAATGGAAAACTAACAATTGTTGGTAACATAAAACTGAAAAAAACAATACAAATTTTTAAGCAACCTTTCATTTTTGTGCAAAATAGATTGTGTTAGTTATTTATTTAATTAAATTGATTGTGTTAATTTATTTATTTAATCAGGACTATTAATAATCCTGATTCAGCTGTTTATAATATTTGATACTGATAATTCAAGAAAGTTTAATAAATTTTGTACAATAATTGAAAATAAAATAGAAACTGTGATAGGATAATAGAGAGTTTCACTTGTCATTTTTAGAACAATGTTAAATTTCAGGAATTTCAAAGCTCGGTTATTTTAGTATTAATTATTTACTAATCGTCTTTCTAGTATCAGCAGAATGTTTGCAGATTCTTCTAATTTTTTAGAGAATTTTGACAGAAATTCTTCGTTGAAAGATTCGTATCAAGGATAGAGTAGTAGTGTAGTGGATCGTTTCAAGTATCGTTATATATGAGAATGGATTCTGTTACGTTGGCAAGCCTACGTACTTCGAGGTTGACCCTCCGCATCGGCACGCGCCACCATTGCTCTCAATTAATTAACTAATAAACTTTTAACGATCTCCAGCATGGCCAGTTTGGCTCGCAAGATCTCGTTCGATGTTCCCCGGACTGCTTGCCAGATAATTTCGACCTTCAACAGTATGCTTAAAATGTTTCAAACTGTATGTGATACGCTAGGATCACGAGTGTGACCCTAACACTGTGTTTCTATTTAATTTCGTAGTAAAACTTTAATATTCCATTTTTATCATTTTACACACTAACTAATTGTAAGAATAAAATTTAACAAGAAAACAAAGCAATGTTTATCTAGAATTATAGTTTCTTTTTATTTGTTAACATATTCGTATAAAATTAATAAATTATAGTATTTGCAGTTTACAGTCCACGAAGAAGAAAAAGATGCAAAGGCAAGCTTTGATATTCGATAAAAATATGAACAGATCAACGTTTAACATTTCTTGCATTTTTTACTTGGGATCTGTCGTAACCTCAGCAGTCATATTTTCTGAAAATCAGTTACAGGATGACTAATAAAAGAAATTACAGAACAAAAAAAGATAATAAATAAATAATAAATAATAAAAATAGTAAAAAAACATAAATAAAATAAGTAATAAAAAATAGTAAATAAAAAATAAATAAAAAATAATAAATAAAGAAAATTAAAGAACTCCTGAACTAAGCAAAATAATAAAGTAGTACGTCCACTTTCAAAGAAATATTTTTAGATCGAATGTCGTAAGCACGTTCAAGAAAACTGCTTATGCATGTAATATATGTATAACATTGCAGAAGGGTGAGGATGCGCCGAGGGGGCACTCCAACCTCATCGCATAAAATAGTTCGACCGTCAGCTTAATCTAAATATACTAAAGTAACAAAGTCAACATTAAGAGACCTATAATATGCAGGGACTTTCGAAGCAAACGCAAGCGTACTCAAGAGGATTCCTAATGCATACAACATTATGCAAGGGGGCCAGCTGTGCCTAGGGATTGCTCTAAATTCGAAACTGACTCTATGAAATAAGACCTGTGGCGACTACCGCCGGCGCTCGCCGGCAGGTGGCTGCCTTTCCCGCCATTACTTGGATCCGTTACCGATCCGTGTATTTAGGGTGTCCATACATAAATGTCCAAGCAAATATCTCGTAAATGGTTGACAGTACAAAAAAGCTTAACAGGAGAAATCTACACGGTTTTAAGTCGGCTACAAGGTGCACGTAAATTATTTCTTTCTATGCGCGACCTTTCCGAGTTACGAAGGTCAACTTAGATTCCTTTAAATGGATGCATATAATTTTTTTACGTATTTAGCTAGCAGAGGTTGTTTGCAAAAGAAAACGATATGTTTAGAAACTGCTATTATTCACCGCGTACAAGGAGACTGTTCTAAATATATTAAAGTAATAAATTAATGCCAGGAGCGCCGCAGTATGAAATTAGGGTATTTCGTGTCAAAGGCAAGCTTGTTCAAGAAAATTTCTAATGTATACGATATTATGCACGGGCCAGGTGTATCTAGGGGCTGTTGTGGACAAACTTCATAAAATAAAACCACCATCGAGAAGATCTAAGTACAAAATATAGTAAAAGAGTGAATTATCATTAAGAGACTTACAGGCATAAAACTTAACAAAATGGTAATTACCTGCGCATAGAATGTTATTAGAATTATTATTGTTATTAGAGAATGCATAGAATATTGACACGTTGAGCACCGTATCAGTCACCGATGACTGAGGATGTACAATTTAAAAAATAAATAAGTATAATATAATATAGTAACGAAAATATATTTATATAATATAATATAGTAAAAAGTATAGTTATAATAAGTAATAAATAATAAATTAAGTAATTTGGCGGCCATAAAAGAATATACCTAAATATTACTTGTAACCAACAAAAATTTTAGTGAGTATTATTAAAACACGGTATTCGCAGGTTTCACAGGATCTTATAACGCAGGATAAACGGAAAGGATGACAGAACAGGCTTGGCGCTTAACATGTTAAGGCTGCACCTAGGGAATTGCGTAATCCCACAGAATGCAGTAGAAACTCGATTATCCGAGCTAATGAGAAGAATATATATGTTCGGATAATAGAACAATTATATAGAACGTTGAAATTTTAGAAATCGGTCGATTCATTTTCCAGTTATTTAGTTTTGTTGACGCTACATTTGATTGGTAAGAAGTGTGAGTTTCGGACAATCACAAAATCCCGAGAAACTTATGGTTGACGGGGCGGTATGATGCGATCACCATAAGTGCAACATTTATTGGAATTCAACGTGATCATAAAACAATATGATCAATAAATTTTCCACCTTTAATTTTTAAAGAATAATTTCTTTCACCGTGTTGAATATATACATATAAATAAATACAAATAATAAGAAAAATTAAGAAAACAAAATGATATTAATACATAAATCAATAATAATAACCAATTAATTAATCTGATTAATATTACAATTTCTTCAATTGAATTTAACATGCGGTGTATGTGATGAACAAAATAAAAGTCATATTAATGTTATTTTAGATATATAATTGATCATACCCTTGTTAATTGATATTAAACGTTTATTACTTTCTTGATGATGTAAATCAACTAAATAAAATAATTCAGATGAACATAATCCATGGACAATTATAGTATTATAACAACCAATAATTCCAATTTTATAAAATATTGATATTCCTATGTACTACTGATGAATATGCTACTAAAAGTTTTATATGTAATTGATATATTAATAACAATATAATATATATATATATATATATATATATATATATATTATTAATAACAATATAATATTGTTATTAATAATGATCTTAAAATAATGCAATCAACTAATCCATAAATAATTAATTCTAAAGAATAATTTTAAAAAATATAATAAATTGTAACCAGATGCCGCGATCATATTCTGCTATACACTGCCTAAATGCTTACTACTTTCTGTAAAGCGTTTTAAACGTATCACCTGTTAGTCTTAACTATTTACTCAACTTATGCATGTTCCACCGTGGAACAAAGTAGCATCGTCAGTGCGAGAACGAAAACTTAATAAACCAGTAAATCACCGCGAAGAGAGCCGCGTTATGAGAAAACGAGGCCTCTCCCGTCAAAGGCGTATTCATGAAAATTCTCTTTGATTCGTGTAGTCGCTTGGTCGGTAGCACACGGCAAGGTAAACGACTCTGCTGTACACAGGCGTCTGCGGCACGGTCGGTCGCAGGGCGTCGCGCCGCGTCGGTGAATGGGATTTCTGTCGTGCGTTTCAACGGTCCGACAAAAAGAGCGAGTGTTTTCGGAGCGAGACGAAAATAGCGAGGCTCCCGCGCGCGCAGCAGCCGTTCTTGGCCGCGCGCTTTTGTTTCGCCGTGAGAACAATCGGGCGGGCTCTGAAGAGAGTCGACGACGCGGACCGGCCCGCCGTATCGATCCTCCTCCTCCGTGCATCTGTCGTTTCCGGCCGCGTGTGAACGGCTCCCGCTACCGGTGCTCCGCGGAAGAGCCTCCTCGAACCGGACACAGGGCCGGAAACGCGCGGAACTCGGACGATCTGATCGCGTTTTATCGATCGACCGCATCTCTCGGCCCTCCGCGCCGCTCGACGAGAAATCTACGTGTCCCAATTACTGTCGGTGTCCCTATAACTGTCACTTCATTATTGTTATTATTATTATTATTATTATTATTATTATTATTATTTTTATCATTTTACCTAATAGTGAAATGATATATAAACAGTCGAAATGAAAAAAAGATTTTAATGTTAAACTTTTGATCATCGTTTTAGACAATAATAGGAAAACATTGCATAATTATATTTATAAATTAATGTTAACCCTTTGCAGTCTAGTGGCGACTCTAAGACACCGCGAAAAATTATCGTATAAAGTTTCGAAATAATTTGAATATCGTGAAATTTGTTTATATTTAGAAAACGGTTGCACGAGTCCCTCGTAATAATTTTTACGATTTTTAAAGTACTTGCGATAAAAATCATTCAAATAAAAGTTGAGCAGTTTTCAATTTCACGTTTTAATAATAAGTTGTTATCATTCATTCAAGCTGATTGTCATGTTTTTGTTGGAACTTTGTCCACGTTACAGTCGTCAGTAATTGGTACGACGACATAACGCATTACAGGCACAGTATACCAAGCGTAATTAACCTTAATCTAGGCCACCGGTTTGAAATCTGTTCCATTTGAAATTTGCTCGCTTGATTGAAATCGTAATTATAATTTGAATATTATAATGAGTTTATTATATATATAATAAGTAATATGCCTGAAAACGGATTATTTTGATATAATAAATTATATGATATTAATCATTATTATTATTTTATTAATATATATATATATATATATATATATATATATATATATATATATATAATTAATATATATATATATAATTTTATTAATATATATATATATATATATATATATACATATATATATATATATATATGGATATTGATTATTAATTTTTATTATTAATTATTGGATGCGAACGAAAATGCGACCGTTCACGAAGACAACACATTTCATTCAAAATTCGTTGAATCTTGCATCAGTTGTAAAAGAATCGAATTAAAATATGAGACTTTTGCGTAAAGGACGAGAATAGGTGTTGGAATTGTTTAAACCAAGCAGGGTTGAACTGAGAATTATTGTTTTTAGGCACGCCGCCTTTCCTTCGACGACGTAAAAGAATTTTTAACGTGTCGTTGAACTTTCCGTTAGCGCCTTGTTCTTGAGAATTGAATGTGGGATGACGACTTGGTTGACGAATTTAATTAGCACGTTTGTTCACGGACATACGATGTTTGGACTTTGCGCTTAGCGCGGGTTTCAGGTGGATGGAAGCAAGCCGATTCCGCTTGTGTCTTCCATAGTAACTCTTAAGCTATACTCATTTATTTGTGCGACAAGCTAACTTTAGAAATAACTACCTTACGTAGATCACTAGAAAGATCTAGTAATGATCTAGGGTAGATGTCCCAATCTCTGTGCATGACCCAATTACTGCATAGGTCCCAATTACTGTATAGGTCCCAAATTACTGCATAGGTCCCAAATTACTGCATAGGTCCCAAATTACTGTATAGGTCCCAATTACTGTATAGGTCCCAAATTACTGCATAGGTCCCAATTACTGCATAGGTCCCAAATTACTGCATAGGTCCCAATTACTGCGTACGTCCAAATTACTGTGCATGTTGCATATATGTATTAATAAGTATCGATACGAAATATCGATACAATTCATACGCATTGATATAAAATATCGCATCGCTATCACTCATCGTCGGAACTCAGAAAACGGCGGGGGGGGGGGGGCGCTTGGAGTACGCGGAACGAAATCACATACGTGGAATTGTTTTTCCAACACCATGACAATTGTATCGCTGAGCGATCCCGAAGACCGGAGTGTCCCAAGGCAAACTAAGCACTGCACCTCTCGTGCAAACGCGGCAACGGGTTAGCGCCGCGCCGACAATCGCGATGAAAATTTGTCAAGCGCGTCATTACCGGTAATTACAACGACGATATCGCGAATCGGGCCGATGTAAAAGTCAAGATACAAGAGGTGGCCGACGGTCGTTAGGAGTCACGCGAGCCGCAGACAGTCTATACATCTATACCAACGGGGCACGTTGACTCCACTCTGCACGTGCAAGTTATGCTCTATTGCAAGAATGCAGAACAATGTAGAACAGGGGTGTCAAACTCGCGGCCCGAGATGAACAGTTTTGCGGCCCAGTCAATATATCCGACGCAAAGTAAAAATAAAATAGAAATGTGAATTCGAAATTTTGAAAGTAGTCTCGGCCAATCAAATTTCTCCCGAAATAGGAAAGATAGTATCAGAGAAGAGATGTCAAGTATCAGGACGTAAACAATAATTTAACTTTATATATGTTTATTACAATGTACTAGTCAAAATGAAAATATTTGTTTTTATGAACATTGATTCTTTTTTTTGCGGCCCACCTAAAGTTAAGCATTGTTTATTTGGCCCAAGTTAGCTTTTGAGTTTGACACCCCTGATGTAGAACGTCGATGAGGAGCCCCTTCGGTCGCGATTACGCTACAGATGCGACCATCTCGACTATACATAGATGAAATTATTGATATTATATTTTCACGATATATCGATAATACCGATTTCTCTTAATTTCCAACCAGTGTTGCCATATATATTAGGTCTACCGGAAAGTTCTGTCCGTTTTTGAATTGAAATATAACACAATTTTCATACATTTAATAATATTTATTGTAGAATATACTTTCCATCGTTACTTATGACTTCTTGCCAGCGCGATGGCAACTTGTGAATGCCATTTTTAAAAAATGATTTATTTTTAGAGGCGATGAACTCAACTAGTGCTTGGTTGACATCAGCTTCGGTTTTGAATTTCTTTTCCTGTAAAAAGTTTTGCAAAGAGAGAAACAAGCGATAATCGGAGGGTGCTAGGTCTGGGGAGTATGCTGGATGCGACAGAATTTCCCAGCCTAGCTCTGCGATTTTCTGACGAGTCGCCAAAGCAGCATGTGATCTGGCATTATCATCGGTAGCCATGTTTTCACGATCGCGTCTCGCTTAATAATGACATGAGACATCTTTGTTTCAGTTTATTTAGGAGAGTACATGTGTGTGAATGCAATGATAAAGAGAGATAGTCATATATGTCTCGAATCAACATGTGCATATGGATTGAAACTTGAAGTGACACTATCGGACAGAACTTTCCGGTAGACCTAATATGTACTGGACTTTTCTTGCCGCTTGTTACACCTCTTTGCTACTTCTGCGATCTAATGTTATACTATTGTAATACAGGGACTTGCTACCGTTGGTCAAATAAATATTATTATTGTTATTATTATTGTAATAATAATGATAATAATGTTTATCATTTTAACCGGATGAAACCTTCGCTATACAATACAAACATACAATAGAAATCAAAGTGTAAACAAAGAAAGAACGAAAAGTTATGGATATGATATATAATGATATGTATTATGTAACGAATGTTATGGATATGATATGACATAATAAAGCGAAGCGTTAGGAATCCAGGTATCTGAAGATAAGCGAGAAGCTCGTAATATCATTAAGATATCGTTAAGACGAATCGAAAGGGGCCAGGCTTGTTGAATATATATATGTTGATGCTTCGAATAATAATCAGTCCGATGAGGAACACCGTTCCCTATGCATTTTTTTTCATATACTAATGTAAATTCACGTGACACAATTTTCTAATAATAAAATCGAGCAAAACTGAACAAATTTAAAGTGATTTTATTACAATTGATAGGGATTACGTTCGATCCTAACGTCTTAGCGATATCTTCACGATGTGATCGATATATTGTTATTTATATTTATCGATATATATTATTATTTTATTATTATCAATTATAGTTTCCCGTTTTTCTCTTTTATTGCCATGTAATTCACATTCATTGCTATTATCATTATTGATAATTTGATTTCCATTTCTTTGACACTACAGTTCACGGTTTTCTTTCTTTCTATTGTTTGCAAATCTTCTTAAACTTTTCGTAACAGAGGGAATTTCCCAGTTTACATGTATCAATAAATATTATTATTATATTGGATAATGTTTCGATATTATCGATATATCGAAATATCGATATTGTTTCGATATTATCGATATATCGAAATATCGATATTGTTTCGATATTATCGATATATCGAAATATCGATATTGTTTCGATATTATCGATATATCGAAATATCGATATTGTTTCGATATTATCGATATATCGAAATATCGATATTGTTTCGATATTATCGATATATCGAAATATCGATATTATCGATACTTATCGTAAATATCGTGGATACATTTGAATTCTATCGATATATTATCGATAATATTGATCATAAAAATTAATCATTAAAATGTTATACATCTTATAATTAATTTTTACGTCGTAACATAAAATTCCTCATTCGCCCAGTATAAAAGCACTTTGTCCGTTAAATACATAGATAAACGAATAAATAAATAAATAAAAGGATACATCAGAATATCGATAATGTTTCGATACAATTGACATTTATCGATAACATCGTCGACAGTCACATCACTAGATTTCACGACGCCGGAGTATCGAACAAGCTTTCGAGGAAGCTCTCGAGCTTCCTCATCGAGACGGTCGTTCGTCGAGCTAATTACCCTAATTGCGCCTATCTCCTCGGATAGACGACACGCCGTACTACGATTACGTGTATTGTCGACGTACAGCTGATCGTTTTTGGTTTGTTTGCAGAGGCGGCGTAACCGAGGAACACTATGGCGGTGTTTGGCTTGGTCTCGGCTGTGGCCGGGTTCGTCAAGGTACGGTACCTCGTGGACAAGGCGATAATCGATAACATGGTGTTCAGGGCCCATTACAGAATCACGTCCGCGATTCTGTTCGCCTGTTGCATCATCGTGACCGCCAATAACCTGATAGGTAAGCACACCCGTTACATCGAACTTTCGTAGAACCCGGCGGGAACAACTCCGGCGAACTTCGATCGATGGTTGTTGGGCCACTAGGAGGGCTTTCAGGCGCATCCAGGAACGAACCGCGAAGTTTATTGCCACGGATTTGCGCCAACTGCCGTCGATAAAGCCGCTTTCATTCGGTCGAGGGTGACTCGAACCGCGGGATGGTCTACTTAGGAAGACGTCGTAGTTTCGGGTCTTTCGACTACGGACGTAGGAAAGCGTTTTTCTTGCAACTTATCTACGTCGTTTAGGTCGTAATTTGTTAATGTTCTGGGATTTTTAGGTAGATGGTTATGTCGAGATTGGTCAAGATTTTAGAGAAGAATATATGTGTGTAGACTCGTGATCCTCGCTTGGGATTTTATAGGGTTGGCAACTAAGTAATTGCCGATTTCATTCGTAAAGATCCCACAGATATTGTGAGATAACATTTTTAAAAATCCCATAGGACGTTCACAGGACCTTTCACAGGAACGCCTTGAAAAATCTCATGAACAACTCTTCTAAGTAGAAACCTCGCAAGAAGCACTTTTAGGAGACCCACAAAAGCCTCACAAAATCCAACAAAAGCAACTATTGTACAATAGAAATCTGTGCTTATAGAAAATTCTTGTCTTACTCCTATAATTGTAACACCGCTGAACAGCTGAGGTTCTTCCGACTAAAATAATTCCAAACACGATGAAAATCTGACTCCGTTCATTGAATAGCTCATTCTTGTACAGGGTGAATCACGTAAATCGCACACCTCAAATTACTTGCAATTGGTTATGATCACGAAAACTTGAAAATCTCTTTACGTAGAAGAACCTTTACTCACTTCTGAAACCATGTACTTGAAAAATTTTCATAAAAAGCATAGTATAAAAGTTATTTGCGACCCACCCCTTATAATAAACGTAGTTCAATGTCTATCGTGTTTGGGTTCATTTCAATCAGAAGAATCTCAGCTATCCATTGGTCTTACAATTATAGGAGTGAGACAAAAATTACTGAAAATAAAATGTGTAATAATACCATCATCAGTAAACATAGATTTTCATCGTGTTTCATTTTAATCAAGAGAATTTCAGCTATCCACTGACGCGTATTTAACCTGTATTTAGTAAATAATGAGCTGCATCGATCTCAACAACGCTTTGTTACATTTCTAATTCATTCATTCAAATATTCTAATATTTTATACCAAATAGTATTAAGGATAATATTATTATTAGGAAAATGCAATACTGACATGTCTTTAAATTTATAAGACAAAAGTATTAATCACTATATCTGAAGAAATTTTGAGTTATCAAATACCAGGTTATCCGTTTCATTTTTCAATTATAAATGCTCCGGGTTGCGGTATTAACTTTGGTCGCATTTTAAAGAGTGGAATCTTAACTTTCTGTTAAACAAAAATTGGTTATATATTAGAATAGTCTCTTGAACTTCTAGACAAATTGTTCTTGTTTCGACTTTCGAATCTTCTCACCGTCAACTTAGAATACTTCTTGCCACAGCAGTTTCGCGTATTTATTGTTATGTATTGTTGACCAATCAGCAATACCGAGGAATTCTTCAACAAGCTAAAATCAAAATCGTGTTTGTTGCCGGCGATCCATCGCGCCTCGTGTTCCGATTGTACCGCGAATGGAACATTAAGCCGTCGCGTATCGATTTCGGGATCGCGTATAAGGTGTTGACAAGGGGACACGCTCGCAGACAATGGGACATTTTACACTGCAGCGTATAGCGTCCTCTGATTAGTGTACTACCAAAATTGGTTGATCGTTTTGCCCTAAGAACAGTCAACTTTCGAAGATAATTTATACCGAAGTAGCTAACTACGGAGATGCGCACCCTTGTGTACAGGGTGTTTCGCTTAAAACAGGTCACTTCAATATCTCTCCCAATAGTGAAGTTACAAAAAATGTTCTCATATGGAATTTGACTAGTATCAAGAGATGAATACGATGCAGAAACTAATTTTCTTTCAAAATCATTTTCTTTTTTTTAGAATTTTCAAAGTCATCGATCGCTTCGTGTATCTGCCGTTAAAATACATTCAGGCATTAAAATATAAACTTCGGTTATTTCAAACCAAATTTAACAAAAAGTTTAACAGTTCGTGTTTGGTGTCGAAGGCCATTTCAAGGTGAAGACCATTATATACGTCTCTGAATGTATCTTAACGTATGCGTAAATCACTGTCGACGACCTTGAAAATTCTGAAAAAAGAACGATGTTGAAGAAAACCAGTTTTTGAATCGCATTCGTCTCTTGATACCAGTCAAATTCTGTGCAAAAAATTTGTTGTAATATAACTATTGGAGGAGATATTAAGATGGCCGATTCTAAGCGAAGAAGCACCCTGTATTAATCAGAATTGCAATCACGACGTCCAACTTCTCTAATTTCAAGGAGCTCGAAAGCAAGGAGGAAAACCATTGCGAAAGTAGTCTGCGGAAGTTTCAGGCTTGTCAGAAGTTTGTTTGGCAAACAAAATTTCCCGAGTTCGTTGCACCTTGCCGCGCGACCATAAAGCCTTCATTATCCGCGATGCAGCCCACGCATAGGGTGCACAAGTATTTTTATCCACGGCGTGCACGACGGATTACGCAATGCCGGCATCGAGTACGGTCTGCATACCGATCGTCCCGGCTCGTCCTCGAGCGAATCAGCTCGCCTAGATAATAATTGTTTATTCTTGTCCAGCTTGCAATTACCCTACGCTGCTACGAATTAACTCTGGGAAGACGATCCTCTTAGGCCGGCATCTGGGTCGAAGATCATCGGCGATTGCATAAAATGCAACGCAAGGCGCGGACGGTTGCTATTATAAGCGAACACACCGGTGTCCCGTTTCGAGGACACGTGCTGGATTCGTCTCCGGGGTCCAACATTAACTTCCTACATCTGTCTTCGCTGGATGTGATTGAGTAAACATCGCGATAATTATTAACTGCCAGCTCTTTCGCAGCTGCGGAATGAGTTTGCAAATGGCAAAGAGTCGTTGGATGTTGCCGGTTCGAAGTTTCGCGGTGGAGGTGGCAGAAACTCGAGAAACAAGTTCTTTGAATCTCGAGATGTAGTTTAGAGGACTTGTTCTAGCAGAGATTTCACGGTGGTTGTTTTCTATTGGAAGAACAGGGCGATTATTTTAGAAATTATTAGGTTGCTGTTTAAGTAGTTGTTCAACTAGAGTTTTGTGGGCTTGCAGTTTATATATATATATTATATTATATTATATTATATTATATTATATTATATATTATATATATATTATATTATATATATTATATTATATTATATATTATATATATTTGATCTTATTATATATTATACTTATTTGATCTTAGGATAGATGGAGTGTGGAGTAGCCAATTACCGTGGCTTTTGATTATTTTCAAACAGAAATAACTTTATAATTATCCTATAAGACATATCAATTTTTAAAATTTAAATTCATATAATTATTAATTTGTCAAAATTACACATATAAAAAGGCGGATGTTTGTTAAAATACGAAAAAAATTATTTCAATTTCTTATTTCATATTCAGTAAAATAAATCGTTCTAAATAAGATATCACGATGTTAATTGTATGGTTAAAACGTACTAAGATTCCGGTAAAACAAAACAGTGATTGTTTAGTTGAATTTTTGTTTTTATAATTTCAATTTTAGTAGTTTATTTACTGTGTGCAAAGTAACATGAACTATTTTCCACTCGATACGTTAGTTACTATCCTGCTTGCCACGGGATAGGCTTACATAACCTCGAATCATCTGTGTCATATTTTTAAAGGAGAAATGTAAATATGAGATTTTGTTAAAGCAGTCATCTCTAATGTGAGCTTTTAAATGACTAATTATTTATATCAATTCCTTTTATAGAATATGAAAGTTAAGTATGAAATTTTTATTGTGCACAGTTCTTGAGGCACAGTGTTCAGGGGTGGAGCACAGTATTCAGGGAGACAGCACGGAATTCAGGAAGGGAGCACTAACTGTAAAAATTCTCTCATGAAAAAATTGATATCGACAATAGAAATTTTGAGATTTATATACCTTTAAGTCCTTAAGAAATGTCATTTCAATTGACCAAAGTTGTGTTTAGCAGAAAAAAAGCTGAGGGCTGCTAACATGGTATAGTAATTGACTTCTCTATCTTTTAAAGTAGTTGTGCTATTTAAGTACTAGTTCAACTAGTGTTTCGTGACTTTAATTATTGGGTTTGTAATTATATTTATTGACTTATTTTGATCCTCACCACCACAGAACTTTTAAAAGTGTCTTTTTTCTATTGAAAGAACAGGATAATCATTTTAGAACTTATCAGATTGCTGTTTAAGTAATTGTTCGGGTAGAGTTTTGTTAAGTTGTGTGAATTGAATTATTTCACTTCCAATTGTATTAGCAGATTTGTCATAGTGCATTTGCAATTACTAGTCTCTTTCTATTTTTAAGTCAAGTAAATCATTTTAGAACTTCTCAGATTGCTATTTAAGTACATGTTCAGCTAGAGCTTTGTTATGTTGGGTGAGCTTGAGTTATTCAGATTTCAGTTATATTGACTGGATAATTTGAACCTAACAGCGACTTCACAGAGGTCATTTTTCAACAATTATCTAGACTGCTTGATATAAAACAATTAGTTATGTCAGATAAGCCATAAGTAGATCCCTCTCGGAACTCATTATCCATTGGAGATATGAGCTGAGCCCTCTAGACTCTTCTTGGGTTGCTATCTAATCAGGTAATTAAGTAGGACTTCTTTAACAACGTCAATCAACTGGTTCGACGGCGAGACTATCGCTGAACACATTTTCTACATATGTACACGCTAATCTACATGTAATGTACTCAAGGTACAGATAGAACCCCAATTATCCGTACCTCTGATGTCTCGTTCGTTGCTAGTCAAACACCTTTCACATGTAGATAGGTGAATCTAACAGGTGATCCATATGCATGGCTATTTATTATACAGAATAGTAAGGATTTCATATACCACTATACTCTAGTGACTGTTCTATTATACAGACGTTCATGACTAGCTGCACTTTACCTGAAATTATCATTGATTCTCACTGAAATAAATTATATTATTATATATATTATAAAATTGTATTATATTTTTCAGGGAAAAAATGTAGAATGCATCTCAAATCTTAGACTCCAAAGTTTCATATTATACAGGGTGAATAACATAACTTGCTCCATTGAAATATCTCTTAGCATTGATGGTAGAAAAGAATTTAAGGAAGCTGTTTAAATTTTCTTGTTGAGGATACTGGTTATAATAATTTTTCTTATTCAATATCATATGAAAGTCATAGCGAAGGTAGCAAAGAGATTTTAAGTATACTATACATTTCTTGATACAACCACTTTATAATCCTGTAAAAATCTAGCAATACTTCTATAGTAGTATTTGTCTATTGCTGATAGAGTAGTAGTGCTGCATACGATGATTAGACTGTGGGTTTTTATGTAAAATAGAACAATTCAGCGACACTTTCGAAACTTTCATTTTTCATAAAAACAATGTTTGCCAGAAGGATTTTTCGCGACACGAAGTTTAAGGCCTAAAATTGTGCGAAGAATGTTTTTACTATTTTAAGGTCACTCCTTGTAATTTGGAAAAATTCTGTGCTCCCATTTCACTGAAATTGATGACTTAATCCAGACCTGACCTAAATACAAAAAGATGAAAAAAGCATTCAATAGCTTTATAATATATTAATCGTGTTTTATGAACAAAACATAGAAACAACAAGTTACGTTCGTGTATTATCTCGTATAATAGCCAATCGTTCTACCAATTATAAGATATGCCTTCGCAAATTACAATTTGAACGGCAGAGAGTGACGTCGCAATGGTAAACCATTTCTCACAAAATTTTCTCTTTCAACTGAAAGTCATCAAAAACTATCCTCGTAAACATTGTTATTATCTAAGAAGTGCCTGTTGTCACAATTCTAACGAAATCGTAGCGTAGATTATTTCAAAATTACAGAAAGTTACACACGAAAATGATGAAAACATTTTTCGCAAAATTTTGGGCCTCAAACTTCGAGTCGCGGAATATACTTTTGGCAAACATTGTTTCTATGTAAAAAGTGAAGCTATTTTAAAATGTATTTCTCCTCTTAATAAAATTTTTATAAACAGAAGAGATAATTTTAACAAGGAGAAGAAATAGCAAAGTTATTATTATTAATTATTAGTTATTATTATTATTATTAGTTATTTAATAATAATATTATATGATAATAATAAATATAATAATAATAATTATTATTATTATTATATTTATTAATAATAATTATTATTATTAATTAGCAAAGAATCTACTAATGACTGTAATTTTCTATGATTGTTGCCAGGGACATCTTCGGAGATCATTATCTAACTAAATATTATAAATATCATTTATATTATAATATAATATTTTTTTATATCACAAATTCTATTTCGTTAAACGTTGCGTTCCAGTCAAAAAGTTCGGAACAGTAGAGTGAAATATTTATCGCAGATCGGGACACGTGTCCCGCAGCTTCGCGAGTATGTAATCCTTCATCCGATCGGTTGCATAATTAGTCGCGTAATTGTGCCCGTAATCGATCCGATAAAGCCGTTGTCTAACGAGGTCAAATTGTACCGCTGTGAGTCGCGATGACTTAGAATCAGTTAACTGTTCCTTCTCTCTCTCTCTCTCTCTCTCTCTCTCTCTCTCTCTCTCTCCCTCTTTCTGTGTGTGTGTGTGTCCCTCTCTCTCTTTCTCTCTGTGTCTCTCTTTTTCTCTCTGTCTCTCTTCCTCTCTCTTTCTCTCTGTGTGTGTCTCTCTCTCTCTCTCTCTCTCTCTCTCTCTCTCTCTCTCTCTCTCTCCCTCTTTCTGTGTGTGTGTGTGTCCCTCTCTCTCTTTCTCTCTGTGTCTCTCTTTTTCTCTCTGTCTCTCTTCCTCTCTCTTTCTCTCTGTCTCTCTCTCTCTCTCTGTCTCTCTCTCTCTCGCTCTTTCTCTCTCTGTCTCTCTCTTTCTCTCTGTCTCTCTCTCTCTCTTTCTCTCTGTGTCTCTTTCTCTCTGTCTCTCTCTCTCTCTCTCTCTCTCTCTCTCTCTCTCTCTCTCTCGCTCGCTCGCTCTCCGAGAAGAACCGGCGAGTGCAAAGTTCCGCGATAACATTCGACGACCCCGTACGTTCAGCCGGAGTTGTTCATCCGCTAAATTCCACTCGTCCGCGTTCGTTTAAGGTGAAAACGTCTGGATGACACTCGAGAATTCGTTCCAACCGCGCGGTGTACGGTGGTGGCTACGGCTCGCAGAGTAGTATAATCTCTCGGTCTCACTCCTGGCCGTTGGTTACAGGCGATCCGATAAACTGTCTGAGCGACGTAGGGGTGCCGGAGAACGTGATAAACACGTACTGCTGGATCACGTACACGTTCTCGCTGCCCGAGAACCAAGCGAAGCCCGTCGGTACCCACGTGGCCCATCCCGGCCTCGGACCCGACGTCGGAGAGAAGAAGTACCACTCCTACTATCAGTGGGTACCGTTCATGCTGTTCTTCCAGGTAGAAATCTCTCCGTTCCATGTATTTCTTTAATCTATTTCATCTGTCGCTCTATTCGAGCACTTTCAAATTTATTCGGTTTTAACTGCAAGTATTGTTACGCTTCCAAAAGGCATTTTGATTTTCTGGGCACAGCGCGTGAAGTGTTTTTATTGTACGGCTGCATTTGGTACTAGAGTGGGGTTGCATAATTATAGACTCACAGTAACTTTTGCATTTACACCGAAACATCATATTTGCATATTTATATTTTCTATTGTTTAGAATATAGAAATATAGAAAATTTGTATATTCTATTATCTCCAATATAGAGATATACAAATTTCTATTTTCTATTATCTCCAATATAGAGATATACAAATTTCTATTTTCTATTATTTCTAATATAGAGATATACAAATTTCTATTTGCTATTATTTCTAATATAGAGATATACAAATTTCTATTTGCTATTATATCTAATATAAAAATATACAAATATATTTTTCTATTATTTCTAATCTATAAATATGTATAGAAATTTCTATTTTTTATCATATCTAGTATAAAAATATACAAATATGATATTTTGTTGTTTTTGTTCAATATACAGGTCAACTAGAGACCACCTACAGAGCTGTGAATGGTTATAAACTCGATGTAACTTTTATATTTTTATTGACAAAAAACTAAATATTTATATTCGCATATTTCTATTTTCTATTATTTCTAATATATATTTTGTTTCAATATCATTAAAAAAATATAAATAATCACATCACTGTAATTTATCTATATTGGTCTAATTATTTTCATTTTATAACCAAGAAATATTCTAATGTTCCATTTACTTCTATAGACATTTTTATTTAGCAGACACTGTGCACTGTGAAGACGAATTATTTTTGTTTACTGTCTAGTAGTCGAGATGATTTTTTATTAATTTATCTAGAATCAACAATCTTGTTGTATTTTTTTTTAATGATTTGCATACGCCATAAAACCACAGAGATCCGTGGTCCAATGATAACCAACTTGTTATATATTACAACTAATTTTACTGTTATTATTTATTAACTAGTTATTATATTTAGTTACTATAACAAGTTTGTAGGATTATAGCTATAATAATTAATATATAATAACTAACGAATTATAATCGTTAATCATTAATTAGATTACTTCTGGCCCAACTTTGACTTCTAACAAGAAGTATTTTTATCATAATAATATTTCTTCGTTATTATCGGATATACAATTTAAATAACTAATACCTAAGTCTATTTTTTTCTGTGATGTTTTAAAACTACCCCTTTATTTTATCGTTAAAACGAGTAAACTGATTCCAACGATTTTGTAATATCTTGTAGAGAACGAGACTTTCAACAAATTTGTTCTGATCAATAATTGCCGTTCGGCCTTAATTTTCAAGATATTTGCAAAAAAACTGGTGAATTTGTCGATGAACTCCCCCCCCCCCCCCCCCCCCTCATATTAAAATATGTTGCTGAACATGGTAAAGAGCTAACCCAAACCTAACCAAGAACGAACGGCAACTATCGTTGAGATAAAAATTGTTCAAAATCTTGTCCCCTATAGTATACTACAAATTAATCATCGGAATCGGTACACGTATTCTACAGTTTAAATTTTTTTATAAATTTACACTTTAAATTTTCCTTTTCTTTTTTTGTCAAAAAAGTAACAAAAACTTTTATCTTCTCCTCACGTGTATTTCTTCTTAAGGTTAAAATATAACCTTTTACGAAAAACCCGCAAAAAGATAAACAGATTTAGGCCAAACCAGTAAAGTAAATATTTGCCTATTTTATATTATATTATATATATGGTATATATAAGACATAAGATATGATATAAGATAAACAGATTTAGGCCAAACCAGTAAAGTAAATATTTGCCTATATTATATTATATTATATATATGATATATATATATAAGATATAAGATATGATATAAGATAAACAGATTTAGGCCAAACCTATATTATTATATTATATAATATAGGCAAATATTTACTTTACTGGTTTGGCTTAAATCTGTTTATCTTATATCATATCTTATACCTTATATATATTATATATATATATTATATATATAATATAGGTAAATATTTACTTAATTATTATATAATAACTATTAATATTATCATTAAGTAAATATTTGCCTATATTATTATATTATATAATATAGGCAAATATTTACTTTACTGATTTATATTATTATTATTTTTATATTATATAATATAATATATATTTGCCTATATTATTATATTATATAATATAGGCAAATATTTACTTTACTGGTTTGGCTTAAATCTGTTTATCTTATATCATATCTTATACCTTATATATATTATATATATATTATATATATAATATAGGTAAATATATATAAGATATATTACTTAATTATTATATAATAACTATTAATATTATCATTAAGTAAATATTTGCCTATATTATTATATTATATAATATAGGCAAATATTTACTTTACTGGTTTGGCCTAAATCTGTTTATCTTATATCACCTGACATTGTAACATTTTTCTAATGTTGCTTCGACCGGCGACTGTTAAACGGTGAACGAACGAGCACGTAGTTCGTCGATTGTACAACGATGTCTCCCTGTTCCAGGGCATTATGTTCTACGTTCCGCACTGGATATGGAAGCAATGGGAAGAGGGCAAGGTCCGGATGATATCCGAGGGCATGAGGGGAGCTATGGTCGATAACAAGATGGAGCGAAAGGTGAAGTCGCAGCGGCTGGTCAAGTACATCGCCGACACGATGCACCACCACAACACCTACGCGGCGGGCTACTTCTTCTGCGAGGCGCTCAACTTCGTTAACGTGGTACGTCCGCCGTTTTTCACCGCGGATAAAAGCTCTCCGTCCCCGTTTCAACGGCTTCCGTGGAATCCTGAAAGGCCCGCCCCGCCGCATCTATCACGCGGGCTCTGCGCGAGGGGCCGCCGCCGGTCGGCTTTTCACGCTAACTTTCCACGGAAAATATTAACAGAGGCGCCCCGCGTGTAACGGGCGAAACATGATTTCCCGCTAACAGGCTTTGCGAGCAGAGGAAACCGCGACGGCGTGACAGCCCGGAGGCGCGGACTTTCTGCGTTTTATGCTGTTTGTGCTATCCACGCGAGCCAGGCGCGGTTGCAATGAAGAATGAACGCTTTTTCAGTCGATTTTTAAAGAATCTCAATGTTCGTTTCAAGCTTCTCCCCGAATTCTATTCAGGATTTTGTGTGTTTGCTCAATTCGCTGCAGTCGTTTCGTATAACTTATGGACGAAATTAATTTAATAATGTTCTGTTAACTCTTTGCGCTCGAGAGTGAGATCTCTGAAGCACCATTAAAAATTGTTATGGTATAAAATAATGTTTACATTATCATGTTTGCTTATGCAACTGTAACTTATGTAACTGTAACTGTATAACTTATGGACGAAATTAATTTAATAATGTTCTATTAACTCTTTGCACTCGAGAATGATATCTCTGAAGCACCATTAAAAATTGTTATGGTATAAAATAATGTTTACATTATCATGTTTGCTTATGCAACTGTAACTGTATAACTTATGGACGAAATTAATTTAATAATGTTCTATTAACTCTTTGCGCTCGAGAGTGAGATCTCTGAAGCACCATTAAAAATTGTTATGGTATAAAATAATGTTTACATTATCATGTTTGCTTATGCAACTGTAACTGTATAACTTATGGACGAAATTAATTTAATAATGTTCTATTAACTCTTTGCACTCGAGAATGATATCTCTGAAGCACCACTAACAATTGTTATGGTATAAAATAATGTTTACATTATCATGTTTGCTTATGTTTAACCACTTAGCTGCGTCGATCTATTTTTGGGATCAATTTTGTACGCGTTTTTATCAATCACACTTTCTTTTCTTTCGGCAAGTTGTTCTAGAATTATTCTAAAGTGTGCGAAATTTATGAATATGTTACACAAGTATTTTAATCTAGATCGTGGGACAGATATTTTTTTGTTTTAAAATGTAAAATTACCTGAGAGATTAAGAGACCGTTAAAAGGGTAACTGTTATACGAGTTACAAGACTTGATTGTATATGCGCAAACTGCACTAATTCATATAAAATGAAATAGTATAGATCAGAAGAACTATCTTGGATTTAAAATAGCTTTGAGTGCGAAGGGTTAATATGGTAAATACAGGGTGTCCCAGGTTTTAATGTTCAAACTTTGTCAGTGTATTCTATGGCACAAAGTAAGAAAAAAATGTTATGTAAACATAGGTCATACAGAGCTTTATTAAGAAGTTATAACAAAAATTCAGAATAGGAATAGTAATCAACTAAAAAAAAAATAAAAAATAATCTTCGATCGATGGCAATCATGTATTGTCAACAACGGTTATTAATACATTTCGAAATGTATTGATAAACACAGCTTACATAAACACACGGCATGTGCTGATCTATTCAAACCAATGCTCGCAGTAACAGCAAGTTGATTACTATTCCTATCCTGAATTTTTGTTATAACTTCTTAATAAAGCTCTATATGACCTATGTTTACATAACATTTTTTTCTTACTTTGTGCCATAGAATACACTGACAAAGTTTGAACATTAAAACCTGGGACACCCTGTATAATCCACAAGACAGATTTAAAAGATGACTGAGAGACATTAATCGACAAAGCGAAGAATAGAACGTAATATTGTTTAATAATTCAATGGCGCTGCAATGCTTCAAGCACACTTTATTCTGCGTGAATGGGTTAAGATTTGCATTTATGTAATTGTAGTTTCTAACGTTACCTCATGTAAAAGCTCTAATAATTTTTTTTTGATACAAAAAACAAGTTTTTGTTAGATTCTAATTTTTCTAAATTCTAACATTGTTTTCAAGAGCTGTCCCTGAATTCTATTTAGGATTTCGTGTATCGCAGTGTATATGTAAAACTACTTAACGATAGTGACACGTTTGGTTGAAACCTCTAATGAGTCTCTTGACATAAGAAAGATCCTCGGTGGTTTACTTGCTAACACATCGATGTCGGTCATTTCAATTATGAAATGGAAGGAAAACTCAGAAACATGTAAAATTTCCTGAATCTGTAAAACGTTCGCCATGGCTAAACTGCCGTGGATTTTTCTGCAGAACAGAAATTATGTGCTCTAACTGCAAGATACAGGAGCCAGAAAGATATTTACTATTTCGTTGCTTAATAGTTAGACTGCGGATTTTATGCATTTTTAGCAAAAATGGACAAACAAATAATAAACAACAAATCTAATAATATATAAATATATATATAATATAACAAATATAATTTTATATAATTTCTGTTTCACATATAAAAGATGATGAACACTTTTATTTCGCATAAAGATCCACAATCTATTAATAATCTGAACGAGTTTGTCATAAATATATAAAATTCGCAGTCTAATCATGACATTATTTTGAGATACGGAAGAAATATCAATGACGTATATTCACGTCATCGGAACTACCACCGTATTACTGAAGGTCTCACGGCCTCCTCTCGACTTTTTCGTACAGTTCTAATCACGAATCTATTTCAGGTCGGCAATATATTCTTCGTGGACACGTTCCTGGGCGGCGCCTTTCTGTCATACGGCACCAACGTGCTGGAATTCAGCAACATGAACCAAGAAGATCGCAGCGACCCTATGGTGGAGGTGTTCCCCCGCGTGACTAAATGCACCTTCCACAAATTCGGTGCCTCCGGGACCATCCAGAAGCTAGACGCCCTTTGTGTCCTCGCCCTGAACATTCTCAACGAGAAGATCTACATTTTCCTGTGGTTTTGGTTCATTATTCTGGCGGCGCTCTCCGGGATCGCGCTCCTTTACAGCATGGCGGTGGTGCTGTTGCCCAGCACTCGGGAGACCATTCTGAAGAAACGCTTCAAGTTCGTCACGCCTGCCGCTGTCAGCATGCTCATTAGGAAAACACAGGTGGGTTGCCGTGACGACAGCCGGGGAAACTAAGTTCACGCTGATTTGTCCTGCCGTTCGGACAAACCTGCAGCATCCTGATTTTTAAAGCGACTCCTAAAAATATAGGATGCTCTGATTTGTGGAGAAAATGGCTTATTTATAACGCATTAACAATAATGCAACGATATTTTTTAATTTATCAGTCATAATATTTGCTCGTTCGGATGGAAAACTGTCTTGCTTTCGCATTTTTCATTATATCGAAAACTAAGAAAATATTCGGTGTGATCATCATAACATTCTGTAAAATTTTCAAACATTGTGTAATTTTGAATCATTGCATAATCTTGCAGTGTATCGTCGAATCTGCATAATTTTGAAACAGCCTGTACAACTTTCTCGAGAATTATCATTTCTTAGAAGAAAAAATTACATTTAATATTACAAATTTATTACATTATATTATTATATTATATATAATATACAAATGTAAATTTTTCTTCTAAGAGATGATAATTCTCGAGAAAGTTGAATAGGCTGTTCGAGAATTATCATTTCTTAGAAGAAAAATTTACATTTAATATTACAAATTTTTATTACATTATATTATTATATTATATATAATATAATGTAATAAATTTGTAATATTATATAATGTTATATTTATATATATAATATAACATTTATAATATAAATATAATATATAATATAATAATATAATGTAATAAATTTGTAATATTAAATGTAAATTTTTCTTCTAAGAAATGATAATTCTCGAATATATCTATTATTATATATTATATTATATTATTATATATATTATATTACATTTATTATTATATAATATTATTATTATATTATATTTATTTATTTGAATGCTTAAAAACATTGATGACAAGAGAACAGAATTTTATTCCGACCTCAAAGAACGAAATAACGTTCATCATTGTTACATTCATCACGAGTAAAAATCGTCGAAAGTGTGACAAGAGATTAGGAAAGCTTCCGCTGTTGAGTCTTCGATACTCTTTGAAACTTAGCGCTGACACTTAGGCTAAATGTCATTATAAAATTGCAGGTGGGCGACTTCATGCTGCTGCACCTGTTGGGCCAGAACATGAACATGATGATGTTCAAGGAGGTGCTGGACGAGCTGTGCCGCTCGATGAATCTGGGCTCGACGAGCGAGGCGTCGCCGACGTCGGTGCCGTCGGCGCCTAGCACCCTCGAGATGTCGCCCATCTACCCGGAAATCGAGAAATACGCGAAGGACACCGAGATCTAATCCCGCCGCCAGTTCCCGCCGCATCTTTCGCCCATCCTACTTCTCTCTATTGTGATAAACGCCGAGACGGTCGGATATTCATTCGTCACCCGAGGAAACAATAACTCTCGTCGGACGTCAGGACGCTTGCCACAGAAAAATCGACCCGCCGACAGCCCTAAACGACAACTCTTTGCCAGCTCTTCCCGAGAAACATGGCCGATGTCTGCGCGGCTCCGAACCTCTTATGTAATCGCGTAATCATTAAATCGCCATATTTCCGGGCGACGAATTTCCGACATCTCGGGGAACTAATGGCACACAGAGATTCTTAGGCCTATGCTCGGCCGACGTCGTTTGCCTTCATTCTCTTCATAGTTGTAAATCGCGTCCGACGACTTCTAAGGCGACTTCTACGGCATCGGCGACCATAAGTCCGTGTGAATGGCGTCCCTCCTACATATTGCGTTCACATTCCATTCGCATTACTTTTCACTGTGCCCGGGGGGAGCCGACGCCATTCTCATCGATCATCCCCAGCGAAATTCTTTGCGACTCGACCGTCTCTGCTCTGCGAGCCAAAAATTGTACTCCGCTCGCACACGGCTTGTACGAATTGCGTGGGTGTTGCTTTTCATCGACGCGCGCGGATTTCTCTGTGAAGCGCGATCTAATATCCTGGCAAGCCGACCCTTTCATTTGTGAATTGCATTTTTTTGCTTCCGAAGGCTTGTATGTCTGCGGAAAGAATGTTTATGAAAAGAGAGAAAACATCTGAATTAAGAATTTACGGGACACAATTATTTCAGAGATGAAGAGCAGTTATTTGACCGCGGATTTTTGTGCCAGATAAAAGTACGATCATTCCTTTTCTTAATCGTTTTCGTAAATGATGAAATATCGCAACTATGTTTTTAAATTCTATAAATGGTTCTACCAATTTGCATTTGATCTATTCGTTTTTCTCGCAAATGCATAAAATCCGTAGTCCCGTAATAACTTTCTAAAACAATGCATAAATGAGGGGTGGCTTCTAAGAGTCCTCTCGGAAATGATTACGTGAACAGAAACCGGCGTGCGCCCGATTTTCTCTTTCATATCAGTGCTTCCGAGGTTCGAAAGAAATGTTATTAGTTTGTAACGATACAAATGTGGAGGGGTCGTTAACAAGGGTTGCGACAGTGATACGCGTAAAGGTGTCTCGCAGGCGTGTAATTGTCAAGGTTTTTTTTTTCCTTTCTTCATGCTGTATCTCGATATGGATTTATTTAATTGTTCAGACGCGTAAAAGATATGCGTGCGAAGGTTTTCACGCAACGATTGTTTTTTTCTTCTGAAGCGTGCCTACTAGAGACGAGAGAAACGAACGAGAACGTTCGTTAGCGATCAGCGTTTGCGTGTAATTGGTGCAATTATCCTTCGAACGAAGACAGGTTAGAGTATATATATATAGAGAGAGAGAGACATATATATATATATATATTATATATATATAGAGACGCTTCGCGATGACAGTTTCATATAACATTGGAGATCAGGATTAGCAAAAATCTTGTGAATATAAAAATGACAGTCGAGAGATTCGGTAGGAATGGTTCGCAGTTTCTACTTACCCGCGAAATTGTATAAAGAGTCGAGCTATGCTACTCTAATCTTTTCCATTAGGACAATTCGTTTAAATCAAAGATTCAGAACTATGTCATAATCTTGTTCGGATTATGTTTGCCACGTCCGTAGCGTGTTTTACCCGAGAATAGTATATATATGGCCTCTGTAGCGTCGCGCCGTTGTTCTGCCGTTCTATCTTCACCACTTTGCGGCGTAACGAGTTGCGAGGTAACAGCCTTTCAACAGACTAAATTTTCAGATTATACGAACGCCACGCTACGGATCTAATACTGTGTGTGCGAAACGAAGCATAATAATGCCGGTGGCGCGTGTTTTGCTCACGTCTCTCGAATCGCTCGCGAGAATGATATACAATGCTGCCGCTAAGTATGCAATGACAATACTACGACAATAATAACTATATGATTACTGTGCGCGGATGACGAGATGTCCAGACGGAGGATCTTTTGTCTGATTGGTTGTTACAGATCTCCGCTATTGTCTAACACCCGGTTGCCACGCCCATTGTCGCTATTGGTCAAAGCTAACAAGCAACCACTAACACAGAGAACGTTGATCGTTGGTACAGAAGGAACCGGCGGAGTCTACAACCTTCACCTGGAGCTGTGTTGGAGGAGCTAATCGCGCGAAGACCACGCCTACTAGTACGAAAATGTCAGTAACAGGTTCAGAAGGGGCCAATAGTATCTGAAACCTTCATTCAAATTTAACTTTGACCCTTCTGACTGATTTCTTTTACACGGGAAATTTTTTTAAAGATATGCAGTGGCGTGGGAGGCGCTAAGAAAGGTAGCTCAGTTCGCTTCTGTACCGCCCACTAGTATAAAAATATCAGGGATGGGAGAAGGGGATCTAAATTTAACCCTTCTTATCCTTTATCTCTTACAACCGAGGTGAATTTTTGGAAATATGTCATCGAATACACGCGGGAAGAGCTAACGACCGTAGGGGAGGAGCTTAAATGGCCCTGTAACGCCCACTCGGCAACTTGTCGGCCCCGCACAGTACTTGATAGCTCTTTTTTTCATAGTTATACATTACTACTACTATTAGTCGAGTTTCAAGTGATATATTTCGATAGATTTTTAGTTTAAGGCGGACGAAAGAGAGAGATAGCTGTAATAGATGTAAGGATTGTTCGCAATGTGCCTTTTCTGTAGGATTACAGAGTACTCTAGAGCCTAGACTACAAACCCCCAATCCCCCCCCTTCGACACACGTTCAAAGAAAACGAATGCTCACTTGTAAAGATTGCGCTGTAGTCAACGCGAAGACTGCCAACAAGTGCAACGTTAGACTGTAAGCGGGAGCAAGAGAAAGACAGAACGGTTCAATTTATAGAATAAAGTATACTCTTTCTATGAGACACACGTTTCACTCTGTGTTTGCGCGCGTTCGTTTCTCTATGTGTATACGCGTGCCCCATCGGATCGGACAGAAACCCCTCGCGCCGTTTCTCAGCGAGTTGAACCGCAACCGACCGGTTATAGAAGGAAGTTCGTAATCGTTCAATAAATCTCATCGAATCAAACGGACGAGATCGACTGGGATCGGCATTGTTTCCATTCAGTCGTCGCCCTCAAGTATTTTCGTGTGCCAATTAGTCCAACGAAATCTATCTTTCTATTGGCTCCATGCCTTTCTGTGTACTGGATTTAACTGATTGTTACATTTGTGTCCCAGGCCTTTCTATCTATCTATCTATCTATTAGCTTCAACTGATTGTTATATTTGTCCCAGGCCTTGCATATGTATATCTATCGGCTTCAATTGATTGTTACATTTGTCCCAGCACCTTGTGTTGGCCATAGAAAATTAGGATTATTTTCTGTGTTCAGTGACCCTCGTATTCAAATGTAAAAGATGATTGCTAAATTGACAAATTTAGATCAAATTACAATTTATGCTTGTAATTTTGAGCAGGTTTACCTAATTCAAGAAATCATGCAAATGTTCTTCAAATCTTCTTCCATTTTTGAATGTTCTGGTTATTAACGACGACTATTTTCATCTCACATGAGCCTATAGATTTAATATATTTCAGGTTGCCTCTATTTTCATTTGTTTTGTAGGTTTTTTTATGGGACTTGTATCATCTTGAAATTTTTGATATTTAGAAAACTGTTACTGCAAAGAGCATGCTCTGACATTTTAGTCCTTCGCACTCGAGTGATGACTCTGAGGCACCACTAAAAAATTATTGTATCACGTTCCAAGATAATTTTTATATTATCAAAGTTTAGATTTAAAAGACTGTTAAAAATGTGACCTGTTGCACGAGTCACAAGTCTCAATTTCATATGCATAAAATGCACTTTGTCATACAAAACGGAAACGCTGTAAGTCAGAAAAATTATTTTTGATTTACAGTTGAAACGGCTTCGAGTGCAAAGGGTAAAGGATCGCCTGATGGACTTTGAAACTTACAACGACGCTTTTGTAGACATATAACAACCTATAACGCGCAATGTTTCAAGCATTGAACAGATAACACGATGATCGCTATTGTTGTTGTTTTGAATATCGAACTTACCGATTCCCCCAGTCCACCTTGTTGATGATCCTCAGCTTCAGTTCTCTCGTCTGATCGGTCGTCAGGGTGCCTGCCAGAAGCTGTCGCCGCCATTCCAGCAACTCTCGCATCACCTTCCTCAGCGTGTTGAATTTGTAGTTCTCCCTTTCCTAGACAGACCCAAGCAATCGGAAAACGGTCAGATTAGTTCTGAAATGCGCAGGATACGGTGCAAAATTGTATTAGAGCTAGGGACGATGGGGAGCGCCGCCTGGAAAAGGTGAGTTTCCATCCGAGAGGATCGAAGACTTTTCATCAACGAGCCCCTACTTTAATGTTCGACGCGGACTAATTAGTGCAACTTCCTAATCTAACTTTCTAATCAACAAATTCCAATTCGAGTATAAATTCCAATCCAATCTTTGTTTCATTTTATTGCGCGTACACTGCACAGGGTGTCACTCAACATTCGCATCTGAAATAAATATGCAATCTGTATATTTTTCTTGAGCCTATATTTTTTGTGTCCATATTTCATGGTGCATTTCGTGGTCCATTTCATTTGAAATGCTGTAAAAAATGCTTGAAATTTCGCTTGTAGCTGATTTTTATACAATATTTTTATCTTATATATAGCCCATTATTATTTCATTTTATTATACAGGGTGTCCCAAAAATGTTTCGCAATCCGGAAATGGCGGGTTCCTCGGATTATTTGAAGCAACTTCTTCCTTTACAAAAATTTTCTCCGAGGCACCGTTCACGAGTTATTAGCGAAAAACAGTGACCAATAAGAATCGAGTACGGCTGACGCGAGGCGGCCCAGCCGACCAGCGCGCGAAGCCCAGTTCCGCTCATTGGCTCGATCGCCTCGCGCCAGCCGATCCCGCTTCTCATTGGTCACTGTTTTTCGTTAATAACTCGTTAACGGTGCCTCGGAGAAAATTTTTGCAAAGGAAAAAGTTGCTTCAAATGACCCGAGGAACCCGCCACTTTCGGATTGCGAGATATTTTTGGGACACCCTAAACATATATATAGCAAGTTTGAACATTGTTTTCATATATTAAGTTAACGAAATATTTTTTGCCAGGTATGCTAAGTTAACTCTTTATTTTGATTATTGCCTTGTATATGATAAGTGAAAAAATGCGATTGGAGGCAACAAAATTCTAGAAATATTTTGGCCGACTAGGTTGAACAAACGATCCACTCATACAAAATACAAGTTACACAATATTACTTGGACAAACATATCACTTGATAATAAGAAAAATTGTGAGAATAAAACATTTTTTTTCGCTATTAAAAACAAGTTAAATATTCAGTAGAGCATTTCATTTAAACGAATCAGAGTAACCCTGAAATGACCTTGAAAAATTTAGGAAAAATATTTCTGTCATGCGTTGACGCATTCTAAGTAGAAAAAAGAAAACGAAAATAGATTTGACTCTCTTCAACCGTTCGTCAACCATTTACCTGTTACTTCAAACGGCACCTGTTTACTGACACCCTATACGGTAAATGAAGTTTTCCAATCCGTCGGAGTTGGAGAAGGCGTTCCTAAAATTTGAGAACCGCCGCCCCGTCTGCGGGGGTATCGATCACTGGGCTACAGCATTGACGAAGTTTTCATCGTTCGATCTCGGCGCCCACTTACCGGTCAGACGGTCGATCAGCGCCGGAGATCGATTCCGGCGACATCAAAGCGGCCGGGAAACGCAATTTGCCCGGTCAAAGGGAGCACTCTGCCCTGCCCCCCCCCCCCCCGCGATTTTCGTCTCCGGTTGCTGATCATCCCCTTGGCAACAAGAAACACCGGGTCCCAGCTTGTTCCGCGTACAATCGCGCCGCGAACTCGTTCGTTAAACGTTCGTTGAAACACGAGAGCGCGCATTGATCCGGAGCGCGGTAATTTTTGGCAAAAAGATCAATTTCTCAACTTTAATTCGTGGAAGAATTGTTTCTACCTATCAGCTGATAACCCTTTGAAACTTCGATAACTACAATATTATATTATAATATATATAATAATAAATATAATATAATATGATATATATATAATAATATATATAATATTATATTATAATATAACGTTGTAAAATTAAAATTTTGATATATTGAAGTTTAAAGCACTTGATTTAACAACGCGGTTAGGAGCATTGAAATATTAGTTTGTTCTATATCTTGATGTTTGATAGTACCTATATTTTGGTTATTTAATTACGGTTTAGACAGATTTTAACTGACTTGTAAATAAGATAAAAGGAGAAAAAGAAGCTAGATACGTTGAACGCACTCACCACGTAGAGTCGTTTCCAAATGCCGTCCCATTCCCGCAGCACCAGGGTGACTTCCCGGACCACTGGATCCTCCAACGGGATCACGGACTCGAACAGACCTTCGTTCTCGATCTTGCAGGGCTTCAAGTGCACGTACGAACTCGGGAAGATGCCCTTCACCGCGCGGTTCTTCGTCGAGAAGCCTCTGTACCATCCTGCGAACAAGGAAACTGATTCAAGTTCCATCATTTTCTCTATTCAAGAGATTTCCTTTTATATGAATTGTATAATATTATATATATATATATATATATATATATATATATACATATATATTGTATAATATATGAATTATATAATATATATTATATTTTCTGATATTTTGTATTATAAAGTACAAGTATAGTCCCCATGCGACAAGAAAGCATCCTCCGTGTTTATATGCCCCCCTCTTACAAGCTGCGGCAGTGGGCCACGGCTAGTAAGAGGGGGAATGTAAACACAGAGATACCTTCCTGCCGCGTGGAGACTATACGTACAGCGTGAGCCACCTAAGATGTTCGCCTAAAATATCTGCGACATTTTTAACCCCTTGTCCATACATTAACGAATCTGTTTTGTGATGGGGATTTCTATATTTATAATAATCTAACTAAAATTGTATATATATATATATATATATATATATATATATATATATATCTAGGGTGTACCACACACACACACAAAAGATTCTTTACATCATTTGGAGTAACTTTTTTCTTAGCGAAAATATTCTCCGCGGTTTCGTTAACGAGTTATTAACGAAAAACACTAACCAATCAGCGAGCGAGTACGGCTGGCCCCCTCCAGCTTGCTACCGCGTAGCATACGTCCGCTGTACTCGCTTTCTCATTGGTCAGTGTTTTTCATTAATAACTCGTTAACGAAGCCATGTTAGAACATTTTCGCTAAGGAAAAAGTTACTCCAAATGACGTAAAGAATCTTTTGGTACACCCTACATATATAATTTTAGGAAGAAATACGCGTTTTTAAGACAAAAAGTTTCAGATCTCTCACCTGCGCACTCCTCCAGGATCTGCACCGTCTCGCCGATCTCTAATGGAAGGCCATAGCGCGTGTCACCGCGCCAATTGTAAACGGCTGGAAAAGAAAAATACGGAAGTTAGAGTTTCAGTTTATAGACCAGAGTTTATTGGCGGACGTCTGACCGGAGTTCTCTGTCTATTTTCTGTGGAGTTTGGCAGCTCGTAAAGGCGAAGCCGCGGAGGATGCAGAGCAAAAATAGAATATAGAGTATGTTCTCATGGTTGGTAAGAGCAGTGCTGATTTTCAAATAATCTTTCGAGTAGTTTCCAAAATCCTCTGAAAAGAGTTCTATCAATTTCCAGGGTTTTCGTAGAGATTCTATAAATTTTAACGTCGCCATTTTGGAATTAAAGGACAATTAAGACGAATGACACCCTTACGATAAATTTTGAAGTTTGTTTTAGATATTTGTGTAGGATCTTTGCCACCTTCTAAAGATTTCTAGAGTTGTCTTCGAAGCTTCAAAGTCGCTTTTTGATACCAAAGGACAATTAAGACCAACAACATTCTTACAATATAAATTGTTGCTGTTTATATTTTGTGCAAGTACTCGTTAAACAAAGTATAAGCCCAGTGTGATTTCAGTGCTTTTCGTAGTAGAGGGCGTAAGAAAGTACCGCAAACTGCCACTAGCGCAGAGGGTGGGCTTGCGAGGGACTACGTGCCTAACCTACAATACCTAACAACTGATTAACCTACGAACGTGTCAATTACTTCATTCTATTATTACAGGCGATGCCAAGATAGTACTCCACAACAATATCCACTAGACTGCGGATCTTCAAGAAAATCAAATACGTCTGCATCATTTGTAGGGCACATAAGCCAGGTGCAATATTTTCTTACTTAAATATTACGGGGACCGGAAAGTTATGTCGTTTGTTTACATTAAATTCAAACAGATAAATATGCGCAGAAACGACATTACTTTCGGTAAGGCCAAATGAATACATCAACACTCTTAGCTCCTTGTAATCTTTTCACTGTTCCATGTTTCACTCATCCATTTCTTCCATAAGTGCGTAAAATCCGTGTGTCACATATCCATGTAACGCTCAGAGTTAGCTTAGGCTAGGTAGCTAGTCACACATTCCCCTCAGACCCCTCGCGTGGCCACCCTCTGCGCTACCGCCAGTTTGCGGTAGGTGCGGTACTTCGTTACCCCCTCCACAACGAAAAGCACTGAAATCGCACTGGACCTAACAACACTGATGCAGACTGTTTTTTAATTTGTATAAAAATCTGCAGACTGGTTGTAAGAAATTTTCGAAAATTGAACTTGAGTTTTCGAACTCTTTCGAATACTCAATCTGTATTGGAGACAATAATAATTGCATCGTGAACGCATTCCTAAAGTTGATCCTCTGTTTCTATCACATTTTTATAAACCATGCTTATTTAATTTTTAAACGCTTATATATTTTTTGAACGCGTATATCTTTTCAATAAAGCATTTCCGGACGCAAGTCTATATTTTCATATATTCTTCATTCAATTGTATTTTCATCTACTTGACCTGAATAACACATGCTATAAATTCGATCCAGCCTTTCTGGACACCCAGTATATCATATATTTTATATATATTATATATTAATATATTATTATATATTATATATAGTTAATATAGTTTATAATATAGTTATTATATATAGTAAATATAGTTAATATATTATCCTATATTTTCATATATTTTTCATTCAATGATATTTTCATCTACTTGACCTCAATAATACATACTATAAATTCGATCCAGCCTTTCTGGACACCCAGTATATCATATATTTTATATATATTATATATTAATATATTATTATATTAATATATTATTACATATTATATATAGTTAATATATTATCCTATGTTTTCATATATTTTTCATTCAATTATATTTTCATCTACTTGACCTCAATAACACATACCATAAATTCGATCCAGCCTTTCTGCACACCCAGTATATCATATATCGTTATTAAAGTACCCTGCGATGTATTCGTGAAATTTCATCGTTTCAATGTAACTTTAGTTCGAAAAAATTGCATTAGCCTAGATGGCAGTTGAATCGCTGTTTCAAAATCGCGTGCAAGCGTAGTTGCCTGCTGTCTCGAGGCCCGAAGAAGAAGCAGAAGGGACGAAGGGAGCTTGGGGGTGCGTGGAAAGAGGATCAAAGCGTGTCCTTTCGTGGAAGTGTCAGGCCTCGATAAACGAACTCCGGGGCACCGGATACGCGTGACGATGCACGCACGACGAGCCAACTTCCGGTCCTTCGGCGGAGAAACGGACACGAGACGCATCCGAATGAGCTCCACGCCGCGGCGCGGCGCGGCGATCCGCGGCGGTCCGCGCGTGCAGGCGCGCGCAGAAGCGCGTTCCGACAGCCACCAGGCCATGCGGAATGTGTGTTACGCGTTTATTCGCCCACTACCATTCCGCCGGGGAACAATGCTCGCAGAGATACTGGCGACTGGGGTATTCGTCAATTTCGAGCCGCCTCCGAAGCGAGATACGAGTTCCGCTCCGCGCCGCGCCGCGCCGCACCGACCTATCGCATCGTTCTGCTATTTATTATCGTCACGTCTTTTGTTGCACTCTAATATACAGGCCGGAGAAAATAGAACCGCGCGGGACGCATCCCAATGCGGCTTTTACGGGACCGGACACCGGTTTTCGGAATTGTTCGCCGCCAAATGGAAAACCTTCGCCCGCCGAAGGTATTGTCTTCTTGAAATACAGATATACACATTGTTCGACGGTTGCGGTCAGCAGCGCTGTGACGCGAGATTCGAATTTAACACGGTTGCTATCGGCAACGCATGCTGTAAGCAACAAAGCTGAAGACGCGTATGGGATTTTCATGTAAATTGTATTTCAATGGATATTTGCGTAAACTGTGGATTTTCTGCATTTATGACAAGACCGAGAAGTGGAACATTGTTGAAATGAAATTTCAGTCTACGTTAATTGTTCTAAGCTACAGATCGAGAACCGTGAACAGTGGTCTGGGAACCAGCTTTTCGTGGCCAAAAGTTTATTTTTTAATATACATATATCGAAAAACAAATTTCATATGAAAGTTTAAGGAATTATGAAAAACGGCACGCAAAATGCAACTGCAACTATCTGCATCTTTGAAAGTTATGCGAATTTAGAAAATAGATTGTCGCAGTAACTAAATAACATTGCTAGAATCTTCGTATCACTGTTTCAAGCTGTTAAAAACTTTTTCCAATATATAAATTGCTTTTGAGATTCCTATTCTATCGTCTGCATTTCTGTTAAACGGGCAAGTCTCTTACTGTTTAAACACCCGCTGGTGTTTCATTCATACCGAAAGTCAAGTTCATCGTTCGACAAACACGCGATCAAACAATTTCGTGCGACGTTATACACATATATCGGAGCGATGACAGTGACCGATGGTAAGCAAAGTAGTAGACTCTTGGCACCGAATAAATGCTTCTGCGAATCATTTTAGTCACAGCATTGGAACGTAGAACGTTAAACCTAACCTAGATCTATCCCAGACCTAACCTACATCTAAGCCAGACCTAACCTAGATCTAACCTATGCTTGTAGCGTTTGCTAATTTATAGTTTTCGTGTTGAGTTAGATCGGGATAAGAAATCTACATCATATATAACGGGTGTACTTTTTAAAACAAATATTTTAGATTTAAGCATTGGGTTGGCAACTAAGTAATTGCCGATTTGTTCAATGAAATAAAAAATTGTTTTTTACTTGGAACGAAGTTTAATCTGTAATGTATTTTCCATTTTGTTCGACGACCTTTTGCCATCACTCTGGCAACTTGAAAATTCCACGCTCGTAGAAAGTCTGATCCTTTTCGGCCAAAAACTGAGTTAAGTGAGATTTTACAGCGTCATCATCGTTAAAAGTTTTACCACGAAAGGAGTTGTCCAGGGATCGAAATAAGTGGTAATCCGATGGCGCGAGATCAGGGCTATATAGTGGGTGTAACATCAATTCCCAACCAATATCCATCAATTTTTGCCGAGTGGACAAAGACGTGTGCGGCCTAGCATTGTCCTGCTGGAAAATGACACCTTTAGGATTGACCAATTCTGGTCGCTTTCCCTTGACCGCTGCATTCAATTTGTCCAGTTGCTAACATTCACGGATAATAAAAAATAACATAATAATAATAATAATTTTATAATATAACATTTACGGATATCATAAAAATGGGAGCGAGAGACATGTATAACTGAAATCGGCAATTACTTAGTTGCCAACCCAATATATAACGGGAGAGCATTTTAAGACAAATGTAGCAAACCTAACCTATGCTAATAGCGTTCGTTCACGAATGGACTCCAACTTCCCTCACATCATTTGATTATTCAATTGTACCAACTTACAACCAAAAACAAGTCAACAAAGAGAAGCATACGAATGAAATAAAGATTTCAAGCAAGAGCTTGATTAACAAATAAATTCCAGCTATGCTCCAGTTTAAATCACACGCAACGACTGCAACTTTCGACGTGCTTGTTTCACAGTTTGGCCGGACAGGAAAAATCCTAAAAATGTGCAAACATCCGCAGTCTATAATTACAAAACGCGCGGTGCAGAGCAACGCTGCCATTAAACCGTGCTCCGCGACGCAACGCTGTATTTAGATTTAATATAAGTCGCGAGTCAACATTCGTTTCGAACACGAAGAGTGCGAGCTCGCGTTTCCGCAGGTTAACCAGTCGTAATCAAATTCTGGCATGCATGAAAACGCACACACGGTCACAAGTATGAGATTGTTGATGCACAAAGCAGATTCAAACATAAATTATAATAAAAATAACAAAGAATCTAAATAAAAATTTAATCTTGTCATTCTTATGAAACAACGCACGTTAAATTTATACAAAAAATAATTATTATTAATTATGTTTTAAAATTATAATTATTAAAAAATTATTTATTGTATATATTATTTATATATATTTGTATATATTTATTTATATATTATATTATTAATATATTATTAATTATTTATTATTTTATTTAAAATTATTAAATTATTAAAAAATTAAAATTATAATTATTATTATATTAATTTATACATAAATAAATATATACATAAATTGTAATACAAATAACAAAGAATCTAAATAAATTTAATCTTGCCATTCTTATGAAACAACGCAGGTTGGTAGTATTTATTGTTCGGTAAGTTAAGTGTTAAACGTAAATATATATTTCTAACTTGATAATATTGTAACTGGTGTCGGGAGAAGTTCAACGACCTTTTATACTACCGTATAACCATAAACCTTGTAGTAATGCTAAAATCATATTGGTCAGTAAAAACGGGTTTCCAGTCCACCGTGCAACGTACGCTACCTAATAAAAGGATGTTACGAGTAACAGAGCAGAGATGAGACTTACGCTTTTGTATCGTGTCGCGCCGACACGAGCACGCATAAAAACGGAGAGCCGGGACCGCGACATCGTTTTTATTGTATCGATAAAAAGAGCCGTGCTCGGCTATTTTCAACGCGGTGAATCTGTGAGCCGTATTTAGACGTGCATTACCCTCTGGTACTTGCTTCGACACGATTAGAAACGCGTCCTGCTTAGACTTCGTGCTCTCGTTTCCTCGATTCTTACGTCTTTTTCCGAAACAGTGACCCAAAAAGTGAACATTTTTCGAGTTTTTGGATTTCCGATTTTTTTTCTTTTTTAATGAACATGCAGCTGGTCACCTATGATTTCAATGACGTGGGGAATATGTTGTCAATATGTCGTCAAGGTCACCATTGTTTATTTCATTCGCTTATTAATGCTTTAAACCACACGGTTTATTTAACAAATACAGGGTTGCTATGCGTAATATTCAAATCAAATGAAATCTATTAGCAAAAAGGTGAAGGAAATAGAGATTCGATCAGATCTAGAATTCAATTTAACAGGAACTTAATATTGTATTTGAATGGATGCAGAATAATTTTATCAGTCTACAAGTACGTACCATTCATCTATCGGTAATATAGATAAACAGAGTATCAATGCCCAAGAACAACTGATGTGAATCAACTATTTTGCGTCAAATTTAAGTAATAACAATGATTTATAATTTTTATTGCAAAATGAAAATTAACTATATCAATTGCAGAAAAACAGGAGCCAAACAACAGTGTCTTCCTGTCATTTTCGGTAATTTTGAAAGATTTAAGTACAATATACTTATAATATACAATAATATAATATATAGTATATATATATAATATACAATATATTCAGAACTTTCGGTTCACCCCGAAAGGGACGACGACGTGACTCCAGGGGAGATTTCACGTAACTTTTTCCTTTGCGAGAATGTTCTCCACGGCTTCATTAACGAGTTATTAACGAAAAACACGGACCAATCGAATAGCGAGTACGGCTGACGTGTCGCCCACGTGACCACTGTCACCGCTATGGATTGGCGCGGCGCTCTAAACGACCCTAAACAGACGGCAACCTTGAGAAGAATTGAAAAAATTCACAGCTTCTTCGTCAACTTCGTATACAAATGTTCTCCCCTCTCCCCCCACCCCTCTTTCTTTCTTTCTCTCCCTCTCTCTCTCTCCCTCACGCGCGCGCGAACGATTATCGATTGAAGAATTCCACCACCGTGGGATCAAAGTGATTCGGCACGTGCCACGCTCCGCGCGATTACGTACACATAATTGCCAGCACTATCGCAGTCCGTTTATGGTTCCGTTAGTCGTAGAACACACATTCGATCCGCTAGAAACGAGTTTTTCAAATCCAAACCTAATTCTTCACGAGCGGCATGCACCACTATATTTGTTATGTATACCATAACAATGTGAAAACAAAAATGTCGAAAATGATACTACATTTAATAGTAGTCGCCAACCTAACCCACTTTCGGGAAATGTCTTCTTTTGGATTACGTAATCTTACGGCTTGTTCCCTTTCAGGATTTGTTTAAATAATGTGCGACATTGGCGACAGTAAATACTACAAATATTTCACAATTAGCATCGGTGCGTGCTTAGAACAACAAATACGAAATTTTGTTAAAGCAATCATCTCTAATGTGAACTTTTAAATGACTAATTATTTTATTAAAATTTTTAATAGAATATCATACATCATACAATATGTCGCAGCCTTATGCTTAAAGGTTAAGAAAGCGAAACATGCCTTTTTGCGGATTCCTCAACGAAACAAGCTGTATTACAAGCTGTATCACACTGTTAGGTGTAAAAAAAGAAAATCCAATTATATACTTTTATCATTCTTTATAGTTTAATAAACGTAATCACACTTTGTTTGTTCCTGATGTATTTTGAATTAAATAAACTTATAATTTTGTCGATAATAAACTCTTTGATAACAAAAATAACCGACCGTTTCATTTCTCTGACTTACTGCGTACTTTTTTCATAGCCACGACTGAACATAGTCTCAAATCTTTAGTCACTAGTGTCTAGTGCTGCCAATAGCTTAATTCTAATATTCTAACGCACACACTTTGTTTACTTTTCCTCTACCTCTATAGTTGGGTTCAAACACTCGTTTGGTTATTAAAGATGATTAAAAATCTGTACTTCTCTCTCTCTCTCTCTCTATTTCAAATATATTTATAGTTGATTATTTTGCTTCCTGTTTTCTATTTCCCTGCAACATCTTATCTTTACCCTTTACTTTGCATTGTATACTCTTATCTGCTTTACTTTGTATTATTATACTCTTGCTTATTTTACTTCGTATTACGTACTCTTGCATACTTTACTTTGTATTATATACTCCCTCATCTATTTTACTTTGTACTGCATATTCTTCTCTACTTTACTTCCTATTATATACTCTTGTCTATTTTCTTTTGTATTACATAATTTTCTCTACTTTACTTCCTATTATATACTCTTGTCTATTTTCTTTTGTATTACATAATTTTCTCTACTTTACTTCCTATTATATACTCTTGTCTATTTTCTTTTGTATTACATAATTTTCTCTACTTTACTTGTGTATCACATAGTCTTGTTTACTTTATTTTGGAAGGTAAGGATATTTCTATATTTATAATTATGCCTGTAACGGAAGAACTCTTCCTGAATAAAATAAATAAATTTAAATAAATCAAATAAATTAAAATAAGTAACAGTTACGCAATAGGCGCATAACTGAAATCAAAATTCTTTGTCTAAAATTTATAACCGCTACTGAATGTACTCTCCTATACTCTCGCTTTCGCACAGCGGCAACAGGCAAATTTTTCCGGGAGTGTATCGATCAGCGAAGCGCGAATCTGTACTCGAGTTTTCGAGGGGGTATCCCCGAATAATCGAGCACCCCGTAGACGGGACGGAGGCGAGGGTGAGATTCGGTGGCTCCTCTCTCTCTCTCTCTCTCTCTCTCTTTCAGTTTGGCAGCACACAGGGACGAAAGCTACCCCATCGCGAATGTTTTACACACCGGAAAGGGAGTTATCGATTTAATTCCCGGGGAAAACTCGCGGGGGAAAACTCGTGGGGAGGGCTTTCTGCGTCCGCCTTTGTTCGCGTCGAAGCTCTCTGTCGATGGTGTCCCGTCGTTGCTCGAAAAATCCTCGGTATCCCCGGCGAGGCACCGTCGTATCCTGCCAATCTGGGAAACTCCGGTGTCCCGTGTCTTTAATACGTTCCCCGCGGAGTATGTTCCCGCTTTCCCCGTAGTCTCCGTTTTTCCAGCCCCTCTGGTAATCCATCACTAGTTAGCGCAACCCTCCGCGGCGCCGGCGAATGAATAAGTAAGAGGATAGCAGAGAGGATCATAGTCGCGATGCGGAGAATTGAATTTTTCAGGGATGCCCCTACCGGGGCTTTCGCTCGGGGCCTTTGTTCTCCTCGGGAATTTTAGCCGGTCTTCGTTAACGATCGTCGGTAAGCTAGATGTCCCAAATTGCTGCTAGTAATGCTATAACTGCCGCGTTAATTATTTTAATTAATTGCGAAATAACGAGTGGGAAATCGCGAAGGAAAAAATTTCAGCGTTGAACTTGAACTCCGTTTCTGATGTCAGTGTCCCTATAACTGCTTGCTACTCGAATTACTTCAGTTAATAGTGAGATAATGAATGGAAAATATATCGTAACGAAGAACAATTTTAGCGATGGACTTGTACTAAGTTCAAAGGAATAATAGGGAAACATTGTATGTTTATATTTATAGGTTAATATTGAACGGTGAAATTACCGTCAATAATTTACCGAGTAAAAATAACGACTTTTATCGATAGTTTTTAATAATTAGTAGTAGCAACATTGGGGCCGATGTTCTTTCGTTCTGTCCATATTACTGTCGTCAGTAATCGGTACGACGACCACGCACAACAACTACCACGGTATGCCCAGCATACATAACCTTAATCTTTGCATTCAGCTCGAAATCCGTCGAAAATGTTTTTGCTAATTGTTCACAAAACAATTAATCCTGACGAAATTCTTTCTGTAGAATTTAAGTATGTCATACGGTTTGGCGTTTAAAACTACTTTTTCCTCCATGGAATATGTTGCTTTGCATCCAATTCCATCCATTCCAAGATATTCGCGATATATATACTATACTATTATATATATACTATTATATATATTATTATTTATATTTATATATATACTATTATATTATATATATATACTATTTCTAGAAAAAGTTACTCTGTTACAACACAATTACATCTTTATGGAGAGTAAAATTTACTTGTTACTGCTTGCTACGGGCATAGCGATGCTGTTTCCTTGCTACTAGATGTGCAATATCTGGTTCAATGCTTGGAAACCGGTATCCGTAAATCTAGTTCGACATCCAATCGTTTTCTTTAATACTTGTTTTCTCATGTACACAAGTCTAGAGACTTTAACTTCACTTTTGTGGCATCTGGTGCTTTGATGGTACCGCGAACTCTAGTGATATGATTATGTTTTGCTGCTTCAGAATCTAAAGTTTAGAGCAGGGGTGTCAAACTCAAAAGCTAACTTGGGCCAAATAAACAATGCTTAACTTTAGGTCGGCCGCAAAAAGAAAAATCAATGTTCATAGAAACAAATATTCTTATTTTGACTAATACATTGTAATAAACATATATAAAGTTAAATTATTGTTTACGTCCTGATACTTGACATCTCTTCTCTGATACTGTCTTTCCTATTTCGGGAGAAATTTTATTGACCGAATTCACATTTCAAAATTTCGAATTCACATTTCTATTTTATTTTTACTTTGCGTCGGATATATCGACTGGGCCGCAAAAATGTTCATCTCGGGCCACGAGTTTGACACCCCTGGCTTAGAGTATCCTTCGTTAGTATAATGATGGTTAGTAGAGTCGACGGATCTCAAGAGTCACAGTAAAAATATTATTTATTTATCTACCGGAAAGTTCTGTCCGATAGTGTCACTTCAAGTTTCAATCCGTATGCACATGTTGATTCGAGACATATATGACTATCTCTCTTTATCATTGCATTTACACACATGTACTCTCCTAAATAAACTGAAACAAAGATGTCTCGTATCATTATTAAGTGAGACGCGATCGTGAAAACATGGCTACCGATGATAATGCCAGATCACATGCTGCTTTGGCGACTCGTCAGAAAATCGCAGAGCTAGGCT
This sequence comes from Megalopta genalis, assembly GCF_051020955.1. Taxonomy (NCBI): domain Eukaryota; kingdom Metazoa; phylum Arthropoda; class Insecta; order Hymenoptera; family Halictidae; genus Megalopta; species Megalopta genalis. The sequence continues at coordinate 10,017,492 of NC_135026.1, read as the reverse complement.
GGGAAATTCTGTCGCATCCACCATACTCCCCAGACTTAGCACCCACCGATTATCACTTGTTTCTCTCTTTGCAAAACTTTTTACAGGAAAAAAAATTCAAAACTGAAGCTGATGTCAACCAAGCACTAGTCGAGTTCTTCGCCTCTAAAAATAAATCATTTTTCAAAAATTGCATTTACAAGTTGCCATCGCGCTGGCAAGAAGTCATAAGTAACGATGGAAAGTATATTCTACAATAAATATTATTCAATGTATGAAAATTGTGTTATATTTCAATTAAAAGACGGACATATTACTGAAAATAAAATGTTTTCTCTTACATGTTTGTGTTATGTTTCTCATCACTGTAGTCACTGCCTATCCTTGTCTACTGATAATAATTATCTTTCGACGATGTTTATTACTTATATATTTATTTTTGCATATTTAGTTTATATATTCATTATATTATTAATTGTTACCGCAAAAGTTTGACCGGCGTGCCGAAACTATTTTTCTTTACTAATGATAGTTGCATTTCTTAGAATTAATATTGTTTATTTTATTTTTTACAACTAGGATCGTCAACTTAAAAATCTGAAAAAATTCTCAAAAATGCACACCAACAGTGACAACCAACGTGACATGTCACGTTTTTGTCAATATTTTTGCATGCATTTAAATAAGTTAAATCGTCCGAAAACCGTTAAACCGAAGATAACCTATAACTACGCTCTTGGTCACCATAGAGAATTATGAATAGGGAATTTGACCCCCTTGAACTACTATTCTCTTTATTTCAAATAATTATTTTCAGTACATTTTAAGAAAATATTACAATTAATAATGAATTCAATTAATAATTTTCTTTGCCAGATATACTTGTATCTCTATGACGTCAAATAGCTACTAACAGTTAACAATTAACTATTAATTCATTAACTATTTCCAATATTTTTACCCAGGCCTGCTTCAAGTGTCCTCATCAAATTCCCTCCAAAAAAGAACAAATGCAACGCAGTTTATCTTCTTTAAATTCGCGAAGAAAAATAGAAAATTTGCGAAATATCGACAATCCGGCACTTTTCTAGCGGCCTGACGCTGCACTCTTTTTTCCTCTCTGTCTACCACAATTTCTCCATCGCTATCAGCTTGATTAGCAATCGCGCCACGCTGCCAGAGGATTCGGCGAAGCGTGATGACCGAACCGTGAATTCTGACACAGTTTCCTGGCCGGCCTGACGAGGCTAGATAAAAAGAAGGAACTCTCGTCCAGGGGGTGAGTTGGATCGAAGCGTGGGAGGGAGGAAGGACGACTGGGAAGAGCACAACGTCTGCGGTCCGGCCCTCCCTAACAAGCTCCCTATAAACGTTAAGCTCCCGGCCGGTGATCAATATTGGTTGACGCCGGTTAACATGAGGAACAACAGCGGAACAACAGTGGAACAGCTCGGACGCGGTAAATAGAGGATAATACTGTATTCCCTCCGTAACTGGCAGCCTCGGGTCTGTCGAGGTTCAATTACGGAGAGAAACAATGTTCTCTAGACCTTGGCTCATTTGTAATGACATTATTTGAAACAATATGTACGTACATGTCAACATGTTATTTTATTACAATTTATTATTAGAGTTAAGAATTATTTCAAATAACACATTATTTTCTTTTCGTAATTATACGGAATATTATTTCAACGAACGCGTGATTTTATTTCATAATTATCTTCATGTCAGTGATCACTTTTGAAATAATATTCTTTTATAGATTATTTCATAATTATTTAAAAAATTAGTTCAAATAACATGTTATTTTCTTTTATAATTATTTGGAAAATTAGTTCAAGTAACGTGTTAGTTTATTTCATAATTATTTGGAGAATTATTTCAAATAATGTGTTATTTTCTTTTATAATCATTTGAAAAATTATTTGAAGTAACGTGTTATGTTACTTTATAATTATTTGCAGAATTATTTCAAATAACACGTTGCTTTATTTCATAATTGTTTGAAAAATTATTTGAAGTAACGTGTTGTGTTACTTTATAATTATTTGCAGAATTACTTCAAATAACACGTTGCTTTATTTCACAATTGTTTGAAAAATTATTTGAAGTAACTTGTTATGTTACTTTATAATTATTTGCAGAATTATTTCGAATAACACGTTGCTTTATTTCACAATTATTTGAAAAATTATTTCAAATAACATGTTGTTTTATAGTTCATACTTATTATTAATTAATTAATTTATCATTATTATTATTAATATTATTTCGTCCGGCTAGTCGTCGATCTCTAAAATCAGTTAATTTAAATTTTTAGGAAAAATCTAGCTTCAAATTTCTATTGACATTTCTACACCTGCCGGCTTCCAAATGTTCTCTGCCAGTGGTACGGATGAAATTTGGTCAGTTATGGTAGAGATATTGTGTTGCCAGAGTTACGGACTACCATAGAAACAAGAGACAAGAAGACGAAGTTTCTTGACGACAGGAAAAATAGAGGAAGTCGAGCCGAGACGCGTGCGTGCCCGCATAAATGAATACGTAAACGAGATCAGACGTTGATACGGGTAAAATGAGCCCGGCTTATCGACTGCCGGTGCTCTACAATGTTGCATGATCGCGTTAACGGCGCGGCCCACCCTCTCAACTCGAATTACAGCCCCCCCCCCCTCCACCGGATCGATCGGAGTTAGGCGAACGGGCGACGTCACGCGACTTTGCGAATTCCGATGGTCCGTACCGGTTTCAAAATGTTTTCCATACTTCGACACGTTTCTCGACCGCTGTCACACGTTTGCGTGGCGTCGTTTACGTAAAAGTAGATAAATCGACTTAATTACACGTTACGTTTTAATGATATAATTAGACGGCGAATTTGATGCGCTCGTTTGTGGCGAAAATGTGTCGTTGAAATGCAGAACAGTGGAAGTATCAGAAGTGCTTGAAAATATTGTTGTATATTATTCGCAATTTATTCAGACTATTATAACGAGAAATATGTGAAATAGCAGTTATAAAAGTTTCGTAGCTTTTAGAATAAAAATACAATATCACGTAACTAATATATTTATTTAATATATATATATATATATATATATATATATATATATATATATATATATATAATAATAATAATAATAATATATATATATAATATAATATAATATATAATATAATAATAATATATATATTAAATGACGATTATAGAGGAAAACGATCAAAATTAAATATGATATATATCATATTTTTTTTTAAATTAAATGACGATTATAGGAAAACGATCAAAATTTTCCTATAATCGTCACATTTAATTTTTATTTTTTACCCATAATTCTCATTTAATTCTGATTTTTCACCCATCTTTCGCATTTAATGCTAATTATCGATAACATGTCGGGAACACTCTAGTTTCCTTGCAGTTTTCCTGATTGACGTGATAGCTTTAAGCATTTCAGTAATTTGTCCGTTTTCCGATTCATTAAGCATTTTTTCTCTTCCCATATTGAGAAAGATTTTTTAACCATGAAGTTTCAACTGACAACGAGTGTCAATTCTGAACATCAGAACTAATTTTATGCCAGTATCGCCAATATAATAACAGAGATAACAAAATTCCAGTGCTGCCAATATCGTAGCATTATTAGGTTATGTTCTTTCGATCCAGGACATGGTTTTATTTCGTTTCCAAATTTTATGCTCCAGAATGTCTTCCGTTCTGTTTGATTTATCAAGAAATGTACGCTATGTAAATATATTAATCACGCGATATTGAAATTTCTTTCCAATAGCATATCGAGCGCACTTCATTTTTATTGGAATCCTGTTTTGTGCGAGTGTTCTATTGGGTTGTCACAGAAGAGTAAAACCCAAAGGACCGTCGTGTAGTCACAATAAATTGTAGAACAATAGTCAGGAAATATAACCTATAATCTCATTTTTCTAAATTGTTTTAATATTTTATAATAGAGATATGTTGCGTTTAGTACATTATTTAAGCAACGCAAATAAATAATGTAAAAAGTAATTGTCGCGAATGTGTTAAAATCTGCTTCAATCATTTTTCTTTACAGATGAGAAAAGTAGTATGCCGTTATTTTCCGAAAAATATTCTTTCTGTCTTATGTAATTATACTACGTCCAACGAGAACTGGCACAAAATGTAAACAAAACATTCACGGTGCTGTGGTTTGCAGCTGAGTGGCTGATAGACCTTGCATGCAGAGCAGCCTCATGTAGAAAGACCCGAAAATTGTTTGTATTTTGTGCCAGATCTCGTTGAACGAAGTATAGTCTGCGGATTTTATGCATTTGTGACAAAAATGAATGGATCAAATAAAAAGTGGCAAGAACATTTGTACAATTCGAGGATATTATATTACTGTCAGCTTATTAGGAAGGTTAAGAAAATAACTAAATGACTATGTAGTTTCTACATGTAATTAATGAAGACAATCTTTATTTTATATAAAGATATGAAGTTTAGATTTCAACATAGATACTGAGACAGGTAAGATGGGTTAGATTGAAATGATAATTGTTAGGTATCTCTAATAAACAAATCCTTTACGTCCCTTAACGCGATTATTTCTTATTAAATCAGCTTTGCAAATCATTCGTTAATCTTCACTGTACAGCTTGCATAAAAATTTCATATGGTACACACGAGGTGTCATGCACACCAGAAAATTAAAACGGCTGTCACGGTTAAACTACATATTATTTCGGGTCCGAAAAATTAGTAAATATTCTTCAGACGTTCTAAAGTAGAGGTGAACAGCGTTTTTCATAAAAATGTCACTTTTACGTAACAAAAAAAATCCGGAAAGTTCACGCTTCGTGACTTGTTCAATACTTCGAACGCGACTCGAGTCCGTCCCGTCAAAGCCTCGTGCTGCGGACTCTCCTCTATCTCGCACCGTCACCTCTCATTGGCCAGTATTTTTCGCTAATAACTCGTAAACAAAGTCGCAGATTGCATTTTCGCAAAGGAAAAAGTTACTTCAAATGACCTCAGCTACCCCTCATTTTCAGCTGTTAAAATAATTGTGGAACACCCTGTATAAGTCACACCTTCAGGCTTAATAAATTATTATATTTAATATTATTATTATTATTATTAATTAACATTATTATTAATTATATTTACTACGATATTGTGCACGTGTCGTTGGCACACAGGTTCTAGCCACAACTGGCGGTCACCATAGTGCGAAGTTGCGGAGCTCGTCTTCGGTGTTGCCATCGACAATATTTAATTCTGATAATGGAGATGTGTACGGAGATTAAGAAAGTCAGTTTCTTATAGCTATCGAGCGCGACGAAGAATAAGCTTTGCTTTATTTTCATTCACACGTAAATGGAACAATTGAAGCAAAAATGCAATTCGTCGGGAATACGACGAAGGATCGGACTAAAACGGAACAGAAAATTCAGCTGGCCACATTGTATGTACATATGTATAGATATGTATACATATAGAGGGCGAAGTCTGCTCTGTCCAATTCTGGAAACGGGCATGCAGATTTCATTAAGAGGCGACCTCGTTCAATCTTTTCTGGGAATCCGGACTCGGTAAATTGATTTCTGAGGCGAATATTATCGTAGAGATGCGACTGTTGATTATCAATATCGTATCCATATCCGATCGGCACTTAACGATATATCTTTAACAACGTTGGTGAAATATCGTTTAGATAAATGAAGAAACCGATCAAGATGCACACTTCAGGAATTGATAATTGTAAATGATGTACAGGGTGCGACGTTTAAGTGAGATATCTCGCGAGGCATCGAAGTTATCAAACAAATGTTCTTAGAAAAGTTGTTTGATTTGAAGGAACAGATTACGTGGTTTTAATAGATTTTCCGTGGCTATAATAATGACATATAATTTCAAGATCACGTTCAGTTTTCTACGGTCTTAGTTATTTATAATCTGTTCGCGTTTTCTGAGACAAATTCAACAACATTATTTATTATCATTCGTTCTCTCTCTCTCACCTTCAGTAGTAATATCCACATTAAAAATTCACAAAATTAAAGTTGAAATATCTGCTAAAGTAATAATTTTTAGACGTACGTGGATTAACATTCTTTTTTTTATAGAAAATATCGTGCTGCATCAATAGATGTATAAAAAAATATATGATCGTAAATAAAAAGAGTAAAGGTGACATTGAAATTTTCAAAAATTCTTCAGCTGCAAAACAATGATTACCGAACAACTTTTGTTAATAAAGTTATACCCTGTATGTATGCAGTCATTTAACTCTGAGTTTTTCTTGTAAACTACATGTTGTATAAATGTATAACAAGATCGTATTGCTTGATCGCCTACATGCTTGCATTGATTGCAATGCACAACATTTCGAACATTTCTAGCATTAAAACTCGGCTAAAAAATATCTCGACAAACATTAATTTCAGAACTCTCGTACCTTAACAATTCCTTATTTTGTACGTAATACACTCTCGAATGGCATGATTAAATGTTGAAAATTACAGTTATAAAATACAACATGTAGTTCACAAGAAAAATTAAGGTGAAATTAATTATGATTAATTAAGTGACTCGTCCTGTGTATTCAGAAAATAGGAAAAGAGGAAGCGAGAGAATCACGTCACAATTTTTTCCTCTCATCTTTCCAAAGAAACATGTGAGCATAAAACTATATTTATGGTAAAAGCACTTTAACAAATTACAGGTAGCTCAAAATAATAAGACAAAAGAAACGTTCACGGTACAAGGATTTTTAAGATCCCGGAGACAGTCGATAAATGTTCAGAAGGGTCAAAAATAAACAAATTTCCAGGAAAAAAATTAATAAATTTAAATTAATTCAAATAAATAAATTTCACGGACGAATCATGGACGTGTAGTTGGCGGTCTGTTTTCATAGCAGTACATATATTGTCGCTGGTGCACACGTTGCACAACGCCGAGTCAGACGCGTGAAAATGTTCCGCGAGCGTGGACGGCTTTAACGACAGGAGGGCTGCACCGTCCCGGTTAGGGTGGCGGGTACAAAAGCGGGGAAGGACCCCGAAGAAACCGTAAACAATGACATCTGAAATCATCCCGCCGCCTGCTGCGGATCGAACGTCACCCTCGCCCTTCGTGTTTCCGTCGAAACGCATTACCAGCACCGGGCCACCCTTCTTTCAGCCACTTCCACCACGTCGGCCGAGGATCCTCTCGTCGAGGAACACGCGCTCCTACAGTTTTATTTAGTCGCACGAAGAAAAATCATTGAGAGGCCGCCGATTATATTTATAGACGCGTGTCTGTCGATATGTTATCGTCGAATATCGATACAGTAATCGTTGAATATCGATACAGACATCGTTAACCATCGATGCATTAATCGTCAAATGAGCCGTTTATTTTGAAAGTGGCATAAGTCACTTTGTTTTTAAGTCGATATATTTAAGGGTTTGCGTTTCAACACGTTTCAAAATATGGATGCTAACTTTCGAGAAGATTTACTTGTATTTGTTATCTCAGGATACTGATATTTTTCTCAGTATAAATAATTTTGTATAAACATGAAAAAATCACCACTTTTCATTACGGTAAAGTGACTTATGCCACTTTCAAAATAAACGGCTCAAATTCCGACGCAGTAATTGTTAAATATCAATAACATCGATATGTTACACATAATTCGATATACAGTGACGCGCGGCTAAATTTAATTTTGTAATTCTTGTCTTACTTTGATAATTGTATTACCGATGGATAGCTGAGGTTTATCCGATTAAAATGAGTACAAACACGATAGAAATCGGACTACTTCTTATCGAACAGTTTGTACCGGGTGGGTCGCGTAATTTGCACGCCTCAATAAACTTGAAACCGGTTGATTTTAGAACTTCACTAAATGCATGCACCACTTCTCACCTTTGAATCCATGTACTTCACAATTTTTCGTGAGAAGCATGATTTAAATGTTACTTCAAGTCTGAAAATTATGCGACTCGCCCGGTATGATAGTACGCTTCTTGATAAATGTAGTCCAATTTCCGTCGTGTTTGGACTCATTTTAATCAGAAGAATTTCAGCTATCCGTTGGTGATATAGTCATCGAAGTAAGACAAAATAGGAGACATTTTTTAATCCTCCTTTATTTTTAATGACTAGACTGCGGATTTTATGCGTTGGTAGGACATCTGTGTATCATTTGTATCTCACTGAAATTATTAAAGAACCAAAGAAATTTTTATTCATCTCATGTTTGTTGCAATTTGTGACCATAATTTTTCTTTTGCAGAAAGTTTCGCAGTCTCGTAATGATTTTTGTAAGTTGAAATTAATGTATCGACGTTCCTCATTTCGTTTAACGTTCCTTGTGTTCTAAACTGCTGCCATGCATTTTTATCAGAAGTGCATAAATTCTGCAGTCTAGTGATAACAATTCCGTGCCTTGATGCGAGTCACGAAACGAAATGAATATTTGAATATTATAATATTATAATATTTTTAAATATATAATATTATATATTATATATATTATATATATATTTATATAATATTATAATATTATAATATTTGAATATTTGAATAAAGTATTCAAATATCACCTTTTTAAAAGATTTGTTAGGCAGTCTTTAGGGCAGTATGCTAAGCAACGTTCTTAATTTTAAGAATTCAGACATACAGTAGCTCACAAAAGTATTCGAACACCTTTTAAAACGCAATAATTTTTTTTAAACTGTACTAAATGACTTGAATTTTTTTTTAAATGATAGAGAGATTAATCCACGAAACACAATAACTAAAATGCATTTTCTTAATTTTGCTCTTACTTGGAATGACAAAAAAGGTAAAAAAATCTCGTTCTTTAACTTTTTTATCTGAGCTTATAACAAACATTTAGAAACTGCCTTTCCAAGATCTCGGTAACTCGGTTAATTCAGAGTCAAGCTTCAGGCGTTGAAAGATTTCAAAAACTGCAGATTTCTTATAGCTTTTGATCAAAAGTGTCAAAAATCGGGAGAAAATTGCGATTTTAGCGATCTTTAATTATTTGTAACTTATAACAGCGTCAACCAATTTCGATACAATTTTCAGCATGCATATAAGTTATCGACATCTACGAGAAGCATTTTTTAAATTTTTGTTACAGGCTCAGATAAAAAAGTTAAAAAACGAGAGTTTTTTCATTTTTCTTGTTATTTCAAATAAGAGCAAAATTCAGAAAAAGCATTTCAGTTATTGTCTCGTGGATTAGTCCCACTATCACCTAAAAAAATAAAATTGAGTCATTTAGTTCAGTTTTAAAGAAGTTATTGCTTTTTAAAAGGTGTTCGAATACTTTCGTGAGCTACTGTACACATATATACTGTTATAATACACATATAAAGACGCAATTTTTGAAACAATATTCTCCAAGAAAATGTAGAGGAGAAAAAAAATCGACTTTTTCAAGGATTCACACAGAAAGTGACTCTCTCAAGTCGGCTCGCGAGCCTGTTTGTACATCTCAAAAGAAGAAAAAAAAACCTGAGCGGCGCGAAAGTCGGAAGAAATCGATACACAGGAGAGGGTTCGCCAACCCTAACGTCATATGGAGTATTCGAATTCGGGAGGGATCGCGATCACGATCGCGTCGGAGACTCGAAGACATATACGGGATGTCTAAAAAATGTTGCAAGCCCTTGAAGCAGGCGTCTCCGGAGCTGATTTGAAGAAACTTTTTCCTCGCCGAAAACATTCTGTGTGGCACTGTTAACGAGTTATTAATGAAAAGCGCAGTCCAATCGGCTAGCGGCCAATGCGGCGTCGCGCTTCTTATCCCAAGGGCGTTGGAGACTAGAAGATATGTACAGGATGTCTCAAAAATGTTGCAAGCCCCTGAAGCAGGCGACTCCGGAGCTGATTTGAAGAAACTTTTTCCTCGCCGAAAACATTCCACGTGGCACTGTTAACGAGTTATTAATGAAAAGCGCAGTCCAATCGGCTAGCGGCCAATGCGGCGTCGCGCTTCTTATCCCAAGGGCGGCGCGCCAGCTCTGATTGGCGCATGTTTTTCGTTAATAATTCGTTAACAAAGCCGCGGAGAACAGTTTTGCTAAGGAAAAAGTTTCTTCAAATCATCTCGGGATCACTTCTTACAAGCGCTTCCAACATTCCTGGGACACCCGGTATAAGATCTGTCTTTCATTCTTCAAGATTTTCCGGGACGATAACTTCCCGGCCAGGTATACGATTTCCACGGGCCAACGAATCGCTGCGAACGGGGCTGGAGGATAGTGATCGAAGAGTAGGGTAGTTCGATTGAGAATTTTCAGTTACTCCGCCTTGCCTGTCAAATTTTATGTGTACTCGAGCTGTTCGTTTTTGTCTCGAGGAATTTTTGATACTTGAACGGCGGAAAAATCAATGGTGTGGAAGATCTTTTAATTCTAATATTTTCTAGAGACAAGAGTAAATTTTTGAATTCAGGCTGAAGGCCGTATTTTTCAATAGCAATGTTAGAAAGATGAGTGCTAACACTATGCATTACTAAAATTCAAATATCTTCCAAGCCTATGATTTTTCGCAATAGATGCCTTAGTATTTTTATGAAGAGAATGACGAACTGAATCGACTAGTATAATAAAAAAAAATATGATTCCATTTAGAAAATAAACTTGGCCTTCATATGTTCTCGACGCGTTCACCTAGAAAAATCTTATTAATATTAGATTACGTGCCCCCTGAAACCGATCAAATTTCGTTTGAAACAATTTTTAATACCATCGACGGTTTCGAAGATATTTGACTGGATTGATCAAAATGGGTCACCCTGTATATGTAAATCATAGAACTGTATAGAAGGCTCACGAAACTGAAAACTTTTTAAAAATTGGATCGAATGTCTTGTATTTTTTGGGGGGGACAATAGACGGGATAATTTAATAAACGGTGACTGAAAAATTGGTTTTAAAAATTGTACCTGGTTGGGATGATAAAAAGATAAAAAACATTAAAAAGTTATATTTTTTATCTGTGTCTATAGCGAAGATTTCAGATATTTGTTGATTTCGGTGACTTATATGCATACTGAAAATTTTGTTGAAATCGATTGACGTTGGTATGAACTGTTAACATTTAAAAATCAGACGGAGATAAGAGCGGGGACGAGCTAGCCATCGTGATGTCTTGACATGTAGCATTAATTTAATTTGTAACTTCTCGACTTTATCTCCACTTGATTTTTCTTGAGGATATCTACAGTCCGTTGTATATTAAATAGCAATTAATAATAATCAAGAATTGAAAGGAATAATAATCTCTGCTGTAATTAAATAAAGCGCGTTTTTCTAATGTTCTAGTTGTGTGTTTACAATCAGTAACCTCTAAAACTAAAAACTAAATATTTCACAATTTCCACTACTGTGTGTCGAGTAATATGTTAGACAATTACACGGAGCTATCCACAACTACTTACAACTATACATTTAATTCTAATAATTTAGTAATTCTTGCCCTTATTTGATAACTGACATCACCAGCGGATAGCTGAGGTTCTTCCGATTAAAATAAGTCCAAATATAATGGAAATCAGGCTATATTTTGTTGAAAAGCTTATACCGGGTGACGCAGCTCAAATAACTTGAAACCAGTTTTAATTCCGGAACCATCAAAACGTCACTATATAAAAGAACCACTTTTCACCATTAAAACCACGTATTTCACAATTTTTCGTAAGAAAGCATAATTTAAAAGTTACTTCAAGTGTGAAAATTATGCGACTCACCCGGTATAACAATACGTTTATCGATAAATGTAGTCCGATTTCCATCGTGTTTAGACTCATTTTAATGAGAAAAATCTCAGTTATCCGTTGGTGATACAATCGCCAAAGTAAGACAAAGATTACTTGAAACTTCAATAGTCGAAACTTCAGAATTTTAGAGGTTAGAAGTTAGAAGACCAAGTCGGGTAATAAATTCATTTCGTTCAGAGGAACAAGATAATAACTTTACTATTAAGCTATTGTAATTTGCTAATAGAGAATTAAAATAAAAGAGAGTTCAATTAAAAAGAAACTATTGTAATTAATCTGCGAATTTAACACGTTCCGTGCCACGTGTACCATCGATGGTACACGCTTGCATGTTTACTTAGTGAACTGAACAAATTGTTTACAAGAAATTTAGAACCGAAGAATCAATTTCCACCGCAAGAATGGGCGTTGATAAGTTTTTGTTACGTTGTTATGTGTACGAGAATTAATAATTGCACGTAATACATCAAGTTTTAGTAAAATATCAAAGTGTGAAGATTCGAGTAAAAAAAGCTCGGCACGGAACGTGTTAATACAGCATCTTTATGTTTAAATAAAGTAAGATTAATTTGATACAATGTCCGTGTATAATATTTAATTTTACTCAATCTATTAGTAACAATGTACTTTATTTTCCAATTACTTGACTGACAAGATGATAATTACCAGATGTATGCATATTTCTCTGCTCGAGATCTCGAGATCCCGAGTGTTTCCGAAACTGCGCTCGGATCTCGGGCAATCTTGGTCTCTAAGCATGCGTAGTGCGCATGCTATTCACGCGTAGAACCCGAGTCTACCCGAGACCACCCGAGAGCCGAGCGCAGTCCCGAAACTTTCGGGACCCGAAACACTCAGGATCTCGCGCAGTGAAATGTATCGGGATCCCGCCCGATCTCGCCCGACTCTTTCCGACCCGTCCCGAACTTCGGCTTCCCGAGGGGCTCGGGCGGGTTTGCACGCTGCTAATAATTACACTCGGGCAGTTAAACAAAACGTGATAACAGAGGAAATGCGCGTCGAAGGAGAACGTGCCATTTGAAGCGTCCTTGACGATAATTTACACTAGATCATTGAGCTGGGGCACTTATCAACTTCGGTGATACGGTCGCAGTAATGAAGCACGTATCCGATAATCGAGCCGTTTATTTTCAAAGTGGCATAAGTCACTTTACCGTAATGAAAAGTGGTGATTTTTTCAATGTTTATACGAAATTATTTATACCGAGAAAAATATCAGTATCCTGAGATAACAAATACAAGTGAATCTTCTCGAAAGTTAGCATCCATATTTTTAAACGTGTTAAAACGCAAACCCTTAAATATATCGACTTAAAAACAAAGTGACTTATGCCACTTTCGAAATAAACGGCTCAATTATGCTCGTGCTACGATTCCTATCGAGTGTCGGTGTGAATAAATTTATTGCAATGAATCGATCTATCGGTACAAGCGATAGAAATCGAACGTCGAGCTCGATGTGTACATTCTTTTTTTCGAAATTTAATCAGCTTCGTAATTATTATTCCGATCGCGGTACGCCGACGACGCTGCGTCACGCGGAATTAACGCTGCGCAGTAGCCGGAAGTTAATTAGCACGCTTTCTCTCTCTGTCTGCAGTTGCCAATAAGGACCTGTTAGATCAATGTTAATCCTGCCACGGTCTTCGTCAGTTTTACGTCCCTATCCGGCCTTCGCTAATCCCAAAATGGACACGTTGCTGGTTTTTTACGAAATTTTATTTATTATATATTAATATTATTTTATAATATATGTATATAATATTATTTTATATATAATATATATAATATTATTTTTTTAAAATATGCGACGTTGTTTTGTTGTAAGTTGAAGAGGCGATTCGAATATTTTTGGCTTTAAATTATTACTTTTCTTATAATCACTTAACAAATACGATGTTGGTAGACCGCCGTCTATAATTTAAAAAAACAGGTCGCCCGTAATGATCAAAAGTTTGACCACCCCCACCACCTTTTGCACGCATTTGTCGAGCATTTCTGTTGATCTGACAAAAAAATGTTCGTAATTAAAGTTTATCGGTTTCTTGTTGGCTATGCGATAAAACATTGAATTCGTAGAAATTGTTATTTTTTCAATAAAAAATCGAGGGTCCCTTGATTTTTTCAAATGACACCATATATACTTTATTTTGTATCATTGTAGCTTGTGTCAAGACGAATTCAACAACCTTCTACAGAATGACCTTCGGATGACCTTGAACTCGGAAATTTGTTACATTTAAAAAATTCGTGTAAATTTTGGTGCGACCTTGATCAGTCAAGTTAAGGTGAAATGGTTAATATCTGCACACTTTTGTTTGAAACATTTTTATCAAAAATATTCACTTTTTGAGTTAATTGACCGTTTTGGGAGTTTAGGAAATCCCTGTACTTTTAGTAATATATTTAATAAATTAAGAAAATATATAAATAGAGAGTTTATAATACATAATTAGGATCATTAGAGTAATAATTAGAATAATTAAAAAAGTTTAATTAAGTATCGATTGACGAAAAGGGGATCGAAATTATTCTTTAACGCTGTTTCCACTAAAGGGGTCAAAAGGCACCGTTTAAAATATTAATTTGATACGAAAAGGGACCAAAGGGAAACTTCAACAATATTAATTTAATACTGTTTCTACCAGTTGCGTCAAAGAACATCTTTTAACATATTAATTGAACATTATTTTCCAAGTTAAATCACTTTTCCACAATTGAGTTTCCAACTTTTCCTGTAGTGATTATTAATTTGATGCATTTATGACAAAAATGGATGGAACGAAACACAATACAGACAAAATGTTAGAAGAATTTACGACTGGTATAATACTATTTGTAAGTTACTAAAATACTTGAGAATCGAAATATATTTTTATTTAGTCCTTGTTTCTTGCAACAAACGCGGCAAAATTGTATTAAATCAATGTGGTTAAAATCGGTACGGAAAAGAGACTGATAAAAATGGCGTTAATGTCTGGAGTAACATCTCAATTACAAACGATTTCAATTCCTCTTTGATGTTTCAATTGACATCTAAACTGACGAAAGGCTCCAAAACGTATTCGTAACTGCTCTAATAACTCGATAAAAGAAACCAGCAAATAGCGCACATGTTCTGCCAATTCAAAGATAATGTAGAACCGGAATCGGCAATAAGTGCCACGATTAAACGAGGATTAAAAGAGGAGATATAATTGCTCTGTTGCTCGAGTGAAGCGAGCCGATTAAGGAACTGATTAATAGGTCTTCGCTAATCCTTGACTTTTAAAAGTCCATTAAACTGGACAGGTAATGCGCTAATGATTTAACGATCGCGACGAGGACTTCGATCTGGTTTCTGGAAGCAAGGAGAAAATGTCGTCGCAGAACAGTCCATTTTCCCAAACGGTTGATCAAACGACATAATTTCGTACGATTTTTCTGAAAATCAGTAGTCTCACGTTTTTCATGTTTTTAACTAAATTTCTGTAAAGATCAATAATTTTTCAATATTTAGCTATCCTTGTTTCTACTATCACTGTTATTTTGGTTTTATATTTATTTTACGTATATTAATGTATTTATTACTCACTTATTATCATTATGCTTGTTTCTACTATATTTTTTAATTTTTTTATGATTACTACTATATAATTAGAATAGAAAAATTTATCCGATTTCTTCGAAAAGTTTAGTTGATCGCAAATTTACAAGGTGTCCCAAGAATGTTGTAAGCCCTTGAAATATGTTCCCGAGGTGATTCGAAGAAACTTTTTCCTTAGCGAAAACGTTGCCAGAGGCTTCGTTAACGAGTTATAAGTGAAAAACACAGACCAATCAGAGCGCGAGTAACGCGGACAAGCAGCAGCGCGGTAGCGAGCTTGACGCGGCATTGGGCACGAGCGTGAGGCGCCAGCGCTACACGCTCTCCCATTGGTCCATGTTTTTCGTTAATAACTTGTTAACGATGCCTCGGAGAACATTTTCGCTAAGGAAAAAGTTACTGCAAATGACCTCGGGAACCACTTTCCTAGGTGTAACGGGAATTCTGCGACAGACTTCAAAACTTGTGTTTTGTCCAGCTATTTGGGAGAATGAGCCACTGTAGGTTACAATATGCAAAGTCATATTTCGAGTTAAGAAAGTATTCGTACACTTGAATTTGTTGCAATAACTTTATATAAACAAATGACACGTTGACATAACCTGCATTGATTAATAGTCTCTCGCCTGTTTGATTGCTTCTTTTGGAACCAAAGGAGTATGAAGACAAGAACAACAAAATTAACATAATCTATTCCCAGCAGCTTGCAGGTTATAACGACTTCTAACGAATGTTCATGTAAAATATTAAATGCAACACACAAATTACTATAATTACGAACTACGAATACTTTATTGATTCTAAAATGTCAAGGTTTGTTGTATTATTCTTTCAAGACGCAATATAAGAAATATTATTATATTCCCATTTTTATGATATCCGTAAATGTTATATTATAAAATTATTATTATTATTATTATGTTATTTTTTATTATCCGTGAATGTTAGCAACTGGACAAATTGAATGCAGCGGTCAAGGAAAAACGACCAGAATTGGTCAATCGTAAAGGTGTCATTTTCCAGCAGGACAATGCTAGGCCGCACACGTCTTTGTCCACTCGGCAAAAATTGATGGATATTGGTTGGGAATTGATGTTACACCCACCATATAGCCCTGATCTCGCGCCATCGGATTACCACTTGTTTCGATCTCTGGACAACTCCCTTCGTGGTAAAACTTTTAACGATGATGACGCTGCAAAATCTCACTTAACTCGGTTTTTGGCCGAAAAGGATCAGACTTTCTACGAGCGTGGAATTTTCAAGTTGTCAGAGAGATGGCAAAAGGTCGTCGAACAAAGTGGAAAATACATTACAGATTAAACTTCGTTCCAAGTAAAAAAGATTTTTTATTTCATTGAACAAATCGGCAATTACTTAGTTGCCAACCCAATACAATAGAAATCTGTGCTTATAGAAAATTCTTGTCTTACTCCTATAATTGTAACACCGCTGAACAGCTGAGGTTCTTCCGACTAAAATAATGCCAAACACGATGAAAATCTGACTCCGTTCATTGAATAGCTCATTCTTGTACAGGGTGAATCACGTAAATCGCACACCTCAAATTACTTGCAATTGGTTATGATCACGAAAACTTGAAAATCTCTTTACGTAGAAGAACCTTTACTCACTTCTGAAACCATGTACTTGAAAAATTTTCATAAAAAGCATAGTATAAAAGTTATTTGCGACCCACCCCTTATAATAAACGTAGTTCAATGTCTATCGTGTTTGGGTTCATTTTAATCAGAAGAATCTCAGCTATCCAATGATCTTACCCAATATTATTGTGCGACTGGAAGAAAGTTTTGTTATCGATCTTTGTGTACTGTTTTGTTCATCTTTTGACAGAAGTTATGAATATTTTCGTGTGGACTGATCCAAACTTGTGGCTGTTGTAAACGATCGATCTTGAACTAGATAGACCCGTTTGGTTCTTGCTTTGACTTCAGAATATGTATGTATTACTATGTAACTGGGAGCAGAGGTCATCGAACAAAATGGAAAATACATTACAGATTAAACTTCATTCCAAGTAAAAACAAATTTTTTATTTCATTGAACAAATCGGCAATTACTTAGTTGCCAACCCAATAGTTTCACATATTATTTCTACAGGCGGGTGAATCTATTAATTAACGCAGACCACTCGTTAGTGTAGAGACACTTTTTGTACCCGCTGTATTTTTTTCAAAGGATATTTTTCATTGGATTCTGTAGCCAGAAACAATTTCAAGTATCCGCGAGAAGAAGAAATAGGCGCGAGGGGCGGCACTAAACTAGGTCGTCAAACTTTTGGCAGCGGAGTTCGCTCGTGCCCGGATTCGATAAGAGCTTCGCGAAATTGCCCTCTTCCCCGAATCGCAAACTTGTTCCGCTGGCACATCGCTCTTCTCCTCGTTCTTCTTCCTCTTCTTTGGAAGACAAAGTAGACGTCTGACGGGTGCTCGCGACTGCCTCGGTTACCCGACGGAGAATCGGCCGCCAATTTTACGTAACGATTATTAGCGGACGCTTTACACCGATCCGAGACGAGAATCCTCAATCAAACCGAACGGAATCCGAACGAATTATCCGAGTCGTTTCAGTCTTTAAACTCGTCTCGCGCTCTTTAGCTCTTTTATCACATTCGTTTCGTGATTAGTCTCAAGATATTGAAGCAAAAAGAAAATAAGATGTTAGACCTTGATGAATTTTACGTTTTCTTGCAGCTTTGATAAATATGGGCATGCTTACAAATGCACAAAGATTAGTTCATTTATGTCCCTTTGACATTGCGAAGTCCTTTCGTGGAACGGTAAATGGACAGATTCCAGTTAATTCGGTAGATGTAAAAATTGTGGCCGAGTCCCTGCTTCGTCCTTGGTCAGCTTTAATTTTAGAGTATTTTACTCACATAATTTATTGTGAGGAAATTTTACTGTGAGATTGGACATATTCTAGGATTCCACGATGTATGAATCAAACGTATGAATCAACCGTATGAATCATTATATGTATACAAATTGGTAATATTTAACCTCTTGCACAATAACAACGAGCTACATGCGATGAAGATTTCATACATAACCTATTGGATGTTATTCATACCTTCTAAATCGAAACATCATTTGACTATTCTGTTACAGAATTATAGAAAATAAATTCAGACGTAAATGATACAAAAACTGTCTCGGTTAGGTTTGAAATTTTCTCTTAAAAACGTTACGAGATATTTCTCGTAATTTTTTCGCATATTTGCACTGCTTACCCAGATCTAGCTCAGAAACGATAACCAAACAATTGTCAATGTTGTAAGTATAGGTTAGGTTCGAGTTAGAGGAGTAGCCATAGTTAACTTCTACAGTGGTGCCCATAATTATAGATTCAAAGCAAGTTTCACATTATTACTGATATTCGAACGAAAACTTTTAAGAAACTATTACATTTGCAAATGTTTACATTCTATTATTTCTAATGTGTAAAGGAGATTATACGGTGCTGTGAATATTTATAATCTCAAAGTAACTTTTACATTGTCACTGATATTTAAACAAGAACGAAAAAAAAGTTATATTTGCATATTTCTATTTTCTATTATTTCTAATGTAGGAACATGCAAATACGGTATTTTGTTAAGTTTTTGTTTAAATATCACTAAAAACGTAGAAGTTATATTGAGTCTATAAGTATTCGCGCCATTGTATGTGTGGGACAAATGAAAAATAAAGAACTAAAGCTAAGAATTGAAAATTAAAAATTAAAAAAAATGAAGAATGGAACAAAATTATATAAATTACATGATTTGATTTAAAAAAATAAAGATGTCCTTCGTGTGTCCTTCAAATTTACAGGTCCAAACAAAATAACGACGCTGGATTACGTACCCCACGAAACAGAAAACGTTTCGTACGAAACATTTTTCCGAATAACGAACTGTTCCGGAGATAATCGCGTGTAGAGATTAAAATAGGACACACTGTATACATATCTATTATCCAAACGGACGTCCATCGTTCAAAGGAACCGCCGGAAACGTCCGGGTCGACGTCTCGTCGCCGTTAAAATATTCACCGAGTATTTCGGATTCTCGTGCCGTGAATTTCGCCATAAAGAGTCTGGCCCCGTAGACCGCCCCGGAAATGTGTACAGTCCACAGGATTTAAATCGGAAGCCAGCTCCCCGGAGCCTTGAAATTCCCCGGCGATATTAAAGGGTCCTGGGCATCCTACCCGTAATATAACGCGCCGAATATTTCTAATATCTCACTCCACTTCGCCGATACCGAAAACTCCATGTCCGTCCGCGATTTTCTGCAAGCGCATGTATATAGGTGCTTTCGTGAAGGTATTGTGAAATCGAAATTTACTGAAACTCTGGACGATGTTCGTCCACACGCGTATAGAATTTTAACGTACATTTTAATATTTATGTAAATTTATACAGGGTGAATGAAAATAAAGCAAAGCTATAAGAAACTATAGCTATAAGAAACTGACTTTCTTAATCTCCGTACACATCTCCATTATCAGAATTAAATATTGTCGATGGCAACACCGAAGACGAGCTCCGCAACTTCGCACGATGGCGATCGCCAGTTGTGGCTAGAACCTGTGTGCCAGCGACACGTGCACAATATCGTAGTAAATATAATTAATAATAATATTAATTAATAATAATAATAATAATATTAAATATAATAATTTATTAAGCCTGAAGGTGTGACTTATACAGGGTGTTCCACAATTATTTTAACAGCCGAAAATGAGGGGTAGCTGAGGTCATTTGAAGTAACTTTTTCCTTTGCGAAAATGCAATCCGCGGCTTTGTTTACGAGTTATCAACGAAAAACACTGGCCAATGAGAGGTGACGGTGCGAGATAGAGGAGAGTCCGCAGCACGAGGCTTTGACGGGACGGACTCGAGTCGCGTTCGAAGTATTGAACAAGTCACGAAGCGTGAACTTTCCGGATTATTTTTGTTACGTAAAAGTGATATTTTTATGAAAAACGCTGTTCACCTCTACTTTAGAACGTCTGAAGAATATTTACTAATTTTTCGGACCCGAAATAATATGTAGTTTAACCGTGACAGCCGTTTTAATTTTCTGGTGTGCATGACACCTCGTGTGTACCATATGAAATTTTTATGCAAAGTGTACAATGAAGAGTTTAGTTTATATAAACATATTCATATACGCTGCATCGGAAGATGATAGAGCCACTTTAGTGTTTTCGCAATTTCTCTTATTGACTATACATAGTAAAGACATAAGCTAAACCAAATAACAAACCTAACTTGTACCCGTAAATGCACAATTTTCGCGACTCAGTTGGATCTAGATTAGGTCTATTGACTATACATAGTAAAGACATAAGCTAAACCAAATAAAAAACCTAACCTGTACCCGTAAATGCACAATTTTCGCGACTCAGTTGGATCTAGATTAGGTCTGGACTAGGAATTCCATATTTCTTTGAACTCCTTTCGAGATTCAATACAGTAGTAGCTACAGTTTACTGCGAATGTCTCGATAACTAATTGTAAACCAGAGCGATTGTTCTATGTATAGTCAAAGCTATTAAATTTAATTACTATAAGATCCATATAATTATCAATATTTTACATCATAAAAGTATCCAAAACTTGCATAAGAGAATAACTTGCATTTTAACTTCCTTTGAGAGTTTTTTCCAAAGAAACTACAACTCTTTCTTCAGTCTTCTTTCTATACTCTTCTTCCTATATGTAGCACTTCGTTCGGTGCATAATGCTGTAAACGTTATAAATAGACTGCATGTTTTGTAGATTTTGTGCATTTATGACAAAAAATAAAAAAAAAACAGTAGCGAAATTGAAACATTTGAAGGGTTCCAATGTACTATTTTGAGAGCTTATTATATATCTATATGAAAAATCAACAGGAAGAATCGATGATCTTTCTCAATGCCATTTTTTTTAATTGTCAACTTTTTTCTTTTGTTAACCATCTTAACTTCAAGAATTCAGACAAGATTTTGCAGACGTATTTTTGAATTTACATTTTATAAGAAAACGTAACAAACTATTGGGTTGGCAACTAAGTAATTGCCGATTCGTTCAACGAAATAAAAAATTGTTTTTTACTTGGAACGAAGTTTAATCTGTAATGTATTTTCCATTTTGTTCGATGACCTATTGCCATCTCTCTGACAACTTGAAAATTCCACGCTCGTAGAAAGTCTGATCCTTTTCGGCCGAAAACTGAGTTAAGTGAGATTTTACAGCGTCATCATCGTTAAAAGTTTTACCACGAAGGGAGTTGTCCAGGGATCGAAATAAGTGGTGATCCGATGGCGCGAGATCAGGGCTATATGGTGGGTGTAACATCAATTCCCAACCAATATCCATGAATTTTTGCCGAGTGGACAAAGACGTGTGCGGCCTAGCATTGTCTTGCTGGAAAATGACACCTTTACGATCGACCAATTCTGGTCGCTTTTCCTTGACCGCTGCATTCAATTTGTCCAGTTGCTAACATTCACGGATAATAAAAAATAACATACTAATAATAATAATAATTTTATAATATAACATTTACGGATATCATAAAAATGGGAGTGAGAGACATCTATAACTGAAATCGGCAATTATTTAGTTGCCAATCCAATATATTTGCAAAACCAATAGTTGTTGTCATAATTTGTAAAATAGTATTGCAGATATTTGTATTATATTATTGTGTTTTTATTTTGGTCGCTTTTCCTTGACCGCTGCATTCAATTTGTCCAGTTGCTAACATTCGCGGATAATAAAAAATAACATAATAATAATAATAATAATTTTATAATATAACATTTACGGATATCATAAAAATGGGAGTGAGAGACATCTATAACTGAAATCGGCAATTATTTAGTTGCCAATCCAATATATTTGCAAAACCAATAGTTGTTGTCATAATTTGTAAAATAGTATTGCAGATATTTGTATTATATTATTGTGTTTTTATTTTGGTCGCTTTTCCTTGACCGCTGCATTCAATTTCTCCAGTTGCTAACATTCGCGGATAATAAAAAATAACATAATAATAATAATAATAATTTTATAATATAACATTTACGGATATCATAAAAATGGGAGTGAGAGACATCTATAACTGAAATCGGCAATTACTTAGTTGCCAACCCAATAGAATATCATCTCGAAGTAGTAGGTCTAAACTCCGAGAACAAGAACATTCCTTCGGTAGCACAACGTCCCAATTCCCCAGCATCAGCGCCGTAGTATCGCACGACGGGAACGGTATTGTCATAACGAACGCAGCCGCAGATAGCGTGTCAATCAGCCTATTTCGGTGCACAGACCCGCGTCCGCATCGCTGTTAAACCACAATCTTCCAATCTTCGCTATCTCTGCCGCGTTATCTACGCGACCCTGTTCCCCGATATTCTTTCTCGATCACCGATTACGATCGTTTGTCTAGCAGCCGTTCGCCATCTCTGGTCAGATCGTTCTCCGCGCCGCAATCGCGGAAACGCGGATCAAGCTGTCGACACAGAGAGAAAGAGCAATGGTTTCATCAGTACGCCCACGCACGTGTGTTTTCTGTGCCGCAATTGCCGTGGAACCGCCGTCGTGGGCAGGCCACCGGCAACTCTGCTGGAAGGTTCGGGTCTCCTCTTACGGGGTCATGACATTTGTTAAACGGGTCGGGGGATTAAATCGTGGTAATCAATCAACGCGAAAAGCAAAATTAAACGACGCGCAGTGGGCTATCAGCCGGATTTAGCTGGCCAAAATTGTTTTGTAACGTCTGAAATGTATCTGTTAACTTATTTATGATATTTTAGGTCAGAAAGAATAATTCCAAACAAATAAAAATAATGACAAAACAAATGAAAATGATTAAAAACAAATTCAAACAATTATAAACAGATACGAAGTAGTATAAAGAAATAAAAATGGTTTGAAACAAATAAAAATTATTACAAACGAATAAGAATAATTAGAAATAAGTATATATAAAGTAAATGTGATCTATACATACCGAAATGTTAAAAAGGCACAAGTGAAACAAATTATAAAGTTATTATAAATTAAATTAATTCTAAATTATCTTAAAAATAAATTTGATCGGTGAGAGAGGAACCCTCATGTTTGTCAACCATGAAACTTATTGTTTCTCACAATGAGGAGAATGTGACTTACGTCACTGTGATTCTAACCCGCTCGACTGGTATTAGAAAATGAAGATAGAAACGAAGAAAGAAGTGGGATCTTTGCTCCGTTCCTGGAGCACTGAATTAGCTGCATTAAGGATAACCTGGGATTAGCATAAACAGTCGGAGTCCAGTAATTGCCAGTAAATCCGGTTTCCTGCGAGACAGCTTTCCTCTGGAGTACACGGGTGGCCGTATTGCGACGACGCGAGCACGAGGAATTATTCACCCTTAAAACGCGTTCACTTTTTATAAACAAGAAGTTACATTTGTAAATGTTATAAATGTCTTTTTTGTGCGAGAAGATCGTTAGATGGAAAAATCAACAAACCGAGCGTTTCTACAGCCCTTGTAACAGGACAGCGAATAACTCCATGCTAATTCTTGTTTTCCTACGCAAATTCGGAGAGGCTATTTACCTCTGGACGACAGACAGTATGTATATGTACATACTTGGCAGCTAATTTGAAGTTGAAAGCTGCTCGATCGCGTGCAGCTAGATCAACAAATGTACATACGAAGTATCTTTAAAATTGTTTCTCAAAAAAATTATACAATTACGTAACAATACAATTAACGATACTTGGAACAAAGATGTATACATAATATAAAGGAAATGCAAAATAGTACACGTAAGAAGAACGTAAGAATATTGTTATACTACTTTTAACTTTTAATACTACTAAAGGAAAAAGTTCATTTTTATTTAATTTCTGTCTCCTATGACTAGACTGCGGATTTTATATATTTATGATTTTGATCATTTTTATAATCAACTGTATGATGTTGCTTTCATTTTCATTTCTTATTTTTCATTATTGTTGATTTTGTTATTGCTAATGTAATTCTATTATTATCACTACTGTTATTATCGTTATTATTATTATTATTATTATTGTGTCGAATTTTTGTAGGAAATTAAAAGGGTATCTGGTTTATGCCAAATGAATAAAATAAATAAAATTAGGTAGTAACAATTTAAAATAGAAGAGAGATTAAAAAATGTTAATAATGTAAATTATTTTGAATCTGTTAAACTGATTAAAGAAGAAAAGAACTTTACTTAGTTTCTGGCAATTTAGTACAGATAATATTTTATCTCTCGCATACAAATCCCAAAATCTACTTACAACGTATAATAAAACTGCGAAAATTGTTTTTCGTACAAAGGATTCAAGAACAAAGAAACGAATATTAATTTCGTTATTGCTAATGTAATTCTATTATTATCACTACTGTTATTATCGTTATTATTATTATTATTATTATTATTATTGTGTCGAATTTTTGTAGGAAATTAAAAGGACATCTGGTTTATGCTAAATGAACAAAATAAATAAAATTAGGTAGTAGCAATTTAAAGTAAAGAAGAGAGATTAAAAAATGTTAATAATGTCAATTATTTTGTATCTGTTAAACTGATTAAAGAAGAAAAGAACTTTACTTAGTTTCTGACAATTTGTTATTGCTAATGTAATTCTATTATTATCACTACTGTTTATTATTACTATTATTATTGTTATTATTACTACTATTATTGTTGTTATTATTGTTATTGTTGTTGTTGTTATTATTGTTATTATTATTATTATTATTATTATTATTATTAAAAAATTAAAAGGGCATCTGGTTTATGCTAAATGAATAAAATAAATAAAATTAGGTAGTAGTTGTTTCTCGCACAAAGGATTCAAGAACAAAGAAACGAATAATTCGGGACGCAGTTTCGAGAATCGTTTTACGTGCCGATAACAGCATTAATGACGCCGCGTAGCCGCAACAAAGCTCGAATGATTCTTGGCAATAGCGTTTCCCTCGAGGGCCGGGAGTCGTTGCGGTGCGACGGTCGTTCGGAACGGTTCCCTTTAATGTTCTGGAGCCTCCATTAGGAGGTGTCGCCGGAAAAGAAGCATAAACGGCGACGCGTTCCTTTTCATTTTTTTTTTTCGAGGCACGCTTTCAGCCTGTCACGTAATTGTACGCAATTTTCCCGACGAAGCGAAAAGAGACAGCGGTTGAGAAATCGTCACCGGAAACAAGTTCCATTATCAACGGAGCGCCGTTTACGGAGGCGAACGAACGGTCCAATCTAGTTTGAAAAGACCTCGAAATCGCGTTCACTTCGCGGCGCAGAAGGCTCGCCGACAACGCAGGCCCGTCGGACGAATCGAAGCGAGCAATTCCGGCTTTTCCCGGCTCGCAATTAGCGAAACCGTCAAGGTGCTCTCGACGAGATTCCCCGGATAAAGGAAAACACTCGGTTGGCTCCTTTGCCGCCGATTTTTAATGATCTTACACACTAATTTGCCTGGCACACGAATAACATTACGAATAAATTCTTCGAATAAAATTTTATTCGAGAAGTATTTCTAATAAATTCGTCGAATATATATATATATATATATATATATATATATATATATATATATATATATATATATATATATATATATATATATAAAATTTTATTCGAAAAGTATTTTTAATAAATTCTTCGAATAGAATTTTATTCGGAAAATATTTCGAATACATTCTTCGAATGAAATTTTATTCGAAAAGTATTTCTAATAAATTCTTCAAATAGAATTTTATTCGGAAAATATTTCGAATAAATTCTTCGAATGAAATTTTATTCGAGAAGTATTTCTAATAAATTCGTCGAATATAAAATTTTATTCGAAAAGTATTTTTAATAAATTTGTTCGAATAGAATTCTATTCAGAAAATATTTCGAATAAATTCTTTGAATAAAATTTTAGTCGAGAAATAATTCGAATCAATTCGTCGAATAAAATTTTATTCGTATAATGTTTAACTCCATATGACAATAGTTATTCATGTAAAGGTTCACATGTATCTGTGCATGTATACATTTATTTATATCTTTATAAATCAAAAAGTAGCTAGGGATTAGGCAAGGATCTAAACTAACTTACACAGTGTCACGCAATGTGTACGTATACAGTTTGAGATATATGATATATGTTCAAAGAGACCCGGTTGAAAACGGTCGGGTCGTTACGAGCAAAGGAAAATAAAAGTCTTCTCTTGCTATCTACACGATTAGGACTCTCTCAACACTCTCGCGTTACGAGTTTACATTATCGTATACCGAAACGCCTGTCTCTAGACGTAACTCGATCCGACAACGGAGGTTAAACATTGATTTATAATACTGAAATGACCTATAGAAGGTGTTAAGTTTAAATGCTGTTACAAAAGAAAATTAAAAATCGTTGTAACTTATGAACTATTACATGTAATGTCGTCAAATAGCAGATGGCTGAATAATAATCACAAGAAAAACATATGGTCTTATTTTAAAAAAATTAACATAACCTTGAAATCTCCTCCACCACTTCACGCACAAAAGAAATATTAACACCAGGCAACGTGCCCCATCGTATCAAACAGTTTTTGTAAGAACATTTTTGTTCATAACTTGAACACTTTCCGAGATATTCCGCCGTTTACACTTATACGGGATATGTACCCTGTGTACCTAATTAAAGATTATCGCGCGTTAAGCGGTTAATGCTCAAGTTTTCACGAGTTTTCACTTTAAAACTGGTGCACGGTGTTACAAGATAATTGCGAGATTAAGATCATCGGTCTAGTTTCATTGAATGTCGCCGCTCTTGGTGCAACAACTTTCCCTTTTTCTTAACGAAGCCTTTGTCATGGAGATCGGACTAACGATGAGACGAATAATAACGGCCCCCGTGGCGCAATGAAGCCATTCGAAACGGCAGACTCCTATAATTCGTGAAACTGTCCCGGAATCTCATGGAAAATCGATTATTGTCCCAAAGAGAAACGGGTGTGGGACGATGCTTTTATCGCTTTTGTCGGAACTGTGACTAGGAGCGGATAAAAACCGTGGGAACTACCAAAGAATCTGCTCTGAAAGCAGTGTTTCACAACGTGTGACAACTTTTAATATTTTTAGAGGCAATTATGTTGTACGTTCCAAGAAAAATACGACGACATCATATAATATTATTATATATTGCATATATAATACATATATAATACATATATACATATATAATATTACATATAATATTACATATAATATTACATTATAATATTACATATAATATTATTCGACACACTCATTTCTACGTGCTTAATCTGCCAAACTAAATGATTTGTCAACTTGCAATTTAAATTATCTGGAGAAGCATAAACTAACGTATAAAATAAAAAAAAGTTTCAGAAATGTTTCGAACTATTAAAAGTTCAAAATATTAAAAATAAAAAAGTAATTAAATAATACAGATCAAACCACATATCGATATCTTTTATATTTCAGAAGTTATACGATGATGTCACGGAAATTTTCGATCCGGCCCACTGTGGGACATCGACATATTGAAGCTTGGACAGGTTAGGATCGGGACAGGAGCAGGTTGAACATCGTCGGAAAAAAGGTTGGGAAACACTGCGTTAGAGCTACCGTAGGTAGATCGGTGAATTTAGCTGCGCTCCGCAGCTCTAGACGAGAGACATTTTCTCGAGTGATTAACGATCGGAGGTAATAGCACTGAAGGTGATTTGCAAGGCAAAATTTGTCTCGGTAGATTGCGGACCTCAGCGTCTCTCGTCTACCGGTCGATTCATTCACTATTCCGTAACATCGCGAAAGAATTACCTGCACCGTGGAAATGTGTACGTTTCGAATTTGATTTATTCGCGACGCTACAGATGGATTTTAATCTTCCGAAATCACGCATATGCGAACTGTGTTCGATCTCTCTGTCAAAGTCAGATTCGATAGGTTATGTCTGCCACATGTTTCACAACTCATTCTTTATAACGGTACTAAACATTTTAACGATCTCTCATTCATTGTCTGAAAAATCGCTTACAACAAATAAAACAGAGCACGCTCGTTTCTGAATAAAAACGATATTTTCGTAAATAATATATAATATATTATTAATAATATAATATAATAATATATAATAATAATATATAATAATATATAATAATATATAAAATATTTTTATTTAGCTACATTGAATTTTAACAATGATATTATTATATTGGAAAATATTTTTTTGATATTTTGATTCTTCGAGCTGATTGTACAACGCTGTGTAAAGTTTATATTACAAAATAAACGAATAAAACAATTTAATATGTCTTATTCGATAAGTATGAAGTTTTGGCCGATCTAAAATTATAATCAATTCCACTATCCTATATTCTAACATATCTGTTCCACTAACCTATATTCTAAGGTATCTGTTCCACGCGGGAACATTTATTGAAAAAGTTCCAATGAGATACCGTAAAAGTTCTACAGAAACAGATATTTCGTCGAACAAAATGTATAAGTTAGGACAGAATTATTTTTATCCTGGTTATAAGCATAAGTTAGGTTTAGGTTAGATTTAGGCTAGGTGTACAGATTTTCGCAAATATCTCAGAAACTAATGCAGATCGACATTTTTCACACAGGAAAAAGTCGTTTGAAATCCACATGCAGAGAAGATATTTAAAAAACCGCGAAATCGATGAGATGTTACCATCTATGTATAATTACCGAATTATCTAAGAAAATAATATATAAACTTATGAATCGTTGGGGAATCATAGCGAGAGTAACTGGAGATTATTTCATTGCATAAGACCATGTTTTAAAAAGTTGTAAATATTTAAACTCTTATTTAGTTAGAATTAGAAATTTTGTTAGAATTATCTAACAAAATAATATATAACCTTATGAATCGTTGGGAAATCATAACGAGAGTAACTGGAGATTATTTCATTGCATAAGACCATGTTTTAAAAAGTTGTAAATATTTAAACTCTTATTTAGTTAGAATTAGAAATTTTGTTAGAATTATCTAACAAAATAATATATAACCTTATGAATCGTTGGGAAATCATAACGAGAGTAACTGGAGATTATTTCATTGCATAAAACCATGTTTTAAAAAGTTGCAAATATTTAAACTCTGTTCGAAAAATGCTAAGGCAAAAAATTAAACAATGAAATAATCTGTCAGTCACTTATTTTCGATAAGATAAAGATAAACGAGCAAGAATAAATTATTTCCCTAAATATGTATATACTCTGTGCCAAAAAAAATTCGATAAATTGCTGTCCCGTTGTATATTTTTCACAGCAAGAGTAATTTCTTGCTATCAAGTTCGAATAGGAAAGCAATGTTGAAAAAGTCTTCAGACTTCTCGAGCTATCTAGAATGAGTCAAAGATTTTCTTCGATTTATGTTCGATAAATAGTGCGTTTAATCGGCAGAATCAGAGATTGCGGTTGACATTCGACGTTGACACTTCGACGACCGCATTTCTCGCATCGGAGTCTCCAGTTCGCCTCGGGCACTTTACGCAAACTGTTTTGTAAGGTGTCCCGAGAAGCTGACGTACTTGCCACTGAGAAACCATTATCTTTGTCCTGGCAGTGAAACACGGTACAGTAGATTCTCCCTAATTGACGCTAAGATTGTACAGAAAAATGGACAATTTGGAAAGAGCAAATACGATTATTCCTCTTCTTAAATTGTCTATTTTTGTGCACAATCTGGGCATCAATTAGGAAGAATTTACTGTATTTACTTTTCGATGGGAATTACAGAAAATAATCGACACACCGTATATAATGTACATTAATTATTGTATATGTATTCTGTGTGCATTGAAGAATGCTGATTGTTTATTATTCAGATATTGTTGGGATGTGGCAATTATATAAATGTATTTATTTAACTTATTTATTTATTTATTTATTTATTACAAATATAGATTTATAATAAGTAAAGAAATGCATTTACATAATTATGATAAAAGATAAAAGATATCAAGATGACCTTGAAAAGGACGTGTATCAGTTTTTTTTTAAAATATAAACAAGTAAAACAATATAAGTTTATGTAGTAACGAAGATATTGGTTAATCATCACTAAAACTACCTAAAGTTCTTAAGTTTACTCGGAGTAAGTGCTGCAGGCATCAAAAAAATGTAATATGTTGCAACACTGATTTACATTAGTTACCATTCTAATATTATTATATTAAAATTTTGCTACTTTATACCAAAATCTTAACAATTCTACTTTTCAATTATTTCTCTATGTATCTAGCCTATAAATAATGTTACCGAATTAGTTAATAAAACAGACATCTAGGTTCTAACGGATATAATAATATTTAATAATGCAATGATATTAAAACTAATATAGTACTGTAAATATTTTTCGTTCCGAAATATTTGCAAAACGATAAAAACGTTAATCTCGAAGCTTCAAATCGAAATAAAAATGACTTCGCCGCGATGCCAATATGTTGGGGTGCAGAAGGGTCCGAGGATTCGTTTTTTCAGTTTTAAATTATTTTAACGTTGTTGCAAGGTTTGAGGTTATATTATAGTAGGTCGTTGAATTCATCTCGACACCAACTACACTATCATCAAGTCAAAAATATGTATTAACATTTAAAAAAATCTAGATGACCAGCATTTTTTATAAAAAGAAATTTTTCATTCCAAGCTTTTATATTGTGATTTGTAGAAAAGTGAATCCTGACCAACTTTTGTTGGAAACATTTTGTTGCTAGATCGTCGGAAATGCCTCAAAAATCGTGGTGTGTTTTGAAATAGGATATGAAGGTTCAGCGCGCAGCGACGCGAGCTGAAAACATAAGATAGCGTTCAACGTTTATTTCTAAAAATTCGCATAAAATTAAGAGCAGCAACAAAAACTGCACTTAAAGTTTATGTTCCCGTGTTAACAATTTTTATTATTATATTTATATTATAATATAATATAATATATAATATATATAATTATAATATAATATAATATATAATATATATAATTATAATATAATATAATATATATATTTATATTTATATTGTTAAAAACCAAACATTCTTCTTACATGCATAAAACTGTAACGAGAACTTGCATTTTAATATTTTGCAACGGGCAATTCAAACAGTTAGTTTTAACCATAATTTCACATTTTATAGCGCTACATCGAAATTCCAACGAGTCGACAATGCATGGAAAATAAAGTTTCGTTCAAATATGAAAGTTGAAGAATTACATTTTCGCCACGGATTTCCCAGACCGCCGTGCTACGAGCCGAAGTTTGTCCAACGAGCGGGCCGCAAAAATGTGCAGAGATCGCAAAAATGTAACGCACAGGATCGCGGAATGTACCGGGCGTAGTCAATTAATCGCACAGAAACGCGCGAAATTCGAACGAGGAAGAGAGACGAAAACAGAGCCGAAGGTTGATCGCGCGCACAATGCATATTTCCCGTTGTGGACTTTCAATTTGATTGGCTGCCGGCCACGTTTAATCATCGGTAAACATTTCCAGACCGTTCGCGTCCGTGAAAGAAAATTGCGCTTCGGTACGATCGTCGGGAACATTTCCGAGCGACTGTAAATACGATTTTTAATTGGTAATTTCGGGTTTCGAGTGGCAATCGATTCTTCGCGAGCGAACGACGATAATAAGAATCGGCAAACACTTACACGAACACGTGAAATACGATCGATAATTTCATTTCCGTTATCGTCTAGCAACTCTCCGCCTCTTCGCATCGCGGTGTCGCGTTTACAGTGTTTCGAATTTCAGGGGGAGCATAGAATCGAAATGCTGCTGTCGTAATCCGTGTAAAGAAGTTAATCCTAGCGTGGAAGAATAATTTGTTTTTCTTCAGACGATACGATAGAACCCAACGTCCCTAAACTTGACTGATAGAAATATTTGAAACTACGTGTATCGTAATTATTTTATTTTGCATCGTATTTATAGCAAATGATCATATTTATAATAATATATTTAATATTTATAATAATTATAATAATCATTTCTGTTATCGTCTAGCACTCTCCGCCTCTTCGGAATGCAAATGATCATATTTATAATAATATATTTAATATTTATAATAATTATAATAATCATATCTATAGCAAATAAAAATTTGTTGCAACAGTTATAAGTAGACTGCAGATTTTTATAGAAAATAAAAATTTTCTGCAGCAATTGCAATAAATGGAAAATAAATAGCAGGTTCATTCTTTCTTTAATTATTTTAATAGGATAAAGATAATATACATTGACATTTCTAAATTCTTTAAAACATTCTGTTGTATCAAATTGCAATCATTCAATTTTTTTATAAATGCGTAGAATCCACGCAGCCTAGTTATAAGAAACGGGAGCTATAGAAAAATGTATTTCATCCCTTAAATGTTTTAATAAATTCCAAATGATATTATAACCATTTTAAATTTCTCTATCTTCTGCTTCATCCATTCCGACTCTAACATGATTTATTTCGGACCATTGTTTTCCTTATCTTGGCGGAAAGGCCACAATGTGTGATTAATCCAACTACTAGAGATTCCCTTATCCGAACATTTATTTTTACAATAATCTGGTATCGCAACCTTCTATTATTTAGTTATCGCGTTTAGATACATTATCAGTTAGTAGAGAACTTGAATGAAATTTTTACACAATAGAATGTTTTGGTATTAGGGTATTGCAAAATAATAAATCTTCAGATAAGAGGGTCTCTATTGTATTCGGAACGATCTATATCACGTTTACAATAGTATAGACAACAAAACTTGAAGATTGAACACGTGTCCTAGCAGTGTCATACGATTGTGACGACTACAGTTTTCTATTTCACGTGGAAAACATCAGTTGCAATACCTAAAATTGCAACAACATGATGTTTACAGAACGTACCGATTTCCTTTAACGATATTTCTGTCACATTTTCAAATTACTCAATTATTCAATTGTTGTCCCTGTGTGCATCATCAAAATATGGATCACAAAATTAATAGAACGATTAATCATGCTAATCCCGTGGACCAAGGGTGTCAAACTCGCGGCCCGAGATGAACATTTTGGCGGCCCAGTCAATATATCCGACGCAAAGTAAAACTAAAATAGAAATGTGAATTCGAAATTTTGAAAGTAGTCTCGGCCAATAAAATTTCTCCCGAAATAGGAAAGATAGTATCAGAGAAGAGATGTCAAGTATCAGGACGTAAACAATAATTTAACTTTATATATGTTTATTACAATGCACTAGTCAAAATAAAAATATTTGTTTCTATGAACATTGATTTCTTTTTTTGCGGCCCACCTAAAGTTAAGCATTGTTTATTTGGCCCAAGTTATCTTTTGAGTTTGACACCCCTGCGGTAGACGCAAAAACAGATATAATTGTACGATCTCTAAGAAGCCTAAAACTATCGTTGCAGTATATTGTACAATTACAATAATCATTTTACTAACTTATCAAGTCATTTCAATGAAAAAGTCGTAATTTCGTTAGTAACATTTGACACGTATTTTTTATATCTGCAATGATCCATATTCGGGGGATGAAAAAAAAACAGCTTCTGCCCTCAAAATCCGGGATAAAACCATATTTTTTTAAATATCTTGAGAACCAGGGGGTATAGGACAATGAATTTTTATTTAAAATCCGTTTGAAATCTTCTTTGGCTATTTTAAAAACAACTCTCTCAAAACTACCACGGTACTTCTTATATCTCAAAAAGTTGTTACAAATTTATGTCATCGATTACGGAACACATCCGAACAGTTCTCTCTGTCAAGAGATAATACCGTTAATGTAAATAATATTGTTAAACGGCGTAACCGAAAAAAATTTCAAAAACACGAACGATTAACAAGAAAAATTGAAAGGAAAAAGTTTATTTGTGAAATATTGTTTAAACGGATATCTTTTTCGAGATACGTATTACTCAAGCGATTAAATTTGCCGTTCGAAAACACACATTTTAAAATACAATTCATTATTCCACGTCTTCTTCTAGTTTTCGAGATATGTAAAAAGATATATATATATATCGTCTTCGATTTTGAGGGCGAAAATAATTTTCTCACCCCCTAAATATGGATCATCGCAGATACAAAAAATACGTGTCGAATATTTTTCCACGAACTATATTATCAGAGTTGTTTACGAGTGATTTATTCAATATATGCGTCACTTGCGACAAATGAGCCGTTTATTTCGAAAGTGGCATAAGTCACTTTGTTTTTAAGTCGATATATTGTTTTAACACATTTAAAAATATGGATGCTAACTTTCGAGAAGATTCACTTGTATTTGTTACCCCAGTATAAACATTAAAATTTAAGTAGTATAAACATTGTATTTGTTACCCCAGTATAAACATTAAAATTTAAATAGTATAAACATTGTATTTGTTACCCCAGTATAAACATTAAAATTTAAGTAGTATAAACATTGTATTTGTTATCTCAGTATAAACATTAAAATTTAAGTAGTATAAACATTGTATTTGTTACCCCAGTATAAACATTAAAATTCAAGTAGTATAAACATTGTATTTGTTATCTCTGTATAAACATTAAAAAATCACCACTTTTCATCACGGTAAAGTGACTTACGCCACTTTCAAAATAAACGGCTCAGATATTCCAATAACACACGTTAAAAATTCAGAATAAACGTCCCATCGTTAATTTTATAAGCCAATATAAAACAGCCGTTTTCAGTGCTCCGTAAATCTAGCGAAACGCTCCCCTGTTAATTGAAACATTTTTACCCGAGTCTGCATCCCGTTATTCCCCATTTACCCCAATTCGAACCCGCATGAAACGCGCGAGGATTCTACAGAAACAGTGCCCCTCGGCGACATCCACTGGCCTGCAGGCCCGCGGACAGTCCACGGTTGCCCGTGGACGATCAAGCGAGAGTGTTTCCGCCGCGGCATAAGGGAGCCAATAAGTAGCGAAAAGCTCCAGTCGGACGTACGAACGGCTGTCAGCCGTTTCCGTTTAAAGACCGTCAAACGGGCCAAGGGAAAATTGACGTGGAAGCATATTATCGCGTGCGCGCGTGTGTGCCAGACGGTCCAGACGGAACGGGGATTGAAACGGATGTGAATGAAGGATGCGCTGCGTCGAAAGAGACGGGACGACGCGCTCCGGGGAAGGATCAGCTGACAGAGAGTGGGTCGACGACGACGACGACGACGACGAGGAGGAGGACGACGGACTTGGATAAACGCGTGCGAAAAATTAATCGGCGCGCGGCGCGGCCGGTATCGACGGATAGCAGATTTCTGTGGGGGTCGATGCTCGGCGGGGCTCGCGGAAGGTCACGTGACAGTATTTGTTTCGAATCGTGCGAGACGGTGCCGCGGCACCGTGACAATCGTCGCACTCCTACGTTTCCGTACTTTATGCTCTCGTGCTCGAAATGAGAAAATAACTGCTGGCGTTAATTACGTTTGCATCGTTTGGTCGATGGCTCGCGAGTCGGTGCAACCCATCGTCTCGCAGGATGTCTTAAAACGATAAAGAATCTCTCGAAATGAGAATACGACCGTGGCAGCAGTTTTTCGGGGGCTCTCTCGCGGTGGCTGTGCACGCACGATCAATGCATGAATGGGAGAGTCGCGGGACACAGGCAGGCGAGCGAGGAGCACGCACGCGAAACGCCGGTGTGTGTACGTACGCGTGAGGACACGCACGTACACACAGACGGCCCGCTGACGACGAACGGGAGACGTCGCGAGGCGACGGAAACTGGCGAGAGCAGCATCGCCGCGGTGAGCCGTCCGAAGACGCTCGTTAAAATCATTGACACACAAGGGCTTCCGGTGCACTGCGGGCCGGCGGTGTTCGGTGCGGTGTTTCGCGCCGGTACCACCGCACCGTGGTCTAGGCGCCCCGTCTGTCAACAAGGATCACGGCTGCCCGTCGCGCTGGATCACCGTCTGCGATAATGATCGGTCCACGAGCGATCGCGCACCGCGAGCCGCCGGTTGACAGATCGGAGCGGGCTCTCGGATAGCAGCGTGCCAGCGCGCGCGTTAATCCGCGAGAGTAACGAAAAACGTGCGAACGAGCCTACGAGCACTCACCGACGCCGTATTTCGTTGTTTTCGTGGTCGTCCACATCTCGAGCGGCCCGACGACGGCGCTACATGCCTTGCCAAACGGCCACGAACCACTCTCTCTCTCTCCGTATCACGAAAAATTCGAAAACACAAACATTGGGTGTGTGTTGCCGCACAAGTGCCACCCTTGCGGCTCGCTCTCTTTCTCTCTGTCTGTGCTGCGCGGCGAGCAACGTTGCCGATGGCCACGACGAGCCGCGGACGACTGCCGGCAACGCCGCCGCTTCTGCGCCGGTCACGTGCGGCTCAGGAGCGTACCCGTTCGGGGACCGGGCCCCCTAAAATCGTATTTCTGACAAATAGATATTGTCGTCCGGATTTATGTTATTTTCTTTTCATGGATTTTATGCATTTATGGCGGTCCTTCGATTGATCTCGACGATTGAAAGAATTTGAAAATGTCATTGTATTATTTTGGAATTAATCAAATTATTGGAAAGAGATCTTTTGGAAAAGAATTTTTGTTCGATTTCTAACTCGTACAATTGATGTGGGCAATTTTTATTTCGTATAAGGATCCGCAGTCTAGTTGTTATTTATTGACATTAGTAGAAATGCTATCGATAAGAGTTTAAGTTTCATGGGGTCGTGTTCCGATGGATTTTCTTAGCGAAGCACCTGTGGAAATCGATTATACTTTTTCATGCGTTTTTCGAGTAAATCATAAATTATTTATTCTTTACATGAAACGTGCAATATTCTCCCGTTCCTTTGTTCATTCAAAAAGGTATCACATAGACCTTGAATATGAATAATATTAATTAATGCCGACACGTTCATTATTAAACGGCGTATGGATTTCTGACAAAGTCGAATAGAATATCGTATGTGCTGATAAATTTTATTTTGCATAAAGATACGTGGTTTAATTATAATTTTATCGCTCTTAATGTATTTAATTTAAATATAAATTTCTATTTTAATCAAAATAATCAATTGTGGATTAACGGAAAATAGGGCTTTTATTTGATCAAATGTATTTAAGACAAATACACCAAAACGTTTCGTTCTTTTTCTGAATATCATAATTTCGATACGACAAATTCTTTCATTTAGAGAAGCAAATAAAATTATTAAGTAGTTTACGTCGAGGTTACATTTCCTTAACTCCAAGGTCACCGGTTGCTCGGTACCAGAATTGGTGCAACGTGTCCAATAAAATCGGTCAAGGGAATACGGGTGACGTAACAATAGAAAAAAAAAAGTTATCTTTCCGAGTGAGGAATTATTTCGGTAGCACGATAGACAACGCGCTCGTAAAATACGAGGCATCGTTCTCGGACGCTTATGTAACGATTTACGAATTTATTCATAATAAATACAATAAGACAAGAAACGGAGGTAAATCTAATATATAAAAGGAGCAGTATTTTCGTACATCCTTTCACAGTTTTATTTACAACTTGTTCGTTCATATGTGGATAAACGCGCTAGACGTGGCAGCGCGACGTGACGTTTGGAGCGTAGACTAGATAAAAGGCTACGACGAGTCGAAGTATAGAGCAGCAGCTCTCCGAATAATTGTTTTTACACAAGGCGCTTAGAAATTGATGGGCTTGCCGAAATACGCAGCGAGATGCGCTTCCTTCAGAGCTTCGGCGCATGTCTGGAAAATCAGTGGACGTTAGAAATATTCAGAACAATTGACATTCATAATAGAACTTTGCGCTTGTGCTTACCGGATGTGCGTGACATGTCCTTGCAACGTCCTCTGCGCTTGCTCCGTATTCCATGGCGAGTACAGCTTCGTTAACAAGTTCACCGGCCACCGAACCAATCATGTGAACGCCTAATATTTTATCCGTAGTGCTATCGGCTAATACTTTCACGAAACCATCCGTGTCCAGGTTTGTCTTCGCCCTGGAGTTCGCCATGTGTGGGAATTTGCCGATTTTGTATGCGATGCCCTCCTTTTTCAAGTCCTCCTCCGATTTACCTACCCAACCGACCTCGGGATGCGTGTATATTACACTGGGTACACAATTATAATCGATGTGGACGGCACCTGAATACAGTCGATACGATTAGTATTATTTTGCAAATCATGATCATTGCAGTTTTGCAATTATTACCTCCGGCAATGCCTTCGACAGTGATGACTCCTTCGTCCTCGGCTTTGTGTGCCAACATCGGTCCGTGAATGCAGTCACCGATGGCGAATATCCTACGGTCATTTCGATTAGTTTCAGTGCCGTAAGAAGAACTAATTTTATAGGAGTTCAAGTACTCACGAAGGTACAACTGTTTGGAATCTGCTATTTACAGGGATCCTGCCCTTCTCGTCCCTCTCAATTCCCATATCCTCGAGCCCTAAATTATTGGTATACGGTCTCCTACCAACGCAAACTAAAAGTACGTCGCACGGGATATCCTCCTTTTTGCTGGGGTCCTTTGCATCTTCGACGGAAACTACGACTTCGCTGCCGCTGCGCTTGGCAGCGGTTACTTTGGTACCCAATTTGAAGGCTAAACCTTGTTTTGCGAGAATCTTCTGTAACGAACTGCTGACTTCACCGTCGATACCCGCTCCACCGATGGATGGCATGAATTCCACTGCGGTTACGTGCGAGCCCAACCTACGCGGTGAATGAAAGGATTAAAGATGTAACTTTTCGTGCAGTTAAGAAAATATACCTCTGCCAAACAGATCCTAATTCTAGACCGATGACTCCAGCACCGATTACAATAAGCCTCTTGGGCACCTGTTCTAACGACAAAGCACCAGTGGAAGAGACGACTTGTTTCTCATCGATTTCTACACCAGGGAATGGAGTGACTTCGCTGCCTGTTGCAATGATAATGTTCTTGGTATTGATAGTGCTTGCGACAGAGCCATCCGGATTAAGGGCAGTGACCTGATTTTGACCAGTGATCTTCCCATGACCTTTTACCCATTCGACTTTGTTTTTTTTAAATAAACCGGCAATTCCACCAGTTAAAGCTTTCACTACATTGCGTTTCTGTTCCATCAGCTTCTCGAGATTCAGTTTCACGTTTTCCACTGAAGTAGAAACAGTAATTATTATTGGTAATAACAATAGAATATTATGACGAAACAACAGGAAACCTACCAACAATACCACGATTGTTCAAGTCCCCGCTGTGTGCCATATGATAGTAATGTGAATTGTTTAAAAGAGACTTCGACGGAATACATCCAACATTCAGACAAGTTCCACCAAGCGTTTCACCCTTCTCCACGCAGACTGTTTTCATTCCTAATTGGGCAGCTTTGATCGACGCCACGTAACCACCGGGTCCTCCACCTATTACCACTACATCTGCGTCCAAGGTGCTGGCGTACCTGCGCTGCTGTGCAGCTGTCAAGCCTGGTACAACACGCTTGACGCATACTGGCTGGAGAGCAGAGAAATACAAAGAACGAGCCAATTAATCGAGATAATCTCGAACGCTTCTACTTTCTGTTGTATATACTATGTACAATGAAAGATGAAAATGAAGGTGACATAACCTTTTGATGCGTAATATTAATCGTGCTTTTATGCGTAACAATGAATTTAAGGAGTTGCTTTGAGCTGCTGCAACGTTCGACGACGATCGTAACAAGCTGATAAGATTACGCGAGACGAGATTCACCAGCTGTTTCAGGGTAATACGGAGCAAAATCGTTTGTCCTTCAAAATGTTACGAAATAGACTCCAAAATGAATGGCAAAGAACGGCATGATGATAAATGGGTGAGGGCACTAATCGGTGCACATTATTTTTTAGAACTCACCCTGACAGTAGTGGTCACCAAGTTCCAAAAATTCGCTTGCATCATATTTCTTCTAACGAGCTTTACTTTCCGATATAGAGGGGGTCACGAAAGGGAACGAGTCCACGGCAGTGTTAAAGCCAGCACTACCGGTTATTTCAATATCATCCGACTCGTCCGAGCCTTGATAAACTCGATATATCGTCGGTCACGTAATTTAGAGGTCCGACTGCTCGATGGCGCTAGTAACTCGTTATGCAACGCGAATCTAAGTCCGCATACTTGTTACTCGTTCGTATCGGTAGAGTTAAAAGAAAGGATGTATTTAACCCCTTGACATACCGTCTTCTTCGCAGTTACTGTAATTAGAAATTTTTCGATTGCAATAATTTCTTAGAAGGGAAAGAAAATCGATGCTTATCGTGTGTGTGTGCCTAAATTTACTCGGATGCTTAAATATTGATGACAAGAGATCAGAATTTTATTCCAATTTCAATGGACAGAATAACATCTATACTCAATTAATTATTATCAGAAATTTTCATGACGAGTCGGACTCGTCAAAATACGGCAAGGGGTTAAAAATCATCAAGCAGTCGAGGCAATGTTCCTTTCGTTTAAAAAGTTTCTTTTAACCCATTGAGCCAGATAATTTAATTTTAACAAAATAAAACTAAAATATCTCTGTTTTCATTTAACACATTTATATAAACGCGAACACTATTTCATTTGTGATAGAATAGACTGATAAGATAATGCTAACATTAAATAAAAATTGAAAAATATACGATGAAATTAAGAAAAATATTTTTAATATAATCGATATTATTGTAAAGAAAATTCACAAACTATTTCGATACGTTTTTAATATTTATTATTCATTATAGCTATGAGAACACTATTTTAGATAGCAAAAAAGGCAATGTGTTAATATCATAATAATTTTTCTTAACAGATAGAATAAATTTATACGGTTTTTAAGCATTTAAATGAAGTTCGTGTTTGGCGCAGAATATTTAATGACTAGTTGAAATTAACGACCTTTTGAACCGATCTACGATCATCGTCGATCAAAGTGATTATTTAACCATGATATGGGTTCATAATTATTTACCCATTAGTAATTATTCATATCAGTAATTATTATCATATAGTATTATATCATATAGTAATTATTATATTAATAATTATTATATTATTATAGTATTATATCATATAATAATTATTATAGTAATTATTATTATATTATTATAGTATTATATCATATAGTAATTATTATATTGATTATTATTGTATTATTATAGTATCATATCATATAGTAATTATTATATTAATTATTATTGTATTATTATAGTATTATATCATATAGTAATTATTATATTAATTATTATTATATTATTATAGTATTATATCATATAGTAATTATTTACCCATTAACTGAGCGATCAAATTAAAAGTTTTAACGTAATCGAATCTGATATAATCGCATAGGAAATAAATTCCGAAATCCGGTTCCTAAGATTGCGCGCTTCTGCATTCGCAATGCACGCGCGTTACAGTACAAAGTCTTTTTTATAGTCGCACAATTTAATAGCTTCCACGGTTTACGCTCATCTTTTATTAAAGGAAACTGTTAAGTGGCTTTTTTCGTGCGTTTTTACAATCTGCATTTTTACAAGAAACGTGATTACGTAAAATGTACAAGTAAGACCAGTCGTGTCTAAGCGTGGAACCATAAAGTCCCGCTGAATCTCTTGTCTCCAGCCATAAAATCTCATCTGGAAGCGATGAAAAATGCCGGAAGACGCGACTTTGGAATTGTTTCCTGTCATTACCGGACTGCGAAGATGACGCGTTTGCAGCCTATAAAAAATACCATCGGCGGATAATTACATTTGCCTGCTCGATACGGAAAATTAAATGTCCTTAAAGAGTGAAAGAATCGGCATAAATGTAGGCAGATTTTCATAAAAGCAGTCGATCCAATGATTGATACATGCACGAAGCCTTAGACATTATTTCAAGTATTATTTCAAATAACATGTTATTTCATTCTATAAATTTGTTATTTTATTCTATATTCTATAGTTACTTTTACGCTTTTTTTGTGATTTTTTTTAATATAACATTATTTGAAAATATTATTTCGAATCACATGTTGCTCTAATTCATAATTATTTGAAATAATTATTTGAAGTTAAATTTAATGTTTGGAGCTGGTTTACAGTTTTTTGCTTTAAACAAATTAATTATTACTGTCAACATTATTCCTCTCTTTTGGCCAGCTTGACATAAAGACATCAGACAGCTCTGAACTCAAATTTCTCAATTCAAGAACATTCGAAGATCATTATACATACATATAGCAGTTCTTAGAATTCGCCTAGGACACGAACTACAATGATACGTGGTAAAGTATATGCGATGCCATTAAATAAAAAATCAAGGTTTTTAACCCTTTCAGTGCCATGCGAAAAAGAGGTGCCTATGCGAGAATAACCGGCCGAATTTCACGGTTTTACTAGGGTTTGGGAAAATGCTCATAAAAACCAAACAAGAAGCAATATTTACATGATTCAAAAAGCAGTAAATTAAGGACGAAATAGAGAACAAAACAATGACACTAGATTTTCTATATTCATGGAAAATTATATAAATAACAAAGGTATAAAAGATCATAAAGAAAGTAAAAGTCCAGTGCTCTCTCTTACAAAACGTATTCGCGCATACAAAAAGTCATCTTTTCATCATAATTTTATATAGATCATTTATTACAAAGTA
The DNA here is from genome assembly GCF_051020955.1 of Megalopta genalis. Taxonomy (NCBI): domain Eukaryota; kingdom Metazoa; phylum Arthropoda; class Insecta; order Hymenoptera; family Halictidae; genus Megalopta; species Megalopta genalis. Next base: position 9,974,483 of record NC_135026.1, on the reverse strand, counting down.
TACACTTTGCATTTCTGATATATTTTGTAACAAGATAAATAATATTACATAACAAACATGAAAAAATAACTCGAAGGTACATGGTAAGCGCCGGACGGATTATCTCTTCCGATTTGTCATAAATATATTTATGATAAAATTTTGCATAATACTTCATTATAATAACATAAATATTTATATTTATATTTATATATTGTAAATGTGTAAAATTTTGTTATTATATAAAGCGCTATAATTCTCTAATATTCTAATATTCTATGTAGAATATTAGAGATAATTATATATAATATATATTATATATAATAATTATATTATATATAATTCTAATATTCTCGCCAGTGCAGCAAGAGCCGATATATCGGCCTCCGGCACTAAAAGGGTTAAAAGAAAACTCAAGATTTTTCTCAGATCAACACGAGTGCTCGAGAAAATGCGAGGAAGCACGGAGAGCAATAATAAAAATGTCCGCCATCTCGCGGACATACGAACGAATATCTGTCGTCGAGTAGTTCGCGATCGATCGATGCACGAGCATTTTAACAGTGGTCGATACGAGGGACTTCTGTTGTAACGTACCATTCGAAACCAACCTAACCCTGGCAGTTTCAAATAAATCTTTGATCCGAGGTAATTTATGCTCGAAATTAATGCGGCAAACATCGGAGGCACGAGGGGGAAATAGTAAAAAGCATGATGGAGGTCAGGAGAAGGGGTTGAAAAATGGGAAGAAAGGAGAGAGAGGGCGAGAGAGAGAGGGAGAGAGAGAGAGGGAGAGAGAGGGCGAGAGAGAGAGGGAGAGAGAGAGAGAGAGAGAGAGAGAGAGAGAAAAGTAGGGTACATTAGGGGTCGAGGAAAAAGGGCAACAGATGTCCTTCCGTATGACGCATGAGTCGTTTCGTTTGGCCCTTGGCGAGATAGTACCGTTCGCGTCTCTCTACCTCGCGGAAGTGTCGTGCGTTGTGAAACGAGGCCTGGTTCTCTCCTTAGGAGGCACACTTGTTCCAAACCGGTTAGTATATATCGGCCCTGTCGACCGAACTGATCACGGCCTCGATGGCCGCAGATGCCCCGAAACTCCACGGAACGTCCTCTCCGACGGTTTATCTTTCGAGCTCGCGTCCATGACCACGTTTCTCATGCAGGACCAAGTTTGTAATCTCGTTATCGATAGCGCGTTGTCATTGGCCGAATTTGAATCGACGAGTGCCAGCTCGTTACCCAAGTACACTCGTCGCGGAAAGTACGTCGACGTCGTGTAATACGACTTGTTCGACGTAATATTCGTACGTAAGAGCGATTCAATATTCGGATTGGAGGAAAATGATTTTTTGGACCAGTCAGTAATTTCAGTTATGTTTCAACAAACGACGTAAATATAAACACTGGAGGAGTGTGGTTATTGCGACCATCTGGATAGAAATATTTTAGATGATAACAAATCGATGCTGAAGGATGCGAACTTTGGAACAAACGGATAGCGATATTAACAAATTTACAAAAAAATAAAGCTTGGTGATGTCGTAACAATGTTTTACATGTAGAGTTCGGATTCATCTTACCTTCTGCTGGTACCGATAACGCATTTATTTTGTACAAATACGATTCCATTTAATCTTGTAACATATGTTTTGTAATAAAAGAACCTTCGAAACCGTTTTCGTTATTTATCTTCGTGCTAAGGCAAAAGTAACTATTATGGAACGCTTTTCAGGGGCTGTTATCATCGATTTGATCACAATTGATTTTATCACTGATGTTTTCCGCCGACTTTGAAATATTTATTCAATATGAATGAAAAAGAATACGAGTAAACTAGTAGAGTGCGTGTATGTACCCTAAATCGGGACAATGAGAAAATTGAAGTACACAACATGGAAGAAGCGAAACTTGTGTAAACATATTTTTACGGCTGTTTGTTACATAATAGTATTCGTATGAACGAATTTATAAAGAGCAACATCTAAAAATATGGGTAGAATTTTCAAGTCCATTTTTTTATATGCTCTATCTATTTTCTATTGTATTGTTTGTATTGCTGATTTTGTATTTTTGTTGTTGCTTACCTTGTGTTATTTCAAAAGTCGCTGTGAACTGACTTTCCGCGGCGAGTGTACCAACCGGAAGCCTCTTAACATTCTCGTCAAGATTTTCAATAATTCCGAAGTGCCAACGGTGCTCTCGGCAGCGAGATTGTTTCGCAGCACCTATTGAAGAAAATTCCACGTAACTCGCGTATGGATCTTCATGCAAATATCTGCGGATCTCCGAGAACAAGGACACGGGTGTAGCAACCGAAATGAATAGCAATTTATGGAAATGAGAACCGGCATAAAGTAGTCTGCAATAAACCGAGGAGTTGCCTTCGAGTTTCGTAGGTTCTAATACAACAGTAGATGCTCCCCGATATCCCGTAGACTGATATTTAAAATTTCGCCCACCAACGAATGATGATGTTCTGCGTGGTTTCGAAGGTCGCCGAGAGCCAGCGTAATCGCCGCGAGGGAAACATGAGTTCGTTGGACGGCCGTTGAGGGCGAGAACAGAGGAAAATGTGCGAGATCGCGAAGGGACAGCGCAGAACGTTCCGGGACCAGGACCCGCCACGAATATTTGACAGAGCCACAGCAAACAACGGTTTGAAGGAGGAGCTCGGCTTTTCGAAATCGACGCCGAGTTCGCCGACGATTCTGCAACGTGCCTCGAGCTTCGAGAAGTGCTCCAGCGAGCCGGAGATCCTCGAGAAGGACCGGCAGACAGGGAAAAAGGTGAAAGGAGATCCGCTCGGCCGGGAAAGTGCGTCGTCGTTCGATCCCGTTCGAGATGACACCGCCAAGGGACCCGGCAAGCGACACGACCTTCGCACCGCCGTGAACTTCTTGAACGAGCTAGCCGACAAAGTGCCTTCGTCCGGTCGCCATGATCACGAGGTGAGTTCGCACGGTCGATTCGAATTTCCCGCGGCACTGTTCCGGACCATTTTGAGGTTATACGCGATTTTTGTCGCAATTCTAGAGGATCGTCGAATGGTTTATAATTTATTGCTTATTGTTCTAGAGTTCGATCTTTGAATTTGGAGGCGACTTTTGGTTTTTAGTTATCTGTGAACACAAGTTTATAGCTTTGGGAAATATCATTTTGATCATCTGCGAAGCTTATCGATGCTATTTAAAGGGATGATGTGTTTTCATTTAGAACATATACTGTGACCTTTATGTAACCTACGGCAATATCTTGGTGTTTCGAGAAATTTGATATTTATTAGAAAACTAATTTTCTATTCGAAACAACTAATAATTTGTGTTTTATCTAAATGTGATTAATAGACTGCGGACCTTTGTGTTCAATAAAAATTGATTTTTATTAATTTCAAGAAGTTGGAACTACGTAGACATTTTTAAGACATATTCCTTGTCTTAATCGTTTTAATACATACGGCAATATCTTGGTGTTTTGAGAAATTCGATCTTTATTAGAAAACTAATTTTCTATTCGAAACAACTAATAATTTGTGTTTTATCTAAATGTGATTAATAGACTGCGGACCTTTGTGCTCAATAAAAATTGATTTTTATTAATTTCAAGAAGTTGGAACTACGTAGACATTTTTAAGACATATTCCTTGTCTTAATCGTTTTAATACATATGGTAATATCTTGCTGTTTCGAGAAATTCGATCTTTATTAGAAAACTAATTTTCTATTCGAAACAACTAATAATTTGTGTTTTACCTAAATGTGATTAATAGACTGCGGACCTTTGTGCTCAATAAAAATTAATTCTTATTAATTTCAAGAAGTTGGTACTACGTAGACATTTTTAAGACATTTATAAAACTAATTTTCTATTCGAAACAACTAATAATTTGTGTTTTACTTAAATGTGATTAATAGACTGCGGACCTTTGTGTTCAATAAAAATTAATTTTTATTAATTTCAAGAAGTTGGAACTACGTAGACATTTTTAAGACATTTAGAAAACTAATTTTCTATTCGAAACAACTAATAATTTGTGTTTTACCTAAATGTGATTAATAGACTGCGGACCTCTGTGCTCAATAAAAATTAATTTTTATTAATTTCAAAAAGTTGGAACTACTGACACATATTCCTTGTTTTAATTATTTTAATGTGTTGACGGTAATACAGAAGTATTCTTAAATTTCTTCGATGTTTCCACCAGTTCCTATTACACGAATGCATAAAATCCGCGGTTCACTAGCGATTAGGAAATCCGTATTGCTTCCAAATCGAAATCTCTTGGACCGAAATCGTCGTATCCTCATCTCCGCTGCCGGAAATCCAGAAGATGACAGAACTTCGAGGATTCGTAGAAAGTTTCGCAACGCGTTTCCCGCGATGGACTAATCAAATTTCGGGAAATGAAATGCGTCCAAAAATGGTACTCAAGATGGGGGCGAGTTGCATCGATTCGGAGCGGTTTCGGGGGCAGCAACCTTGGACGGGGAAAGGGGAGTTTCATTTCAAGTACACACACACTCGCCAGGCGCTTCTGGAAAATTGCAACCGTTGCCGGATTAAAGAGATTTCTCGCGGCAGCGTACCATAAATCAGTGAAAGAGAGAGTCATTCACGGCTTCGAACGCAAGTCCGCGACGATTTACTTTGTCGTGGTCTCCGCGGCGAAGTATGATTAAAAATCGCTCGGCCGACGTCGTCCTTGATGCTGGACGACTGCTTTTACTTCTGCGGGCCGTTGAACGATCGCGTCGGATTAAATCGCGGCGCGTTACGATGCACTTTTACGAGGACCTTTCGCGATAATCATTTATCGAAAGTGTTCGCCTGTTTCTCTCGGTTGACCTTACGATCGAAGAGGACGAGCCGTATCTCTTCGGGCACGCTGTCACTCTTCTTCGTTATTTACGCGACGTCGCCGTATTTAATTCCGCTTGTAGCAAAAGGGTGTTTCGTTTTGATATCTATGTCCACTTCGATGATGTCAACAGCGTTTTATGTACTATTTCATGTAGGCAATTAACGCTGGGTTTACGGAACAATAAAAGTAACTATTTCGTATTATTTTGTAAAGGTGACAGTAATATGTTTATTACTTGTACATAGACATTTTTATTGTAATATTTGTCTGAAGTAACAAATTTAACTTTTACATTTTTAGTCATACTTAAACGAAAACTTAATAAAAATCATAGAATACAGGGATAGAGAATGCTTGTAAACAGGCAAGAAAATATTTAATTTTCAGTAACATCCGTCTTAAATTTATAATTGCTGCACTAGCGAATAGCTGGAATTCTTCCGATTAAAATGAGTCCAAACACGATGGAAATCGGACCACGTTTATCGAAGAACTATATACCGGGTGAACAAAATAACTTGATTTTGAATTAATAAAATAATTATTGAATTAATAAATAATTTGATTTTTTAGTTCAAATGAGCGAATGTTATGCTAAACAGAAATTTTTCTCAAGGTCATACCTTACGCGATATGTTTTTTTTTAAATATTAGTACATATATGTTTTTACTATAATGTGGTCAAGATCTATCCAATGACCCATAATTAGTCACCAAAAAGTATTTTGCTCTGACATTCTTTCAAAATATCAATAATAGATAAAATAATCAAAGCGTTCAAGTTATTTTGTTCGCCCAGTATATAGCTCTTCGATAAACGTGGTCCGATTTCCATTGTGTTTGGACTCATTTTAATCAGAAAAATCTCAGCTGTCCATTGATGCTACAATTTTCTTTATTGCACGTTTATTTGTTGCTGATCACGTTTCCTTTAAATGTCGAATGTGGACTCTCTCTCTTTGCTCGACATACTACGTTTATCTCGCTTCTGCTCGTTACGTTTGTTCCCTTATTTTGTCGAGCTATGCTCGCTCGAGTCGCTTCTCGGAAGGAAAAGATGACCCGTACACGTTTATGTTTGCACACGGTGGCTCTCCAATCCGCATAAATTTAACCGTGCGCCACTATATACCCCATCATCCGTAACACATTAATATTTATTTATTTAATTAACGCACCATATTATCGATACTGCCGCAGCAGGCTGACAGCATCCAAAGCGAAAAGGAAAATCTCCGTCGTGAAACGTTCGTCGATGGCAGCGGTGAACTATAGTACTCGGCCGCTTCCGTTCCCGAGATTCTCGGTAGCCCGTTATTTGCCGTGAAATCCGACGTGATTGTGTCGACCGCAGGGCCCTAAGATGAATTAGGTTCGGACCTGGAAGAGATGCGGGCCTCGGGCCCGTTGCAGGTTCTTTTCCATCGAATGCCTTCCTTTGTGCGGAATTCGATTTAAGTTGCATTCACACCGAGCCTTCACCCTCGGCCTGAAGGATTCTCCCTCATTTCCTCCCGTTGACTGGCGATCAAGTATTACGTTCTCGATTATCGTCCTGTCCGCTTCTAGGAACATTCAATCTTCTGTTAGACTCTCTATTTATCCCTTCTTTGCATTTTTCGATTTACTGGGATTTCAATTTTCTTTGCAACATTGCGCCGAGGGCGGATCTTTTCGATTCCTTTCGAGAAACTATTAACTTTTATGCTAGTTGTTTCTTGTGTAAACATTTTAACTTTCGTTATATTTTTAGCAATATCTAAACGAAGACTTAACAAAATATCATATTCGTATATTTCTGTATTAGAAATAATAAAAAATAGAAATCTGTTATTGCTATATTAGAAATAAAAATAGAAATCTATTATTTTTGTATTGGAAATAACAATAGAGATCTATTATTGCTATATTAGAAATAAAAATAGAAATCTATTATTTTTTTATTGGAAATAACAATAGAGATCTATTATTGCTATATTAAAAATAAAAATAGAAATTTATTATTTTGTATTGGAAATAACAATATAGATCTGTTATTGCTATATTAGAAATAAAAATAGAAATCTATTATTTTTGTATTAGAAATAAAAATAGAAATCTATTATTTTTGTATTGGAAATAACAATAGAGATCTATTATTTCTATATTACAAATATTATAACAAAAAATAGAAATCTATTATTTTTTTATTGGAAATAAAAATAGAAATCTATTATTTTTGTATTGGAAATAACAATAGAGATCTATTATTTCTATATTACAAATATTATAACAAAAAATAGAAATCTATTATTGCTATATTAGAAATAAAAATAGAAATCTATTATTTTTATGTGAGAATTTGAACGAGTTAACTGTGCCCTCAAAAAGACGAAAATTTCATTACAGTGTGTCGGTTACTGAGTTCATAACAATCTAAACTTTAAGACGGATTTTAAGAAAATGTTTAGATGTGTTGAACATTGTACTTATTTCGTATGAAAGTTTAAACAATTTCGAAGATCGGCACGTAAATTTCAAGTGCTACCTGCAACTTTGAAAATCACGCGAATTTTAAGAAATATGTATATGTGCCCGCAATACCAGAGCGCTCGGTGAAGCAGTGAAATTTTAAACAATTTTTCGTACTTATATAAACAACATCAACATATCATTCGAATGTATTAAGAAGTGCGCAACGAAGTTATTAATCATTTTTAAACCTCGGACGGCAATTCAATGGGCACAGTAATTGGCACACTTACCCTGTTGGAAAAGAAAAATTCAACGAATCACAATCACATTACGATCATCGACAAGCTTTCCTATACATCAACGTTTCTCGTCTAAGAAGTTCAGAGATCGGAAAAAAAATCGTACCCTAATTAATCACAATCGTACTATAATTATCAGCAGGCTTTCCAACGTCGTCGTGCTGCAGATCGTTTCTCGTCTAAGAAAGTCTGTTGCCTCCGAGGACCGTGCTGGCGAACAGTATTTCATCTTCTGAGGCCATTAAGTCTTCCGAGAGACGGTAAAACGATGTGTAACCGCGCGCATAAAATTAGCCAATGACGTTGCGTAGACAATTGGGACGATTGTCGAGTACGGGCCGCCATGTTTACGGCAGGCTGCGAGAGCTCCGTCCATCCCGAGCGGACTGCAAATAGCTGTGTACAATGCGAGCATGTGCGGAAGTACGTAAAGATCTTCAGGGAAATTAGCTGCGAATACACGCTTGCATCAGAGGCGCGCGGGGCCATTGACCTGCTACGTTAAAATATTGACGAGGAACCTGCTATTTCGGGTACCGGGTAACTACCGACTACCGCCGACTACAGCCGCGAAAGACCACTTGATAAATATTTAATCGTCGTTCCGCCGATTACCAACCGACGAGCGAAATTTTAATCGTCTCGTGAATCGACTGGCGTTGGCGGACTCCTTCGACATAGTCCTGATGGTCAATGGCCATCCACCGAATCTGCGATTTTACACCTGTGACCAGATTCGACCGTCGATTACCGATACTCTGACGATACCTAATTGATAATTAACAATATATCGATACGCTATTGATACTTATTACTTAGATATCGATACTTAACAGTATATCGATATCTTATCGTCTCTTAAGGGCATATCGATATTCAATTGATACTTAACAGGATATCGATATCTTATCGTCTCTTAAGGGCATATCGATATTCAATTGATACTAAACAGTATATCGATATCTTATCGTCTCTTAAGGGTATATCGATATTCAATCGATACTTAACTGTATAGCGATATCTTATCGATACTTAACAATACTTACGATATTTTATTTATAATGTCGATATTTTATCGATAATGACAATATTTATGTAGGACGATATATCTTACCGACAATTATGATACTTAACGATATCTTATCATATCGACACGTATATCGATATCTTATCTACAATAATGATGATATATCGGCTCACAATACTGAAAGCATAGTGTAGCATAGTTCCAATTACTGTGCTTTTCTTTGCTGAAGCAGTCATAAAATACTCTAATTTATATTCACTGCACTAATAGTATATTTCAATTTTTCAGAGATTTCTGTTTTTAAAAGTATTTTTTTGCGTGAGGAAAATCAATAATTTAATAATGTTTTTAATCACATAAAGTAAGATGTTTTTGACGCTCATTGTGTGTCCTTTCGGAGCCTTTCTGTGCTTCTTTTAATAACTCATAACACTGTGCTTCTTTTAATAATGTTTCCGATTTGTTTTTCTTTTCTCATGATATTGTTCTGAACGAGAGTAAGGTTAGGTTTGATTGCGCGGTCTAATACAAGAGGGCATTGAAGTCTGGACATGTTCTAACATTTGATCCTACTTTCGGATTTATTTAAAAAATGTAAAAATATTTATGGTCAGCGTTTTTTTTTCAATCGTTGTTAGTACTAATTGAAGTCCTCTCGCTACACAGGGTGTCCCATTTAAGTTGAGATTGTAAAAAATCTCGTAGACGCGTGATTTAAAAAAAAAGTGACACACGTACTTTAGTATTTCGAGTGTTTCAATGCGTGGGCGTTTTCAAGGTTATCTCAAGGTCACCTTGTTTCTTTTATCATAAACCTATATTTTTTCTTTCGGAATCATATTCTATGTAAAAAAAATGCAATACTTTTGTTTGAAACATTTTTTTGTAAGTTCAATATTTTTGAAGATACTCGGCTGATATTTCACGTTTGTGTCAAGGATAACATTGTTTTTCTATCAAAATGACAACGTTCCTTTCTTCTGGAAAGTATTATATTTCGTCTAAGAACTTTAACTTACAACAAAATGTTTCAGACAAAAGTATTGCATTTTTTTACGTAGAATACGATTCCGAAAGAAAAAATGTAGGTTTATCGTCGAAAAAGCAAGGTGACCTTGAAATAGTAGTGCCATTTGAGTTCCTACTCGAAATAAGAAAAGACACGTGTCATTTCGTTTGTTCCTTTTTTACATCATGTGTCCCCACGAGATTAGTTGCAATTTCAACTTAAATGGGACATCCTGTATAATACACGTTTTTGCACGACGTAAATCACATTAATAATTTTGACAAGACATACTACTTAAACTCGTGAATTTTGATACATAAAAAATGTAATATCTCTCTCTAAATCTTATATGTTGACAGAAAGGCAGACATAAAAAAATATAAATAATCAAATTATCTGTTAAACTTTGTTCTTTGTACACATTTTTAATCCGATGACACAAAATTTGGGGGATCTATCCCAGTGTTTCTTTGCAGTCCCGTTTAGTCACTAATTTAGCTGATCGTTCACAAATCCTACTACCTTCTACGCGAGATATTACGGGTGACGATACAATTAAGAGGGACATGGGAATCTTAGAAACGTTCACCCTACTTAGCCCAGGCCCGTATTGTTCATTAAGCTTAATTAGGCACAATGACCAAGGTTTAAAAACATTTTATAGGTCTACGAAAGAATTTTATTGATATTACTAATACTTCTGGTAATATTATGTAACTGAATGAAACGATCATTATGTTATCGTATAAGTTATCATATAATAAGGACAAATCTTAAAACGAGATTAGGAGAACAAAATTGTAAATCATTCATTGACCAGGAACTTGTAATAATAATAATATTAATAAATAATAATAAATAACAATAATAATAATAGCAATAATAAATAATAATAACAACAATAACAGTAGCAATAATAAATAATAATAATGATATATCGAGATCTTATTGATACCTGAGAATGCTTATCGATACTTAACAGTATATTGATTTCTTATCGAAACTTGACGATATATCAATATCTTGTCAATACTTGCAATCCGGACATGGCGGGTTCCTCAGATCATTTGAAGCAGCTTCTTCCTTTACAAAAATTTTCTCCGAGGCACCGTTAACGAGTTATCAACGAAAAACTGTGACCAATAAGAATCGAGTACAGCTAACGCGAGGCGGCCCAGCCAACCAGCGCGCGAAGCCCAGTTCCGCTCATTGGCTCGGTCGCCTCGCGCCAGCCGAGCTCGCCTCTCATTGATCACTGTTTTTCGTTAATAACTCGTCAACGGTGCCTCGGAGAAAATTTTTGTAAAAGAAAAAGTTGCTTCAAATGACCTGAAGAACCCGCCACTTTCGGATTGCGAGACATTTTTGGGACACCCTGTATAATTGTACATTCAACTCATTGCTCTAAACTGATTAGAAGAAAGGATTGTTCTATTATTTGAATACCTGTTTTATTGTAAAAAAATCAAGCCGTCAGCATTACATTCACCATGAGCTTATTACTGATTATTGAATGTACGTGATACTGCGGTGATGCGATTTGTTGAACGTAACCTATAAAGTAAATTAAATGCAAGGGTTACTTTGAAATGCTGTAACTTTGCGAAAAAAACATCGCAGCCACGTTTCTTTCTTCTTAAATTAAAGGGAAAAGAACAAACTTCTCCGAAGAAAATTTTGCGAAGTCCGTGTATTTCGTTAAACTTGACGATTTTCAATATTACAAACATGGCTTTGTATGTACAATAGTATAAGGGTGCATCAAACTTAAAATCCAAAAACATCTTAAAATAGAGGTTTCAAGCTTTAATTTAAAAGAAAAGTCTTAATTAAAAAAAAAATCTTATGATGATTTTTCGCGGAGTTATCGTCAGTTCAACTTGGCTAATTTCTATCGAAAAGTCTACACTTACAATCTCTTCGAGCAGTGTACATAAAATCTAAATTCGCAGTAACGTGCACGATAATTGGTACATGACTATTTCTCAGTCGCAGTGATTCGTACAAAATTTCGTTTATTCGATTTTCAGTATTTTTCTTATCTTGAGTGACGTTCTCAGAGTTCGCTCGTTTTGCCTCAAATTTCAAATTGCATTGTTCTTTACAATGGGCAATCCAAGAATTCGCAGTGGGGAAAGCGACGCGACGAAAGCTTGTCACCGCGGTAATAGACACTTTTACCCCAGTTTACTGTGTCGCTGGTAGCGCACGGGGGATAAATAAAAACAATCCGGCCCGGTGTCGGCAACAGCGTTCGTTCTTGCGGTTTAACGAGCCGCGAGGGAAGCTGCAGAAATCATCGGCAGACGTCTCGTAAAATCGCCGAGGAATCGACGGACCGGTGCGCAGCGTTACGATCTCGACGGTTTTCGGGCTGGTCCCTCGAAATTCGTGCACCCCGAACGAGTTCGGCCGTGCGCGCGGCTCGGCTCGACTCGCCGTTCGGTGTGAAAGCAGCCTATTAAGGTCGGGCCTAGGTTGGCGTGTTGCTCCGTGCAGCTTGCCTGGCAGCTTCAGTTCGATGTTTACGCTCGTGCTTTCAACATTTTTCGCCGTGGCCGTGCTCTCCGGAACCTCAGCTTCCACGTTGTTCCCCCGAAACTGCCCGTTGTCTTCGTCCCTCGCGGCCCCGGGGGCCATCTTTCGCTCTGTGAACACCTCTGTGCCTCCTCCGTTCCGTCGGTGAGTGAGTAAACATGATTATTTTTCTATCCGAGGATCGCGCCTCGGCGACGATCGATATGCGCGGCTGTGATCTCTCGCCGAATTTCCGGGATTTATGGTGCCGTCCTTTTCGTTGCTGGCGAATCGCTTTGAATATTTAGAGAGATATCAAGAGAGATTATGTCAATAAGATTACCGAGGTATTATGTATAGAGTCGAATGAAAATATTCGATATTAATTGCACGGGACTCGAGTGAAATAAATAATAAAGCTCGATTTTAATTCCGAAGAGTACAAGTTAGAGGGAAATATTCGATGTTCATTGCAAGTATCGTGATTCAAATACAATGGTTCTTTACGGATTGCTATGGGCGTGAGTCAAATAAAATTGTTATTCAATTTTATAAATAAATAAAAAATATAATATGAATAAATATAATATAATAAATAAAGAATAATATTTATTATTATTTTAAAGAGTGCGAATCAAATAAAGATGGTCTGCATTAATTGCAACGGACATGACTCGAATAAAATTGTTATTCATCAATTTTAAAGAATATCAATCAAATAAAAATGTTCTTATTGCAAGGGGTGTGAATCAAATAAAATTGCATCAATATGCAAGAAGCGTGAGTCAAATAAAATTGTTATTCATTAATTTTAAAGAGTATCAATCAAATAAAAGTGTTCTGTATTGCAAGAGGTGTGAATCAAATAAAATTGCATCAATATGCAAGAAGCGTGAGTCAAATAAAATTGTTATTTATTAATTTTAAAGAGTATCAATCAAATAAAAATGTTCTGCATTGCAAGAGGTGTGAATCGAATAAAATTGCATCAATATGCAAGAAGCGTGAGTCAAATAAAATTGTTATTTATTAATTTTAAAGAGTATCAATCAAATAAAAATGTTGTGCATTGCAAGAGGTGTGAATCAAATAAAATTGCATCAATATGCAAGAAGGGTGAGTCAAATAAAATTGTTACTTATTAATTTTAAATAGTATCAAACAAATAAAAATGTTCTGTATTGCAAGGAGTGTGAATCAAATAAAATTACATCAATATGCAAGAAGCGTGAGTCAAATAAAATTGTTATTCATTAATTTTAAATAGTATCAATCAAATAAAAATGTTCTGCATTGCAAGAGGTGTGAATCGAATAAAATTGCATCAATATGCAAGAAACGTGAGTCAAATAAAATTATTATTTATTAATTTTAGAGCATATGAGCCAAATAAAAATATTTTAAGTCAACTAAATTAATTAACTCTATTAATTCTAAAGAGTAATGAGTTATATAAAATTGTTCTACATAAACTGTAATAAAAATTAGTAAAATAAATCATCTATTCTGTGCCGGTTCTGAAGTGTTCGGGCCAAATAAAAATGTTCCGCATCCGTAGCAAGGAGCAGGTGGAAAAAGTTCCGCATTAATTTCAACATGGCGATCGGTACAAAGTTTCCGTTACTGACAACGATTTTACGAGTTATAAATTGTTTTATCAAGATTATTATAAATAACCGGAATCAAATTTTCATCGACAATAATAAACTGTTTATCGATAACGAAAACAATTTTCTGGTTAATTGCGATCGTTGTTTGTAACAAAAAAATGGAGATCTCGGTAATTGTTTACATTCGTGATTCCACGCCGATTTTGTTGGCTTTCAAATATGTTGTCATATGAACGTCATTTTGAATAACTTGCTTATAAGACTGCGGATTTGATGCATTTGTGACAGAAATGAGTAGATCAAATTTAAAACAGTGAACAAATTTAAAGAATTTAAAGAGAAGCGAATAATTTTAATTTAAGAAGCGAAATAAATGTCTGTTATGCTGCTGCATCTTCTAGTTAGTGGAGACAATTTTTATTTTGCTATAATTCGCGATAAGATGTATGCTATATTTTGTTATTTTTTGAAACGTAGGAGATTTTATTAACACAGAGTTCTATAATAATTAATTTATTATAATTTATATTAACTCAGAACTGTGACCTAAACCAAACATAGATCTAATTTAAATTTTGATATGTATAACCTAACTTAAACTTAACCTACATTTACCTTAAACGTTATAACAACCTAACCTCTTAATCTTAAACGTTATTTCTTCTTCTAATAATTCTAAAAAGTTGAAAATAATGTAACAATGTTGTTCAATTCTTCTGATATGTTCACTGTTCGACATTTCACTGATCCATTTTTCTCATAAATGCATGAAATCCGCAGTTTAGTTACAAGTTTAAGTTAGATCTGATTATTTGTGAATAAATTCACGAAGCAACATTCTTTTGTTGTTAAATAGAAAAGTCAGATGCACTGAACGTTAATGGCCACTGCTGAAAGTTGACTAATCACTGGTTCTGATAGATATCGCTTGCAAATTGCAACGCAGAGGCCAGTATACTAACCTGTATACGCATATACAGAATATAATATATATATATGATTTTATAGCAGCATGCACATTGCAATGAAAAATAGATGTTATATATATATATATATATATATATATATATATATATATATATATATATATATAACATCTATACAGGGTGTCCCACAATTATTTTAACAGCCGAAAATGAGGGGTAGCTGAGGTCATTTGAAGTAACTTTTTCCTTTGCGAAAATGCAATCCGCGGCTTTGTTTACGAGTTATTAACGAAAAACACTGGCCAATGAGAGGTGACGGTGCGAGAGAGAGAGTACGCGAGAGAGTACGCAGCACGAGGCTTTGACAGATGGTCGGGACGGACTCGAGCCACGTTCGAAGTATTGAACAAATCACGAAGCGAGAACTTTCCGGATTTTTTTTTTACTACGTGACAGTGATATTTTGAAGAAAAACGCTGTTCACCTTTACTTTAGAACGTCTGAAGAATATTCACTAATTTTTCGGACTCGAAATAATATGTAGTTTAACCATGACAGTCGTTTTAATTTTCTGGTGTGCATGACACCTTGTGTGTACCATATGAAATTTTTATGCAAGGTGTATAGTGAAGATTAACGAATGATTTGCAAAGCTGATTTAATAATAAATAAGGGACGTAAAGGATTTGTTTATTAGAGAGATATGAAAAATATTATCAGTAAGAAACTCACCCATTTAGTTGAGGATGCATTTGCTGGCTGAAATTCATGATGTCGAAGGGCACTGACCTTGTACAACGTACAGCTGATCTTTCACTGCACTGTCACTAAACACTGATCACTTAATTAATCACTGATAATCCGAATCACTTGTGGATATTTAAGAAAGATCACTGGGACTCGTTCGCGGATAATCGTTTATTCGACGCGTTCGTTCGGAAGTCGACGTTTCACTGCCAAAAAATCGAGGCCTCGACCGTGGGCCCTTGTCGTTCGTCTTTCGGCCGTCCGAGGAAATAACACCCGATACTATTTTCTTCGAAGCGCAGGGTACCGCCAAATGAAATAAACAAGATATGCCGAGACGTAAACTGTGTCCGACCCGCTGTCACCCTGCGCTCTTAGAACGTAATTAATGGCCGTGCGAAGAAAATGGTATCGAGTGTCATTTCCTCGGACGGCCGAACGAAGAACAACAAGGACCCACAGTCAAGGCCTGAATTTTTCGGCAGTGAAACGTCGACTTCCGAACGAACGCGTCGAATAAACGATTATCCGCGAACGAGTCTCAGTGATCTTTCTTAAATATCCACAAGTGATTCGGATTATCAGTGATTAAATAACTGATCAGTGTTTGGTGACAGTGCAGTGTAAGTGAACTTCGCAAATAACCATACCAGAGGTTCCACCGACAGTATCCCTCGAATGTTGCGGTCATCGACCTGGGATCAGCTGTTCGTTGTACGAGGTCAGTACGTACGAGTCAGCAAATGCATCCTCAACTAAATGGGTGAGTTTCTTATCGATAATATTTTTCATATTTCTCTAAAAAACAAATCCTTTACGTACCTTAACGCGATTATTTATTATTAAATCAGCTTTGCGAATCATTCGTTGAATTCTGTTCGTACACGGAATTATTTAAATTAAAATATCATTTACGAACTTTGTTAATCTTCACTGTACACCTTGCATAAAAATTTCATATGGTACACACAAGGTTCATGCACACCAGAAAATTAAAACGACTGTCACGGTTAAACTACATATTATTTCGAGTCCGAAAAATTAGTGAATATTCTTCAGACGTTCTAAAGTAAAGGTGAACAGCGTTTTTCTTAAAAATATCACTGTTATGTAGTTAAAAAAATCCGGAAAGTTCTCGCTTCGTGACTTGTTCAATACTTCGAACGCGGCTCGAGTCCGTTCCGACCTTCTGTCAAAGCCTCGTGCTGCGGACTCTCTCGCGGACCCTCTCTCTCGCACCGTCACCTCTCATTGGCCAGTGTTTTTCGTTAATAACTCGTAAACAAAGCCGCGGATTGCATTTTCGCAAAGGAAAAAGTTACTTCAAATGACCTCAGCTACCCCTCATTTTCGGCTGTTAAAATAATTGTGGGACACCCTGTATATATATAATATACGCAGAAATCATTGCAATGCAATGTGCATGCTGCTAGTAATCCCAATAGATGTTTCACAGCGTAATAAAAAAAAACAGAACAGTTTTGTGTGAATGTTCTCTCGTAAAAAGAAACTGTTCCGAAAATCATGTGATTAAAAGATTTTGGTAACTGTTTACTAGGAGGAGTTGAAGTAAACGGTCACCAAAATCTTTTAATCACGTGATTTTCGGAACAGTTTCTTGTTACGTTTCGCGATTAATAGCAGTATTAATGCGTTTTGTGATGAGTCCAATGAACTGAAACTTTCAACGATTTTTCACACATCTCCGATGATCTGGTAACAAAGTTACTAACAAAAGTTCATCAATATTCAATTTTCTACAAATTCAAGTATACCAAATTTCAGAAACAATATCTTTGTTATAAATAATTGCGATCATTTGTTTAATAACGCTAAATTAAACTAATTAAATTGTTTAATAACGCTAAAATAATTTCAGATACGATAAACGGGTTTCAAGCCCACCGTACCCGAAACGGAACCAACTCGAACGTAGGGTTGACAATCACTGACCAGAAGTGACCAGTATATGTCTGCAACATGTGTTCGGTGCAGCGCGCAGTTGTCTGGCAATTCGTTTTCCGTGACTTAAATTATTTTCGCGTTGTTTCATAATTTCAGGTTATAGTATGGAGAAAATACCGTTGAATGTCTACTTCGAAAAATCCGTATATAATTAAAAGTTGCAAGGAAATGCACTTAAAATTTATGCGTCTCTGTTTAACGATCTAAGCTTCCATATAAAACAAGTCCCACATTAAACATTTCCAAACACTCGTTTATAAGCCTTGTTAAAGTTTAAATTCTTAAAAACCTAACATTCTTCCTACATAACATGCTTACATACACAAAAGTATATCAAGAATTTGCATTTTATAAATGGTTGTTAATATTCTGAATTTCGAAGTTCCAACGAATTGTCCGGAAAACAAAAAATTCTGTTCGAACATGAAAGTTGAAAAAAATTGAATTTTGACCACGAATTATCGTCTCTCGGACCACCGCTGATCACCATTGATACGGATTTCTCGAGCACAGAGAGCGACCTTTGTCGAAATTCCGCGATAATCTCGTATTCGCCGCACAGAAAAGAAAGTCTTATAATCTTCAGGCCTCTCGTCGTGGTCG
Organism: Megalopta genalis; assembly: GCF_051020955.1. Taxonomy (NCBI): domain Eukaryota; kingdom Metazoa; phylum Arthropoda; class Insecta; order Hymenoptera; family Halictidae; genus Megalopta; species Megalopta genalis. Next base: position 9,956,489 of record NC_135026.1, on the reverse strand, counting down.
CGAGTCTTCGGTCTCGGGGCCCGAATCGTACACTTTTCAAGCGAGTATTCCTACGGGGCTCACTTTCTTCTTGCTCTTCGCATCACCTTAAACCTGTTCCCGCCGCGGCGAACACTTCAGATTGTGTTGGAATACTATTTTTAGGAATATAATCTTCATCGCCGGCTCCTCACGTTCCTGCCCCGCGAGTTTAATTGATTCCTCTCATAATTTGTACGAGCTGCTATCTCTCGGCGCAGAACGTGGACGTCGTTTTCTATCGGAAACAAGCATTAGACAAATTCGTCCGGTGTTTTCAGTTGCTCTTTTGGAGGACTGCGCTGATTGGCAACAGGCGAACGCGAGGCTTCGGCTTCACCGTTCTACGTCCTTTGCAAGAAATAGCAGTTCAATGGAAATTCCTGTACTTAACAATTTTAATGAATTGGAGTTCATTGGAAATTCCTGTACTTAACAATTTTAATGAATTGGAGTTCATTGGAAATTCCTGTACTTAACAATTTTAATGAATTGGAGTTCATTGGAAATTCCTTTTCTTAACAGTTTTAATAAACCACAGTTCCATGGAAATTCCTTCTCTTAGCCATTTTATTGAACCGGAGTTTAATAGAAATTCCTTTTGTTAACAATTTTAATAAAATGAAAATAATATGTAGCTACAGCTTTGAATTAATTAAATATTTGTTTTATTTTTTAGCTTCGTTATAAATCAACTATAATACAGATTTATATCGGAATTATATTACTAAAATTTAAATATAAATTCGTAATGAGATAAAAGGAAGTATTTTCGTAATTTAATTTATACATATATATATATATAAGCATACTCAGTTGCATTTTTGTTGACAAGATCCGCCGTTCGAGCGTCGAACGCCGCCAATTTAGCGCTCAAAAAGCCTCAATAAAACGAACGACCGTGTAAAATACTACAAACAGGTTTGTTTGTCCGCGAAATTGGCTAGAAAATCGGCGCGGCAGGACGCAAATTGCGCGTCCGCCGATGGCCGAGTGGGCGTCGTTCAATTAAACGGAGCTGACACGCGTTTAGATCGACGAAAGGGGTAATTGACGCGCGAGCGTACTCACGGCTGTGCTCTGACGCACCTCGTCGCATGTCACAGGCGTTGCTCGCGCCGCAAACCAAGCGAAAACGCGAAATTTCAAGGGCGTGTCGTCGCATCTCACGGCCGCATGCGCTATCATCGCATCGACGACGCTCGCTCTGTTGCCTATTGCGTAAATAACGATTTTTCTGTTCCTCTAGGTCGCGAGGATCGCGCGGATAGATCTTGTTACGGTGGCGTCGATCGCGATCGTAGCCGGCCAAAAGTCGATACATGCAAGTCTAATTAGTATTGGGTTGGCAACTAAGTAATTGCCGATTTGTTCGATGAAATACAAAATTTTTTTTTACTTGGAACGAAGTTTAATCTGTAATGTATTTTCCATTTTGTTCGACGACCTTTTGCCATCTCTCTGACAACTTGAAAATTCCACGCTCGTAGAAAGTCTGATTCTTTTCGGCCAAAAACTGAGTTAAGTGAGATTTTACAGCGTCATCATCGTTAAAAGTTTTACCACGAAGGGAGTTGTCCAGGGATCGAAATAAGTGGTGATCCGATGGCGCGAGATCAGGGCTATATGGTGGGTGTAACATCAATTCCCAACCAATATCCATGAATTTTTGCCGAGTGGACAAAGACGTGTGCGGCCTAGCATTGTCCTGCTGGAAAATGACACCTTTACGATTGACCGATTCTGGTCGCTTTTCCTTGACCGCTGCATTCAATTTGTCCAGTTGCTAACATTCATGGATAATAAAAAATAACATAATAATAATAATAATAATAATTTTATAATATAACATTTACGGATATCATAAAAATGGGTGTGAGAGACTTCTATAACTGAAATCGGCAATTATTTAGTTGCCAATCCAATATATTTGCAAAACCAATAGTTGTTGTCATAATTTGTAAAATAGTATTGCAGATATTTGTATTATATTATTGTGTTTTTATTTTGGTCGCTTTTCCTTGACCGCTGCATTCAATTTGTCCAGTTGCTAACATTCACGGATAATAAAAAATAACATAATAATAATAATAATAATAATAATTTTATAATATAACATTTAAGGATATCATAAAAATGGGAGTGAGAGACATCTATAACTGAAATCGGCAATTACTTAGTTGCCAACCCTCGGTTCTAAATTCTAAAAAAGGAATAATAATAATAAAAGGATAATTATTATGTTGCATAATCTGACGTATTGGACTTTTTCCTTTGCGAAAAATGTCAACTAGCATTAGTTTCCGAAATTTTCCCGGAGAAACTGTAAAACCTAACTCAGATCTAAATTGGGTTATAAGTTAAATATAAATAAATTGTATTTAATAAATGTATAATAAAATTTGAATTTGAATTTATATAAAATTATACAGGAACGTGAAATTTACGGTGTCGATTATTGTAACCTTGTTCCGAAAGTTTCAATAAACATGAGTGAAGAGAAAAGTAAACGTACCTACGGCTGAGATATTATTTTAAAAAATCGTTTTTTATAGGAATGTAGTCATAGGTTACGTAAAAAATAAATAAAAAAATCTAAGTAATATATTGAGTATTCATTTTGAAAAAAAGTTGTATGTAGACTTTTGGCAACAATATGCGTTTATTACTAAAATTATTGTAAACGTGAACAAATGGTCATGTATTTATATTATCTATTAGTATAGGAATTTTCACATTATTTATCAATGAAATGCAGCAAAGCAATTGCGATTTTTGTTGTGACACAAAGCAATTTTTAAACTCGTAAAAAGAAAATATCTCTCCAAGTAACACATTGAAGGTTACACCACATTCAAATGTCAAAAAACATATAACTTACTCGCCAAAAGTAATGTCAAGTCTTTTATTTCTCACATGGTCTGTTGTCTATTGTTATCAACGTGTGTTCAGAAACGCACATACTCAGGTTTTTGAATAAAATTAAGTGGAACTGGAATGTAGACAATTGGCAACAATATGCATTTAAGGGTTAAAGTAGGTGCTCATTTCGCAGATATAAAATACAGTCTGTTTTGGGACATTTGACCCGCTGGAATAGCGATCGGTACCACTGGCAAGCCATGATATATCAATCGCAGTGCAGTCAAGCACCCGTTATTCCAGTGCTCTGGTATCCGAGCAATCCATTATCCGAACGAAGCATGTTCGAAGCTGAATATTCCGTGTTCTGCGTCGACATTCTTGCGCGACCGTCGGTGTTCAACAGACTGTCAATTCACAGTGGTCTGGGACGAGACGATGGTTGGCCAAAAATGAATTTCTCAACGTTAATTCTCGGAAGAAATGTTTCTTTTCATGAATTCGGTGTCTCTTCGAAACTTCGATACTTCGTCGTTGCTCTCATCAGATAACTCTGTAACGAAATGTAACGTTGTAAAGTTAAAATTTTGAGATTAAAGTTTCAAACATTTGGTTTAATTGCACGTTTTCGAACATTAAAGAGTTTTAGAAGAGTTTTAAAAAAACTGTCGAGAGTTGTAAGCATCGAACCTTTTTCTATACGAAAGCTTAAACAATTGTTAAGAAAAACTGCAACCTTCGCGTCTAGAATCAAGCTTAAAATAATTTTAGCCACACAAAGTGGGTTCCCGGACCACTCTGTGCGTCCTCGGGTGACGGGTCAGCCTGGACCCGGCGTCCCGCGTCAACACCGTCGAAGAAAGAAGAAATAACAAATATCCTCAAATTTATAACGATTCGAACTTTGGGAAGAGTTTTAGAAAAACTGTCGAGAGTTGTAAGCATCGAACCTTTTTCTATACAAAAGCTTAAACAATTGCTAAGAAGAAAAGGTCAAGTTTAGGTGCAACCTCCTGCAACCTTCGCGTGCAGAATAATCTTAACAAATAAATGCGAACAGTATTTTGTCGCCTGTCTAAGCAGTCGAAACGACCTTAACACGTTCCCTGCCAGACCGTTTTTTGAAGACTCTCCGTTCAAGCCGCGTGGGGCGTATGCGCCCCACGCATTACATTTGTATTATTTTGTTTCTGGCGTATGCTTTACAATAATTAAAATAGTGCAAAAATCATAATTATCAAGGAAAGGTTGTATAGTTTAACATGCATAACACAGCAAACCAATAAATTTATTTTTCTAGGAATTACTTTAACAAATACCTGGCTGATCATTATTATTCCAAGCGAGTTGCATCCCCACATATAATTTTTTTATCATGCCTATATTAGTTTAAAATATAACATTTTAGTTAAATTCAAGTTTGTATGCGATTACAAAGGGATGTTACGATGAACTTTGTTAAAACATGGCAAACATAAGTGTGGTTTATCCACACAACTATCGCAGAATGTTACAACTTTTACAGTACTATAGAACTATAAATCAATCCCAGCTTCAGTGAAGCAGTAAGTATTGTGTCAACGACACGCGAATAAATGACTGATCGGAATAAGAGAAATGCAGTTAAAACAAGTTACAGTAAAGAAAAATTGCCCATCACGCCGCGTGGGGCGTATACGCCCCACGATTAAATGAGGGCATCAGCAATAGTATTAAGATGTCCATAATTGACTGCATAATGAATTTTTAAAAAATTCTTCATTTTACAATGATAATACCAAATGGCTTGAACGGAAAGTTCAGCGTGGGGCGTATACGCCCCACGCGGCAGGGAACGTGTTAAGATAATTTTGGCCACACAAAGTGGGTCCCCAGACCATTCTGCGCGTCCTCGGGTGACGGGCCAGCCCGGACCCGGCGTCCCGCGTCAACACCGTCGAAGAAAGTGTCGGCAGGCGTTTACGGCCGGTTAGATAACGTTTGCGACGGAATCGTAATTGCGTAGCAGGACTCGCGTGCCGCACCCACGCGGACCGAGGAACGCGAACACGAAATTCTTGACGATTTCATAACGGAGACCGTTACGCGTGGACGTCGATAATTGCGAAACGCAAGGAAAACGGACAAACGAGCGGCCGACAATTTCGCGTCGTCGTTCCTCATTCACTCGCCGCTGAATGAACTTTCTCCTTTTGTCACGTGTATCGGCCGTGTTCAGGCATTTCCATTTCGATCGTCCGGAATTCTCCTAGTTCTCGGCTATCGCGGCCAAATTTATCGCCCGCTTCGGCAACCACCGGGCCACCTGTGTGATTCATGGGCTTTTCCGCCGAGATCCTTCATCCTCCGGTTTAGAGAGATCGTGTTCATGGATCCGGGATTTTTCGATCCTGCGATCGCGGACCCCGTCGCTCGACGATTGCGCACTGCCGAGACACCAGCTGGCCTTCGCTGGATCGTTGAATAGTTAATTGGAGACAGGCGACCCGTTGCCTCCGCTAATAACGCTATCTGACACCGACTCGAATAATTCACTAGGCAATACCCTGGGGAAAAGCTCCGCGCAGATTCCGCGGCCACGAAATCTTCGTTTCGTCCTCCTCCGTTTAGGAACTGTTTTCTGGTGTTATTCGATATAGGTATAGATGTCTTCACTTCTGTATCCCCGAATTATTAAAGAACGCGAAATAAAAGTACAAGTGACTTTGACTGTGATAATAACTATAATAATAATAACTTAAAGTCTTAATAATTATTATATTATATTATATATGTAATATATGGTGTAGAAGTCAAAATTATTATTAAGACTTTAAGTTATTATTATTATAGTTATTATCACACAGTCAAAGTCAATTGTACTTTTATATAATAATATTATTATTATATTATTATATTATATTATATGTGTAATATATGGTGTAGAAGTCAAAATTATTATTAAGACTTTAAGTTATTATTATTATAGTTATTATCACAGTCAAAGTCAATTGTACTTTTATATAATAATATTATTATTATATTATTATATTATATTATATATGTAATATATGGTGTAGAAGTCAAAATTATTATTAAGACTTTAAGTTATTATTATTATAGTTATTATCACAGTCAAAGTCAATTGTACTTTTATATAATAATATTATTATTATATTATTATATTATATTATATATGTAATATATGGTGTAGAAGTCAAAATTATTATTAAGACTTTAAGTTATTATTATTATAGTTATTATATCAGTCAATATTATATTATAATATAATATAATAATATTATTATTATATTATATTATACACATTGAAGGGAAAAAATCCTTTACGGTATATTAAAGTAGAGTACATATATATAATATAAATGTCAAAGTACAAAAGACTTTCGATTTAATACAAAATGTTACTTATATAATTAAAAAAAAATATATATATATAAAAATCAGCAAAATAACTATTGTAGCACCGATTACAACATATAAAAAAATATACATAAATATACAAATTCGGTATTTTATATATATATAATAATATGTATAATAAATATATAATAATATATATAATAAAATAATAATTATGGCAGCCACCACGGCTAGATCCATTCAAATCTTTAGCATTAATTTTCATTTGTATATTAGTTTCAATAACAATGATTTTATAATTACTCGTAACTGTAACAAAATTAAAATTTAAATGGAATATTTGTAACTCTGGGTCCAAATGGACCCGAAGTTAATATTTTGGATCTCGAAGTTCCAAGAAGTTGCGACTAAAACAGGAAAACAAAGTTCAAATATAAAAAAGTCGAGAAATTGAATTTTGGCCACGAAGTACCGCTTTTCGGACCACCACGTGCGTCGCCTCGAATTTTCGATCATTTTCACCAGACGCGGATCGCCGTCTCTCGATCTCCGTTTTCTATCCGAAAGAAATTCCCGGTCGCTCGCGGGACCGTAATCTGTACACTGTTACAGAGTTTTACGACGTCGCTATTTGCGTTGGCACACGATATCGTTACGATGCTATTATAGAAAGTCGGCGGATTCGACGGTTGGCCGTGCTCGCGGCTTTCGCGGTTCGATTCGCGGCGGATCAAACAGAAACAAATCGAATCGGGCGTAAACGCGTGCCCAGCCGGCCGGCGGTACGCGCTCGTCGAGAGCACGCACTTGAAAACGAGCAACAACGTGGCAACATGTATAAAAAGACGAGGAAAAACCATGGAGATTCGTACGCGATCTAAGCTTCGTCGATCCGCAACGGGGAATGCGAGATCTGGCAAACAAATTTCGTAATAACCTTTTCCGACTTGTTTGTCGAGTCTGCGTTCGCACTTGGTACTCTTGAACCAATCTGCTTGCATTTATCCATTCATTTATTTGCATCGATTACGCGCGATTTCTGCGCATAATTTAGACCGCCGGTCTTGGGAAATAGGGTTCGGATCAGAAATAACGTAAATTCTGATCTTATAAATATAAATAAATATATATATTTATTATATATTATTATTATATATTATTATATATTATTATATATTATTATTATATATTATTATATATTATTATATATTATTATTATATATTATTATATATTATATTATATATATTTATTATATAAATATATAATATATAATATAATATAAAATTCTGATCTGATCTTATAGACGGTTTCCTTTGTTAGCGATGGACTTTAGAGCGGTAAAATCATCCCTGAAAATTCAGCACAGTTTTTCCAAACGATTTAAGAACATTTGGAGATCATTTCAACAGGGTGATAAAGTTACGGGTACTTATCCACGAATCGTGCAAAAATAACGTAAACAAATGTACTTCGAATTTTGATTTTATCGAATCGTTTAGAGTGAGCAGAGAATTTTTTTACAATTTCACTTCCGGCAATTGTCATCTTAGCTTTAGAATTATAACATCGCTGGATAGCTGAGATTCTGCCCATTAAAATGAGTCCAAACACGATAGAAATTGGACCACGTTTCATCGAAGGGCTTATCATTATATCGAGCAAGTCGCATAATTTTCATAACCGCTGGAACTTTTAAATTACGCTTCTTATTAAAAATTGTGAAATACATGGTTTCAAAGGAGAGAAGAGGTTTTCGTATGTAAATGAGGCTTCGGAGTTCGCAAGTTATTTCGGATGTGCGTATTACGCGATTCACCCGGTATAAGGTTTTTGATAAAAAGTAATCCGTTTTCCGTCGTGTTCGGACTCGTTTTAATCGGAAAAACCTCGGCTATCCGTTGATGCTATAATGATCAAAATGGGACGAAAATTACTGAAAAATTATTATTGTTACACCATTTGCGACTCATTAAAATTGCACACAATGAAAATTGGGTAATTTCCCATACAAATCTACTGAACAAACAGATAAATAAATATTCTCCATTACGTTCCGAAATTCTAAAGGCTCCACGAATAATAGAAGACGACACGCAACGTGTTGTTATTCGGTCCCGTGGTCTCGAAACTTGTTTCAGCATCGAACGACGAGCATGAACGCTAATGGAGCAACACTCTCGGCGTCAATGTAGTCAAATTAAAACTCGTTTCGCAGGCAAAACGTCGGAGAGAGGACCGTGGGGTTGTTCTTGCGTCGATTTGCTTTGTATCATTGCGAATGACTCGTTGTAGCCGCGCCAGGAACCTTACGATAACCTCACCTACGGAATCTAGTCCTGAACACGGCGCAACCAGTTTGTCGGTTAATTAATGCTGCGAAACTGGTAGTCCCGCGCTTTCGAGTTGTACCACCGCGCGTTTATCCCGTCGGTCGCGTATAGACCGCGATAGTTATTGCTGTACGTTGGGTCCAGTAGCCCGCGACCGGTGCCAATGCTCCTGCGATTCCGGAAAATCGAATGCGCAGTTTCCCTTTTTCATCCGGTCGGTCGGACGTTGATCGAATTATTCCACGGAACTTGCAAATGATCTTATCGGTCACGGTTCAGAAAACAAGTGAAAATTCCCTCAATCGGCAGCTCAGATGCTTCGTCGTTTTAGAAACTGGACTATCGTTTTGCTTCGTAGATAACAGTCGGTAGTGTAATTACTTACACAGATGGGAAAGCCTCGGTTTAATGGCCCGGGGAGAAATGAAAATAATAACGTGACAATTATTTATTGTATTATTATTTTGTGATTCTACCATTTTACGGTATCAGTGTATCACTACTTTATAATTTCGTAATTTTATTATTCAATTATTTAATTATTTCACTGTTTCATTATTTCACTATTTCACTATTTCACTATTTCACTATTTCACTGTTTCACTATTTCATTATTTTACTACTTCATTATTCCAATATTTCACTATTTTATCAATGTACTATATATATATAGTGGTAATACAGTAAATTAATTAATATAGTAAATTATTTAGCATATTATTACTTTACTAATTTACTGTATTACCACTTTACTATTTTACAACAATACTATTACACCATGTACTATTTTACCAACCTATCATTTAACCGATTTACTATTTCCTCAATTTACTGTTTAACCTTATTATTTTCTCAATTTATTTCATTTTTACCAATTTGTGAAATAATAAATTAATAGAACAGTAAATTGGTAAAAAATATATATAAATTGATAAAATAGTAATTTCCTAAAGTAGTAGATTGATAAAATAGTAAATTGATAAAAAGCAAATAAATTGATAAAATAGTAAATAGGTAAATAATCATTTGATAAAATATTAAATTGATAAAATAGTAAATTGGTAAAATAGTAAGTTGATAAAACAGTAAAACAGAGAAATAGTAAAATATTGAAATAGCGAAAAAATGAAACAGTAAAGTAGTGAAATAGTGAAACATTGAAACAGTGAAATAGTGAACAAAAAAATTTAACATGTTTTCTTTCGATAAATATAAGTTAAATTATGCCCGGAAACAAAGAAAAGGGACAGAAATCAGTCCCACCACAGTAACTGGCTCCACTACCCTAAATATTAAATTCCTCACTATTTCTGGTTTGAAAGCATTATTCTCAGGAAAGCTCTTTTTACCGGTCTCGTCTACGGATAATTGGGGCTCTCGCAAAGCGGAAAAACGTGTAAAAATTCGCGTATCCTTGATATCCGTGACAAACTGGGAAACGGGCGGCGGTGGTCCCTCGCAGCGTTTCAAACTGGTCGGAAGTAATTATTGTCAAATTAATGTTGGCAATGGCTCGTCTTGGCGCGCATTCAGCCGGCATGGCAGTCGGGCAAAAGTGCACTCGCTATTGTTTCGGCTCGTACGGTAGACAGACGGCATGGCACCTAACCCGGCCAGACATACAGGGTGTCCGAAAACTCCCGTTATATCAAAACTCCCGTAAACCGTAACAAGATTATTACTTAGGTGAAATCACGTTTTCCTCGGCGAAAATGTTCATTGTAAATTTGTATACAGGATGTCCCAAAGATATTGTTTAGTCTAATGAATCTAATGACTCACTAAGTCATCTTTAGTCTCATCGAGTCTAATGATTCAATGAGAGCACCACAATGTTCTACAACAGTTACGCTTTCAACCGTTTTTTTTTAAATATAAACAAATTTGATAATGTACAAATTATTTTGGAATGTGATATAACAATTTTTACTGATGCATCAGAGTGCAAAGTATTAATATACAGTATGTCCCACAAGGCCTCAAACAGTTTGGAAGTAGCGATTCCTGAGGCGATTTGAAGGAACTTTTTCCTTAGCGAAAATTTTCTACGCGGCTTCGTTGACGAGTTATTAGCGAAAAACGCGGGCCAATCAGAGAGCAAGTACGGCTGGTGCCACGCCCCTCACGGCCGATACAGCGTCGCGCCGAATCGCGTCAGCCGTCTTACGGCAGTGTCAATGACCGCGAGGGCGTGGCGTCTGAAGTACTCGCTCTCTGATTGGCCTGCGTTTTCCGTTGATAACTCGTTAACGAAGCCGCAAAGAAGATTTTCGCTAAGGAAAAAGTGATTTGAAATCGCCTCAGGAATCACCTCGGGGATCGTCACTTTCCGAGTACAACGGGAATTCTTGGACACCCTGTACACGTTCAACGGGCTCCCTTGCCCTTTGCAGACCTTTCTCTCTCTCTCACTCCAGCTTCTCTCCACCCTTTGTGTTCTTCAATATTCCGCGGCGCCAGTTCTCTTGAATAATAACTGCATTTTTCACGGTTACCGTCTTCAGTCTCTTTTATCTCGGCCACTCCAGACCGCGTTCCACGTTTTCCTTATGATTCTCGCGACCGGCACGTTGTCACGCTTCTTCCGCGACTTTAGCCGACTTCCTGGTCTGGCTGCGAAAAACTGGAATCTCCCTCTCGCGATTTTTCACCAGAAAATTTCGTTCCTCGCGCGTTTCCACAAAGAGTCTTGTCGGACAATTCTCTTTTGACTTTCCGACACCGAGATCTCCGATTATCAAATCGATCCTTTCGACTTACTCCGTCTCGTATTAATATAACACGAATAATTAAAAATAATTGTATTTTAAGCGAAGTCTCAAATTTATGTAAAAAAATATTTTCTCGTAATTTAGGTCCAGCTTTTTTCCAAGAAATTATCGTTCTGTACCGGGTGTAACGGAAAACGTAATTTTTGGTGAGCGGTACTTTAAAATTGACAGGTTTGTTGCATTTGTTGTTAAGGATTTATTATTTGAGAATGAAGACAATTTTTAACATTGATTATTTATGCTTTTTACAGTTGCACGGCGGATTATTATGTGAAATAAAAATTCGCGTTAATTGGAAGAAACGTAAGGCAGACAACATTGTCTTTCCTTTTTTAATAATTTTAATAAATTGTACAGAATATAAGAATATTAGCCATTTTTATCGATCATGTATAAAACGTATAAAAAGTATGAAAAATATTGAGGAATCAAAAATAAAAAAAGTATTTAAAAGTAAACACTTGAATACTTACAATTTTTTTTGAAGTATTATAGGTATTTTTGCGAGATACTTAGATTTAAAGTATTATAATAAAAATCCTGTACGGGTCGATAACGAATCAGGTAGAAGCGGGAGCGGTAGCCACCTGCTGGCATGGTTCTTATCTCGACAACGGTTAGGAGTATGAAAAAAATGTTATAGAACAAACTCTTAGAGAACCACATTATCTTTCAATTTTATTGGAACAAAATTTTGATAAAACGTACCCGTTTAGAGAAATTCGTTGAAAACTCCAAGAGATCGCAAAAACTCGAAACTTCGAATCTTCGTCGACCGCCGTTTCCATTATCCGATTGAGGATAATGAAAATCCCTTTTGTAGGGATTATCTTTCCATCAAATGGAACCAGTCTGAGAGATAACACCTGAAAGGATTTCGGACAAATTTTATTCACCGTGCACAAATGAAATTCGAGACAGCAAAATCGTAAGAGAAATGTCGGAGTTGCGTCACGCAACGTGCAAGAAGAATTTCCTGGCATGAATGAGCAGGAGGAAATTTCGAAGCACCGATAATTCCGTCGGAATCGCGAAGCAGCTCGTAAATCGGAATCCGGAGCGAGGTCATCGGCACCGAGCGTTATCGAACAGAATACATTCGTAACACGCCGGACGGACTGCGATCGCGCGTCGATCGTTGTTACGTTTTATTGCGAGAGGTGTATAATTCGACGCAGCCTGGTATCGCCGTGATTTCGGATTTCGTAACGAGTCGTCTTGCTTTCTGATTACGCGGCCTGATAACATATTTCGTGTGCCACCAATGATCGCGCGCTAATTCGCGATAGGAAAACGCTCGTTACGTTCTCGCCCTACGCGAACGTGACCCTCGGATCTGTCTTCTGGATTTCGTTTCTCGCTGCGAACGAAATTAGGGTAATTAACAACGTTACATCGCATCGTTCTTGCTGTTCTAATTTTTGTTTTTTCGCATGCTCGACCGAAAACTGCCGATTATTAGGTCGAGTCATAAATAACTTCTGTTTTTGTATTAGACGTATATTTTATTTTTATTTATTTATTTATTTTATTTTATTTATATCGACCTCTTATTTATTTGGTGAAAGCAAAAACTTGTTTGTCCCGGTGTTTCCTAGCGGGTGGATACGAACAATAGATTCTACCTAACCGCATCGGAAGTTATTTATGACTCGACCGCCGTCGCGTGTGTACATTGCCGTACACGGAATTTTGCTGTTATTCGGATACGATGCACAGAGGAGCGTTTAATTTGGTCTACAAAACAGTGGACAAAAGATGATCGAAAAAGCAGCGTGTACACAGAGTGTCCTAAAATTATATTATTTCCGGGAAACAAGGGGTTCCCGAGGTCATTCGAAGAAACTTTTTCCTTTGTGAAAATGTTGTCCATAGCTTCGTTAACGAGTTATTAGCGAAAAACGCGGGCCAATCAGAGAGCGAGTGCGGCTGGCGCCACGTCCACGCGGCCAATGCAGTGTCGCCCTCACTGGCACGCGTAGCGCGCCAGCCGTACTCGCTCTCTGATTGGCCCGCGTTTTTCGCTAATAATTCGTTAACGAAGCCATGGACAACATTTTCGCAAAGAAAGAAGTTTCATCAAATGACCTCAGGATCCCCTCATTTCCCGGAAGTAACATAATTTTGGGGCACACTGTAGAATGAAATAAGATTCAAATATTGGGTTGGCAACTAAGTAATTGCCGATTTCAGTTATAGGTGTCTCTCACTCCCATTTTTATGATATCCGTAAATGTTATATTATAAAATTATTATTATTATTATTATGTTATTTTTTATTATCCGTGAATGTTAGCAACTGGACAAATTGAATGCAGCGGTCAAGGAAAAGCGACCAAAATAAAAACACAATAATATAATACAAATATCTGCAATACTATTTTACAAATTATGACAACAACTATTGGTTTTGCAAATATATTGGATTGGCAACTAAATAATTGCCGATTTCAGTTATAGATGTCTCTCACTCCCATTTTTATGATATCCGTAAATGTTATATTATAAAATTATTATTATTATTATTATGTTATTTTTTATTATCCGCGAATGTTAGCAACTGGACAAATTGAATGCAGCGGTCAAGGAAAAGCGACCAGAATTGGTCAATCGTAAAGGTGTCATTTTCCAGCAGGACAATGCTAGGCCGCACACGCCTTTGTCCACTCGGCAAAAATTGATGGATATTGGTTGGGAATTGATGTTACACCCACCATATAGCCCTGATCTCGCGCCATCGGATCACCACTTATTTCGACCCCTGGACAACTCCCTTCGTGGTAAAACTTTTAATGACGATGACGCTGTAAAATCTCACTTAACTCAGTTTTTGGCCGAAAAGGATCAGACTTTCTACGAGCGTGGAATTTTCAAGTTGTCAGAGAGATGGCAAAAGGTCGTCGAACAAAATGGAAAATACATTACAGATTAAACTTCGTTCAAAAAAAATTTTGTATTTCATCGAACAAATCGGCAATTACTTAGTTGCCAACCCAATAGAATAGATAAAATAGAAAGGTGGTTCTCATCGACGCACAAGTCCGCAGTTATTTTAATGTCACAGCATCGCGATCGCAGTTTATCAACAACTGGAAGCAATAACGAGGAGGACAGATAGGCTCGGATCAAAGGGCTGATTGTTCTCGAGTCTGTGGACAGTGGATGAACTCGGTTCGAGATACGGCGATCCGAGTTTCCCCGACCCGATGAAAGATAATGGAGTCATTACAGTGGGATTAGGCCAAAGTTTCGAAGGCGGCGGTCCCTCCCCTTCCGGCACACGACGGTAGTTCACGCGGTTATCGTCCCGTAATCGAACGGCCAGCATCTCGGGTACGAAAGCAGCGGAAAAGCGAACGGCGCCGGGGTTGTGGGAATGATTTATTATTCCGAGCATCGCCGGGACCGAGACGCGATCCTAGGACAGTCCACGTCGCGTGACGCCGCGCCGCGTGCTTTCTACGAACGGACGCGTTTCAAAATCACGGAGCAACGAGCGTCGCATTATCTCTGCCTTCGCGCGAAACAATCTTGGATCTACACTCTGCCGGATCGAGAGGAGATCGACGGAGAGTTTTGTGAGAACGTCCACCGGCTCGACGATTTTTAGGTTCGACCGTTTTTAGGAGGGTGTTTGTGACAGGAATTATCACTACAGGGTATCCCAAAAGTTGCTCAAAATCGGGAAGTAAGGGGTTAAAAACTCCTTTCCAGATGATTTATGCGTGAGATTGACAAGGGTTACTTTAAGGTGCTGTAACTTAGTGAATCAAAATCGCAGCCACGTTCTTCTTTTTTTTTTTAGATCAAAGGGGAAGGAACAATTTTCATTTGACTGCGAGTAGTATCTCCGAACAAAAATTGACCAAGTCCGTGCATTTCGTCGAATTTTGCAATTTCTATTACGATAAACATGGTGTCACATTTAAAGGGATGAAGCGGTGAGAGTGCATCGAACTTAAAATCGAGGAACATTATCTTGAAATAGAGGCCTCAAGCTTTAATTTGAAAAGAAGATCATTATCCTACGATGATTTTTCGCGGAGTTATTGTCAGTCGAAGTTGGTCAATTTTTATCCAAATCTCCTCTGTCTGATTGGTCCACCTTTTTCGCTGATAACTCGTCAATTAAGTCGCAATTAATATTTTCACAAATTGAAAAAGATACATGAAATCACCTCGCAATCATGTTTTGTTCCGGCTGCATCTAATTGGATCGCAGTCATTCTTTCTCTGCAGGGTGTTCATTTGATTTTGAGCACACGTAATATCTCTGTTATGACTGATGTTAGAAAAAATGTGTAGGTAAAGAATTGTATGATTTTATAGGACGGATATGAAGGTAGAACAACATTTTTTCAAGGTCATTGTCGATTTCTTAAACAATGCATTTTCGTGGATGCAATATTGTAGCTCGCAAAAAAAAGAAACGAATTCATCCATGTATAATATCATGACTGTTAGGTGACTTCGAATGCTATTAAAATATCGACAGCGAACTTCGAAAATTCGATTTAAAATTTCCTTTACATTCGTCCCATGAAATCATGCAATTTTTCACGTACATATTTGCTTCCAATATCAGGCGTAACACAGGCACGACGTGTGCTCGATATAAAACGAACACCCTGTACAAACAAACAGTGCAGCGTAATAGATTTTCCGGAGAGAGATTTTGGAGAAGTTCCAAAACAAACGAAACTACTCTCCGTACGTAACAAAACAAATCGAATCACTGTGTAACGTTCAGTGCATTATGTACCTGGAAGTCGGTGGCGACGAACGACATTCACTGACCATCAGGAAGCATCGTCAAGCGCAGTCGTAATCGCAGGAAGCAAATTCGATCGAACGAATAATTCCTGAAGCACGACCAGCTGTTTCGCTATCGCATCGGAGAAAGAGAGAGTCGCGGTGACGAAAGAGAAAGAAGAGACAGAGAGTGAGGGGGTGGGGAAGAGAGAGAGAGAGAGAGAGATAGAGAGAGAGAGAGAGAGAGAGAATCGTTCGGCATTGTTCGGTGTGAACAGTGTCTGGCTTGAGGAAGAAGCGATCCCGAGGCAGAATGCATTGCGACGTCGTTTGACTTTCTCGCAGTGCGTCTCGTGCACATTGTAATACTTCGTTTCGGCAGGAGAAAGACCGTGCACGGTGCATTTAAGACGCAAGAAGCGTTTAATACGGAATCAGCTCGGCATGAAAAATGTCACCCGCCGGAACGACGATTTCGCAAGCGTGCACCGATGCACGCCGTGTATGCGTTTGCATCTGCTTCGTCTCCGAAAGTATACAAATATATTCAGGATATCCGGAAATTCCCGTTACACCCGAAAAGAAGTGGCGAGGTGATGCCCGAGGTGATTTGAAAGAATTTTTTCCTTTGCGAAAATGTTGTCCGTGGCTTCGTTAACGAGTTATTAGCGGAAAACACAGGCCAATCAGAGAGTTAGTACGGCTGGCGCCACGCTCTCGCGGCCAATACCGTGTCGCGCTCGCTGGCGCGCGGACCGCGCCGAGGCGGGGCGCCAGCCGTGCTCACGCTCTAATTGGTCCGCGTTTTTCGTTTATAACTCGTTAACTAAGCCGCGGAGAACATTTTTGCTAAGGAAAAAGTTTCTTGAAATCGCCTTAGGAATTACTATCGGCTATCGATAATATTGATTTTATACATAATCTAATAAATATGAATATTTATTCCAAAACGAAATAAAATTTGATTCTTCTATTATCAAAAACTAGAGACGAAAGCAAATGACTACATAGAAGAAACAAAACTTCACACGTGAATTCACACGACATACAATTTTCAATAAAATCCAACTAAAACGAATAAATTAAAAATGATCTCGTTGCAATTAGCACGTTTCGGTCTATCCTCGTCTTTTTCTATTTGTCTTAACGATGTCGACGTTGTCTTAATGATATTATTGATAGTACTACGGATACTTATCGATAATATTTTGAAGTTATTTCTATTATGATGAGTATCTATTAAAATTGTTACTTATGTATGTCAAAATATTGTGCGTGAAATTGATATAGAGATTCGAGTAAATGTTTTAATTTTTAATAAAATGCTGGAATATTGCTATCAGTAATATCGTCGATAGTCACGTGTCCGATACAAATCCCTAACACTCGGTTTCCATGCTCTTGATATTTCGATCGGCTCCAATCGATCCGGCATGGAAATAACGTCGTCTAAATTAAACGGTTTCGCATAGTTTGCTTTTAGCCCTACCTAATCCGGTTTGATACGTTGCATCGATCGGGTTTGACCCGGTTTGACCCAGTTTCGGCGCGGTTTACCGCGCAAAGTGCTCGACGGTCCTTTCTAGGACGGAATATCTGACGCGTGAACGAATTTATTTTCCTAGCCGGGAACGGCCAGTCCGCCGCTTTTCCTATTAAACAAACCATTTTCCATCGAGATAATGGCCTGGCCATGTTTAATCACTGTTATCAGTGCCCGCTGCTGCTGCTGGGCGTTATTTTTCTAGCCGGCTAATTATTGGACCGACGATCTTTATGCAAAGTGAAATTTCTTTGACACGGGCAATTTATTATCCGAGAGACCGGAGACAAGTGGAAGTGTCGTTTCTTCGTTAATTATTCTGAAACGTTCACGCCGAGGGAGCCCCAGCGGCGAATTTCATTCTTTCTCTTTTGTTGCCACGATTATTTTCCCGATTATTGACAGAATTTGCGCGGCAAATAATTACAAATCGCGTCGCACTGAAAATAATTATTTTTCCACAATATAACATGTATGTATGAGTACGATTAGGATCGTTTCTAATTTCATTTATTCATTTTGTTCAACGTGCTTTTTAACACTTCGTCCACCGGCAGCCAAAATCGAAGACCAACATGTTTTTAAAAGATTGTTTAAAAATTATGATAATTTCAGGCATGACCCAGTAAATTATGCAGATTAATGGAAATTCTTTAAAAGGAAATTATCAAGCTATTCTTAGACAAAATTCGTTCATTGAAATCTTTATACTCGCCGTTCAAATTGACCCAAACCAAGACGCTCGAATGTTAATTAAGATTAACTATTATCTAGACTAACTATTTTTTTTACACAACTTTCGAATAACAATTGCATACCACGTCTCGCTATCGTCGAAGTCGCATTAAATACTGATGATTCATGTGCGATGAAAGGTAGACGACAGACTGGATCAGGCGGCGCTCTAACGTAAACAAAACAAACGACTCCCGAGCATCGAGTTCTAGAGTCTTAGAGGACAAACAGACCCGTCTGTTGCACAGTGTGTACATACATACGTAGGCTGGAAAGTTTCCAGTGTCCGCAATTATTTTAACATTTTTACAAGGATTAATTATCGAATTTCGGAAACAATTAGCAGTCCATCTTACAAGTTGTGACAAAGAAAACATTCCACCGAGCAGAATTGCAAGAAGATCCAGAAAAAAACACAAACTCGAAAGAAAATCGGGAAAAGTCTCTGAAGTTCGAAAGTACTGTAAATTGTGTTATGACAAAAATGTAAGAAAAGATGGTAGAGTGATGGCAAGGAGAAAGACCAAGCGTGTTGTAACATTTTGTAATACTTGTAAAGGAAAACCATTTTTATGTTTGCATGTTACAATGAATCCCATTAATCCTGAAATGATACCAAATTAAGTAAATTTTAAATATAATTTCTGTAATTCCGTAAAATAGTGTAAAATTTTAGAGTTCTCATGTTACACGCTGTCAGCCATCGATGGTTGACGCGGCCTGAACGGAAAGTCCAGTGTCAGCCACCGATGGCTGACGCGGCCTGAACGGAAAGTCCAGTGTCAGCCACCGATGGCTGACGTGGCGCTCAACGTGTTAAGATTAACTATTATCTAGACTAACTATTTTTTTTACACAACTTTCGAATAACAATTGCATACCACGTCTCGCTATCGTCGAAGTCGCATTAAATACTGATGATTCATGTGCGATGAAAGGTAGACGACAGACTGGATCAGGCGGCGCTCTAACGTAAACAAAACAAACGACTCCCGAGCATCGAGTTCTAGAGTCTTAGAGGACAAACAGACCCGTCTGTTGCACAGTGTGTACATACATACGTAGGCTGGAAAGTTTCCAGTGTCCGCAATTATTTTAACATTTTTACAAGGATTAAGGTCATTGGAATTCGTCTCTGTAACAGCTATAATGTTATGAAGTCAAAAATAAAATTCAAAGAACCATGATGACTTTGATTATTCGTGACAAAAATTTTGCTCCGTCAAATACATAGAAACTTTAATAGATATTAATCAGAAGACATGGAAAAATATATAGTTACTATTAAAATTGAGTATACACTTAAGTTGACAATGATGATTAGCTGGAAAATAAACAAAACCGGAAATTTTCAAAAGTAACATTTTTGGAAAAATATATATTTTTTGTCGATTTCGAATTTGTTCAGCTGTCCCTAGGTTATTGCGTTGTTATGTTACGCTCAATTGTTATTTATCACTGTTTATTAGCAAAAGGTAGCGCTATGTCTTCCAAACGATTAGAGACTGATATTTTTCGTACAAAAATATCAGTCTCTAATATATATATATATATATATAAAATAATAATAATAATAATAATAATAATAATAATAATAATAATAATATATACAAAGCAAATCATTAAGACAAATTGGTCAAATAATAGGAAGAACTTATATGGAAGAATATTCCAAGAAGGAATATTCCAATAACAAAAATTGCGTTTAAAAGCAATTATCGATAAAAAGGTTACACAACAAAATATAAAAATTACGTTTAAGTTCATTATTTTCCTATAATATAATATCTGTACGCTCAATATTGTAGGCATGAAATAAGAGTATTTTTATTAGTTAAACATAGATAAATAGTTAATTTTTAAAAATTTTCTTTTAAAGGATTACGTGCTGAAATATTCAAATAAAGTATATATAGTGTTTTTACTTTTGAAGATGTCCGTTTTTTATGTACGCTCAATTTTGTGAGTAACTGTACATGTAGAATTTCAAAGACAGCGAAATGAATAACATATAATTCGTTATATGTACATCGACGACAAGAGAATAAACTTTAGATTATATCATTCGTCAGAATATTCACTAAAATGTAAAATACGTTGTGATTTTACAATTACATACTTCAGTAAATAATAATTATTTATTAATTTATTCATTATACGGACAAAACCCATTGGTATACAATATAACAAGACATCTTTTCAATTGTTAATTAATTATGGTAGATCTAACTTAGACCGAACTCAGCCCTAACCTATTCTTTATACCTAACCTATACATATACATATGTAAACGGACTGCGATTCTTTTATAGTACATCATAATTCGCTATAGTGAACATTTTGGAATAATTTATCGTCTTTTACGAACACGAACGTTACCGTTCGCTTTGTAAGCTCGCGCGTACTATAAATGCACAAAGAACCGGAGCACAGTCACATATTTTCGGTGCACGGGCGGAGTATAAAGGGTTCCACCGAATTTAGCGAAGTTTTACAATGTTCGGACAGTTTCGGCACGACGTGACCCGGTTCATATACTTCGACCTGATTTTTCGACGCGGTACCACTCATTTTCGGACTATAATCCACCCGGTTCCATTTTTGCCCGGTACTCGGCTCCGCTTTTATCCGATTTGATCTTTATTTCCATCTGGGTCGGTCTAAAACGACGATTGGAACACCAAGAATAGCAGACGGTGGAATAAAATCTGAAAACCTGAACGATTACGTTAGTCTAATTATTCGATAACTAATTATACAGTGATTCAAGACGGTCAATTTTAATTTCAGTTATCGCGTAACTGTTACTCGTGGAGGCTGTCTCCGACGTCCGCCACCAGATGGCTACATTTCCCGCTTCTACCACATCTATCACCGATCCCTATACAGGGTGTCCCAGGTTTTAATGTTCAAACTTTGTTAGTGTATTCTATGGCACAAAGTAAGAAAAAAATGTTATGTAAACATAGGTCATATAGAGCTTTATTAAGAAGTTATAACAAAATTTCAGAATAGGAATAGTGATTGCATTAGAATAGTGAAGCATTGGCTTGATATATATAATATAATTTTGATATATATATTACATATATATAATATAATTTTGATATATATATTACATATATATATAATATAATTTTGATATATATATATTACATATATATATAATATAATTTTGATATATATATTACATATATATAATATATGTAAGCTGTGTTTATTAATACATTTCGAAATGTGTGTATTAATAACCGTTGTTGACAATACATGATTGACATCAATCGAAGATTATTTTTTATTTTTTATTTTTTTTTTTAGTTGATTACTATTCCTATTCTGAATTTTTGTTATAACTTCTTAATAAAGACCTCTATATGACCTATGTTTACATAACATTTTTTTCTCACTTTGTGCCATAGAATATACTGACAAAGTTTGAACATTAAAACCTGGGACACCCTGTATATACAGGGTGCCCGATTTTAATCTACAAATGAAAATTATTCTTTCTCTTGCATCACACTATTTTTACTGCATCATCGACACCGTAATGATCTCGTTGTGTATAATATTTATAATTACGCTTGCAATGGAAAAACTTTCTTCCGTCAATGAAATAAGTTACAAACAGTTAATTTTGAACTGTTAATTGCACGCTATATAAAAAATGTTCTCCAAAGAAATGATATAATTTTAAGGGGACTACAAGATGCAATAATATATTTTTCTATAAATCCACGCCTGTAGGTTAATTTTGATTTTGATTTAATTATAAATTTAATTGTGTGTGTGTGTGTGTGTGTGTGTGTGTGTGTGTGTGTGTGTGTGTGTGTGTGTGTGTGTGTGTGTGTGTGTGTGTGTGATATTAAACTAAATATGACAAACAAATCTGCTTTAGGTTTACTAGATATTTGAGTGCAAATATCGCGAAGTGACACTGATCATAGAACTTACGACATGTTTTTCTATATCTGAGCGTTTTAAATGTACAGGGTGAGTCATTCGACACTTTCACTTTAACTTTTCAAACAAAAACTGTTTCAAACAAAAGTTATTCGATATACAGAGAAGCAGATAGGATGACAATCAATTTGTTGAATATAGAATAAGAAACAAATCGGTCTAAAATGACAGCAATGTCAACAAATTGTGTTCTACTGTAAATTGGAATTACTGTAAATAAAACCTGGGGAAATTCGGAGAACGCTTCCACAGGAAATTATTGACCGGAGCTTTCAAGAGTCGATGATAATTTACCTGATTAACGAAATAGCTCTCGGTCGCAGCAGGAGCATTCGAAAGCCGAGTAGCGGCGCTGCAGTAAATTACGCGTCGAATAAAAGCGAGCAGTCTCTTTCACAGGAGAATTGAGAAACAAACTAGTCGGTGGTTCGCGATCTAATCATGCGCCGGTAGATAGCCGGGCGAGCGTTCGCTCCGAAAACGGTCCGCCTCGGATCGGATCTGATCGATCGATCTATGTAGGTGCAGCTACCGAAGCGCGACAGACCGGAAATCAAGGCGGATTGAAAAGCGGCGAGAGGCAGGAGCGCAGCAGCAATGGCGGCGAAGGCAGCCGCGACGGCAATCGATGCACTTCCGGCATCGCCAAATAATTTGTCTCGTAAGCCGTTTCTCGCCAAGGTGGTTCCGGTCGATCGATATCGAGAACACCCTGCTAGGAAATTCTCAAGGTGCACCAACGCAGCCGACAACGGGGGCCACGGTTCGTTCAACCGTTTAGAAAGCGAGCGTGCCGGCGCAGCTTTGTTTTCTCGCCTCACCTGTGAATCGGAAAAAGCGAAACCGAATCTCCGATCTTTTCTCTCACGAGGCGGCGACCGACGGACGATTTAAGTAGCCTCTTTCTCTGTTTCTGTTGGATGTGGGTTACAAATAAGCGAATTTTTCCAGCCATATTAAGATTTACCTAATTGAACATATTTTTTTTGATTGCGTATTTAAATTCGAATCCAGTGGTATCTACTGCCCCATTTTGGTCTCATTGCAAAGAATGAAGTTTTACCTTTATTATAAAAAGAGAATTGGTTGCTAACTAGTTGCTACTTACGAAAATAAATTTTTGATTTCTGCCCTTCTTGGAAATGATAGTTTTCTAGCCATTTAAACGCAAAAAATTAACTAATTTTTTGTGTAGAGAATAAAATAACGTTTTTCTGACAGTACAGGAAATAGTAATTCATGGTGCATTGATCATTAAAAATGCTGTTGAAAAGAAAATCAACAAAAACAATTTCATGTTCAGTAAATGTCATCTGACATTTATAATTGTAGCATCAGTGGATAGCTGGGATTCTTCCGATTAAAATGAGTCCAAACACGATGTTAATCGGACCAAGTTCGACGATTTTTCTTATACAAGGTGTGTCGTCTTAAGTAGCTATTAAATCATGCTTTTTACAAAAAGTTGTGAAGCATGTGGTCTCAAAGATGAGTTTCTTCTTGGTAGAGAGGTTTCCAAGATTCCAAGAACAATTTCAAGTTACTTGAGGAATACGAGTTTCGTGGCTCACCCTGTATAATAATAAAATTTTTGATGAACGTAGTCCGATCTCCATCGTGTTTGGACTCATTTTAATCGGGAGAATCTCAACTATCCATTGCTATCCTTTATTTCTTTCCTTCTTTTCTCTCACGTTCGCTTTCTTATTTCTTTTCCCTCTCTCTCCCTCTCTCTTTCTTTCTCTTAGGTTCTATCATTTTGTTTTTAAATTTGATAACAGAGGAAGTCTTTTGCCATGTTCTATTTATGAAGAAATACATATTAAATGAATATGCGAATATAACATTTTTCTAATGTATATCAAATTTCAATAACTGCTATTTACATAAAAATTATGTATAAATATTTTTTTCTGCCATTGAAAACAAAGGAGATGTTTCAGTGACCTTCTTTAGCTGAGACACCCTGTGTAATGTAAAGTCATCAAAATAATCTAATGGCACGTCTTCCGTTACATTTTTCCATTTTAGTCGACGCTGAACGGGTAAATGGGCGCAAGCCGTTGATCACTGCGAACGGACTTTTTCACTTCATTCAGAACCATTGGAAAACGATTCTTGAATGATCTAAGAGTTCTCTGTCTCCACGCGCGAACGCTCGATCGAAAGTTCTATCGCGGAAAGAAAACGCAGGCAAGAAGTGAATTAGAAATGTTCGATTCCGAGATTGTCGTTTTATCGTCTTTCCGCGTAGATTGTTGCCGGTAGTATCCGGTTTTGTAAGTACAAGCTGTTTATCATTTCGCAGTAAAGCGTCCTGATGACAAGAACGATCACGGTTTTACGATCTTATTTACGGTTTCGTATTCGATAACCGCGGAATTTGCGGAAAATCAAAGCGATTTCTTCGTCGGAACAGTCGCTGTCCCAATCGCCCATTGGCAAATACAAAAGTCATTTCGATTTTATAACTTTGGCACTCTGGAACTGCCGGTAAAAATTAATTTTCAAGATTACTGCTTCCTCGAATGCCAAATTTTTTGGGGCGGTAAGTCCCGTTTTGCTTGCTTGCGACAATATTAAGGAAGCACTGGTGAAGTTTTATTATTTATTAATAACGCCACATTAAAATAAAATTGGTGCAAAGTTGGGCGAAAAGTAATCTGATTAATGATTGGCGATTATAACTCGCTATTACAGATTCGTTGTCCAACTTTGAATTAACGTGCTTGATTTAATGATCGATATAATATACAGGATGTCCCAATACTCTCGTTACAACCGGTAAGGGATGACGAGATGATTCCCGAGGCGATTTGAAGAAACTTTTTCCTTTGCGAAAATCTTCTCCGTAGCTTCGTTGACGAATTATTAACGAAAAACAAGGGCCAATCGGAAAGCGAGTACAACTGACGCCCCGCCCAGCGACCATTGACGCGTCGTGCTCGCTACGATCATATTATAAGCTATTAAATAAATAATAATAATCCAATGTCTGTCGTGTTTAGACTTGTTTTAATACCAAAAATTTGACAAACATGTTGGTAAAAAATCTATAAAAAAATAACCAAAGGTAAGAAAGTTTTATATTTAAAACTTCGTCATTTATTAAATGAATTAATGAAATACAATTAAAATCGTGTCGTGTTTGGAATCGTTTTAATCAGAAAAATTTCACAAATCCGTCGATAAAGGTTTCGTAAAGTAATAACTGATCTTCGTACCTTTCGGTCATTTTTATTACGGCAGTTGTAAACGGGTTGACTGACTGCGCCAGCCGATCATCTGCCGACGTTTTAAATATGCAAATCTGTTGGAAGATTTGTTGGTGGCGCGGCATCGAACACGGGAACAGCGTGCAAGGTTCGATAGCGACTCGATACTTCGCGCAGACGGCAATCGAGATGAGACGTCGCGTCGATACAGGTGGCTGCTCGACGAACGTCGGCGACGATCGATCCAGACGATCCGGAAATTGCGGCTAATTGAAAAGTTGCGGCCTCTGCTTTTCGCCGAACCTTCGACTCCACGCCCCCCTACGTAACTTAATTCCCAATTAAGGCAAGCGAGGACGCGCTGGCGCACCTTAGATTTTCGGAATATACATATATGTATGTCTGGCGAAGCGGTCTGAGAACTCGCTCTCTGTGGCCAAAATTCAATTTTTCTAGCTCAGTGCATGTGCCGGCGATTTTGAAAGTGATGTAAGTCATATATAGTTCGTTCCGAACTATTTAAACTTTTGCAATCAATTTACAATTTTACGATTCACAGGACAAAATATTTTATAAATCGTATGATCCTCCAACGTCAAAATATATCATTGTACAATTTTTTGAATAATTAGCATGGGAACATATCTATTGAATACTTTAAAGATTTACATCACTTTATTGTTAATCAATGACTAGGATTTACTATTAATTTAGAAAGTGATATAAATCTTTAAAGTATTAACTGCTATAAGTAACTGCTATAAGTGACACTTCATCGAAGCTCCCAAATTCTCTCAAAATTCATTTAATTCAAATATAAAAGATAATTGAAATTCATTTAATAATAATAATATTATAATAATTTTAATAATAATAAAATTAAACATATTACATAGTTATTATAGAATTTCAGAAAACAGGTTTTAATGATGGTTTTGTATTTATTAACAGACGTACTTCAAGATTATGCAATCTAAGTTTAAACATTTTTTAATGCATACACAAATAGTTCAAACTTTTAACAATTTAAACTTTGAGGAAGATTCCAAAAAATGTTCGAACATGGCCAACTTCGGATTTTCTTTATCTGAAATGTTACGTAATTGTTTGCAAAATTTATAATTAATTTATAATAGTATAGATACAAACAAATAGACGTTGATCCTAAACAGTGTTACCAACTGTGAGTGTTTTAGTATGTGGTTAATTTTCAATATTGAGGTTGTCACTATTGTGTCCTACGTATGGTCGCAGAAAAAATCATTTTAATTGTTATTTAGACGAATTTACATTTATAATAATATTTGATTTTTATGATCAGATAGACGCCTGTTTTTAAGATAATGTAAGTTATGTGCCCGACAAGTGAAGATGTAAACAAATAAAATAGTAATACATGAAATTTCCTGTTCTACACCTAACTTAGGCCTAACTTAGACTTAACTCAGACCTTATTATTTTAAAAACTCATCAATTTTTCTTCACCACGATGATCTCTAGTATAACCTTTCCTATACATTGAAGGGAAACTAGAATGAGACCTAACCGAGCCCTAAAAACCGTTCTCGAAAATTATAGATTTCCGAGCATTATCAATTTAATTTAAATATGGATTAGGACTGGTTAGGTTTGAGTTAGATCTGGGTTAGGTTTGGCTTATGTCTTACTCTAGTTTCTCTTTGAAATAATAAATTGTTCGCCTTTTACAAAAGCTTTTTACTGAATCAATGAGTCTGTAAAATAATAAGATTTGAGTTAGGTTTAGATTAGGTCTAGATTGGATTTGCGTTAAATCTAGGTTAGGCTTCACTCTGCTTTCTCTTCATAACACGTATAAATCCGTTGTCATTTATCAAAGTTTTTCAAGATGGGGAACAATTGATGTGTGAGTCTGTTAAACTAATAATGTGTGAATTAGGTCTAAGTTAAGTCTGGGTTAGGTCTGAGTTGATGCAGTAACGATAGTTTGAATGCACAGAGAGAAATTATTCAAGATGATGTCCTTGACAACACATTTCAAAGCCATCGAAATCTGCAAATAAATAATAAAAAATATATAAACTACAAATACATGAATAAATGAGACCGCTGTCGCGAGAGAAACGAGGAGTTTACGCGAGGGGCGAGAGTGTTTACATCGGGTCGCGAGCGTTTGATTGGCAAGCGAAGACGAGCGGAGCCCGTTGATACGGTGATGGAAACAATGATTCAATGAAACTATGAAGCGGTTCTTTAATGCGCGGCTCCCGCTCCGGCGAGCCGGCAGCTCGTTGTCGGAATTAATCTGCCAATAATTACTCGAGTCGAGCCGCGCGAGTCGAGCTGCCCGCGCAGACGCTCAATGAATCGTGCCCGGGGGCTCGGTGACTAACAATGCCGCATCGGTTCTATTCACGATCCCCATTCGATTCTCTGTCGGTTGCTCGCCACGTCGGGATTATCTTTTCACCGGGATATAGGCTCGACGAACTTCGGAACCGTGGAGTTTCGCTATCGATAGGATAATTATCGAACTGTGGGACGACTCTTTGATTATCCGTTTAGTCGGCAAGTTGGCCCCGCGGTTACTATTTTTCTGTCATTCTCTTCAAACTTCAATAAACTAGCGGACACGTCGACGTTCTTGCGAAGTTGTTTTTAGTTTTTGGTAGGCGGAGAGAGCATTTGATGATTAACCGATTGACGCTTTTGTCAACGACTGGAACGTGTTTGTTCGAGAAGAACAAACGAACGCTTCGAAAATAAAATGTATCCCGAAACTCTCGTTGTACACGAAAAGGGATTATTCCTGAGGCGGTTTGAAGGAACTTTGTCCTTAGCGAAAATGCTCTCCGTGGCTTCGTTAACGAGTTATTAAGAAAAAACGCGAACCAATCAGAGAGCGAGTATACCGCTGGCACATCGTCTACGCGGCCAATACCGTGTCGCGCTCGCTATTGCCGTCTCACAGCAGTGGCAGTGGCCGCGAGGGCGGAGCGTCAGGCGTACTTGTTCTCTGATTGGTCCGTGTTTCTCGGTAATAACTCGTTAATCGTGCCGCGATTAACATTTTTGCGAAGAAAAAGGTTACTCGAAATCGCCCTTTTCAGGATATAACGAGAATTCTAGGACACCATGTATATGTTATATTTGTATAACGTTGGAAATAATTGTACTGTTTGAATAGAATTTCGTATAAACACGCATTGAGTAGAGATTATAACAAAAAGGAGGTTTGCAAATGTTTAATTTACTAGAAAACGTTCAGCATATTAAAATCGATTGGAATCGATCGGATCGCAGGACGCCATAGTGCAAGCGAAAATACATATTCGCGTCGTCGATAGAATACCGTGGAACATCTGGATCCATCTGGCCGGTTAATAACCGCCCTAGCGGTCGTAAAAAAGTTAGTCTAAAGTCCGGTTCCAGCGCTAATGATTCGAAAAAGAGGAGAGAAGTTCGCGGCAAGAAGTCTGCGGCGGGGTTATTGGACAACCTAATAAAAGCCGGAAACGGAGGCAGGGAACGGAATGAAGATGGCGGAACAGGAAATGGAGGTTCGGAGCGAACAGGAAGCGAAAGGTGTAGGCATCGAAGAGAGCTCGAGGAACTCGACGGACGGTTTCGTTTCGTTTGGTTTGGTTTCGTTTAGTTTGGTTTCTCTGCGAGCGAATTACTAGATCCACAATGAACATAGCTGAGGAGCAGCTGGCCGGACCGGTTCCCCGCGAAACAACCCGCTAATTACAGCCATTATTGTTTCCATAAGGCATTGTCACTCGGCGAGCTTGGCTATATATTTCGGTTCTAATTACCCGCGTTCAAATTTCTCCGGACGGCGCGACGCGGCGCGTCGAGTGCCACGAAAGCGTGCCTCGAACATTGTCTCTCGCTCTCTGTGTCACTGTCACTCTCCCTCTTGGACTCTCTCTCTCTCTCTCTCTCTCTCTCTCACCCTCCCCCTCTCACCCTCGGTCACACTGTCGCTCACTCTCTCTGTCCCTTTTGCACTTTCTTTTTCTCTCTATCTCTCTCTTGCTCCTTTTAGTTCTCTCTATCTCTCTCTTGCTCCTTTTAGTTCTCTCTATCTCTCTCTTGCTCCTTTTAGTTCTCTCTATCTCTCTCTTGCTCCTTTTAGTTCTCTCTATCTCTCTCTTGCTCCTTTTAGCTCTCGGTATCTCTCTCGCACCCCGCCATCTGCACTCTATTTCTGCCCTCTTTCTGACTGTTTTCTCTCTCTTTTTTCCGCCTTTTTTCTCTCTCTTTCTACTGTATTTCTCTCTCTGTATTTTGCACGCCCTCTCTTCTTTCCTCTCCGTCTTTTGCTCTCTTTCTCTCTCTCTCTCCGTCTTGTGCTTTCTCGGCCTCACTCTTTGTATCCTGCACTCTCTTCCTTTCTTTCTCTCTTCCTCTTCTTTCCCTCTCACAAGGAGACGTCCCCAGGGTTGACACTCACTTTTTGACGAGATTTGGTACAGTGATAGAGCTTGTAAAGCTGAATCCAATGATACCCGGTTTTAGGGGCAAACGACTTATAGTTTTCGAGATAATTAATGTTAAAGTTGCTAATAAAAGGCCAGAAAGACGCGCTGGATTACGGCACGGGGCATCACGCGGCTGGAGGTGGGGGGTGCCCCGCACGTCGGGGCTGCCTGATCGTGGCACTCCCCACTACTTGCCGGGCGGTGCCCCGCACTGCAATCCAGCGCGTCTTTCTGGCCTTTTATTAGCAACTTGAATATTAATTATCTCAAAAACTAAAAGTCGTTCGCCCCTAAAACCGGGTATCATTGGATTCAGCTTTACACGCTCTACCATTGTACCAAATCTCAGCAAAAAGTGAGCGCATTCTCTCTCTTTGGTGCACTCTCGAATCTTTCTCTTTGCTTTCTGCAGTCTCTTTTTATCTTCCTTCTCCTCTCCCTCCATCTCTCATTTACTCTTACACCCTCACGCCTCTCGTTATTTCTGTTCTCCCTTGTCTCCCTCTTTATTTCTCCTTTTTTTTATTTCCTCTTTTTCTCCCTTCCTATATTCTTTTTTCTTTGTTCATCCCCTCTCTTGTTTTTCGTGCTTTATCTCTCTGTTTTCCTTTTCTGTTTGTCTGTCTGTTTTTTGTCTGTCTGTCTCCCTCTCCTATCTCTCTGTAATTTATTTTCTCTCGCTCTCTTTCCGTCTCTCCGCCTTTTACACTTTATTCCTTCCCTCTTCCTCTCTCTTTCTCTCTCGTCGTTTTTTCTTTGCGACGCTCTTTATCTTCTCTTTCTTTCTCTTTTTATTCCTCTTTATTCATCTCTGGTTGTCTATTTCCCCTTTCTTCCTCTCTTTCCCGTTTTTCTTTTTCTTTATTTCCTCTTCCCAATTTGGTTCTCTTTTTCTATATCTCTCTTTATCTCTGAGTTTTCTTTTCTCTCTTTATTTCTCTCTCTATTTCCCTCCTTTTCTCTCTCTCTCTATCTCCTTTTTTTCTCTCTTCCTTTTCTTCAATTTCTCTTTCTCCCCCATTTTACTCTTGTTATCTCGCTCTTCTCTTTCACTTTATTTCTCCTCTTGCTCTTTCCTCACTGTCTCTATATCTCTCTCCTTCTGATCTTTCTCGTTCTTCTCTCTTTATTCCTCTCTTTTCTCTTCTTCTTGATGTCTCTCGCGTGATGTTTCTCGCGCGTTATCTCTCTCTCTTTCACACGCTATCTCTCCGCTTTTCGCGCTCTATTTTTTCTCTCTTATTCCTTCTCTCTAGCTCTGCGCCTTTTTCTCTCTCTCTCTCCCTTGCGCGCGTGCTATCTATCTCTCTTTTTCTTTCTTGCTCTTTGAGCTTTTCTCTCCCTATTCGTTCTTTTCTCTTCTTTTTCATCTCTCTCTATGTATCTCGCTCACTCTTCCTTTCTCTTTCTCGCGCGTGCTATCTCTCTCTCTCTCTCTCTCTCTCTCTCTCTCTTCTTGCCTCTCTCTCTTTCTCTCTCTCCGCCTCTTTTTTCCCTTTCTCTCTCTTTCTCTCTCCGCCTCTTTTTTCCCTTTTTCTCTCTTTCTCTCTCCGCCTCTTTTTTCCTTTCTCTCTCTTTCTCTCTCCGCCTCTTCTTTTCTTTCTCTCTCTTTCTCTCTCCGCCTCTTTTTTCCCTTTTTCTCTCTTTCTCTCTCCGCCTCTTTTTTCCTTTCTCTCTCTTTCTCTCTCCGCCTCTTCTTTTCTTTCTCTCTCTTTCTCTCTCCGCCTCTTTTTTTCTTTCTCTCTCTCTCTCTCGAGCCTGCTGGTCATTTCTTCTGCGGCGTGTATGCTCGATTACCGTGAACCTGTTCTGCCACGCCGAGTTATTGCCAGGCCGAAATCATCAGCGTAACGTTATGGTCCCCATAAATCGCCGCGAGTAGCTGTACCCGCGTTTTTCCTCGGCCACCGTTCATTCCAGCCTGTGTTCAACGGTTTTGTACGTTCTCGCCAGTTAATTCCGCCGGCGATGCAAATTTAAGGCGGCACGGTCGGATGAACGAACGTTGCGCGGATTTTCTTTTATTTAAGACTTTTGCTTTTTCTAACAGCCTTCGAACGGGATCTGGCTGAATCTTTCTGCGCGCATCCGTGGCTATTTCACAGCTACTTCGACGCTTTTGCTTGCCACTTTGGTCGCATACGACTGATAGAATATCTTTTTTTTTGGACGTGTTTATTATATTTTGTTGATATCTACGACGTGTAAGATGGTTATACAGGTTTTTACGGACCAAAATAATTATAAACAAATAAAAATTAGTATAAACGAATAAGATAGTATAAACAAATAGAAATTAGTATAAACAAACAAATATTATATTAAAAAAATAAAAATTAGTCCTTTTGCAGATCTTATCCACTTTGTAGCAAATAAAGTTAACGCTTCTGCAAGTTGCATTGATCTCACTGTAAATCGAATTCACCTTTGTGCACAGAAAATTAGTGCTTAGACAATTTAAAATTGACCCTTTTTTAATTCAATGTTTAAATGACACATGAATTTTATTACTAAGTATTTATTATTTATTATTAATATTAATTAATATTATTATTTATTATTATTTAATTAATATTTAATCAATATTATTATTATTATTTATTATTTATAAATATTATTATTTATTATTACAAATAAGTGAATTTCATTTGCAAAAGACAGATGGCTAATTTTGTTTTCGGAAACAAACTTTTGTTTTCATTTCATTTGTTACTAAGTAAGCAGACAATTTTTACTTTATTTTAATTTGTTGCAACCGAGATAGACAATTTTTACGTTAATCTATTTTGTCGCCATTGAGGTAGAGAATTTTTATTTTACTTATGTTCGTTGCAATCGAGATAAACAATTTTTATTTCACTATAGTTCGTTGAAATCGAGGTAGACAATTTTTACCTTATTTTAATTTGTTGCAATCGAGGTAAACAATTTTTACATTAATTTAGTTTCTTATAATTGAGGTGGACAATTCATTTATTGTTCTAATTGAGGTAGTCAATTTTTACATTAATTAATTTTGTTGAAATTAAGGTACACAATTTTTATTGTAATGTAATTTGTCGAAATTGATTGAAACTTGTCATTTCGTGTGCTTCTCGCGAACATAACGGCCGATCTCGAAGCGAAATCACAGAATTGGTTAGAACGTCGATCTTTGTTGTTTCTGGGTTGTTCGGTGTTCGTTGACCTTAATGATCGCCCGGTCTTCCACAAGCAAACTGCTTTATCAGTAATGTGGCAATTTTCGTTGCAAAAGACCTAATCGCAATGGTTCGATGAAGGCGCGGGCAAAGTCGGATGCTCGGCAAGTGACGGCATCCTCTCACCTTGGGTTTCTTTCTTTTTTCCTCGCTCGAACGTCGCGTCGCGCGGAACTCCGTGTTGCGACGACGATGCGAAAAGCATCGTTGACATATGGCGACTTGCAATTAGCAAATTCGTGACGGAAGAATATGTCGTTCTTCAGGCGTCGTGTTGATATCGACGGCAACTTCCTTTTCGCTAGATGTTTCAAATCACTGCCGTTTTGCTGAAACAAATTTGTTTCGCAAAATAACAATTCTCAGAGTTTTGTATAATAGCCATTGGAGAAGAAATTACAATATCACTAATTATAATATATATATAATATAATATAATATCATAATATAATATCACTAATCATTATAATATCATTAATTTGTTCTACTTCATTAGTGAAATCAGTCGTTCAGCGTCATCAGGTAATCTGATTAATGTGATCAGCAATTCTGACTCATAAACTTATAAATTATTATAGCTTAGTAACCGCAACCAAAAAGTCGATCCGTTTCGATGCCATACAGTGGTCTATTTACCGGACGTAGCTGGCCAAAATTATTGTGTTTGGAATGTATCTACTAACTTATTTACAGTACTTTAACTTCGTAAAATAAATAATTGTAAACGAATAAAAATTAGTATAAATAAATAAAAATTAGCACAAAAAACAATGATAATTATAAACAGATATAAATTAGTATAAACTGAGAAAAATAATTATAATCGAATATAAATTAGTATAAACTGACAAAAACAATTATAGTCGAATATAAATTAGTATAAACCAACGAAAATAATTATAAACAAATAAAAATAATGATAAACAAATAGAAATTAGTATAAACAAATATCTCGAAGTGATACAATCTAACCTAATAGTGCTACGATATAATTAACATTCGTGTAAATAAACTACACGCTTTATATAACTATTACGATCCTATGATGCTTCTGTATAAGTTGTATATAATTTTTGTGTAATTTTTGCATAGCTGGTGCATATATTTTATACAATTTTTATATAATTTTTTTATAATTCTTCTATAATTTTTACATAATTCTTATATACTTATTCATTTTTCTGTAATTCTTGTATAATTCTTATATGATTTTTGTATCATTTTTATATTATTTTTCTAGAATCTTTCTATAATTTTTCTACAAATTTTACTATTTCTTGGAACAGTAAAAAGGGACTAGAAACTGTATATAATAATTTAGATTCGCAGAACAGCAACGTTACACCAAACAATAGCCAAAATACGATCCACACAACTACAAAACTCGCGGCGATTACTAT
The DNA here is from genome assembly GCF_051020955.1 of Megalopta genalis. Classification (NCBI taxonomy): domain Eukaryota; kingdom Metazoa; phylum Arthropoda; class Insecta; order Hymenoptera; family Halictidae; genus Megalopta; species Megalopta genalis. Next base: position 9,921,873 of record NC_135026.1, on the reverse strand, counting down.
CTCACGATGGGAATACAGTCACTTTCAAGTGAGGAATATATCTGAACGTACGGTATCTCGCGATCGGGCAGCCTCGCGAGGAAGCTACGAGCGGAAAATGATTGCAATGTTCCGGCGCTCGTTATCCTCTCGAGGATCGTCGATTCTACCAGCCGCGGTTAGTTTCGGAAATATCGACGGGAGGCGCGCGGCAGATCAAAATCGTGACAGGACGGTAGATCGTGGCCGCAACCGAAACCTCGATCCGTTTCGTCGCCGCACAGCGCCGCATTTGCCGGATCCAGCTGGCCAAAATTATTGTTTTCGTTGACGTATCTGAAATGTACCCACTAACTTATTCATAGTATTTTAACTACGTAGAACATGTGATTATGAACAATTAAAAGTGGTTACAATCGAATAAAAATAATGATTAAAAAAATAAAAACAATTAATTAACAAAAAATAATCATAATAATTAATTAACAAATGCAAATAAAAAATAAAATTAAAAATTAAAAGAAACAAATAAAAACTAGTGTAAACAAATAAAAATAATAACAAACAAAAATTATTAATAAAATATTCAATATATTATTTTTAATGATTCAAAACCATATGTCATATTTATTTATGATATTTTAACACAGTGAAAATAATTTTAAACATTAAAAAGACAAATATTATTATTTGCATGGTATGAGGGCCATATAATGATTCGAAAACGTGAACAAGAAACTGGAAACAATGAGAAACAACTTATCATGACAAACTATGGTGAAGCCATTACAAAGTAATAAGAACCACAGAAAACGATTGCAGAGTGTACAAAATCATTGAATATAGTAAAAGAAACCACGAACAATTAAAAACTATTCTATACAATATTAGGTGCTTTCGTCTCATTTAATAAATGAGACAAAATATAATATAATAATATCTTATATTATATTATATTATATTATATTATATTATATTATATTATATTATATTATATTATATTATATTATATTATATTATATTATATTATATTATATTATATTATATTATATTATATTATATTATATTATATTATATTATATTATATTATATTATATTATATTATATTATATTATATTATATTATATTATATTATATAATATCATTTAATCAAACGATCAGAAATGTAAAAAAAAATCGTTACTCTGACGCAAGATTTTGACCAGCTATTTGGATCTAATGTTCCACTCTGCGCAGGGAAAGAGCGATCCTCGTCGAAAGCACCTGCGTGGATCGACGGCGATCGACGCGCGGACTTTCACTCTCCTCGCGGGGGGACCGGTCTGCCGATCATTCGTTACGGCCCATGCAAATCACCGGAAGTCGGCGCCACAGTCGGCTCTATGCTAATTAATACGGAAACGCGACCGCACTCGACTCAAAGTATTTCATGATAACAGTACACACGTGTACGGCCGAGCCTCGTCGTTCTCATCTTTTTCGTTAGTTTCACTCACCTGTTGCCGCGTTTAGGTCGATTTCGTCTGAAAGCGATCTTTTTTTATTCCTCGCCGCGCTTCTTAACCCTTTGCACACCGTTGTCCCCGCTCGGGGGACATCGTAAAATTTATCATACCGTACAAAACTATAAGAAATAAAATGTTGATTTTTTTTGGAAATATATTAGGTTTACCGGAAAGTTCTGTCCGCTTTTGAATTGAAATATAACACAATTTTCATACATTTAATAATATTTATTGTAGAATATACTTTCCATCGTTACTTATGACTTCTTGCCAGCGCGATGGCAACTTGTAAATGCCATTTTTTAAAAATGATTTATTTTCAGAGGCGAGGAACTCAACCAGTGCTTGGTTGACATCAGCTTCAATTTTGAATTTTTTTCCTGCAAAAAGTTTTGCAAAGAGAGAAACAAGCGATAATCGGAGGGTGCTAGGTCTGGGGAGCATGGTGGATGCGACAGAATTTCCCAGCCTAGCTCTGCGATTTTCTGACGAGTCGCCAAAGCAGCATGTGGTCTGGCATTATCATCGGTAGCCATGTTTTCACGATCGCGTCTCGCTTAATAATGACACGTGACATCTTTGTTTCAGTTTATTTAGGAGAGTACATGTGTGTAAATGCAATGATAAAGAGAGATAGTCATATATGTCTGAAATCAACATGTGCATATGGATTGAAACTTGAAGTGAGACTATCGGACAGAACTTTCCGGTAGACCTAATATGTTCCTCGATGTGTACAAATTCATATAATTCGAATATATCATTGTAATATGTTACTTGGTTCCAAAGGTATACTATGTAATATAAAGATTCGTAAATTATAATATAAATATATATTATATAATTATATATAGTATATAAAAATATAAAAATATATAATATAAAAATTCGTAAAAAGTGGTGCTGAGTAGCTGGTAAATAACGCCCGGTATGGCGCAGAGTGTAAAGGGTTAATTTGTCAGCGAAATTATTCTGAAAAAAGTCTGAAACGTCGCAGCCGTTCATTGTCACCGCTAACGAAAGCTGCGTCCTGTTTTTTGCCACGGCAGAAACTCTTCCACAAAATTTTCTGAATTTTTATATTATTTAATAAACTTATTTAATGAACCATATTTATAAACTATATTTCTCTTAAAATAAATTGTTAGATGCTTTATTGTTACAACGATTCTCACTCAATTTTATATTTGTTTATTGTCATTCACAATGCACAATTGACTCGACGGGTCATTTATTATTTGTTCTAGCATATTTTCTTTTTGCGGGCTGAAGCGCTGTTCTTTGTGGTCGAAGTTGAATTTTTTTTATATACATCGATTGGTTAACCTTAAACGTTTCAAAATCTATAATGTTAGTCATTTTAATAGATATTCTGGCTAAATCTTAATATATAATATATATTGTTTACTAAACCTTGAAAAAACGCTGAAATCATTTTGACCAGAAAAACGGCATTCCAGCCCACCGTGCGGCGTCATGTTTTCTTCTTTCGGCTGTTCTTCGCAATCCGTGGATTTGTTCACTGTGATTTACAATTATTGTTCAACACGGTTCGTAGTGTACAGAGTGTCACGAAATTATCGGTTTGATGGATACTTAGATATAAATAACTTTCCGCAAAATTCACCTTGATCTTGAAACCAAGTTGAGATCAAGCGTCGAATAATTTTTCATCCTATTCTATCTATCACGAGGATCGACTCTGCAAAATTTACATTTACATACATTTCTGTAAACAAATAATGTCAATTATGTGAATAGAAAAATGGTAATTATTTACAAAAGGGTCGTACTCTACGATTTTGATAAAATTTGAACATATTATACACCTGTACATCTAACCCAGACTTAGATCTAGATCTAACCTAGTCCAAAACCTATACTTACGACTAGGCCGCGAATCTTTATGCAAAATAGAAATTTTCTGCATCGGTTGCACGAAACAGGAGTCACCGAAAAATTTCTTTTTTGCTCTAATAATTTTAATAAGTTGAAAGTAATGTGCCGATATTCTTCAATTCTTTTAATCTTCCCCCACGTTTAAATGGCACTTTCTCGTTTTTCCCATGAGTGCATAAAATTTCGCAGTTTATTCATCACGTTTAAGGCATTTTAAAAACCATTTTCGAAAGCTATAAATTTAGACTAGGTTGGTATAGTTCAATTTAGGTTAGTATAGCTTAGTATAGGTTAGTATAGGTTAGTATAACTTAGTATAAGTTAGTATAGGTTAGCATAGGTTAACATAGGTTAGTAAAGGTTAATGTAGATTAATAAAGGTTAATATAGGTTGGTATAAGTTTGGTATATACAGGGTGTCCCAGGGATCCCAAACTTATAATTATTACTTATAACATCCTAAAATATGTAATTTCTGAGAACGTCTTTTAAAATACCGAGAAAGTTGTTAGTATAAGTTAGGTCTGGATTAGGTGTATGATTTCTTCTAAATATCTCGAGAACTAAAGTAGAGCGACATTTTTTACGAAGAAAAAAGTCGTCCGAAACGTCGAGCTCTATAACATATTCATGGGTGACAGAGATCTTTTTCTAAATTCCAACCATCCGAAATTTTCATTTTTAACTTGGCATTATCAAGGCCAAGATAAATTCCATGACAAGTTACTTGTGTCAATAATCATATAATTTTAAATAAATAATAAAATAATATAATAAAATAATAATATAATTTTAAATAAATAATAAAATAATATAATAAAATAATAATATAATTTTAAATAAATAATAAAATAATATAATAAAATAATAATATAATTTTAAATAAATAATAATCATATAATTTTTAATAATTTCGACATATAATTTTGTAACACCCCGTACAGTTCTCAAACTGCTCTCGCGTTATCTACTCGCGTCTCCGATTCTCGGACATTTTCATGATACTTTATCGTTTCGGTGTACGCCGCTAAGCCAGGGATTCGTCAACCATGATTTATAATTTTCCTTCAACTCGGATCTTCTCATGTTATGTCATCTTTTCGTGTTATCTACTTGTTCGTTAGACTCGAACGAAACCGCAAGATAAGAAGAGGAGAGCAATGTTTAAACTGCAGCATGTGTATCCACTTTGTCGGTTGCATTTTCCCATGATTAATTAACACCGTAACCGTGTAAAAATAGCCGATTCGAAGTATCAAACCGTCGTCGTCGCGCATAGCTAATTATTGCTTGTGTTTAGGGCGGTTGGATCCAGGTGAACCAGACGGTGATCTAAAGTGCGATACTTCGTGACAAAAATTCAATTTCTTCAACTTCCACGTTCGAACAAAATTTGTAAACTCACGCTCATGTTTTAATTTAATACATAATATTTTTATTTGAAATATCTTGACGTGAAATTATTAAATTAAGAAGTAAATAATTCCTACTTTGTATAATTATGTTCACTCCAAGATTTGTTATCAACCGATATTCGTGGGTAAGTAACAATAAAAAGTTGAATTAGTATTTACAAGATGACATCAAAATTTCATTAACAGAATTTAATCAATATTCAAATCGTCGATGAAATAAAAAATTTCATGATCTACATCTGTCGCAGTACACTCTGTGGCTAGATAGAATCATTATGAAGGCAAAGATATGATATCAAGATTCAAACTAATTGTTTTAATTGCTCGTTACGAACTGTCAAAATCAAAGTATAGAAGAATAATGCTCTTAGTAGAATATATATATTCTAAAAATCCACACATAATGGACAGTTGTAAGAAATTGCAGGGGAAGCTTTCATATGGAAAAAGTCTCACATCAAACATTTTTAAGCATTCTTCTACATAGCATTATTATATTATATTATTATTATTATTATATATATATAATAATAATATATATATTATTATTCTTATTATTATTATATTATATTATTATATTATATATATATATAATATAATAATGCTATGTAGAAGAATGCTTAAAAATGTTTGATGTGAGACTTTTTCCATATGAAAGCTTCCCCTGCAATTTCTTACAACTGTCCATTACGTGTGGATTTTTAGAAGTAGATATTGAACGTTATTTTACGTTTTGGTCTAGCATTGCGCTGCGCTCTGAACGCTCGTATTTCAATTTCAAAACAAGCCACGATTTCTGAGACATTTCCGACGATCTGGCAACAAAATGTTTCCAACAATAGTTGGTCAGGATTCACTTTTCTGCGAACTGCGATGCAAAGACTTGCAATAAAAAAATGTCTTTTTATGAAAGACTTGAAAGGTCACATCGACTTTTAAATGTTAACACATATTTTTCACTTGATAATATTCCGCCTGGCGATGTGATGAATTCAACGACCTACTATACTATAGACATTGAAACATCGTTAAAATAATTTGAGCCACAGAAAGCGAATTCCCAGGCCACTGAGCGGCGGGATGGTTAAGCGGCTGGAGACACGCGGCTGGAAATGACCTGTAATAATAAAGAATGCGAAACGAGCGCGCGCGACAATCCGGTCCGTTGCGTGGGACAGGCCACGCAGAGTTCTTCAGCATTCGTGAGTCCCGTGCGTACCTTGATCCACTTTTGACGAGCGGTTGCTTCAACTTTTAACCGGCCAGCCGATCGGGATTTTGACTTCGAACCGGTCGATTTTAGTCGAGTTAAAGGTCGCGGTGTACGCCATTCCATAGTTGTGACTCTTCAGGGGCGTGGATCATCGGTTGACAATGACTAATCCCACTGGTAGATTAGTCTGGGAAACAGGCTTGCGTTGTGGAATTCTACTATCCGCTATTCGCGCAGGCGGCTGTGTAAAAAAATTAATTTTTTATAATGTCTAAAGACATCAATTTAAGTTTATCTTACTTTATAAGTTCCGCTAATAAAAATATTGAGCAACCAAATTATTGAATTTTAATGATTTACATTTTATTATTAATTTAGATAATAATTTAATTAATTAAATTATTCAAATTTAATGATTTACGTATAATTATTAATTTAATTATTAATTTTATAATAGGGTATCTAATCCTAGTTTTTTATAAACTTCGTCAAAATGCAAATATTTAATCATTAAAAATTTATGTCTTGTATACTTCACCATAATAATGTAATTACATATTTTCAGTAAATTGTATATTTAAATTTTAAAAAGTTATTTTGCGATTGAGACCGAGTGATGTGGGAATTCGCTTTCTGTGGCCAAAAATATTTTAGCATTGTTTCAAGGTTTCTGGTTATAATATAATGGTCGTTAAATTCGTCTCCACACCAACTATATATTAGAATAGTATAAAATCAAAAATACATATTAATATCCAAATACTAAGAAAACAATGACCTGCGAAAATTCCGCAGACATTCTCTTGAAATATCTTAGGCAAAGCATTTTAGAAAGTCCTACAAAACGGTCCACAGAACCGCGCTTAGAAATGCCTTTAAAAATCTCATAAACAACTCTTCTAGATGGAAACCTCGCAAGAAGCACGCATAAATCACACAATGGAACATTTCAAAAGTTCCACAAAAAATCGTCCGTGAAAATTCCACAGAATGCATATCGAGGAACCTAGCGAAAGACATTTTCAAAAGTTTCACAAATGATCCACAAAATCAACCACACAACGTCCCACAAAAAATCTAGAAAAATCACCGCGAAATCTTCAACATCGAATCAAATCTGAATCTTAAATCTCACAAAATCGACATTTCTGAAAATCCCATAGACACTGCACCGAAAAATCTTACAAAAATCCCACAAAATCTATCACAGAAAGCCCACCAAAAGCTGTATAAAAATCGCCACAAAATCATCGACGTAATAGCCTTGGAAAAATCACCTGTTTGAAAATTTTTACAAACGACCCACAAAATCGATCACAGAAAGTCACCGAAAAAATTTGGAAAATCGCTGCATAACTACAACGTAGAATCTTTATAAAAAAAATCGCTTCCATGCCCCGCAAAAAATCATTCGTAAAGATCCCACAGATATTGTGAGATAACATTTTTAAAAATCCCATAAAACGTTCACAGGACCTTTCACAGGAACGCCTTGAAAAACCTCATGAACAGCTTTTCTATGTAGGAACCTCGCAAGAAGCACTTTTAGAAGACCCACAAAAGTCTTACAAAATCCAACAAAAGCAACTATTGGGTTGGCAACTAAGTAATTGCCGATTTCAGTTATAGATGTCTCTCACTTGCATTTTTATGATATCCGTAAATGTTAAAATAATATAATATATAAATAATAATATAATATAATATAATATAATATAATATAATATAATAATAATAATATAATATAATATAATATAATATAATAATAATAATAATATAATATAATAATAATAATATAATATAATATAATAATAATATAATATAATATAATATAATATAATAATAATAATATAATATATAAATAAATGTTAAAATTTATAAGATTATTATTATTATTATGTTATTTTTTATTATCCGTGAATGTTAGCAACTGGACAAATTGAATGCAGCGGTCAAGGAAAAGCGACCAGAATTGGTCAATCGTAAAGGTGTCATTTTCCAGCAGGACAATACTAGGCCGCACACGTCTTTGTCCACTCGGCAAAAATTGATGGATATTGGTTGGGAATTGATGTTACACCCACCATATAGCCCTGATCTCGCGCCATCGGATCACCACTTATTTCGATCCCTGGACAACTCCCTTCGTGGTAAAACTTTTAATGATGATGACGCTGTAAAATCTCACTTAACTCGGTTTTTGGCCGAAAAGGATCAGACTTTCTACGAGCATGGAATTTTCAAGTTGTCGGAGAGATGGCAAAAGGTCATCGAACAAAATGGAAAATACATTACAGATTAAACTTCGTTCCAAGTAAAAGAAATTTTTTATTTCATTAAACAAATCGGCAATTACTTAGCTGCCAACCCAATAGTAAACCTACGGTCAAAAATCAGTGGCAGTAAAACACTGCTTGAATAACTTCGACGTAAACAAGCCGGATGATTTCGTAGAGATGCTCGAAAACGGTCGTGTACCGGAGTGACTGTGATTGATAAATTAATCAATCTGGGTTCCACGTGGGGTCTTGGAGGAATGCGAGATAAGAGGCTTGCATTATCGTAGGAGTACGCTCTCGTACGGGAACTTGAAAGCAGGCAACGGGTCGGTACCCGTTACAAGAGTTACGACGCACATGGGTCGCACGACCGGAGCACTCGCACTCCTTTCTCTCTCTCCGCGGCTCTCCTCTATCCTCTCCCATCCTCTCTGTCCTCTCTCTCTCTCTCTCCCTCTCTCTCTCTCTCTCTCTCTCTCTCTCTCTGTCCTCCGTCTACTCTCTGTCCACGGTGTCTCCGCGCGCTGTCGTCCTGTCAGTTCGCGTGGTGCGCTCGAACGAGCGGCAAGTGCCTCGAGTCGTACGCCGCTGCGCGCCGTAACAGTGAAACTAATAAACGCGATCATTACTGTCTCGGCCCGACATCCCATCGGATCGAAAGGTACACACACTTTTTCCAGTCTCGCGAGTGCTCCCACGGCTCCGGAAATATTGGAGATACGGAACGACGCGATCGAAAATTATCAAGTGAATAATTGTTTGCGAAGCCAGCGAAATTGTGCACATCGCACGCGTGCTACACCGCGGAAGTGTCGCGGCGAAGTTTTCGATTAGGAAAATCGAGGAGATCGGTCTCGGAATTCGTTCGAACAAAAGTTAGTCACTATGTATAATATTTAGTTCGCGGAAACTTGTTCTCGGAAACTCGCCGAGTTGCGTGAACGCCGGCAATCCACTGATTACGGATTACTCACGACCGAATCCCGATGCGCTTTCGGTGCACACGGCACGCGATAGGGACGGTGCCGATATAAAATCACGTCGAATTTGTACGCCTTCGGGGATAAATTGGTTTCAATTTAATACGGATGCCGGCAACATGTTCTCCTCGGCCTGCTAATTACACGTTTGCTGGCGGATGTGTATGTTAATAGCTAGGTTCGCGGATGAATAGGGAATCTCGAAGTCGTGAAACCGTGGTAATTACCGTTCTTTCTTGGACACGTTTTTCTGGAGCCGCGGTCGATTATATACATACAGGGTGTCCCAAAAATGTCTCGCAATCCGGAAATGGCGGGTTCATCGGATCATTTGAAGCAGCTTCTTCCTTTACAAAAATTTTCTCAGAGGCACCGTTAACGATTTATTAACGAAAAACAGTGCGCCAATAAGAATCGAGTACGGCCGACGCGAGGCGGCCCAGCCAACCAGCGCGCGAAGCCCAGTTCCGCTCATTGGCTCGGTCGCCTCGCGCCAGCCGAGCTCGCCTCTCATTGGTCACTGTTTTTCGTTGATAATTCGCTAACGGTGCCTCGGAGAAAATTTTTGTAAAGGAAAAAGTTGCTTCGAATGACCTGAGGAACCCGCCACTTTCGGATTGCGAGACATTTTTGGGACAACCTGTACATATATATATATATTTTTGTTATCTCCGACACACACCGAGCGTGGCGTAAATGTGTCCTAATACGGTGTCGTAACAGCCTAAACACTGGAAACCCGAAGGCAGTTAGGTCGAAACTAATCTCGTCAATCGGACTTGTCGTCGTAGCAACTGTTTCGGCTGTTTATCTCGCGCGACAACTTTGTGGCTACCGGTGTTGGTGAACAGAAAACGGAAACGATGGTATACGGTGCTCCCACGGTGCACGCGGTACGCTGCACAGTGTTGCGATCCCAGGTACCAGCTGGACAAAACTCTCTTTTCACGTTTATTCTCCGCCGTGCGTCTCTGCAGTTTCATTGCAACAAATGAATATGCTTGTTGATTTTATTAACAATTGCTCAACGAAACATTTTTTTTGCCAAGAAAATATATTCGTATTGATCGTGAAATAGTAAAATAAGATAAGATAAAATTATGTTAAGTTAAGTAAAATTAAAAATAAACTAAATTCTTCTTTTCGCTAGATGAAATGGTGCTTTATGTGTTTCCATGTAATATCGATATACATACTCCATTAAGACGATTGCCTTTCTTAAAATTGTTCAAACCGTCGAAAAATTCCCTTCATGGAATAACAATCGCTGAAAGAAAGATTAAACTCTGCTTCAATGCTAGCAACAACATTTTTTTTCCGTTTATTGGCGCTTATAGTCTACTTCCAGCTGTTCATATATCGTAAATCTAAGTAATCAAAATAATTAACGGAATTAATTGAAACAAACAAATACACCCTCGCCGCCACTTTGCATTATAACAATTTATTTTAAGGTATAAAAATGTAATTTTAAATAATATTTTAAGAAATTTCATATAATATCTATTTAAAACACTAATTAAAAAAAAAATTTGTGTGTTGTAAAACTGACTTTGGGAGTAATTAAAAAGATTAAGTTTTGTATTTTGTCCGCCTAATTAATTCGCAACATTGTGCGCTGTTCCGTTGTCCCGTGAGCACCTCGTACTGTTGAAAATCGGGCGGTAAACGTGACATAGTCTACCGAAATGTTATGCAACTCCGGAGCAAATAGTCGCGACTCATTGCAGTTGATTTGGCGTCGCTGTCAGGTTCGCACGGTGAACTTTGACAGGATCGTGACCTCTCGGCGCTTTGGTAGATAGGCGGCTGTTAGGCTAGAGGTACCTATTACTGCGCTGACAGGCTATTATTGTTCGAATTATTTTACAATCTCCATTCGAATAAATAGAATAATTTATTCGAATAAAAAATGAAGTATTATTCCAATAAATAGAATAATTCATTAGAATACAAAATTAAGTGAAAAATAAAAAATGAACGCTTATACTCGAATAAATAGAACAATTTATTTGAATAAAAAATGGACAGTTATTCGAATAAATAGAATAATTTCTCGAGGGCCAACTATTTCTCTTCGAGAAAGATTTATCACTAGACTGAGGATATTTCTAGGTTAATTGTATGGAAAAATTGTTGTTGGTCAGATAAAGTTGTCTCTCCTTTTGTAATAATTTTAATAAGTTGTTTATAACATAAAAATACTTTCAAACTCTTCTAATGTTTTTACAGTTTTGCTTTTGACCTAGTCGTTTTTTCTTTTTTGAAAAATGCATAAAATTAGCTGTCTATTTATCAGTAGTATATTTATATTATTTAGCAGTATTTATATTTTTATTATTTATATTATTAGCAGTATATTTATCGTTAGTGATCACTCGTTCAATAGTTCTATAACTCTGCAAGATTTATTATGGCCCAACTTATCCGAGTTTCTTGTAATTCCACAAGATTTATTGGAGCACTACAGCGTCAAGACACACGTCGTTCTGCAAGGTTTATCATAGTGATCACGCTTTCAATTCTTCTACACGTAACTCTGCAAGATTTATTGTAAGTCAATCTTTTTTGTTATTTTATAATTCCTCAAGGTTTATCAATAGACCGCGGATTTTCATGAAAAATTAGAATTGTTCGCTTCGATTGCAAAACATTCAAGCTAAGTAGAATATTTTTTCTTTCTTTAATCATTCTAATGAGTTAACAATATGTCATTGACATTTTTAAATTCTTTTAATAGTTTTACATATAAATTTGTGGGTTACAGAAAATAGCGATAATTGTCTATATGTTTATTTAATACTAAAACTGATAATAGGGAGACATATAAACATAATTCTTAAAAATAAAAAAATATTACAAAGAGGTAAACAATTTGAGATCGGTGGACATTTCAAATAATAATTTATCATAATTAGGATACGTTTCATTATGTACCTTTACTAATATCATATTTAATTTTAATAATTTCACTTTTGATAGTTGCTTCAAATCACTCTATTAGCCGAAGCAATGTTATTTAAAAAAAAATCTTCAAGTTGGAACCGAAATCGATTATTTTTATTACTCCCTATACAATATTAAATACAACGTTACACATTTTTATACATGTCAACAACTATGTTTCAGTTATTTAGGAATTCCATAGGAATTTTTTAACTTATGAGCAGCAAATGTTAAGTTTTTACCAATCCGAATATGAGAAAGCCAACAAAAAATTGTTCAAAAGTGAACTACATTCGAATGAAAGTTTGCAACTAGCGTTAATATGCAAACGTAACATTTAAGTACAACTTCCTGCAGCTTTGCATTCTATGCAGATTTTCGTAAGAGGACGTTCGCATTATTAGAGCGTTCAGTAACCGACCGAAAAAATGTGTTCACAAATTTCAGTTGATCCGGTAACAAAATGTTCCCAACAAAAATTCATCAGCATTCATTTTTCTAGAAATTTTGATATATAAAATTTCAGAAACATAATAAATAATTGAAATCATTTCTCTCGATCTTTTTCACATTACTATACATATTTAATTAATATAATTATATTATATTATATTATATTATATTATATTATATTATATTATATTATATTATATTATATTATATTATATTATATTATATTATATTATATTATATATTATATTATATTATATTATATTATATTATATTATATTATATTATATATTATATTATATAGTATAATTATATTATATAGTTATATTATAATTAATATAACATTATAGCTGATGCCGAGGCGAATTCAATGACTTATTTATTATACTACGACCTAGAACCTTGTAATAATGCTAAAATAATTTTGGACACGATTGAAATTTATCTTAATTTCCTAACAACCATGTCGCCACTGGGCGTACCAATAATCTATTTGTCTGCATTCTTCTTGCAATTGCAACGTGGAAAAGAACGTAAACAGTGTAGATTCTCAGAGCAGTTGTTGCGAGACGGAGTGGCGAAGCCACTTGCGGTGTACTCAGGCGGGAAATTCTCCAGCGAGAGATTCTTTGAGAACAAGAGGGCGAAACCGTGATCAAAGGCGTTGCATCGTTGCATTTCACTAGATTTGTTTACTTCGCTAATTTTTTTACATTTCTTAGCCATTGTAGACAGAGATCGAACAACTAAGGTTGTAGTTATACAAGGTGTCCCCTTTAGTATTTCGTGTGGAGAGTAAAATGGTACTATATACTAGTTTTTTAATACGTAGGCATTTTCAAGGTTATTTCAAGGTCATCTTGGTTCTTTTTAATGATAAACCAATATGTTCTATTTCTGAATCATATTCTACGTAAAAAAATGCACAACTTCTGTTACTTATTAATTATCATTTAATTGCTTATTATTTATTATATCATTAAGTTCGCGAAAAAAAACGCAAGCACTTCAACAATAATAAATAAAAATTAATATTTATAACACGACAAACGAAAAGAAAGAAAAATTATTTGTTATTTGCTTTTCACCTAAATTCGAATAAGGAATGACATTTTATTTGCGATGCTAATGTACAAAATATCCACATTGTATAATAAACAACGAACGAAAGAGATGCAAAAATTATTCATCATTTGTCTTCCCCTAAAATCCAAATTGAAAACAACATTTAATTTGCAATTAAGAAATATTAACTAAATTATTTGTGGAATTTGAATAATTATTTAATTAAATAATGTAAATGTAATTATTACTTGCAAACGAAATATTAATTTAATTTGTAATTTGTTATTTGTTGCTTAACGTAGCTTCTCATCATTGTTTAATATTGAGGCAGTTATTTTCGGAAGCTTTAGCAATCCTTGATTATAGATCATCCATTAACATCGTCCGAGTGAAGTCTCGTTAATTTATGGGATATTGTGGTTAAGGGTGCGGTAGCAAAGGGGTAGTTTCGGTCGGGTGATTAGCCTATACCTTGGCTGCGAAGAACGATAGGGTGAAACTACCACGGAGTTGCGTGTTGTGTTTGCAAAGTTCCCGGAGACCTCACATGTGTACTTTGGACGTCCACTGCTGGGGTTTTAGTGGACACAAGTTCCCGTAACTTTTTTTACATCCCCTGTGGCTTTGGAAGACTTCCCACGCGTCTCGAACGGGGGCTGAAAACTTGCGAGGGTGGATGATCTGTCCGGCGCTCTACAAGTTTCGTGCGTTTAAAGTTTATAGCAGGAACCAAAAATAACAATCACGTTGAATGTTCAAAATTGATTTTTATTCGCATCGAGAGTAGTTGTCATTAAATTTTCAAGGAAACTTTAAATAATGCAATAAACATTTATGTGTTGTGGTCGCCGATAATCATACTAAGGTGACGGAAATAATTTTCAGTCACCAGTAACTATTATAAATGATGGAAATAATTTTCAATCACCAGCAACTGTATAAAAGACGGAAATAATTTTTGTTCAACAATAACTGTTATAAATAATGAAAATAGATTTTGGTTACAAATAACCATTATGCATGACAAATTATTTTTTGTTACAAGCAATGGTCACTGATCGTCGATAATAGTTATTTGCAACTAATATATGTATAATTTTGGATATCCGTAATGGTTATTCGTAAGCGAAAACTGTTTTTATTAACTATAGTGGTCATCTATAACGAATTAACATTCTTGTCGTCGATAATTGTTATTTCTAACGAAAAACAATTGTCATCTATAATGGTTATTTGTAACCAAAAACTATTTCCGTCATTTCTAATAGTTATTGGCGACCGAAAATTATTTCCGTCATTTCTAATAGTTATTGATGACCGAAAATTATTTCCGTCGTTTATAATAGTCATTGGTGACCGAAAATTGTTCCCGATATCTATAATATATATCAGTGACTGAAACTGATCTCTTAATCTTTCAATGCGATTCTATGTTCTATATTTTCTTCGCAATCTCGACTTTTGCTATAGTCATTACAAAAATCATTCGGTAAATCGTTTAATACAACGTATCGATAAAAATAGTGTTTAACTTCCTACTAAATCCGCGATTCACTATTCCATTGTCGCGTACGAAAGATATTCTATTCCTTTAAATCAGACTACATCGTAGATGTCTGTAACTCTTTTGGTATACGTTGGTATATTAAAATTCGACCAGTATCACGTTCAGCAGATACTATCGTTGATATCGAGCCCAATGATTTTTGCAGCGGTTTGCAGCTACGCTCGCGAGACAATGTTTTATTACAATTATTGCCAACCCAATATTTTTCCCATTTGTTCGACTAAATCTGTCACTTTTACATAGATATCAATGTATATGTTAACACATAAACACATATAAAACCATGTATACGTATGAAACTCGTAACCTGAAAGAGCTGTAACGTAATAATCATTAATAGATCGTGTAAACATAAACAAACAATACCGATGCGAATCATTTTTGCTTGAGAAGCGTCCAAATCTGCATCCTGTACAATCAATTCCAACAATTTTACGAAGCTAGCTCACTGCGCGTCGTCCGCGTGTTAATGGCTCCAGTAGAAGCTAACGTTGTTTATTTCCGCTTTTCGTCGGTTTTCTCGTAGGCGTTGGTGAAAAACGTGGACCCGTTGGTGAGTCGAAACGGATCGATTCGAGGCGCGCTGAAACGTCGCGTCCCGGAGCAATCGGGCATGCAAGTGAGGAGACAGAGACAGAGAGAGAACAGAACGTTTGTGCGCGTTCGTCAAGCCGTTTTGCAATTTGAAACGCAGCGGTGCGTGCGGGCCAAGCTGTCTCGAGAGCAAACGCGACACTGTTTTATTGAAAAATTTCCTGGCCCTTCGCCCGCGTCCGGCCCGTTACAACCTGTTAATCGCCGAATTCCCGTTACGATTCTGTTCTACTCTTCCTTTTCTGATCTCCTGGCTTGCGATTTCATTGTCGTAACTTCAAAACGAATCGAAAGCTGAGGTACGAAATTCTTCCCTGGATGATCTGCGACCTTTTTGCTATTCAGTGAAGATATGGATGTTATAGTCTTTTATATATTATAGTGAATACTTGTTGGTGTTTGTTTAAGGCTTAACACTATATCTGTACAAGGTTTATGGCTGTTTACTCAAGGTTTCATTCACTTGATCAAGGTTGAACACATTTGTTCAAGGTTCACCCTATTTGTCCAAGGATTAACATATTTGTTCAAGGTTCACCCTATTATTTCAAGGGTTGATCTATTTTTGTTCGAGGTTTATATTATTTTTTGCAAGATTTATGCTGTTTGCTGAAGGTATAACCTTCAAGGTTTATCACACTTGTTCAAAGTTCACCATATTTGTTAAAGATTTATATTATTTGATCAAAGTGTAACTTATTTGTTAAAAGTGTACGTTGTTTGATCGAAGTGTAACCTACTTGTTGAAAGGTTCAATCTATTTTCTTGAAATTTAATCTATTTGTTCAAGGTTCATGCTATTTGTCCAAGGATTAACATATTTGTTCAAGGTTCACCCTATTATTTCAATTTACACACAATTTGTTCAAGGGTTAATCTATTTGTTCGAGGTTTATATTACTTGTGCAAGATTTATGCTGTTTGCTGAAGGTATAACCTTCAAGGTTCATCACACTTGTTCAAAGTTCACCATATTCGTTGAAGATTTACATTATTTGATCAAAGTGTAACCTATTTGTTAAAAGTGTACGTTGTTTGATCGAAGTGTAACCTACTTGTTGAAAGGTTCAATCTATTTTCTTGAAATTTAATCTATTTGTTCAAGGTTCATGCTATTTGTCCAAGGATTAACATATTTGTTCAAGGTTCACCCTATTATTTCAAGGTACACACAATTTGTTCAAGGGTTGATCTATTTGTTCGAGGTTTATATTACTTGTGCAAGATTTATGCTGTTTGCTGAAGGTATAACCTTCAAGGTTCATCACACTTGTTCAAAGTTCACCATATTTGTTGAATATTTACATTATTTGATCAAAGTGTAACCTACTTGTTGAAAGGTTCAATCTATTTTCTCGAAATTTAATCTATTTGTTCAAGGTTCATGCTATTTCTTGATGCGTTACATTATTTATTCAAGGCTTAAGCTGTTCGTTCAAGGATTAAGCTACTCGTACAAGGTTTAATCCACATCTTCAAGCATCGATCTATGTATATCTTCAAGGTTTAATTTATTTGTTCGCGGTTTAAACTATTTGTGCAAGATTATGCTGTTTGTTCAAGGTTCGCTTCATTTATTGAAACTTTACATTATTTATTCAAAGTCTAATCGCAGTCTAATCGAACAATAGTTAAACAACGGGCGAAGGACTCCAACGGTGAAAGCTTTTTAATTGAATAATAATTATTACCGAGTTGCGTAATGGACGAGAATATATAACGGATGATTATTACGTTCGCATGGCGTCTCGGAAAAGCGAAGAAAGCGGAAGTTATTTATGGCCGAACCTAGTAAGTGCTATGCAGCTTGGTCACGATATATTAAGAGATCTTCTTTATGCATTTATAGCGCGCTCGGGATTCGAAATGTTCCTATGTACGTGCTAATTGGAATGCTTTAGTGCGTTGGTAAAAATACGATTCTTACCAGCAGACTATGAAACAATTTACGTAACCTCACGATAATCGAATAAGATGAGAAGTATCCTCAAATAGCATTAATTACATAAGAGAGAAATTTATAGCGACAGTTCGGATAATGAAACGCTGTGTTGAATAGTTCAAACATGTTAATGAATAATTTATGAAAAAAGGATTTTATTTCTGCAAAATAACTGGGATAATAGAGACGTTTCTATGAGGAATATTTTTTTATAATGTACACTTACCGACAAAAGTTGAGAGACCTTACGTGTCGTTAACATTTTCGTAAAATATTGATATTTTAATAAATATATATATACAATATATATACATAACTATAATGAAACATATATTGGAGCAGTTTTTGCATTGCAATATTGTTTTATTTAGTGCACACAACAAATAAAAAAAGATAATAAACAGAAAGAAAAGACACGTAGGTAATACAAAAATTGAAAATTAAAAATTGATAAAATAATAAATCTGATAGTTTCATTGACATAATAGAAATGTGCATATTAGTCGCGTAGCTTCTGTACTTCGAAATCAGTGCGAACAATTCAAATTTACCAGAAAACCCTGAAGTTATATTAATCGAGCTTGTTACACATTGTATATACGATCGCAAATCTACATTTTCACCTACACGGCTGTGCAAACGTGTTAAAATTGTCACAGCGAGAAACCATCGACTACGAAACTTGTACGAAACTTGTTAAAGATAAATTCGTCGATTCGCGAACCATAAAACCCGTAACGAACAAGCCATAAAACAATGAAATATCGTTCGCAAATCACAGCACACTCTCCGACCAGTTTTTGCGGTTTCCTCGTTCGACGACAGAGCCGTTATTCCTGTCGAGTCGGTGAAGCAATAAATAGTACCAATTAAAACAGCTGGTAAGAACGGAGAGCAATAGACAGAGAAGGTGATAGAGTGAAAAGGAGGGGAGAGAGAGAGAGAGAGAGAGAGAAATGGAGATGACAGATAAGATCGAGAAAGCAGAAGACACAGAGAAGAAGACGAAGAATGCAAGAGGAAAAGATAAAGAGAAAGGAAGAGGAGGATGAAGACAGGATGAAAACTGGAGAAAGAAAAAAGAGAGTAAAGGACAGTGAGGGACGGAGAGCGAGAGGGCAAAAGACAAGGAGGGAGAGAGAGAATGTAAGAGACAAGGAGAGTGAGAGCGCGAGAGATGAAGAAAGCTAGTAAGAGAGATCGAGAGAGAGAGAAAGAAGAGGGAGAGAATACAAGGGAGAGAGAGAGTGAGGAGGGAGATAATGCAAGGGAGAGAAAAAGAGAGAGAGGAGGGAGAGAATGTGAGGGGGAGAGAGAGAGCAAGACAAAGAGAGTGAGTGAGAGAGATCAGAAAAAAGGGGGCAAAGAGTGCAAAAGACAGAGCGAGAGAAAGAATGCAAGAGACAGAGAGAAATGGAGAGCGCAAAAATCAGAGAAAGAGAGAGAGAGAGAGAGAGAGAGTGCAAAAAGCAAAGAGAGAGAAAGAAAGAGTGCTAAAAGCAGAGAGAAAGAAACAGAGCGCGAGAGAGAAAGTGACCAAAAATAGAGTGCTAAATAAAGAGAAAAAGTGCAAAAGACGCAGGGGAAGACAGTGCAAGAGACAGAGAGAGATGGGGGGCAGGGAGAGAGTGCAAAAGGTGGAAAGAGAGAGTGCAAGACAAAGAGAGCGAGTGAGAGAGATCAGAAAAAAGGGGGCAAAGAGTGCAAAAGACAGAGCGAGAGAAAGAATGCAAGAGACAGAGAGAAAGGGAGAGCGCAAAAATCAGAGAAAGAGAGAGAGAGAGAGAGAGAAAGTAAGAGTGCTGGAAGCAGAGAGAAAGAAACAGAGCGCGAAAG
Source organism: Megalopta genalis (assembly GCF_051020955.1). Taxonomy (NCBI): domain Eukaryota; kingdom Metazoa; phylum Arthropoda; class Insecta; order Hymenoptera; family Halictidae; genus Megalopta; species Megalopta genalis. The sequence continues at coordinate 9,902,203 of NC_135026.1, read as the reverse complement.
AGAAAGTGACCAAAAGTAGAGTGCTAAATAAAGAGAAAAAGTGCAAAAGAGACGCAGAGGAAGACAGTGCAAGGGACAGAGAGAGAGAGAGAGAGAGAGAGAAAGAGAGTGAGAGAAGCAGAGAGAGAGTGCAAAAGGTGGAAAGCGAGAGTGCAAGACAAAGAGAGCGAGTGAGAGAGATCAGAAAAACAGGAGCAAAGAGTACAAAAGACAGAGCAAGAGAAAGAATGCAAGAGATAGAGAGAAAGGGAGAGCGCAAAAATCAGAGAAAGAGAGAGAGAGAGAGTGCAAAAAGCAAAGAAAGAGAAAGAAAGAGTGCTGAAAGCAGAGAGAAAGAAACAGAGCGCGAGTGAGAAAGTGACCAAAAGTAGAGTGCTAAATAAAGAGAAAAAGTGCAAAGATGCAGAGGAAGACAGTGCAAGAGACAGAGAAAGAAAGAGAGAGAGGGAGAGAGAGAGAGAGAGAGAGAGAGAGAGTAGGCGAAAAAACGGCAAGGTGGGTAGTAGACGAGTTTCCATCGTGCGCGCCGATTTCCCTGCGCCAACGAACACAATGGACGCACCGCATCGAACGATGCGATCTCTCGTATCGGTTTGAAGCTTCGGTGAAAGCGCCCGGGGAATTAAGTTTTATCCGGTGGCCTGTCGAAGCTGAACGAAATTATTGCTCGTTAGGACGATCCAGGGCTGCTGGTGCGCGGAGATACTTTCCAGCGACGACTGTCGCGTCGATCTGCGGCCATCGATTTCTTTTGTTGCGACAACGTTTATGCCGACCTTCTCCGTCCCCTTGAAACGCGTTTCGTTACTTTCGTTGTCGCAAGGTCGATCACCTGCCGGATACACACGCTGGCTCCGCGAACTCTGGTGTCGTTGCACCGTGATCTGGAAAGTCGCTGTTTCTGGCCGAAAGTCGATCTTCCGTGTTCAATGCACCGGTAAAATAATATGTTCATCACGAGACTGATTTCATTTATGTCTCTTATTGTGTACAATAAACCTGTGCAATCGATTACCATGGACGAGCTTTTTTTTACATATTCGAGGATTATTTTCAAATGGAAACTGCGAAATCTGTCGTAGTGACCACTTTTTAACCAAAATGAACATTTCATGATAGTTATGTTCGTGCATGTATATTCTTCAGTTATTTGACTGTTATTTTATACTAGTTACAGCAGGGGTGTCAAACTCAAAAGCTATAACTTGGGCGAAATAAACAATGCTTAACTTCAGGTGGGCCGCAAGAAAAAGAAAAATCAATGTTCATAGAAACAAATATTTTTATTTTGACTAGTACATTGTAATAAACATATATAAAGTTAAATTATTGTTTACGTCCTGATACTTGACATCAAAAATGTTCATCTCGGGCCGCGAGTTTGACACCCCTGGGTAACAGTAACAATATTTTTGTGGAACAAAAGTTGCATGTGGAAGCATTTCGAATTTTGACCGAAAAGAGCCGCTATCCAGACCATACGCACTGGATGAGATCACCGAATAGGAATGTAACCGCTGTCAACACCGCTTATATCATTAAATTCAAAATCATTGACAAACGCAATATTTCTATTTCTTATATTCCTACAACTATTCCTTCTTTATATCTTTCACTTTAAATACCATCCTCGCAATGATCAACATCTTTACTTTCACTTCGGATGCAGTGAAACTACGTTCGTAGGAACGTATAAACACAATATGAACAAAATTTATATGAATACTAGTTATATGAACATGATTCATGTGAACACTAGTTATATGAACATAATTCGTATGAACGCAATTTACATGAATAAAATGTATATGAACACTAGTTATTCATATGGACATCATTTATATGAACACTAGTTGTTCATGCGAACATCATTCATATGAACACTAATTATATAAACCTCATTTATACAAATACCATTTATGTGAACACTATTGTATGATTTATATGATTTATATGATTTATATGAACTTATTATTAATTTATAACTTATTATTAACTTATATTTTTTATATGATTTGTATGAACACCATTCGTACGACCTCGCTCCGCATGTTCTTCGCTTACATGAACCGAATTCTAATGGTTAACTCTAACAAAATATAGAACGCTCTCATATTTCGCAAATTAGCATCTGTACCGTGCAAACAATTTCTAAATAATAAATATTTGGAACACGCCTTAAAGAGTGGCATAATTACCAAAGTGAATAAATACCATAACAATTAAAGTACAAATGCAAACGTTCTCGCTTTAACGAAACATTATATCAGTCGACCGATCAGTTTCTGAGAGTTCGGTTCGGACATATTCATCTTGTCCGAATGCAATATTAAGAATATTACAGTATTATCGAGATTACTGTATCGAGATACAGTAATTTCTCTCGCATTGTCCTTCAGCTTAGAAACAAAAATAGGCAACTTACTGTTTTCAAATGAAAAGAAAACCTGGACATGTTCTGAGAACAGCCCAATAACGGAATGAAATGCTCCCAGGTCGCCGAAATATGACACCGCGCGTCCTAGTCGAAAGGAATACACTTGGACGACAAAGAGATTAGCGCGCTTGTCGTCGGAAAGTTAGCCCCGTGCATAATGAACCGCGAGCGACGTGCACCGCGTCGTCGGCCGGGGGATGCTTTTACCCTAGTTTTTTTGTCGGCGCGATGCACCGTCGTCGTCGCCGTCGTCGTCGTCGTCGGGTCGGCTCAGCTCCGTCGGGTGCCGCAGCTGGGAAACAAGGTGGGCGGCTGGCTGTGTGCGCACCCGAGAAAATAGGCGCCAGGAAGAACTTGCGCGGAGTCCGCCGCGGCGAGTTACGTAAGCTACGGTCGATCTAGGACACACCGTCTTTTGTCGCGATCGCTTTCAAGCGCGCCGCGCTGCGAAAGAACACACCGACAATGAGCGAGCGCGCAAGGCGTTGGAAAAAAGCGCGGACGTAACAGGTTTTCCGCTAAGTGGCGAGCCGATCGTTGTCTCGAGCCGTGAACGAGAGATCTCCCTTCGAACTGCCACTCGATCGGCCGACCAAAACTGCTGCCCTGCGAATTCCTCGACAAAGGGCTGGTGCTTGCACCGTGCACGTTTCACGTTAGACGAAAGCAATCTATTAGGTCTATTAGGAAAGTTCTGTCCGATAGTGTCGCTTCAAGTTTCAATCCATATGCACATGTTGATTCGAGACATATATGACTAGCTCTCTTTATCATTGCATTTACACGCATGTACAATTCTCACGAGATTTATTATTTTCTGTACACTTTTCGACGAGAAGATTATACATTTTACGAATATCCAACTTTGGATTTAAATACCTCCGATTTCAAGAATGGCGAGACTTGGCGACTTTCGAATGCCGGAAAATTTAGAATGTGTGCTTTTACAACATGTCAATTCTATCCTAACACATAGGTATCGAAACGAACGCGAAGTTACCCCGGATAGAAAACGGTAGTGACATATTCGTGCGATTGCTTACTTTACGGCTATCCGACACAAATTCTTTCATAATATTGAAATATTAGGTCTGTCGGAAAGTTCTGTCCGATAGTGTCGCTTCAAGTTTCAATCCATATGCACATGTTGATTCGAGACGTATACGACTGTCTCTCTTTATCATTGCATTCACACACATGTACTCTCCTAAATAAACTGAAACAAAGATGTCTCGTGTCATTATTAAGCGAGACGCGATCGTGAAAACATGGCTACCGATGATAATGCCAGACCACATGCTGCTTTGGCGACTCGACGAAATTCTGTCGCATCCACCATACTCCCCGGACCTAGCACCCTCCGATTATCACTTGTTTCTCTCTTTGCAAAACTTTTTGCAGGAAAAAAATTCAAAACTGAAGCTGATGTCAACCAAGCACTGGTTGAGTTCTTCGCCTCTAAAAATAATTCATTTTTAAAAAATGGCATTTACAAGTTGCCATCGCGCTGGCAAGAAGTCATAAGTAACGATGGAGAGTATATTCTACACTAAACATTATTAAGTGTATGAAAATTGTGTTGTATTTCAATTCAAAAACGGACAGAACTTTCCGGTAGACCTAATATTTATCCGCTACTGTCGGAGAGCTGTCGTCTGTGTGGTGGGTGGGAGGGGGGAGGGGGTGCGTAATTATAGACACGAAATAACGTTTACATTTTTAATAATATCTACAAGAAAACTTAAAAATATATCATCTTCATATATTTCTACTTTCTATCATTCCTAATATGTGTAGAAATAGTAGATTTCTATTCTATGTAATCCTATTTAAAAAGAATATCGATGACCTTGAAATCGCAAAAAATATGACCTTTACAAATAACGATTTCCACCATAATATGTGTTCCGTTGAACGAAACGATTCGTTTCTTAAGCATTTCCACGTATCGTTACCGATAACGGAGATATCGAGTGGTGACAGAGTTACCGAGACACCCTGAATATCGAATCTAAATCCGCATTAACGTGTACAATATTTGGCAATTTGTATAAAATGTTATCTATTCGATTCGCGATATTTTCCTTATCTTAAGTTACATTTACAGAATTCACTAATTTTCTTTCACATTACAAAATCTTTACAAACAAGAAACCATCCAAGAATCGTTTCTTCATAAGAAATCCCGGGAAATAGCGGAACAAAGTGTAACTGGAGCTTGTCATCGCAGTAATAGGTACCTTTACCGTATACGGAATAAAAGTTTCTGTGGGCTTATAACTGTTTCCCTAGAACAGAAATGTTAACCCTTAGCACTCCGAACCATTCTGGACGTTGGCTACCAGCTACTCAGCGCCACTTTTCGGCAGAAACGGGCATTTACAGACCCTCGTATTATTTAGTATGGTTTTGGAACTAACTAACATATTATAATGATATTAGACTTATATGAATTTGGCTGAAATCGAGAAATTTGCAAAAAAATTAATATTTTGTTTTTTATAATTTTGTTATTGTTTGTTTTAGAATTTTGTTTTGTTGTTGTAATCGCTATCTATGCGAACTCTTTCTCTCGTCGCCTTGTTGCTTGGACGATATCGCCATCACTGCTATCAAAACGATAGACAAACTGTAGAAGAAAACCTTCTACAGTTAGTCTTTCTAACATATCTGTATAAACGTCTATCTGGAGCTCATCTTCGCTACTACTTGTGTCATGAGACTCATTCGTGTTTGAACGTTTTGCCATTGTTCTAATAAAAAATATGAATAAATACATAGGTTGAAAATTCCTAATTGTTATTACTAACTCACAAGATGATATTTACCAAAAAAACTTTTACCAAACAATTTATTTACTAAGAGAAGAATCACTTTTCCGATTTTCTCACTCGTTAGATCTATCTATACCGCTCGACGCTTCAAACCAGACTTAGTTCAGCTTCGAAAATCTTTTCCTCCAGATTTTATGATTATAAATCTCACTATGCAGTGCGTGCTATGTTCGCATACCGACCTTTCTTCTACAAACTTGCCTCATCGCTCTTTTCAAGTGGCGTCTTTGAAGTGCTCGGACCGTCGTGAGCACGCCTCTCACGTTCTCGTCAAAACCCGCTGACATTTCTTGTATATACCTTAGTAATTTTCCTATATTTTGATTTGATTTCTTGTGCCGTTTCAAGAGAAAACTTCAGGGAAACATGCGTGTCTCAAAAAGTTGCGCTGAAATAACTCAATTCCCCGTAATCGCTAATAAACTTTAATGTCCCACGAGAGGGGACATCCGAGTGATGTGCTAGAATTACGATGTCCCACGAGAGGGGATAGCGGTGTGCAAAGGGTTAAAAGTCCAAAGAAATAGCGGTTACATCGGAAGCAGTTGCAAAAGTTGAACAGTCTCATTCAAATATTGCTTGTAAGAAAAAGAGACGCCGGTTTCGACGGCCAGGACACACCGAAGGAGGGCTAATTGCTCGTCCGCAGGCGCGTGAACGCGTGCGTAACGCCGGAGTCCCGCGGAGCGTGTCCCCTATTTTTCTGTTCCCGTCGACTGTTTACGCGCAGGTTCCACGTAACGGGCATGGTTAAACGAGTTACGATGATCGGCTTTAGCCGTGGGGGTCGCAAGTCCGGAAGGAAGTGGAAAATATTAACGTCTCCGCGGGAACAGGGGGAGCCAGCCGCGTCCCCTCTGTCGGCGGTTGTTTCGCATTGTGATCGATGGAAACGGCCGGGGGACGCATCGTGCACACGCTACGCCACGGAACCAGGAGTACCCTTCTCGCTTAAGCTTCTTTTTTTTCCACCGTTTTCAACCCTTCCGCGAACCGGCGATACACGCGCCGCCGACTGGTCCAAAACGCAATTTCAGCTGACCAAAATGATTTTCGTCCTTACATTTCTCTCTGCGGCAGTATATGTACAGGGTGTCCCAGGTTTTAATGTTCAAACTTCGCCAGTATATTCTATGGCACAAAGTAAGACAAAAATGTTATGTAAACATAGGTCATATAGAGCTTTGTTAAGAAGTTATAAGAAAAATTCAGAATAGACAACGTAACAACGTAAGGAAAATGTCAGGAGTGATTTTACATGTAAATATAGAAACGATCCGAAAAACAACACAGATTACAGTTCGAAGCGAATCGTTTGTTGCGTAGGGTTTGTCGCTGGATAATTGTCGTTCATTCGCGTCGACTTCCGGTGCAGCCTCTTCGCGCTCGAATATATTATCTTTCGTTGCAGCTCGCGGATTCCACTGCGAGGTTATTGTTTCCTGCAAGCTATTGTCTGCCTCTCACCCTCTACTCTTCTTTCTCTATACTCTCTCTGTCCACTTCTTTTTCTGTAATTCTCTCTCTGTCCCTACTCTCTCTCTCTCTCTCTCTCTCTCTCTCTCTCTCTCTCTCTCTCTCTTTCTCTACTTTTCACTGACTCTCTCTCTTTCTCTACTTTTCACTGACTCTCTCTCTCACTCACTTTCTCTCTCTCTCTCTCTCTCTCCCCCCTCTCTCCACTTCCATATTTATATTTCTTCCTATCATCCTTTTTCTCTCACTTTATACTTCTTACTATTTTTCTCTCTATTTCTTATTACCTTCCTCCTTACTTTTTACCATCTTTCTGTCTGCTTCTTTCACACTACTTCCCATTCGTTCCTCTCTCTGTATTTCTTACTCACTAATTCTCTTCCTCATTACTTTTCTCTCTTTCTGTTTTGTTCTTCTCTTTCTCTATTTACATATCTCTTTCTCACTTCTCTTTCTCTATTTCTCTCTTTCTCACTACGTCTCTTTCTCTATTTTTCTCTTTCTCTATTTACATATCTCTTTCTCTATTTCTCTCTTTCTCTATTTCTCTCTTTCTCACTACGTCTCTTTCTCTATTTTTCTCTTTCTCATTACATCTATTTGGCTCTTTATCACTATTTCTCTATATCTGTTTCTCTCTTTTTTACTAGTTCCTTTTCTGTTTTCCTCACTGCTTCTCTCTTTTTCTCTCTACTTCTCCCTCACTCTTACTGTCTCTCTCACTACTTTTTCTCTCTTTCTCATTACTTCTCTTTTTCAGCACTTCTCTTTTCCTATTTCTCTATTTCTCACTACTCCTCTTTCTCTTCTATCTCTTTATTTCTCTTCCATTATTTCTCACTACTGCTCTTTCTTTCATTCTCAATACTTTCCTATTTCTCTATTTGCTTATTTTTCTCTTTCTCTATTTCTCTCTTCCCCGTTACTCCTTTTTCTCTTCTTCTCGATACTTTTATTTCTCTCTTCCTCATATTACTTCTCTTTCTGTATCTCCTTTTCTCACTACTTTACTTTTTCTTAGTACTTTTTTCTTCTTCACTACTTCTCTTTCTGTATTTCTCACACTCTCACTACTTCTCTTTTTGTATTTCTCTCTCTCTCTCTTTCTATTTCTATTTCACTCTTCCCTATTACATACTTCTCTTTCTCTACTTTCTCCATTTTTTCTCACTACTTTTCTTTCTCTTTCTCTTACTACTTCTCTCTCTTTTTCTGTACTTCTTTATCTCTCTTATTGTTTTTCTTACTACTTCTCTCTCTCTCTTTCTCTTTCTCTTCTATTACCTCACTACTTATTTCTTTCCCTTTCTCACTTTTTCTGTTTATTTATCTCTCACTAGTTTTCTTTTCCACTACTTCTCTTCCTCTATCTATCTCTTTCTCTTTTTCTCACTACTTATCTTTCTTTTTCCCTCTTTTCCTTTCTTCTTCTCTCCTACTCTATCACTAATTATTTTTCTCTCTTTCTCTATTTCTCGCTAATTTCTTGTCTCCCTTTCCCACTATTTCTCTTTCTCTATTTACCTATTTCTCTATTTCTCACTACTTCTCCTTCCTCTTTTCCCCTCGTTCTTTCTTTCCCTTTTTCTCATTTTTCCTGTCTACCTGCCTCTCTCTCTCTCTCTCTCTCTCTCTCTCTCTTTCTGTCTCTTCACCTCCCTAGTTTTCGTCGCTTACACGGGGCTTTCCTCCGGTTGATTTTCGAGCAGCCTCTCCCCGAGTCGGTGACCTTTGAATCGTGGCGCTCTTCTCGTCGGTCGCTCGCTATATCAACGGCTGAGCGGAACAGAGGAGCGGAAAACAGTGAAGGGCGAATGAATCGCGCCGGGAAAAGAGCGAGAGGAAACAAGGCCGAGAAGGAACGTGAGAGGAAAAGGGAGAAGTCTCGCGTAATTTCGGAAGAATTGCCGTGTGCCCCTCCAAGTAATTCTAGACTACCTGTTCTCTCTCTACCCCCTTTCGTTCCTATTATTCTTAACCTTCCCCGGCGACGTTTTCACCCTCTCGCTGCTGATAATACTAACTTCAGCGTACGACTGTTGACCCCGGCGAGATCGTTCCTCAGATTAACCCAGACACAGTCTATATTTGTAACGTTCACTAGGTCTGGGTTAGGTCAGGTTAAGTCAGGGTCATTAGATTATATTTATCATAATAGGATAGGGGATCTGATTGCTCTGAAATGATTCACATTTTAATTAAAAAAATTAGCCAAATAAGAGAATACAAATTATTTTTTTTTTATTTCTTTTATTTGTAACAAAGGGGATGAAATTATTGTAAAAAAAACTGTTCTTGATTATTAGAAACATTCGAACTTTATGAGTGGAATAATGCAGAACAGTGAAAATATTCCAAGAATTTCAAAATACTCCTGAATTATTTTCAACTCAAGAAAACAATTCAAGAACGTAAAAAATGTCTAGCCTATCTTGCAGTGATGGCAGATTATTTTTATGTCGCATAAGAATCCATAGTCTATAATAAGTGTAGGATAAGCCTAGGTTAGGTCTGCGTTAGCTTTTCGTGAATATCTGGGAAACTAATTCCAACCGACATTTTTGCAAAGAAACAAGTTCATCAAGATTAGTCGAGACCATCGAAATCGGAATTGTCTCCCTTAAAATAAATATTTACCCTAAGTTCAAACATTCTAGTTGCCGCATAAGGCTCGACGCGCCCATCCGCGAGGTTAATGTCTCCGCTGGAATAAAAACCGGGCGAAAAGACGTATCTTTATGAAACAGTAATAAAGATAGAGCTCCATCCTCTATTTCCGAAGTTGTTTCATTTTTCTTTACGCCCTCATTACCCGCTTCGAGGCACTTCCACCAAGGCTAAGTTAATCTTTCCAAGAACCGCTTTTAAAGCCTGATAAGTATTAGCAGTTTGCAATTCGCAAACGGATGAATGTCTGAGGCAAGTCTTGCTCTGTGCCCCGAAGATAGAATCGAAAGTTCGATCCTCGACGCATTGTAACTCATTGCTTGTTTCCCTCGTGAGTCGTCATCGATGATTTCAACGCGATACCAGCACGGCCGGCTCGTTGTGGTGTGCATGACCGCGTCAACTGGCCGAAAGTTACTTCGAATCATCTGAGAAATCTCATTCCTTTCAAGAACTCAAAATATATTTCGGACACCTTGTATAAATGTTTCAAAAATTGGCCAAAAGTTAGCACGAATAATCTCTGGAATCACATTCCTTTGAAAAGCTCACAACATTTCTCGGATACCCTATATAAATGTTTTGAAAACTGGCCAAAAGTTACATCGAATCATTTCAGGAATCGCATTCCTTTCGAGAGCTCACAATATTTTTCGGACACCTTGTATAAATGTTTTGGAAGCTAGTCAAAAGTTACTTCGAATCATTTGAGGAATCTCATTCCTTTCAAGAGCTTAGAATACTTTTCGGACACTCTGTATAAATGTCTCAAAAACTGGCCAAAAGTTACTTCGAATCATCTGAGAAATCTCATTCCTTTCAAGGTCTTAAAATATTTTTCGGACACCTTGTATAAATGTTTCAAAAATTGGCCAAAAGTTAGCTCGAATAATCTCTGGAATCACATTCCTTTGAAAAGCTCACAACATTTTTCGGATACCCTATATAAATGTTTTGAAAACTGGCCAAAAGTTACTACAAATTATCTCAGGAATCGCATTCCTTTCAGGAGCTTAGTATACTTTTCGGACACCCTGTATAAATGTCTCGAAAACTGGCCAAAAGATATTTCGAATCATTTCAGGAATCTTATTCCTTTGAAGAGCTTACAACATTTTCGGAACACCCTGTATAAATGTTTGAAGATCTTGGAAATTGTACTGCTATAATTTCTAGCATGTAACATCGTAGAAACTTCAAGGAGATATTGCATGAGCAAATAACATGTTCCAAATCATTGTCCTTGCAATAGACAAAGCGTAATGCGTGAATAAATGACTCATTAATCCAACGTCATTTTAATCAATTAATCAATCGTCGATATATGTATGTACAGTAGCGGACATGAATTTAAGACGATGCATTTTAATTTCTGTTTCATACACTTATTCTATAATATTTAATTATCTATTTAGTTTGTTTCGTTTTGAAATCAACAAATGCATGTTTTACGTACTTAACGTTGAAGTATAGGGTTGCAAAGAAGTGAACAAAAAAGTGAACAAAAAAGTGAACACTGTGCAGTTCATGATAAAGGTCTGGTCAATTAAAAATGATATTAAAATTGGATTAACTATGAAATAATTAAACGGTGGACATAAGTTGATGGACCGAAAAAAAGATTGAAGTCTGAAGGCTACAATCCGAAGATTGAAGTCTAAAATATTGCAAACCAAACATTGAAAACCAAAAGGATGACGTTCAAAATATTCAATTAAAAAGACTTTACATCCAAAATACTGAGGTGTAAAGTATGAAGTCCGAAAGGCTGCAGTCGAAAAATTGAAATTCAAAAGACTGACATCCAAAATATTCAATTAAAAAGGCTTTATGTCTCATGTATTGAAGATTGAAGATTGGAACCGAATCGCAGTAGTTTAATGTTTGGTCTGCGGATTATGTTACCAAACTTCTGTAGTCCAAATATTGAAGTTGAGAAGATTACAGTCAAAAAATGGAAATTCAAACCACTGCACTCCAAATATTGAAGTTCAAAAGGCTGCAGTCCAAGTTTATTAATTAAAGTTGAAAAAGATTGAAGTCCAAGGAACTGACATTCAAAATATACATTTAAAAAGACTTTATTCGTGTCCAAAGTATTCAAGCTTAAGGATCGATGTCCAAAAACGTGCAATCCAAATATCCAAAATATTCAATTAAAAAGATTTAATGCCTAAAATATTGCAGTTTAAAGATTAAAGTCCAAATATTGAATTCCAAGTATGGAAGTCCAAAAGATTACGGTCCAAATATTGAATCCAAAGATTGAAGTTCAAAAGACAGCAAAGTCCAAATACTGACATTCAAAATATTCAATTGAAAAGACTTTATGTCGAAAAAACTGATATCCGAAGACTATATTTGTCCGAAATACTGAAATTTAAAGATTGAAGTCCCAGATGACTGTAATCCGAACATTGGTTTCTAGAAGTCTGGTGGAGTCCCAAAAGGCTGAAATCGAAGAACTTCATAAACGTCGGACATTTTTTTTTTCCTTTGAACCGAGATACGTCCACGTGGCCCAGTTATCGCGGGAACTTCCGTCCTCGATATCAGCGGTCGATAGTGGTCCCATCCAAGGGAAAACTATTCTAGCTGGCGGCTTCGAGCCGATGATCACCTTGACAATTTCAATGCTGCAGCCGTAATGATTAGCCTTTGTCACACCGGGCGGCGCGGCGTCGTGATTATAAAAGGAAGAAATTGATCTGTCACTGTTTATAAATAGAACGCCGTAGCGCGGCCGTATTAGCGCTGCGCTGTCAATTGTACCTCGCATTAGGCTAACAATAAACGATTTTATTCTAATTGTAGCTTGTGCTTTCAAGTTCTCGCTATTTTTAAATTTCATTCTCAGTGTCGGTTAATACTGTCCTACTAAATCTTTACATCCTTCATCCTAATTTTACCGATTTATCTGTTGCTGTAACTATTATTGCTATAATATATTGGATAACAACTATAAGGTAACAATTATATATTATATATTATACATTAGATATAAATTATATATATATTATAAATTATACATATATATTATACATTATACATTATATATTATAAATTATACATATATTATATACATTATACATTATATATTATAAATTATATATATATTATACATTACATATTACATATATATATAATATTACATATATTACATATTAAATATATTACATATTCCATATTACATATTACATATTACATATTAAATATATTACATATTGCATATTCCATATTACACATTACATATTGCATATTGCATATTGCATATTGATATTATACATTATATGTATATTATACATGTAATGTATATTATAATGTATATTATAATAATATATTATATATCATATATCATGTATATCATATATTATATATATTAGATAACAATTAGATAACAAAAACGTATGCGGGCATAAAAATCATAAAATATATATACATTTCGTTAAAAACTGGTCGCATTCTCAGGTTCCACAGTTTTTTGAACTTGAGTGGACACATTTTTCAACTTAAATACATATTATAAAGCAAACGTAAATTAAATCAGTCATGAGGTCAAAATGTCTTGCTGATGCATTCAGCTTTTGACCAGAAACAGCCACGTTCCAGACCTCGGCATTCTATACACATTACCCGGACATACAGGGTGTCCTAAAATTATGTTACTTCCGGAAATGAGTGGTTCCTGTGGTAGTAGTAACTTTTTCCTTTACAAAAATTTTCTTTGTAGAATCGTTAACGAATTATTAACGAAAAACAGTGGCCAATAAACGCTCGTTGGTTCGGCCGCCTTGCGCCAGCCGAGCTCGCCTCCTATTGGTCAGCGTGTTTCACTAATAACTCGTGAACAAAGCCGCGGATTGCATTTTCGCTAAGGAAAAAGTTACTTCAAATATCCTCAGGAACCCCTCATTTTCCGGAATTAACATAATTTTGGGACACCCTGCATGTTAACATTGTACAGGATTTGTTGGTCATCTGAAGGTCACAGTATAGCAGGTCGTCGAATTCGTTTTTTTTTCATCAGCAATAACCCTACGAGGTCCAAAATACAAGGTGTCATTTAAAACAAGTCAAGGTGACCTTGATTTTTAATTGTAAAAACAACGATTATATTTCAATATGCCGACTAAATACCGATTAAGTCGACACATTTTTTTCGTGGGACTGTCGAAAGTGGCTGGAAAATCGTGCCACACCCTTAGTATCTTTTGTTAGTCGCGACAGACTTATTTTTTCATTTTGCAATATAAATATCCACGGTCTGTTTACTACTTCTCAGCATTAGAACCTCCTTTATGCGAGTCAATTACATTGGACATGAACGTCGGTATAATAGAACGGGTTCCACTGGACCCATAATTCTTATCGGTGTTTTCTGCACTCGGCATTTACACGTACCCGCGTCTCTCGAACTTTCCTGCTGGATGATCAGAGACAGCAGCTCGAGATCTCGCGCATAAATATTAAAGAGCCACGGCACTGTAACCCGGCTAATTAACCTTGAATTAGAAATCGATCCGCGAGCAAGCTCTCGGAGGAACACTTTCCGATCTTGTTCCTCCGATTTCCCGACGCGCGCGCGCGCCCGCGCGAATCCGTCGAATCGCAATAGATTCGTTTTACGTAAATATCGGCCGCTTGATTAATGCTAACGATACCGCTAACGAGGCGGCGTCGTCACTCGCCGGAAGCACGGCAGATAACAAAACCTACAAAAACGGGAAGAGAAACACACACACGTGTGGAACGCTGCCGTACGCGGCCGCGGCACAAGCCGCGAGAGAGTGAAAGCGGGCGAAAGTACAATGAACGCGACGCCAATCGGCAGTTTCATCACAATTAAATGTTACAGCGTAACAGTTTGATAGGCTCCGCGCGCGCGATGCCACTGGAAACCTAAATTCCCGACTGATTGAACTTTCGGTCGTTCTTCACAAACAGTAATGATTTCAAGTCGTACCATATTTGTATTCGGATTTCGGATAGTTTGTTAATAATGCACAAAATCTAATAATGCACTTATATATGAGCCGTTTATTTTGAAGGTGGCATAAGTCACTTTACTGTAATGAAAAGTGGTGATTTTTTAATGTTTATACGAAATTATTTATACTGAGAAAAATATCAGTATCCTGAGATAACAAATACAAGTGAATCTTCTCGAAAGTTAGCATCCATATTTTTAAACGTGTCAAAACGCAAACCCTTAAATATGTCGACTTAAAAACAAAGTGACTTATGCCACTTTCAAAATAAACGGCTCATATTTAGATATATTTTATATATATTATTATATAAAATATAATAATATATTTTATATATATTATTATATAAAATATAATAATATATATTTTATATATATTATTATATAAAATATAATAATATATTATTATATATATTATTATATATATTATTATATAAAATATAATAATATAATATTATATATTATGTATATATTATAATAATATAATATATATTTAGATATATTTTATTTACGTATCGTTACACGTACAAGTGAAAGATTCAGTCGATCAATTAAAAATTATATTGCGCTCAAAGTATGTAACAAATATCACGTAACAGAACATTGTCTCACGATTGCAGCTGCAAATTGTTGTAGCCACATTTCGGCTCAATACCGTATACAGTGTTCATTGAACACGATGCCGAACAAATTTTGTTAGGCTAACATAGACAAAATCAGTAACAACATTTTCAACGTAGTCCTCTTGATAAATTGATTTTTGGCCATCCAAAGCGGGTTCCTGGACCACCGTGCCCTCTCTATTGGGTTGGCAACTAAGTAATTGCCGATTTCAGTTATAGATGTCTCTCACTCCCATTTTTATGATATCCGTAAATGTTATATTAAAGAAAATTTTTTATTTCATTGAACAAATCGGCAATTACTTCGTTGCCAAGCCAATATTATACATGTAAGAAGGCTATAAAAGCCGCTGGATCGACGAAAAAGGCGACGAATTTCCCGCGAATTGTCATGCAACCGGTTCGAAGGAAGACACCGATAGAATAGGAACGTTCATCGACGTTGATTGACAACTGTCGGAACATCTCCGTTAATATAAGCGTACGTGTATTTGTTTCAGGTGATCTCTAACGGTTTGACGAGCGACGCGGACAGCTGCGGCGGTTTAACAAACGGTGAGTCACGTTTCATCGATGTATCTCCGCCTCTTTTTCGTCTCCCCTCCACCTATCTCGGTCTTGCCTTTTTTATTCTCATTATCGTGCCCGATGGTGCTCCGGTAAAGAACCCTAAATGGCAATGAAAGCCGGCGCATCAGATCGTACTGGATCAGCATGGTCGGTGCGCTTTCGTTTCATTGACCAAATCTCCCACGATGGATTGAAAAGGATGGACGCCGCTTGTCGGTGGACGTTCTACATTGTCTGCACCCTCCGCGATGCACCCGGGATATCAATCGTGCCGGCCGATTATAACCCTTCGACATGTCGCTACTGTCGGCTACTGGCCATCTGAATCAACTTAATTCCGGTGGCGGTTTACCACGTCCCATCGTTGGCCCGTTCAATGATGCAACGCGACCGCGAGAAGCACGAAACCGTCTCAAACAACCCGAAACGGCATCAAACGTGCTCATAAAGTCTGAAACTGCATCAAACGTTCTCATACAGTTTGAAACGGCATCAAACGTGTTGTTTATACAGTCTGAAATAGAATCAGTCAGCATCAAATGTGCTCAAACAACCTGAAACAGCATCAAACGTACTGATTCAGTCTGAAACAGCGTCAGTCAGTATCAAACGTGTTCAAACGACCTGAAATATCATAAAAGAACGTACTCATATAGTCTGAAACAGAGTCAAACGTGTTCAAACGACCTGAAATATCATCAAACGTACTCATACAGTCTGAAACAGAGTCAAACGTGCTCAAACAACTCGAAACATCATCAAATGTGCTCAAACAAACTGATCGAACAGTGCTTAGACAGTCTGAAACAGTATCAAACGTACCTCGGACAATCTGACGCAGCACCAAACATGCTCAGACAGTTTGAAACAGCATCAAACGTGCTCAGACAATTTGAAACAACGCCAAATGTGCTCAGACAGTTTGAAACAGCGCCAAACGTGCTCAGACAGTTCGAAACAGCATCAAACGTGCTCAAACAATCTGAAACGTTCACGAGTGTATTCGTGCAAATTTTATCCAAAGTCATTCACATTGTTCTCCTGAATCGTGAGTGTTGAGATTTGCGTCGCTTTTCCAGTAGCTTGATTTAAGGTGCGTCCCAAAGTGATGGAGCCAGCTCAGTAACTATCAGTAATCATGTGATTAATATATTTATTTAATATATAGTTCTTCATAAATGAACCAAAACAGAAGGCATGTTCGAGTGTAATAAAACAAAAAAAATCAAAGTTCGCTAGTTACTGTAATCATAAAATCTAACTTAATAATGCGACGATGTTGGCAGCACTGCTTCGCTACGTCTGTTATTACATATTGACAACACTGGCGAAACTAGCTTTACTTATTTTACGCTATCACCTGACAACTTAATTCGAGCTGTAATTCGTTATTTGATCTTTACATTTACCAAAAAGCGAATTTGATGTGACAAATTACTAAGTCAAATTTTTTATCGTATAAATATAAAAGCTTCTTCGTATTTCACAAACTCTCATCTACTATGTAGTTATATACATGGTGTCCCAGTTTCATTCCATGAAATTTGACCGGCATACTTTCCAAGTAAGAATTTTAAAAAAGAACATTATTTGAATGTAGATTTTGAAATGCTTTGTTAAAAAGTTACGGCAAAAATTCAGGTTGACAACGGACAGCTTTCTTGATTGATACATTTTGTTACGATTCCATTTCACAATGTAAATAATAACTGGAAACATTGTAAACGTTAGCCTTATGGAAAGATACGAGAAAGATAACGGCGATGTAATGACAAAACGTCAGTCCGTTATCGATTTGTATTTCTATCGCAACACTTTAATAGCGCGTCGAAAAGCCGATGTTGATAAAACATTTTTATTCTGATTTGTACTTGTAGAATACGCCTGGTGAAGCTTCGCGGAAAGAAACTGCGAACAGTGTGTTAAATTTGATCATCGATGATAGCATGGGCACGTTAATTGACCGCAACGAATTTCCCGGGAAAATGTGTTGAAAGCCGGCGGAGTGGGAACCGTCATAGACGATGGAAAGTAGTTTTCAGACGGTGGTTCGCGGTAAATCCGCTAAATGGTTACGGCCCTGACTCTGCCCTTCGGTCATTATCATCTGTCGGAGCGGTCGCCGCATTTTCTCACGCTACTTCAGCTGCTCCTTGCCCACGGAGTGCAATGATCTCCCTCTCTCGTACCCGCACATCTGCCTCAAAATTGCATCCTGACCGGGTCCGCATATTTTTATTTGCGCTCCCTTCGCCCGCGTTTCTCTCTCCGCGTCGCTCTTCCTATTTTGCACTTCCTCCCTTCTTCCTCCCCTTTTCTCTTTCTCCCGCTATTCTGCTCTCTCTCTCTTTCTCTTATTTTTTCCGTTCTGCTCTCTCTGTTTCTCTTATTTTTTCCGTTCTGCTCTCTCTCTCTTTCTCTTATTTTTTCCGTTCTGCTCTCTCTCTCTCTTTCTCCTATTTCTCCGTTCTGCTCTCTCTCTCTTTCTCTTATTTCTCCGTTCTGCTCTCTCTCTCTTTCTCTTATTTTTCCGTTCTGCTCTCTCTCTCTTTCTCTTATTTTTCCGTTCTGCTCTCTCTCTCTTTTCTCTCTCTCTCTCTCTTTTTTCTCTCATTCTTTCAGTTCTGCTCTTTCTCTCTCTCTCTCTCTCTCTCTCTCTCTCTCCTCCTAATTCTGTTCTTTATTTCTCTGTTTCTCTCTATGCTGTCTCCCATTGCATCTATTCGATTCTTTTCTCTCTATTCTGCTTTTTTCTCTCATTCTCACTATTCTATTCTATTCTTTCTCTCTTCCTCTTTATTCTACTCCTTTTTTCCTCTTACTCTATATTCTGCACTCCCTTTCTCTCATCCTCTCTATTCTGCTTTCTCTTTCTGGCTATTCTATCCTTTCTTTTTCTTTTCGTATATATTCCGCTCTTTCTTTCTGTCTATTCTGCTGTATACTTCTCTGTCTCTTCCTCCAAATTTTCTTCTTTTCTCACAACTTTATTCTTTCTTCCTCTCTTCCTCCCCTTTCTACTATTCTTCTTTCTCTTACTCTCTTTTCTTTCTTTATCCCTATTCTGTTCTTTCTTTCTCACTTTCTCTTTGTTATACTTTTTCTTTCACTCTTTCTTCCTCCCTTTCTTTATATTCTGCTTTTTATTTCTTTCTGTCTCTCTTTCTTTTCTTCTCTCTCCCACTATTTAGCTGTTTCTCTCTCTCTCTCTCTCTCTCTCTCCATTTTCGTTTTCCTCTGCATTACTCTCTTTTTCATCAGTTTGCTGTATCTTTTTCTCTTCCTCATTCATTCCCGCTGTTTGACTATTTCCCTCTTTTCTTTCTCTTCTTCTCCATTTTTCTCTCTTTTCTCTTTTGTTCATTATTTCTTTCTTTCTCTCCTTTCCACATTTTCCCTCTGTATCTCTATTTATTTTTTTGTCTCTCTTTCTCGATTCTATTCTTTCATTCTTTCCTTTTCTCTTTCTATTTTGCACTACCTTTTTCTCTTCTTATCTCGCACTATTTCGTTCTTTCTCTTTTGCCCCCTCCTTCTCCCCTTTTCTCTCTTTCTTTCACTCTTCTCTTCCTCTTTTTTTCTATTTTTTTCTCTCTTCTCTTTTATTTATTATTTCTTTCTTTCTCTTCTCTCCAGTTCCTCTTTCTCTCTCTCTCTCTCTCTCTCTCTCTCTCTCTCTTTCTATCTATCTATCTATCTATCTATCTCTATTTTGTTCTTGTCTCTCTTTCTCGATATTATTCCTTCTTTCTGCTCTCTTCTCTCATTTTTCCTTTCTCTCCTTCTCTCGCTTTTAAACACGCTTACCCCTTTCCCGCTCCGTTCTCTCCCGGACACATCGACCAAACGGACATTAATCTCGACGAAAATGAACGCTGCCTGTTTTCGCAGAATCGATCGCCCTTGTTTCTCTGCTTTTCACAAAAGGTTGACAAATGATGCATGTACCCTATCGTATTTCATTTTTCGAGATTTACTCGTGTCCCACCGACCTATACTCTTAATAATATTTTTAAAGTAAAAATATTCTTAGTTTGTGTATAAACTAATTCCGGGTTCATTTTCACCCAGTGTATTGAAATCGTCACCCAATTAGGGTATATGTGTCGATTATTGTGCCTATACGATCACTTCACATATAAAAACAATTATCGAACATTCTAACAACAACATTATTAAATCAAAGATATTGAATTGATCAAGTAAAATTTGATCTGTAGTTTTCATAACCGTATCGGAAACTAATTTGTTAAATTTCTAATAATGGTTCGACGTATTTTCAGCTTGATCTTGTTTAAAAAAAAACTCAAGGAACAAGTTGTAAATAAAAATACAACAAGAAGTCGTAAATAAAAATAAAACAAGAATGCAAAAGTGATACAAAAATTATATTCATTAAACTCGTCCAAATTACAGAAAAACAATGGTGTAACCGGCTTTTTTGATATATCTTTTTATTTGAAGTAACTGAAACAAATTTACGTTTTGTTACTATTACTAGACACCGTTAACTCTATTAAATTTTCCTGTTTCTTTTTTTTCGATTTTATACGACGCTAATCTGAATGCTATTGTTACTATTGTTACTATTGTTACTATTGTTACTATTGTTACTATTGTTACTCAATGCTATTGTCACGGCTAGAAATACGTTACCGACTGTTACACCGAGTCAGCTCCGAGGGTAAAGTATGTTTAACGTTCATACGAAAATAGATGGCGGCCAATAGAAGCCAATCGTCTGTGCCCGTGCGAGATAATGTGATTTTTCACATGACGAAAGCTACAGAGAAATTGGAGAACTATTAAATTTCAAGTAATTAAAAATTATGAAGAGAGACTATTAATTAATACAGGTCTCGTTGGTGTACCATTTGTTTATACAAAGTCGTTGCACTAGTTCTATGTGAACGAATACTTTTTTTATCCACTGTATCTTACGAGGGTTTATCATTCATCCGGAAGCAGCGTGATATCTAGGAGGATTTAACTCTCGATAACTATCTTTTTCATTTTTCCATTATGTATTTGCTTATAATTGCTTAGAATGTTGATTTACAAACATTTTTAACATGACTTAGTAATTTTAACTAGAACATATACTATTACTACTATTATATGCATTGTTTTATATTTATATAAAAAAAATATATGTACATTATGGAATAATAATTATGAAATCACTAAAACAATAATCAAGTTCTCGAGATGAAATTTTTACTGCGGTCTGTGTATAGTCCTCACGCGACAAGAAGGCACCTCTGCTAGCTGCCCCCTACTAGCTGCCCCGAGTACCGCAGCTAGTAAGTGGGAGAATGTAAGCACAGAGGTGTCTTCTTGTCGCGCGAAGGCTATACACGGTGTTGAAGAGAATTTGGTACGGACTTTTTAATCCGATTCTCTTCTCGTAAAAAGAAATTTGTTTATCCTTAGTGAAATTAGTTGACGAAATAATTGCACGTGACTCGAATCGGTGTAAAAAGTGCTACGAAAATGCACATTTTCGAAATTTTCGAAATTTATCTTTTGGAAAATTGACGATTGATTTCTGTGGCCTCCATTAAAGATCCAGGATCGAACAATCGCGATTTTTCTGTCCCCGTTCGCGGCAAGGAGAACCGCTCTCAGACGCGCGCCAAATGAGCCTTTGTCGAAATTAGGTCGATATTTGTATATCGGACGAGCAGCCCCGATTACTTTCGCCGCGCGGATCAATTTCAGGCTTCTCGGATTAATTGCTCATTGGCTTGATGCCAGGCGATCAGGAGGGCTTATACACGTGCTGCTAATGGAAATCGAAAGCGTTCGGAGCGTCCGCGGGTCGTGTGTCGCGATACCAGCCCGTCATTTTGCACAACAACACAGTGGTCCGGAGCGAGGTAATTTTTGGCAAAAAATCAATTTCTCAACCTTAATGTATGGAAAAAATGTTTCTTCCTGTGAACTGCCAACCCTTTGAAGCTTCGACAACCGGAATATTACTTTTATCAGATATCTCTGTAATAATAATAAATGAAACGTTATGAAATTGGAGCGTTAGGAGCGCTAAAATACTATTTATATAGATTGTTCTATATAATGGTACCTATATTTTGGTTACTTAATTGCGGTTTAGGCAAATTTAAATTGACATGTAAGTAATATAAAGATGATTGCAATCTAAACTTCAAGAAGGATTATCAAAAAACAAGGGAATATAGTTAGACGTCAGATTTGTTTCATATGAAAGCTTATGGTATTACGAGAAGGATCGTATAAATTGTAGCTGCAACTATTGGGTTGGCAACTAAGTAATTGCCGATTTCAGTTATAGATGTCTCTCACTCCCATTTTTATGATATCCGTAAATGTTATATTATAAAATTATTATTATTATATTATATACCGGGCTTCGACCGCTTATTGGCTTGGCTGCCTCGCGCCTCGCCTGTCATTGGTCAGTGTTTTTCGTTAATAACTCGTTAACGATGCCTCTGAGAAAATTTTTGCAAAGAAAACAGTTACTTCAAATGTCCTCAGAAACCCCTCTTATCCTGTAATTGCGTAACTTTTGGGACACCATGTAGGCCAAAGTGATTTTATTTGGGAACTATTGGGTTGGCAACTAAGTAATCGCCGATTTCAGTTATAGATGTGTCTCTCACTCCCATTTTTATGATATCCGTAAATGTTATATTATAAAATTATTATTATTATTATTATTATGTTATTTTTTATTATCCGCGAATGTTAGCAACTGGACAAATTGAATGCAGCGGTCAAGGAAAAGCGACCAGAATTGGTCAATCGTAAAGGTGTCATTTTCCAGCAGAACAATGCTAGGCCGCACACGTCTTTGTCCACTCGGCAAAAATTGATGGATATTGGTTGGGAATTGATGTTACACCCACCATATAGCTCTGATCTCGCGCCATCGGATCACCACTTATTTCGATCCCTGGACAACTCCCTTCGTGGTAAAACTTTTAACGATGATGACGCTGTAAAATCTCACTTAACTCGGTTTTTGGCCGAAAAGGATCAGACTTTCTACGAGCGTGGAATTTTCAAGTTGTCAGAGAGATGGCAAAAGGTCGTCGAACAAAATGGAAAATACATTACAGATTAAACTTCATTCCAAGTAAAAAAAATTTTTTATTTCATTGAACAAATCGGCAATTACCTAGTTGCCAACCCAATATATCCGACAATCTTTAATACCGATAATTAAACCGATAATATTCTATATCTTCAAACCGATAAGATTCAATCTCTAAATTCCTGTTATAGACACCGAGTCATTCAACGATTTAAACTGCTTCATGAACTGCATACGTGTCCATCGGATAACGCACAGTCGTTTGTGTCCTGTTTGCAGCACGAAAGGCACTAATCTATGGAAACGATGGCATTCTAGTTCCAAGTTTCTCGTCTAATCCACAGAACGGTCTAGTCTCGCGTCACGGCGGCCGCGACGACGAGCGCGATTAATCTTGCGTTAAATGAACTGTGCGTTTTACGATAAAGCGACCGACGCGCTGGTCGGGGACTTTCTTGCGAGAGAGAGAGAAAGTATCAAAAGGGAAACGGCTTGAGCGAAAAGCGAATTTTGCGGGTGTAAGTGCGGCGAAGTGAGACGGTTGTGCCAAGTCGTAAGCGACAGGCCGGATCTTTCGCGGATTCGCGGAATTAGGTTCACCGGGCGAAAGACGCCTTAGTGGGCTATTTGTTGAATTTAGTCGGTCAAAATTATTTGTCTCGTGTAACGTGGCTCAAATGTAGCTATTAACTTATTTATAGTATTTTACCTCTGAAAATAAAGAAAAAAATTAAAGTTTACATTAATTTTACATTCATACGTAAGTATACCACTTTGCATTTGAGCGTTGCGTAAAAAAAAATAATTAATCTATTTAATCGGAATGAAAGATCGAATATTTTTGTTCGTTACTTATTTATTTATATTTTTGTTCGTTACTTATTTTGTCTACAAATTTAGCGTTTTTCCATAAACCACCGCTTACCAGACCACCGTGCAGCGTTCGCGCTAATTGCGAGAGACCAAATAATTGATCTAATTGTAATGATCAAGAATTTCCACGGGCCAATCCGTGAAAGCGTGAAGTACGTCAATGTTTCAAGGGATTGAAGTGGCGAAGCGAACGATTTCTGAGGAATATTTTCAACAAATTGCTGAGTAGAGTGGAAGAAACAGGAGCTTACGCGAGCCGGACAACCTGATCGCTCTTGTTGCTGGCACGCAACGCAAACGGTGACTCACTTTCGCGACCTCTTTCGGTCGTCTCGGTTCTTCTACGTGTGGATAGGTCACGCGAGATCCTCGGGTCACCTACCCGCGTGACTTCACGGCGAAAAAATGAAGAACTCGCGCGCTAATTGTGCGACGCCGAGACGACGATTACTCTTTCGACACATCACATGGTGCCGAATAGGATAATTGTCCCAATTTCTATGTCTTCAACCCAATTTTTCCATGCTTCTTTTACGACATTAGACAGTTATACTAAACTATTTTTTTTTTAAATTATTCACACGGATATACAGAATGTCCGTTTTTTTTTTACGTTCAGATGCCACCGAAATGTCAACGAAAAAGCTGACAGGCACAGCTGGTCGAAAGAAAACATGGCCGAAGCAATAGAAGTAGTTTTGAAGAGGTAAATGGGTTATAGAAGAGCATCGGCAGCATACAGGGTGTCCTAAAATGGTTACTCCCGGGAAATAAGGGGCTCCTGACATCATTTGAAGAAACTTTTTCCCTAGCGAAAATGCAATCCGCAGCTTTGTTTAAGAGTTATTAACGATAAACGGTAACCAATGAGAGGCGAGCTCCGCTGGCGCAAGGCGGCTGAGCCAATAAGCGGAACTGAGCTTCGACCACTCGTTGGCTCGGCCGCCTCGCGCCAGCCGAGGTCGCCTATCATTGGTCAGCGTTTTTCGTTAATAACTTATTAACGATGCCTCGAGAAAAATTTTTGTGAAGGAAAAACTTACTTCGTACGACCTCAGAAAGAGGATTACCCGAGCGAATATAATTTCGGAACACCCTTTATTTATGTTCCTCGAATCACACTAGACAATAAAAACAACAAGAATTATTGAAAAGTAATACTAGATTTTATTATTAAAAGTACATTCTCTCGATCGAATAAAGTATTTTACTTTCAAAAATACACGCATGATTTAAAACAAGATATCTATTGGGTTGGCAACTAAGTAATTGCCGATTTGTTCGATGAAATAAAAAATTTTCTTTTACTTGGAACGAAGTTTAATCTGTAATGTATTTTCCATTTTGTTCGACGACCTTTTGCCATCTCTCTGACAACTTGAAAATTCCACGCTCGTAGAAAGTCTGATCGTTTCCGGCCAAAAACCTAGTTAAGTGAGATTTTACAGCGTCATCATCGTTAAAAGTTTTACCACGAAGGGAGTTGTCCAGGGATCGAAATAAGTGGTAATCCGATGGCGCGAGATCAGGGCTATATGGTGGGTGTAACATCAATTCCCAACCGATATCCATCAATTTTTGCCGAGTGGACAAAGACGTGTGCGGCCTAGCATTGTCCTGCTGGAAAATGACACCTTTACGATTGACCAATTCTGGTCGCTTTTCCTTGACCGCTGCATTCAATTTGTCCAGTTGCTAACATTCGCGGATAATAAAAAATAACATAATAATAATAATAATAATAATTTTATAATATAACATTTACGGATATCGTAAAAATGGGAGTGAGAAACATCTGTAACTGAAATCGGCAATTACTTAGTTGCCAACCCAATAGTTCCCAAATAAAATCGCTTTGGCCTACATGGTGTCCCAAAAGTTACGCAATCACAGGATACGAGGGGTTTCTGAGGACATTTGAAGTAACTATTTTCTTTGCAAAAATGTTCTCAGAGGCATCGTTAACGAGTTATTAACGAAAAACACTGACCAATGACAGGCGAAGCTCGAGGCAGCCAAGCCAATAAGCGGTCGAAGCCCAGTATATAATATAATAATAATAATTTTATAATATAACATTTACGGATATCATAAAAATGAGACTGAGAGACATCTATAACTGAAATCGGCGATTACTTAGTTGCCAACCCAATATTTACTATTTGGTATTTAAAGGTACTCGATATCTATTTGCTATGTGCTAGTTAATAGTACATGATATTTACTTACTATTTGCCACTTAATTCACGATTCGTGAACCCGGAATCCAACAAAGTAATCGACAGAGGTCAAAACGAGAGTATACACGGTTTCCATCACCTTGAGAAAGAGGAATGCACGCTGGTTCGCAACGACTCGATGGCGCACACGTACTCGGCTATATCCGATTAGCGGCTACGCGAAGCCCCTCGCAAAACTATATAGAAGTTTGATACGGGCCGGCCGGAAATGCTTCAGTGCGATCCGCTGCGATGTGCGAGCAGGCCGAGAGCGTCAGGGCGAGGATCGCCACGTTCGAGGGTGAATAGAACCGCGTGGCTGAATCCGCGTTTCCGGAAGCTGAACGCGAACCGTGAACCAGCGAAAACAGTGCGATCCGGTCGGCAACCGCGACACACTCGGGGCTCGTCTTCGTTGTTTCGATGCCGCGAAGCAACCCTTTCTGCTCGAACGAAAAAATATCGACGATGGCTCGGTCGCAGGAGGGTTGCTTCGCTCGAATCGTTTTACTTGAAAATTAACTTGAATATACTATTGTGTTCTTCGGAAACGGGCGGAAACAACCCTTGTGGTCATAGACACGTTCCCCGACATATCTTCGAAACTAGAGGAAAATATAATCCTCCAATACTATAGTGCACACTTACGCGTCCGTAATTGGGACTAGTGCGGTCGGGAAAATAAGCTGCGCAAGAAGTGGGGGACGCTGTTCTGCGGGACTCCGCGCATGCGTCCCCTGCCCCCACTCCTTATTTTCCCGACCGCACTAATTGGGACACAAAGCGGACGCTGGACAGTCCATTTTGCTAACTGCAAATCTAAAGGAAGGAGTGGGGATACGGATATCCGATGTTACACTCCGTACGACAGTGGTTTGGAGGTCGGTATTGTTTGGCCAAAAGTCAATTTTTCGACTTCGATATTTCAAGATTATTTCCATTATTTCCATTTGGAACCATCAAGTCCAAAGTATTGATCCTTTGCAGCCGGATGGGAACTCTAAAACTACCACTAAAAATTATCATCACTTAAAATTATTATCATTGAAAATAATTTTAATATCGAAATGGGAAACCGGTCCCTTTTTTCAAGTATAATCTTTAAATAATAATCGTCTATTGAAGCCGCCTTTTTGAATTTCAAAGTTTTCGTCTCAGATTCATTATCAGCGACCTCGAGAACCCTAAATTACAAAGTTCTAGAAAAATTTGACGAAATTCTGAGTTTTGTCCAACAATTGCCGATCTCCTGACTGCTGTGCATACGCATCCTACTCTAAAAAAGTGTCTCACTCTAAGTGGATGTTTAAGTGTATACTTTTGCGATGATTTGGGGTCTTTCACGTCTCGTTCCTGCACATTACGGCTTCAGTAATGCACTACGAGTATATCTCTTTATTCGTGGCGAATAGGTTAAAGATTAATTATGTCAGTCTTCGTGTTCAGAGACTTGCACTGATTGAGTGTTTTATAATAACATAATATATTCTACTATAATATTAAAATATCACATTATGATAGTAAAATATTATATTGTAATATTAAAGTATTATGTTATAATATTAAAGTATTATATTGCAATATTAAGGTATTATATTACAACATTAAAATATTATATTATAATATTAAAGTATTATACTATAACATTAAAGTATAACATGCAATATTAAAGTGTTATATTATAATATTAAAGAATTATATTATAACATTAAAATATTATATTGTAATATTAAAGTATTACGTTATAATATTAAAGTATTATATTACAATATTAAGGTATTCTATTATAATATTAATGTATTATATTACAACATTAAAATGTTATATTATAATATTAAAGCATTATACTATAACATTAAAGTATAACATGCAATATTAAAGTGTTATATTATAATATTAAAGAATTATATTATAACATTAAAATATTATATTCTAATATTAAAGTATTATATTATAATAATAATATATTAATTTATATTAATAAATATAAATAAAATATATTATAATAATATATTACATTATTACGTTATAATAACATACAACATATATGCATGATAAAGAATTCATGCATCATAGGTTCAAATAATCGATGTTTTCTTGTATAGGGAGCATTGTCTCCCCTCGAGACAATCTTTTCTGCAACTATTTCTGGGAAACAGAAACGTCGGGGGTTGACACGGTGAAAATTGTGTGGAAAGTGCACGCGAAACACGTCTAGACAACGTACTCGGCTGAAGAATTATTTATGAGAAACTGAAAGTTTCGTGTGCACGGGGAATTGCTGAAGCTCCGCGGCTGATGGCGAACTACATATGTGTTCGCAGGGAGAAACATGGCACCGGTGTTGGGTGTACCGCCTCCGCCACCACCTGCTCCGCACATGGGTCCTGATGGCTTGATCTTGCCCAGAAAACCGTACAACCCCTACCTCACCTCCAACAACCACAAGGACCTTCGCAGAGAGTTGCTGTTCAACCAAAAAGTGTAGGTACATTTATTTTTGTTTACCATTCAAATCCACCTGGGTCGACGGTTCTGCGGAAATTTTAGAGAGTTTCGACGATAACTATTTCGAAGTGAGATATGCTGAATTACGTATTAACCTTCTTAGGCACGACGCGCCACTATAGTAGCTTTCGCGGATGTCATCTCTCTGGACGACTCGCCACTATAGTGGCTTGCTCTAGTAGCTCACTCGCTCATCGTTTGAACCAAATAATCGTCTTCATATGCATCGTTTCACACTTCTTTTGTCTTCACATCGATTTACAACAGTCTACAGGGTGTCCCAAAAATGTCTCGCAATCCGGAAATGGCGGGTTCCTCGGATCATTTGAAGCAACTTCTTCCTTTACAAAAATTTTCTCCGAGGCACCGTTAACGAGTTATTAGCGAAAAACAGTGACCAATAAGAATCGAGTACGGCTGACGCGAGGCGGCCCAGCCAACCGGCGCGCGAAGCCCAGTTCGCTCATTGGCTCGATCGCCTCGCGCCAGCTGAGCTTGCCTCTCATTGGTCACTGTTTTTCGTTAATAACTCGTTAACGGTGCCTCGGAGAAAATTTTTGTAAAGGAAAAAGTTGCTTCGAATGGCCTGAGAAACCCGCCGCTTTCGGATTGCGAGACATTTTTGGGACACCCTGTATATACAGACAGAATTCAGTCGTACCTAAAAGGTTAACGTCAGTTACAACGTTTTGGAACAGAAAATGTTCATTAACGTATGAGCCGTTTATTTTGAAAGTGGCATAAGTCACTTTACCGTAATGAAAAGTGGTGATTTTTTAATGTTTATACGAAATTATTTATACTGAGAAAAATATCAGTATCCTAAGATAACAAATACAAGTAAATCTTCTCGAAAGTTAGCATCCATATTTTTAAACGTGTTAAAACGCAAACCCTTAAATATATCGACTTAAAAACAAAGTGACTTATGCCACTTTCAAAATAAACGGCTCATTTGTCGCATAATATTTAATAATAATATTAATAATAATATTTAATAATAATATTTTGAATAAAATTTGTCCATCTCTGCATACAGTAGAGACTCGATTATCTAAAATCTGAACTTATATCCAACAGAGTCGTCGGTATGTCCGTAAGACAAAAAAAAATAACTAAAGGAGAGCGTTCCGTATGGCTACACGACGAGACGCAACATTGCGTCGCCCGAACTCGTTTTTAAGCAAATCGGTTCGCAGAAAGCCTAACGGGAAATTCGTGCGACGCGCTTCGCACGCCTATCGCCGAGAAAATCGTTTCCTGCCGGCAAACGTGCGCTGCTCTATCTCCGATGCACAGTGGTTTATTTGCCAGATTTAGCCGGCCAAAAAATATTTTATTAATAAAGTTTTATTAATATCTGTTTGTAATTATTTTTGTTCGGTTATAATTATTTGTATTTCTTTACAATCATTTTTACACGCTAATAATTATCTTTATTTGCCTATAATCATTTTTATTCACTTATGATCATTTTTACGTATTTATAATTAATTTTTATTCGTTTCTTTTCACTATTATTGGTTTCTAAGCATTTTGATTCGTTTATAATGATTTTTTTCTGAGGTAAAATACCATAAATAAGTTAGTAGATACATTTTAGGCACGTCAATTAAAAAAAATGATTTTGGCCGGCTAAATCCGTCAAATACCCCACTATAGGTGACTGGACACTTATAGCGGTCTCTGTTCAACGGTGACGCGCGTTCGTTCGCGCCTGGTTTTTTCCGATCGGCGCCGATTTTTGCGACCGCAGATCGATAACAAGCGACGAGCGATTAGCAAAACCGCTAAATCGGTTTTCACTTTCTTTCCAGAGGCCGGAACGTACTGAATCAGAAGAGCGAGCTGCAACGGGCGCTCGAGAAGCAGAGAGAGGCCGCCTCGAGGAGAGAGGCCGAGAGAAACCGGGAAGAGAACTTCAAGGACGATCCTAGAACAGCCCTGCAAAGGGCCATCGAGCAGAGGGCAAAACACATCGAGATGGCGGTGAGTTTTGCCATGGGGAACGCGACGTTAATCTGTGTTGAATTTTGTGACTGCAACGATGAACGCCGGAAATTAAGTTTTCACTTCCGAAATATTGTCACTTAAAGTACTGATTGTTCGTGTCAGTAGTGATTCAAATTGCATAACATTTTTTTGAGTCTAGAATTAGAATTTTCAAGATGTCTTCTTCCGATAGATACGCAAATCCTGTATGCTAAAGTTTAATTAATGCATTAACTGAAATTTTTTTGAAATTGTGCCACAGAAATTAATATTTATGATTGAAATGTTTATTAAAACCGAACAATAGCACAGAGTGAATTCGCGTATTCGATATATGTATTAGTAATATAATATAATAATATATAATTTTAAAATAAAATAAAAAATAAATAGATGAATAAATAGATAAAAAGAAATATAAAAAAATAAAAATAAAATAGATAGATCATAGAAGTCCTATCCTGAAATATGTATTTCATTGCAATGCGGGAGACAATAATTTATATAATAGATAATATTTTACGGAATAGTGTTTAGAATAATGGTATCCCAAGTAACAGTATTGCAAATATGAGTTTTTTTCCTTTTATACTTTTTATTGCACCATATAGCCACTTTTATCGATAATATAAGATATTAACATTGTTTGTAAGTGACCGAAAATAGTATCGATAATATAAAACATTTATTTTCTAGGTAAATAACTGGAAAAATCATGGAAGAGTAATTCATATAAGATACTGACTCACTTTGTTTATTTCGAACGAAACACACTTTTCGAGTATACTATCTTTTAATCAATTTCGTTGATATGTTTTAATAATTTCGGTATATTTTAGAAATAGATTTTTAATTGTAAGATATTTTTAAAAATTTTGAAGCGATGCATCATTATCGTTGAGATACTGAAGTATGTAGTTGTATTTCGATCGAGTACTCACTATTCCTTGTAGAACTAGATGTATATGTAACTTTGAAAAAATTAAAAAATTCTCGTTCATTATTAGTAACATAACGATCTGATACGTTTGAAACTGTAACGATATTTCTATTTCTCGTGTATAGCATAAGTTTCATTAATTTGCTTTTAACAAACGATATTTTATTGTCTTCTTGACTTTGTGATAACCAACGAAATTTCTATTTTGGACGACATACCGCTGCAATAATGCAATCTTCCATATCATCATTCGAATCGAAGCAAACCAAACTGTAAACCTGACTTCGAGTCGCTGATAACTAACTCAGTGGTTCGTGCAACTTTAAACATTGGTTACAAAAAAAGGAAAAATACATTATTTTATATTCAAAGCCGAGAGTAAATAGTGAATAGTATTTTCTCATAGTTTAAACATTCAATGAAATCTCTGCAAATAGTATCCCATTTCAGCATTAAATAAAATGGTGTTTCCAAATGGTATTTACTTATCCAGATATTTTAATGTTCACTATTATATCAAATTATTTTAAATTTGCTCCAGTCCTGGCTAGTACAACTTCTCTGCAAGCACGGGGTATCGAAGCTCCCTGAGGGAGTGGTTTGACGTCAGAGACATCAAATAACGCCAAATGACGTCAGAGAAATAAATATAAAACTATCTTGTCTCTTTGGAAGACGTGGGCCCAGCCCATTGGTGCTGGAACAGTGTTCCATGGGGCAGACTGGCTGTACTTAGCGTATCTTCTTATCCTAAAATATGTGTCTTCCGAATGCTAAATGCTTGTTGTTAAATTAATAACGTAAGTTTGGCGTATCGGTAGTAGCCACGAGTAACGTAATTTTCTTTTAGTTTGAATAAACTATATTCTAATTAAGATCGACATTTATTGTGCTCGAATTATTAGTGTAAAAATAAAGACGACTTTACTTACACTGATAATACAACAATATGTTGTATTATCGCCTGTCTATGAAGTTGGCTGTTTGGAAATCCAACGTGGTTTCCAGATTTGAGCGTATGAATAATATGAAAGTAAAGAATTCGTACGTTTTGTGCACATAGATTGCGGTATATTGTGGTAAAGTGGCGAATATATTAACTCGATTTTTTTGAAAAAGTGATTTGGAGAAACGTCTTTGCCTATCTGCATATGTTGTGCAACTATTAAAACGGTTTGATCATGTTAGGTGAGACCAATGTATCGAAACGTTTTCTCCGTTTCGCATCAAGTGATCTATAAAGATAGAAATTTGCGAGAAGATCTGTACCAGTAATAACTTTTTCTTTAGAAAGGCCAGGAACGTATCATACGGTATCGGAGTCCCTAGATTATTAGGTGAAGGTCAAGTTCTCAGTCGTTTACGTCAGATCTAATAGGGGATGAAGGTCGAGTTCTACGCATGACTCGGTCTTTCGAGGGTGAAAACGGTTTCTCCTTAAGAAGTCCTTGATGAAGGTTCTTTCAGAAGAGTCCTTGGCACATTTGCAGATCTATTGATACATTAATACTTTTTTCAAGTACACTTAAACCTTTACACAGTGCTCTGTGTGAACAAAAGTCAACTTCTCGACTTCGATATTTCAAGATATCTGTTTTTTCCCTCAACTGACAACCCTTTGGAACCTTGAGATCCAAAATACTAACCCTTTGCAGTCGAGTGGTGACTCTAAGGTGTCACTAAAAATTGTTATATCACGTTTATCACGTTATATCACGTAAAAATGATTTTAATATCATCGAATTTGTTTGTATCTAAAAATACTGTTAAAAGCTGATTGCTGCAATGAGAAACTATTTGGAAATATTTCATTGAATGTTTAAACTATGAGAAAATACTATTCACTATTTACTCTCGGCTTTGAATATAAAATAATGAATTTTTCCTTTTTTTGTATCCAACGTTTAAAGTTGCATGAACCACTGAATTAGTTATCAGCGACTCGAAGTCAGGTTTACAATTTGGTTTGCTTCGATTTGAATGATGATATGGAAGGTTGCATTATTGCAGCGGTATGTCGTCCAAAATAGAAACTTCGTTGGTTATCACAAAGTCAAGAAGACAATAAAATACCGTTTGTCAAAAGCAAATTAATCAAACTTATGCTATGCACGAGAAATAGAAATATCGTTACAGTTTCAAACGTATCAGATCGTTATGTTACTAATAATGAACGAGAATTTTTTAATTTTTTCAAAGTTACATATACATCTAGTTCTACAAGTAATAGTGAGTACTCGATCGAAATACAACTACATACTTCAGTATCTCAACGATAATGATGCATCGCTTCAAAATTTTTAAAAATATCTTACAATTAAAAATCTATTTCTAAAATATACCGAAATTACTAAAACATATCAACGAAATTGATTAAAAGATAGTATACTCGAAAAGTGTGTTTCGTTCGAAATAAACAAAGTGAGTCAGTATCTTATATGAATTACTCTTCTATGATTTTTCCAGTTATTTACCTAGAAAATAAATGTTTTATATTATCGATACGATTTTCGGTCACTTACAAACAAAATTAATATCTTATATTATCGATAAAAGTGGCTATATGGTGCAACAAAAAGTATAAAAGGAAAAAAACTCATATTTGCAATACTGTTACTTGGGATACCATTATTCTAAACACTATTCCGTAAAATATTATCTATTATATAAATTATTATCTCCCGCATTGCAATGAAATACTTATTTCAGGGTAGGACTTCTATGAGCCACTATTGAAATATATATTTGAATTGCTGTTTCCATATTTAACTACTATTTTCAAAAATAGTTTATTTGTCAAAGTCTGTATCACTTGAGAAAAACACTTCCTACTTCATAAAATATTAATGAAATAGTAATTTCAAAATAGTATTTCTACGAGCCACTATTAAAATATATATTCGAAACGCTATTTCCACGCGTAACTACTATTTCAAACAACAGTCCATTTACCAAATTCCGTATCACGTGAGAAGATAAAACATTTATTTTACTATTTCAAAAATCCATCCTACCCCAACTCTGGTAATAACCACCCACCCCACTCTAATTATTCCAAGCTGCCGTAACACGCGGTCACAAGCAGGGGATAAACAATTGCGAGCCCCCCTAATATTTTCCTTTTGAAAAAGTAGCCTGTGTGGTTACAGTAGAAAAGAGCCGGGGTGCCCTTAAATATTCGATGAGTTGCATTTTTAACGAAGAATTAATATTGCAAGAAGAATGGTACGAGGGTGACATAAACTCCGTTGATTTCAGCTGGAACAGTCGCAGCCGACGGCGGAGCCACCGAGCAACCTTCTGGTGACGGCGAGGGCGAAGCTGAGACCGCGCACGGACTCTCAGTGAATCTTTGCGGGGCGGACGAGGAGCGCAACGCAGAGACAAGAGGTCGATCGTGTAACGCGATAAGCGGCACCGCGGTCTGCGATTGATCGGGGTCCTGCACCGCATCGTGGACGTTTTCATCGCGTTCCGTGTAACTCGACCGACATGTACATATTGCATACGCGTAATTCGATAAGAAACTATTAAATAATAACAGAGGATTATACAACGCGCGGCCGTTGAAGGAAGCGAGCGTTGCCCGCGAAGAGAGATCGTGTGGTCGACAATGATTCACGGTGGTACCCGCTTGCTGGTCTACAAACATTCGCTGCCGGCTGATTCTTCTCTTATTCTGGATTGCTGAGAGCGCGTCGAGACCTAGCTTTTAGCCCCGTAACTTTGCGGGACCTGTTTACCGCTTGTTATTATGGTCTGTTTGGTGAAACAAGATACCGAAAATCGCTAACAATCGTGACAGTTGTCCGCTCCACTCTGTTGTTTCCACTGTGTCACAAGTACGAAGTACTACAGTGCACCGTGTTACTAGTCTCAATCGGTATTGTCGAAGTCCTTATATGTAGAGGGTGTCCCAAAAGTTGTATAGAATCGGGAAATGAGGGTGTCCCAAAATTATGTTCGTCCGGGTCATGCTCTTCCTGAGGTCATTTGAAGTAACTCTTTCCTTTACAAAAATCTTCTCCGAGGCTTCGTTTACGAGTTATTAACGAAAAAACACTGACCAATGAGAAGCAAGCGCGGCCGCCACGCGCCAGCTGATCTCGCCTCTCGTTGGTTACTGTTTTTCGTTAATAACTCGTAAACGAAGCCTCGGAGAACATTTTTGTTAAGGAAAAGGTTACTTCGAAATGGCCTCAGGTACCCCATTTCACGATTTTGAGTGACTTTTGGCACACCTTGTAGTGGTACTTTAGCAGTCTTTCTTTCTGTACCTGTACAACCCACCCTTATGCGTCTCCCAAGAGAGTTGCTGCGTACTGTCTGTCTCCAACTTATGTTATTCCAATGTGTTAAGAAGTAGAACCTTGTTGTTTATCCGTCGAGCAAACGATTTTAACTTAAATATTCAGACCGGTCTGATAGTAACCCCTAACAGTCCATCATGAAATTCGAGCGTCCGACGTTTAGCATTTGCTTGCTCGTATAAACGAGGTTCTGCTGTAAAGTCGGGGACAATTAGAAAGCTCGGTTACCGAGTTAAAAGCCGCCTTTAGCGGCGAGGATAGGGTGCAGACGATACCGATAGAGGAGAATCGACTATCAAGAGGGTGCCACCATACACACCCGGTGCTCCAATGTAATCTTGTGTCCCTGTGACTCGCGCCGCCTTTCCTCTGGATCGTAGAGAAATTGCCTTACTCTTCCAAAGTTTTCGGAGAACGCGAGACGATCTTCTTTCGTCTTCTCTGAACGGCGTCGATTAGATTGTCTAGCCTAGCATTAAGAGCAAACCACCCTGTACACCAAAATGATTGTTATGCCTGCGTGCCTTGCCGCTGGGACAAATATGATCAACCATAATCTCTACAAGGTGCCTATCTATATAAAACGATCTTGATTAAAGTGAGAAACGTCTCGAGGCTTCTTGTTGAACGTCCTCTACGAATAAGACCGACAAATTTCGTCGATCCCGGAACGGATCCGGCGAAAAAGAACGGAAGTTGCGCCGAAGTCTCGAAGTTAGCGCAATTTGAAGTTCGGGTTTTATTCAGAGACTTAATATTTGAAGCCGCGAGGACCGTGGCTAGTCTTGCTGAACTATGTTGTACAATTCCAGGACGGTTGACGTATTTGTTCCAACGACGGTGCACGGAATAAAAGCTTGTAACGCGTCGAATCCAAGAAATCTCGGTCAAGTAGGCATCCCTCGACCATAAGATCGACGGAACACCGTGTCCTCGGACCAGCGACTGTATGGAGGACGAAGATTTCCGAGGAGCAGGCCTTACCAGACCGCCTTCACAGGAAAAACAGTCGGCCCGACCGAATCATCGACCGGGTCGACTCGATATTTTGTTATGTACCGGACTGTTTCAGTGCGTTCTCGTGTAAAGACGAGCGATACCGTTGGTACCGATTAACACTGGACACTACCGAGGCAGTCAGAAAGTGACTGGTTTGTAATTTCCTCGAGATGGATAGGATTGTTGAGATTTCGCGCAAATAAATTTATTTAAGAATCCCCTCTCCCCCCATGATAGCACCGTCACCGATGCCAACGGCACGCGTAAACCGAGAAATCTGCAATTGGTCATTTTGTACCAATATGGTAGTTATAGGGTTCAAGGAACAAGACATTCGTGAATAGTATAGAGAAGGATATAGCGGTTACGAGAAACGTCGCGGACTCTCGAGTGTGTCCAAGATTAGCTTATCGTCGTGCCTAAATTTGTACGGAACATAGACCTGAACGTAGAATACAGACGTATGTCGACTAGACGGAATACAAATTTTCCTCCGTAACGTCGTGCGACGTTTCCCGACACGGTGGAAGCTCTTCTCCTAGCTTCGAATCGGAAACGCGACGATACGGAGGAAATATTGTAGTAGAATCGGAGAATCCCCGGGACCATGTGTATGAATAGCTGTATAGTGTTGGACGAAAGGCTCTGACCGATCAGAATACTGAAGACGACTGTAAATTTGCTAAAGACGATTAGAAGAGAGGTAAACACATTTCTTAGAAGACGACGGTACCTAAATCCGATTGACCTGTGAGATGTATCTTGAACGGCCAGAACCTTCCGCCCGTGGCAGAAAAGTTAAAGGCGTTTGATACGCGACGTAGCAACATTTATTACACTACAGTGTTCATAGTTCAGGAAAGGAATAAAACATATATTGTTACGCGACACAGTTTCGAGATTGACAGCGATCAGTACTGTAGGAACGTGATCGTTGATCCGAGTCTAGCGATTCCTCTATTGATTACAGTGCGTCAAAAGTGTATTCGATTCTGTTAAAATTCTTCTGAGAACGTAATAAAAAGCTGTTTATTATCGTAACATAAAACCTCACGGATCTGTAGCGTGAACGAGTGCACCCCTGTTTACACTCGAATCTTACCGTGATCGCGTTAGGCGAGCGTTTTGCACCCTGTGTGTGCGTTGTACTTTCATTTTGATAGCCAACGAGTGAAGTATAACTCGCAGATGTGTACTGTGCAAAGACGGAAAAACTTATTAGGCGCTAGATTATGAATCCGATTGGTTATCGGGCGAGTGTCGCGTCATTGGCTGAAATTCGAAGAGGGATGACATCCCCACCCAACCCCGTCTTTGCACAGTATAATACGGTACAGCGTTGCCGAATCGCTTGGTATAGTCATTGAATTTGCGCACACAGCATGGAAAATTCTCGCGTATCCGAAAAGCCTTAGACGCAGAAGTTCTGTCTGCGGTCTACGCGAGTTAATCGTGTTTAGGACTATCATCGCATCGGTATAATTGAAGTATCAAATATATTTTATTCAACATCAACAGTATTCCTTTCATTTTCACTTATTCCATGGGGATCGGGCGGGTTCGACGGAACCCGTCGGCCCACGACGCTTGTTCCAATGAAAAAAGAAACGTGGGTGTACTGTGAGAAATGTTTGCGTTGCAAAATAGAACCGATAACAAAGAGTACCGTTAGGTGTAATTAAAAAGTTCGCGTTATTAATCGTAAACATTTATCGTTAAGTGATTTTACACAGAGACCAATGTTGTACATTCCTAGACCGTGGGTGCGTGTACGCGACGCGGTAGAATACACAACAAATGCTTTTTAATAGTCGTCTCCGCGTGAAATAACTTCTTTACACGTCGGACGTAAGACCAAGGTGTGCTCGAACTGAGCGGTGTAGACGCCTTTGGCTTCGACCAACGGCGGGTACGCGTCGACTGCACCCTTGTCGCATAAATCCTTAAGCGCCATTTGGTACTTGGTGCAGCCAACACGGTCCAGCCACCGTTTGCAGAAAGCCAGAGTACCTGAAACACGAAGCTTGTTAAACATTTTATCTCGCAGACAGTTAACAGGTATCTAGAGCAAGACTTGGTGAACCAAATGCGTACTGAAATGTTTGTTGATAGTGTTCAACAGAGACTTGCTGCTCCGTAATCTCAGTGGTACAAAACAAGCGTCAAAACTCTTCATGTAATGGGAACAGTCCATGTCGTCGTGCACGATTCCTTTTCCAGTAGATCCAAACGTTTCGATAGCATAAAACTCGTTCTCTTCCATTCTTGTGGCCTCGCCACCCCTAACTATAGGCACTGTCTTACCAGAATGGATGCAATACGGGGCAATCGAGTGTCCGTTGAGATTCCTGATCGATTTTATCTGTGGATTTAGTATTAACAATAATAACAGCAATTCAATTTGTAACGAATAGGACGGAACATAGATCTAGCGATCAAACCTGATGAGTTTTGCCATTCAAATCGATTTCATACGACTCCATAACTTCCTGGATAGCAGCACCGACGTCACAAAGTTGGACATCTATACCAGCTGCCTGAATTCCAGTGTTCGTAGCGTCGCGAACCGCTTCGATCAATTTGTCATATTTCGGATTGAACGTGACGGTGAACGCGCAATCGATGATCCTGCCGTTTATGTGTGTTCCAAAATCAATCTTGGTAACATCGTCGTATTCCAAAACGGTCGGGTCACCGCTGTTCGGTGTATAGTGAGCTGCGCAGTGGTTTCTGGAGCAGCCGGTCGGAAAAGCAAGTCCAGCTTTTAGACCATTCTCCCCGATCAGTTTCCTAGCTGTGTCTTCGAGTTCGTTACAGATCTCTATCATTGTCATCCCAGGTTTAATCTACAGAAAATAGAATTATAATTTTAGAGAATTTCAGCTGGAATGATATCTGCTTGCGATTAATGATTTATAGTGGCTGTAATAGCAATACCCAGTTCATAATGTGCTTTCTTGTTTGCCTGTGGGCTTCAGCCGCCTGTCTGGCCTCATTGTAGATATCATTATTCATTCTATCGAATGCACGCGCTTCTTCGCTATTAAAGCGCTCCTTTGCCATTCTGTCGTCTACTCCTGCCGCAGGAGGATGCTCCATTATTTGTCCCTCTGGGAAATTCCCATCAGGGAATAGCTCTGCCACTGGAACAGTCGGAGGATCTGTTTGCTGTTTCACTCCTCCTTTGCCGCGTGGCTTGCGCTTCTTCTTCTTCTTCTTCGTCTCCTCCACTTCACCGTCATTTTCTGCGACTTCTGTAGCACCTTCCGGAACAGTTTCTGGAGTAGCTTTTGTACAATATCATGTATTTCACAATTGTTTCTAAAAATAATTTTTTAGATTGTGTTTTTAAATAACACATACCTTCCACAACTGCAACATTTTCCTTCACATTATCCTCTTCTCCTCCTTCAGGGACATCTGCACTGGCTTCACCAGCTCCTAAAAATTTGTATTCGATAAATAAAGTATTGACAATGTTATACATTCTGGAACATCATTATCTTAATTTCTTATCTAATCATGGTTGTTTACTTGCTCGTATCAAATTCACAAGTCCACATTTTGTGCATTTATTTTTGGCTAATATTACATAATTGATGGAACATGAAAATAGAATTTAAAAAAGAAATGTAACATGGAATGTGCAAATAAGTGGAAATAAGTGGAATAGTTAATACAATCGTATCACAAGAGTTGATTACCAAGGAAAGTCCTTGAAAAATGAAAGATAACAGGAAGTGAGGCAGGTGTAAAGTGAGTTCCAACACTTTGCCAGTCTTAGCGAATTTAATCGTACTTGCTCCGTTTACTGGTCTCCGATTCGTGAATTGTAATCGAGTCGTGATAATTTGGTAACTAAGAGATGCGAGATATTGGACATCTATGGTATTATTTTTGTCGGCGAAACTTCTAAAATAAGGCACGACACGCGCTGAATCCTACGCTTAAACGACCTAGCATATCCCCGTTAAATGAATTGAATAACGCACCAGCTTTCTTCTTCTTTTTCTTCTTTTTGCTTTTCTTCGATGCTTCTACTGCACCAGTTTCATTCCCTTCGTCGACGATTTCGTCTTTTACATCATCTACTAATTTTTCGGCAGATTTGCCGACTTCGTCCAACACGGCGGCCATTTTCGAAAGGAAACCAAACAATGTTAAACCATGGATGAGACGTGGGATAGACTGAACATCTTAAAAACTTTCGATCTCGTGTGCGTACACGATGCGTCCCACTCTGGCCAACTATTTTCCTGTGACACAGGCTTAATGTATCATGGAAACGATCGTGAAACTTTGTGTTACCAAGTGAAAAAGATTAGCCATCAGAGTTGTGCAGATTTACAATTGTATTACTCAAGAAATTATAATTACAATGTAACTCAATTAAATTACATAGTAATTCGTAATTCAGATCTCCGTTCAATTAAATTACAACATAATTTGCAATACAATAAAAGTACAATTACAAAATACATATTTTATACAATACACAATTACATTCATTACGAATTATAAATGTAAGTGATTAAAATGACGAACCAAAAGATAATAATAGGTAATAAGAGGTTGAAAGAAACCACGTGGAGATTTCAAACAGTAGAATATATTATTGTTGTGTCCTTTATGTACAGTTATTCTCATAAATAACAACTTAAATTAATGCGTTATGTGCAAATAATAATTAAACTTTTTATTTCAATTTCGCTCGCGATTAAAATATTTAGTAATTGAATTGACTGAAAGACTTCGCAAGTGTAGCGAATATGTACTCGGGTATTACCGCGCGAAATTCAAATCATAATATTTCGGATTAGTACAAGTCTTATTCTTCTACGAATCCTTATAACTAGACTGCGGATTTTACGCGTCTGACAAAATTGACTAGATCAAAAACAAAGCTGCAAAGTTATTAAAAGAGTTTGAGAATATTTTTATGTTATATACAGTTTAATAAAATTATTACAAGAGGAAAAACATTATTATCTGAGTCATGTTTTTTACGATTACCTCAAACATTTTTTATTTCACATAAAAATCCGCAGTCTACTTGTAACACTATACTCTTCTGATAGCTCAAATGTTTCTTCTGTTTCTATAATTTCTTGCTTTCATTGTAATATCAGGAACAATTGAATACCGTGCTGTAATAGATTCGCTTATTTAATTCCTTGCAGAAGACAATTAGTACCGTGCACCACCATGATTTTTATTGCTCAAACATTTGACGACTTTTGAACGAAGAAATAAAACGCAGAGAATTTATTACAAATGTACTTAATTTAATATGTATACACATTAAGTTCGCAGTTGCAAATTTAAAATTATAGTTAATATAAGTTGCGTATAAAATGCGTGTAAAATGAGTGTTTACAACATGACTAATATTTTTAATAAAGACATTAAATTGTGTCACTTGGACACAGACAATGCTAGATCTCGTTCAAGTTATCTTGGGACTCTCTTCTCTTTCTCTTTGTTTTCGACGCGTGGTATCCCCTGGCTCATGTTTCAGCTACTTGGATCATCTTCTTTTAATGGAAGGGAATGTAAATATTTATTAACTAGGTGTGAAACAAAGTTGTCATAGTTTATTTGAACAACGAATAAAATTTTATTCGTAGAATTTAGTCGAAATATTTGAATAAAATTTTAATTGAAGAATTTATTCGAATAACATTTTAGTCAAAGAATTCATTCGAAAAATTTTGTATCACACAGATTTGAAGGTAATCAGTGAAACTTAGGAAACTTGTTGATTGAGCATCCTAGAGATCAAGGAACTTGAAAGAAATAAAAAGTAATAGATGATAAGACAGAACTAAAAATACAGTTATTTCAAAAACATGTTGAATTGTATGAAAAAAAGACAATAGTGCATACATACCTACTCAGTCTTCCACATCAGATTCAAGAATGCTGGGAGAGTTTGACGATAATAAACAGAGTAGCTATGGCACTTAGACATAGGCAACATTTCTTTGAAACCTCCTTTTCTCTCTCGTGCTTCAGATGCTCAAACCACCTTCGTGCAAGTTTGGATATACCACAGAGAAATCGATTTAGTTTTCTATAAACGAAGACTATTTTTTAATTTTTGCCTATTTTTAATTTTTCTTTCTTGCTTGGTTTGCGATGCATTAGTTACATATCAAACTTTGATGTTTGCTCCACTTTCTTTCAGCAGCAGCAAACATATTTGTAAAAGTTGTTGCTATTTCTTCGCTTTCAAGAACTTTTTTTCCCAGTAGGAAGTATGTCAGCGGCTACCTCCATTCATTTTCAGGATTTAAACTGCTGTTTAAGCCTCTGAAGACAAACACATATTGTGCTTTTTTGTCACATTGCGACCACCTAAAATTCCTAAGTCAATAAATCCCTCTAAACAGTTTACTGACATTTCATTCCACTATAATGTGTACAGTCTGTGCTCTGGTGGCAGTTCAAACAATCGTGTTTGAATATCTTGAAAAGTATTCTTTGGAAAGCCAGCGTTTAAATTATAATTTCTAATCCACCGCCTTTTCTCAGTTGTTTATAAACTGACGGTGAATTATAAAATATCATTCTTGCCAAATTTTGTTCCTCCATACAGTATTCATTATTTGTTAGCATGAGTCCAAATTTCTATTTCGTACTTACCCATTCGTCTAATGCTTGAGCTTGTGTAGTTTGCAATCTGTGGGTTACCTATTGAAAGATAAGTAAAGATTAAAGTATATTTGTTTAACCTACGATAACATAACAATGAATTGTATATAATTATATACAATTGTTATTATACAAATGTATATAATTATAATTGTATAATCCTAATAATAAACAAATTAAAATTAATAAATAAGTCATATGTTATCGAATACTACTACCTCATTGATTTAGATATTTATCATACAGAAATACGGTTTTATGGTAAATATAAAGCAAAATTTTTGTATAGTAA
Source organism: Megalopta genalis (assembly GCF_051020955.1). NCBI lineage: Eukaryota > Metazoa > Arthropoda > Insecta > Hymenoptera > Halictidae > Megalopta > Megalopta genalis. The sequence continues at coordinate 9,858,744 of NC_135026.1, read as the reverse complement.
GACAACCTTTATTGGAATGTACATTATCGCACTATCTATTATTTGAATATTCTTTTTTTTCAACTTCCGATTATCTGAATAACATATTCCTAATTAGAACTTACATGTATACTTAGTTAAGCAGTTCTAATTCGATAAAAATTGTAATTTGCATTAGTTGTATAGTTTCAAGATGAAAATGAGAACATTAGTTTAATATTATTGCTATTATTATTTGAATAATTTTTAATATCAGAAAAATATAAATATTTCAGTGAATTTTCAAATGAATAGTGAATATTTCGAAAGATATAAAACGATTATTGAAATTCTCATAGATTGTTTCAAATGAGTATCGATATCTTTGTAAGGTATCTAAACAGGTATCGATACTTTTGATACCTACATCTTTGATACTGTTCAATTTGGTATCAGAATTTGCGGATTGGTATCACTAATTTTAATATAAATATATTAATTTATATATAATATATATTATAATATATATTAATTATTATTATTAAATATATTATATATTATAATATATTATAATATAATATATTTAATATATATTAATTTATATTATAATCACTGAGAAGAGTATGCACTTGTGTGTCGGTATGGAAGAGTGTGGAGGAAAAGAAAAGGAAGCGTTTCGTCCTGGTTCCGTTAGAGGACTCATCGGTAAGGCTATTGTGGGTACGCCCGTATAAGCGGCACTCAGCGCCACCTACATTCTAGTAACTAACAGTTGCTACGCAAACCAACAGATTCTAAAAACAGTCTAATATCAACCTCCCAAGAGTATAGTCATACACACAGTTTAAAGACGTATGCATAAAGTTAAATAAAAACACGTTACAAGTTAGGCTAAATTAACTGTTTCCTTTATTACCGAAACGCCATCGTTCCCAGTTCTCAGAGAATCCAGTTTAAGAGAACCTAATACCAAGCAAACCGCCACACTATTGTGGCAGATATAGATTATTGATGTTTTCTATTTTGTCGACAATTTTTAAATATCGATTAAGTTTACAAATTATGTATTCGGAGTTTAATATTTTCTGCATACTGGAGAAACTTTGGTTGAGTGTTTTTCAAAATTCATTTCAATCTAATGCACAACCTGAACTTGGCATGTAAATGTACATCGACCCTTAAAAACCGTGGAGAGACACACAACAGCCGTGATTGTTAACTACCTTATTTCGTTTGTATAAGTATGATTGTGAAGTTATGAATTTTATGTTAACATATGGTCGAAAGAAATGATTGACGAAGTGTAGGGGAAATTCGAAAGAAATACACAATTTTACAAGTAGTTAAAAGTAAAGAATGTTATTAATTCTGAAATCTGTCGTCGAAGACGAACGTATATATATATTGAAAATATTTAAGTGATTCTGGATAAGTGTTACGTTGTTCACACAGGAATTCGGATCCATTAATCGTTCAGCTAATTACTGAAAGCAAACGGTAGATCGGAACTCGTTAATATGCGAATAATTTTATTATGTAGCTGCACAAAAATGCCCCAAAAATTACGTATTGGCAAGTGCACACAGCATTGTTATTGCATGAACCCGACGTTCCGCCCATTGCTATGCACTGTTCTTCTTGTCCTGAAAATATTTTTAAGCGTTAGCGTAGGTCTAATTTCTACTGACATCGTCGTGCCAAATGTCGTTTTGAAACGAATAAGGTATTTCTAGGATACTGATTTTTCAGCACTTAATTAATACGAATTGGCCAAATATTGGGTAGAGCAATAGATTCGTTCCATATAGATATAATTTAATATTGATAAACGGTTACAAAAGGTATAACATTAGTACAGATTTCTTTGCATCGTATATGTATACAGGGTATCCCAATATTATGTTATTTCTGATAAATTGGAGATTCCTGGGCTAATTTGAAGTAATACTTTCCTTTACAAAAATTTTCTCCGAAGCATCGTTAAAGAGTTATTAACGAAAAACACTGACCAATGAGAGGCGAGTTCGGGTGGCGCGTAGCGGCTGTGTCAGAAACCCTTCATTTGCGCGAAGTACCACAATTTTAAGACACCCTGTACTGTGACGCATACGCTGCTAACACGAAGCAGAACGTACTTCCTGTTCAATCTAATATCTTCACGATTCAGTTATAATTGTAAAATAGTTAAAAATGTTTTCGCATATTAATTGCATCGAATTGACTAAAGAAATTCACACTATCAATGCTGAAACACCGAAGGTTCAGCTTGCAAACATCCCATCGTTAGTTAAATTCAAGGAAAGCATTTCCTTGTTAGGCAAAGGAAAAAGCTATTCTAAGCAAGTAAGTGAAGCGACTTAGTTGTTGAACGTGTTTAAAACAAGTAAAGAAATAAACGGATAAACAAATTATTTCGTAGCGATTGAGGAAATCATTATCTGTCAAGTGTTGTTTTTCATGCTTTGCAGGAAACTATTATAAATATTTTTCCGCATTAGTAGCAACATTCTTATTATAGCAATGACAAAAGTAATTATAAGTAAAGATTCATAGAAGTGACTTTACGTTCGACCTCCTCAACAGAGGCAGACGCCACTGCAACCGCAGCCAAGCAAAGAACTCCAAAGAGAATTAAGAGCTTCATGTTGTAGAAGTTTGTATGTCGTCTGTTTGGCACAATATCCATTACCTACATCGTGGCCTTTATATACGGCAGAGATCGATTCACTGTTTATCACTACCACAGAGCATAAAGGGAGATATGTACATAGCAATCAGATATTCTGATTTTGATAAAGTGAATGATACCTCTTGAAGACATAGCTGTTACGTAACAAATTTTGTCAAAGTATACCAAATGACATGAATTTTTTTTGGATAATAGAGGAACTAGTCCACTAGACAATGACTGACATGCTTTCTCTTAATTTTGCTCTCACTTGGAATGACAAAGATAGTAACAAAATCTCGCCTTTTAACTTCTTCATCTGAGCAATTTCTATATGCAATGTTTAAAAAATACCATTCTTGGATCTAGGTAACTTGTGTGCATGCTGCAAAATTTGATCGAAATCTGTTAACCTAGAATCAAGCTACAAGCGTTGAAAGATTTCAAAAACTGCAGATTTCTTACAGTTTTCGGTCGAAAGTGTCGAAAATCGGGACATAACTGCGATTTTAGCGTTCTTTAATTATTTGCTACCTATATTATTATTATTGGGTTGGCAGGAATGTAATTTCGGTATTTCAATGAGAAATAAAACTCAATTTCTTCTATACAAGATATGAACTTTGATCAGTCAAATATTTTCCATTCTGTTCGATGATCTTTTGCCATCTTTCTGGTAACATCATGATAACTCATAAAACTTTTGGGCCTCATCAGTAAAAAACTCAATCAAGTGCCATTTGAGGCTATCGTTCTTATTGAAATTTTTACCATTTAAAAACCGTGGAGAGACACACAACAGCCGTGATTGTTAACTAGCTTAATTCGTTTGTATAACTATGATTGTGAAGTTATGAATTTTATGATGACATATGGTCGAAAGAAATGATTGACGAAGTCAATAGTATAATAGGATAATTCGAAAGAAATACACAATTTTACAAGTAGTTAAATGTAAAGAATGTTATTAATTCTGAAATCTGTCGTCGAAGACGAACATACATATATATTGAAAATATTTAAGTAATTCTGGATAAGTGTTACGTTGTTCACACAGGAATTCGGATCCACTAATCGTTCAGCTATTTACTGAAAGCAAATGGTAGATCGGAACTCGTTAATATGCGAATAATTTTATTATGTAGCTGCACAAAAATGTTCAAAAAATTACGTACTGGCAAATGCACACATCTTTTTTATTGCACGAACCCGACGTTTTGCCCATTGCTTTGCAATGAGCACGGCAACAAGTATTTCCACAAAGTTGACAAGTTAAATATGGCTGAACGACCGGTACATTATCGACATCTTCGACTTTATCAACAAGATCGTGTTCTTCTTGACCTGAAAATATTTTTAAGCGTTAGCGTAGGTCTAATTTCTACTGACATCGTCGTGCCAAATGTCGTTTGAAAAGAATAAGGTATTTCTACGATACTGATTTTTCAGCACTTAATTAATACGAATTGGCCAAATATTGGGTTGAGCAATAGATTCGTTCCGTATAGATATAATTTAATATTGATAAACGGTTACAAAAGGTATGACATTAGTACAGATTTCTTTGTATCGTATATGTATACAGGGTATCCCAATATTATGTTATTTCTGATAAATTGGAGATTCCTGGGCTAATTTGAAGTAATTCTTTCCTTTACAAAAATTTTCTCCGAAGCATCGTTAAAGAGTTATTAACGAAAAACACTGACCAATGAGAGGCGAGTTCGGGTGGCGCGTAGCGGCTGTGTCAGAAACCCTTCATTTGCGCGAAGTACCACAATTTTAAGACACCATGTACTGTGACGCATACGCTGCTAACACGAAGCAGAACGTACTTCCTGTTCAATCTAATATCTTCACGATTCAGTTATAAATGTAAAATAGTTAAAAATGTTTTCGCATATTAATTGCATCGAATTGACTAAAGAAATTCACACTATCAATGCTGAAACACCGAAGGTTCAGCTTGCAAACATCCCATCGTTAGTTAAATTCAAAGAAAGCATTTCCTTGTTAGGCAAAGGAAAAAGCTATTATAAGCAAGTAAGTGAAGCGACTTAGTTGTTGAACGTGTTTAAAACAAGTAAAGAAATAAACGGATAAACAATTTATTTCGTAGCGATTGAGGAAATCATTATCTTTCAAGTGTTGTTTTTCATGTTTTGCAGGAAACTATTATAAATATTTTTTCGCATTAGTGGCAACATTCTTATTACAACAATGACAAAAGTAATTATAAGTATAGATTCATAGAAGTCAATTTACCTTCGACCTTCTCAACAGAGGCAGACGTCACTGCAACCGCAGCCAAGCAAAGAACTCCAAAGAGAATTAAGAGCTTCATGTTGTAGAAGTTTGTATGTCGTCTGTTTGGCACAATATCCTTTACCTACATCGTGGCCTTTATATACGGCAGAGACCGATTCACTGTTTACCACCACCACAGGGCATAAAGGGAGATATGTACATAGCAATCAGATATTCTGATTTTGATAAAGTGAATGATACCACTTGAAGACACAGCTGTTACGAAACTATCTTATCAGTTACCGAGTTACCGAATTATATAGTTTTTCACAGAAAACTCATAGAAAATTCCGCAGAAAATCGATTGTTGCGTTGTAAGCCAGTTCACATTTGAAAGATCTTCGTATTTTAACTTATACATATTGTTCCGTCCTGGACGGATCAACACCGAATAATCTGTCAGGTCACTTGAGGGCCTACGGGGTCTAAACTACGACCCCGAGAAAAGGTGCCTGACAGACCAATAAAATAAACCGAACCCTACGGGACAAGGTTCAAATATTTCGAATTTACAACGACGACCCGCTGTAACGACATTTTTGTACCGTTTGCTTTACCGGTTAGAACCGGTAAAGTAAAAAAAAAGGGAAATAGTTTTATTGCTGTACTTTTGCTGGAGACCCAAGCTGGTCTCCAACTGCCTTCCGTCGACTTGCCCTTTTTTCAAGGCCCTAGAGCAACGTCTTCGGAAGTGGGGGCAGGTTGGGGGTGAAGCCAAGCAGGCTCCAAAAATTGGCCGCACAAAATTGACTCCACCCCGAGCAAGTCAACCTGCAACCCAAAATTTGTCGAGACAGTCAGTCTTGTCGGTAACTCTCACGAGAGATGGTCAATCACTCTCACGCACAACTGTAAACCCCTGGACCTTCTTCAAATAAACTGTGTTGCCTTGCGTTTTCAACCTAGTTTAAACCTTTTTTACAAATCAACTTCACCGCCATTAAGTTGACGTTGGAGGCGCAGCATTTGGAGGAGCAACCTTCAATCTGCGCACCGTACGATACATTCGTACGGCCCTAACACATATGTACCGAGGTTCACGAAAGTGTTCCGAACACCTTTTAGGAGGCAATAGATATTGTCAAAGTATACTAAACGATATGAATCTTTTTTGGATGATAGAGGAACTAGTCCACTAGACAATGATTGACATGCTTTCTCTTAATTTTGCTCTCACTTGGAATGACAAAGATAGTAAAAAAATCTCGTCTTTTAACTTTTTCATCTGAGCAATTTCTATATGCAATGTTTAAAAAATACCATTCTTGGATCTAGGTAACTTGTGTGCATGCTGCAAAATTTGATCGAAATCTGTTAACCTAGAACCAAGCTACAAGCGTTGAAAGATTTCAAAAGCTGCAGATTTCTTACAGTTTTCGGTCGAAAGTGTCGAAAATCGGGACATAACTGCGGTTTTAGCGATCTTTAATTATTTGTTACTTATATTATTATTATTATTGGGTTGGCAGAAATGTAATTTCGGTATTTCAATGAGAAATAAAACTCAATTTCTTCTGTACAAGATATGAACTTTGATCAGTCAAATATTTTCTATTCTGTTCGATGATCTTTTGCCATCTTCCTAGTAACTTCATGATAACTCATAAAGCTTCTGAGCCTCATCAGTAAAAAAACTCAATCAAGTGCCATTTGAGGCTATCGTTCTTATTGAAATTTTTACCATTTAAAAGGTCGGGGCTGCATGGAGGATGCGACATCACTTCCCAACCAAGCACCAATAATTTTGTACGCGTTGCTAAAGATGTGCGAGGCCTCGCATTATCATGGTGGAACACGATTCCTTTACGATTTGCTCTAATTCTGGCCTGTGCACTTCGATTGATTCCTCTAATTTCATAAGTTGTTGGCACTAAATGTCTGAGTTGATATATATATTTACATATATTGTATTTTGTATGTGTATGAATACATTTCTTTCTTTAAAATAGTAAATTGGCTCATACTTTAATTGAGATATTCGTCCAGAAGACTCGCGATAGGGAATATGCATATATATTTTTATAGGATAAAATATACCCAGAAATCTGAGTATATTCTTATCATTCTATATCTTAACACTTTGTCCATAACTATTCCAAAACTACAATATTAATTATATTAATATATTAATATATTAATATTTTATATATTAATTGCATTAATATATTAATATTATATATATTAATTGCATTAATACATTAATATTTTATATATTATTTATAATAATATATTAACATTTTACACATTAATTATAATAATATATTAACATTTCTAATGTTTCTGTTATGAAATAATATGAACGTATAAGATCCACAGTCTATTTATAATACAGATAATTTGTAATTCGTGCAATCAGGTGCATTGCGACGGAAAACTGCAATTCTGATTTTATCTTATTTCTATATACATATTGATTCACTGTGAGTAATTCTGAAATATTCTCGCCCTTTCGAAACGGACAGCGACCGTATCAGTGCATCTGATTGCAATGTACACATCTCCCTGGGGTAGTGGTAGGATGAGGATGCATCTCTGCTGTATATAATGACCACGATGTGGATAAAAGTTATTGTACCGAACTTCCACAACATGAAGCTTTTAATTCTCTTTGGAGCTCTTTGCTTGGCTGCGGTTGCAGTGACGTCTGCCTCTGTCGAGGATATCGAAGGTGAACTGATTTTTGTGAATCTATATTTATAATTGCTTTTGTCATTTCTATAATAAGAATGTTGCTACTAATGCGGAAAAATATTTATAATAGTTTCCTGCAAAGCATGAAAAACATCACTTGACAGATAATGATTTCCTCAATAGCTACGAAATAATTTGTTTATCCGTTTATTTCTTTACTTGTTTTAAACACATTCAACAACTAAGTCGCTTCACTTACTTTCTTAGAATAGATTTTTCCTTTGCCTAACGAGGAAATGCTTTCTTTGAATTTAACTAACGATGGGATGTTTGCAAGCTGAGCCTTCGGTGTTTCAACATCGATAGTGTGAATTTCTTTAGTGAATTCGATGGAATTAATATGCGAAAACATTTTTAACTATTTTACAATTATAACTGAATCGTGAAGATATTAGATTGAACAGGAAGTACGTTCTGCTTCGTGTTAGCAGCGTATGCGTCACAGTACAGGGTGTCTTAAAATTGTGGTACTTCGCGCAAATGAAGGGTTTCTGACACAGCCGCTACGCGCCACCCGAACTCGCCTCTCATTGGTCAGTGTTTTTCGTTAATAACTCTTTAACGATGTTTCGGAGGAAATTTTTGTAAAGGAAAGAATTACTTCAAAATACCCCAGGAATCCCCAATTTATCAGAAATAACATAATTTTGGGACACCCTGTATACGTATACGATGTAAAGAAATCTGTACTAATGTCATACATTTTTAAACCGTTTGTCAATATTAAATTACATCTATACGGAACGAATCTATTGCTCGACCCAATATTCGGCCAAGTCGTATTAATTAAGTGCTGAAAAATCAGTATCGTAGAAATACCTTATTCGTTTCAAAACGACATTTGGCACGACGATGTCAGTAGAAATTAGACCTTCGCTAACATTTACAATTAATTTCAGGTCTAGAAGAATACGATCTTGTCGATAAAGTCAAAGATCTCGATGATGCACCGGTCGCGCAGCCATTTTTGAGTTGTCAATTGTGTGGAAACCCATGTTGCATTGCTCGCTGCAGAGCAATGGGCAAGTCATCGGGTACATGCACCAGACACAAAATATGCGTTTGTCGGTACGTAATTTTTTGAACATTTTTGTGCAGCTACATAATAAAATTATTCGCATATTAACGAGTTCCGATCTACCGTTTGCTTTCAGTAAATAGCTGAACGATTAATGGATCCGCATTCCTGTGTGAACAACGTAACACTTATCCAGAATTACTTAAATATTTTCAATATATATGTACGTTCGTCTTCGACGACAGATTTCAGAATTAATAACATTCTTTGCTTTTAACTACTTGTAAAATTGTGTATTTCTTTCGAATTTTCCGTACACTTCGTCAATCATTTCTTTCGACCATATGTCAACATAACATTCATAACTTCACAATCATAGTTATACAAATGAATTAAGATAGTTAACAATCACGGCTGTTGTGTGTCTCTTCTCGGTTTTTTAATTTGTTTTCCTAACTATTGTAATCCTAGATAACCATTCTATGAGGGAGTAAAGTTATCTGATATCAACAGTTTCAAGTATGCCAATCGTTATTTTCACGAGAGATTGTTTACTTTTAATTTATCTAAAATATTCTTGGATTCGTCAGTTTATTTTCTTAACACAATCAAAAGTACTGATTTCTGGTTTTATCTTCCTCTTTGGAGAGATTATCGAATGTTGCGTATCTTTGTTTACTTGGAAGTTGCTCCTGTGATCTTGGAATATTTTCTATAAAATTACAATCTCTATTTGCATGATTACTGACCGAACCGTGAAAAATTTCAGCTGCCACTAATCAATGATTATTGAACTTTTACGAGTTAACAATATCTACGAAAATGGATAAAATCTTCGATTTCGGTACCAGATAGCGCAGTTCGTTGTTGTATTCTTTATTCACGATTCTGCAATGCTTCCCTATCGATTCATTTATTATCAGTGTGGCGTTTGCGACGAACAGATCAAAAATAGTTATAATCGTTCAATTGTAATATATATCGTTCAAATATAATTATACGATGTTCAACTAGTACTTCTTGTTCTTATCCTTTTATTAATCAAGTATTTATTTATGAAGTATTTATCGATTCATTTATTGGGTATATAAATGTATATATATATCATATATATATATCATCAGATCACTGTCATTTGGTGCAATTACCGAATCACTTGATGCAACATCACTTCTATCACTCAGATCTGCAAATGAGGCTCGAAAATAACATTGCTGGTACAATTACGTATTGTTCTGTTTTTATTTCTTTTCATGCCTCTTTGGAAAGCGAAATTCCGCAACTTTCACAATTATTTCAATTCATTTCGAATAGGCATGCTTTGAGATTTTTTAGTACGCATGAACACACACGCTGCGGCGACCGAAATGCAATTGACTAAGAAACTTTTACTTGATTGAGAGAGCTGCAGATCATAAAAAACACCGACGAAACTTATCGTGTTAAGAACGTGGCTTAAATGATTGCTAAACACTAGCAATCCTTACATCAATTCTTTCAGTGACAGATACCTTTTCTTTCAGTAATAACTACAGGCGAACGCAACAGAATAAACAGATAGTTTTAGAGCGATAGTTGCATCCTGTTGATGACATAAAAAAATTCATTTTACGCGTGAAATATGGTAAAGATATGTACATACATATAATAATAATAATAATAATATAGATATCTATATATTACTATTATTATTATTATATTATTTGTTATATATATTTATATATAATTTATTATATAAATTTATTATTATTATATATATATATATATATATAATATAGATATGTACTAATATTTGTATTATAATTCGAAAACGAACCGTTTCCCCAAGGTATGTTTTTTAAATCATTTAATGAGCTTAAAAAGTGCTTCACTTTGTGACGGCTCAGTCGGCTGGCCAGGTTCTTCTGGGGTCGCGAAATAACGTAGACGCTCTGATACGGTAACTAAATGTCCTTTGTTCTTAAATACTAATATTTACACGTATGCGTGAAAGTTATCCTTGAACGGAGGAATTATTGGCGGTGTGTCGTCCGAATTACCGACGAAATTAACGGCAGAATGTCGGTAGAATTAGGCTCGTGACACATTAGACGTGGGAGCACGATACCAGGCAGAACAGATGACCTTGGGACTGAAGTGCCTTAGATCAAGATACAGAGTTCGATTTTATCTTTTTCCGAACGTAGAAAAAAACAGGAAATGAAGGATTGATAATAACGCAATATTATTTATTATTATTTATTATTATATATATTATATTATATTATATTTTATTATATTATATATTATGTATTATATATTATATATTATATATTATATATTATATATTATATATTATATATTATATATTATATATTATATATTATATATTATATATTATATATTATATACTATATATTATATATTATATTATATTATATTATATTATATTATTATTATTACACTTCATTATTTCCTAATGGGATTTTTGCCAATGCAATCGTGAGCTTTTTCTAATTAAAATAAGACCAGACACGAGTATCATAAACAATAAGAAGGAGCAATAATTCTTCTAATAATATCGTGTCCGAATATTAATGCGATATTTCACGTTTCATGGATTTTTCAAGAATACCAAGAATTGAAAAATGCGTTCACATATTCACGTTTAAAAAATCGAATCGATATAAAATCGTACAATATTAAAAAGCTTGAATTTTTCTACGATTTTTGCTGGAAGATTGGTGCCGACTTGGACCCGCTGCCCTTCCGTTTTCTGTGGGTTAACATGAAGATTATACTAGGAACTAATGACCGATCTATGACCCAACAAATACGCAAAGTTTCATGGATAATTTTTTGTGCAAAATGTATTTCATCCTTTTATGAGGAAAGCAAATCGTACGTAGATGTTTCGAATATGGTCAAAAAGCAGTCGTTCGACGACACAATGTACATTAAGTAAATATAAAAAAGAAGGAACGTTATCACTAAGAATCGTACCTTACTATAAATGAGATATACAGTATACTGCATTCTCACCAAGAAACGTATCTTAATACAAACGTGGTATACAGTATATTCGATTCTCGCTAAGAAGTGTATCCAAATACAAATGTGACATATGGAATACTCGATTCTAATTAAGAAGCGTATCCTAATACAAATGAGGTATACAGTATGCTCGATTCTCACTAAGAAGCGAATCGTAATACAAACGAGGTATACAGTATACTCGATTCTCACTAAGAAGCGAATCGTAATACAAATGAGGTATACAGTATACTCGATTCTCACTAAGAAGCGAATCGTAATACAAATGAGGTATACAGTACACTCGATTCTCACTAAGAAGCGAATCGTTAATACAAATGAAGTGTACAGTATACTCGATTCTTACAAAATAGCGTATCGTAATACAAATGAGGTATACAGTATACTTCATTGTGACTACGAAGTATACCGTAATATAAATAAGGTATACAGTATACTCAATTGTTACAAAGGCACTGAAATTTCTGAAATATCAGTAACGACGAGTGCAGAAAGGAGCGCAATGATAATGGAGTACTAGCGCTCCATTTTCATGTGATACAAAAATGCATTGAATGCTAGGTTAGCTTCTATACCTCGTTTCTGCTGATGCCTTATCTGTGTTGATTTATTAACGTTATCGACTAATAAAAACATCCTGATTATAAATATGATTGCTACTATTACGTATAGATGGTGCAACATACTCGTTTAACGTGAATTGACTCGTTTGTATATTACATTTGACAAACAGCTTCGTTTATATGAAAATAATATTTGTGAGAGAATTGTTTGGCGACACGAAAGTTCAGTAAAATCTAGCTCGGACCTAAATTATGAAAAATGCGTCAGAATTAGTTGGATTTGAAGCTTGTCTAACAGCAGGGGGGAGCAGAATAAAGTACCTTCCGTAACTCTAAAGGGTTGCGACTGTTGTGGATGGTCGTATCTCGCTGAATCTTGGCTCATTTTCAAGGACCTTTGAGAATGTTTTCATTATTATCACGTATAATGACTGTGCAGGAGACTTTTTTTACAAAATGGCCCACTATCTATTGGTGTTTTCGTTTTTTGAAGAATTATGGAGGACTCAAAAATTTTGTTTGATTATCGAGACTAGGATCGTTCATTTGCATTCCGCTTCTTCTCTCTCCAACGAGGCCAAAATTTTCGCTGCGTGATTTAAATCTGACACAGATTTGACCACAGACATCGGTAAGGCTGAGCGTCATATTACAGTAAAAACATAAAACAATTTTGCAATATTTTGAGTTTTAACTTGCGTGCCACTGAAAATCCATCTCGCAAACATTATTTTTCTGGAAAACGCAGCTCTATATGAAATTCCAGCCAAATTGGCGGGCAAAATTTATCGAACTTAAGAGGCTTGGTTAGTCACGTGACTTTTAGAGTTATCAAGTCGGTATATGCTGCATTGTTTTCACCGTGTTCAGTTTGTAGCTAGTAATATTTTCTAGCGCGCTCTGCCCTCGATTTTATCCAGCAAACTCATCCGATTGGATTCCATGTCTTTTGTATCGTCAATTTATGCCCTACTTTCTAACGCTTATATTACTAGATCTCCGCATAATCTCTTCGAATCATGATCAGAGCGCATTGCGCTGAATCTTCTTCCTTCGAATGATCCCTTCTCCAACGAAAAATATTCTCCTATAAGGACGAAATGATACCTTGCGTAAACTCATATCTTCGCCTACTTTTGTCGGTAATTTCTTTACCCTACTTTACCGTGTCCCTACCATGTATCTCTAGCCTCTTGAACAGTAACGGTAAAATGACAAAACAATTTAGCAAAATTTCGAGCCTCCGTTTCCGTGTCGCGAAAATTCTCGCGAACGTCTTCTCTCCATAAAAACAGTCTTAAACAAAAATGGATGCTTATGAACAAAAATGGACCATTCGGAAAGAGGAGATACGATTAACCTTTTAGGCACGATGCGCCACTATAGTGATTTCCGCGAATGTCATCTCTCTGAACGACGCGCCACTATAGTGGCTTGCTCTAGTAGCTCACTCGGTCATCGTTTGAATCAAATAATCGTCTTCATATGCATCGTTTCACACTTCTTTTGTCTTCACATCGATTTACAACAGTCTACAGGATGTCCCAAAAATGTCTCGCAATCCGGAAATGGCGGGTTCCTCGGATCATTTGAAGCAACTTCTTCCTTTACAAAAATGTTCTCCGAGGCTCCGTTAACGAGTTATTAACGAAAAACAGTGACCAATAAGAATCGAGTACGGCTGACGCGAGGCGATCGAGCCAATGAGCGGAACTGGGCTTCGCGCGCTGGTTGGCTGGGCCGCGCGATAGGTGACCAGGGCCCCCGCCCTGATCACAGCGGCCGCCGGGGGTCGACGAGTATATTGGAGGAGGATCACAATTAGCCCTCGCCTCCTTCAGGCGACTCGTCATCCCCCACACCCAACAGGGGAGGTCCTCCTCTGTTGGCGGACGCTGGGCAATGAAACCAGCGTATTCTGGTACACCCGCCGCCCGCCTACTCTCAGCTGCCCGGGGTTTCTCGGCGTGGGCGCGCACGCCGTCCCCGGGCACGTCGGGCGGGATCTGTAAGCTCCCGATCCCGCTCGGCAGCCGCCTTCCGCGACATAACCTCCTCGCAGAAAGAGATTGCTGCCGCCCACTTCCCCGGGCCCTCCAGCATGGCCACAACTAGGCTGGAGAGTGCGAGGTCGTGGCCGACTTCTCGTTTTAGGACTCGGCGCAGCGCTGAAAAGGCGGGACATTCCTCCAGCGTGTGCTGCGCCGAGTCTTCCTCCGCGCCACAATGGTGGCACACCGTCGTCGCTTCCCGCCCGATGCGACACAGGTAGACACCGAAGCAGCCATGTCCGGTGAACACCTGCGTCGCTCGGTAGGAGAGCCTGCCATGCCGTCTCTCCCGCCACGCGGTGAAGTGCGGCAGGAGAGCCCCGGGGACGCGCTCGCCGGCGTGGGAGCAAAGCTCGGCACGCCATCTGGCGAGCGCTAGTCGCCGGGCCTGAAGCTCGAAGCCCTTGACCGTCTCTCGCTCCGGCGGGGCCCCTCGAGCACGGCTGGCGATGCTAGTGCGCCTATAAACATAGGCGCGCACCGCCGCCTGAAGCTCGAAGGGAAGTTCTCCCGCCAGAGCAAGCGCCGCCACGGTAGACGTGGTGCGGTAACCTCTTATGAGGCGGATGGCCATCCGCCTCTGCAGCCGGCGCAACAACAGCGTTGTTGGGGCACCGTATAAGGCCATAGACCGCACCACGCCCAGGTATAGGCGGCGCACCAAATCTCCCGGTCCCCCGAGGTTGGGCAGCAGACGGCCCAAAGAGGCCGCCGCCTTTTCGACTCAGGGGACGAGACAGCCGACCGGGACCTAACCTGGACCTAATCTGGACCTAACCTGTCTAACCAATCCTATGTTCATGACGCATGATGATTTTACACGCACATCCTGTATAAACACATGTCACAATTATTTTAACAGCCGAAAATGAGGGGTTGCTGAGGTCATTTGAAGTAACTTTTTCCTTTGCGAAAATGCAATCTGCGGCTTTGTTCACGAGTTATTAACGGAAAACACTGACCAATGAGAGGTGACGGCGCGAAGTTCGAGAGCCCGCAGCACGAGGCTTTGACAGATGGTCGGGACGGACTCGAGCCGCGTTCGAAGTATTGAACAAATCACGAAGCGAGAACTTCCCGGATTTTTTTTAAATTACGTAACAGTGATATTTTTAAGAAAAACGCTGTTTACCTTTACTTTAGAACGTCTGAAGAATATTTACTAATTTTTCGGACCCGAAATAGTAAGTAATTTAACCGTGACGGCCGTTTTAATTTTCTAGTGTGCATGACACCTTGTGTGTAACACATGAAATTTTTAAGCAAGGTGTGCAGTGAAGATTAACAAAGTACGTAAATGATATTTTAATTTAAATAATTCCGTGTCCGAACACAGCTCAACGAATGATTCGCAAAGCTAATTTAATAAAGAATAATCGTGTTAAAGGACGCAAGGGATATGTTTGTTGGAGAAATATGAAGAATATTATCAATAACCTTCACATAACCTTGACATATCAAGGTCATATCAAGGTTATGTCAAGGTTGAGGCTTTTTTAAGACGCCTGTCTCGTGACGTCTTTGAGGTACCTTCAAAACGTCTGTTTCGGAATGTCTTTAAGACGTCTTATTTCAGACGTTAAAAAGATGTCTAGTTCGGGACGTCTTCGAGACGTCTTTAAGACGTTTCCAAGACGTCGTGTGCATATCCGGTGTTACACAGGTATGAATGTATTTCAACGTCAGCTACAACATGCGATAGAACAGAATAAGCAGTCACATGAAAGTCTAATCCATCTTCGCACTGTGTTTGTGGATGGTAAATGACACCCGCCTTTTCTCAGTTGTTTATAAACTGACGGTGAATTATAAAATATCATTCTTGCCAAATTTTGTTCCTCCATACAGTATTCATTATTTGTTAGCATGAGCCCAAATTTCTATTTCGTACTTACCCATTCGTCTAATGCTTGAGCTTGTGTAG
Organism: Megalopta genalis; assembly: GCF_051020955.1. Classification (NCBI taxonomy): domain Eukaryota; kingdom Metazoa; phylum Arthropoda; class Insecta; order Hymenoptera; family Halictidae; genus Megalopta; species Megalopta genalis. The sequence goes on along the minus strand of NC_135026.1, from coordinate 9,842,531 downwards.
TTTGCAATCTGTGGGTTACCTATTGAAAGATAAGTAAAGATTAAAGTATATTTGTTTAACCTACGATAACATAACAATGAATTGTATATAATTATATACAATTGTTATTATACAAATGTATATAATTATAATTGTATAATCCTAATAATAAACAAATTAAAATTAATAAATAAGTCATACGTTATCGAATACTACAACCTCATTGATTTAGATATTTATCATACAGAAATACGGTTTTATGGTAAATATAAAGCAAAATTTTTGTATAGTAGGACATCCTTTATTGTAATGTACATTATCGCACTATCTATTATCTAAATATTCTTTTTTTTAAACTTCCGATTATCTGAATAACATATTCCTAATTAGAACTTACATGTATACTTAGTTAAGCAGTTCTAATTCGATAAAAATTGTAATTTGCATTCGTTGTATAGTTTAAAGATGAAAGTGAGAACATTAGTTTAATATTATTGCTATTATTATTTTAATAATTTTTAATATCAGAAAAATATAAATATTTCAGTGAATTTTCAAATGAATAGTGAATATTTCGAAAGATATAAAACGGTTATTGAAATTCTCATAGATTGTTTCAAATGAGTATCGATATCTTTGTAAGGTATCTAAACAGGTATCGACGCTTGCTGAGGTATCAAACAGGTATCTATACTTTTGATACCTACATCTTTGATGCTATTCACTTTGGTATCAGAATTTGCGAACTGGTATCACTAATTTTAATATATATTAATTTATATATAATATATATTATAATATATATTAATTATTCTTATATTAAATATATTATATTATATTATATTAATAATATAATATATTTAATATATATTAATTTATATTATAATCACTAATTTTTGGTATCTAATACCTAGAATTATTTTGAATTAAATATTTCTAATATATGCACATAGTTACCACTGTACATACTTATGTGGCGGCTAAGAAGAGTATGCACTTGTGTGTCGGTATGGAAGAGTGTGAAGGAAAAGAAAAGGAAGCGTTTCGTCCTGGTCCCGTTAGAGGACTCATCGGTAAGGCTATTGTGGCAGATATAGATTATTGATGTTTTCTATTTTATCGACAATTTTTAAATATCGATTAAGTTTACAAATTATGTATTTGGAGTTTAATATTTTCTTGCATACTGGAGAAACTTTGGTTGAGTGTTTTTCCAAATTCATTTCAATCTTATGGTGGTTTAGATCTCGCGATAGCTTTAATAGTTTTAGAAGTTTGTTAAGTTTATACATAGCGTCAGCTTCATTTCTATTTGTTATATCAATTTCGCATATACATAGTACGACAAATAAGTTTCGAGGTGCGACCCGGTACATTATCGTGCAACAGACACCAGGTCTGTTGTGAAATTGAAATTCAATTCATAATTTAATTTAATTTAATTTAACCTACCAAGTATGATACAACTACACGAGTATAATAAACATATATTTTTAAATGAAAAAGGTCATTTTCATTTTTATATAATTAAACGGCACATGTTATTTTGTTGATAATTTATAAACCAGACAATCATTCCGATAGGATGAAGTTTCACTGGTTTCCTAAAATTTTAAGTTAATATTAATATGAAAAGTACATTTATATTTTTAATAAAAATCAATATAATTTTATCGTGTTTGATCTCATTTCAATCAGAAAAAGCTCACGATTGTATTGGAAAAAGTCGCATTAAAATATAATAAAAAATAAAAAAATTACACATTGCGTTATTATTTATTCTTCATTTGCCTGCCACCATGCTCGCACGTCTAATGTGAATACTCTCAATCGAGCACGCTGCAAGCACGACCTGAACTTGGCATGTAAATGTGCATCGACCCTTAAAAACCGTGGAGAGACATACAACAGCCGTGATTGTTAACTACCTTAATTCGTTTGTATAAGTATGATTGTGAAGTTATGAATTTTATGTTAACATATGGTCGAAAGAAATGATTGACGAAGTGTAGGGGAAATTCGAAAGAAATACACAATTTTACAAGTAGTTAAATGTAAAGAATGTTATTAATTCTGAAATCTGTCGTCGAAGACGAACGTACATATATATTGAAAATATTTAAGTAATTCTGGATAAGTGTTACGTTGTTCACACAGGAATGCGGATCCATTAATCGTTCAGCTATTTACTGAAAGCAAACGGTAGATCGGAACTCGTTAATATGCGAATAATTTTATTATGTAGCTGCACAAAAATGTTCAAAAAATTACGTACTGGCAAATGCACACATTATTGCTATTGCATGAACCCGACCATATTGCTTTGCAATGAGCATTGCAACAAGTATCTCCACAAACTTGACAAGTTAAATATGGCTGAACGACCGGTACATTATCGACATCTTCGACTTTATCAACAAGATCGTGTTCTTCTTGACCTGAAAATATTTTTAAGCGTTAGCGTAGGTCTAATTTCTACTGACATCGTCGTGCCAAATGTCGTTTGAAACGAATAAGGTATTTCTACGATACTGATTTTTCAGCACTTAATTAATACGAATTAATTAAGAGCAATAGATTCGTTCCGTATAGATATAATTTAATATTGATAAACGGTTACAAAAGGTATGACATTAGTACAGATTTCTTTGCATCGTATATGTATACAGGGTATCCCAATATTATGTTATTTCTGATAAATTGGAGATTCCTGGGCTAATTTGAAGTAATTCTTTCCTTTACAAAAATTTTCTCCGAAGCATCGTTAAAGAGTTATTAACGAAAAACACTGACCAATGAGAGGCGAGTTCGGGTGGCACGTAGCGGCTGTGTCAGAAACCCTTCATTTGCGCGAAGTACCACAATTTTAAGACACCATGTACTGTGACGCATACGCTGCTAACACGAAGCAGAACGTACTTCCTGTTCAATCTAATATTTTCACGATTCAGTTATAAATGTAAAATAGTTAAAAATGTTTTCGCATATTAATTCCATCGAAGTGACTAAAGAATTTCACACTATCGATGTTGAAACACCGAAGGTTCAGCTTGCAAACATCCCATCGTTAGTTAAATTCAAAGAAAGCATTTCCTCGATAGGCAAAGGAAAAAGCTATTATAAGCAAGTAAGTGAAGCGACTTAGTTGTTGAATGTGTTTAAAACAAGTAAAGAAATAAACGGATAAACAAATTATTTCGTAGCGATTGAGGAAATCATTATCTGTCAAGTGTTGTTTTTCATGTTTTGCAGGAAACTATTATAAATATTTTTTCGCATTAGTGGCAACATTCTTATTACAACAATGACAAAAGTAATTATAAGTATAGATTCATAGAAGTCAATTTACCTTCGACCTTCTCAACAGAGGCAGACGCCACTGCAACCGCAGCCAAGCAAAGAACTCCAAAGAGAATTAAGAGCTTCATGTTGTGTAGAAGTTTGTATGTCGTCTGTTTGGCACAATTTCCTTTACCTACATCGTGGCCTTTATATACGGCAGAGATCGATTCACTGTTTATCACTACCACAGAGCATAAAGGGAGATATGTACATAGCAATCAGATATTCTGATTTTGATAAAGTGAATGATACCTCTTGAAGACATAGCTGTTACGTAACAAATTTTGTCAAAGTATACCAAATGATATGAATTTTTTTTGGATAATAGAGGAACTAGTCCACTAGACAATGACTGACATGCTTTCTCTTAATTTTGCTCTCACTTGGAAGACAAAGATAGTAAAAAAGTCTCGCCTTTTAACTTCTTCATCTGAGCAATTTCTATATGCAATGTTTAAAAAATACCATTCTTGGATCTAGGTAACTTGTGTGCATGCTGCAAAATTTGATCGAAATCTGTTAACCTAGAATCAAGCTACAAGCGTTGAAAGATTTCAAAAACTGCAGATTTCTTACAGTTTTCGGTCGAAAGTGTCGAAAGTCGGGACATAACTGCGATTTTAGCGTTCTTTAATTATTTGCTACCTATATTATTATTATTGGGTTGGCAGGAATGTAATTTCGGTATTTCAATGAGAAATAAAATTCAATTTCTTCTATACAAGATATGATCTTTGATCAGTCAAATATTTTCCATTCTGTTCGATGATCTTTTGCCATCTTTCTGGTAACATCATGATAACTCATAAAACTTTTGGGCCTCATCAGTAAAAAACTCAATCAAGTGCCATTTGAGGCTATCGTTCTTATTGAAATTTTTACCATTTAAAAACCGTGGAGAGACACACAACAGCCGTGATTGTTAACTAGCTTAATTCGTTTGTATAACTCTGATTGTGAAGTTATGAATTTTATGATGACATATGGTCGAAAGAAATGATTGACGAAGTCAATAGTATAATAGGATAATTCGAAAGAAATACACAATTTTACAAGTAGTTAAATGTAAAGAATGTTATTAATTCTGAAATCTGTCGTCGAAGACGAACGTACATATATATTGAAAATATTTAAGTAATTCTGGATAAGTGTTACGTTGTTCACACAGGAATTCGGATCCACTAATCGTTCAGCTATTTACTGAAAGCAAATGGTAGATCGGAACTCGTTAATATGCGAATAATTTTATTATGTAGCTGCACAAAAATGTTCAAAAAATTACGTACTGGCAAATGCACACATCTTTTTTATTGCACGAACCCGACGTTTTGCCCATTGCTTTGCAATGAGCACGGCAACAAGTATTTCCACAAAGTTGACAAGTTAAATATGGCTGAACGACCGGTACATTATCGACATCTTCGACTTTATCAACAAGATCGTGTTCTTCTTGACCTGAAAATATTTTTAAGCGTTAGCGTAGGTCTAATTTCTACTGACATCGTCGTGCCAAATGTCGTTTGAAAAGAATAAGGTATTTCTACGATACTGATTTTTCAGCACTTAATTAATACGAATTGGCCAAATATTGGGTTGAGCAATAGATTCGTTCCGTATAGATATAATTTAATATTGATAAACGGTTACAAAAGGTATGACATTAGTACAGATTTCTTTGTATCGTATATGTATACAGGGTATCCCAATATTATGTTATTTCTGATAAATTGGAGATTCCTGGGCTAATTTGAAGTAATTCTTTCCTTTACAAAAATTTTCTCCGAAGCATCGTTAAAGAGTTATTAACGAAAAACACTGACCAATGAGAGGCGAGTTCGGGTGGCGCGTAGCGGCTGTGTCAGAAACCCTTCATTTGCGCGAAGTACCACAATTTTAAGACACCATGTACTGTGACGCATACGCTGCTAACACGAAGCAGAACGTACTTCCTGTTCAATCTAATATCTTCACGATTCAGTTATAAATGTAAAATAGTTAAAAATGTTTTCGCATATTAATTGCATCGAATTGACTAAAGAAATTCACACTATCAATGCTGAAACACCGAAGGTTCAGCTTGCAAACATCCCATCGTTAGTTAAATTCAAAGAAAGCATTTCCTTGTTAGGCAAAGGAAAAAGCTATTATAAGCAAGTAAGTGAAGCGACTTAGTTGTTGAACGTGTTTAAAACAAGTAAAGAAATAAACGGATAAACAATTTATTTCGTAGCGATTGAGGAAATCATTATCTTTCAAGTGTTGTTTTTCATGTTTTGCAGGAAACTATTATAAATATTTTTTCGCATTAGTGGCAACATTCTTATTACAACAATGACAAAAGTAATTATAAGTATAGATTCATAGAAGTCAATTTACCTTCGACCTTCTCAACAGAGGCAGACGTCACTGCAACCGCAGCCAAGCAAAGAACTCCAAAGAGAATTAAGAGCTTCATGTTGTAGAAGTTTGTATGTCGTCTGTTTGGCACAATATCCTTTACCTACATCGTGGCCTTTATATACGGCAGAGACCGATTCACTGTTTACCACCACCACAGGGCATAAAGGGAGATATGTACATAGCAATCAGATATTCTGATTTTGATAAAGTGAATGATACCACTTGAAGACACAGCTGTTACGAAACTATCTTATCAGTTACCGAGTTACCGAATTATATAGTTTTTCACAGAAAACTCATAGAAAATTCCGCAGAAAATCGATTGTTGCGTTGTAAGCCAGTTCACATTTAAAAGATCTTCGTATTTTAACTTATACATATTGTTCCGTCCTGGACGGATCAACACCGAATAATCTGTCAGGTCACTTGAGGGCCTACGGGGTCTAAACTACGACCCCGAGAAAAGGTGCCTGACAGACCAATAAAATAAACCGAACCCTACGGGACAAGGTTCAAATATTTCGAATTTACAACGACGACCCGCTGTAACGACATTTTTGTACCGTTTGCTTTACCGGTTAGAACCGGTAAAGTAAAAAAAAAGGGAAATAGTTTTATTGCTGTACTTTTGCTGGAGACCCAAGCTGGTCTCCAACTGCCTTCCGTCGACTTGCCCTTTTTTCAAGGCCCTAGAGCAACGTCTTCGGAAGTGGGGGCAGGTTGGGGGTGAAGCCAAGCAGGCTCCAAAAATTGGCCGCACAAAATTGACTCCACCCCGAGCAAGTCAACCTGCAACCCAAAATTTGTCGAGACAGTCAGTCTTGTCGGTAACTCTCACGAGAGATGGTCAATCACTCTCACGCACAACTGTAAACCCCTGGACCTTCTTCAAATAAACTGTGTTGCCTTGCGTTTTCAACCTAGTTTAAACCTTTTTTACAAATCAACTTCACCGCCATTAAGTTGACGTTGGAGGCGCAGCATTTGGAGGAGCAACCTTCAATCTGCGCACCGTACGATACATTCGTACGGCCCTAACACATATGTACCGAGGTTCACGAAAGTGTTCCGAACACCTTTTAGGAGGCAATAGATATTGTCAAAGTATACTAAACGATATGAATCTTTTTTGGATGATAGAGGAACTAGTCCACTAGACAATGATTGACATGCTTTCTCTTAATTTTGCTCTCACTTGGAATGACAAAGATAGTAAAAAAATCTCGTCTTTTAACTTTTTCATCTGAGCAATTTCTATATGCAATGTTTAAAAAATACCATTCTTGGATCTAGGTAACTTGTGTGCATGCTGCAAAATTTGATCGAAATCTGTTAACCTAGAACCAAGCTACAAGCGTTGAAAGATTTCAAAAGCTGCAGATTTCTTACAGTTTTCGGTCGAAAGTGTCGAAAATCGGGACATAACTGCGGTTTTAGCGATCTTTAATTATTTGTTACTTATATTATTATTATTATTGGGTTGGCAGAAATGTAATTTCGGTATTTCAATGAGAAATAAAACTCAATTTCTTCTGTACAAGATATGAACTTTGATCAGTCAAATATTTTCTATTCTGTTCGATGATCTTTTGCCATCTTCCTAGTAACTTCATGATAACTCATAAAGCTTCTGAGCCTCATCAGTAAAAAAACTCAATCAAGTGCCATTTGAGGCTATCGTTCTTATTGAAATTTTTACCATTTAAAAGGTCGGGGCTGCATGGAGGATGCGACATCACTTCCCAACCAAGCACCAATAATTTTGTACGCGTTGCTAAAGATGTGCGAGGCCTCGCATTATCATGGTGGAACACGATTCCTTTACGATTTGCTCTAATTCTGGCCTGTGCACTTCGATTGATTCCTCTAATTTCATAAGTTGTTGGCACTAAATGTCTGAGTTGATATATATATTTACATATATTGTATTTTGTATGTGTATGAATACATTTCTTTCTTTAAAATAGTAAATTGGCTCATACTTTAATTGAGATATTCGTCCAGAAGACTCGCGATAGGGAATATGCATATATATTTTTATAGGATAAAATATACCCAGAAATCTGAGTATATTCTTATCATTCTATATCTTAACACTTTGTCCATAACTATTCCAAAACTACAATATTAATTATATTAATATATTAATTGCATTAATATATTAATATTTTATATATTATTTATAATAATATATTAACATTTTACACATTAATTATAATAATATATTAACATTTCTAATGTTTCTGTTATGAAATAATATGAACGTATAAGATCCACAGTCTATTTATAATACAGATAATTTGTAATTCGTGCAATCAGGTGCATTGCGACGGAAAACTGCAATTCTGATTTTATCTTATTTCTATATACATATTGATTCACTGTGAGTAATTCTGAAATATTCTCGCCCTTTCGAAACGGACAGCGACCGTATCAGTGCATCTGATTGCAATGTACACATCACCCTGGGGTAGTGGTAGGATGAGGATGCATCTCTGCTGTATATAATGACCACGATGTGGATAAAAGTTATTGTACCGAACTTCCACAACATGAAGCTTTTAATTCTCTTTGGAGCTCTTTGCTTGGCTGCGGTTGCAGTGACGTCTGCCTCTGTCGAGGATATCGAAGGTGAACTGATTTTTGTGAATCTATATTTATAATTGCTTTTGTCATTTCTATAATAAGAATGTTGCTACTAATGCGGAAAAATATTTATAATAGTTTCCTGCAAAGCATGAAAAACATCACTTGACAGATAATGATTTCCTCAATAGCTACGAAATAATTTGTTTATCCGTTTATTTCTTTACTTGTTTTAAACACATTCAACAACTAAGTCGCTTCACTTACTTTCTTAGAATAGATTTTTCCTTTGCCTAACGAGGAAATGCTTTCTTTGAATTTAACTAACGATGGGATGTTTGCAAGCTGAGCCTTCGGTGTTTCAACATCGATAGTGTGAATTTCTTTAGTGAATTCGATGGAATTAATATGCGAAAACATTTTTAACTATTTTACAATTATAACTGAATCGTGAAGATATTAGATTGAACAGGAAGTACGTTCTGCTTCGTGTTAGCAGCGTATGCGTCACAGTACAGGGTGTCTTAAAATTGTGGTACTTCGCGCAAATGAAGGGTTTCTGACACAGCCGCTACGCGCCACCCGAACTGGCCTCTCATTGGTCAGTGTTTTTCGTTAATAACTCTTTAACGATGTTTCGGAGGAAATTTTTGTAAAGGAAAGAATTACTTCAAAATACCCCAGGAATCCCCAATTTATCAGAAATAACATAATTTTGGGACACCCTGTATACGTATACGATGTAAAGAAATCTGTACTAATGTCATACATTTTTAAACCGTTTGTCAATATTAAATTACATCTATACGGAACGAATCTATTGCTCGACCCAATATTCGGCCAAGTCGTATTAATTAAGTGCTGAAAAATCAGTATCGTAGAAATACCTTATTCGTTTCAAAACGACATTTGGCACGACGATGTCAGTAGAAATTAGACCTTCGCTAACATTTACAATTAATTTCAGGTCTAGAAGAATACGATCTTGTCGATAAAGTCAAAGATCTCGATGATGCACCGGTCGCGCAGCCATTTTTGAGTTGTCAATTGTGTGGAAACCCATGTTGCATTGCTCGCTGCAGAGCAATGGGCAAGTCATCGGGTACATGCACCAGACACAAAATATGCGTTTGTCGGTACGTAATTTTTTGAACATTTTTGTGCAGCTACATAATAAAATTATTCGCATATTAACGAGTTCCGATCTACCGTTTGCTTTCAGTAAATAGCTGAACGATTAATGGATCCGCATTCCTGTGTGAACAACGTAACACTTATCCAGAATTACTTAAATATTTTCAATATATATGTACGTTCGTCTTCGACGACAGATTTCAGAATTAATAACATTCTTTGCTTTTAACTACTTGTAAAATTGTGTATTTCTTTCGAATTTTCCGTACACTTCGTCAATCATTTCTTTCGACCATATGTCAACATAACATTCATAACTTCACAATCATACTTATACAAATGAATTAAGATAGTTAACAATCACGGCTGTTGTGTGTCTCTTCTCGGTTTTTTAATTTGTTTTCCTAACTATTGTAATCCTAGATAACCATTCTATGAGGGAGTAAAGTTATCTGATATCAACAGTTTCAAGTATGCCAATCGTTATTTTCACGAGAGATTGTTTACTTTTAATTTATCTAAAATATTCTTGGATTCGTCAGTTTATTTTCTTAACACAATCAAAAGTACTGATTTCTGGTTTTATCTTCCTCTTTGGAGAGATTATCGAATGTTGCGTATCTTTGTTTACTTGGAAGTTGCTCCTGTGATCTTGGAATATTTTCTATAAAATTACAATCTCTATTTGCATGATTACTGACCGAACCGTGAAAAATTTCAGCTGCCACTAATCAATGATTATTGAACTTTTACGAGTTAACAATATCTACGAAAATGGATAAAATCTTCGATTTCGGTACCAGATAGCGCAGTTCGTTGTTGTATTCTTTATTCACGATTCTGCAATGCTTCCCTATCGATTCATTTATTATCAGTGTGGCGTTTGCGACGAACAGATCAAAAATAGTTATAATCGTTCAATTGTAATATATATCGTTCAAATATAATTATACGATGTTCAACTAGTACTTCTTGTTCTTATCCTTTTATTAATCAAGTATTTATTTATGAAGTATTTATCGATTCATTTATTGGGTATATAAATGTATATATATATCATATATATATATCATCAGATCACTGTCATTTGGTGCAATTACCGAATCACTTGATGCAACATCACTTCTATCACTCAGATCTGCAAATGAGGCTCGAAAATAACATTGCTGGTACAATTACGTATTGTTCTGTTTTTATTTCTTTTCATGCCTCTTTGGAAAGCGAAATTCCGCAACTTTCACAATTATTTCAATTCATTTCGAATAGGCATGCTTTGAGATTTTTTACTACGCATGAACACACACGCTGCGGCGACCGAAATGCAATTGACTAAGAAACTTTTACTTGATTGAGAGAGCTGCAGATCATAAAAAACACCGACGAAACTTATCGTGTTAAGAACGTGGCTTAAATGATTGCTAAACACTAGCAATCCTTACATCAATTCTTTCAGTGACAGATACCTTTTCTTTCAGTAATAACTACAGGCGAACGCAACAGAATAAACAGATAGTTTTAGAGCGATAGTTGCATTCTGTTGATGACATAAAAAAATTCATTTTACGCGTGAAATATGGTAAAGATATGTAGATACATATAATAATAATAATAATAATATAGATATCTATATATTACTATTATTATTATTATATTATTTGTTATATATATTTATATATAATTTATTATATAAATTTATTATTATTATATATATATATATATATAATATAGATATGTACTAATATTTGTATTATAATTCGAAAACGAACCGTTTCCCCAAGGTATGTTTTTTAAATCATTTAATGAGCTTAAAAAGTGCTTCACTTTGTGACGGCTCAGTCGGCTGGCCAGGTTCTTCTGGGGTCGCGAAATAACGTAGACGCTCTGATACGGTAACTAAATGTCCTTTGTTCTTAAATACTAATATTTACACGTATGCGTGAAAGTTATCCTTGAACGGAGGAATTATTGGCGGTGTGTCGTCCGAATTACCGACGAAATTAACGGCAGAATGTCGGTAGAATTAGGCTCGTGACACATTAGACGTGGGAGCACGATACCAGACAGAACAGATGACCTTGGGACTGAAGTGCCTTAGATCAAGATTCGGAGTTCGATTTTATCTTTTTCCGAACGTAGAAAAAAACAGGAAATGAAGGATTGATAATAACGCAATATTATTTATTATTATATATATTATATTATATATTATGTATTATATATTATATATTATATATTATATATTATATATTATATATTATATATTATATATTATATATTATATATTATATATTATATATTATATATTATATATTATATATTATATATTATATATTATATACTATATATTATATATTATATATTATATACTATATATTATATTATATTATTATTATTACACTTCATTATTTCCTAATGGGATTTTTGCCAATGCTATCGTGAGCTTTTTCTAATTAAAATAAGACCAGACACGACTATCATAAACAATAAGAAGGAGCAATAATTCTTCTAATAATATCGTGTTCGAATATTAATGCGAAATTTCACGTTTCATGGATTTTTCAAGAATACCAAGAATTGAAAAATGCGTTCACATATTCACGTTTAAAAAATCGAATCGATATAAAATCGTACAATATTAAAAAGCTTGAATTTTTCTACGATTTTTGCTGGAAGATTGATGCCGACTTGGACCCGCGGCCCTTCCGTTTTCTGTTGGTTAACATGAAGATTATACTAGGAAATAATGACCGATCTATGACGCAACAAATACGCAAAGTTTCATGGATAATTTTTTGTGCAAAATGTATTTCGTCCTTTTATGAGGAAAGCAAATCGTACGTAGATGTTTCGAATATGGTCAAAAAGTAGTCGTTCGACGACACAATGTACATTAAGTAAATATAAAAAAGAAGGAACGTTATCACTAAGAATCGTACCTTACTATAAATGAGATATACAGTATACTGCATTCTCACCAAGAAACGTATCTTAATACAAACGTGGTATACAGTATATTCGATTCTCGCTAAGAAGTGTATCCAAATACAAATGTGACATATGGAATACTCGATTCTAATTAAGAAGCGTATCATAATACAAATGAGGTATACAGTATACTCAATTGTTACAAAGGCACTGAAATTTCTGAAATATCAGTAACGACGAGTGCAGAAAGAAGCGCAATGATAATGGAGTACTAGCGCTCCATTTTCATGTGATACAAAAATGCATTGAATGCTAGGTTAGCTTCTATACCTCGTTTCTGCTGATGCCTTATCTGTGTTGATTTATTCAACGTTATCGACTAATAAAAACATCCTGATTATAAATATGATTGCTACTATTACGTATAGATGGTGCAACATACTCGTTTAACGTGAATTGACTCGTTTGTATATTACATTTGACAAACAGCTTCGTTTATATGAAAATAATATTTGTGAGAGAATTGTTTGGCGACACGAAAGTTCAGTAAAATCTAGCTCGGACCTAAATTATGAAAAATGCGTCAGAATTAGTTGGATTTGAAGCTTGTCTAACAGCAGGGGGGAGCAGAATAAAGTACCTTCCGTAACTCTAAAGGGTTGCGACTGTTGTGGATGGTCGTATCTCGCTGAATCTTGGCTCATTTTCAAGGACCTTTGAGAATGTTTTCATTATTATCACGTATAATGACTGTGCAGGAGACTTTTTTTACAAAATGGCCCACTATCTATTGGTGTTTCCGTTTTTTGAAGAATTATGGAGGACTCAAAAATTTTGTTTGATTATCGAGACTAGGATCGTTCATTTGCATTCCGCTTCTTCTCTCTCCAACGAGGCCAAAATTTTCGCTGCGTGATTTAAATCTGACACAGATTTGACCACAGACATCGGTAAGGCTGAGCGTCATATTACAGTAAAAACATAAAACAATTTTGCAATATTTTGAGTTTTAACTTGCGTGCCACTGAAAATCCATCTCGCAAACATTATTTTTCTGGAAAACGCAGCTCTATATGAAATTCCAGCCAAATTGGCGGGCAAAATTTATCGAACTTAAGAGGCTTGGTTAGTCACGTGACTTTTAGAGTTATCAAGTCGGTATATGCTGCATTGTTTTCACCGTGTTCAGTTTGTAGCTAGTAATATTTTCTAGCGCGCTCTGCCCTCGATTTTATCCAGCAAACTCATCCGATTGGATTCCATGTCTTTTGTATCGTCAATTTATGCCCTACTTTCTAACGCTTATATTACTAGATCTCCGCATAATCTCTTCGAATCATGATCAGAGCGCATTGCACTGAATCTTCTTCCTTCGAATGATCCCTTCTCCAACGAAAAATATTCTCCTATAAGGACGAAATGATACCTTGCGTAAACTCATATCTTCGCCTACTTTTGTCGGTAATTTCTTTACCCTACTTTACCGTGTCCCTACCATGTATCTCTAGCCTCTTGAACAGTAACGGTAAAATGACAAAACAATTTAGCAAAATTTCGAGCCTCCGTTTCCGTGTCGCGAAAATTCTCGCGAACGTCTTCTCTCCATAAAAACAGTCTTAAACAAAAATGGATGCTTATGAACAAAAATGGACCATTCGGAAAGAGGAGATACGATTAACCTTTTAGGCACGATGCGCCACTATAGTGATTTCCGCGAATGTCATCTCTCTGAACGACGCGCCACTATAGTGGCTTGCTCTAGTAGCTCACTCGGTCATCGTTTGAATCAAATAATCGTCTTCATATGCATCGTTTCACACTTCTTTTGTCTTCACATCGATTTACAACAGTCTACAGGATGTCCCAAAAATGTCTCGCAATCCGGAAATGGCGGGTTCCTCGGATCATTTGAAGCAACTTCTTCCTTTACAAAAATGTTCTCCGAGGCACCGTTAACGAGTTATTAACGAAAAACAGTGACCAATAAGAATCGAGTACGGCTGACGCGAGGCGATCGAGCCAATGAGCGGAACTGGGCTTCGCGCGCTGGTTGGCTGGGCCGCGCGATAGGTGACCAGGGCCCCCGCCCTGATCACAGCGGCCGCCGGGGGTCGACGAGTATATTGGAGGAGGATCACAATTAGCCCTCGCCTCCTTCAGGCGACTCGTCATCCCCCACACCCAACAGGGGAGGTCCTCCTCTGTTGGCGGACGCTGGGCAATGAAACCAGCGTATTCTGGTACACCCGCCGCCCGCCTACTCTCAGCTGCCCGGGGTTTCTCGGCGTGGGCGCGCACGCCGTCCCCGGGCACGTCGGGCGGGATCTGTAAGCTCCCGATCCCGCTCGGCAGCCGCCTTCCGCGACATAACCTCCTCGCAGAAAGAGATTGCTGCCGCCCACTTCCCCGGGCCCTCCAGCATGGCCACAACTAGGCTGGAGAGTGCGAGGTCGTGGCCGACTTCTCGTTTTAGGACTCGGCGCAGCGCTGAAAAGGCGGGACATTCCTCCAGCGTGTGCTGCGCCGAGTCTTCCTCCGCGCCACAATGGTGGCACACCGTCGTCGCTTCCCGCCCGATGCGACACAGGTAGACACCGAAGCAGCCATGTTCGGTGAACACCTGCGTCGCTCGGTAGGAGAGCCTGCCATGCCGTCTCTCCCGCCACGTGGTGAAGTGCGGCAGGAGAGCCCCGGGGACGCGCTCGCCGGCGTGGGAGCAAAGCTCGGCACGCCATCTGGCGAGCGCTAGTCGCCGAGCCTGGAGCTCGAAGCCCTCGACCGTCTCTCGCTCCGGCGGGGCCCCTCGAGCACGGCTGGCGATGCTAGTGCGCCTATAAACATAGGCGCGCACCGCCGCCTGAAGCTCGAAGGGAAGTTCTCCCGCCAGAGCAAGCGCCGCCACGGTAGACGTGGTGCGGTAACCTCTTATGAGGCGGATGGCCATCCGCCTCTGCAGCCGGCGCAACAACAGCGTTGTTGGGGCACCGTATAAGGCCATAGACCGCACCACGCCCAGGTATAGGCGGCGCACCAAATCTCCCGGTCCCCCGAGGTTGGGCAGCAGACGGCCCAAAGAGGCCGCCGCCTTTTCGACTCAGGGGACGAGACAGCCGACCGGGACCTAACCTGGACCTAATCTGGACCTAACCTGTCTAACCAATCCTATGTTCATGACGCATGATGATTTTACACGCACATCCTGTATAAACACATGTCACAATTATTTTAACAGCCGAAAATGAGGTCACTTGAAGTAACTTTTTCCTTTGCGAAAATGCAATCTGCGGCTTTGTTCACGAGTTATTAACGGAAAACACTGACCAATGAGAGGTGACGGCGCGAAGTTCGAGAGCCCGCAGCACGAGGCTTTGACAGATGGTCGGGACGGACTCGAGCCGCGTTCGAAGTATTGAACAAATCGCGAAGCGAGAACTTTCCGGATTTTTTTTTATTACGTAACAGTGATATTTTTAAGAAAAACGCTGTTTACCTTTACTTTAGAACGTTTGAAGAATATTTACTAATTTTTCGGACCCGAAATAGTAAGTAATTTAACCGTGACGGCCGTTTTAATTTTCTAGTGTGCATGACACCTTGTGTGTAACACATGAAATTTTTATGCAAGGTGTGCAGTGAAGATTAACAAAGTACGTAAATGATATTTTAATTTAAATAATTCCGTGTCCGAACACAGCTCAACGAATGATTCGCAAAGCTAATTTAATAAAGAATAATCGTGTTAAAGGACGTAAGGGATATGTTTGTTGGAGAAATATGAAGAATATTATCAATAACCTTCACATAACCTTGACATATCAAGGTCATATCAAGGTTATGTCAAGGTTGAGGCTTTTTTAAGACGCCTGTCTCGTGACGTCTTTGAGGTACCTTCAAAACGTCTGTTTCGGAATGTCTTTAAGACGTCTTATTTCAGACGTTAAAAAGATGTCTAGTTCGGGACGTCTTCGAGACGTCTTTAAGACGTTTCCAAGACGTCGTGTGCATATCCGGTGTTACACAGGTATGAATGTATTTCAACGTCAGCTACACCATGCGATAGAACAGAATAAGCAGTCACATGAAAGTCTAATCCATCTTCGCACTGTGTTTGTGGATGGTAAATGACACCCGCCTTTTCTCAGTTGTTTATAAACTGACGGTGAATTGTAAAATATCATTCTTGCTAAATTTTGTTCCTCCATACAGTATTCATTATTTGTTAGCATGAGCCCAAATTTCTATTTCGTACTTACCCATTCGTCTAATGCTTGAGCTTGTGTAGTTTGCAATCTGTGGGTTACCTATTGAAAGATAAGTAAAGATTAAAGTATATTTGTTTAACCTACGATAACATAACAATGAATTGTATATAATATCATACCTAATAATAAACAAATTAAAATTAATAAATAAGTCATACGTTATCGAATACTACTACCTCATTGATTTAGATATTTATCATACAGAAATACGGTTTTATGGTAAATATAAAGCAAAATTTTTGTGTAGTAAGACAACCTTTATTGGAATGTACATTATCGCACTATCTATTATTTGAATATTCTTTTTTTTCAACTTCCGATTATCTGAATAACATATTCCTAATTAGAACTTACATGTATACTTAGTTAAGCAGTTCTAATTCGATAAAAATTGTAATTTGCATTAGTTGTATAGTTTAAAGAGATGAAAGTGAGAACATTAGTTTAATATTATTGCTATTATTATTTGAATAATTTTTAATATCAGAAAAATATAAATATTTCAGTGAATTTTCAAATGAATAGTGAATATTTCGAAAGATATAAAACGGTTATTGAAATTCTCATAGATTGTTTCAAATGAGTATCGATATCTTTGTAAGGTATCTAAACAGGTATCGACGCTTGCTGAGGTATCAAACAGGTATCTATACTTTTGATATCTACATCTTTGATACTATTCAATTTGGTATCAGAATTTGCGAACTGGTATCACTAATTTTAATATATATTAATTTATATATAATATATATTATAATATATATTAATTATTCTTATATTAAATATATTATATTATATTATATTAATAATATAATATATATTTAATATATATTAATTTATATTATAATCACTAATTTTTGGTATCTAATACCTAGAATTATTTTGAATTAAATATTTCTAATATATGTACATAGTTACAACTGTACATACTTATGTGGCGGCTGAGAAGAGTATGCACTTGTGTGTCGGTATGGAAGAGTGTGGAGGAAAAGAAAAGGAAGCGTTTCGTCCTGGTCCCGTTAGAGGACTCATCGGTAAGGCTATTGTGGCAGATATAGATTATTGATTATAGTTTACCGACAATTTTTAAATATCGATTAAGTTTACAAATTATGTATTTGGAGTTTAATATTTTCTTGCATACTGGAGAAACTTTGGTTGAGTGTTTTTCCAAATTCATTTCAATCTTATGGTGGTTTAGATCTCGCGATAGCTTTAATAGTTTTAGAAGTTTGTTAAGTTTATACATAGCGTCAGCTTCATTTCTATTTGTTATATCAATTTCGCGTATACATAGTACGACAAATAAGTTTCGAGGTTCGACCCGGTACATTATCGTGCAACAAACACCAGGTCTGTTGTGAAATTGAAATTCAATTCATAATTTAATTTAATTTAATTTAACCTACCAAGTATGATACAACTACACGAGTATAATAAACATATATTTTTAAATGTAAAAGGTCATTTTTATTTTTATATAATTAAACGGCACATGTTATTTTGTTGATAATTTATAAACCAGACAATCATTCCGATAGGATGAAGTTTCACTAGTTTCCTAAAATTTTAAGTTAATATTAATATGAAAAGTACATTTATATTTTTAATAAAAATCAATATAATTTTATCGTGTTTGGTCTCATTTCAATCAGGAAAAGTTCACGATTGCATTGGAAAAAGTCGCATTAAAATATAATGAAAAATAAAAAAATTACACATTGCGTTATTATTTATTCTTCATTTGCCTGCCACCATGCTCGCACGTCTAATGTGAATACTCTCAATCGAGCACGCTGCAAGCACGACCTGAACTTGGCATGTAAATGTGCATCGACCCTTAAAAACAGTGGAGAGACACACAACAGCCGTGATTGTTAACTACCTTAATTCGTTTGTATAAGTATGATTGTGAAGTTATGAATTTTATGTTAACATATGGTCGAAAGAAATGATTGACGAAGTGTAGGGGAAATTCGAAAGAAATACACAATTTTACAAGTAGTTAAAAGTAAAGAATGTTATTAATTCTGAAATCTATCGTCGAAGACGAACGTACATATATATTGAAAATATTTCAGTAATTCTGGATAAGTGTTACGTTGTTCACACAGGAATGCGGATCCATTAATCGTTCAGCTAATTACTGAAAGCAAACGATAGATCGGAACTCGTTAATATGCGAATAATTTTATTATGTAGCTGCACAAAAATGTTCAAAAAATTACGTACTGGCAAATGCACACATCATCTGTATTGCATGAACCCGACGTTCTGCCCCTTGCTTTGCAATGAACAAGGCAACAAATTTCACAAAGTTGACAACTAGAATATGGCTGAACGACCGGTACATTATCGACATCTTCGACTTTATCAACAAGATCGTGTTCTTCTTGACCTGAAAATATTTTTAAGCGTTAACGTAGGTCTAATTTCTACTGACATCGTCGTGCCAAATGTCGTTTGAAACGAATAAGGTATTTCTACGATACTGATTTTTCAGCACTTAATTAATACGAATTGGCCAAATATTGGGTCGAGCAATAGATTCGTTCCGTATAGATATAATTTAATATTGATAAACGGTTACAAAAGGTATGACATTAGTACAGATTTCTTTGCATCGTATATGTATACAGGGTATCCCAATATTATGTTATTTCTGATAAATTGGAGATTCCTGGGCTAATTTGAAGTAATTCTTTCCTTTACAAAAATTTTCTCCGAAGCATCGTTAAAGAGTTATTAACGAAAAACACTGACCAATGAGAGGCGAGTTCGGGTGGCGCGTAGCGGCTGTGTCAGAAACCCTTCATTTGCGCGAAGTACCACAATTTTAAGACACCCTGT
This sequence comes from Megalopta genalis, assembly GCF_051020955.1. Taxonomy (NCBI): domain Eukaryota; kingdom Metazoa; phylum Arthropoda; class Insecta; order Hymenoptera; family Halictidae; genus Megalopta; species Megalopta genalis. Next base: position 9,823,053 of record NC_135026.1, on the reverse strand, counting down.
ACTGTGACGCATACGCCGCTAACTCGAAGCAAAACGTACTTCCTGTTCAATCTAATATCTTCACGATTCAGTCATAAATGTAAAATAGTTAAAAATGTTTTCGCATATTAATTCCATCGAAGTGACTAAAGAATTTCACACTATCGATGTTGAAACACCGAAGGTTCAGCTTGCAAACATCCCATCGTTAGTTAAATTCAAAGAAAGCATTTCCTCGATAGGCAAAGAAAAAAGCTATTACAAGCAAGTAAGTGAAGCGACTTAGTTGTTGAATGTGTTTAAGTGTTGTTTTTCATGTTTTGCAGGAAACTATTATGAATATTTTTCCGCATTAGTGGCAACATTCTTATTACAGCAATGATAAAAGTAATTATAAGTATAGATTCATAGAAGTCAATTTACCTTCGACCTTCTCAACAGAGGCAGACGTCACTGCAACCGCAGCCAAGCAAAGAACTCCAAAGAGAATTAAGAGCTTCATGTTGTAGAAGTTTGTATGTCGTCTGTTTGGCACAATATCCTTTACCTACATCGTGGCCTTTACACACGGCAGAGATCGATTCACTGTTTACCACCACCACAGGGCATAAAGGGAGATATGTACATAGCAATCAGATATCGTGATTTTGATAAAGTGAATGATACCACTTGAAGACACAGCTGTTACGAAACTATCTTATCAGTTACAGAGTTACCGAATTATATAGTTTTTCACAGAAAACTCATAGAAAATTCCACAGAAAATCGATTGTTGCGTTGTAAGCCAGTTCACATTTGAAAGATCTTCGTATTTTAACTTATACATATGTACCGAGGTTCACGAAAGTGTTCCGAACACCTTTTAGGAGGCAATAGATATTGTCAAAATATACTAAACGATATGAATCTTTTTTGGATGATAGAGGAACTAGACAATGATTGACATGCTTTCTCTTAATTTTGCTCTCACTTGGAATGACAAAGATAGTAAAAAAATCTCGTCTTTTAACTTTTTCATCTGAGCTTATATGCAATGTTTAAAAAATACCATTCTTGGATCTAGGTAACTTGTGTGCATGCTGCAAAATTTGATCGAAATCTGTTAACCTAAAATCAAGCTACAAGCGTTGAAAGATTTCAAAAGCTGCAGATTTCTTACAGTTTTCGGTCGAAAGTGGCGAAAATCGGGACATAACTGCGATTTTAGCGTTCTTTAATTATTTGCTACCTATATTATTATTATTGCGTTGGCCTGAATGTAATTTCGGTATTTCAATGAGAAATAAAACTCAATTTCTTCTATACAAAATATGAACTTTGATCAGTCAAATATTTTCCATTCTGTTCGATGATCTTTTGCCATCTTTCTGGTAACATCATGATAACTCATAAAACTTTTTTGGGCCTCATCAATAAAAAACTCAATCAAGTGCCATTTGAGGCTATCGTTCTCTTATTGAAAGTTTTACCATTTAAAAACCGTGGAGAGACACACAACAGCCGTGATTGTTAACTACCTTAATTCGTTTGTATAAGTATGATTGTGAAGTTATGTATTTTATGATGACATATGGTCGAAAGAGATGATTGACGAAGTCAATAGTATAATAGGATAATTCGAAAGAAATACACAATTTTACAAGTAGTTAAAAGTAAAGAATGTTATTAATTCTGAAATTTATCGTCGAAGACGAACGTACATATATATTGAAAATATTTAAGTAATTCTGGATAAGTGTTACGTCGTTCACACAGGAATGCGGATCCATTAATCGTTCAGCTAATTACTGAAAGCAAACGATAGATCGGAACTCGTTAATATGCGAATAATTTTATTATGTAGCTGCACAAAAATGTTCAAAAAAATACGTACTCGCAAAGGCACACATCATTCCTATCGCATGAACCCGACGTACGGCCGTCTCGTTTGCAATGTGCATTGCAACAAGCATTTCCACAAAGTTGACAAGTTAAATATGGCTGAACGACCGGTACATTATCGACATCTTCGACTTTATCAACAAGATCGTGTTCTTCTTGACCTGAAAATATTTTTAAGCGTTAGCGTAGGTCTAATTTCTACTGACAACGTCGTGCCAAATGTCGTTTGAAAAGAATAAGGTATTTCTACGATACTGATTTTTCAGCACTTAATTAATACGAATTGGCCAAATATTGGGTAGAGCAATAGATTCGTTCCGTATAGATATAATTTAATATTGACAAACGGTTAAAAAAGGTATGACATTAGTACAGATTTCTTTACATCGTATACGTATACAGGGTGTCCCAAAATTATGTTATTTCTGATAAATTGGGGATTCCTGGGGTAATTTGAAGTAATTCTTTCCTTTATAAAAATTTTCTCCGAAGCATCGTTAGAGAGTTATTAACGAAAAACACTGACCAATGAGAGGCGAGTTCGGGTGACGCGAGGCGGCTGTGTCAGAAACCCTTCATTTGCGCGAAGTACCACAATTTTAAGACACCCTGTACTGTGACGCATACGCTGCTAACACGAAGCAAAACGTACTTCCTGTTCAATCTAATATCTTCACGATTCAGTTATAAATGTAAAATAGTTAAAAATGTTTTCGCATATTAATTCCATCGAAGTGACTAAAGAATTTCACACTATCGATGTTGAAACACCGAAGGTTCAGCTTGCAAACATCCCATCGTTAGTTAAATTCAAAGAAAGCATTTCCTCGATAGGCAAAGGAAAAAGCTATTATAAGCAAGTAAGTGAAGCGACTTAGTTGTTGAATGTGTTTAAAACAAGTAAAGAAATAAACGGATAAACAAATTATTTCGTAGCGATTGAGGAAATCATTATCTGTCAAGTGTTGTTTTTCATGTTTTGCAGGAAACTATTATAAATATTTTTTCGCATTAGTGGCAACATTCTTATTACAACAATGACAAAAGTAATTATAAGTATAGATTCATAGAAGTCAATTTACCTTCGACCTTCTCAACAGAGGCAGACGTCACTGCAACCGCAGCCAAGCAAAGAACTCCAAAGAGAATTAAGAGCTTCATGTTGTAGAAGTTTGTATGTCGTCTGTTTGGCACAATATCCTTTACCTACATCGTGGCCTTTATATACGGCAGAGACCGATTCACTCTTTACCACCACCACAGGGCATAAAGGGAGATATGTACATAGCAATCAGATATTCTGATTTTGATAAAGTGAATGATACCTCTTGAAGACATAGCTGTTACGTAACAAATTTTGTCAAAGTATACCAAATGATATGAATTTTTTTTGGATAATAGAGGAACTAGTCCATTAGACAATGACTGACATGCTTTCTCTTAATTTTGCTCTCACTTGGAAGACAAAGATAGTAAAAAAGTCTCGCCTTTTAACTTCTTCATCTGAGCAATTTCTATATGCAATGTTTAAAAAATACCATTCTTGGATCTAGGTAACTTGTGTGCATGCTGCAAAATTTGATCGAAATCTGTTAACCTAGAATCAAGCTACAAGCGTTGAAAGATTTCAAAAACTGCAGATTTCTTACAGTTTTCGGTCGAAAGTGTCGAAAATCGGGACATAACTGCGATTTTAGCGTTCTTTAATTATTTGCTACCTATATTATTATTATTGGGTTGGCAGGAATGTAATTTCGGTATTTCAATGAGAAATAAAACTCAATTTCTTCTATACAAGATATGAACTTTGATCAGTCAAATATTTTCCATTCTGTTCGATGATCTTTTGCCATCTTTCTGGTAACATCATGATAACTCATAAAACTTTTGGGCCTCATCAGTAAAAAACTCAATCAAGTGCCATTTGAGGCTATCGTTCTTATTGAAATTTTTACCATTTAAAAACCGTGGAGAGACACACAACAGCCGTGATTGTTAACTAGCTTAATTCGTTTGTATAACTATGATTGTGAAGTTATGAATTTTATGATGACATATGGTCGAAAGAAATGATTGACGAAGTCAATACTATAATAGGATAATTCGAAAGAAATACACAATTTTACAAGTAGTTAAATGTAAAGAATGTTATTAATTCTGAAATCTGTCGTCGAAGACGAACGTACATATATATTGAAAATATTTAAGTAATTCTGGATAAGTGTTACGTTGTTCACACAGGAATTCGGATCCACTAATCGTTCAGCTATTTACTGAAAGCAAATGGTAGATCGGAACTCGTTAATATGCGAATAATTTTATTATGTAGCTGCACAAAAATGTTCAAAAAATTACGTACTGGCAAATGCACACATCATTTTTATTGCACGAACCCGACGTTTTGCCCATTGCTTTGCAATGAGCACGGCAACAAGTATTTCCACAAAGTTGACAAGTTAAATATGGCTGAACGACCGGTACATTATCGACATCTTCGACTTTATCAACAAGATCGTGTTCTTCTTGACCTGAAAATATTTTTAAGCGTTAGCGTAGGTCTAATTTCTACTGACATCGTCGTGCCAAATGTCGTTTGAAACGAATGAGGTATTTCTACGATACTGATTTTTCAGCACTTAATTAATACGAATTGGCCAAATAATGGGTCGAGCAATAGATTCGTTCCGTATAGATATAATTTAATATTGATAAACGGTTACAAAAGGTATGACATTAGTACAGATTTCTTTGCATCGTATATGTATACAGGGTATCCCAATATTATGTTATTTCTGATAAATTGGAGATTCCTGGGCTAATTTGAAGTAATTCTTTCCTTTACAAAAATTTTCTCCGAAGCATCGTTAAAGAGTTATTAACGAAAAACACTGACCAATGAGAGGCGAGTTCGGGTGGCGCGTAGCGGCTGTGTCAGAAACCCTTCATTTGCGCGAAGTACCACAATTTTAAGACACCCTGTACTGTGACGCATACGCTGCTAACACGAAGCAAAACGTACTTCCTGTTCAATCTAATATCTTCACGATTCAGTCATAAATGTAAAATAGTTAAAAATGTTTTCGCATATTAATTCCATCGAAGTGACTAAAGAATTTCACACTATCGATGTTGAAACACCGAAGGTTCAGCTTGCAAACATCCCATCGGTAGCTAAATTCAAAGAAAGCATTTCCTCGATAGGCAAAGGAAAAAGCTATTATAAGCAAGTAAGTGAAGCGACTTAGTTGTTGAATGTGTTTAAAACAAGTAAAGAAATAAACGGATAAACAAATTATTTCGTAGCTATTGAGGAAATCATTATCTGTCAAGTGATGTTTTTCATGCTTTGCAGGAAACTATTATAAATATTTTTCCGCATTAGTAGCAACATTCTTATTACAGCAATGACAAAAGTAATTATAAGTATAGATTCATAGAAGTCAATTTACCTTCGACCTTCTCAACAGAGGCAGACGTCACTGCAACCGCAGCCAAGCAAAGAACTCCAAAGAGAATTAAGAGCTTCATGTTGTAGAAGTTTGTATGTCGTCTGTTTGGCACAATATCCTTTACCTACATCGTGGCCTTTATATACGGCAGAGATCGATTCACTGTTTACCACCACCACAGGGCATAAAGGGAGATATGTACCTAGCAATCAGATATTCTGATTTTGATAAAGTGAATGATACCACTTGAAGACATAGCTGTTACGAAACTATCTTATCAGTTACCGAGTTACCGAATTATATAGTTTTTCACAGAAAACTCATAGAAAAATCCACAGAGAATCGATTGTTGCGTTGTAAGTCAGTTCACATTTGGAAGATCTTCGTATTTTAACTTATATATATGTACCGAGGTTCACGAAAGTGTTCCGAACACCTTTTAGGAGGCAATAGATATTGTCAAAGTATACTAAACGATATGAATCTTTTTTGGATGATAGAGGAACTAGTCCACTAGACAATGATTGACATGCTTTCTCTTAATTTTGCTCTCACTTGGAATGACAAAGATAGTAAAATAATCTCGTCTTTTAACTTTTTCATCTGAGCAATTTCTATATTCAATGTTTAAAAAATACCATTCTTGGATCTAGGTAACTTGTGTGCATGCTGTAAAATTTGATCGAAATCTGTTAACCTAGAATCAAGCTACAAGCGTTGAAAGATTTCAAAAGCTGCAGATTTCTTACAGTTTTCGGTCGAAAGTGTCGAAAATCGGGACATAACTGCGGTTTTAGCGATCTTTAATTATTTGTTACTTATATTATTATTATTATTGGGTTGGCAGGAATGTAATTTCGGTATTTCAATGAGAAATAAAACTCAATTTCTTCTGTACAAGATATGAACTTTGATCAGTCAAATATTTTCCATTCTGTTCGATGATCTTTTGCCATCTTCCTAGTAACTTCATGATAACTCATAAAGCTTCTGAGCCTCATCAGTAAAAAAACTCAATCAAGTGCCATTTGAGGCTATCGTTCTTATTGAAATTTTTACCATTTAAAAGGTCGGGGCTGCATGGAGGATGCGACATCACTTCCCAACCAAGCACCAATAATTTTGTACGCGTTGCTAAAGATGTGCGAGGCCTCGCATTATCATGGTGGAACACGATTCCTTTACGATTTGCTCTAATTCTGGCCTGTGCACTTCGATTGATTCCTCTAATTTCATAAGTTGTTGGCACTAAATGTCTGAGTTGATATACATATTTACATATATTGTATTTTGTATGTGTATGAATACATTTCTTTCTTTAAAATAGTAAATTGGCTCATACTTTAATTGAGATATTCGTCCAGAAGACTCGCGATAGGGAATATGCATATATATTTTTATAGGATAAAATATACCCAGAAATCTGAGTATATTCTTATCATTCTATATCTTAACACTTTGTCCATAACTATTCCAAAACTACAATATTAATTATATTAATATATTAATTGCATTAATATATTAATATTTTATATATTATTTATAATAATATATTAACATTTTACACATTAATTATAATAATATATTAACATTTCTAATGTTTCTGTTATGAAATAATATGAACGTATAAGATCCACAGTCTATTTATAATACAGATAATTTGTAATTCGTGCAATCAGGTGCATTGCGACGGAAAACTGCAATTCTGATTTTATCTTATTTCTATATACATATTGATTCACTGTGAGTAATTCTGAAATATTCTCGCCCCTTCGAAACAGACAGCGACCGTATCAGTGCATCTGATTGCAATGTACACATCACCCTGGGGTAGTGGTAGGATGAGGATGCATCTCTGCTGTATATAAAGACCACGATGTGGATAAAAGTTATTGTACCGAACTTCCACAACATGAAGCTTTTAATTCTCTTTGGAGCTCTTTGCTTGGCTGCGGTTGCAGTGACGTCTGCCTCCGTCGAGGATATCGAAGGTGAACTGATTTTTGTGAATCTATATTTATAATTGCTTTTGTCATTTCTATAATAAAAATGTTGCTACTAATGCGGAAAAATATTTATAATAGTTTCCTGCAAAGCATGAAAAACATCACTTGACAGATAATGATTTCCTCAATCGCTACGAAATAATTTGTTTATCTGTTTATTTCTTTACTTGTTTTAAACACATTCAACAACTAAGTCGCTTCACTTACTTTCTTAGAATAGATTTTTCCTTTGCCTAACGAGGAAATGCTTTCTTTGAATTTAACTAACGATGGGATGTTTGCAAGCTGAGCCTTCGGTGTTTCAACATCGATAGTGTGAATTTCTTTAGTCAATTCGATGGAATTAATATGCGAAAACATTTTTAACTATTTTACAATTATAACTGAATCGTGAAGATATTAGATTGAACAGGAAGTACGTTCTGCTTCGTGTTAGCAGCGTATGCGTCACAGTACAGGGTGTCTTAAAATTGTGGTACTTCGCGCAAATGAAGGATTTCTGACACAGCCGCTACGCGCCACCCGAACTCGCCTCTCATTGGTCAGTGTTTTTCGTTAATAACTCTTTAACGATGTTTCGGAGGAAATTTTTGTAAAGGAAAGAATTACTTCAAATTACCCCAGGAATCCCCAATTTATCAGAAATAACATAATTTTGGGACACCCTGTATACGTATACGATGTAAAGAAATCTGTACTAATGTCATACCTTTTTTAACCGTTTGTCAATATTAAATTATATCTATACGGAACGAATCTATTGCTCGACCCAATATTCGGCCAAGTCGTATTAATTAAGTGCTGAAAAATCAGTATCGTAGAAATACCTTATTCGTTTCAAAACGACATTTGGCACGACGATGTCAGTAGAAATTAGACCTTCGCTAACATTTACAATTAATTTCAGGTCTAGAAGAATACGATCTTGTCGATAAAGTCGAAGATCTCGATGATGCACCGGTCGCGCAGCCATTTTTGAGTTGTCAATTGTGTGGAAACCCATGTTGCATTGCTCGCTGCAGAGCAATGGGCAAGTCATCGGGTACATGCACCAGACACAAAATATGCGTTTGTCGGTACGTAATTTTTTGAACATTTTTGTGCAGCTACATAATAAAATTATTCGCATATTAACGAGTTCCGATCTACCGTTTGCTTTCAGTAAATAGCTGAACGATTAATGGATCCGCATTTCTGTGTGAACAACGTAACACTTATCCAGAATTACTTAAATATTTTCAATATGTATGTACGTTCGTCTTCGACGACAGATTTCAGAATTAATAACATTCTTTGCTTTTAACTACTTGTAAAATTGTGTATTTCTTTCGAATTTTCCGTACACTTCATCAATCATTTCTTTCGACCATATGTCAACATAACATTCATAACTTCACAATCATACTTATACAAATGAATTAAGATAGATAACAATCACGGCTGTTGTGTGTCTCTTCTCGGTTTTTTAATTTGTTTTCCTAACTATTGTAATCCTAGATAACCATTCTATGAGGGAGTAAAGTTATCTGATATCAACAGTTTCAAGTATGCCAATCGTTATCTTCACGAGAGATTGTTTACTTTTAATTTATCTAAAATATTCTTGGATTCGTCAGTTTATTATCTTAACACAATCAAAAGTACTGATTTCTGGTTTTATCTTCCTCTTTGGAGAGATTATCGAATGTTGCGTATCTTTGTTTACTTAGAAGTTGCTCCTGTAATCTTGGAATATTTTCTATAAAATTACAATCTCTATTTGCATGATTACTGACCGAACCGTGAAAGATTTCAGCTGCCACTAGTTAATGATTATTGAACTTTTACGAGTTAACAATATCTACGAAAATGGATAAAATCTTCGATTTCGGTACCAGATAGCGCAGTTCGTTGTTGTATTCTTTATTCACGATTCTGCAATGCTTCCCTATCGATTCATTTATTATCAGTGTGGCGTTTGCGACGAACAGATCAAAAATAGTTATAATCGTTCAATTGTAATATATATCGTTCAAATATAATTATACGATGTTCAACTAGTACTTCTTGTTCTTATCCTTTTATTAATCAAGTATTTATTGATGAAGTATTTATCGTTTCATTTATTGGGTATATAAGTGTATATATATATCATATATATATCATCAGATCACTGTCATTTGGTGCAATTACCGAATCACTTGATGCAACATCACTTCTATCACTCAGATCTGCAAATGAGGCTCGAAAATAACATTGCTGGTACAATTACGTATTGTTCTGTTTTTATTTCTTTTCATGCCTCTTTGGAAAGCGAAATTCCGCAACTTTCACAATTATTTCAATTCATTTCGAATAGGCATGCTTTGAGATTTTTTACTACGCATGAACACACACGCTGCGGCGACCGAAATGCAATTGACTAAGAAACTTTTACTTGATTGAGAGAGCTGCAGATCATAAAAAACACCGACGAAACTTATCGTGTTAAGAACGTGGCTTAAATGATTGCTAAACACTAGCAATCCTTACATCAATTCTTTCAGTGACAGATACCTTTTCTTTCAGTAATAACTACAGGCGAACGCAACAGAATAAACAGATATTTTTAGAGCGATAGTTGCATTCTGTTGATGACATAAAAAAATTCATTTTACGCGTGAAATATGGTAAAGATATGTACATACATATAATAATAATAATAATAATATAGATATCTATATATTACTATTATTATTACTATATTATTTGTTATATATATTTATATATAATTTATTATATAAATTTATTATTATTATATATATAATATAGATATGTACTAATATTTGTATTATAATTCGAAAACGAACCGTTTCCCCAAGGTATGTTTTTTAAATCATTTAATGAGCTTAAAAAGTGCTTCACTTTGTGACGGCTCAGTCGGCTGGCCAGGTTCTTCTGGGGTCGCGAAATAACGTAGACGCTCTGATACGGTAACTAAATGTCCTTTGTTCTTAAATACTAATATTTACACGTATGCGTGAAAGTTATCCTTGAACGGAGGAATTATTGGCGGTGTGTCGTCCGAATTACCGACGAAATTAACGGCAGAATGTCGGTAGAATTAGGCTCGTGACACATTAGACGTGGGAGCACGATACCAGGCAGAACAGATGACCTTGGGACTGAAGTGCCTTAGATCAAGATACAGAGTTCGATTTTATCTTTTTCCGAACGTAGAAAAAAACAGGAAATGAAGGATTGATAATAACGCAATATTATTTATTATTATTTATTATTATATATATTATATTATATTATATTTTATTATATTATATATTATGTATTATATATTATATATTATATATTATATATTATATATTATATATTATATATTATATATTATATATTATATATTATATATTATATATTATATACTATATATTATATATTATATTATATTATATTATTATTATTACACTTCATTATTTCCTAATGGGATTTTTGCCAATGCAATCGTGAGCTTTTTCTAATTAAAATAAGACCAGACACGACTATCATAAACAATAAGAAGGAGCAATAATTCTCCTAATAATATCGTGTCCGAATATTAATGCGAAATTTCACGTTTTATGGATTTTTCATGAATACCAAGAATTGAAAAATGCGTTCACATATTCACGTTTAAAAAATCGAATCGATATAAAATCGTACAATATTAAAAAGCTTGAATTTTTCTACGATTTTTGCTGGAAGATTGGTGCCGACTTGGACCCGCGGCCCTTCCGTTTTCTGTGGGTTAACATGAAGATTATACTAGGAAATAATGACCGATCTATGACCCAACAAATACGCAAAGTTTCATGGATAATTTTTTGTGCAAAATGTATTTCGTCCTTTTATGAGGAAAGCAAATCGTACGTAGATGTTTCGAATATGGTCAAAAAGTAGTCGTTCGTCGACACAATGTACATTAAGTAAATATAAAAAAGAAGGAACGTTATCACTAAGAATCGTACCTTACTATAAATGAGATATACAGTATACTGCATTCTCACCAAGAAACGTATCTTAATACAACCGTGGTATACAGTATATTCGATTCTCGCTAAGAAGTGTATCCAAATACAAATGTGACATATGGAATACTCGATTCTAATTAAGAAGCGTATCATAATACAAATGAGGTATACAGTATGCTCGATTCTCGCTAAGAAGCGAATCGTAATACAAACGAGGTATACAGTATACTCGATTCTCACTAAGAAGCGAATCGTAATACAAATGAGGTATACAGTATACTCGATTCTCACTAAGAAGCGAATCGTAATACAAGTGAGGTATACAGTATACTCGATTCTCACTAAGAAGCGAATCGTTAATACAAATGAAGTGTACAGTATACTCGATTCTTACAAAATAGCGTATCGTAATACAAATGAGGTATACAGTTTACTTCATTGTGACTACGAAGTATACCGTAATATAAATAAGGTATACAGTATACTCAATTGTTACAAAGGCACTGAAATTTCTGAAATATCAGTAACGACGAGTGCAGGAAGGAGCGCAATGATAATGGAGTACTAGCGCTCCATTTTCATGTGATACAAAAATGCATTGAATGCTAGGTTAGCTTCTATACCTCGTTTCTGCTGATGCCTTATCTGTGTTGATTTATTCAACGTTATCGACTAATAAAAACATCCTGATTATAAATATGATTGCTACTATTACGTATAGATGGTGCAACATACTCGTTTAACGTGAATTGACTCGTTTGTATATTACATTTGACAAACAGCTTCGTTTATATGAAAATAATATTTGTGAGAGAATTGTTTGGCGACACGAAAGTTCAGTAAAATCTAGCTCGGACCTAAATTATGAAAAATGCGTCAGAATTAGTTGGATTTGAAGCTTGTCTAACAGCAGGGGGGAGCAGAATAAAGTACCTTCCGTAACTCTAAAGGGTTGCGACTGTTGTGGATGGTCGTATCTCGCTGAATCTTGGCTCATTTTCAAGGACCTTTGAGAATGTTTTCATTATTATCACGTATAATGACTGTGCAGGAGACTTTTTTTACAAAATGGCCCACTATCTATTGGTGTTTTCGTTTTTTGAAGAATTATGGAGGACTCAAAAATTTTGTTTGATTATCGAGACTAGGATCGTTCATTTGCATTCCGCTTCTTCTCTCTCCAACGAGGCCAAAATTTTCGCTGCGTGATTTAAATCTGACACAGATTTGACCACAGACATCGGTAAGGCTGAGCGTCATATTACAGTAAAAACATAAAACAATTTTGCAATATTTTGAGTTTTAACTTGCGTGCCACTGAAAATCCATCTCGCAAACATTATTTTTCTGGAAAACGCAGCTCTATATGAAATTTCAGCCAAATTGGCGGGCAAAATTTATCGAACTTAAGAGGCTTGGTTAGTCACGTGACTTTTAGAGTTATCAAGTCGGTATATGCTGCATTGTTTTCACCGTGTTCAGTTTGTAGCTAGTAATATTTTCTAGCGCGCTCTGCCCTCGATTTTATCCAGCAAGCTCATCCGATTGGATTCCATGTCTTTTGTATCGTCAATTTATGCCCTACTTTCTAACGCTTATATTACTAGATCTCCGCATAATCTCTTCGAATCATGATCAGAGCGCATTGCGCTGAATCTTCTTCCTTCGAATGATCCCTTCTCCAACGAAAAATATTCTCCTATAAGGACGAAATGATACCTTGCGTAAACTCATATCTTCGCCTACTTTTGTCGGTAACTTCTTTACCCTACTTTACCGTGTCCCTACCATGTATCTCTAGCCTCTTGAACAGTAACGGTAAAATGACAAAACAATTTAGCAAAATTTCGAGCCTCCGTTTCCGTGTCGCGAAAATTCTCGCGAACGTCTTCTCTCCATAAAAACAGTCTTAAACAAAAATGGATGCTTATGAACAAAAATGGACCATTCGGAAAGAGGAGATACGATTAACCTTTTAGGCACGATGCGCCACTGTAGTGATTTCCGCGAATGTCATCTCTCTGAACGACGCGCCACTATAGTGGCTTGCTCTAGTAGCTCACTCGGTCATCGTTTGAATCAAATAATCGTCTTCATATGCATCGTTTCACACTTCTTTTGTCTTCACATCGATTTACAACAGTCTACAGGATGTCCCAAAAATGTCTCGCAATCCGGAAATGGCGGGTTCCTCGGATCATTTGAAGCAACTTCTTCCTTTACAAAAATGTTCTCCGAGGCACCGTTAACGAGTTATTAACGAAAAACAGTGACCAATAAGAATCGAGTACGGCTGACGCGAGGCGGCCCAGCCAACCAGCGCGCGAAGCCCAGTTCCGCTCATTGTCTCGATCGCCTCGCGCCAGCCGAGCTCGCCTCTCATTGGTCACTGTTTGTCGTTAATAACTCGTTAACGGTGTCTCGGAGAACATTTTTGTAAAGGAAAAAGTTGCTTCGAATGGCCTGAGGAACCCGCCACTTTCGGATTGCGAGACATTCTTGGGACACCCTGTATATACAGTATCAGACTCTGCCGTCCAGAGAAATAGCCTCGCGCAGAATTCAGCCGTACCTAAAAGGGTTAATCGAGCCTTTCCGAATTGTCCATTTTTGTTTACAAGCCTAGGGACAATTCGAGAGAATTCACCGTAATGCGACACGGCTGTCGCATCTCCACTGGTCGTCCGATTCGCGAGCGTCGAACGCGACACGGTTGCCTAAGCCGATGTCCTTGCGTCATCGATCTGCTCGTTTTAACGAGTGCCATTCATTAAGACTTCCAACCTCGATCCTTCCTTTTCCCCCGTCTTCCTTTCGCCGTCCTTTCTTCCTCTTTCCTCCCCCCCCCCCCCCCGCGAACGAAAGTCGGTACAAGCCCGCGTAAAGATACCGTCCTCAAGTCGTCGTCGTCGTCGTCGCGGCCATTCCCGCGCTGCGAGGCTACAATAGAGCGGAAGGTATGTACTAATTGGATGCAGCCTTTCAGCCCACCGGCAGGAGCGAGGGGGTTGGTTTTAGATTGGAAGAGAGCAACGTCGGAGTGCTGGCTGTCGGTGGCGGTGCCGGTGCCGGTGCCGCTGGTACTGGCTGCGACAGATCGAGTTACACAAAGGCAGCTTTTTAATTGGATAACGTCATATCGACGCGTTCGCACGCGTGTCCTAACTTTTCCCATCGATTTGCCTGGTCCGCCGTCCCAGCGGCCGGGGCCGCGCCGTTCCACGTAGGATCGAACACGTTCCTCTCGGCCTCTGCTCTCGCTTCTTCGACTGGGGCCGATCCTTTTCCCTCGCGACGCAACGCGAGGCGCGGCGCGGCGTGGCGAGACGCGGCGTGGCGCGACGAGGCGAGGCGAGGCGAGGCGAGCCGCGTTTTTTTCCTCCGCAATCGGCCCTCTTTCCCGTCGTCATCGATACACGGGTGCGAACTCGTTAGCCGTTCCGACAGAGTTCTCGCAGAGCGCGGCCACGGTCCACCAACGAAAATACGATACACACACCGCCGCGCCCCCTGTATTCATGCCCGCGACGAACACGCGGGCGCGCCTATCAAAGAACGCGATTGTATTCCCAATTTTCAATCAGTCTGCGACGACCGACAGAGTTTCGGCCGTGCCCCCCGTCCCGCCGCCACCGAATCCTGTTTTTCTTGTCCGCCACGGCTGCCGCCCTGTTTTCGGCAATGTTTTTCTAATGCCGCGACCGAACTCATCTGTCTCGCACGTAGCACGCCGCAGCACCGGAACGTCACAACGGCTTTTGTAACCGTTCCGGGGGGCTCCTTTGAAAAAAGCTCGACACGTACCGCGCGTCTCTATCGAGTCGTAATTTTGTTGAGACTTTAAATAAATATTGGAGAAAGGAGCCCCGACGATCTTTACTTTGATATATGGCATCGGAGACATCAATTTCAGCTCTGCGTGTACGTGTCGACTGACTTTAGTTATTTATTTATTTATTTATTGTATATATATACGAGTAAAAACCAATTTTTACAATGAAGAGAAAAAGTTAATGTTACTATTAATACAGAGTTGTCGTGATATTCGCAAAGATGTATTCGATATATGTAATTGTTTACAACAGGGTTCTGCTAACTGATTTTGACGAAACTGGAATATGTTCTATAGATCGAAGTTTTGAACAATTTTCTCCTTGGCGGAAATGATCGATCTGCTCTAGTTTCCGAGATATTCGCGGAAAACTGTAAATAGACCTGACCGGGACCTAACCTGGTCCTAATCTGGACCTAACCTGTCTAACCAATCCTATGTTCATGACGTATGATGATTTTACACGCACATCCTGTATAAACACATCTCAGCGGTATATATATATATATTGCTTACGGATCCCTGAGATGTGTTTATACAGGATGTGCTTATATATATAGTAGTTCTATACAGTGTGTTCGACAATTATTTTAACAGCCGAAAATGAGGGGTAGCTGAGGTCATTTGAAGTAACTTTTTCCTTTGCGAAAATGCAATCTGCGGCTTTGTTTACGAGTTGTTAACGGAAAATACTGACCAATGAGAGGTGACGACGCGAAGTTCGAGAGCCTGCAGCACGAGGCTTTGACAGATGGTCGGGACGGACTCGAGCCGCGTTCAGAGTATTGAACAAATCACGAAGCGAGAACTTCCCGGATTTTTTTTAATTACGTAACAGTGATATTTTTAAGAAAAACGCTGTTTACCCTTACTTTAGAACGTCTGAAGAATATTTACTAATTTTTCGGACCCGAAATAGTAAGTAATTTAACGGTGATGGCCGTTTTAATTTTCTAGTGTGCATGACACCTTGTGTGTAACACATGAAATTTTTAAGCAAGGTGTACAGTGAAGATTAACAAAGTACGTAAATGATATTTTAATTTAAATAATTCCGTGTCCGAACACAGCTGAACGAATGATTCGCAAAGCTAATTTAATAAAGAATAATCGTGTTAAAGGACGTAAGGGATATGTTTGTTGGAGAAATATGAAGAATATTATCAATAACCTTCACATAACCTTGACATATCAAGGTCATATCAAGGTTATGTCAAGGTTGAGGCTTTTTTAAGACGCCTGTCTCGTGACGTCTTTGAGGTACCTTCAAAACGTCTGTTTCCGAATGTCTTTAAGACGTCTTATTTCAGACGTTAATAAGATGTCTAGTTCGGGACGTCTTCGAGACGTCTTTAAGACGTTTCCAAGACGTCGTGTGCATATCCGGTGTTACACAGGTATGAATGTATTTCAACGTCAGCTACACCATGCGATAGAACAGAATAAGCAGTCACATGAAAATCAACATCGATAACGTACCAGCCAAATTCCGCATACAATACTTTTTGCGAACATAACCATTGGAAGTGTTACGAGCCGAGGGCCAGGCAGTTTGGGTGGCCGGAGGTTGCATGCAATTGGAATTTTTGGATGAGGTGCGTAGACCAGCCGATGTTTATTTCGACACGGGTGGCTACCTTTAAGGTTAGGATAAGGTGTTTGGAGAAATTGATATTAGGGTGCCTCGTAACTTTGTTAAAAAAAGAAATAAACATATACCTCGAGCGGTTAAGATATATCTTGGTGGGTTATACCAACTACTGGCTCGAAACAGGACAGATGGAAATGATTAAACTTGAAACCAAAGAGAACTGGTAAAACCTAATTTATTACGCGTTGAGTTTTAACAATTGTAAGTGAGTGTTCGCGGACTTCAATGCGCTCTCAGTTTTTCGCACTAAATCGGCGGGCGCTTCTGACTTTAGGTTTGTGGCGTCGCATCCTTCTACCTGAGCGCGGTCGCTAACAATAAAACAAGTACCGTTCCTAATCCTCAAAATTCCCTAAAAAACACGCACCCCTAATAAAACAATTCTCCTCACATCTGGACTCCTCGACCCGCACGGGACTTTCCCAACTTTCTCCCTTCCTACGAAAGTCCATCTATTCCTTTCTTCTCTTCCACTATAAAAGAGACAAACGCGCAACTCCAAAAGCTCAGTCTGTCCTAAGTTGCTAGTCCTACGACGTCACGCTAGGCGCGCCCGCGCTCATCGATAGCAATTCAATAAACTGCATTAATAGTAACCTTAAACACGCGCTCCGATTCGCTAACCTTCCCTTTAGTGCTAAAGGTTGTTACCTAGTAGATTGCTCGAAGGAGAATCGAACTCGATCTTACTAATGTTTACGCGTCGTCGAATGTCTCGAAACTAGCCCAAATCCCGGTCGCGTTTGAGTCCTTTATATAGTCAGATTTTTGTAGAAAAATGGTAGTGGGGCTATTCCTATGTGGTCCGATTCCAGAAACGTTCGTTTCTGGCGCCAGCCTGGCGCATGTCTTCAGAAAAGAATACAAAAAATTCCTGGGAAGATTCTCCGTACGTTACAGGAGAGACATCGGGGTGGCTGTTTTTAATCGAAAAAAACGTGTACATGGAAAACGGCGATGCCAGAAGCTCTGCGCGGTCTTCTTCTAAAAAGAAAAAAATACATGTCCAAAAAAAACGAATAAAAAACAACCGCGTTCCAGACTAGAATACCCTCTTAAAGTCTAAGCACATCAGAGGGATCCGTTGGGGAGGAGAGGATCTCCGTTCACGCGCGCGGGACAAACAAGCAGATAATGGAGTAAATTTCTTGCAGAGCTCTCGCGACGGAACAGAAAGAAGACGGACGGGTGTAGGCGAGGGTCGGCGACGGCGCGGAGGGTCGGGGCCGAAGAGCCGCGAGGGCGAGGGTTGACACCGAGAAGGCAATTATTATTTTGAGTGGTTGGCGACGGGACGCCGGTGATATTTTATTTAAGATACAATCGCGTAATAGCTCGCTTCAAGTGGATAGATAACGGCGCGCCGGTGCCCGGAAGAAGAGGATCCGCGCGGAGGCTGCGCGCCGCCAAAGAAGAATCGCGCGCGCGTACCCGCCGCGTGACAGAGACCGAAGAGGGGAGCCCCGGCAGAATAAGGACGGGGGCCTTGGATAAAAGGCGATGTTCGAGGGGGGAGAACGGGCGATTCTACATTAGTAAATTACCTGTGCCGTGTCTAGGAGCGTCTGCAGGGAGCGATAGCTGTTTCTTCGGCTCCGTAATTGGTTATGAATAATTGGAACGTTGCGACTCCGGCTCCCGCCGCCCTGATACCAGGAACGCCACTTTTCTATCATATTAAACATACATACAAACACCGCTCGAAGCAGTCCCGGTGTACGGGGGATCGACGTCGAGAGAGGAGCAGCCGAACGGTAGGCCGCATCAAAGATTCAACACGCTAATCGAATGATTCGCGACTCTCATAATTAGTCTGACGGTGTTTTCTGGCCAATCAGGGAAATGGATCGGGAGATCACCCGCCATTTGGCGGATTCATGATGAAACGATTGGATTTTGTACGATGGTGCCGCGTGTGGATCCTTAATTATTTTAGGGGATACGCTATGTTGCCGATTCTTTCGACGGTTCTATCTTCAGTTGAATGTCACGAAATCACTATAAATGTATAATTCTTTGCAAACTACAAACCGTGGTAACAAGTTTTTTACCAAAAGCAATGGCAACGAATTAATTTAAACAAAACGAGATTGTCTGCACCTTAAATGCTATGGTGTAAATATAAAAATCTTGGTAATTTTATATTAGACGTACGATACACAATAACCAATGGGAGGCGAGATCAGCTGGCGCGAGGCGATTGAGCCAACGATTAGGACGAAGACCAGTTCCGCTAATTGATGCGGCGGCAGAGCTGCCCTCTCATTGGTCAGTGTTTTTCGTTAATAACTTGTGAAGAAAGTCGCGGATTGCATTTGCGCTAAGGAAAAAGTTACTTCAAATGACCTCAGGAACCTTCCATTTCCCAATTTTGACTAACGTCAATTATTCACGTTTGTGGCACGACGATGTTTTAGATACCAGTTATAGGGACATTGCACTACCTTATTTATACTTTTCAATTATTTAGTAGTTAATAAGATTTTCTTTAATAAACGAGATCTTAATGCTAAACCTACCGTAGCTGGCCAAATGATCGGTTTCACATTTTTTATTTTATAATTATTAAAAACATGAAGCTGTTGACATTGGAAATTGCTAAATATATTTCTTTATCCGGGCAGACTGTTACAAAACTATCATAGACTATTATAAAAATTTTGTAACCAATTTAAATAAATTCAATCTTATAATTCTTGATAAGGCAACAGATACCAGTCACTTTTAGATATCGGCACGCTTAGTGCTATTATTATACTGCAAATTGGAATGATTTTTAGGTTAAATAACTTCTGAAATCCTTAACTGAAGCCACGCCATTCTACTTAGCATTATACTGTTAAGAATACTCTTAATTTACTTTCTACTCTAAATTAAGTATGAAAACGATATCTTAAAAAGATTTCTAATTAAGATTTGACGAAAGTTTTGTACCAAGTATAAGGCTCTATGTTTAACACTTAACCTATCGAGTAGCGTGACAAAGGAATTAGAAATTATTGTTATAACTAAAACATTGATAATCTATGTCGAATAGATAGAGCTGGTATCATATTATTCTGTGGTGGATTCCCACGATATTCTGTTCTTCCTATACTGGAACTCTGAGAACTAGGAATTGATGGCTGGACGACAATAATTAGACACGCATATTTTATACGTTATTCGGAATAAAATTTTATTCGAAGGATTAATTGAATATATTATTGAAATAAAATTTCATTCGAAGTACACTTATTCGAATAAAATGTATTTCGAAAAATTTATTCAAAATCTTGTACGAAATAAAATTTTCTTCGAAGTACTTACTCGAATAAAATTTGTTTCGAAAAATTTATTCAAAATCTTGTACGAAATAAAATCTTATTCGAAAAATTTATTCAAAATCTTGTACGAAATAAAATCTTATTCGAAAAATTTATTCAAAATCTTGTACGAAATAAAATCTTATTCGAAAAATTTATTCGAAATGTTGTTCGAGTAACATTTTATGCAAATGATTGTTTTGATTGTTCTCGCTGCTTCGACTATCCCACAAAACTAGTACAGTGAAAACTGATTCGTCGAACATTCCGTTCTAATTTTCTTTGTTTCTATAATTCGCGCCGCCTCCGAAGGTAATTCGGCGAAGCTCGGCCCGTGGAAGATTCATTAAAACGAGTAATGTTTCTTTGATTCGATTAGCATTCAATCAGTTTGTCGATTGCGATAAATCGATTATCGGAAAAAGTTGAAACCACAGGGAAACAGGAGCGGGAGGGGGGAGAGGATGCTCGTGGCGCCTCGGCGAAAGTAAACAGAAAGCACAGTAAAAATGATAACATCGCCTATGAATGTTGAATAATATCAATTTGTTTTGTCTACGGCGCGCGATCGAGTAACAGAGATTACAGAGCTGATTATTCCCGCATTTATGAATTGATAATGGCCTGACCGTGACGCGCGAGCGAAGCGAACGATTCAATTCTATCGGTAATTAGCGTAATTAATGCTCGCCGAGTGTTTTTTTTTCTCTCTCTCCTCCCCCCTCTCTCTCTCTCCCTCTCTCTCTCTCTCTCTGTCCCTTTCTCCCTCTCTCTCTCTCCGCAAGGCGTTCAGCGCGGCTCCGCAGCCGTTTCAATTAAATATACGAAAACCTTTGTGAACGCCCGGGAAAAGGGGACACTATTTCCCTTTATTGCATCAAGCCACCGTGGCACAATATTGTACTTTTAATTATTTCAAATACCGTGATCCTGCGAGCGTTATTAAGCGAATTGCAACAGGTTTCGCTGCGATCCCGGAAATCGTATCGTTCCGAGGATCGCCGGGAATGCTTGCAGGACAAAAAATCCTATCAAACTGTTCTTCGTCTATTAGTTTTAATAGAAACGTTCCGGGGTGAACGTTTCCTTCTCTAACGAAATTGTGGACGATTGAAAATTAAGGAAAATTGCGATTCCGAATTTTATGAACGACACGGCCGAGGTTTTTAAACACGAGCGATTTTGAATTTTTCCAACGGTTTCCCTGTTTTATATTTTGTTTGTGGCTTTAGGTTAGGTCCGGGTTAGGTCTGTAGACGATTGAAACATAGTATCAATTGCGATTCCTAATTTTGAGGACATGTAATGTAACAGTAGTTTTTCGATGTCTTCGTTATTTTATTATTTATTGCAGTTCTAAAGGGACTATGAAAATGTCAACTGAGGTATGAAAAATATCGATGAACGATTAAATGACATTTTGTACGAATTACTGCGGGCGAGGAGAGTCATGTACCAATTACTGTGTGATGAAAAAATAAATTATAATTAATTAATAAATTATTATAACTAATATAATATTATATATATTATATATAATAAATAATTATAATATAATATAATATAATATTATATATATTATATATAATAATAATTATTTAATAAATTATTTATTAAAGCTTCTATATTTATATTAATTATTTATCGCAGAAAACTTTTTATATTTACAAGCAACACAACATTACTTATCACGAAAGATACCTAATTTTCGTTATTATTCAATTCCAGTATATATATATAATTTCAGTTTTCCAATGCTTTATTCAATTGAGATTTCCTAGCTTCAAGTTCCAATTCATTTCTTAATTCTACAATCTCCTTTTTCTTTTTTAATTCTCCTTCCTTCTTTTCTTCTTCAGTCTTTTTTCTTGTTTCTTTTTTGATCTACAGCACTCAACAAATTGTTCTTTTGTCATAGTTGCGCCTTGCTTTTATCTGATTTCTGATTCCTTCGTTTGATATTTATATATATCTAGGCCGTGGATCTTTATGCAATTTAATAATTGCGCTATCTGGTGGCCATAGAGAGCCCTAATGCATTGCATATAATATATTAATAAACAATTTAGTTGTATACCGTTATTAAGTGCGTGTATTGTTTTATAATAATAATACATAGGAATTAAGAACAACATTTTTGTAGTACGTAATAATTTTAATAAGTTCAAATGAATACATCGACATTCTTAGTTGTTATTAATTTTTTTTCACTATTTAAAATTACATGTAATCGTTTCTGCATCTTTTGCTTTCATTGTAAAAGAAACTCACGTTTCCACAGCTAAACTGAACAACGAATAGATAACCTGAAAACCATCGCATGCAACACTCGGTTAAAGGCGAATAGGTTTCATCAGCGTGGATTAGGTTATGTTCAACAAATTTAACACTAGATTTACGGAACCCGTCAAAATGACGGGTCACAAATTTTTTAATTTACGATTATTCATATTGTAAAAATACATTTACAAGTAATTTATCCAATTTTTATGTTACTTACGGCAACTGTTGCAATAACACTTATTAAAAATTAGAATAAATGTCTCATTGTTACTTTCATAAACTAATATAAAACAGCTGTTTTTTGTGTATCGTAAATCTACCGTTAAAGTATATTTTTATATTGCTACAATTAATCTATATATTTACGTAAGCGTATTTCCATAATGTTATTTCTATAATGTATTTTATAATATCTACATTTTGTTACACATCGCATGTCTGTACAATGCAAACAATAAAGCGTCTCATAGACCTGCCGGTCTACTTTGCCGTTAACAACAACAACAACAAAAACACTGAATTTTGTGTCGCAGTAATAAGCTCGTCCGCCAATCGAATGTACGTAATGTTGAGGGCTTAAATTTTATATTAAAAATGCAAAAGTTTACTTACGTACCGCGTGGGTCTTTTGATACATATGGAAACACTGCATAAAATTTTACAACGAACAGACAAAAAAGGGGAAAACTGTTTTACATTTATTAATTATTTACATATTTCGAAAAATGTTATACAAAATTCTAAAAAACGAAATGTACTGAAAATCAGTAACGTTTATAAAAAAAACGTCGAACAAATAATTTTGTAGCCCCTTGGTAATGCTAGCATTAACAGGAAAAAATTCCGCAGTAATGGGTACCTGTACCCTTAGTCGCAACGCGTGGAACCGTCTTCCGTGGAAACGGCGACAACAGAGCTGCGAGTGGCCGCGAATTCGAGGGGGCAGCAGCCGTTCTACTCTCCCTCCCTCCCTCCATCTCTCTCTTTCTCTTTCCCTTCCCCTCTTTCCCTCTCGACGAAGTTCAGCGGTAATTAACAATCGGTCCGCGCGCATAACAAACTGAATTTAATTAATTGCATAACTGCACGGAGGTCCGCGCTTCTAATCGAACCCGGGGTACATATTGTTGCAGCCACCCTTCTGCCCCTCATCGGCCACCGGCAATTAATTATAGCATTCCGGGTTAGCCGGGGAATTAATTACGTCCAGAAGTTGGACGTTGCCGAGGGATCGTTAGAAATCGTCCTTCGTTAGAGTTAAGCGAGAGCACCGGTCCCGCTAGTTATTGATGGTTTCTGGTTCCTCATCGCCCCTGATACTGACAGGCCCAAGTGCTCGTCCGGCAATTCCGCGGCCGCCAATCAGACGCACTTTACATTTTAATGAGCTCGACATTACGACCCGCATCGATCTAGCCTTTTATTTTATCCGGCTGCCTCCGAGGCATCGCCGCCACCACCGATACGTCCACGCCGCGTTTAAACAAACCCACGAGAACGACAACGAAACGCCCCGTTCGAGCCAATCCGTTGTCCAGAGTGGGCAGGAAAGGACCTAACAGTGACGAAAAATCGATTTTCGTCGGACTAAACTGGGGGAAGATGGTTCTACTTGAGAAACAACTAATTATGCTGCAAAGATGTGAGAGTTGTTCTTATTGTACAAGTGTGAATTCGCATGAGAATGGCGGTAGTGTGATTAGGTTGGCAATGAATGCGTGGATACGAGGTTGGTAGAATGTAGGAGCGCGTGATCTACATGGAATGTGAGGTTATGTAGCGAGAGAGCACGTGTGATATCTATTAGAGTGAGCTTTTCGTTTGTGGTTTATATCAATTGTTTTTATTATATTTAAATATATCTTCGTTCGTGTCGACACGAAAGTGTTCTTTGTTTAAACATTTACAGCAAGACAAACGTCACATTATTATTAACAAAACTAGTTTCATTACGAAAAAACTGATGGCTGTTGTTTGCAGTAGCAACAATGCAATCCGGTGAAAGTGGTTCCCGACCTTACCTTTTACAATTGAGCCGTTTATTTTGAAAGTGGCATAAGTCACAATGGAAAGTGGTGATTTTTTTAATGTTTATACGAAATTATTTATACTGAGAAAAATATCAGTGTCCTGAGATAACAAATACAAGTTAAATCTTCTCGAAAGTTAGCATCCATATTTTTAAACGTGTTAAAACGCAAATCCTTAAATATATCGACTTGAACACAAAGTGACTTATGCCACTTTCAAAATAAACGGCTCAATCGCTGACATCATAAAAATGTTTCCATGAGAAATTTTTAGGTAAACTTTTTTTTTTATTCGAGCACACGTTGCAATAAATATCGTACAAAGTTTAAATAACCTCGATCTTGTCAATCGTCGTGAAACAATACAAGTCACATTTAGGATTTTCAATGGTTCCAGTGTTAAGATTGAAAAGTCAAATGGAGAACTAGGGTAGAGGAGCCAATTATTGTGTCCTGTTGGCGGGCTTCGGGAGTTTTCGCGACTAAAAGAACTTCAGTGATTTAATTGACACTTCTGCAGAACTTAAAGGAAAATTTCGAAGTGTTTTCAATCGATATCAGTATTCCCATGAAACGAAAAAAAAAATGTCAGATCTTCTTCTTTCTTAGGAAAAAGAAAAACAGAGTTCCGGTGCCAATTACTGTATGCCTATGATCTACAGAGGTCGGTAACTATATTTATTAATTATATTAATTATTATAATATTATATTATATATTATTATTATTATTATTAATATTATATATTATTATTATTATTATTAATATTATATATTATTATTATTATTATTAATATTATATATTATTATTATTATTAATATTATAATATTATATATAATATTATTATAATATTAATTATATTTATATGTAATTGGTCATTTAACGGTAAGAAACACTAAAATCCAATATAAATCGCTTAAAACACTGTAAAACGCTTCAAAATTATACCTTTCGCTTGATACGGACGCCAAAATCACCGGCTTAAGTTTCTCTATTAAATTCTCAATTCTGATGACAGTCCAAGGCACACAATTTTAAACAAACATAAACGCAGAAACGGCAAAAAATATGCTAAAAGTTGCAATAAAAAGTTTAAACAAAATTTTCTTCATGTGACCTCCCTAATCTTGTAGAGAAAGTTAAAACGCAGTGAGGTATGTTTAAAGGCAACCGAATCAGATCACAGATTTCTTCTCTTTAAAAATCTGACAGAGATGATGTTAGATTCGAGGTTATGTAGACCTGTCCCATGGTAAAGACCGCAGTAACTAATACGTCGAGCGAAAAATAGATTCAGTTACTGGGCACTGTAAATAACCAACAGAGATTGAAACTAAAAACAAAAATTCAAATAAATGATCACTGCTTTGTTTTTCCGCAATCTTAATACGTTTTACCAATACAATTAACTGATCTTAATTCTTTTATTGATCGCAATTCGTTCAATATTCTCTTAAACTTTTTCATAGCCTCCGCCGAAAATTTCACAAAATCAGTATCAAAAAATTTGAAAATAATTTTTTGTTGTATCTAATCAACTTTCCGTCGTGTAAACGTTTAATTTTAACAAATAAACAATTGATTGAATCTAAATAAAACAATTTAATATGTCTTATTCGATAAATATGAAGTTAATTAAGCTTGAAAATAAACTGAAGGCACAGTAACTGGCTCCACTACCGTACATTTTGTCACTTCATCGACGAATTAGGAATTCTTTCTTCTGATGTTTTTCTAAGCAGAAAAGACAATCATTAAGACTCCCATTTAACGATGACAATTTTTTTCCAAGCCCCCCCATCAACTCTAACGACGGCGGATTTCTAATAATAACGTGGACCAGAATTTTTCTTAATTGACTGTTGCTAACTCGTTACCGGACTGCTTTAATTGTCACGAATGCAGGACAGACGTGGAAATCTCTAAATATAATTCCCAGTCGGGGGAGCGTAGTCCCTTTCGGAGTCGTTTAGTTAAATGACGTCGCCCGCTCTGATTTATTCTAGTCGTTTCACGGCGCCACGACGTGTAAGTTTCGATCTCGAAATTCACGCGGCCGACGATCCACTGGATGGATCGGCCTTCGTAGATCGTGGAGCATCGGAATCTCTTGAAAATATTTTGGAGCTCCCCATCAGACATAAATTCTGCCGAGAAAACAGCGTCGAGAGCTGGGAACAAAAGCAGCTATTGAAAGAGGAGACACAATCATGCTAATTGGTAGCGATAACGATGGTCCACCTTAGCTGCAGCAGACGGATTTGAAAGAGAAATTGAATTCTCTCTTAAATATACTTTGTTAATGCCCTTCCAATTGACGAGATTATAAAATTACCTGTCACGGTGAAAAATGTCTTCGTTTTTAATGGGAAACTTTCAGTCAATTTTTAGTTTTACACCCGTGGGACTTCTTTTAATGATATTTAGGCTAAATTAAAGGCGAAAATATCTACTCTAAGACAGGGTAGTTCAGGCTGAAAAAGAATAATAGGGTCATTTTGAGAAATTGAAGAAACGCAACCCATAATTCGAACGAAATGTCTCGATTTTGGAAAGAAACTACAAGTTGAATTTAAGTGGGACTTTCCGTGGGACTTTCTTGATGGCAGCTAGCCTGGATTGAAGCTGAAAGTGTGTGCTCTAAGATAGGGTAATTTAGGCTGAAAAAGAATAGCGGGGTCATTTTGAAAAATGAAAAACGCGCAACCCCTATTTCGAACAATGCGCCTCCATTCTAAAACGGAGCTTCAAGTTAAATTTAAATTGCACTTCCGTGGGACTTTTTAAATGACAGTTAGCCTAAATTAAAGGCAAAAGTGCCTGCTCTAAGATAGGTTAGCTTAGGCTGAAAAAGGATAGCGGGATCATTTTAAAGAATTGAAAAAGCCCAACCCCTATTTCGAACAATGCGCCGCCATTCTAAAAAGGAGCTTCAAGTTAAATTTAAATTGCACTCCCGTGGGACTTTTTAAATGACAGTTAGCCTAAATTAAAGGCAAAAGTGTCTACTCTAAGATAGGTTAGCTTAAGCTGAGAAAGGATAGCGGGATCATTTTGAAGAATTGAAAAAGCGCAACCCCTATTTCGAACAATAGAAAACAATGTGAAAAACCACTTAACTTCGTCAGAAGTGGTCATAAAACGGCAATGAGCGCTGAAAACTGCTAAAATAAGGTAGAATAAGAAAAATAACAGAAGATTCTAACCGAGCATTTTGGATCGCCCAACTTCAAGAATTGCCGAAAACCGCAGAAACTTTCTGGCGCGCCTAACACAGTGATACAATTTGCTAAGTATAGCAACGGGACTTGATTTTGTACGATTTTCTTACTCTCTGAGCTGACGTGCACATTCCCTCCATTTTTACTGCGCATCCAATCCGCCGTGGATCCTGTCTCAGCAGTGAATCGTCAGTCAAACGGAGCAAAGAAAATTTCTATATCGACCCTCGTTAACGGATCAGACTGCGCAGCTGGATAAAATAGAAGGCTAGATCGATGCGGGTTCTAACGTCGAGCTCATTAAAATATTTGACAATGTTTTACGCGATTTGCATCGGATTTCGGCGTTTCATGCCGTTTTACATAACTTATTATGATATCACATTCTTTTTTTATACAAAATAACATTCACTAAAGTACGTTAAATATTAAATGTTTATTGTTCGCAATCTTTGGCTTGTTTCCGGACATAATTAACTCGATATTTATCAAATGAGACGTATTAAATTTTTTATGCTTTATTTATTAAGATAAACAAAATAAAAGAATACGAAAAATTAGTATGCATTATTCGATAAATCGAAGGCTCAACAACTGGTCAGGCCACAGTAACTGGCGCCACTGCCTTACTATCTTGGTGACGTTGAACAGAATACAGTAACAGAATATATAAACTTGGGAAGACCAGACACGATTCTTCTAGCCTCGCGGTTCGCCTTTATAGTTGACATCTCGTGAGAGAGAGAGAGAGAGAGAGAGAGAGAGAGAGAGAGAGAGAGAGAGAGAGAGAGAGAGAGAGAGAGTGAGAGAGAGAGGGAAAGGGGGGAGGGAGAGAGAATGAAAATCGGGGGTCAATCGGCAAACTTAAAAGACAGCGGCCAGCATATCGGTGTAATTTAATACAAATGATCTTAACCTTTTTATTTCTAATTTTTTATACGTGAAAATTTGTTAACATATCGGCCAGACTCTTCAAATTAAAATGAGATCAAACACGACATGCTTCAGACCGTATTTATTCAATTACATCTGGGTTAATGTTCTTTCATGTAATCAGAAATATTTCTCCAAAAACTATCACGTTTGGTCTCATTTCGATCATAAAATTATCAGCAATATATTAAAAAAAGAAACTTTAATTTCGAAATGTTGAAATTAAAGAAAATTACGTTACCGTATTATTGTATCATTGTATTATCCCGGAATTCTAGTGAAAGGCGCCGCGTCGCGTGCCACTCGACTAACTCCGACGAAGCCTAGCATAGGCGTAGGAATAGCACGGGGACAATGTGAGCAGACCTCTAACAGGGACTATGCGGGAGAATTTACTGTACGTCGACCGCAGCGTTTGGCACAGTGGTTCCCGGAGTGGCTCGTTTCTCGCGCGGAACCCTTTCTTTCGTGGCGTTCCTCAAGCGAGCCGGGATCGGCGACCCCGACCGTTAATTAACGATCCATTAAAAGACAAACGAACAACAAACGCGGTCTTGGCCGGATTACAACTCCGACGTTGTCCGATCGTGCGGCGTCGCCTTTCGAAAAGCATAGCCACCCTCGGGCCACCCCCCACCCCCGGCAACCCCCCTGGCACCCGTTGGTTCTTTAACGTGGCCGTTCGTTGCGTGCAATCCCGTGAAACGAGAGGAGAGCAAAAATAAAAGGAATATATTAAGAGCGTCTCCGTCGGCGTTCCCCGGCTCCCGGCGCGGTCCGTTCGGTCTAATTTCTAATTATTCCGCCGGAGTGGCTCTAATTAGCGTAGGTAGCTTCGTACCGTACAACTGTTTCCCTCGTGTCAGGGGGTGTGCAGCCGGCAGAGCCTAGGTAAATAAGCTCTGCGGCTGTGTTCGTGCACGTGTGCCGGCCGCCATTTACGGAGGATTTTATCGCGCAACGTCGCACGCTCGCTGCCTTCGCCGCAATAATTATTCGACGTCCGAGACGCGACGCTGCCCGGCCCGATCGACGGCCGATCGATCATCCGTATGAGTCGTACGTACCTCGTGGATCGACGATCGCACCGGCCCCGGTTCCTTCTTGTACGAGGGGACAGGCAACAGGCGCGCGGCGATCTCGGAAATCGAATCGGCCCTCAATGCGGACCGATCCGGACGATCGAGAAATTCAGCGACGTTCTGTTATAACTTTTGAACCATTAGAGATATTGCAATGAAATTCTTTACCAAAAATATGTTCAAAGTACTCGCTTTTAACTATGTATAATTAAGTATTTCTTGCATTTGTTAAACAATAATTTTTAATTAATTTTCATTCATGTTTCTTATGGAAAAGAAAATTATTTGAATATAAATTTGCAATCTATTTTTCAATTTCTAAATATGTATCTCATATTTGCGTTTCATGCGCGCGTGTAACGTTTTATAGAACACGTAAAATATAAATTTGAAGAAATCAGTGACATTTCGTTACAACTTTTGAACTATTACGGATATCGGAACGAAATTTTCGCTAAAAATATTTAAAAAACAGTCACTTTGAACTGTGGATTATTAAATATTTTTGCATTTGTTAAACAATAATTATTAATTAATTTTCATTGATGTTTTTTATGGAAAAGTAAATTGTTTAAATATAATTGTACAATATCTATTTTTATCTGCGGCCGAACGATTTTTGTTGCGGCTTTGTTCGCACGCTGCACATCGGTCCAGGAATTCGTTTTCTTTGGCTTAAATTATTTTAGCGTTGTTTCAAGGTTTGAAATTATAGTATAATAGAATTCGTCTCGACACGAGCTAGAATATTATCAAGTGAAAAATACATAGGGTGTCTCAGTAACTCTGGTACAAAGCGATATCTCCTTTATCGGTAATAATATGCGGAAATGCTTAAGTAACAAATTGTTTGGTTCAAAGATCATACTTTTCTTAAAGGTCATACTTTCCGAGACTTCAAGGTCATCGATGCTTTTTTAAACGGGGTTATATAATTCTATCATTACATCAGGATAGCTCAGATTAAAACGAATCCAATGACCTGCAATAATATAACCTTCGTGTGACCTTGAGTACAATTAAATTAAACTTAAAACGTTTAGAAATGAACACGAACAACAGAGAGATCAACAATGAGAAATTTATTGGAATGAATATTCAAAATTATTTCCATTGACCTCCGCGCATTTTTTAACTTCGTGTTTTTTTGCAAGTCGCAGCCGATTTTGGCGCGACAATTCAAATCGAAGCGAGCGATACGATACACGATCAGCTTAAGGTCACGCGAAGGTCATATTACTATAGAGAACATTGGTTATATTATATATATATATATTTTTTATATGGGATTACATATATATATAATATAACATAACCTATAATATATATATATATAATAATATATAATATAACATAACCTATCATGATATAATGATGGAAATGTGTAATCCCATATAAAAAATATCGATGTCCTTGAAATCTCGAGAAATATGATCTTTAAGAAAAAGACTATGTTCACCGCAATATGTGTCCCTTCGAACCATACAAATCTGTTCCTGTAACATTTTTTAATATCGTTGATGATAACAGAGATATTGCTTGTAACAGCTTTAGCGAGTCACCCTGTAGAAATCACTATATTATACTTTATTCGGATAGACGTTCGCAGATGTCGCTGAACTCGAGTTTCCTTATCCGTTAATTGGCTCCATCGATGAACCCGAAGCCAGCGGATTTTAAGCGCCGGCAACATAACCTCCAACATATTGAAACCAATTTGAACATACCTCTCGTTCCTCTAAATCGATACAGAAAATGTTTGCTTTGCATAAAGATTTGCGCTCCGCCGAAGTCGATTATCACCGTGTTGCCAGATTACGCCTAAAAGCCCCGACATGGCGAACTGCACTCCGTGCAATCATACTAAACGACTGATCGAGAGCCGTGGTCGAACAAAACGGCCGCGACTGAAGTTTTCAGTTAACGAGGCCGCTGACTGGGAGGAAATCAAGGTTTCACGGAATTTTCACGATTTAGCAACGAATCGTCTCCGACCGGGGTCATTCACGATTTTGTTTATCAGTTTTTTTTTCAACGTGCTTCTTCTAACCCCTTCAATCCGAGTTTCTCCGTTGATGTTAAAATATAACTAAAGTTAGTTTTCTTAAACTTTTACACTTAAATTAATTGAAGAATTAATAATTAAACCGTGGATTTTCGTACAAAGTAAGAATTGTTCACATAAATTTGCAAGAAATAGAAAGTTTTCTCTTTTGCAAATAATTTTTGTAGAACGTAAATAATGCAGCGACACTTTTAAATTTCTTTTGATCTTTCTGCTGAGTTTTGAATTTTTTATTTCAGTTTTCTCATAAACCCATAAAATCTCAAATCCGTTAATAATAAACGCGTGTGAATCATGAATCAGAAAACGAGGGCTAATTTTTGTATTGTTCACCGTGCCAGTTAATTTCACGTAGAATTGTTTCATTTGCGCGCACGTATAACCGATATTATGATAAACATAATTAAATAACATATTCTGAGTAATAACAACGTTTATTAAAAATCCCATCGAGGTGTTTTAAATGAGTATTTCACAATTTATGTTGTCTGCATTTTCTCCAACCGTTCTTCACAATGTGTAAAGACCAAGGATGAAAATACAGGGTGTCCCAAAAGTTATTCAAAATCGTGAAATGAAGGATTCCTGAGATCATTTGAAGTATCTTTTTCCTTAGCGCGAATGCAATCCACGACTTTGTTTACGAGTTATTAACGAAAAACACTGACCAATGAGAGGCGAGATCAGCTGGCGCGAGGCGGCCGAGTCGATGAGCGGAACTGGGCTCCGACCGCTCGTTAGCTTGGTCGCCAGTGTCAACCGATCTTGCCTCTCATTGGTCACTGTTTTTCGTTAATAATTCGTAAACAAAGCCGCGGATTGCATTTGCGCTGAGGAAAACATTACTTCAAATGACTCCAGAAACCTCTCCTTTCCCAATTTTGAGGAATTTTTGCGTCACCCTGTATATTTTAGAAATTTTTGTATTGAGCAAAAAATGTATCGACTTAACCCTAGTCTATCCTGTACGACAAATAATCAATAAAGCAAATATTAAAAAATCGAGTATCGTCAGTTACTTAAGTTGACCTTGAAATATCCTCCACTACTATATGAACGAAAACATTGTTGATACTACGTAAGACGCCATTTTATACTGAACAGTTTTTGTACAAACTTTTTTCTCATAGCCTCAACCTACATGTATGTGTGTGTGTACATGTGTGAATATTAATTGCAGAATCTATTTTTTAGCAACACTTATAAAGAACAATAGAATCACAAAACACATATATCGAGCATACAAGTGTTAAACCCATTCGTGAACAATTCATGAACAACGAACTAGCAACTAATGCACAGCAAATGATTGAAAAATTAATAAAAATCTCCGGCACTGCTTGGTAATTTCGAACGGAATTCCTGCACCGCTGCGGGTGCATCAATAATTACTGTAATCCCCCTAACTGCTCCAATAGCACCTGGTAGCAGCCAATTTTTGTTCGATATTAAAGTTAATACTCTACCTTATACAATGGCGTCGATTAAATTACTGAATTCCGTACTGGACCGTTGTATTAAAAATCGAGAATAAGCATGAAAAGGATTCACGAGCATCGTTTGCAATGTTTCACCATGTATATTTTCTTATAACTGATTTTAGATATTTGATGACACTCTTGATGACATACGGAAAGGAGAAAACTGCATATCGAATGCATTCTTCACTTTGTGAAGAAAGTTCTTTTTAACACTGCTCAGTAGAAGCCAATTTCTTTTTTTAAGGGAAAATAAGACACTGTCCTTTAAAATGTGACCAAAATGAACCGCAGCTCGTGGCACGAGTAATTAAAAAGTGAAATGCAAATTGAACATATTTAATTAGTAGACCGCGGAAATAAAAATCCTTCGACGCGATTGTAAGAATTACAAATTGAATGCAAATAAATCATTACTTTTAATCATTCTGATAAATCGAAGACAGTGCAACGATGTTATCAAATTCTCCACGTGTCTTCACAATTTTATATTTCGGCTACACATTTTTAATTAGAGATATTTTAATTATATATAACTCAAAAAATATGGGAAATAGCAAAGTGTGTTCATCTAATTTCCAGCCATAGACTCTACTTGACCCAATTTGTGCCATGAATTATGAAACACCCTGTATTATATTGCAGGAGATACCGGTAAAGTGAAAACAGGAGGCGCAGAAGCATAGGTAGACACAGAAACGACAGGCACAGAAATACAGACCACAGAAATAAGGACAAACATAGAAACACGGAGCACAGAATAATCTACGCAACTTCTAAAAAGGCTGTGAAAAGCTCTAAGAGGCTCTCTAAGCATTCTTTTTTATCTCATTAAAAACATTATTAAATTACTAAACATTATTAAACACTAATTTCTGTCTCTAAGAGAGGCTCTAAACATTCTTTTTTATCCCGTTAAAAACATTATTAAATTACGAATTTCTGTCACGCAGAAAAATATTTCCAAAGACAGAAATGTCTAAAAAAATCGAAATTATATTTTTAGCGCACTAAATGAAAATTAACACTGAACCTACTATGACGATCATTTCGATCGGTTTCACGTCTTTCATTCGAAGATTGTCGACATTGTAAAGCTTCTTTTACAAAGAAATGATAGAAAAGATGTTTTAATTGCAGAGTATATTATAACAAAAATGGTGAAATGTCTAAATAAAATCACTCTTGTCATTATTATAATAATATAACATACGTCAATTCAATTAAAAAAAAATATTTAATGACAACTTCCGCGAAGCAAAGATTGGCTTAGGGGACATCTGGGACATCTACCCTAGATCAGCGTACAGAAATTGACACGCGGTAAAGTAACACACAGTAACTGACGCAAATAACTAACTTTTCATCTATTTAATTGCATAGCAGCTATTTTGTATATTTTCATAAATATTTCCGGTTATGTATTTCACGCATGAAAAAATTACTAACATACGTATAATACATAAATTACAACATACGTATAATTTCAATGCTTAAAGCGCGATGCAGCTTAAAAGAACCATTTAATTTGTCGAGAACTTCGGACGTCGCTTTAATGGGCAAAGCGATTGACACGCTTGCCCTGGGCCACTCTGAAGCTGCGTAGTCATGTCCATAACGAACACATGGTAGACAAAAAATATCACAGTGGGTCATAACCTATACGTCCAACGAATCATTGGCGAGCAAACTCGACGTAACGGGGATATTTTTACGGAACAACATTTTTCCACTTTTTCGGGGTGAACGGGGCCCCGCTCTGCGGCGTTCTATCCCCGAACTTTTCTCGAAAGTGGCATAAACTTATGGGCGGTAATAGATGCTCGCGGGAACGCAGCCGCCGTTATTATCCGGCATTCGCCGCTCGAGGAGGCCAGGCATTTAACGGACGTGCACGTGTTCGACCATATTGCATTTGTGTCGTTCGATAAATAGGCGGGTAAGCAACTCCAACAGAAACCCGTGTTAATTAACGTTGAGTTTCAGGACTGATTTACGTGGCGTCTAATTAGCGGGCCTGCCGGCGACGTAGTAGGCATTTTGATTGGCCACTCCGCGAATAGAGCACGGGCCGATTGGCCTTGCTTTCCTGTTCCGACAGTATCGATTGTTTTCGTTTCTTCTCTGCCCTGCCGCCACCGTCCCACCGCCCACCTTCTCCGCCTCGTCCTCCTCCTCCTCCTCCTTCTCCTCCACCGCGTCCTAGTCCTCTCGTCCCCACTTCTCTTTCTCTGCCGCCCTCCCCTCCTACTTCTCCCCCTCCTCCTCCTTCTCCGCCGACCGCCGCCCGCGCCGCGCCGCCCTTGCTCTTTTTGTGCTCCTCGGAACAAAGCGCGCGGATAGCTGCTGTAGTTGTACGTCCTCAAAGGGATTCCGTCGCAAGAAGAGTGTCGGCTCGAAAATAATGTATTACCGGTCGTCTCTCGTTGCCCATTAAACCCCACTTTTTACGCTGTTATTAAACTTTTATTTCGGCCCGGAACCCCGCCGACCGGCCCGGGCCCCGCGATCATTGTCCCTCCTCTTCTTTTACATAGTCGCGGGGCCCGCGGATGCTGTACGGTTTTTACCCACGTGCCTCGAGTTTAATTAAGGCTACGCCGGGGACTGACAGAGCTCTGCTCGGTTACGAGATCATTGATAT
Organism: Megalopta genalis; assembly: GCF_051020955.1. Taxonomy (NCBI): domain Eukaryota; kingdom Metazoa; phylum Arthropoda; class Insecta; order Hymenoptera; family Halictidae; genus Megalopta; species Megalopta genalis. Next base: position 9,787,235 of record NC_135026.1, on the reverse strand, counting down.
TGGGAGCGCGGCGTTTCGCCGATTCGTTCGCTGTACTTTTTAGACGATTGTTATTTTCGGTCGTGCCGATGTCCGGGATCGAATTAGTGACCGCCAGTGTTGCCGCGTCTACGAATTTATCCGTGGATCCAAGGATTTTTGTATTTTGTCCACGGAACCACGGAACTCGAACCAAGGTCTACGGAGTTTTGGTCGGCTCGGTGGAAATCGCGGCCAATAGTAGCGATCGCGTTAAATCGGTCGAGATTCCGCTCAGGTCCCAAAAGTGGTCCCGAAAAAGAACGGTCCGCATAGGGTAGATGTCCCAATTTCCGTGCATTTTAACCAATTTTTGCTTTACGGAAGCTTTCATTGAATATTGTAATTTTCATTTAATAAAAAAGAAATTGAATCGCGACTGTTCTCGCGACATCAACTGAAAAATATTTACTACATTTTAACACATAAACAATGTAATACGTCTTTCCAAATCTTGCATGTTGATAGGTGTACGTAATACAAAAATATAAATAATCAATTTATATATAATATTTGTTCTTTTTATATACGTTTCTAATACGGAGGCGCAGTAAATTGGGACAGGCACAGAAACTGGGACAGGTAATTTCAATATAAATTTCTAGATTTTTAACTGACCACTGAGGGACGAATCGGCTGGCACAGGGCGGCCGAGAGCCACAAGCGGACGAAGCCCAGTTCCGCTCATTGGCTCGGCCGCCTCGCGCCAACTGATCTCGCCTCTCATTGGTCAGTGTTTTTCGTTAATAACTCGTAAACAAAGCTGCGGATTGTATTTTCGTTAAGAACAAAGTTACTTCAAATCACCTCAGGAACCACCCATTTCCCGGAAGTAACATAATTTTGAGACACCCTGTAAAACATACTAGTGTAACGAGTAGACTATGTTTGTTTATGCAAAATAAAAATTGTCTATTGTCAATTGCGAGACTTAGGAATCATGCACAAGTGTTTTTCTTTTTTTTTAATAATTTTAATGAGTTGAAATTAGTACATCACATTCTTAGTTTCTTTTAATCTTTCCGGTATACATATACATGTCTATACATGTATATACCGGAAAGATTAAAATTCGCTATTTTTATTACTACTGAAATTTATTATTGTTTCTATGTACACTATCTATACATGTATACTATTATACATGTATAGATAGTGTACACAGAAACAATAATAAATTTCAGTAGTAATAAAAATAGCGAGTTAGGTTCATCGAGTTTTTGATTACTACTAGTACCGATCGAGTTTTAGATTTTGGGAAAAGATTGTCGATAGAAAACGCTGTATATCACCCTGATAACCGCTTTGATGTGTACTCTGTGTGTTGTTGTCAAACCCCGAACGCTGCTCAATGTTCATTGGTCGCTGTTTCTGCGTGGTGAAAACATTAATTACGGTATGGCATTGCTTATGTCACTATTAGCTGAATTCGAGCCCGAGGATGTTGCGGAGATTGCGATGTGATTACAAGGCAGTCGCCGAAGCGAAATTGCGGACTGCATTGTAGATACTAGGAATTTAATCTTCAACTATTTGGAATTCCTATAAACACATGATTTTTTTATTCAATCAGCTCGATGGAAAGCCATGATGTTGACTTCTCTGTATAATTCTCGAAATAATCTGTCTGTAATTAAATATTTGACAGAAGATGATAGAAAATGCTCGACAGGAAACGTATCACAGAAATCGATTGACAGAAAATGTTTCACAGAAAACGTTGTTTCACAGAAAGTGTCATTTATATTTTGCAGAAAATTTAACAGAAAATAATAGACAACATATATTTGACGGAAAATGTTTCACGCAAACTATTCGACGTAGAATGTTTTAACAGAAAATGTGTACCAGAGAAAATATTTGACAGAAAATATTTACCAGAGGAAGCTTGACAGAAAATATTTCTCGGGAAATGTTTGACAGAAAATATTTCTCGGAAAATGTTTGACAGAAGATATTTCTCGGGAAATGTTTGACAGGAAATATTTGACAGAAAATATTTCTCGGGAAATGTTTGACAGGAAATATTTGACAGAAAATATTTCTCGGGAAATGTTTGACAGGAAATATTTGACAGAAAATATTTCTCGGGAAATGTTTGACAGGAAATATTTGACAGAAAATATTTCTCGGGAAATGTTTAACAGGAAATATTTGACAGAAAATATTTGATATAGCGTGTATTTAAATAAAGTGATACATAGTCTAAATTCGAATGAAATTATTTGTCAGAAGAAGAGATGTCCGAAAATGTTTGACAGAAAGCAAATATTGCGTTAACGATCAAATGGAATTTGACACTGATCAAACAGATTCCAATTGTAGCTGAAGAATGCGAGGATGCTGAGATTGTGTTTAGTGTCTTCTTGTGTAAATATTGAATTTGACGAAGGAAGAGTGCGCCGATGCGACGGCTATTTATCTAACGGCTATTTACCGAGCGGTCATTTATGGAGCGACTATTTGTCTAGCGACTGCTGTAGTATAATAATAATCGTTTAATGGCCCGGCGATCGTGTTATACGCAATTATTCGTCGAATTGGTTGCCGGACGACGTGAAATTAATTTCTTCTTTTAGAATCTGTTTTATGGGTGGGGAGGGAACTCAATTTGCAGGCATCACTACCTGCCAATTACCGTACGCTGCATGTAGAACAATTTAATCGCGCAAGTATACCCGTGCTTATGTGCCGTGTGTGTTTAAGTTATGCCGGTAATAGCTCCGTGGGCCGTGTGCCACGCACAAAGCGGCGCGTGTAATAGACGGAATCGCAACTATGTTCGATTCTATTACGCGTTATTAGAAGCGTTTCAATAAAATTTCCCCGCGCCACAGAAGCTTATTGGCTGCGACTATTGTGCCCGATATCACTTCTCTCACGCTGTGGGACATTAATAAAACGTTGCAAGCAAATTGAAATTGAAGGGCGCTTTTGTGTCATTAATCTCGAGCTGCGGGGATCGATGAAAAATGTTCCGCTTCGATTTAACATCACCTCGATCGATTACCAGGCCGAAATGCATTCTCGCAATTCTCGAAGATCGTGCCTGACTCGCTTCTTCTTTTCGAATATTGAAATTCTCGCAAGAATACGAGAAAATTATTCTTTCACGCGTGTTACCCTGAACGATCTTTAGGCCACTTTATTCACGATGCCCTGTGGTATTTTAATTATTTAAAAATAAAACAAAACCAGAAAAAGTGAAAAACTATCGAAAAATTGGCGATATTCGAATTGCTCTAACTTCGAGTAAAAACATTGTACACACACACACAACAGTTCACCTGGACTTATTTTGAAGCATGAAATTTCTACCTTTGCACCCTCTGCGTTAGATTCTTTTTAGTGATAATTGAAGCTGCTTTTTCTCCTCTTCAGATTTTATGAATTCAAACGACATATCAATAATTCGAACGACGATAAATCTTTTTGTAGATTTGATTTACGATGACTCTGAAAATATTGTGTTGGGCTACATGAAAGTGGAGGCTTGACAAAGTTACAACAGTTCGAATATCAACAATTTTTCTATCCAAATTATTGAACCTTCAATTTTTAGGCATAGTATATAATATTATGATTATTATTATTTATTGTATAATTATTGTATTGGTTGTTGTATCGTGTATCGTGTTAGAAACTATTGTAATTCCAGGGACCATGATTTGAAAATAAATTTCCATAGTATTGTATTAACAGAGGCATGAATGAAATAGAGTAAAGACAGTAAGGGGAAGAAAAATGAAAATACATATATGTAATTAGAGCTTTCGATAAAAATCATCGAATTTCCTTAACGTCTTCAATAGCACTTTATGTTCTCCCCTTGCATGAATCATATTTTTTAACTAAACTACTACTATTTATATATATATTTTATTTATATATATTTATATATATATTTTATTTATATATATTTATATATATTTTTATTTATATATATTTTAAAAACTACTACTATTTATTATAAAGTAGCAAGTACAAAATAGAAAATATGCAGAGTAACAAGTACAAAAATAAAAAATATATAAAGTCCAAAGCACAAATTACAAAGTACAAAATAGAAATACAAAGTAGCAAGTACAAAATACAAAATATACGAAGCATCAAGTGCTAAATTTAAAATATGGTCGAAGTCCACTACAGAATAACAACACAGAGTTGCAAGAAGGAAAACATACAAATAGCAAATGCAAAATAGAAAAGATACAAAGGAACAAGTACAAACTAGGAAGAATACAAAATAAAAAGTACAAAACAGAAAAGACGTACAAAGGAGCAAGTGCGAAATAAAAAATATATAAAAGTCAAAGTACAAAATAAAAATACAAAGTAGCAAACACAAAATAGACAATATACAAAATAGTATGCACAAAGTAGAAAATATACCAAGTAGCAAGTGCAAAACAGAAAGTATACAAAGCAGCAACTGTTAAACAAAAAATATACAAAGTCCGAAGTCGTAATTGCAAAGTCCAAAGCAGAAAATCCAATGGTACGAAAAAGCCGTTGTCCCTCTGTATCGTCTCCATCGTGAATGATATTGTCAGGAACGGTGTTCCACGGCCATAAACGCAACTTCAGATAAAAGCGTGCAGAGAAATGGACGGGCAGGCCGCGGCCGAAGCCAGAAATTGTCACTCGACGAAGGAACGGGGAAGTGAGTACGAGTATTGTTCCGTAAATCGAAACGTCGTTCGAGGAACGCTGCCAGTCCCCCGTCGCCGCGAAAGTGCGCATTCTTATGGTGTTTTAATGCGTGTTTCTCATTAGCGGACCAGGCGCAGCGCGAATCAGTTATCCCGTCTCCTCTTGACAGCTCGGAATAGCCGCGAGGAGGATGCGCCACCCGCGCCGAGGACAAAGACGAGCCGAGCGGACGGTTACGTGGTTTTTCTTTCGGTTTTTAACGGAACGCGTCAAATTCGATATTCGATAGCCGCCTTTCATTTCGCCAGCATCCCCAGCTACGGTTTCAATAAACCCTTGTTTATTTTATTCGAAATACGGTGATCCAAAACACGAATTTCGTGGCCAGAAATAACATTTTTCGAGCTTAACCAATTCCTCTATGATTTCTTTCATATACATATATATATACGAAGAACAGACTTCAACAGAATTTTGTTGCATTCGTTCTAACATATAACAATTAATAGAAAAACAAATTTCTGTTTAATTCTTGTTTCTCGCGATTGATTTAGACAATGTTTATTTTGCAGGGCGATTCACAATCTGCTAATTAACCCTTTGCACTCGAGTGGCGACTCTGAGGCACCGCTAATATTTGTTATATCACCTTTTAAGATAATTTTGATATTAACAAAGTTTACATTTGAAAAATTGTTAAGAGTGTAACTGTTGCGCGAGTCCCAAGAGTCAATTTTCATGTATGCATAAAATGCATTTTCTCATATAAAACAGAAATACTGTAAGTTAGAAAAATGATTTTATATTTTCAGTTGAAATAGCTTCGAGTGCAAAGGGTTAATCTATGTTAGTTTCAATAACAATATTTTTCTTGACGAGAAATTGGATACGAAAGCATTTCTTTATCTTGGCCGAAAAATATTTCCAACAAGAATTGATTAGTATTCACTTTTCTAGAAGTTTCAATATACAAAATGATCGAATCAATTTTTTTAATGAAAAATACAGGTCACTTAGATTTTTAAATGTTAATATATATTTCGAACTGCATTCTAAGTAGGTGACGAAACGAATTAAAGGACCTAGTATAATATAAACATAAAGCAAGAAATAATGCTGATATAATTTTGGTCACCGAAAACGCACAAATCACACTTGGGTTATCGCTTAATTAGGTAACGGGATAGTTCTTCCCTCAAAGTAAAATGCAACAATGCCAAGTTTAGAATTCCTCTTGTTTTAACTCTATTTTTACCAACAGAATCAAAAGACACCTACTTCGTTGTTATTATTGTTACAAAGACACCTTTTTTTCTAAGTTTAGTCGCTATATCTCAATTGAGACTTTATCTTTTCTTATGAATTTATTTATTTATAACTCTTTAAAATTTATTCAGTGAAAAATAAATTCATCAGCAAAAATAATACCGTTAACAGTACGAACATAAAAAGAGTTAAATAAAGAGGGCAAAGAGAGCTCTGACAAAAAAAAAACATGTAATTAGTCTAACTTTAAGGTAAAAATTCTACTATAAAGAAAAGAGAGTACTACTTTTTAAATACAGAATTTAAAAATCGATTTGCAAAACATCTCGTTTCCAAAGGACCACCGTGACCTTGAAACATCCTCGCCACTTTCATCCAACAGAAATTGCTTCTGCAACGACGTTAAAACCGTCCACCGCTGGAAAGTTCGCCGCTATCCCCGAAAACGGGGCCGATAAATTTGGATGAGTACTGCGAAAAGTTTGGAAAGCCGGCTCATTAATCTCGCCCCGTGGACTGGAATTGCGAGATTCAATTTTATCCGCTTACCTCGACATCGATTCGACGGCCCCACTAGGGAATCTTCGTGTTCCGATATCCGCTCTATGCAGTAGTACACGTTTACTATTTATTTAATTGATATATAATTCTCTGTACATAATACTTACTTCAAAAAAAGTTTTATTTATTCGCAGCTGATGCCTGAGAAATTCCTGCGAACTTTTTTAGTCAGGTCTTCTACCAATAAATAAGCTTTAAACAATTTTAGCGAGTACGTTTCAGTAATTGATAGTGTTTGATAGTGTTACAAGAATGAACAGTTGAACTAATAACGCATTCAATAATGACAGTAACCACAGTGGCAAATCTGCAAGTTATTTTGAGTGACATCTAACTCAAACTTAACCTAGACATAACCCATACCTAATGCAGACCTAATCTTGATAAATAATTGATAATTTTCTAATGGATCACTCTATTATAGTAGTTGCAACTTCAATTGTAAAGCAACAAGTTGTCTCCAGTGATACCTAACCGGATCTGGCTGAAAGTATTTCAACTGAGAAATGCAAATATGCTGTGTTACATATGCTTCATTTGGAATAATAATAATAATACTAATTGATATAATATATAATATATATATATATAATAATAATATAATAATAATATAATATATATATATATATATAATATATAATAATAATACTAATTGATAATACTAATTGAAATATTTAGTTGACTTTACAGCAATAGTATAATAAGCGTTTGAAACTGTATATTTTAGAATATGAATCTGCAGTACTTTATTGAAATAAATATTTTCATTATTGTGCATGAAATGAAACGTAACGTAAAAACCTATTTTCAATACATGTTCTTGTCTCTATGAAACAAGAGAGTTCTAGAAACTGTTACCAATACTTTCTCAAAATATTTTTACCCAAGTCTGCACCAAACCTAATTCGAACCTAAACTAGTGAAGTTGAGCCTTATGTAATGGATTATTCAGTTGTGGTTTCAACTGCAGTTGCAAATGAAGAAATTAAGTAACACCTAATTTAGAACTTAGAACCTAACTCACACAAATAGTTCAGTATTTTCTAATGGATCATTTAATAGTGATTGCAACATCAATTGTAAGTAGACAAGTTGTCTCTGATGGCACAACTTACTCTTTACACTCCTTAGGATAGCGAATTTACAATAGCTACCAGTTTCAATTGAGCCGTTTATTTTGAAAGTGGCATAAGTCACTTTTTCTTTTTTTTTAAATGAAAAGATACCGTTCAATTGTAATTAGTGTTACCATTAACTCGATCTTTTTGGAAAAGTGACTTATGCCACTTTCAAAATAAACGGCTCAATTATTGGCTATTTATTTACATTAAAGTTCAGTGAGGGTATTAACACTAACATCAAAGAAATGTACAAGTATACCAAAGGAAATCGATGTGCAAATATTCCAAGATGGATCTATCAATATCACGGGATCATCAAAAGCCATCAAAGTGGTGAAATACACAGAAAATACATTGAGCTGTCTTGGCAATGTAATTTTATTCGTCGCACCGACCTAAAGTTTTCATTATAAAACTTGCTTCAATAATGTAATTTATACAAGCATTTTCCATTGAAAGAGTCTCCAAAGTTCGCAGAATTTCAAGCTAAGGAAGCGGTCATTCTGACCGTGAGGAAGAAGCTGTTCCTTATAGTCTTAAGTATATTACATTGGAAAAACGGGTGGGGGAAAGAAATGAACTAGGACGATCCGAGTGTGGTTTTCTAAAAACTTGTGATTTTATTAATTAATAAACGTGTTTTGTATGTGTGTCCGTGTATTTTGTATTTTACAAGAGGCCGCGAAACCATTCACAGATGTCGGGTCCCGGATAAGAAGTCGAGATTAAACCAAATAACAAAATTAACTAAACGCGTCGGACCGCGTGTTAGTCCGGCCGCGTGTTCGCTCAACTGAGGACGTTGCTCTACGTTCCAGCACCACTGGATGCAAGGCGTTCTTAACATGTCGTTCCATCGAACATCGTCAAACGAACGCAAATCGCTGTCTCTCGCGCGTTCGCACCACTCTTCAAAAGAAATACCACGAAACAAAAATTAAAACGTCTTCGCACAACAAAATCGCATGCGGAGTCAACCGACTCTAATAATAATCCAGGCTTTCGATCCGATAGAAGAGAAATTAATTTGCAGAAATGAAATGCAAATTATCGTCTCTCGATCAAGAAACTTGTCGTCGCTGGAAAATTGAATCGGCGATTAATTGAAAGCAAGTAACCAAGCACAATTGTCAACATGATATAACGATCCCATCTACGCTCTGCATCCAGTGGTCCTGGTGCTCGAAACTATCGCGCGATCGCCCGTGGGACGCGCGAAGTCCCATACTCGCCGCATTAATAGTAAATACATAACCATTTATATCACACAAACTTTTAACAATATACAAAATGTACCCTATTTTTGTACAAGATTAAATTACACGATCCATCAACGCGACTCTTTCTCTCTCTTTCTTTCTTTCTTTCTCTCTTCGTCCGATCGGTTTCTCTGTTCGCAGAAAGAAATCGAGCATCGTTGTCGCCTGCTCGACCGATCACGCCGGCTCGAGATCGGTCGAACGCCGATCTCCGACATGGAAATCGCCTGATCTCTCGCCGATCGTCGGTTTCGAAAACGCCGCGTTCGCTTGCCGATCCGTCGGTTTCGAAAACGCCGCGATTGCTTGCCGATTCTCGGTGTCGAAAACGCCGCGATTTCTTGCCGATTTTCAGCTCAGACATCGCCGATACGCTCGCCGATTTTTGGCATGGAAATTGTCACGATCGCTGGGCCGATTCTCGGCCTTAGATATCGCCGGATTGCTCGCCGATCATCGATCTTTCGAATCGCCGCGATTATTTGCCGATCTTCGGTTCAGAAATGGTTGGACAGCACGCCAATTTACGGCTCCGAAATCGTCGCTGTTAACACGCCGATTTTTCGATCAGATCTCGCCGGATATCGTTTGCCGATTTTCAGCTTGTAAATCGCCGCGTTCCCCGATTTTCGGCACGGTAATCGCTGCTGGATCGCTTGCCGTTTTTTCCAGCCTCGAAATCGCCGCGATCGCTTACCGATCCTCGGCTCGGATACTCGTGAGCGCGCGGTGCCGGTCCGAGAGACAAAAGTTCAGCTAAGAACGAGACGGGTAAACGAGTAACGATCAGTTGCACGGAGCGGAGTTGGTCGTTCGGGTCTTGCTTTACGACGCCCCGGCGCTTTGTCGATCTCTCCTCGGGAATTTCCAACGAGCCCAACGCCCCTTACGGACCCGTCGAACGTTCCCCCTCGGTACCAATTCAATTTCGTTCGGTTTCTCGAATTCCACGGAGCTGCTGTCTTCTAACTGCGCGAGCTGCAGCTGTTCTTCCGCGCGATGCCACAGAGATGAGACGAACCTGGTGTTTTTCTGTCGGAACAGGGGTTCTTTAGGTTCGGTAACACAGTTCTTAGTACAACGAATTGACAGATCTCGAGATTTGAATTCGGTGCTTTCGAGTCGCTTTAGCTCGTTATTGCCAGATATTTTCGATACGGAGGTACTTTATCTTCAAGGTTGATACTCAGAAATTTTAAATGCCGTTGAATCGAATTGTAGTTCAGCGTAAAACAATTTGTGGACGACTAACAGAGTGGGGATAGTACTGTTTCTCAATGATGACATATTAGATAACATTGTTACAGTTGATGTTCAAATGTAAATGTATGTATTACGAAGGATGAATAATGTTTGCGCAAACTCACATAGAATTGAAAAGAATGACGCATCTTTAGTCGTCCTTAAGACCATTGAATCACCGAACATGTTTTGAATAGACAGTACCGTTTTTCAAGAAGAAAAACAGCGTAATATTTGTGCAGATTCTGCATGTACTGTTTCAAACATATAGTCTTGATTATATAATCTGCAGCCTTAAACTTGAATTATTCAGAAGAAGAATGAATCTTTAATCATCCTTGAGGACATTAAGTCCCCAAACTCGTTAGGAATAGACAGTACTGTTTGTCAAGAATAAAAGATAAATACCGTTTGCGCAAATTCAAACATGTAGACTTGATTAGCAACCTTATTAGCAATCAGTAAGGTTATTGAGTCCTCAAACTTGTCACAGCGGTGTACACCTTTTAAAACGCTGTAACTTTTTAAAAATTGGACTAAACGACTCGAATTTTTCTTTTTTTTTTAGATGATAAAGGGATTAATCTACTAGAAAATGATTAGTTAAATGCCTACTGAATGACTATTTAAATGCTTTCCTATAATTTTTTAAATGACAAAATAAATAAAGAAACACAAGTTTTTCAACTTCTTTTATCTGAACCTATAAAGAACATTTACAAAATGCGTTTTATTTCATCGAAATCGGTCGACGTTGTTAATAGTTACAAACAATTAAAGATTGCAAAAATCACAACTTTGCGTGAGAAATTTGCAATTTTTTAAAATCTTCTCTATCATGAAAAAATTCAAGTCGTTCAAGAAGTTCCAATCTTTAAAGAAGTTCCAGCGTTTTGATAGGCGTACGAACACTCCGAGTATATCACGCGTAATTTGTTAGGTTAGGTCGCGAGACGTCGGCCTTGAACGAAACCGGTCATTCGATGGAAAACAGTGCCGCGACTCAGAAGCGAAGCTCGCGGAAACAAGCGAGTAAAGTGTACGAGAGAATTAGTTCGCTCTGCATCGCCGTTCGGTTCATCTGCGAGACCGTTGCAACGGGCTCCCCTCGGAGTCGACAATAGAGAGGCCGTAAAGCTCGCCACGAGCGCCGTCCCCGCGTTGATTTACACCCAAAACATGTGTCTTTAGTTTCGCATTGAGCTTCGAACGTGCCCGAGCCCGCGTCGTGTGTACGCGTTCCCCCCGCGTTCGTCGACTTCCGGCCGGAGCTACACCGACGGGAACGGGGGGAGAAAGAAAAAGGAGAGACGCGCGCGTTTGTACAAGCTCTAGGCGGGATTTTGGCGCGGGGGGAACGTGGACGGGCCCGGGCAATGGTTAGATACATCGTAACGTGTTCACGATTAGACATTTACGTTAAGTGTTTATTGCGCGTGTCGAAACCTTGCCACTTAGAAAAAGTATGTTACACGGTCCATCGTTGCCAGTTCAACACACATATTCACCGGCACCCGCGGTGCGCGCTGCTTCCCGTCGACGGCTCTCCCCCCCCCTTCATTTCGTTTGTACCCTCTAGAACAGCAAACACAGTCCTCTCTCGAGCTGTTCAAATCAACAATAGCGACAGAAAATCAGTTGGCTTCCAAACACCGTCAAACACCGTTTTAAACACTGTCACACAGCGTGGCCGTACAATGTCGGAAGTTGTTGGAGAATGAATTTGTGAGTCCGTGATCGACGACAGATCCACCAGAGCACGATCGTCCAGGCCGTCTGTGTTTGCTTCCAAACAACGTCCAACAAGGTCGAGCAGCGCCAAACAGCGTGCAGTATGGGACTCGAAGGTTCGAAAATGATTGTTGGATCTGCGGTCGACGACAGATCCCGCGGGACGATCGTCGGGTGCCGTCAGCTTGCTTTCAAACATCGTCAAACGCGCGACTGCGGCGCGTAGGTTCGCAAGCTCCTCCGATCGGTTTCTCGTCGCAGCAGGGGAAGAGGGGGCCGCGGGCCGTTAACAAGGAAGATTCGAATGATAATTTCTCTCGTTCGACGGTTTCACCTCGGCGCTGGCTTTTTATTCCGCGGCGCGCGAGACTCGATTAACGATCGCGGGAACAAGGAGCGCTTAATGAGTTTACGGAGAGCCGTGGACCCTCTTCCCGGCGCGGAGCGGCGCGACTCGAAGGGATCGGTAATTTTCAAAGAAAAATAATTTTCTAAGGGCCGGGACACGGCCGGGCCACCGCTTCAATCGGCGGAATTACCCGACCCCGGCCCGCGCAATTTTCCTGCTTCATACGTGACAAGTTTTTCGGTGGCTCCGGCGTCCGCCGATCTCGCTACTTCTCGACGCCGCTTCGCGCGGTGGACGTGACGCGGTCCGGTCCAGAGGAAATCCCGGGAGTACCGTTTGTCTGACCAGCGACTTCGCCCTCTCGTCAAGTTTCCTTCGCTCGGTGCAGCGGTCTCTATCAGGTTTCGGTTGATGACGATGCTCTCGGGTCCCTCGGACAATCTTTCTTAACGTATTTCAAAGGGTTTAGCTAGGCCAGAGTCTATCTAGACTCGACGATCTTGATACAGCGAGAGGTCTAGACGGCGCCTTTGAAGTGCTCGGCCAACGCGGGCCAAGGTTAATTTGCAGAACACGAAGAGAAGTTACTAGACCGTGGACTTGATACATTAGCGACAGGAACGAATAGTTCAAAAAGATGCGGATAAAGGTGGCGGGACCCTCGAAATCACTCGGACCATTTAGCATCGTCGCTGTTCGCCGATTGGAAATCAGGCGAGAGCGGCGGCCGTGGTTGTCTAACTCGCGGATTAACAGGACCGGCGGATCGACGGAGCCAGGACGAACGTGAAAGAATCGGTGGTAGAGCCTCGGGCAAACTGTCGTCGCAGATAAAAGCAGAGCGAGGCCGAAGGGACGGGGGCCAACAACGCGCAGCTGGTGCATCGGGACACTTTGAATTGTCTTCGGTTCTCCGTGATTTGAGCAAAGATTATCGATTAAGGGGAGACCAGTGAAGGACGCGTGACAGCGTTGGTGCGCGCGTGCCGCTGCTCTGCACAGCCAAACAGCCGGTTAGAGGTCCTGGATCGTGGATATCGACGACAAACACGCGCGCACAGAAAACAGTTCGTCTCTCCGTGCTGCGACGACGACGACGACGACGGGGCCTAGTCCCGCGGGAGTTCGTGTCGCGTGGCAACGAAGAGGTTCACCAACAATCCTCGGTCCTCGAGACCCAAAGGACATAGGGGTACAGTCGAGTCCGACTTATGGGGGCCATCACAGGCGTCGGCGCGTCCACCGACGCGACTGGACTCGGTGCGGGATCGCTAGACGCTCTCTGGCGAGAGAGAGGGTGGAGAGACCGGTGGCCCCTGCTCGAGATCTCGGGGTTCCTCATTATTCAGGTGAGCTGACCGCCCTCGGCTCTCTAAGGTGGCGGAGGCCGATCTCGAGCTGCAAACGGGGACGCGTTCAGTCGCAGGTGTCCTGGGCCCACGGAGACCAGTCCTGATAGGTGGACGCCTGCAGGTGCGTCTGCTGTACCGCCAGTCCAGGATGCACGAGGCCCATCTGATGATGATGGTGATGGTGGTGGTGATGATGGTGGTACTGCTGATGACCCGGCGGAGGCGGCGAATAGGGATCCCCTCCGACCGCCACGTCCACCACGTCGACCTGGCTCGGCACGACGGCGGGCGTTGGCTGCGGAGAGGCTTGCACCTTCTTCGGGCGACCGACCGGGTTGCCGCCTCATTCGCGACTCCGTCGAGGCCTGCCCACCTTACCTTTTCTTACGGGGGCACCGCCGTTTCCGGCCGCGGCGGCCGCCGCCGCCGCCGCCACGCTCGACGACTTTACGATTTTGTGCCAATCCGTCTCGCAGACCGGTGACCCCGACAGCAGGTAGTACCTGGCACAGAGAAGACCATCGTTAGTTCCATGCCTATATCCCCTCTTCTTACCTTAGCTTCGCTACTACAGGTTAGTAGTATAGGTTAGGTATTATATATCGCTATAGGTTAGGTATTATAGGTTAGATACTATAGGTTAGGTATTACAAGACCGCATATTTAAGCGGCCACATTTTTGCTCACTTAAACGTTCTGTTCTCGACAATTCTAAAGAGTGAGACTTCAGAGTGGGGATTCGACCGTGACGCACATTCCCACTCCTTCGTCCAGGCGAATTCGCAGAATGCACTTGCTGACCTAAGCGACGGTTTTTGGTACCGTCTGCGGAGGTTTAACTATGCACTATTGCATAAGATATTGTGTAACAGCTCGTTCACGCGGTACGGCGTTTTGACCGATTTGGTTATTTTATTGCATTCGCGCCGCAAGAACAAAAATAGTGGAAAATTTAGTGACAAAGCAGTGCACAATGTAGTGACAAAGCAGTGCACGATGTAGTAACAATGCAGTGCACAATGTAGTAACAACGCAGTGGACAATGTAGTAACAAAGCAGTGGGCAATGTTGCAACAAAGCAGTAGACAATATAGTAACAAAAATAGTGGAAAATTTAGTGACAAAGCAGTGCACAATGTAGTAACAACGCAGTGCACAATGTAGTAACAAAGCAGTGGGCAATGTTGCAACAAAGCAGTAGACAATATAGTAACAAAAATAGTGGAAAATTTAGTGACAAAGCAGTGCACAATGTAGTAAGAAAGCAGTATGCACGTGGCAATGAAATCTTTTGGCGAAGATATATAATTGTACGAATACCGTCTCAAGTTTTTACCGATTCGATAAAATGACCGAGGCGGTCAAAAACCGCACAGCGTGAACAAGCTGTAAGACTTTGGCGCTCTATGTATAAACGATGGAAGAGTGGAAGGAGTTCTGCTAGATGTCTCATCAGTGTGCTCGTCTAGCAGAAACAGTCTTGGGCGATATCGTAAGGACGGGCGCAGACCGTGTACGCACGGTCGGTCCGGTGACTCATCAGCTCGTGGCGCGGAAAGCGTCGACTAGTGGGCCATCTACACGGCGAGTATGGGAACTAGGCACCGTAAAACCATACAAAAATCTACGTTACGAGATAATTTCTTTCTCTTCTGCGCATCATTGTACTTCACTTAAAGAGAGATTCTTTACCAATGTAGTATGATTGACACATTCAAATAGTCATTTTCTTGACTACTCGTGAAATGCTGAATGACTAAAAATAGTGATTTTCTTGATTGCTCTTGAAATGCAATTTAAAATAAAAAATCCAAATAAAATTTATTTGCGCAATTAAATCCGAATAAAATCCATTTTGGATAAAGCAACGTAACTTATAATTTTCAATTTTATTATTATTTACACGGCTGTAAGATTACAAGGTGGCGTAAATTATCTTCCGTAACATAAATTAGTATGGTTCTATATACTCTCTTCTAATTAGACTACAGATTTTATGCATTTATGACCGAAGTAGACAAGTAGAAATTACAAAACACTGTCGTAGCAACCTCAACCGATTAAAATGATTAAGAAACGAAACAAATGTCTACGTACATCGCGGATCATAGAATTAACGCAGACAATTTTGATTTCGCATAAAAAAAGTCCGCGATCTATTTCTAATATTCTCGTGGAGTGTGTGTGAAGCTAGGCTCGCCATTGGCCGTGGCATATATCTTAGAAACGCTTCTGGTGTTTCGCAGTCGCGAACTATTAGTACAGCTAGCTTTTAATTAAAACGAGAATCCGGTAGGGGAACCGAATATAATTACAATGTCGAAGTGAAAAATCCTGCTTCTTGCGCCGGTGAAAAAAGAAAACGGTATCTCGTAATCAATATCGCAATCGGGCTGCATCGAAAACATTTCCGCCCTCTCATTTAATTATTATTTTATAATTTTATTTGATCATTAAAACGCGAACTGAAAACGGCGGAATATTACACGACAAAGTAAATAATACGGATTAATAAATTCAGCAAATGAAGTTTCTTTCATTAAAATCGCGGGAGCCCCGGGGAGCTTGTTGCGCTCGTTTTTCGCGAACACTTTTAATGAAAACCGTTGGACCGAGAACGTTACGGCGCGAACGGGAAAGAATGGTTTCGGTTGAAACGTGTTTGCCGGTGGTTGATCCTTATGTCGGCGGGATCGTAGGTTTTCCACGGCCGATTCTCTATCGCGCGCGGTGAATCAGGAATTGGAGAATCGCCGGAAGCGTAACCCGCGGATAAAAGAGGCCGGATCAAAGGAAATCCCATAATCAGCCGGTAACGCGATTCCCGGCGATGCGACAGAGCACATATACGGAATCGGCGTTCATAAACAAGTTTGCTTCATTACAGGCCCGGAATAATTGTTTCCCTCCTCCTTTATTACAAAATCCCCAATTGCAGCCCCCGCGCCAATTAACCGCCGGCGACACGCCTCTTTTCCAACCCTTTAATTGCCGCATTTTCTCGCGTATCGACGGGGGGGAGGGCTCCCCTTTGAGCTCTACCGATTCAACCGATTTCCCTCGTATCGATTCCACCGCTATTCCGCTAGATTGTGTGTGTGTGTGTGTGGCTCTTATATTTCCGTCGACATCAAATCAAGACGTCCGCGAAAACGCACCGCTTCGTTTGTCGACGCCCGTGCAGCACTTAATCACCGAAAACGATACGGCACGGTACGCGCCTGCGATCAGAAAATCATAAAATCAATTTAATCTCGATTAAAGTGCACACGCACACCTTCGACAAGCCCGGCACGAATAAATTAACCTCGGCTTGTATGGAGGAACATGAATTTTGATGCAATAGATTAATTCAGCTATTTTGACAAACTCGAATTTAATAGAATGATTCGGCCGTTCCCGGCGAGCATGAACTCCGATTTAATAGATTAATTTGGCTGCACGTAATTCGATTGACGAATGCAGCCCGAGCAGAAGCTTGTTTCGCATTAGCCGGGGCCCAGCATCCAAATTACCGTTCACTGTTTAGCATTTTCGCCGGTTGACCCGGAATTCCGGGAATACTGTTCTTTCCGGATCGCCGTTGTTCCTCGCGATCAGATAATTACCAGCCGAATGCCGGGCTCGATCTTCGAGAAATAACGAGTCGATCGATTTGCACGGGTGCCTATGCGGCAGAGCTGTACGAGAACAAGGAGATATCGGGCCTAGGGGTCGGAATTGTTCAGGCACAGACAAGCTGCGTTGTCAAAAATTATATGCGACGCTCAAATCGGGTCGCGAGTTGTTTTCAGTTGGCCCGATCTGAATAATTCCATCTGAACCTGACCCGAACAATTCCAACTGAATCTGATTCGAATAATTCCAACCGAACCTGTTTCGAACAATTCCAACTGAACTGATTCGAATAATTCCAACTGAACCTGATTCGAACAATTCCAACTGAACCTGATTCGAACAATTCCAACTGAACCTGTTTTGAACAATTCCAACTGGATCCAATTTGGACAATTCCAACTGAACCTGATCCAACCAGTTCCAACTGAATCAGATTCGGACAATTCCAACTGAACTTGATACGAACAATTCCAACTGAACCTGTTTCGAATAATTCCAACTGGATCCAATTCGGACAATTGCAACTGAACCTGATCCAAACAGTTCTAACTGAATCAGATTCGGACAATTCCAACTGAACCTGTTTCGAACAAATCCAACCGAACCTGACCCGAGTAATTCCATCTGAACCCGATCCGAACAATTTCAACCGAACCCGATCTAATTCTAACCTGATCTGACGTAACGCGACCAAAATCAAACAATTCCAAACCGCCGCGATTCGTACAATTTCAATTTCAACCAATCCGACACGAACAATTGCAGTGCAATTGGCAATTTAGCCGATTCTAACAATTCTAGTGCAATCCAGATCGAATCGAACAATTCCAATTTGACTCAAAACGACTCGGGCAATTCCAAATCGATCTAGCGCGAACAATTCCAGTGCAACTTTGCCAAATTCGAGCAATTCATATGCAACCCTACTCAAATCTAACAATTCCAATTTGACTTGATCCGACTTGAACAATTCCAATTCGATTCAACAGAACTCGGACAATTCCAATTAGGCCGGACCGAACTGGAAGTCTAACAATTCCAATTCGATCCGGCTCGAACAATTCCAGTGAAACTTCATCCAATTCGAGCAATTTCAAATCGATTAGAAACTATTCCAACCTGATCTGACACGACTCGAACGATCCGATTTGAACAGTTCCAATTCAACTGGATCTGGATAATTCCTATGTAACTCAAATAATTCCATTTTGATTTAAACAATTTCAAATCGACCTGAACAATTCCAACTCGATTCGAACAATTCCAATTTGATCAGAACAATTTCAATTTGATCAGAACAATTTCAATTTGACCAGGACAATTTCAATTTGACCAGGACAATTCCAACTCGACTCGAACAATTCCAATTAGATCTAAGAAATTCCAATTGGACTCCCGAATAATTTCAATTTCTGCCAAACAATTCCAATGTGACCAGAACAATTCCAACTAGACCTGAGAAATTCCAATTCGGCCCAAACAATTCCAATCTGAACCGAACAATTCCAACTCGATCCAAACAATTCCAATTTGACCACAACAATGCCAATTTGTCTAGAAAAATTTGAACTTGACTCGAACAATTCCAACTCGACCAGAACAATTGCAACAATTGGCCCGTCCCGACTCGACTGAATTAATTCGAACGCGGCTCGATCCGACCCGAAAAATGTCAACTTAACCCGAGCCTCAAGAACCCAATGTTATCGGTGTCTCGTATACTGTGTGGTTGTTCCGGAAGTTTCTTGTAATAGCATCATCCGATCCCACTGTTCGATACTACCCAGCAGCGTACCGTTTTCACCGAATTCATGCAATCAATGGAAGCAACACTCGCGAGGCGGTAGCTTATTAGCTGGCTCCGGGTCTTACCTATCGCCGGAAACGAGTTGACTGCCGCATTTGCTGCAGGTGAAGCATTTCTGGTGAAACACTGATCCACCCGCCCTCATCACCAGCTCGCTGGCAGGTATCGCGTTGCTGCAGCCCGCGCAGGCACCGCTGCTTCCGAACATTCTGAAACAATTACGAACATCATCGATTAATTAACTGGCTCGGCTAGACCTCCTATCTGTAGATCGCGGCAATGTTTTCGGTGAAAAATTACCACTCGATTTTCGTTCGCGAAAAATTCGAACTCGTCGCATTCAGGCATTTATTAATATAATGAAATATCGATATATTCCTTAACGATTTTTAATTAATACACAATAATTTGACAATGTCCTGAAAATTTTCTGATGTCTCTATCATTTTATATTTCAAAATCAGTGTTGCAAATCATCTTGTAATTAGCGTTAATGTACAGTGTAATTATAACTTAATACAGTAATTATTCTTACGCTTCGCATGCAAAACTTTTTAACACAGGCTAATACAAATTTATGCAACTAGAGATAGTAATACAATTTTTATTGTTTTATTAAATGTTTGCATTTACGTATCTACATTTAATTTATTAAGACAAATGCGATGATCCAATTCGCCATAAAGACAGTATCGACGTAACGATGATTATGTTTGTATCCATATGTAAAGTATCCCCAGTTTATTCTACCAACAACTTCGTTTGAATATTTCATGCGAGTTTTAATATTTCCCGCTGTAATTTTAATTTTCCAGAGAGAAGAGAATGTTGTTGGACTTAATTTGCAACCCGGCATTTAATAAATTCTGCATTGCAAAACAAATATTATTAAACTTCGTTTTATTATTCATTTATCGAAAAAGGAATAACGGTCGGAAAAATTGTGTCTCTCAAGGTTGCCACGAGGGAAGCCATAAGCGGAACCGATCAGGCGAATTCGCTGGAGCTGCTGTCGATGCGCGGGGGTTGGTAGCCACCGCGGGACAAAGAGTGACTTTTCGAAACGGTAAGATCGCTCGAAATATTAATAATCGCCCGATATTAATCCGCGTACGCGGAAATTAATTAATCCCAGCTGTATCGATGGTTCATTGAGTTATACGGGCAGCTGGATATTCTAATGAGTGTAGATTTATGTCAGGCGCGTATTATGAATGCAATAATGTTGACTGAAAGCTTATATCCCGCAAAAACATAAATGGACGTGTATGCTAAACAGATATTAAATATATATTATCCGCATTATCGGGGCACCGACAAAACAGCGCCGCCCCCTCTCCACCTCCGTACGAAATTGATGTGTTTATTAACCCGGTTCGAGGCGGCATGGCCGCTCCACAGGGTCCGCATGACGTATTGAGAGGAAAAATCGTTTCCACAAAATATTGGGTGAGCAACTAAGTGATTGCCGATTTGTTCAATGAAATAAAAAAATTTTTTTTACTTGGAACGAAGTTTAATCTGTAATGTATTTTCCATTTTGTTCGATGACCTTTTGCCATCTCTCTGACAACTTGAAAATTCCACGCTCGTAGAAAGTCTGATCCTTTTCGGCCAAAAACTGAGTTAAGTGAGATTTTACAGCGTCATCATCGTTAAAAGTTTTACCACGAAGGGAGTTGTCCAGGGATCGAAATAAGTGGTAATCCGATGGCGCGAGATCAAGGCTATATGGTGGGTGTAGCATCAATTCCCAACCAATATCCATCAATTTTTGCCGAGTGGACAAAGACGTGTGCGGCCTAGCATTGTCCTGGTGGAAAATGACACCTTTACGATTGACCAATTCTGGTCGCTTTTCTTTGGCCGCTGCATTCAATTTGTCCAGTTGCTAACGTTCGCGGATAATAAAAAATAACATAATAATAATAATAATAATAATTTTATAATATAACATTTACGAATATCATAAAAATGAGAGTGAGAGACATCTGTAACTGTGAAATCGGCAATTACTTAGTTGCCAACCCAATAGTTCCCAAATAAAATCGCTTTGGCCTACATGGTGTCCCAAAAGTTACGCAATCACAGGATATAAGGGGTTTCTGAGGACATTTGAAGTAACTATTTTCTTTGCAAAAATTTTCTCAGTGGCATCGTTAACGAGTTATTAACGAAAAACCACTGACCAATGAGAGGACAGAGAGCCCAGTTCCGCTCGTTGGCCCGGTCGTCTAGCTCCAGCTGATCTCGCCTCTCATTGGTCAAGTGTTTCTCGTTAATAACTCGTAAACAAAGCCGTAGATTGCGTTTGGATGATAAAGCATCCGCTATGGAAAAAGTGACTTCGAATGACTTCAGGGTTCCTCATTTCCCGATTTCCAGTAACCTTTGGGACACCCTGTACAATTCGACGAAACCGGTCGAACAATATTCCGGAGCACAATACGCCGCGAAAAACCGTCAGAGAATGCAAACGACAGGGACGAGTGTCGGTCGTAGTCGATTCGACGGTAATTAGAGGACGAGTGGGTACCTCGAGCAGGCTAAACAGAATAACGAAAAACGATCGCGGGTTTCTGCAGAAGGGTCGCGCCGGGTTAATCAATTGACAGGAGATTCATGGATTCAGCATCGTGGGTTCGCGATTAATTGAAAGCCACCGTACGGGGGTAGACGGGGGTTCGAAAGAGAGCCCGGGTACAAGTTGGTAAAACTAGACCAAGTCGCGCTATTAATCCGCATATACAAATTCAACAGGGGTCGTCGGGAGCGGGCTTGCTCGGCGCAAGGGTCGCGTCGCCTCGCGTCGGCCAGAAAATCCTGGCGGATGGAGCGAGAAAGGCGACCAATTACTGGCGGAGCGTAGGGCTCCGAGGATGACATTCTCGGAGCGGTTTCAGCGCGGAGAGCGATAGACACGAGGCGTTTCCAATTAAATCTTGCACCGGTCTCGTCGCGCAAACACTTTCTAACTAAATGAGGTTAGGCCAGTAACAGAGAGACCCGGGCGGCCATGTAGAATCCTATATTCAACCGCCACGGTTTCCTTTCTTCTTTTCTCCCTTATTATGCGCCGTCCCGGCGTGCCGAGGCGTCGTCGTTCCGGCTGCTTTAAACGAGACCAGCTCCGATTATAATAAGGCGTCGCGTATAATTGTCGCGGCGTCTTCGTCCGCGTGCACGTAAGCCCCCGACACCTGTCCCGCGCCCTTTACACCGAACCCTAAACGGTCTCTAGCCACCGCAACGCGAGAAAAAGAATATACCACGTGAACACGGACTCCGGGAAATTCCCATTTCTCGCTTTCACCAGACACATTTCTGCGGCTTTTACACGCAAAACGTTGCAACCAACGACGATCTACGAGTCGCAGCATTGTCCACGGCCGCTTAGAAATGCTGAGTATTACAATTTATGCATACGATTTACTAGGAATTTAATGATCCAGTTATGATCAGTGTCAGAAACGTCGTTGCCGAACAATTCATCATTTTTATTCCGGTGCTTTTAGTTGTAGAAGAATTGTAGGTTATATATATATGTTACAGATGTCGCGAGGCTCGCGACGACATTACTATGTTGCGTATCAACTCGCATCTTTCGTTGTTTCGTCTGCTTCTTGGCGTCCCGGTGCAGCGTAGCGGGAAACCACGTTTGTAAAATACGTTGCGGAAAGATTTTGGAGGAGTTCTATTATATTTCAAATCGCTTAACTATTTATAAGTGTATGATTATTTTCGTATATTCTGTTGTATGGTGCATTCAATGAAGTTTGAGATTTATAAAACAAGTAAAAAGTCTCGGAACATGTTGATTACAATTGGACTTTTATGCGGATTTTTATGCAAAATAAAAATAGTCAAAGTCAATTATGAGTAACATGAATTAGATGATGGATGAGGGTTCTATAACCTTTTAGGTACGGCTGAATTCTGCGCGAGGCTATTTCTCTGGACGGCAGAGTCTGATACTGTATATACAGGGTGTCCCAAGAATGTCTCGCAATCCGAAAGTGGCGGGTTCCTCAGGCCATTCGAAGCAACTTTTTCCTTTACAAAAATGTTCTCCGAGGCACCGTTAACGAGTTATTAACGAAAAACAGTGACCAATGAGAGGCGAGCTCAGCTGGCGCGAGGCGATCGAGCCAATGAGCGGAACTGGGCTTCGCGCGCCGGTTGGCTGGGCCGCCTCGCGTCAGCCGTACTCGATTCTTATTGGTCACTGTTTTTCGCTAATAACTCGTTAACGGTGCCTCGGAGAAAATTTTTGTAAAGGAAGAAGTTGCTTCAAATGATCCGAGGAACCCGCCATTTCCGGATTGCGAGACATTTTTGGGACACCCTGTAGACTGTTGTAAATCGATGTCAAGACAAAAGAAGTGTGAAACGATGCATATGAAGACGATTATTTGGTTCAAACGATGAGCGAGTGAGCTACTAGAGCAAGCCACTATAGTGGCGCGTCGTCCAGAGAGACATCCGCGAACGTCACTATAGTGGCGTGTCGTTCTAAAAGATGATATCCGCGGAAGCCACTATAGTGGCGCGTCGTGCCTAAAAGGTTAAAATTCGTCCCTGAACGTCGTCATCTAACAGTCGCGCAGCTGCAACGGCAGCAGCGATCACGTGAACGGTTTGTTCACATTTTGTGCCAGTTGAACTTAGTATAGTCACAATATCCTGCGCTTTAGTAAATTCATTGCAAAAAGAACATTCCATTTTGTAATAATAGAGATAAGTATTACGGAGAAAAAAGTGTATTCGTAGTAACTCCGGCTCGAATAACAAATACGAACTGTACGAACTTACTGATATTTTTCATGAGAAATTCTTCTCGTACGAACTTTTACCGTCTTTCTGCTGTTTAGTTTCACTGAAACGACAGCTAGCGGCAAATGAATAAAATCCGCAGTCTGATCGCCAGTTTTTGTTCACCACCGTGCAGTCGGTTTTACATTCTGTCGGTTCTGTTGTTTTCGAAGCTTTTATTGCACGTGTAACCATGAATTTGTATTCATCGTCATGTAAACTTGTCACGTTCCATCTGTTTTTGTTGTTTCTGGTTCTGTTTTTTTTTTTTTTTTTTTTTAAACATCGTCGAGGATTAGAAAATTGTATAGGGCAGATAGCCGACACTATAGCGATTTAATTAGTGTGCGAAAATATTCAACTAAACGTTTGTTACTTTTTGAAGAGCCTCGCATCGAGTCAGCTCTAACCTAACTTCTGGGGCAGACGTTGAACGCAATTTGACTTGAATTTATATATATATTTATATATATATATATTTATATTTTTATATTTTTTTATTATATATATAATATTATATTATATATAATAATATAATTATATATTTCGTATCGTTCTGAACCAATACGGCATAAATCCATTTTCATTAATTCTTTATGCAGAATAAAAATCAATTACAAGACATAGGGAGCCAAATACAAGCTTTCCTTCTTTCTTTAGTCATTTGTATAAGTTCAGATTAATACATCAACGTTCGCAGTCTCTTCTAATCTTGACACCGTTTCAAATCGTGTCTATTCATTTTCGCTACAAATGCATAAAATCCGTAATCGCCGGAGTTTCGTGTTCATTTTTCCAAGGATACAGTTCGCAGGATAAATCGTCGCAACGACGCATTCGTTTCACGGGAATCGCGTCGAACAATCGCGAATCGTGCTCCGGCGGCAATTTGCTCGCTGCGTTCCCTATTTTCTCGTTTCATTAGATCGGCAAGGGCGCGAAATTCCGGCGAAAAAGGCGGCGACGCCGTCAGAAAGGGTGGCTTAGCGGAACCGGAGACTCTCGGCAGTTCAATCCGGTCGCGAACAATGATTCGTCCAGTTGCAAAACGCATTGTAAACGCTCCCGGAACGGAGTCGGTCGAGTTTCGGGTTCTAGAGAGGTCGGGGCCCTTCGGAGACCGGAGGATGGGGCCGACGAGACCCGGCGGACGGTGTCATGAGATACCGAATAATCGGATTTACAGGATGTTTTTCGCCGTGAGCTGGAAACTCGTTTATTAAAATTCAAATTTTGCAGTATTACATTTTGGAAAAACTACTGCGTATATCGATAACCCTTGAAAAATTCAAGATCCAAGATGTCGGTCATTCGAAAGACTTTACTTTACTTTCCTTCTTACTTTTGTATTTTGTATCATTCTTTTTCTCTTCCAATTTTTATTGTACTTGTGTGACGGCTAGACAAAATCTCTAATTTCATGCTTCTTCTATAACAAAGGATTTTTTTGGATTTTTTAGTATACCTGAATCAATAATAATAATTATTATTAAAACTTGGCAATTTAAGAAATTATTAACGTTTGAAATTAGCGCGTATCTCTAATTTTCGACTAGTAATTTCGAAATTTCTCTTTATCGTAATATATTCGAACAAATTGGATTTCGCTAGAATACATACTTTGCTAGAATGTAAAAGGGTTAAAGTACCATCCGCTACAATAAATTCTTACTTTCTACTCCGAGTTCTATTTTAATTAAATTACTTTGTTTTCGTGGACATTTTTGGGGTTGATTTTCGTCATTCTCGCGCATGCAGTAAACTATGCAACTAATTCAAGCTACATTTCCTAAAATAATATTTCTGGTATTCAAGTGACAATCACTTATCGACGTTGCGTCTCTTGATTTTAATCATCGATCAAAAGAATTATTAATCAAAAGAATTATATTAAAAGAATAAAGTTCATATTATAATATAATTAATTGTTTCTTTAATCAGTCGTCATTAATACCAGTTGCTTTTCAGTTTACAATTGGACGAAAATCGACTTCTGATCACTGTCAGATCATTTCAGTCGCACCGTGGGGCGCAGAGTGAGCTTCGTACAATAGTATAATCTCGGAACGTATGACTCCGTCACGATAGACGGGGCGAGCCTCGGCTCGGCTCGGCTCTGCTCGCGAAACGCGCTGCACCGCGTGTGCACCACGCCTGCGCCGCGCTCTCTGTGTCATTAAAATTCCACGCTTTATGATCAGCAGCCTTTTCTGAAATGGTTATTAATAGTCGCGTGACTCGCAGCAATTAAAAAAAATAATCAATGTAAATATGTGGGTTAAGTGTAGCCCCGGCTTAACGTACCGCGTAAAAATCGCGCGGACCGTGAGAACCGCGAAAAACTTGCACGATCCAACGATGAATTATCGAGCGTTTTGTCCAGGAATTAATGACCGGCCTCCTCTCGGCGGCTGTCGCGGGAACAATGATGCTTCCGGATTCGAATATATAATTTCCGTTCGCTTTTTCCGCGGTTTTTGCGGAGACCGCGTTCTTTCGCGCGGTCCGAAAATCGAATTTCCCGGTCAAAAAAGGTCAATTTTCCAAGGCGAAAATTTCTTCGAACAGGACGATCCTGCGAGCGGACCTGCGAGCCAGCGCAAACCGATCTCGCAGCACCGTTTCTGGGATCGGCGACCGCGCGCAGCAATTGTCAGAGTCGTCAAGCCCGGAGTGCCGCGCACCGTCGCCGGGAATGATCGTTACAAGGTTCTTCGATTAACGGAGGACCGAAAATAATCGCTGGGAGAATCCTGTAGGACGAGACGCGTCGGTCCGATCCTGCTTAGCGTGCGTCCCTCGGAGCGTGAATTGCCGATCGCCCGGCAGAATCCTCGGAACGAGGCATCTTCGGTCTGACGCGGTGTTTATCGCCGGCATCGGGACCTCGGCAACGGTCTTCCGCTATCGGCAACGTCGCACAGTGGTCCCTTTTCTCGAATAGCTGGCCAGAATCCGTAACTGCGTGCGTTTTTAAACGAATATCGGTACTCTCGTGCTTTCAAGGTGAATTGGAACATGCAAAAATGCAGAATTCGAAATACACCATGTTGTTTGTTTTTTCAGAAAATTTATCATTTTTGATATTTCGTTGTATTTGTGAAAGCAGAATAGCGTGACGATTTTAATCTTAAACTGTTCTTGTCATTGATTGTTGTAAAAATATTTATTTTACGGTTTTTAAAAGAGTTTAATAACTAACAGAATCAATTATAATCATTATGATTATGAATATATATGATTATAAATAATATCACTGCAAATGATGCGATAACAAACAGCATAATAGATTATAAACGTTGATTGAAATAAAATATTACATTCTGTAGACCTAAATAATTTCAATTAATCTAAATTATTTCAATCAATATTTATTTTGGCCAACTGTTTGAAGAAAACGAACCATTGAGTTACAGTGGTCATTATTCTCAAAAAGTTCACAGGATTTAATGTCCATTTCATTTAAGTTAAGTTCACAGGCCAAAATTCACAGGATTTATATAAAAATCGGCACGTTTTGGTTTTTCAGGTTGTCGAATTCGAATAAGTTATAAAAAAAGCAAAATTCGCACAAGCACAAACATTATTCTTAACTTATTTTCCGAGCGATTCAATAATTTTGATAGACTGTTTTTAAAACATTTAAGAAACCACACAGCACAAACACGTTGGCCAAAATAGTAATACAGAATTATAATTAAAATAAATTCGAATAAAACTTTTCCAATCGAAAATTATCTTTTGGCCAGTTAATTTAAAAATGGGACCATCGTAGTGGCTTTTCTTAAAAAGTTGGCCAAAATTCGCGGGATATTTATGAAAATCCGGCACTCCTTTCTGATTTTCAGATTATCGAATTCGAATAAGTTCTAAAAAATGGAAAAACTCGTTTCGGCCAGCTGTTCGGTAAATGGGACCGGTGTTGTGCCTCGACGCTTGATCCGCAGCGGGAGCTTTCCCGTTCCTGCCGCGAGCCGTCCCCGAGATTAGTTAAAATGTATTCGCCACGGTGAAATTAATATCCATCCATTAGCATTATGCTTGCCGCTATCTCGGGCCAATTTCCTGGAATGTCCGCGTCAGGTGTTCGATTACGGCCGGCGATCTTAACATTTTAGCGGATTCCCTTGACATTGCGGATCTCCGGGGCCCCGCGTACGCATCATTCCGCCGCGGGCTTATATCTTCGTTAATGGCGGCTAATGTTTGCTGAACGTTGTCAGCGGTATACCGGTGCCTCGTAAAGTCCGCTGTTTATACCGCAATTAGCCGTGTTACGATACGTAGGTATGTCGAATCGAGGCGCGACGCTGGCTTTCTTCGCTCCCACGGGCCGTTTCGGGATCCTCTTTTCCCCCGGGATCGTCGAACTCGTCCCGTAATTAATTCGTTCCCGGCGACGATCGGTATCCGAACCGATTCCCGATGCGCGATTCCGTTAAATCGAACCTCGACGTGATTTTCTTTCTCCAACCGGGCGAAGATAGAACGGCGTGTAACTTATTCGGGAAACGTCCGCTTCGCGACATTTATCGAGACGCGTTCGGCTACTAATCTCTGGCCGTGAACACTTTTTGATAAGAGTACCACGAGCGAGGATTTTTCTTTTCTCTTTTTTTATTTATTTTTATTCTTTTATTTAAGATGGCGTCAGTTTGCTATTGCAGTTAGGATCACGGTTGGGCAGTCATCGATTATTTTCTGATTAGTTTTCTAATTGTTTGCGAGAATTGTAATCGTTGCTAGAATTAATCAGCAGTCGTGATTACATGATCTGTCATCATTAAGCAGTAAACTGTAATCGCGAACGAATGATTATTACTTTATCATTGCATAGTTTAAGCATTAGGTATTCAAGAGAACCACCAATATTCGCAATTTCATATCGGTATAAAAGAATTTTAAAAGATTTTTATATGCATAGATTTGGTAATAGTTTATGTTTTTGGGTACAAGAGATTCCTCCATATTCTCAGTTTATGTATTAGGATTCAGTATGCATAGTTTGTAATATTCAGATTCGAGAGAAATTTCTATATGAATAGTTTAAGTACTAGGATTCAAGCGAACCTCGCATATTCGCAGTTCAATACTAGGATTCAAGATATTTCAATATGCATAGTTTGCAATATTAAGATCCGAAAGAATTTTCCATATGCACAGTTATGCGCTATGATTCAAGAGAACCTCTCATATTAACAGTTTAGTACTAGGATTCAAGACAATTTTTAATACGCATAGTTCAGTATTAGGATTCAAGACAACTTGCAATATGCACAGTTTGTAATATTAAGATTCAAGACAATTTTTCATGTGCACAATTAGGCACTAGGATTCAAGGGAATCTTCCATATTCACAGTTTATGTTTTAGGATTCAAGAGATCCTCTCATATTCACAATGTATGTACTAAGTTTCAAGACAACTTTTAATGTACATAGTTTGCAATATTCAGATTCAAGAGAATTTTCTATATGCACAGTTAGGCACTAAGATTCAAGAGAACCTCGCATATTCATAGTTTAATATTCAGTTTGGAGCAGTTTCCACAGTTTAGGATTCAAAATAACTTTCAATAGGCACAATTTGTAATATTAAGATTCAAGAGAGTATTCCATACACATAATTTCAGTACTGAGATTCAAGAGAACATTTAATATGCATAGTTCAAGTACTAAGATTCAAGAGAACCTTTAATGTGCATAGTTTGTAGCATTAAAATTCAAAAGAGCTTTCCATATACATACATAGTTAAAATATTAGTATTCAAGAGAACTTGCAATTTGCATAATTTATGTGTGAGGATTTAACAGAATTTTCCATTTACATAATTTTAGTATTAGGGTTCAAGAGAATTTTCCATGTGCACACTTTAAGTATTAGTATTCAAGAGAATCTCGCCATACACACATACAATTTAAGTACCAGGATCCAAGAGAACTTGCCACACACATATTTTAACTCATATTAATAATATTAATATATTAATTAATATATAATTATAGTTATTAACTATAATATACATATTAATAACTATATATATATTATTAACTATAATTATATATTAATTAATATATTAATATTATTATTATAATATATATTATAATTATATATGATATAATATATTATTAATATTATATATAATAACGCATTAGAATTCAGTATATCCGTTTATGCGAACAAATGTTGCCAAAAGTGTAGTCAAGAAAACGATACAATTTTGCCGAAAGTTTTCAGATAACAAATTTTCAATGCACCCCCCGTTTCACCTATAAAATTCACATCGAGCAGCCTCGCAGATTAATGTTTCTCATTAGTTCGAGGATTAATCGGATACAGTTTCATGAAAAATGTTTTGCCGCAGGATTTTCCAGAGCAGAATATTGCCGGGGATCTTTCCGGACTGGCGTTGTCATTTTCTCCTCTGTGGAAGATCCGGTGGGTACGCCTTTGTCTAGATCGAGGGAGAGATAATGAGCAAGTCATACTCTTTAATTAAACGGTTTTACTGGTACAATAATTCTTGTCCCGACCCGGGGAGCTTGATTGATTCCGCTTAGGTTCTTGCGTCGAAAGCTCCGGCATGCAACATGTTCCTGCTTAATGAGGTAAAAAAAGGGTGAATCATTAAGTCTGTACAAGTTTGTAATCAACTCTCGGATGAACAATCTCCAGTGTTGCCTATAAAGATTAATCGAAACCAGCCTGGAGTCGGACTCCTTTCGGAATACAGTATAGAAACACGATTTTCCGGAAAATTATATTGCTATAATTCGCAAAATGAACAAGATAGAAAAAGAAAAGACTTGAAACAAAATTTACTTCTTTCGCCCAAATCTAATAAGAAAGTAAAAACAAATATCAATCATTTGTTTACAAGTTTTCCCTAATCGTTTAAACAGTTAACAAATCATATTCCACGCAATACATTTGAACAAAAGGAGTAATTCTTGTTCGAAGATTTTTCTAGTATTATAGTATTATAGTATTATTTTATTATTTTATTATTTTATTATTTATCATAATTATTATATAATATATATTATTTATCATATTTATTATAATTCATTATTTATTATTTTATTATTATTATAGTATTATTTTTCTAGTATTATAGATTTTCTAGTATAGCTCGCGGATTATAGTAGTAAAATAGAAAATAGATTATTCGGGAGTTGCTTGGCACCCCTTAACGCGAATTTACGTACGAAAAAGAATTGCGACACGTGTCTATACGTGCTCTACATATATTCGAAGTTTTAGAATTCTTTGAATGTCCACCTTGAAGTTCCATTATCCGAACATTCCTGTCTAGCTGATCAGTTCGGATAATCGAGCTTCCATTGCGCCAACAAAATACCATCTCCAGGCTGGCCGAACGAAAGGAACCGCTCTCGACATATTCATAGCGGATAACGGAACGGTTTTTCAGTCGAATCACGTAACATCGCTTCTTACAGCGGGTTCGATTTTTACGCCCCGGGCCAATTACATTCATCGCCGAAGAAATTCGAGCGCGTTTGTTCTATTATCCAACACGGCCAACAGGGAAGTGGAAACGAGAAAGCGCGCGAGTAGAAAATGAAATGAAGTTCTTGCGTACAGCGCGCGCCTTGGGTGTGGTTGTGCGTTTAATTGCATCGGATAGTGCGGCGGCCTTTGCGCGTACTGTTGCCTCCTCTTCACGATCGAGCAAGCGAAAGGTGAAAAACCAGGATCGAAGGTACAGTGGAAATCTCGTCTGATTCGTTATTTTCACGCTGGCCCACTCGGAATAAAATTAAACGATCGCTATATGACTGCGGGCATGGGACTACTGACGCTTAAAACTTCGAAGGGGTGGGGGTATAGGTCACGCGAAGCAGCGTATAAGAATGCAAGCAATGTCACGTGATCTACTCCCACTCCTTTGATTGAAAATCTGGCTTAATCTCCTGGCAAACCATGATCGGAATTGACGGATAACAGTGGCGTGAGATACAATTTTTACCAACCAAATAAGTGCAAATTGTTCACCGACGATATTTATTGTTCTGTTATTTATTTGTTCAGATTTATATATATAATAAGTTAATTTATATATAATTTAATATATATATATAATATATATTATTAATATATTATTATTATATATATAATATTATATTATAATAATATATTATTAATATATATATATATATATATATATATATATATATATATATATATATATATATATATATATATATAT
The DNA here is from genome assembly GCF_051020955.1 of Megalopta genalis. Classification (NCBI taxonomy): domain Eukaryota; kingdom Metazoa; phylum Arthropoda; class Insecta; order Hymenoptera; family Halictidae; genus Megalopta; species Megalopta genalis. The sequence continues at coordinate 9,755,217 of NC_135026.1, read as the reverse complement.
ATTTAATATTATATATAATAAGTTAATTTCTAGTAACTTCATAATTTATTTCACTCGCATTTGCAACGATTTTTGTAGCTTACATTTCAGGACGTAAGCGAACATTTTCGAAACTCTCACACTTACGCCACTGTGATTCTAACCCACTTAATTTGTAAACAGTGTTTACTCCTGATCCAAGAATTGAAAAGAATGATTTTTATTCTTTCTTAATTTTCCAAATATTCGTCTGAAGTACCGAATTATTGCTAATGCCCGAGTGTCGCTGTCTCATATCGCAGACACTGCAATTGGATGATCTCAGCGCCATCTACAGCGCCATCCGATTCCAATGGTTATTTTTAACCCTTTCTTTCGCTTTTATTAAAACTAGAATGGATCGATTGTATCGCCGGTGTGCAACATTATCGCGCCGAGGATCTACATTGTCAGCAATTCGCTAGTAAATCAAGTGCAACCGAGTGTTGCGTTTCAATGGTACATGCAACACTTTCGTGTTTAGCGGCCTGCACTCGACGACAGCTACAGCTGCCCCACCTATGCAAATTGCTTTACGGAAGATCACTGCGAATGAAACGATATGAAAAATCTTCGAATACATTGCCCACAGCTTGCTACACCTTTCAACACGTACACGGTGTTCCTGCTATCTCAAGCGAGCATCTTTTTTCCAAGTGAACCACACTGTCTGAGATCAGCTGAGATCAGCAGATCAGCTGATCTTATACACGGTGGTTCACTCAGTTCGGTATGATTTATTAGTTTGGTCTCAAACATCTCTGACACGTGGACAATTTATGGTAGAAAATGATTGCGAAGATAGAAATTAATGATCCTTTCATTCTGTAGTAATTTCTCACAAGGAATAAAGTATTAGAAATAATAAAATATTTAATAAAATATTTGTAAGATATTAAATAATAAAATATTTCTCACAAGAAATATTTATAAAATATCAAATAATAAAATATTTCTTACAAGAAATATTTATGAAATATTAAATAGTAAAATGTTTCTCACAAGAAATATCTATAAAATATTAAATAATAGAATATTTCTCACAAGAAATATTTATAAAATATCAAATAATAAAATATTTCTTACAAGAAATATTTATAAAATATTAAATAGTGTTTCTCACAAGAAATATCTCTATGAAATATTAAATAATAAAATATTTCTCACAAGAGATATTTATAAAATATTAAATAAATAATATTTCTCGCAAGAAATATCATAGAAAAATGTAATAATTTCTGGAAAATTATACGAGAAAGTAGGAACTTCCATACAAGCGTTACCAAATGAAAATAGAAAAAAGCTGCAAATAAAAATTGCAAATAATAAACAATTTTTCTAACGTTTCATCTGTTTGATGTCTCATCATTTCACACTGATCTGGGAAACAATAATTTGTGGTCAAAATTCAATTTTTTTGAGTTTCAAAATTTGAATAAAATTTTGAATAAAATTCGTATTTGAATGAAATAAAATAAACAGTCTCGCATTGCTATGCTATAATTTGAAACGTTGAAGACAAGACGACAGAAAACGAATTTCCAGGGTCACCGTGTGCATTTACTGTAAATCCGTATGTTCGAACGGTGCAGATCCGGATAGAAAAGATCAAGTTCGGTAGCATGATCGAAACGCATGGTTTTTCCAAAGCGAGCGCGAAACACTCGGGCAAATTTTCTCCGGAATGTGAAAGGCCTCCCACATTTATATTCGCCTCGGTTATGTGTGCGGTCTCCGTGGTCTTTCTCGCGGCGCGTACAGACCGAATTGTCCGCGAAGAAACGGATCGAAAGCGACTGAAATTCGCGCAGGGCTTTCGAAAGTTGATTTTCGATACATTCGGCCAGCGTTATCGATTCGTGCCGGGTGCAACGAACCCGGCACCCCGCTGCCTTGCTGCTTGATTAATCAAGCACGGTAATAATTACGGTGATTCTCTGATTACTGGGATCGCCGACAGCGGTACTGGCGGTGTTTCTCCTAAAGATATGTGTTTTTCTCGGTGGAAACGATTACCTGTTGCCGAGCCACCTGGAAGAATTCCTGCTCGATCCTGCTCGATCTTGATCAATTTTTCTCCTCGCTTCGAATTAATCATAAGAAAATTATTTACTCAAGTGTAATGTAAACAATTGTTTGGGCTGGGGCGGTAAAGATAATTGTTTATATAAATGTAACGGAGATGATTATTTAAATAAGTGCAATCAAGGCAATATAAAAATTATTCATATAATTAAAATTATATGAAATTATTCATATAATTAAAATTATATGAAATTATTCATATAATTAAAATTATATGAAATTATTCATATAATTAAAATTGTATAAAATTATTTACATAATTAAAATTATATAAAACTACTTATACAAATTATTTATATAAATGTGATGAAGATGATTATTTAAATAAGTGTAATGGAAGAGATTGTTTAATAATGCGCCTAATTCATTCACAGAAGATAGTTCTAATAAATGAGGTCCAAGTTCAGTCAAAGTTGTTAACAATAACATAAGTAAACCAGAAATTAATTGTCAAAAGTTGAAGTGCTTCGTGAAGTGTTTAAAGAGAAGGATTACAATTACCAATCATCTTTGTCTGTAGGTGAACCGAACAATTGAAGAAGATCAATTCAACCTTTCAAAGAATAGAGCAACACAAGATAAAAACAGATAAAAACAAACAAGAGTGATAACAAGAGGATGAGAATAAATCTTGCATCGTGACTGCAGCAGAAAATAGTACACTTTATGCCAAGGAAATAATGCAAGAAAGCAGTACAAGCTAACGCTAGAAAACAGGAAGAAATTGATGGCAATTTTGATTATGGTATCAAAATATTCTTTAGAAAATCTTGGATCTTAATTTGAATAATCATAAATCCTTCTTACAAATATTGTTTTTAGTAAAGCAAAGCTGTGTGCAAAATATGGGTCAGGTTGAGGCATGCAAGCACTATTTTTGTTTAAAATGCAGCTGTGCACAAAATTTGAGCCGGATTGGAGTATACAAATTTTCAAAATTATAGACTGCAAAGCATTTTTGCAAAAATTTTGAATCTCAACTGTGGAGTAACTAAAAATCCTTCCCTCAAGCATTGTTTTTGTGCATAATGTTATACCAACAATTATATTATGAAGACAAAAATATATATTAATATAAAAAAAAAAACAAAAACAAAATGTCTTCGATTATTTATAACAAAAATATAAAAATATTATCTTTTTATGAGTGAAAAAATTCTTGCGAGATACATAAATTACTGAAGTGTAGTTGTTAACATGTGTAAAAATATACACACTTTCCATTTGATATTCTATAGAGAATAATAAAAATAATTAATCTCAGATTCGATTCAAGACTGTTCTCTTTATATTATGGAGTTATCCGAAGGAACTAATATTTTGGATTTCGAAAAAATATATATTAATGTCAAAAAAAACAAAATGTCTTCGATTATTTATAACAAAAATATAAAAATATTATCTTTTTATGGGTTAAAAAAATTCTTGCGAGATACATAAATTACTGAAGTGTAGTTGTTAACATGTGTAAAAATATACACACTTCCCATTTGATATTCTATAGAGAATAATAATAATAATTAATCTCAGATTCGATTCAAGACTGTTCTCTTCATATTATAGAGTTATCCGAAGGATTTCAAAACTTCAATAGTTTCACGCGTGGAGAAAAAACAAAATTTTTTGAATACCATATTTGAAAAATTGACTTCTGATCAGAAATTGCCGCCTCCCAGACTACCGTGCGGCGTTCGGTTAAAACGATTCGGTCGCGATTCAGCGGACCACACGCGGCTCCTTGCGCCGATATCGTATTCGTTCGAGCGTAACTACTCGGTCACAGATAGTGCACCTGTATGCACATACAGGCCACGCAATACCGTCGAAGATACTGCATCTGGCTGCGCATAGGCCGGCGGCCCTGCAGACCGATCCAGAAATGGTAATTCGCGGTCCAGGGCTGCCGATGCGGGGGCGGGACGGGCGGAACGGGACCAAACCTGTTGATCCTCCGCCGCTGAAATTCGGCGGCGCTCGGCGAATTAAAATATCGAGCGACTTTTTCCCCGTCGGCGGAATATTAATTTGCAATCCGATCGGGACCGGGCGCGCAGCGGCGATTATAGCGGCCGGCTGATCGAACTTTCACGCGGCGCGCCGTCGACAAAAGAGATCCGATCTTATTGCTCCGGTTACGGCCGAATCTAGTTTTCGATAAAATATCGGCCCGTCGAAGTATCGGGGAATTTTCGTCGGACCCGTTTCCAACGACGCGTATCGCCGAGTTTCAATCGGGCGCTAATGCGGCGGACCGTTCTTTCTTCTTTTTTTTTTTCTACGAAATCGAATGCGATCCGGTACCGGCGATATTTATCCCCCGGGAACTTTGTCGAGGGAGAGCCTAATTGGCCGATCATTGCCGACTGCCGAGTGAATATTTTCTGGTACCAACGGCGATTTTACAGTGGCTGTAAACCGAATGCGTCGCACGTTTTATGGAACACTAATTTAGCAAAAATTTTGTGACGATGGTGCGTATACGAGTAAACCGTTTTACTGTTCGAAAATACTTTTGGTGTTTGGTATTTGGTGTATTCGGTATTCAGTATTTGGTGTGTATATATATATTCGGTATTTAGTATTTGGTATTCGGTATTCAGTATTTGATGTGTATTCGGTATTCAGTATTTGATATTCGGTATTTGTTATTCGATATTAAATATTAGATATTCGGTGTATTCAGTATTCAGTATTTGATATTCGGTATTTGTTATTCAATATTAAATATTAGATATTTGGTATTCAGTATTTGATATTCGGTTTTTGTTATTCGATATTAAATATTAGATATTCGGTGTATATATATATATTCAGTATTCAATATTTGATATTCGGTATTTGTTATTCGATATTAAATATTAGATATTCAGTATTCAGTATTCAGTGTATTTGGCATTCAGTATTTGATATTCGGTATTTGTTATTCGATATATTAAATATTAGTATTCAGTATTCAGTATCAGTATTCAGTATTTGGCATTCGATATTAAATATTAGATATTCGGTGATATTTGGTGCTCGGTATTTGGTACTTGGTATTAGATATTCGGGATTCGTGGTGCAGCCTTTAACCCAGTTGATCTTATTAGAGTGCTTCGTTATGTCCAATGTTTCTCTGCACTTTCTCGGAAAGTATCACTTGCTTTTGACTAAGACTATATCCTCCTTAAAAAGTACTGTATATTCTGTTTTATTTTATGTATGTTCTGCTACAGCTTCTTGAAAAAAGGCCAATCTAGTTCTATATTTGTGGTAATTGTTCAAATAAACTACATTCTTCCTGATTATAAATGAAAATGTATTTAATTATAACATGTATATTTATAGAAAAATAATGCTCTCCCTCATTATGGCCACGGAACATGCACATAACCTCACTCTATGCATATTTCGCAGCCACTGTTATCTTACAATATTAATCTAATATACACATTTGTGTTCTAGTAAAGTGTATAAGGTAATTCAAACGTTCTACACATGAGCCGTTTATTTTGAAAGTGGCATAAGTCACTTTACCGTAATGAAAAGTGGTGATTTTTCAATGTTTATACGAAATTATTTATACTGAGAAAAATATCAGTATCCTGAGATAACAAATACAAGTTAAATCTTCTCGAAAGTTAGCATCCATATTTTTAAACGTGTTCAAACGCAAACCCTTAAATATATCGACTTAAAAACAAAGTGACTTATGCCACTTTCAAAATAAACGGCTCATATAAAAGTCACAGATGTTTGGAAGATCTCGGTAGAATGCTTTGCAATTTAAAGAAACAGATGTATGGTTCCCATAGCATATGGTATACGCACTTAGAAGTATCTTAAAAAGGTCTAAGAAATAATGTAGCTTTAGAAAAGTCCAAAAAAATAATACAGCTTCGAACAAGTCCGAAAGATAATACAGCTTCATAAATTTTAAAAGGATCTCGGTGCAACAATTCGCGACCTAAAGAAACAGGATATCGCTACAGCGTTAAAACCGAGGGTGTCTCTCGAGAGGGACAGCAGGATTGAGAACGAATTTCCCGCGGTGGATCTCTTCGGTCCCGATAACCGCCGATAAATTCTACGATGGAACAACTGCAGGATTCATAAACAGTTTTCTCTATCGCAAGGAGCAACGAACTGCTGCAGGAAGCTCGCAACGCCGCGGCCGCACAGATAACTAAAAGCTCAGACGAAACAGACGTCCGCGAGCTGGGCAAAACGAAACGTAAATATCGCGATAGGGGGAAGAGCCGAGAGCGGTGATGCGCCGGAGAAAATTGTCTGCAATTTCTGACAGCCTTCAAAACGGCCCGCACACACGCATACATCGATACACTGTGCTGTCCGGCAGCGAGAGAAAGAGGTAGGGAGGAGGGGGAGGGGGGGAGCGCAGAGCCTCGAAAGGTTGCTACGATGGATCGGATTGGATTCGAGGTTTCTCGTTATTAATTTAATTACCGCTTGACAGTTCCATAATTAAATTGCTAATTTATCTGTCCAGGATCTGGCCGATCGTGTGCGCGCCCGGCAGCTCGATGATTGCTCGCGGAATGACGTTTCAATTCTTTCTCCAATTTTCTTCCTTCGTTTTTTCTTTCTCTTTCGCCCCACTCCTCGCATCCCACTGCTCCTCTCATTTTTTTCGTCCCCTCCGGCAATACCGATCGCCTTTTTCCCCCGTTGCTTCACCGCGAGCTGCGTTATTAATTCGGGGGAACATTGATTCCCGTGGCCGATCGATACATTTTGTTGCCGAATTATCGCGGAACTCGGAGAGTTTATGCAGTTCGTTGATTTTCGCGTGTTCGACGTAAGACGAACTTGGTGCGAAACTGTAAGGACAAGGTTAGGACAGTGATCAAAAGTTGACAATCTGCCTGTAGGAATGATCCGAGGATTTTATCTTTGAGAAGGTAATTAAAAAATTTGAAGTCCTTCATACGAAGTTTTACTTTTCTGCTTGACAATTGATTCGATTCATTTACGATAAAATTTATCGTAACTGAAAACATTGGGTTGGCAACTAAGTAATTGCCGATTTCAGTTATAGATGTCTCTCACTCCCATTTTTACGATATCTCCGTAAATGTTATATTATAAAATTATTATTATTATATTATATACTGGGCTTCGACCGCTTATTGGCTCGGCTGCCTCGCGCCTCGCCTCTCATTGGTCAGTGTTTTTCGTTAATAACTCGTTAACGATGCCTCTGAGAACATTTTTGCAAAGAAAATAGTTACTTCAAATGTCCTCAGAAACCCCTCATATCCTCATCTATTATTAATCTTAATTTTCGTCAAAATCGTCAACATTGTTACTATTATTATTATACGTATGTAGCACAAGGAGAATGAAATCTGTTAGTCTCAACAAAGATACAAATTGTGAGAGTTGTTTTCATTGTACGAGTATGAAGCAGTCTGCGAACGGCAATAATGTGAATAGGTTGGGAATGAATGCGTGGTTATGAAGTCGGCAGTACGTAAAAGCTCGTGCGGTATTATGTAGAGAGTGAGGTTATGTGTATATTCCGTGGTCGTAGCGCGAGAGCACGTGCCAGATAATTACCAGAGGATTTTTCTTCGGTAATTTCTATTTTTCCGTATACATTGTAATGAAACTCATTTTCATTTGTGTTTAAAAAAGCGTGCGGTTCAATCGAAGAATTATCACGCGAATTAAATTGAACGAAGATAAAGTTCAACGACGCGAGCGAATAATTCCCGTCGTGTTCACATACACAAGGTGTAAATAACAAAGAATTCCATGCGGAAAATATAATAATTCGCGTCTCTATTGGTTCCAAATAATTCGAAAGGGTCAGGTAACCGGAAACCACGCCCATTTGGTATAATTTATTAAACAACAAATATAACAAGTGTTCAGTTTCCAAAGGACTAGTTTCAGTTCAGACAAGTGTAGCGAGTTATTAATTGCGGTAAACGCCACCGAGGTTCGCCCATTTCAACTCGAGGTGGCAGTAGGTCACGTGACGCGACGGGACACGAGGAAAGTTCCGAGCTACGTACGCGGAGACTCCGCGTCGCGGCGTTGCGAATCCACGAATTCGAGGACGGCGCGGATAGAATAAAAACGAAAGCATTGCGAGAGAGAGCCGGTTGCTGAGGAGTCCTCGAGATTCCTGGAGATTCGGATCTCGGCCGCGATCCATCCTCGCCGACATCGTCAGCTATTTAAAGCTGGCGGAGAACAACGGGTGTCTCTAATTTATAAGCCTTGTTCGCGCCGGCCTGTTTCCGATCGATCCCTTTTTCTTCTTACCGCGGTTGGAATTGTATGCAAATCGGTCGTATTAATTAGCGACGGAGTGGGGGGGGGGGGCGACAAACCGTTCGTTCCGCGCGGCCGGAAATTCTCGTTAACCGCGGAAAGATTGACACCGGCTTGTATAATTAAGACGCCGGGATTGCCGGTGTTTGGGACACGGAATGAATTGCGTGCGGTTATACCGAGGACGACGAAGACGACGGGCGACGGGCGACGAGCTCTGGAGCCGGATAGGCGGGTGTTCCCGGCGGGCAGCGCCGTGGGCGGGGCCAGGCAAGGGTGGTTCGAAGCGTTTCGCGTTATTATTAGTGAAATCAACTAATTAGAAATAGCGCGGATTGCTCGTTAAAGATCGACCCGCCGGCTGTAATCACCAATTACTTCCTTAAGTAAGCCGCGCGCTGAACTTTCCTCATTAAAATTATTAAACGTTCGCTCGTATAGAATCCGTATTTAACCTTGATACGGGCTCACGCCTGGATGAATTTCCCCGGGACCCGTGTATTTTCCATTAATCAATCCGCCCGTGTCGTCTTACGGCGAACAAACCGTTCGGGTCTCTATCCATCGGTGATCTGACTCTGGTTTTTCGTTTAGTCGGAACATCGAGGCTGAGAATGGTTTCCTTAAGCTCCGATTGTTCGTTTAAAATGATTCGAATGCGTCAGGTTGTTTCTTGACCTGTTATTATGCAGTCCGAGTGATCATCTTGTAATGTTACTGAAGAAGGACCTTCATGATAGTAACCGTATCTTTGGCTATCATCGATGTATCTTGACAGAAAAATCATGAGACCTGCTCGAAAGTATATTCTTTCAAACCCGAAAATAGTCATCGCCAAAAGTTTGTTAGTTTCTTGTTAATTAATTATTGAATTCGAATAATCCAACTACGAGCAGCAGCGATCACGTTGAAACGCTGTTGAAAAGTACTTCGATGAAAGTAATCGTATCTTCGATAATAATGAATACATCTTGACAAAAAAATTCTGTGACCTGCTCGAAAGTATGCTCTTTCAAACCCAAAAAGAGTCGTCGCCAAAAGTTTGTTAGTTTCTTGTCAATTAATTATTGAATTCGAATAATCCAACTACGAGCAGCAGCGATCGCGTTGAAACGCTGTTGAAAAGTACTTCGATGAAAGTAATCGTATCTTCGATAATAATGAATACATCTTGACAAAAAAATTCTGCGATCTGTTCGAAAGTATGGTCTTTCAAACCCAAAAAGAGTCGTCGCAAAAAGTTTGTTAGTTTCTTGTCAATTAACTATTGAATTCGAATAATCCAACTAGGAGCAGCAGCGATCACGTTGAAACGCTGTTGAAAAGTACTTCGATGAAAGTAATCGTATCTTCGATAATAATGAATACATCTCGACAAAAAAATTCTGCGACCTCCTCGAAAGTATGCTCTTTCAAACCCCGAAAGAGTTTTCGAGATAACTCTGCAATGTTCTCCAAAAAGAATTCTCAAAAATCATCTTTTCCGCCCTCCTCAAAACCGTATCCTCAAAACCGCTGTTTATCTCGTCAGTTTTTAATATAACCTTGACGTAATCGGAACTTGATATTTTTACCAAGTTCACACGAACATCCGTAATTGTACACTCTGTATACAGGCGGAACAAGTCGTCACGATTCATTACAGTGTAATGAGCTGTTAACGGAGTATCCGTGTCGTCCGGCATTCCCGATGTAATTAATTGCATTTCGATCGTGCGATTCTTACGCAGGATCCTAACGGTTCCTGAAATTGCCGGCCCCGTTAGAGGATCGACTGTGCCAGTATTTGTCGAACCGAGGGGACGGCGACGCGATCGCCACGATAATAGAAGTTCACGGTACGCCGATCGCGAGACCGTTCCCGATCGCCCTGTTGCCGGCGGATTGAAACCGCGGACGGTAGGGAAAAAAATCGGCAGCAGATTGACCATGTAATGGGAGCGTGATAAACAGTTCTACGTGGAATCGGTTGCACGCCGCGTTATCTCGATTTCACGTGGCCGTTCGTTTTCAGGGAACTTGTGCGCCGCGATGACTCCGCGATCATTTTTGCCCGCGTTACGCTACGATAATCCGAGGCCAGCCCGCCGGCCATCCGCGCGAAATATATCCGGCTCGATAAACTCGCGATGATTATGGACACTCGCAACATAGTGGATGCTCCAGAATTTGTTTTGCTCGCCGTGCTCGTTTTCGCTGGAAACGCAAACCTGTCCTAAGGAACGATTGCGATCGCGGAAAATGGACCAGCTGCTGATCCAATATACCATGGAATTGTTTGAATAATATTTTATGCAGCGGAAGACGTTATTACACCTTTTACATACAGGATGTCCCGAGACTCACGTTACCATCGAGAAGACACGACGATGTGATTCCTTGGCTTATTTGGAACAACTTTTTCCTTCGCGAAAATGTTCTACGTGGCTCCGTTCGCGAGTTATCGACGAAAAAATACGGACCAAACGGAGGGCCTGGGGCGGTTTCGCGTGGCGCGGCATTGGACGCATGGGCGGGACACGCCAGTTCTACTCGCTCTCTTATTGGCCCACGTTTTTCGTTGATATCTCGTGAACGCAGCCTCGGAGAACAGTTTTGTAAAAGAAAAAGTTGCTTCAAATCACCCGAGGAATCAGTCTGAACAAGTAAACAAGACTCAGAGAACAACAGCATTTATTGTACTAAGAACTTATTGTTTTAACTTATTGAAATATTATTACTTAAATTTTATTTGGAAAAGAACGAATGGTTTTTATTTAATGGAGAGTAGAAGTATGAGAATAATTTGAAATTGCAGGTGGAACGGCGATAAAAAAAAGAATCCCCCGCGGGACGGGAAATTAATGGAAGCGATGATTAAAGAGAGAATCTAATAATGTCGTAAACAAAATTAGATATCCGGCGCCCGCGTTGGTAGTTCTTTCGGAGCGTAATCCGTTCCGTGGCTCCCCTCGGCTTCCTAAATCGGAGCGATTGTACGATCCGTAATAGCCGTAATTACGGCCATGCCGGGGCCCCATCTGCCACCCAGGACAATTAATAATCTAATCAGACGGGAGTGATTAACACGTTAGACACGGACAAATGCCGAGCGGTGGAACGGCCGAGATGAAAAGGCGCCGTACCAGCCTGCCTCTTTGTACGTCTCGAGCGCGGGCTCGGATCTCGCTCTCAAGAAAATCGATCGCTTAAGAGAAAGGAAGCGGCCTGAAAATTCTGATCGAGTTTTTTATAGTCGCGCCGACGGAAAACAATTAACGCTGGCCCGATGAAAAAGCTAATGATCGCGAATCACGATGAATATGATCGTAATTAACGAACGCCCGTAACGAATCCATCATTTTTCTTGCGAAGTTCTGACAGTCTACTCCGGTAGACAGTATTCGAATATTTATCCGATAACGACTGAAATCAGAAATCTGGGTGCCAAATTAGAGGAAAATTTTCTTTATTGTAATTCGAAAGAAATTATTATTGAAACACTATTTAAAGGCTGTTTGATTCTATTTTCATTTCTGCTGAAGACTTTAATTTTTTCTCAGTTGAATTACATGAATTCAATTAGAGTTTGAATATTGAATATTCAAGATTCAAGTAAATTGAAGATTCAGAATTCAGGAAGGCAGATTTTTCAATTAATTTCAAGACCGAAGATGGATCATTCCACTGAAGATTGAAGGTGTTGCAATTTATTCGGAGATTGAATATTATTCAATTCAAACTTCTTTCTTTAATTTCAGTGCACACTTCAATTGAAGATTGCAAATTGTCCAATTCAATTCAGGATTGTTCATTTCAATTCAAGATTTATTACTGAAGATTGTTCATTTCAATTCAAGATTAAATATTGAAGATTGTTCAATTCAAGATTTAATATTGAAGATGGAAATTGTACAATTCAAGATTTAATATTGAAGATGGAAATTGTTCAATTCAAGATTCAATATTGAAGATTGAAAATTATTTATTTCAAGATTCCTTAATGAGGATTGAAAATTGTTTAATTCAAGATTCAATACTGAACATCTATTCAATTCAATTTTCAATTCAATTTTCAATTCAAGATTCAATATTGAACATCGAAAACTGTTCAATTCAAGATTCAATATTGAAGATTGAAAATTGTTCAATTTAAGATTCAATATTAAAGATTGAAAATTGTTCAACACAAGATTCAATCTTGAAGACTTAAAATTGTTCAATTCAAGATTCAATATTGAAGATTGAAAATTGTTCAATTCAAGATTTAATATAGAAGACTGAATTTTGCTCAATTCAAAAGGAGATTGAATGTAGAAGATTCAAGATTACGTAAGTTTATCGAAGATTCAATATTGACGGTCGAAGATGGTTTTATCCAATTGAAGATTGCAGATTGAATATATTTCAATTCAATTCGAAATAGAATATTGAAGATTTTTGATTAGCCTATACAATTGAGGATATTATCAAGAGTAAAAATTGTTTAATCCAATTGAAGATAGAACATTGAAGATCGATGAATCCAATTCAAAATAGAATATTGAAGATTAAAGATTGTTCAAGTCAATGGAACATTAAACAGTGAACATTGTATAATTTAATTGAAGTCGGAATATTGAAAATCTGAGATCGTTAAAAAATAATTGAAGATTGCATAATGAAGATTGGATATCGTTGAATTCAAGACTCGTACAGTAAATTGAAGATTGAAAATTATTCAATTCCACTTTAAATATAAATTCAATATTGTTTAAGTGAAGATTGAATATTGTTTCGTTTAATTGAAAACTGAATATTGTGTATTGAAGATTGTTTTATTTAACTGACTATTGAACGTTCGCTATGTTTCACTAAAATTGAAGATTGAAAATATCGGACATTGAATATTATTCTGTTCAATTATAATTCAATTCTATCAAATCTAACACGAAGTTTTTCGAGTGAACACACGTTCGTATGAAGTTTCGTTTCGCAAGCTCAAAAAAAAGAGGTATTAATTACAAAGAGAGATCCGTCCGCTGGGCCAAGCATCCCGGAGGTTAATTAGGGGACGAAAGAAATAGGAAAAAGCATAATAACGGGAGAATCGCGGCGAGAGGAGAGGCAAAAATGGGAAAGACGTGGGTTCGAGATTTTTATGCGCGATCTACCCGCCACGCTGACCGGTCCGTGTAATTTCTTCTGCTGGTTTTAGCCGATCGACGCCGGCCTCTCTCTCACTCTCACTTTCCCCTCTCCCTCCCCATCTGCCTCTAATTGGTAATTAAGGAGAAATCGAAAATGGAGCGATTCGGTCAAGCGGCTCGCATCTCTGCTCATTACGCCGTAAAGGACGCGGCGCCGGATCTACCGCCGAACGTCCAGGACTAGCTCGATAAGGTCGGAGCAATTAAAAGTTGCCACGTCGATTCGTTTGAGAGCGAGCCTCGCCACCTACTCCACCCACTCGTCCACTTCGCACCACCCAGTTCGATTAGGATTTTCGTGATACGAGAAACGATGAATTGCGATATCGTGGAAACACGTACTCTTTTGCTCCTTTCGTTCTTCGTAAGGATCCCCGAAAAAAATGAAGTCCACTCCCGTGATTTTGAACCTAATAATGTCGTAAAAATTTGACCAACTAACTTTTCATTGTTTTACGAATCTCGTTTTACAAGGATGTTTGTTTTTAGGAGAGTATAGTAATACGGGTCATAGTCGACCCTTGGAGGTCAATGTTCAATTTACTCGACGATCTAACTTAATCTCCCGGCAATCATGGGAATAAGGAACATAGTTGCTCCTTGAATGTGTAAATAAAGTGAAAATAGGTTCATTGCTAAAGTTGGTCACACCCGTAACGTATGATATACAGGGTGAGCAGAACAACTTGATCACTTAGAATATGTTGCTCGCTTTATCGACCACATGAAAAAATATCGAATTGGAACATTGTCAGTCCCGAAATAACCAATATTACGATGAACAGAAAATTTTTCTCAAGCAATAGCTCGGGTCGATAACGCGACTTTCGCGCGGCCTTGGCTCCAAAACCGCTACAAATTCACGGTATCAAATCGAAATCGTTATTATCACCTCGCGTGCGACTAAAAAGCAACACGGCGAACGACCATTCTAAACGTCGTATCTCCGTTTCGTCGGAATAATTGTTGAAAAATGCATCGACTTGCCCGGCGAAAACCGCCAAGCGCGCGGAAGGAGTAAAGCACCGCCGTAAACCGGCCGTTTATATGAATGTATAAAAACGCGCGCGCGCGCGGGGATGTGTTTTATACAGCGATGAACCGCGGGAAATATGCTCTATAAGGGGTTCGATTCCGTTGAATAATAATGTTTTATTATATCGGGGCCGCGACGCGGGAGACGAGTACGACTACTAATTTCAGAAGTTGTAACTCCGGAAGAGCGTCGTTACCGGCGACGCCATCTTACCAGACTTTCATAATAAAAACGAATTCCGTCGGTTATCGATCCGCGGGGCAAGAAAAAATAACAGGCTAAAACGAGCAAAAAAAAAGAGAAGAGAGGAAGAGGAAAAAGTCACACACCACGGGGTCCGCTTTGTCGCGGACCAAGGGCCACGCTAATTGCCGGTATGTAAATATCGCTTCGGCGAAATATATTTCGGGCTAAACGCGGTCTTATCCATATTGTATCCGCGCGTATGTTACTATTAAGGGCAATTTGAGCTTCCTATTATTACCGGCACGTTCGCCGGTGTAATAATATGGCATTAAATCAAATTGCACGACCGAGACACCGGTGCGTTTCGTGCAAAAAAGTTCCTTTTCTAATTGAAATTTGATTGCATCTGCCGGGGCGACACGGCGGCAGGGAGGCGCGGGGGGAGAGAGACTTGGTGCGCCGGGGGGTGGTCGTATTTAATTAAGTGCCACTGCAATCGGGCCCGCTCTTCCACCTTCGCATGAAATTCCGCCATTGTGTTATTAAAAGACCATGCGATTAAAGAACACTTTCGCGCGATTAGCCGTTTCGTTGCCAGAATTAATCGTTGAATTGTTCTTCTACCGAGACGTCGGACGTCCGCGTTTGGAAATTCGATTTACCTTGCGAAGCTGGTTCTGTTTATTTGAAACGGTGGAACGGATTTTTCTCCGAACGATTCCACAGAGAAGGATTTTTTGTTAGTTGAGGTAAAACGTCGGTAAGACAAGAACTGACATTATAGTAACACATTCGTCACGAAAACTTGTATCTTATCTCGATTATCCGACAATCCTTCTCGCAAATATTGTTTTCACACGAAAACAAGCTCTATGCAAAATTTTAAAAATAAATTTGAAGCATAAAAGTTTCGAAGGTCACAAGAGGTCGAACATTCTTTGTCGAATTTCAAGTCTCGACTTTCTTCCCATCGAAAATCCTTCTCGCGAGCATCGTTTTAACGTGGACCAAAGCTGTTCGCCAAATTTCAGAGCGCAGTTGGACTTAAAAAATTTTCAACATTTCTTTTAAATCACCCCTAAACTACCACAGGTATAACCGTGTCGATAACGATCATCGTTGTCACAAAAAAAAATCAGACGCGCTCTTCGAACGGTTACGCCGCGAATTCGCGAAATTTCTAATAATAATATCCGCGGGTTTTTCCGGCGAAAAATCGCCGGAGAATTGGCTTTTAATCAGAGCGTCGAAATACAACCGGTGAAAAGGCGCGGAACAATGGGGAACGCTCGGACGTTAATGAAACGCGAACGTACGAAATTAATAAAGAGTATGAATAATAAAATTGTTAATCGGCCGCTGCGATAGTGACACGCGGGCAACGGTTTCTTCGGGCGCGGCGAAGTTTACGCGAAATTCGCGCAAACGAATGAATATTTCATGTTCCCCCGCGCCGCTGAATAGATGGTGTGGATCGAGAAAATTGAATAGCGAATTATTACATTCCATAGTAGGGAAAATGAGTACCGCTTTCAATGACGGCCGACACAACGGCGGTGGTGGGCGGCGCGGGGTGCCTACGTGTAAAAGGAGGGAACTCGGAGGGGTGAGGGTTAGAGAACGTAATTCCAATTAATTCGACCCAACTGTCTGCAGCGACTATTCAGCCCGTTATACGCGGTGTGTTTCTAAAATTATATAAAAAGACTCGGCAACTTTTAATCATCCGCGATAGAATTTTTATTAACGCGAACCATGAAAGATACCGGGACAATACTTCGACGAAGTACGACTTCGGAAGCCACCGACTTTTCGTGGCAATTATTGTGAAATTATAACCGCGTTTCTAATTGTGTACATTCGTGACTATCGCAGTTAAAAGAGGTACAGTATCGCATCTACTGCAGGTTCCTACTATATCTACCTTTCATGGAACATCGGTGACATTGGGATAACATTGTGTCAAATTATATTTTACATTTTGACTCAACCAATTGTACAGAATTTATTGTTACACTGTAAGTACAATTACAATTGTTTATGTTTCTAAGTCTGCAGTTAAAAGATGCACAGAAGTGTATCAGTGGCATGATCTTACTACATGTAATTAACATGAAACGTGGATTATATTGGGATAATACTGTATCAAATTATATTTTACACTGTAAGTCAACGAATTTTCTAGAACTTTTACTAGAATTATAACTGCAAATATAATAGTGTACATTTATAACTATACAGTTCAAAGAAGTACAGTAGCGCCTCCATTGTAGGTTCCTACCATATCTACATAGCATGGAACATGAGTGATACTAAGACAATATTGTGTCAAAATTATGCTTTACACTTTCAGTCAACCAGTTGTGTAGAACTTATTGCAGACTTATAACTATAAATGTAATAGTGTACAGTTATAACGATACAGTTGAAAAAAATACAATTGTACCTCTCTATTGTAGAATCCTACTATATCTACCTAACATGAAACATGAGTTATGCTAGGATAATAATGTGCTGAATTTGCTTCTCACATTTTGAATCAACCTATTTTGTGAAAATAAGTGAGTAATAATCGTAATTAAAATAACAATAATAAAAATAATAATAATAAAATAATAATAAAATATGAAATAATAATAATAAAAATTAAAATAATCGTAATTACATTGTGTACATTTGTAACTATGCAGTTGAAAAAATACAGTAGAAGCACAATTACATTTAGAATCTTGCCATATTTATCTACCATGGAATATGAGTGATGCTAGGTCAATATTGTGTCAAATTATGCTTTACACTTTCAGTCAATCACTTGTGTAGAATTTATTGTAGAATTATAACTGCAAATGTAATTGAGTGCAGCTATTGGGTGCTATGCAATTGACTGCTAGTGTTACAGTTAAAAAGAGTACAGGAATCCCTCTGTTATGGGATCCCATCATCTCTGACTAATCTAGACTGCGAATTTTATGCATTTATGACAAAAATTCATAGATCAAATACAAAGTTGTAAACTTTGTTATAAACAGTTCTTACATAGAGAATGACATTTTTATCTAACTTCTGTTTCTTACAATCGACCTAGACAATTTTTATTTTGCACAAAAATGTGAATGTGAATGTACCATGTAAATACATATCACACAGCTGGTGTTCGTTGCCGTATTTATTCTATGAATCAATAACGATTCAATCCAACACAAGAATTAATTATAAGCAGCTGTTTTATTATCCGGACGTTGTAGGACAGGAGAAGTATCTAAAAGCGGAAAGCGGCTGAACTTTCGCCTTGAGCGACACACGAAGGTTAATGAAAGATAGTCCTTTCGCAGCGGTGTGGTATCGATTACTCTGTCAAATATAGAAAGTTCGAAATGGACGCCGCAATTCAGAGCTCTATCCTTTAACCCTCGCCGATGAAATTGGATTTTGCAAGCTGACGTAGGAGAAGTATCGAAACAAGTCGAACTGATCCGGGTTTACTTAAACCGTTACTAAAAATGTTTTTAGTGTTCCCGGAACACTTCGAATAAAACTTGCCCCGTACCGTGTACGGTGCATTCGATGATCGATCGCATTTAAAACATTTTTCGACACTCGGCCAATAACCGGCGGACCGAGTCGAATGTCTTCTCATCGACGAGGAAAATTGCAGTGCACTAGATGCTCCGTCGAGCTATATAATTCGAGCGTTCGATAAAACTGTTGCCATAGTTCAATCGCGTCCCCTAATTGTTCCGAAACTCGATCCCCTAATTCTGTCGAGCACTTCGTCTCGAACGGGAAACGAAACAAATCCATCGAGTTCATACTCGAATCGTATGACGAATCGATTTCAAATACTTAAAAGTATCGGTAAGCGATATTGGTAATTGCAGCTTTATAGTTCTATTGCAGAAGACGATCAGAATTTCTATCATTTTAGGATAAATATACGATTTGATAAAATAATGTAAAAATATAATAATGCTAATAAAAATATACGATTTTTTTGGATGGCCTTGGAATATATTGTCAAAATTATTCTTTTTCTGCCAAATTCGTCGCTTTGTCTTAGTTTGCGAGATATTCGCGAAAAGGCTGTAGATCTAACTTTTACCTAAACTATGCTTATAAGGATCACAAAGTTACAGTTTTCGAGATTAGGTTAGGTCTGACGAAGCAATGTACATACACAACAGGTTATGAAAGACCTTTCTAAACAGACCTTTTAAAACAGGTTATGAAGACTTAATCCAGACCAAACCTGTACTCGCATCGTTCGTGACATTTTAAAAATCGATCTCGAAAATTCTAGAAAGGATGTTGAAAGTGTAGGTTAAGTCCGAGTGAGATCTAGGTTAAGTCCAGGTTTCGTTTAGGTTAGGTCTGGATTAGATCTACAGTTTTTCGTAAATATCTCGGAAACTAAAACAGAGCGAGATGTTTCACAAAGGAAAAAGTTGATCAAAATAGTATCATTGAAAACCATAACATAACCAAAAACATATTTCAAGGCCAATAACATTGCAGCTGTAGGGCTAGTAACTTAGTATTTTAGTAATACTTTGAGTAAGAATGCACTATACATTTTAGCAATAACACACTATACATTTTAGTAATAACGCATTATATATTCTAGTAACAGTACGCAATACGTTTTAACGCGTCATTTACGTTTAACTCTAGATTTACGGAGCACACTAAAAGCAGTTGTTTTATATTAGTTTATAAAGATAACAATAAGACATTTATTCTGATTTTTAACGAGTGCTATTGTAATATTTTTTGCAAGTAACACATATATTAAATAAATAACTCATAAATGTATCTTTACAATTTGAATAATCGTAAATTAAAGAATTCGATTATCATTTTGACGGGTTATTTAATCAATAACTTTAACACCGTCAGAAATGCAAACGAATGTAAAAAATTAAGTTTTCAATTTCATCAGCTAAATTTGACTTGAAAAAATTTCCGGCGGTCAACGAGTAAAAGAAAGCCCGAGTTAGAAATCATACCGCAGAACCACCGCCCCCACTCACATAACCTAATCGGGTTTCAACGATGTACTTTCCGGCGAAGCAGGGTCAGCTGCGTTTCACCAAGAAATCAATTACCCAGCAGCTGGCCGAAAGAAAGTAAAACTGACGGCGGACGTGTGTAGTTCTAAATGCGATTTAGCTGACACGGCTCTCCATTAGCCGCTGTTTCCACTGCTCGTAAACATTGATTCTGTTACAGCGTTATTTCTCCCGTCGCACGACAGGACGCGACACGACTCAAAGCGGGGATGATGCTCTGCCATTACAGGATCTCGCACAATAGAACCCTGATCCTCGCAATGGCCGCGCTGATTAGGTGACAATAATCGTATTTGCTTGGTGAAATACGCGACGCAAAAAGCTTGGCAATCTTGAGCTACAATAAAGACAATTAGGCCAGATCTTGTTTCCTTTCCGGTTTAATGCATTCGTCGGGTTCATTAGAATGTTCATGCAGCGGGCAGAGTTTATCAAGACCATGGTGATCTGATTTCATTCAGACTGCGGATTTTATGTGTTTACGAGAAAAATGCATGGATGCAGTTTAAAATAGAATTCACCGAAAAAACGAAGGTACGACAATCACTGGTACACTGTGGTTTTTATACGTTTATAAAAGAAATAGAGAAATCAAATACACAGAGCGATGAAGACAGAAGCATTTTCAAAATAATGTTGCATTACCTTCAGTATATTATTGTCATTGAAACAAAACGTACGTCTGATTTCTGTCTTTTTTTTATCATTGATGAGGAAAATGTTTAATTTGCATGAAGATCTATAGTTTAATCGTTACAAATAAGACAAGATTCCTGTATTTGAGTTGTTTGTTTTACATCTTTTTTTTACAATAGATAAAGCAGATTTTTGTTTTCCATAAAGATTCTCAGTTTACTATCTAATTAGGTTATAATTCAGATTACTTTTTCCCAAGCTGACTTCCTTAAGTGAGTTAGTACAAATGAACTATTATTTGAAGTAAATTAATATAAGTCAGTACCTTATAATCTATTCGAGACGGATATCTGCATGTGAACAATATTAGAACTATAGATTTTGACGCAATAATTGTCTCCTCTTTTTCCTAATATTTGAGGTTATGATGCGTAATTTAGTACACTGCGTTCATGTTGACTTTGCTCATAAAAGTGTGTCAAATAACCATTATCCCTATGTAGTCTTTGTAACAAACACGTTTTTCATATTGACCTTGTTCGCAAAGCTTTGTCAAATAACCATAATTTCTAGTCCCTGTAACAAACATGTTTTTCTTCCTATCTGCATTCAAGAAAGTTCGTCAGATAACCTCTATTTCTAGTTCTCGTAATGAACACGTTTTCCTTATTGACTTAGTCCACAAGACTTTATCGAATAATCCTTATTTCACGTTTTTCTTATTAACTTTGTCCACAAAAGTTTGTCTAGTAACCATTACTTCTAGTTTGCATAATAAACACATTTTTCTTAGTGATCCTTTCCACAAAATTTCGTCAATAACCATTACATAGTTTCAGTCTTTGTAACAAACACATTTTTCACATTGACCTTGTTCGCAAAGCTTTGTCAAATAACCATAATTTCTAGTCCCTGTAATAAACATGTTTTTCTTCCTATCTGCATTCAAGAAAGTTCGTCAGATAACCACTTCTCGTAATGAACACGTTTTCCTTATTGACTCTATATCTACAAAACTTTGTCAGGTAATCATTATTTCTTGTCTTTAACTTGACCAGCCTATAACTCTGACATAACCCTATAAAAACACATTTTTCTCACAGACTTTGCCGAACAAATTTTCCAAAAAATCGTCACGGTGCCCGGCCCGATCAACCGCTCTCCGAACCAACCCAATCCAAAGACCCCGTTAGCACCTCCACCCCCCGGTTCACCAGCCGCGAGGATAGCGGCGGAAGACAAAGGTGTTCGTATCGCTATGAAAACAACGGGGAACAGCGTCGCCGGCAATCACGCGTATTCATTAACGCGGCGGTGTCTCGCGACTGGTTGGTCGCGACCCCTGAAAATCGAGGGGCGGCCCGGGGTTGGTCGGCAAATTGGACAAGTCCGTGAAGGTGGTCCCCGCTGGCTGTCGGTCCGTGAGCTCGGATTTTTAATCGCGCGACGCACTAACGAATCTATTTAGACGCTGCGGCTCCGGCGAAGGGTGTGCGCGGGGTGCCGGGCGAGCGCGAGGAGGACCGGGATGAGAAGGATGAGGCGGAAGGAGAGGGTGGACGGTCGGTCGGGCCCGGGCAAGCAGCAGCAAGCCCTTCGCGCTCG
Organism: Megalopta genalis; assembly: GCF_051020955.1. NCBI lineage: Eukaryota > Metazoa > Arthropoda > Insecta > Hymenoptera > Halictidae > Megalopta > Megalopta genalis. The sequence continues at coordinate 9,733,135 of NC_135026.1, read as the reverse complement.
CTCGATACAGGGATCTTGGATAAACGGACAAACGAACCAAATAATTACGCTAATTAAAGCCGCCCAATTTGCGCTTTAGACAATTAAAGTGGCGAGGGTAAGGTGGTCTAACTCATTAACAGCCCCGGCGGCCCTGCTCCGCGCACCGCTCCTGCCGCGCCGCACCACCCCGCGCTGTTCCGCGCCGTGTGTGCACACACGCGCGCCCGCACCGTGTGTGAATGCGTTCATTTCAGCGCGCCCGCGCGTTTCCATGTTTCCCTCTTATTCTCTCTTGTTAGCGACGGGGCTGATCTCGCCCTCCCCCGGGCCTCTACTGCCTCGAGGAACGGGGAAACAGACAGACGGATGGAACGAGAGAGAGACAGAGAGTGGGGAGATGAGGCGGGGAAAAGATGGCGGGGGTGGTAGCCAAGTTGTTTCGTGCGCCGTGAAACGAGAACACTGGAACGAGAGAGAGTGGCGCTTCTAGTCTCGACGCGGTGTATGCATGGTCATACGAGAGATCATCTAATTCTTTCCGATGGCTCGAGCGATCTAAACGTCTGCACTCTCGCATACGAAAGTGATCTTACACTGGTATAACTTTGACTTCTACGCCATATGTTTAAATAAATATATACTTTGAAGTATCTTTATAATAATAACTTATTAATAGTAATAACTATATATTACATAGTTATATATAATATATATATAATATATAATATATAGTTATATATATATATATATATATTATTTTATAATATAAAATTTACGGATATCATAAAAATGGGAGTGAGAGACATCTATAACTGAAATCGGCAATTACTTAGTTGCTAACACAATATATTCAATAAACAAATAAATATTAAAATCAGTAAGTTCAGTTAAAATAAAAGATAGACACTAAGTTTTCGTCTGAACATGTTATGACAAATCAAGTTGTGAACATGTCACGCAGTGTGAATTTCGGTTTCTTTTTCTGTTGAATCACAAGCTACGAAAACATTGAGAATGAATACCCCAAGGTCGCTCTCTGACTTCAAGGTCCGCGTGTCTGTCGACGCGTGGGAGATTCGTAAGGGAGACGCGATATCATCAAGTAGGTTCGATTATAGCCGAAAACCTTGGCCCGCGTGCAGGTATCGCGGCAATTATATGCAGATTAACTAAATTGCGCTGTCGGGCTGCGCGCGATCAAAATTTATAGAACCGTATCGCGTTACACGCGAGATTCGACGGCCCGGCCGCGTCGAAATCGCTGGCGTTTTATCTCGGAAATTAACCCGTTCAGCGTGGGCGTAATCTGAAACACGAGAATCGGGAGCGCGTCGAAGAGCCGCGTCTTTAATTATCACGCGAGGAAGAGAGACGGGGAGACTGCACAAAAAAGAAACAGAGAGAGAGAGAGAGAGAGAGAGAGAATTTAGAATTTAAAATGTAGAATCGAGGATCGAGCATCAAGAAACGACCATCGAGAATTTAGAATCCAGAACCAAGAATCGAGTATGGAGTATCGAAAATCGAGAATCTAGAATTTACAATCTATAATTTACAATTTATAATTTACAATTTACAATTTACAATTTAAAATATATTTACATATACGGTTACTAAACTCTTTAGTGTCGCAAAGATATTAAAAATTCTTACAACAATTATGCAAAAATTATACATTCTACAAAAAATGTATACAGAACTTGTGCAGAACCATAAGATCGTAATAGTTGCAAAGCCGTATATTTTAATTCTGAAAGTGTGCAAAAAAGGTTCAATGTCCCGCATTATTTATTTACATTAATGGAAATTCTATTGAAACGCTTGAATCGGCCATAGTTATATTTTATTGTATATTTAAATAGCTTAAAATTAAAATATAACATTGAAAATATTAAAGATTAAAGAAACTTTAGGTTCTCAACATAAAATTAATATATCATGTACTTATAAGTATTTAAAAATTATAAATTAAGTACATGATATATTAATTTTATGTTGAGAACCTAAAGTTTCTTTTAAACTATATAAAATAGAAATATGAATACTCATTTATAATTAGAGCCAGAAATTCTATTTCTATATCACTGGGACAGAATAAAAAGAGAAGAAAAGAGAAAAACTTAAAGAGTGGAAAAGCGAGAGAGAGAGAGAGAGAGAGAGAGAGAGAGAGAGAGAATAAAAAAGAGAAAAAAGGAGAAAAATATAAAAGGAAACAGGAAAAGATAAAGAGAACATGGAAAGAGGAAGAGAAGAAGCGAGAGAAAGATAGATAAAGAGAGTGAAAGTGAGAGGGGAAGAGGAAAAAGAAAGAAAGAAAGAAAAATAGGAATTCCTTGCCCCATCGGAACCGGAAATACACTTCGGTTCGAGGAAAAGTTCGAACGGTTGTTTCAATTACGGCCGCACTCGCGAAACAGAGCGCCGCTTATTCCCGCGACCTTATCGCCCGGCGAAATATAAAATGACTCGCTAATTAGATTCGCCGCGGCGAATCGAGTTCGCGGAAAGGCCCCGCAGGTTTCGGATGGGAGACGTTCGGGGAACCGTGTTGCGTCCGTCGAGGCGCGCCGGCCCCAGGCGATTATCAGTCGCTGTCGTCTCGGTTCAACTAATTGATCACGTAAAATGAAGTAAGTGCGCGTACCGCTTTTCTCCTCACGCGAGAACTTGCGGGGAACCTGCGGATCGATCCGATTCTCTCGTGGAAATTCGGAACACTATACGCTTACCGAGAAAATTCTTGTTCGCAATAAACTTCTTAACGTGGAATAAAGATTGGCGTTGTGTCAATGAAAATAATCAAAATCAATATATATCAATAATCAATAATCAATATATAATATAATAAAATAATCAATAATAATAATCCTATCTTTTCATAGTTTTTCTTATTTTTATTCCATTTTTATTTCTCTTTCTTCACACACATTCTTCTTCATTTGCTTTAATTCTCTTTCACTTTGTTTCGTCTGTTTTTAACTCTTTTTTATTTGTCGCATGCACTAAATAAAACAATATTGCAATATAAACAATGTGTTAAATGCTTCGCTATAATATATATACTCTTAATTTAATAAGACGAATATTTGTTAAAATATCAAATTCTACTCAAATGTTAACGATACATGAAGTTTCTTAACTTTTGTCGATGTATGTATGTATTTCGGTAATTCTACGCCAGTGTAACCGAAGTTCTGCTGTTACATTGATGAGATTAGGCTTCACGGATCATTATTCGGCGAACATTATGCGGATTAACCCTTTGCGGTCGAGAACATTTCCTCTCATCCATTTTAGAATTTGCTATAATGTTACGGGATTGTACTACTCTCTTTTGTCTCTACATATGGTTCACATATAATTTGTTCAATTTAATACAGCCTACATGCTAACTGATTTACTGTACTAATCAATAAAAATGAACTCTGGCACTGTAACAAAGTAACTGTTCCATTATTTGAACATTTGTGTTACTAGACTTAGTCCGGATAGTCGAGGCTCTATTGTACCTCCATTTGGAACTTTGACATCTGTTTAGCACAGTTGAGAGATATTACAGTTGTTCTGAGATACTATGTGATTGTGCTTTTATCGAAGTTAGCAACTGTTAATGTAAAACTCACTGTCCAGTCGCATTTTTATATAATATGTATTTATTATATTTATATACATATATTTATTTATTTATATTTAATTATATATTATATTTAATTTTATTTATCTATATGTATTTATACATAATATGTAGAAATTGTAGTACCTTTGTTCTATGAGGCCATTAAGTATGAAATGCACACTTTAGAATTTTATGATAAAATCTACGCATTTCATACTTAACCTGATATTTTCATAATTAGGAGTCTTTTGGTCGATGAAGACAATTTCCTGTTTATTCTCAGTTTTACATATGAACGGTTCAGAAGCCAATCAGTATGATTTCAGTCCATTTTAGTCAGTTTACTATTCTTTGAAATTGAATTAAGCAGTGAAAACTGCTTAATAAACATTAGAACGCAGGCTTATCTCGACCACGTAACGGCTAAAAAAATTGTTCAGACGGAATTTGTTTTTCCTGAAAGAACGTTGACATCTTTCTTTTGTTTCTCTTCTGGTTAAGTGCATTTGTATGTCGTCTTATAATAAAAACTGTGCTTTGCATTATTAGTGACATTGTTATTTTTTTTTTAGCTAACTTGCAATATCCTTATTTATCTCAATTTTAATATTAATGAACTTATGCTGATTGGTTTCTGAGCCATTCATATAATAGTAACCCATGAAAATGGGAATTTGCATAATGACCCTAGTCATTAAACTGCTAATGTTAGATCACAGAGATATGCACAGATTGAAAGATTTATTTTCACATAAAATTGCTTTTGTAGAAGGCTCCATTCATAAACCTAATTTGAGTTAGATTTACAATTGAAGGTAAGTCGTGGTTTTTAAAACAATCCATATAATTGTACTTATAAGTGTATCTTTCCCATTTTCTGTCACTGCGGGTGTATGATTTCCTCATGTAAGTCAATTCAGAATACTATGTTTGCAGATATGTATAATACTTTCTTCATGTAAATCTGATTTATGTTAGTCTTAATTTCTAAACCAGTTCACAAAACTGTCTTCACAAGTATGCTTTCCTCATACAACTATGACTCGACTTAGTCTTCGTAGGAGTTGATTTTGATTTCTAAACTAGTTTACAAAACTGATATTGAGAGTGCATGTTTTAGTTTTCTAAATCTGATTTGGCTTAGCTTTCTAACTTACGTAGCCTTAATTTCCAAACCAATACACAAAACCTGTCTCCGCAAGCATATGCTTTCTTCACATAACTATTGTTCGAGTTAGTCTTCTTAAGAGTTGATCTTCATTTCCAAACCAGTTCACAGGACTGATATTGAGAGTGCATGTTTTACTTTTGTCAATCTAATTTGACTTAGTTTTCTAAATTACATAGTCTTAATCTCTAAACCGCTTCGCAGATGTGTCCTTGCAGACGTATGTTTCCTCCATGTAAATCTGATTACTCTCAATTAATCCTATAAGTTAGTCTATATTTCTAAACCAATTCACAAGACAGTCTCCCCAAACATATATTGCACTTCCCTAATAATACAACTTTTATATATATACTTTGTTCTAGGAACCCCTCAGAAACGAAACACGTTACAAAACACTATAGAAAAGCAGGCGAAACCGCAAGCGGCGTCGCGGAAAAAGCTAACGTCCCTAGTAAACAGCACGGGTATCGAAAAAGAGGGGGACAAAAGCTGTACTATTTAACCGCGAATCGAGGCGTCGCGCATAAATCCGACCGCCGGGCCGAATTTTCCAGGACTGGAGTCATATTAATACGGTAAACAGAGTGGACGGGGTATCGAATCAGTAATAATTAAATAAAAGCTCTGTAGCAACGTGGAAAAAAGCGTCAGAACGGCGGCATGTAACACCGGGTAGCGCAGCGAGGGGCGAGGAGGGACTAGCGGTGGTGGTGGGGGAGAGGAGAGAAAGAGACTGTAGAGAGAAAGAAGGGAGTTCGATGTAGGAACACGAAGGGCGTTGCAGAAGGAAAGAGAGAGAGAGAGAGAGAGAGAGAGAGAGAGAGAGAGAGAGAGAGGCGTGCAAAAAGTGAGAGGACAAATGAGGAGGAAATTAAATACCGGGCGACTGCAATCGCGCTAATTTAACTACAGAAAATTACGCCGCCAATTCAGCGAATCCCGTTCGTTCGAACACCGCTAAACAAACGCGCGTGCACGCTTGTCCTCTTTTTTTTCTCTTCTCCTCTCTCGCATGCGTGCGCCGCGCCGCGTATCTTGGCGACGGCCTCGCCACAACGTAGGCTAATTGCGCAACCGGAAGGCGTCTTCGAGAGTGTGCGCGGGCTTTTTTCATTTTTCCTGACATAATAACGATTAATCGCGGCAAACCGGCTACCCCGGGCACACCGGGTTTAATTAAAAAGCGACACGGCGTATGACGGACCAGATCACCCTACCCCCACCACTCCCTTTCTCTCCTTCTCTGTCCCGCGTTCCACGATTTTACCCGTCCCCCGTTCTTTCTCGCGACGAAACGACCCGGCCGACAAATTAAATCGAAATTGACTAGGTCTGATAATGAGACGGGGCCTTAGGCAACGGCTCGCGTTCCAGAAAATTAGTTCTGAATTAACAACAAACCCTCTCCACCTCTCTCTCTCTCTCTCTCTCTCTCTCTCTCTCTCTTTCTCTCTTGATTTCAGAGCTCCATCTCCTTCTTGCTTTGCCACTCCCTCCTCCTCAGGAGGAGGGACCACTCTTATACGTGATTTTGGAACAGTGTTTCAACCGTCGTCTGGGCTAACATAATTTTTTCAAACTAAAATTCAGTCTAAATTATGAAATTTCTGGTTTGAAGCTACGAATACATCAGGGTATACTAATACAAACTTGAACATCTCCATTAACCTTCGGACGGCGAATATTTTTGAGAATTAATCGTGGTCACGACTACATCCATTCAAATCTTTATAATTAATTTTCATTTGTGTATTATTAAAACTTTTTGGTTGAGATCATCAGTTTCAATATTAATAGTTAATAATTACGTATGACTGCCATAAAATTAGAATTTAGATCGAATGTTCCATAAAAACTAAAGCTGCTACAGAAAAATGCTTCGAACAAATTGTACTCCTTTTTTGACATAGAATTAGATTCTGGAGTAAAAGGTATATACCATTTCATTTGAAACAATTTACTTGACCTGCGTATGTCTCCTATCGCGAAATTATTATCACAAACAAACATATAATAAGAAATGGAAACAATAAAGTATGATTTATGATAAAAAAGACTTTATACTCTATCCAACGGTATTCGAACCTAGGGGGAGCGGGGCTCCGTAGACGTACGTCTTATCCACTCCGCCAACTGGCAACGTCGCAAGTATTACAAACATTTCAGTATATACGGTGTCTCAGCTAAAGGAGGCCACCTAAATAACTCTGTTATTTTTGGAGGTATCGAAAAACTTTATTAACAAAAGTTTTTCAGTTCAGGCAGATGTATAATATGTACGTAATAATTTTTTCGCAGCTGGAGAATTTTTGGAGATTTCAAGGTCATCTTCATTTTTTAAATTATAATCGCATATTTTTTTTATGCAGCAAAACGTATTGTCCTATTTATTTCCTAAAATGATTAGTTTAGCAGATATCCAGCACAAAATTAAAGCTAAAATATCTGCTAATCTAATAAATTTTCGACGTACATCAATTAATAACTTTTGTAGAAAATAGCTGCGTCGACTAATGTTTAAAAAAATATACGATTGCGATCAAAAACTTTTGTTAATGAAGTTTCTCGATACCTCCAAAAATAACAGAGATACTTTACTCCTTTAACTGAGACACCCTGTATATCGCAGCGTGTACATTACAATTTCTCTCTCTCTCTCTCTCTCTCTCTCTCTATTAAAACGCATATTTTCGAAGTTAAAAAATTGCTTATTTCAATAGAATAACGTTTAAAATTACTTAATGTACACCTGTGTACATATGTATGTATGTATAAAGGATGAGCCACGCGATTGAGACGGGTTAGGTTATCTCGGGTTTGGCATCAGATAGAAAACAGTTGTTTGGTACGACGTTGTCCATATTTCTGCGTCTTCATTCTTTTCATAAGCAGGGTAAATGCAGTTGAAAAATATTTTGCATTACATTTTAACACGTAAACAATGTAATGACTCTCTCTAAACCTTACACGTTGATTGATGAACATAATAAAAAAATATAAATCATCAATTTATATATACTTTTTTGATCCGGAGACATTAATTTAATTGGGGCGGGCACAGAAATTGGGGCATCTCCCCCGTATTATGTATAGTCATATGTATACGGTTTCAGGGCCGTATCGAATTTCAGTTCGAGAAAAACGATATCAGCCTAAACGGCTGTTGAAACGCTGTTCGAAAATCGCGCATAAGAGCTGTTCGACCACCCCGTGTGTCCCAGCTTTCACGACACCGTTCCGTCGATCGAGCCGACCCCGAGCCCCCGACCCCCTCCCCCCCGCCCACGCCAGACAATTCGGACCTAATATAGCTAATCGATACAAAAAGCCCGAATTTCCAATAACTATTTAATTCAGTCAATCAAAATTCCTATTAGCTCCCGAGCGCAATTTGGCCGGATATACCGAACATCGCGCTCATATTAGAAGTTCGCTGAGATATTGGATGGGGCCAGCGATGGCTACGAGTCGGCCGCGAGCACGAATTAATCTCCGCTGGAAGGGGACTCATTAAATTCGGCGGCGCAGGTGCTCGTCGATCTTCGTGGGAACCTCCCGGGTATCTCGAAAATTGATCCGATCCACGGAGCGGGGGGGGGGGGAGGGGTAATCTAGACCGACGATGATCCAGCGATCCTTCGAGTTTCTTAGGCGATCGATCGCGAGATTTGTTTTCCGAGACTTTGTTTCCTTCCCGATTATACAATAATATCGTTTTGATCAAGCGGAACGGGACCAGTGTGATCGCAATTTTTTTAAGAGTCCGTTTATACTTTCTCAATTTACCGAATCGCGATTTTTACAGCCGAGCCGTAAAACCCCCGACGACCATAATACCCCTCGTAAAACAATTCTTTCGCCGGCAGAACAGTCCGCGCTCTTGATTCCCGACACGCGTCGAATTTCTCGTCCGAGAAATCCTCCTGCGCGGACGAGCACCGTCCCGGCGCGGCAACGCTGCCGGTTGAGCGTGCCGCGCCGGCAGCGAGATTTCCATCGGTTTTTCGAATCTGCCGGTTAGAGCGTTGTTCTCGCTCTTAATGGCTCGCGAAACGTCTTATATTGTTTCGTGTGATTACTAGAGGATTTTCTGCAGTTATTTATAATAATAATATTAAAATTAATATTAAATTAATATTAATGTTAATTAATTATTATTTATTTACTTATTATTAATTAATATTAAAATAATAATAATAATATTTATTCAATAATAATAATATCAATATTTATGGACAAGTGTTACTTCAAGATCTAAGAAGATTCAGAAAATTTAAGAGCAACGGTCTATTACACCGTTTTCTCCTTCGTTAAACAATAAAAATGATTAAAACAATAGGAAAAATTATAGTTAGTTGGAGCGATAAGAAAAATTAGATGCCGATGTCTTCCCGATTGTTATTATTTAAAAAACCCCAGGTCTAACACAGACCTAACCTAAAACTGTCGTGACTTTAATGTAGGCTCAATCAAATCCTAACCTATACCGATAATGTTCACAAATGTTTTCGAGTCTTGATTAGGTCTAGATAAGGAGTCTACGTAAACTAACTCAGACCTAATGCAGATCTAACCTAGATTTAATCCAAACTTAACTCAGACTTAACCTATGCTCACAATATTCACAAATGTTTAGTTTTCGAGTCTCCGTTTGCGACCAAACTCAGACCTAACCTATAAAGTATCCCTAAATTTTTCCTCGTTATGAGACACAAGCAGTGTTATTGTTTGCTAACACGTGTTTTGTTTACATACGAAATTTATTGCTAAGATCATTTAAAGTTAATTTATACCATCTTTATAATTTATTTCACTTGCTTCTTTAACATTTTCGCGTCATTCCGAAATCAATAAATTAATTAACTCTGCTAATGCAGCGAGTATCGCAGATGTCGTCATCAATTTATCAAGTGAAATAAATATTAGTCCACAATGAACAACGTTGCAAATTTTAAGTTTTATTGACCTTATTCCTAGTTCGAAAATTTATGTCTGCTGTTCTGTTCACTATTGTCCATTTCTGTAGTCAATTTGTACCTAACCCTGACCTAACCTATAACTCTAAACGACTGGCTTGAACTAATTGTTAATTTCACTTTTTCGAAAAGAAGATCATTTCGATCGTTTCGAAAAGACTCAGCGTGACAGCGGAAGACTAAGGAAAATGTTATTAAAAAAATACGTGTTAAATGTCTCGGTAAATAATTACGAAAAACATTACGTCGAACCATCGTTTCCGAGTGACGTCGAGGCCCCTCGAACGACGCTCGAGGCCATCGTCAGGCAATTCTGATTGGTCTGATCTTCGACTCATTTTAATGTAATTAACGTTTTGATTGCGTGCTTTGTTTCCTCGTCTAACCTTCCTCTCTCCTCGTCGGCCGCCCCTCGGCCGCCGCAGTCGGATCCCATCCCCGCAACACGGGGACCAGGAGGATCGATCAGTCGTGACTGGCATTCCGTAGGTGTGGGCGCACACCACCGGACACCTGGCCGTCCACACAATTTCACTTTCCCGTAGTTGTCACTCGGCACTTTCCTCCTGAACACCTTCGATCGCCACCCACCCGCCCCCATCGCCCCTGTCTTCGAATATGTTCACAGAACTCGCGAACCCTATCCCCCGTTTCCACCTCCATCCCCCATCCCACCCCCTTTACCAGGTATTCTTAATATCCCGTGATAGATTTTTCCGATGAAGTCGATCCAGATAAGCGCCGAGAACGTCGACGATGATTTATGGAAAAGCCCGGGATCGAACGATACCGATGGAATTGTGCGAGACACGGCTGGATTAGCAGCTCTTTACTATTTCGCTGGATTTTCTCTCGCGCTTCTGGAAATTGACTTTTTTTTTCTACGAATTTTATTTAATTCCTCTTCGCAGAAAATCATCATTATTCTTTGCCGCTCTTGGTATCTCTTTTTTCTAGTATTTTTATAGGAACCACTCACTTTTGCTTATATATTTATATATATCTAAATTAATAATATTATATATTAATATATTATATATATCTATATTAATAATATATATCGAAATTTTTATTTTCAATCTTAATATATATAATATATATAATATATATAATAATATAATATTATATAAATATATATAATATAAATTAAGATTGAAAATAAAAATTTAGACGGCTGCAGTTCGTTTACCTGTAACTTCGACGGTTGAAGTCTTTATAATCTGGACACCCGGTATATGGATCGATCGAGTACATCACTTTTGCACAGATCAATGAAAATTTAATTCGGCGGTTTAATCAAACAATCGTTTTATTAAACAAAATGTTCGCCCGATTGGTCCGGATTATCGAATTTCTATTGTAGTTTGAAATACGTTGGTCGCAGTTTGCAATTGTTTATTATGCCAGCTGTGACAAATTTTAATTTCTGCTGGTGCTGCTTCGATTGGAATATCAATTCTGCTATTGCGACGAGCATTGTAGATCACGTTGTCAATTGATCAAGTGGAACAAGTGTGAAGGTATGCTTTGGAATTATTGGTCTATGTCGAGGGTGAACAATGTTGCAAATTTTGATTTTTATAGGTTCCATTCCTGGTTAGAAGATTAACACCGCGCTATTCCGTTGAGCATTGTGCAGTTCTATAGACGATTTATCAAATAAGAAAATTATTAGGGTATTCTTTAGAGCCGTTTATACATAGTTGCAAATTTTGATTTCTACAAATCTCATTTCGATTATATGATCAAGCAAACTATTGCATCGAGTATTGCAGATCTCACCGTCAATTTATCAAGTGAAATAAATATTAGTCCAGAGTGAACAATGTTGCAAATTTTGAATTTTGAACTATTCATTTCTGATTAGAAGATTAATGTCTGCTATATTCCGTTGAGTATTGTGCAGTTCTATAGACGATTTATCAAATAAGAAAATTATTAGGGTATTCTTTAGAATTGTTTATACATAGTTGCAAATTCTGATTTCTACAAATCTCATTTCGATTATATGATCAAGCAAACTATTGCACCGAGTATTGCAGATCTCACCGTCAATTTATCAAGTGAAATTAAATATTAGTCCAGAATGAACAATGTTGCAAATTTTGAATTTTGAACTATTCATTTCTGATTAGAAGATTAATGTCTGCTATATTCCGTTGAGTATTGTGCAGTTCTATAGACAATTTACCAAATCAGAAAATTATTACGGTATTCTTTAGAATTGTTTATACATAGTTGCAAGCTATGAATTCTGCAACTCTTATTCCGTTTAAATAATTAATTTTGCTACCGTATCATTCTGAACCCCAACACTTCATCGGGTGAATAAAACTATCAGAGTGTATTCGAAAGTCATTTACACAAGGTGGCAAATTTTGATTTCTATATATTTCATTTTTATTAGAAAAATAATCTCTGCTAACTTGTTGAGCATTGTGTACACTTATAATTCATTTACCAAGTGAAGTAACATACCAGAGTATTCTTTCGAGTCATTTACACAAAGTAGCAAATTTTTGTTGCTATAGCTCTCATTTTTATTAGAAAATTAAATCTCTGCCACTTTGTTAATTATCGTGCACTCTTGTGGTAAATTTATCAAGTCAAGGAAATGATCAAAGCGTTCTTCGGAGTGATCCGCACAAGGTGGCAAATTTTGATTTCGAGTTCGCTTCGTTTCGACTGAAAAGATAATTTTACAATTTCGCCCGAACGTTATGGATCCCGTCAGCAATTTATCAAACGAAACGGACGCCGTTCGTCGAAATTACACAGTAATTTGATCAGGTTTATTTTCGTTCTAATTCTTTGCCAATCGGACCATAACATTCTTATCTTGCATTCGGCGATAAAACACGCCGAGGAAGTTTTCCTTTCTACTTTGTACAATGCTGCCGGCCAGACGGGTTTGTTGTCAACAACGGGGATTAAGTCGGGCGCCGGGGAACGAGCGTTGTTCTGCCGGAAGGAAGCGGCTAATTTAAATAGATTAATTAAGTTGAACCCGGGGCTCTCGAAGGTTTTACGAAGTCGAGCAATTATTGCCGGTGCAGGACATCTGTCGTTCTACGCTCCCATAGGGATCGATTATACGACGGAAAGATTCGAGCGAGGAACAACCGTACCAATTCCGACGATTGTCGTCGCGTTACCATAACAAGATTCTTGCCGACTGTGCAATGCATTTTACGCGGAATATACTTCTCCGATTCTTCTCACGATTTTTCTCGAACGCCTTTTATGCAACAATGTGGATTACCTTTTCGGAAATTAAATACACTTTGGAGACCATGTTTGTAATTATTTGTAACAAAATTCATGTGAATGTTAAAAATTGCATGACATTTTATAAATAGCTATTAGAGATTTGTTAAGATTGTTCGTGACGAAGCTGATATTATTTTTTAAATAAATATATAAATCCGCATTTTTTTAAATAATTGTTACAGATTTATTGAGATTACTTGTAATGGAGTTTGTATTATTTTTTTTTTAAGTAGATTCAAAAAATTTGAATGATACTTTACAAATAGCTATCGAACATTCATGAAGATTATTTGTAAAAATTTTGGTACCATTTTTTAAAAATAGGTATACGTGTACAAATTAAGATTGTAAACCGAGTGACATTTTATGAATAATAATATTTATAAACATAATTTTAATGAAGTTTGTATTATTTTATAAATCTGTTCTCTGTTAGAGGGTTCATTTTATTTGTAAAAGAGTTAATTCGATTTGAAAAAGATATAATTTAATTTTCAAGAAAAATGAATTCGATTTGCATTTGGATAAATAATAATTCCAAACGGTTTAATTCAATACGCAGAAAGATGAATAACAAATACAGAAGAATTAATGTTCATTAATTCAAAGCCTGTACAAGCAATTGTTTGCAAAGATAATTTATTGTAAAAATCAGTAAGAATTTAATCTAATAATGCATAAAAAAAAACGTTCTGTAATTTCATAGAGTACTGTATCTAATATTCTATTTATGTTTGCATGATTAATACGGATAACGAAGGTTCTGCTGTAATTGCACGCTAGGTAATTTGTGAACAGACAGTTTTTCCTTTTTGCGAGATAGAGCCGTCGAATTTCTTGCGATATTGCGTGCGAACTGTACATACATCACGCTGGCCAGAAAGTGAAAGAAACAAGAGTGAAAGAATAGCCATCGCTTTTGAACACACGACGCGAGACGTGTATCGAACGATCTTCGTGTCTAACACGTGCCCTGGGAAAATTGATTGGCTTGCAAATCGAACGGCCGATTGTCCATTGTTCTGTATATGTTACGCTTTATTAAGCATTGCTTGCTTCTTTTCCTTTTGTACACTTCTGTACTCAACAATTTAAAGATTTGAAATTCTGCAAATTAAAAAGCTTCAGTTTTTAATATTTTTAATTTCAAAATTCACAAATTTGAATACATAAGAATTTATTTTATTATTATTTGTTTTTATATATTTTGTATTGTATATATTTATATTATATTATATATATATATATATATTTTATATATATTTTAATATATAAATTATGTATGAAAATTTGTACATTTTAAATATTATATATTTTTAAATTTGTATACTAAAAAATTTGTGTATCTGAAAATCTGTATATTTTTAAATTTGTATATTGAAAAATTTATATACAATGAAATATGTATATTAAAAAATGTGTGTAGATGGAAATATGTATATTTTTAAATTTGTATATTGAAAAATTTATATACAATGAAATATGTATATTAAAAATTTGTGTATCTGAAAATCTGTATATTTTTAAATTTGTATATTGAAAAATTTATATATAATGAAATACGTATATTAAAAAATGTGTATAGATGGAAATATGTATATCAAACGTTGAAGTATACGAAAATTTATCGACTTAAATATTCGAAAGCAACAAAGTTCAAGAATGCGGAGAATTCCAATTTTTCGCGCTGCTCGCTGCCGAAATCACTTTCACGCGGCTTCCGTTTTGCGGAGTCCGCGATTGCCCGGCAACTTAAATCGCAGACCGCGCGACGAGGCGCGGCAATTAAAAGCGAGTTCATTAAACCGCGGCGCGACCACGTTAAAAATCGTGCCCGATAAATCTGACCGACAACGCAGCCGCAAATATTTGCAAACGAATAACGTGCCATAGTTCGCGGCGGGCCGCGCAAACTCGTTAAATGATTCGCAATAGCGCTCAAGGCGATCGTTTAACCGTCACATACGGACCGACCCACGCAAACGCAACATGCCGCAATTAATACGTCTTGATTAATTGCCCGCGATCCCGGAACGCTTACCTGTCCTTCAAAAATTTACCGTGCCGCATTTCTGCAATACTGCAAAATATCTCCACGAGAAGAGCGAAACTAAGTTTTGCTCGCAACAGGAGTCAACGCTAATTAGAATTTCATTAAGAGGTTCAAACGATTTAGCAAGATAGTAAGCTTTCAGTTCATGAGATAGAGGATACGTATTATATTAGTCGTATAAGTTGGTCTCCGCTAGACCCAAATAGTGACTAATTTTGGCGTAATTACGAAAATAACAAGATCGAATCTTTTCAGGTTTTAGTAATTAATTATTTACAAAAGCGTCTTTCGATTTTGTTGCAATTTAAGTATGTTGCACAGCTCGAAATTCTGAACAACTTTTCCCTTTGCGAAAACTATCGTTTCGCATTAGTTTCCGAGATATTCGAGAAAAACTGAAGACCTAACCTAGACCTAACCCTGATGTAACATAGAACCAACTTAGATCTAATTCAGACTTGAAAACTAGATTTGTAACGAGTATCTATATAAGGTCTACAGTAGGTTTAAATTAGATTTATATTAGGTCTATGATAGATCTGGGTTAGATATAAGTTAAGTCTATAACATGTCCAGTTTAAGTCTGGGATATCTCGAAAATTAAGGTAGAAAATCTATTTTCGGACAGAACATATAAATTTGCAAAGGTGAGGTCTAGATTACATCCAAATTAGGTCTGAGTTAGGTCTGGATTAGGTTTTGGTTAGGTTTAAATTAAGTCTGAAATATCTCAGAAACTAAAGCAGCTAGACATTTTCTGCAAAGGAAAAAATTGTTCAAAATCCCAAGCTGTATAACAGGTTCAAATTTCATTGAAATCGGGAAAATTAACCCTTTTTGTAAATAACCACTGAAATATATAGCTTTATTAGAATGCGTCCTCACGTGCATATTTTTTTCACACGTCGAGTATACGAAATATTGCTATTTCTTTGAGTACTACAAGACAGAATTATTACCGATTTCCCGACTCTCAGACAGGCTCTATCTCATCTACACTCTCGTCTCGCAGTCACCCTTTCCCGATCGGAATAGATCCGCGCGACGCTGTTAATCCGCCCGGGAAAAATTATTTACCGCCCCGTTTCCCGTCAGGCAAAAAAATCGGCCAGCGAGTAAGTAAATTCGTTAGCAGACCGCGCTCTCGAGCCCCGATAATCCACTCGCAATAAACAACGCCAATTAGCTCGTGATCGCGAGCAATCGTGTTCGATCGAACAGAACGCGGCGGCCTCGCTCGGCTCTGTTCGGCACGGCTCCGCTCGGCTCGCAGGGAAATGGAACGAGTGGAAACGACAACTGATCTTCGCCGTGCGGAGAAAGCGGAGGCTTACGGGTGCCTGACGAAAGAAAAATGAAATGGCCGGCTTCGGGAGAAATATGATTGTTGCTCATTGGTAATTGGGGCCGTGGACGTGAATCAGAATCTCGTTCCGATTATCGACAGCTTTTATTCAATTCTGTGCGAAATCATTGCTAAATTGGCGCTATTTAAAATTAATGACGGTGATGACGATACAATCTTAACCCTTTACTCTGTACGGGGTCACTCGTGACCTCAACATTGTGTTCCTATTTTATTTTGTAGCAGAAGCTCAATTTTTCCATGTTTCTATAATAATAATAATATATAATAATATATAATAATATAATATATAATAATATATAATATAATAATAATAATAATAAAATAATAATAATGGTATACAATATTATACCAGCTAAAAAACAAAAATCAATGTTTATCTAAAATCGTGTCAGGTGAATTAAGGTGCTTACGTAAGCTCAGAACAAAAAAATTTTACAGAGTGTCGAAAATCTTTGAATTTCTTCGAAGAAAGTGATTCCTTCGACGATTCGAAGCAACTTTTTCCTTTGCGAAAACTTTCACCGTGGCACCGTTAACGAGTTATTAGCGATAAAACGTGGACCAATCACAGAGCGAGCATAACAGACGCGTTGCCGCGCGACAGCGAGCACGACGCGGCATTGGTCGAGTTGACAGAGCGCCGGCCGTCCCCGCGCCTCCGATTGGCCCGCGTTTTTCGCTAATAACTCGCAAGCGAGGACAGGGGGAGAATTTTCGCAAAGGAAAACGTTGCTTCGAATCGTCCGAGGAATCGCCTCCCGCCGTTTCTAACGAAAGTTCTTTGACACCTCGTACAGTTTCTAGAGCGGAGCTTGGTGGAGCAAGGTGAGAGACAGTTTTACCGTTTCAAAGTCACTGTGATCCAGCAAAATGTCCGCTAACCTTACTAAAAGTTCCTTCAATGACACGCAAAGAAGGATTAACGAGATTAGTCGAGCGACACGTAAAAAGAACGCCGGCGTTCTCGTGTCGCGACGCACGTAAACGGTGTATTTTTGGAAGTAACCATGGTCGACGGCTAAACAGCGATAACAGATTTGAGGCGGGCCCCGGCAGATTGAACCCTCCCTTGAACCGGCTGAACGCGAAGCACGCTATTTTTCAGGAGAAATTGAAGGTGCCGGCGCATCGAGGTCGACGCTACACTGCGCTCGATATTACGATGAACACATGCTTTCCTTGCGCCTAGATTCTACCGCATGCCACCCTCCGCCGCCCCTTGCTTAAAGCGCCCCTGCCTTCGCAATAATAAAGACTGGATTTAATATCTGTTATTTATACTCACACTGAAACTCAATCCTTTGTGATCTACGTACCTATACCTTCAACGTAACAACCAGACACGAGATCCCATTGCGCTTGAACTTTACGAAAAATTATCATATTTTTGTTACAAAACAACATACACGTTGTTAAACGTTGCTAAACAATAGCTTGAGAAGTTCTGAATAGTTTCTGAGTGACAGGATTTGTACGATTTCTATTCGTTTGTTTTGAAGATATCGATTTGAAACATCTGGATTTTTAATGTGCGGGTTTTTTTTGACGAATATGGCGAATTTCGAAAATGTGGAAATTTTGAAAAATGGGTTTTCTTTGGAAAATGTTGTCGACCACGAAATTTTTGCGCTCCGCTATTAGAAATATTTGTCTAAACCGAAAACAGATAAAGCTATCCCGAGGAGATCGATGAATTCCCAGAGATCTCTGCATTAGAAAATGGAACATGCCTGACGAAGATTAAGGAGTCCAGTTGGAACAGTCCATGCGCGCTCACAGTTTTCAGCGAACCCATTAACATTCTAATCTGAGCCAACAATTCTTATCGCGACATCGGGTTAAGTTGAAACATTGATCTACGAAGCACTCGACGTCCCGGGCTGCTTATCCATCGGGCGAAACTTCGTAAACCAGTTTCTGCAGGCTAGAGCTTAGCCCATAAGCGATCTCCTAGCGCCGAAACCCTTAAAACTTGTTCCCTCAGATAATTCTGTGACGTATGCGTCATTTAATCGGGGCGGTTACATCGTCGAAACCGTATCAATCGTTCTCGGCCGTTTTTTTTCTTCGGCTCCAATTTGTCCGTATCGCGTGCGAGCGCTTTTAAGTCGTCGGGTCGCCGGAGAGCTACGTCGCGGAACAGCGGACTGTCGCAAGAAGTAATGTTACAACCGCAAAATGACGTCCCCGCGGATCACTCTCTGCCTTTCGTTTATCTAAATCGCAAGTGGCGTGAATCGTTCGCGACCGCAAATAGGACAACATCGTCGAACGAAACGAGCCGCGTTTCACTTATCTCCCTCTCCTCTCTTTTCAATCTCTCTCTCTCTCTCTCTCTCTCTCTCTCTCTCTCTCTCTCTTTCAGTTCTCTGCGATCCACTTACTTTTTAAGTGAGGACGGTTCCGGGGCGAGAAACATGCGAGCCACGGATATCGATCTGTTCTATTAAGTGAATTTTCTCATGGACCCCCTCCCCCCCTCCCCGACCCCGCCTACGCCGCGGAGTCCATCTTAAAAGCAATCGAAGAACCGTGTAGCTTTCCCGGGATTTGATGGGATGTCGCGGAGCGGGGCCAAAGGACACTCAATAAGATCCGGCAGACACGATTCGACGACGCAGGGAATCGCGTCCTGCCTGTATCGCGACGCCATTTTATTAACTCACGTTGACTCAAACAATCTTCTCCGGAATTCGATGAATCCAACACGCTACAATGTTTACGGGCCAGTCGAACGTGTTTATCGCAATTAATCGTACGAACTTTCGGACGAGGGAACATTACACTTTGATGGATTTAATCCAGATTGATTTTTATAATACACAGTATTCCGGAACTTTCATTGGATTCCAGAGGTGATTTGGAATAACTTTTTCCTTTGCGAAAATGTTCTACGTGGCTTCGTTTACGAGATATCAACGAAAAACATGGACCAATTAGAGAGGCAGTATACCGCGAGAGCCCCGCCCCCGCGACCAATGCCGCGTCAAGCTCGCTATCGCGCGGGAACGCCCCGGTCTCTCCGATTGATCCGCGTTTTTCGATAATAACTCGTGAACGAAGCCACGTAGAACATTTTCGCTAAGGAAAAAGTTGCTGCTAATCGTTCCAAGAATCACTTCCTGATATAACGAGAGTTTTGGGACACCCTGTAGTGTTGCTTACGAATTGCCTTATATTGAATTGTTTTCGTGAGAAACATGTTTGGTGAATTGAAGATATTTTTATATATTTTTTGTTTTTCATATTGTATTTATATTTTGTATTTTAGAATTGTTGAGATTATGAAGACTGTTTCATAGGAAATGATTGATTCGACTGTACATTGTAGTAAAAATCGTGAGATGTCAAGGTTAGTTTGAATAAATTCAGGCTTGTCATTGTTACGAGACACAGATGTTGGCCACTTTCAGTTCAATGTACTCAATATAATCTACTGAACATTAAGATTAATTTAAACAATAAATAAATATAAAATAAATACAAGTAAATTATATAAAATAAATACAAATACATATAAGATGAATACAAATAAGTACAAAATGAGTATAAATAAATATAAAATAAATACAAATAAATATAAATAAATGTAAAATAAATGTCTAAATTAAATCTAAATCAAATTCAATTCTTCTATCACCAAGATTTAAACACTGAAGCAAAAACAATGTGAAGGTAAATAGAAATCACTGTGTAAGCTATCACATTGCTACGATAAGGAATCTTCTGATCGAACTTAGTTTGTTCGTCGTCATAGTTTTCAAGAAAATTCGGAGTATATTAATTATATACCTTTTAGAACGAATGATCGTGGTCGTCGTAATAAAATATCACATGATTTAGTAGTGAACTGTCGATCTTTACGCGAACTTCCCCATTTGCATGGATAATTTTATAAAAATCTGGATCAGAGAAAAATTCATTCGCCGTCTACGAGATCTCCGGCGATAAAAATGAAGGGATGAAATGCTCGTAGCTTTGATCATAAATGAGTGTTTCCTTTTATTTTAGATACCTCTGCAGGTGCAAACGCATGGACTTGGCAGGCTAGTTATAAGTAATGACTAAGTAAGTACCGAGTGGAAAAATTATGATATTTCATTCCTTGACCTAATGGACTAAAGGTGCAGGTCAATAGCCTGCAGGCTAGACTACTGGTCGAGCATTACATGGCAGATGCAAGTGGAGAACTTGATTGAACCTAGAGTAAAAATGAAATACATGAAGAACAATTTTTTGCTGAAGCTATTGCGCCTTGTGACTAAGAGTAATTTTTGAAAGAATATACCATGGCAATTTCTATGTGCACAGGGTGTCTCGTTTAAGTTGACACGTCGTAGTCACGTAATTAAAAAAAAAAAAAACAAATTGATACATGTTTTTCAGAGTATTTCAAGTGGGTAGTTAAATGATACTACTAGCTTTTTAATGCATGGGCATTTTTAAGGTTATTTATATAATATATATACAATAATATAATATAATATATAATAATTTTATATAATATATATTATTTATATATTATATATATACAATAATATAATATAATATATAATAATTTTATATAATATATATTATTTATATATTATATATATTATATTTATATAATATAATATATAATATAATAATTAAGGTTATTTATATAATATATATATTTATTAATACAGAATCGTATTCTACGTAAAAAATGCACAACATTTGCTTGAAACATTTTTTTCTTTGTCTACGAGATCTTTTACAATCTCAACTTAAACGGGACACCCTGTAGACGGCAAGTGCAAACAAGAAACGTAGATACAACATAAAAAATATGAAAAGTAGATACAACAACAAATTTAAAGGAGAATACTTGAATGGATGGCAGACAAGGATCAGATTTAACATGCTAAAGCTTGATGAAACAGTTGCATCTTACGACTAGAATAATTTCGAAAAGAAGACACCACTGAGAATTCTACAAGACAGCAGTTGCGACTAAGAAACTTGACTTAACCTCGAAGTTGAATCTTCGGCTTTGTGCGTTTGCTTTACTTTCTTGTGTTCCGTTTGCAGGAGGAAGCTTTCGAGAACCTATTAGCATATTCCAAGAGAGATATGTTGTTATAAGTAAACTACGAGTATTGTGCATTTACGACAAAAATGTGTAGGTGTTATTTCAAGCAGCAGACAAATTGAAAGTATTTTATGAATGTCAATGAATTTGTTTTTGCTTATTAAGCTCATTATTAGAAGGAAGAAGCTTCTGTTTGTTTTTGTATTTCTTGCAATTGATATGTCTAGTTGTAACTGTTGCCTAAGGTAGAAGAGGCATTAACCTAGGAACGAGCATTTCAATTTTTAGTAACATAGTGTTTGGGTTATAATTTTCTGTTTGTACAGTAGGTGAACTTTTATGGTAATGATCAAAGATTTTTGTTAGGGAGGATGTTGCAAATTGTTTAATTGTTGATGGTTTTAGTGTTTTAATTCCTGCTAGTTTAAGTGTTTAATTGTTGGCTGCTTTAGTGTTCATTGGTTGATAGTGTCAGTGCTCAATTGTTGGTAGTTCTAGTGTCTAATTGTTGGTAGTTTTAGTGTTCAATGATTGGCAGTTTCAATGTTCAATTGTTAGTAGCTTTAGCGTTTAATTTTGTTGATAGTTAATAAGATAATTAATATATTAGTTAATATAAGATAGTTAATATATATAATAATATTAAGATAGTTAATATATTATAATAAGATAGTTAATAAGATAGTTAATAAGATAGTTAATTAATATAAAATTGGTGGCAGTTTTAGTGTTCAATTGTTGATAGTTTCAGTATCTAATTGTTAGAAGTTTCAGTATCCAATTGGTAGTTATAAAAGATACTAGAAGGACGGTTAAGGACGTATGCATACATATCCATATACAAACCAGTGACGTATCAGGTAGCGCCGAGGAAGGTCGCCACCTGCTGGCAATCGTCGGAAGTAACGTGATCTACCATAACCAAGTCACAAATCTACCTCACCAACCCTCTTACAACAATCGCATCTTACAAAACCTCATTAACCCTTAGAGCTCTATGGACGCATATATGCGTTTGTCGATTTTTTCAATCAATATGCAGTTATTTTCGTGTAAAATTAATACAGGGGCACTCGTTGGTAACTTGCCTTCCTTAGGTAGCGGTTGGGCAATATTAGGGTCATAAAAATCCCCGGGAATTTCCGAAACGGAAATCCCATTTTATATGTCCCACTCTCTAACCAATTAGATTTCAAAATAATTACCTGCACTGTCACCTTTTCGCGACTCAAAGCACTCAAAACGACTCAGTCAGCAGTATCGTCTCGTGAATGTAAGAACCTCACGGTCTCGCTCGCGTCAACAACGATAGCGCGGAATATAACTTGTTCGATTATATTTCTTTATTCGTGACACCCTACAAAATGTCAAATCTCGAGGAACATTTCACAAGGGACCACAGTGAAATAGAATATAGTGAATCACTATCATCAGACATTGAATCGGAAGATTATAATTATTTAACCTTCTGCGAAAGAATCACTATAATTTATTACCGTTTGCGCCTCGAATAGTCACTTCAGTGTGGCAAAAAAGTATTCCGCCCCCAGCGATGGTCAGCGATAGCCGCGCTCCGTCCCTACGAACCGTTTCGGCCAGGAGTATTCAGAGCTCAAAAGGTTAACACTGAACCGAGTCAAGTCAAATTTGAATCAATCAAACCAAAAAACTTTCCAACCCCATCGCATCGTATACGTAACAGTGACTTTCGAATAAAAGTCACCACGGACATCATACGCAAATAAGAAACAGGACAGCCTGCCGCAATCTCATCGATCAAGCGAAAACTCGCAGAATTGTTCGGCTCGAGAGGAATCCGGCCGGCAAGTGTACGATTTCGAAAAAATTCCAGCGCAGCTCGCGTAAGGTCGGTGTGGGACGGTT
Source organism: Megalopta genalis (assembly GCF_051020955.1). Taxonomy (NCBI): domain Eukaryota; kingdom Metazoa; phylum Arthropoda; class Insecta; order Hymenoptera; family Halictidae; genus Megalopta; species Megalopta genalis. The sequence continues at coordinate 9,709,761 of NC_135026.1, read as the reverse complement.
AAGATCGTCGAGGGGTCCAATAAATTCGCCTTGTAAGTACAGAAATCCCGGGATACCGGCGGAGAGGATTGCGCACGTGGAAAGCGACGGGCTTCGGATGGGTTCGGTCGGCGCGGCGGATAGGTGGGCGCGCGCGGGTGTGGGCGGGCCGGGTAGGTAGCAACAAAAGTTTCTAAACGGTACGGTAATAACAATAATAACTTTTGTAACTCTGCCGGTGCACGCCGTGCGGAGAGAGAGAGAGAGAAAGAGAGGGCAGCACGAGCCGGTCGGGGCTCACCGACGCGTAAATTGAACGTCCAACTTGTATTTATATGATAATAAGCGCGTTTAAATATACCCGGTGTACCTAAACTCGCTACTTAAATATCGAACGATTACCGGGGACCGTGACTTCCTTCCGCGCGCGGACTTCTTCTCTTGTACGCGGCCAGCGTACACGTAATAACATCCACCGGCCTCATATTTACATATTTACAGAGCCCGCGAGAGTTCCGCGTAAGTTTCAGTTAAACCCGCCTTTATCCGGACGGAAAGTATCTCTCTTCTTGCGAGCAGCGACTCCCCCCCACCACAAACCTAACCTACGGGCCGGTCGAATCTCGTAGGATGAGGGCCCGCGGACCATCAGGATAGCGCCTTATTGCGGTCAGGTGAAACTTAACTAGTGATCGGGTACGTGGTAAAAAATCTATCGATGCTAAAAACATCGATTGTGAATTATATTTAACATTATATTACTACTTATTAATATAAAAGTATTTTTATATTAATTAAAATTAACTAATATAAAAGTAATTTGATATTAATATTAATGTAATTTAGTATTAATATAAAAGTATTTTTATATTAATTAATCCGGCCCCAATTTCTTCTGTGCCGCGGATTAAAAACGTATAGAAAAAGAAAGGTTTTATTATGTATAAATTGATGATTTTTATTATGTTCGTCTATCAACATGCAAGATTTAGAAAAGTATTGCATTTGTTTATGTGCTAAAATATAGTGAATATTTTCAATTTTCATTTGATGAAAATTACAGTATTTTATGAAAGCTTCGGCAAAGGAAAATTTGGCTTAGGGGCACGGAAATTGGGACATGTACCCTATGCATAAAAAGCATAAGTTATATAACACTTTCATTGCTACGTCATCCCTAAGTGAATGACGGAATTATTTGGTCAGATTTTTAAATTAATTTTTACTCTAATCTATTGTATTTTCCCTAATTTCGTTATTAGGATAACATACCAGAACATTGAGAAACTAATTAATGCCATACGACCGAACTTTTCAATTTTAATTTGATCAAATAAGGTAATTCAATTTTATGCAATTTTTGAGGCTGTTGGCGGGGCAGTCAACGTGTTGATATTCCATGACGGCAATCGGCAACAGATTCTCGCTATTGACTGAAAAATAGAAGTAGTACTATAATAAGAACTAAAATGAAAATAGAAATTGAACTATTTTCCAATCAATAGCATAACAGGAATCTGCTGAGGAATCTGCATAACAGGAATTGAAAAATATAGTGTCATTTAAAAAATTAAGGTGACCTTGGCAATTATCGAGAAAAAGAAATGTTTCGAAATTTTGTTGTTGCCAATTGAAAACTGATCAACTTTTGTCTGAAACATTTTCTTGTCAAATTATCGCAAGTGTTTGAAAAATCGTGAAAAGTGTTACGTGGAACACCCTGTCTACGTTATGGGTTTTTTCTGTGTGTGTGTGTATAGTCACACATTGCATTGGATTGCCTTATTGCCGATTCAAATTTCAAATATAGGTTCCCAATGAAGAAAGAGGTGACAGTACCAGTTCACCTTGCGGTGGTTTGCATAAATAAACTAATTTCAGAATTCTAGAATTGAAAACTCAGACTTAGAATTTAATTTAATATATTATTTATATATTATATATATTTATATAATATATATATATATATATAATAATATATTTAATGTATATTATATATATTTATATAATAATATATATTATTATATACATTATTATTATAATTTAATAAATTACGGATAAAATTATTCTCGTTTGTATAATTACGTTCACTCTTGGAAGCTTTATCATAAATTTATTATTCGTTGGCAAGGAACAATAAAAGTTGTTCAAGGTGATAAAAATTTCATTGTCAATGACTTAGTAATTTAATCAATACAAATATCACCATAAAATAGAAAATATCATTATCTACATCCTGGACAAACTTCCTACGCCCGCAAGCCAAACGAAGATACTGCTTATGGTCCGTGCGGAGAGGTTGGGGGGGCGGGGGGAGAGGTGCACTTTCGAAGCCGAAACGTTGTGATATTCTTAGATCCGCGATAGATGTCGCCGCGCCGATGAAAAAAGCTTACGGCTTCGATTAATGATTTTCGGGGGGTGACCCGAGCGGGTCAAGGGTGGGTCAGCCGACGGACCAACGTTTTTGTACGGTTGATTCACTGGAGAAGTGCAGATGTAGCACTCCGCGGAGTTTCTGTTAGAAAATGGATTTCTTGTGGCGCTTCTCCACGAGTTTCTGTCAGAAACTAGATTTCTTGCGGAACTCTTCCTATCTCTTCAGCTTCCGTGGCACTCCGCACCGCGAAACCCCCTTTTGTATTTTTCCTGCCGCGATAATGTCGCTCCTGCGGACCGCTTTTTACGAGGATGACTCACGTGCTGACAAATTATAAACACTACTTGGTTTGGGTTTTGGTCTTGCGTCGGTTAGGTTCGTGTTTCGGCATTTTCTTTCTAGGGAATCGCAACATCTTTTCGCAGCGATTTTGACGCGTGTGTTTACCAACATTTAAAAATTGTGCCAGTGATATTTTTCAAGTGAAAATTATAAATACCACGTGACTCGTATCTGCCTTAAGAAGAGAACAAAAGATAATTTATATGACACCGGTTATTTATGTCGATTTAAAGAGCCAACTTAATCTCGATTAGTATGGACACACATATCGATATCTCGATAATTTATAACAAATTACTTTGAAATTCAAATATCGATTTTATCGACTTCTATCAGCACGAAATATACTTAAATATTATGGAAATATAATATTTATAATAAGATAATAATATATAATATATATAATATAATAATAATATAATATATATAATATATAATAATAATATATATATATAATAATAATATATATAATATTTTCAACCCACGATGCACACAGTGGTAGCACATCTACTAAAAATTCTGTTCAAATTTGAAGTCATGCTTGAAGAAAATAGAGAAAAGAGAAACTTCCAGATCAAAATATAGCATCTCAAGCGTTTCGGATTGGAACGTTTTCTCGCGAGAATTGCTCGGAATTTCTTCTCATTAAACTGATTGAGGTACCGACGTTTATTTAACGGCTACAATGTATCCGTGTAATTTCATCCCTTGTAACGGACTAGCAACTTGTTGCTACCAATTACTAGCAACCTGTCAACGGGCGCAGCAAATTACAAACGTGTTGCAGAGCGCGGACCTAGGTAACAATGCACCGTGATCCGGCAGGATTGTTCGCATACTTGCATACTAAAAATTCGGTACGCAAATTGTCGCCGGACCTCGTTTGTCTGTTCCCGTCAATTTTTTGCCGTAACATTCTCTCGCAACGCGATTGCATTACTTTTCATATAAACCTTTGAAACTTTCTGTACAAATTAACAGTTACACGATACACCGTATAATTTCTACAATTGTTGATATAATTTCTAATAAAGAGTTAAATGGAAACATCGTTACGCGACTTTGTTAATGACTTGTTACTGTGTCGTTTTGTTTTGACATTTATCTGCAACGAAATTGTGTTTAAAGTAGATACGGTAGAACCTCGATTATTCTAACCTCTGATGTCGAAAGTGTCTATCGTAAAACACGTTTTTTTTAACGATGTAACTCAATGTAAGACAATTAGAATCAATATTTATCACTATTTATCACTATTTATCAATGTTTATCACTATTTATCACTATTTATCGCTATTTATCAATGTTTATCACTATTTATCACTATTTATCACTATTTATCAATGTTTATAACTATTTATCCCTATTTATCGCTATTTATCAATGTTTATCACTATTTATCACTATTTATTGGAACACTATCTATTCTTCGAGCGTCGACGTTCTTTCGATCAATTTAGATAACCTAGCTTTTACTGTAATTATTATTGCAAAAGTCAATGTCGTAGCCAGCTCAATATTAGATCCACAAGTGGTTAAAGATAGCAACCGCGTCAGTGAAGAATGAAAAAATGTTTCTAAGTAATTACTAATGTAAAAATCAATGTGGGACCTATATATATATAACCTAACAATGATCACTAAGTGATTGAAGATTGCATGCAGCCTAGAAAGAAGACTTAAATTGTTTTCAAAAAACTATCATTGCAAAAGTCAATATCGTAACAAGTTCAGCACAGACTGACAAGGGGTTAAACATAGCAATCCCCTCAAAAAGAGATAGACAAGTGTTTTTCAATAATTATTAGCACAAAAATCAATGTCGCAGTTAGCCCAATACGGGTCCGCAAGGATTTAAAAATAGCAATCACTCTAAGTAAAATAAAAAATTTCTTCTATATAACTATTGGAGCAAAATTGAATGCGAAACTCGGCTCAACATAGGACAACCAAGGATTCTGAGATAGCAGCCAGCTTAGAGAAGAGCGAACGTGTCTCTAAATAACTATCATTGCAAAAGTCAATGTCGCAGCTAGCCGAACATAGGCCTGCCGCGGGACAGGCGCGAGCCTTGGGCGCCCCCGAGCGAAAAGGGGTGGAATATACGAAACAGGGGATGGATGGCGATACGGTGGTGGCGGGCGATGGAGGACCGGGGTGGTGATACAGGAGGTTGGTTATAATTTTAATGACGGCGTGTCCGCGCGCAGACTATTAAGAATACGCGTCGCTAGAAACTTTTAACGAGACGCTGCTGTCCCTCTCTCTCTCTCTCGCCCCCCTTCCCACCCTCTCTCACTTACTCTTTCTTTCTCTCTCGCTCTCTGTGCAAGCTCTCGTGCAACGGGGAGGATGCAGCCGTAGAGAAGGCGAGCAGAGGGAAGCACCGTCGCAACCTGGAGCGTCGGGTGCACCCGCAGAGAAAACGAGAAGGAAAGTAGCGAGTTTGGAACGATGGGGGGGGGGGGGGGGACGCGAGCCGGCAGAGAGGGGGAACGGTAGTAGGCGACTCGGCATTATGTATTTTATAATGATCTCACAACAAAATTGCAATTTGCAGCAGGCGATGTCGCACACCCCCGCGGCGGCCCGACCCACCCTTTTCCTCGAGCTGCTGCCCCCCCGCCATCTGCCCCTCTACATCCCAACTCTCACACTCGTTTTCTCTGCTTAGTACACTTTCTCTGGTCTGCTCGCTCTCTTTCTCTCTCCTTGTTCTCTATCCGTTCCTCTGCCTTTCTCCGTGTCTCCCGATCTTCATCCCTCTCGCTCCTCGTCGCCAACTCTTTCGCCCTCTCGCTCCGGCACACTGTATCTCGGCTCCTCGTACCAGTCGAGTCTCACGGTCGGTGCACCGGCGCACACCTGCGAACCTTCGCTTACCTCCGATTCAAAAGACCTCCTTTTCTTCCAACCTCCACACCCCTGTTCCCTCTCCGACACCCTCCTTCATCGACAGTGTCTCCCGTTCTGCTCGTGGCCGCACTACGACACGATATCTCCTCTACCCCCCCCCCCCCCCTCTTTCTCTCTCTCTCTCTCTCTCTCTTGTGTATTTTCAATCTAGACAGAGAGTTTCTCTAGAGAGAATGAGAGAGAGAGAGAGAGTCTCTCTGTTTGAACCTTTCCACTGCCTCCACCCTTTTTTCGGTGCATCGTTATATACTCGTTTAACGCCGCGCTCATGGAATGCCCCGGATCAACTATCGCGTGCACCTAATGGTGCGGATTCGAGGAGAGAGTGATTATCGCGCGCGGGAGCCGAGCGGAGCCGAAGCCGAGCGGAGCCGAAGCTGAGCGGAGCCGAAGTCTGTGCGGGACAGTGTCGAGCGTTCCGGGAAATTGGGATTCGGGGGATCCAATTTTACGGGACTATTTTTTCGAACCGCGATCTCCGTCGATCGGTTTAATCGAACGAGATCGTAAATTTCGCCGGGCCGTCCGTTATTAATCGAACACCTGGTAGAAATTTATTGAATCTTAGGGGAAACACTACTGTGCGGGAAGATTTTTAATCGAGAAAGCTGTCAGCGTGATTAAGGTACGGAATCGAATGGCGGGACGTTCAGATAATAGAACGTTGTGATCATAGAAAGTTGTAGTAACAGAACGTCGTAATGACGGTGCGTTGTAATAGCGGTACGTTGTAATAATAGAACGTTGTGATAACAGAACGTTTGGGTAATAGAACTATTATCGTAATTAGTACAATATGTTGTATGAGAAACGCGTTTGGAAACGCGTTTTTTTTTTTAGTAAAACGAGCTCCGAATACTAGAGGTTCGGATAATGGAGGTTCTACGATATTTATGCTTTCATTTGATTCGCAAGTTTCAAGTCCCAACGAAAAAGAACTTTGTTAACACATTGGCAGCACACTTAGTGATCACAAAAAAGCTCATCGAACTCAAAGTAATTTGTTCAATAAGACAGAGAAATTGAGAAACTTATAATATCATTATTATAATTTTATTATATTATATATTATTATTATTTATTTTATTATTTATTATAATGCAGTATAGTTCAGATCTGTAACATTAATTACTCGTTCAATTCTCTTGCATTTTGTAAATTGCAAGGGATACACTCAATCCATCAGTATAAATGAGAAATGTCATTTATTATTGTAAGGGGTTGCTGCATCCCTAATACACCGAGAGGGTTCAGAATATATCTGCTCTTTATAGTTTGCATTGTTGGAAGCAATTATGTGTATTGATAAAGATAAGAGCATGGTAATTCGTTAGTAGGTGAATCTGAAGGGTTGGATAACCTATATTTCGACCAGTTGTCAAGACTAGTGGCGCCATCTGCCGAAAATAGAGCATTTTGTGTAGACTATTAGGCTTCCTGAGATACGAGAGATGAGACAGGAACATTTCATACTGATCATGCTCATCGGTAATCTAAGAATAGTTTGATAGACTAGCAATTAGTTGAACGGTTGCGCAATACATCGGAAGATTTGCAGCTCTAGAAGGTAGCAATTTATGAAAGTATTAGATGCACTCTTCAAAACAATGAAATTTAGTCAAATTAAAAGACATCTGCTGTTTGCTGAACGTTTTCTTTTTTAAAATTGTTTTGTTAATTATAGAACTATATTTTAACTTTTATACTTAATATAAATACTTAATATACTTAATATACTTAATAATATATATACTTATATATATATATATATATATACTTATAATATATATACTTAATATACTTAATATACTTAATATTTTAACTTTTAAACCAGAATTTCGTTCTGGTTCAATGGAAAACAATAGCTCAGCAAGCAATGTCCATATTATAGTGTTCTATTTTAATTTAGTGTAGAGAAATAATTCAGTGCGAATATACATATTATGGTATGTCATACTGACTCAATGAAAAACAATAGTTCAATATGAAACCATGGTATTTTGCTGTTTCATATTAACTCAAAGTGCATGCTTATGTCAAGGTTATGGTGCAATCACGATATTGTAGTATTCTATATGATATTCTACAATGAAGAACAATAATCCAGTAACATATCCCGATATTTTAGTATTTCATATTGACGCAATAAAAAACAATAAGTCAGTATGAAATCTTACTGCTGTAGTGGTAGTGTTTTATTTCAACTCAATGAAGAACAATAGTTCAATAGGAAAGCTTGACAGTTTAGTGTTTCATTTTGATTCACTGAAAAACGATAGCTCAGTATGAATTTTTCTTACTATAGTATCTGAATTTGTCTGAATGAGAGAGAGAGGGAGAGAGAGGGAGAGAGAGAGAGAGAGAGAGAGAGAGAGAGAGAGAGAGAGAAATAATAGTTCAGTACGAAATCTTGATATTGCATTTTATTTCATTTTCACTCAATAGAGAACAATAATACAGTATGAAATCTTGACACAACGAAAAACAATAGTTCAGAAATGAAATCATATTTTAGTATCTAAATAGACCGAATGCGCAGCAATAATTCCGTACAAAATTATGACGAATCTCCTCGAAACGAGTGAAAACATTAACAATCTAAAAAATTATCAAACTCGTGGAGTCTGTAACAATCGATCAATGACGGAGTAGAAAGTGGTCTCTTCGCAGAAAAGTCGTTTTCGCGCGGAACACCCGGTAGACAAGGCTCGCCAGGCACTTCCCATATTGTTCGCGGTCGAGGAGGAGGGAGGTTCGTCGCCAGGGAATGAACGGGAGGCTAAATGAAGGTTGCGAAACAAAAGTGCGTTGTCAGTACGCGTCATTACTGGAACATTTGCATGATGTTAACAGTTCTCCGGCTAAACAGAGTTCGGCGACGTTAATTATTCGCGCGTCGCGATTACACCGGCAGTTCGTGATTAATAAACCGTTAATTGCATATTACACGCCCGGGAAATTGCCGGTAATTGATTGGGTCGCTGAGAAAATCGAACGAGTACGTCTCGGGAACGCGACAAGCACGGTCCGGCTCGGCGGCAACTTGTTTTTCATGGGAGAAATTACGGAATTTGGTGTATCCTTCCATTAAAATTTTTTAATGGATCCCACCGGATGTTGCCGGAAGGATTTCCCGCGACTCGAAGTTCGAGGACCAAAGTCTTGCGAAAAATCATTTTACCGTTTTAGCCTCGCTTCCTGTAATTTTGAACATTTCTGTTTTGCTTCGATTTCGCTGAAGTTCTGGCAACAGTTCTTAGATAATAAGAATGTTTGTGAGAAGAGTTTTTGGTCATTTGCAATTAAAAGAAAAAATTTTATGAAAAATGGTTCACTACGGTAATGTCACTCTCTGCGTTACCGACAGAACCTTGCCGTTTGAATTAATTTGTGAAGGCAGGTCTCGTAATTGATGAAGCAATTGGTTATTATTAATATTATTATTATTATATTTATTAATATTATTATTATTATATTTATTAATATTATTATTAATATTATTATTAATGTTATTATTAATATTAGTGTCATTAAGCTGACGAATAAGTTTATTAATTCAGTTTAAATGCTTCTTTCATTCTTTTATAATTTGTTTAAGTCTGGGTTAGATTCGCATTAGATTTATATATATAGTTCTGGGTTAAAACATCTCTTTTTTATCCAAACATTATACTTATCTAAAAATAGCAAATACTAAGCATAAATACTAAAGCATAGCAAAGTAAAAGCATTCTTTGCAAAATTTTGGCCGTTATACCTCGGATCGCGTAAGATTCTTCTGGCAAACATTGTTTTTATATGAAACGAAGTTATTTAGAAAAATTCAGCCATAACTTTCTTCTCGGCGAAATGGATTCTCCGCCGATTAGAGAGAGGTTCTATAATGTGTTCTCTGATTATGCATTCTGTCCGGCGAGACCTCGATCTTCCGAGCGTGACGAAGAAAATGTGCGGCCCGCGAGAATGAAAGCACGAGAGAGTGATAAAATATCTAGGAAATCGGTACACCGCGAGCCATTTAGACCGTCACACCACTTTCTCGACTGATTCCGCTAAAGTGTTCTGCCGCGCCGCGAACATAAAAATCCATACACACGCGGACAATGAAACATTCGTCGCCATGTTTATTAACGTTGGATATTATTATATAATGTTCTGTTTCAATTTCTGGCTCGAAATAATTTTTGAGAATTATTTACGACAGGATCCATCGATTTTTGTGGAACATCGTGCGCAGAATGACATTTTGAACAACTCTCTCCTTTGCAGAAAATGTCGATCTCGTTTGGTTCTCGAGATATTCGCGAGAAACTGTTCTAATCTAATCCAAACCTAACTCAAACCTAACCCAAGCCTTCATTTACAACGTTCAAGGCAGTTCAACAAACCTAACCTATACTTATGAGGTTCGAAGTATTTTGAAAAGCCTTCTTGAAAACTATAAATACGAGAACATTTCGTGTAGGTTAGGTCACTGTTTTTGCCTGGATTTACAAATTTCTAGTATTCAAGAACGATCCTGAATTTGTTTACCGTTAATAAACATTTATGCCGCAGATCGCAAATATTCGATCGCATAATCGCTATAATCACCGCATCGAAACGCTCGTACACTTTTCGAGATTATGATCATTTTGCCATCGAAGAAATGTCTTTGACAGATATACCAGCCGCAACATTTGTCGTCTAAATTCAACTAAACATCAAATCCCAGATCCTCCACGATTTTCGCTTTAATAGATTCAACAGATCAAATTACACGAGAACTTTCAATCTACAAAATCCAGCTGTTCACAATCGTGCTCTGTTTTGTTAACAATTTTTCGGGACACTCGGCAGAGCAAATAAATTACTGCGATTCAATCTGATCGATTTTTCAAGAGGCTGCTCTTGGCACGGCAAATTAATTCCTGCGCGATTTCAATCCCTGTGGGTCAATTTATTATCTATTTGTGTTAAAGCTTCGCTCCGGTGCCTGAATTGTTTGCTATTCAAACACGCTGCATATTTAGAACGATCTCGATAACGTTTATTGTATAAATTAATACAATGTAGCACGGTTTAATTGAAAAATCCTTCTGTTATCCGTATATACACGTGCGTCCTTCGTTAGTCCGGATAATCGAGGTTCCACTGTACTTCATTTTTTTGTTGACTCGCCAGTGTCTCGAACGACTCTACGCAAAACCCTTATATCCATGCAAATCGATACAAATTTCATACAGCAGTTTAATCAGGTAACCGTTCCATTATCCGAACGCTGCTGTCCCGATTAATCCGGACAACCGAGGTCCCACTGTGGCGCAATTAAAATCACCGTAGACTGATTTTTGTGCCGCGGAACGAGCTCCGGCGCATCTCGGGCGCCGAAAACGAGGGAGAACAGTGGGAAAGACGGGGTGGTGGTGGTGGTGGCCGTGTCGGATTTATTATCGCTAAAACTAAAAAGCGGAGCCGGGCGTTACATATTCCAATGACATCGTCAACTCCTGCCCGAGGGCGCAGCCCATTACGATTCACAACCCTTAAGCAACGTTCTTCGAGCCGGCCTCCCTCCCTCCGTGTCCCCGCGTGACGCCCCCCCCACCACTCCTCCGGCAAAACCGCGCCGGCACCGTTGAAACCCCTAACCGAGATAACGACTCCGCTTTATCTCTGCGCCAGCCGCCGAGTATAATACTCACTCGACGCTGAGTATTATATAAACGAGTGCAGACTCGCGAACCCACGAATCCCAGACCTGATACGCAGTTGCTTTACGTTTCCTAGGCTGCCGCCGCCGCCGTGTGTATCGCGATAATTTATGGCCGCGTATCTGGCCGACTCTCTCCGCTTCGTTTTCCAAGGCACCGCGACACTGTAATGGCCGTTCCCTTCGTTTCCGAGCTTACTTCAACCCTTTCGGAAATTCACCTGCCCCGCTCTAAAACCCCGAAGGCGACGCCTCTAGACGGTTTCACAATTTTCCCATGTTTTTAGGGTCAGTTCCGCGTCGTCGAACGGTTCGCAGATTTACCTACGCCAAGCCGGCACACGTACACCCCGCTCCAAAATTATTAGGACACACCTGTTTATTTAGTAGAAATTGTAATATTTCGTTCAGCTTAGGGGACGTCCACGGGTCTGCAATATGGCGACATATTGGCGAAAGTGCATACTATGCTTCGAGTGTTTGTCATTTATGCTATTAGTTTATTCATTTATTGCATTTTCTTCGCTAAAAACGTATCCTGAGATACTCGTCGCTCGGTAGGACACGCATCGATCCCGGTATGTATCGGAAAAAGTATCAGAAATAATCGAAAAGCAACTAAAAAAAAGCTGCCGAAATTAGTTCAAGAAGTAATGAAAAAACGCGGTGGATATATCGGCGATAAGAACATTCAATTTTCTTTTATAAAATTGACATTATTTTGATTATACATATACAGGGTGTCCCAGGTTTTAATGTTCAAACTTTGTCAGTATATTCCATGGCACAAAGTAAGAAAAAAATGTTATGTAAACATAGGTCATATAGAGCTTTATTAAGAAGTTATAACAAAAATTCAGAATAGGAATAGTAATTGCATTAGAATAGTGAAGCATTGGCTTGAATATAGATCAGCACATGCCGTGTGTTTATGTGAGCTGTGTTTATTAATACATTTCGAAATGTATTAATAACCGTTGTTGACAATACATGATTGACATCGATCGAAGATATTTTTTTATTTTTTTATAGTTTTCGATTGTACGATTTAAAATTCTTTGAACGTAACGAGCATAGGTTAGGTCTGGATTAGAACTCCATTATTTTTTCGTGAAGAGCCAAGAAACTAAAAGATAGCAACATTTCTCACATAAAAAGTCACGCTGTATAACATATTCAAATTTTATCAAAATTGGAGTGGAAGCCTAAAAATAATATTATATAATTAATATAATTATCTCTTGACATATTACAAATGTATTATTTCTCTTAATATACATTCGCGATAACATCCATGTTCATTTTGTCGAATTTCAGATTTTTTGGAAGACTAATTGCGTATTCCTGCAAAATAAAAGATAAGAAACACATAGGCTAGATAAAAATTTCTTCTTTCAATAATTCTAACAATTTGTAAATAACGTTAAAATATATTTAAGTTCCCCCAACGTCCTTAAACTTTTGCATAAACGATCTTTTGTCACAAACGCGTAAAATCCGCAGCGTACGAATCACCGTTAATTTCCGAAACAAAAATTCCACCCCATTAGCAAATCTGTTTAGCGGACCAAAAATGTTCGTAGAAAAAGTTGCGGCGGCAGGAGCGATTGAAAAAAAAAAAAAAAAAAGGGAAAATAAACAATCGTTTTTCAAGCCGTATCTCTCGGACGAGTCGCGGCGTGCGTTATCTTCGCCGCATTCGTCCCGTTCCCCGACGCCAATGGAAAACGGGGCAAGGGATAAAAGGAAGGGTGGAAGCCCGAGGGTGAGGAGAGATGGAAGGGTGGATCCTCCCTCTCTCTCTGTCTCACTCTCGCTCTCGTTCTCTCGACGTGGGTCGCGGTAATGAGGGAATGCGTGCCACCCTTCTGATAAGGGTGTATCTCGCCGCGGCGGCGCTGCACTCGTGTTTACATCGCGAGCCACTGTGCGTTACGCAATTGCGCTTCTGCCTTGTCGCCGCGAGTCGTTCTGATTTATTTCAGTTTGATCGGCGCGTGTCGCCCACCGGGAATCCGCGATACTGTCGCCCGTACAGGCTGATTAAAATTCTGCGACCGGCCGCCACTGTTCTCCTCATTTCGTTACCCCGGACGACCCTGAGAATCGATCGAGTCGTCCAACCGGTGGTAACTGGTGTTTAGAAAAGGGTTTCGTTAGTCTTCATTTTATATACTCCGTGAGGGTCGTTGCTTTGTTAGCTTTTAATCATTTTCCAGACAATTTCAACCAGAGCAGGGAGAAATGCTATTTTAAATTGTAAATAGTAAATTATTTATTTTGTGTTATGTGTGTGTGTGTGTGTGTTTCACAGGGCTGAGGAAAAATAGATTTTTGAAACAGCAAATAGATTAATATTTATAATAATAGATATAATAAATATTTAATATATAATATGAATATGTATTAACATATAAACAAAAATATATAATAAATATTTTTACCTTTTCGTGTGATAGAGAATTAAGGTAAATAAACTTTTTCGGAAATAGTAGTTAAATATATTAAATATATATTTGAAATGCTATTTCCATATTTAAGAACTATTTCAAGAAAGGTTTATTTGTCAAATTCTGTGTTGCACGGGAAGATAAAAATATTTGCGGACTATTTGCTATTTCAAAAATCTATTTTTCCCCAGCCCCGATGTTTTTGAAAATGAAGTGTCGTACTCGTTCAACCACTTGAACTTTCAGAGATGAGATAGTCGACGTGTATTATAAACGTTGTTTAAAATAGCATTTCAAACAGTGTTTTGTTTCAAGCATGCTGAAGATTTTGGTGCTAAAGGTTGGAATATTTAGCGAAGTAGTTTTCCTCTCTGCATTACAAATGCGTGCAATACAGTTCTTCGTGGAACGAGTAAGGAATAGAGATAGCATTCAAACACGAGAAATCATAATATTTATAAGAAGTAGCTCCGCAAGACGTGCATGTTTATCAACACAACGGAACGGACACAGACAGACAGACAGACAGACGGACAGCTACATCGAATGAAATACTAGTTTTCTTCTCCACTCAGTGCGCACAATGTGAAAACTCATTGTCAGAATACACTTTCAAGCAACGCAATAAGTGATGACTTAGAAATCAATGAAACAACAAAAAGGCAATTAAGCTCATAACCTGTACTTGCAACGTTCAAGATATTTTAAACCCAGATCTACCCGACACTTAACCTATACCATGAGAAAATGAATATTTGTAGTGTCAAACAGTAGATAAATTAAAACCATTCAATGATGTCAATATATTACTTTCGACCTACTAAAATTATCAAGAAAAGAATGAAATTTTAAAGTTACTTATTTAAATTACTTAATACTTATTAATACTAATACTTGTTAATACTTATAACGCCTTTATATTTATAGTATTAGAACCTCATAAGTATAGGTTAAGTATACATAAGTATAGGTTAGGTTCGCTAAATTGCCACGAATAATGTAAATACAACTTAGGTCTAGGTTAAGCCCCAGTTAGGACTGCGTTTGGCTAGATTAGGTCTAGGTTGGATCCGACTAGGTCTAGGTTAGATCCGATTAGGTCAGTTCAACACTTTTCCGCGAATATCTCGGAAACCAAAGAAAACCAACACTTTCCGCAACGGAGAAAGTTGTTCAAGAAGTCATGCTGCACACGATGTTCCGTCAATTTATTTCGATTGAAATGAATCATTGTGTAATAATATGCAACACCACTGAACAATTCCATCCACGTGCAGGCTTATCTCGACTAATTCGATTAACGAAAGGTAGACCGAAACGGCGCGACAAGCATTTCCCCGGGCAGCGTAGGCAAGAAATTTGATTGCAGGTCGGTCGAACAATTTCCGGACCGTCTAATTTCTTTCGTTCGGCGGGCATGCATGCCATAAACGGGGCCGCGGCCCGGCAATAAATAAAACCGTGTAATATAGGAAAAGCGTTGAGAAACGCGGGCCGTAATAGCCCGTTCCGGTGGGTATCCCCCGCGATTTTATTGCCGGTATAGACAGACTGAATATAGAATACAGAAGGCGGCTGTCCAATCCGCAACACGCGTTCTTCCCGGCCCGGTTTTTCCGGGGCCGTGCGGCTCGTCCCTGACGAATCCCCGCGTAAAGCGATGAATTATTGCAAATTGGACGTTGTGTATGGGGGAGACGGGTGGGGGGGGGGGGCGACCGCGTCTGGTGATAAAACGCAGGAAACTTTTGGAACTGGGACAAGTGCGGTTTCTTGCGAAAACAGTGAGATATAATGTAGCGGCTATTATGGCTTGAATTACAGGCATCGACCGCGCCGCTCGCGGACTCGCTGGCGGATGGCTCGCGATAAAAACCAGTCACGCGTACAGGTCCGACGCTTCGCCTCCCCTATCTGTCGCTGTAATTAGTTCCTGGGGCTGAACTTCCGAAAACCGGTCGAACCCGATTTCGTGTAATCTAGTAGATATTTTCAATGCAATCGCGAAAATGCTTCCCCTCCTATGCTCGTATATTTTATTTCGCGCGATCGATTTGTTATTGTTAATTTTATTATTACTATTTTTCTGATGAAATTTGACACCTGGCTTTACTTTACAGAAATACAATGCTCGCGAGAAAGAAGTTGAGACTGAAAATTCTTCAAAAATACTTGCTTATAATTTTGAAAATTTTGTGTGCTTCGATTTGGCTCATGTTTTGCATAGAATTTCATTTTTTACAGGTGCAATTTTTGCGAGAAGGATTTTGGGGAGAATCGAAAGTCGAAGTTCGAAATTTTTTTCAGAAATGCTTGTAATTACTTGTAATTTTGAAAATTTGTTGTTCTTCGATTTGAGACTCTATTTTTGCATAGAGCTTCGTTTTTTAATGAAACAATGTTCGCGAGAAGGACTTTTGGGGATTCGAGGGCTGTGGTTCAAAATTTTGCAAAAACTTTCGGTAACTTTCAAAGTTTTCATGTTTCCTTTTGGCTTAAATTTTGCAGTTAATTTTGTTTTACACAAAGATAACGTTTGCGGGAAGGGAATTTGGCGCCTCGATATTGAAGGTTTGAAATTGTACGAAAAAAATATTATTAACCCTATGAAAACTTCAAAATTTTTGCGCTTCAATCTGGCACAAATCCAGAAAAACAGCAATTGCGAGAAAATTTTTTGAATACTCGATTCAACGAATCCAATATTTCATAAAGAACAATTAAGAATAATTTCATAAAGAATTAAGAATAGAAATAGAGTTTCATTAGAATAAAAAAGATATTATTAACCCTATGAAAACTTCAAAATTTTTGCGCTTCAATCTGGCACAAATCCATAAAAACAGCAATTGCGAGAAAATTTTTTGAATACTCGATTCAACGAATCCAATATTTCATAAAGAACAATTAAGAATAATTTCATAAAGAATTAAGAATAGAAATAGTTTCGTTAGAATAATTTCATAAAGAATATTATTACAACCAGTGAACAACTAATGCTTTACGATTTATTACAGTTAGCACAACTAGTTTATATAACTATAACTATAATATCCATCAATTTTTGCCGAGTGGACAAAGACGTGTGCGGCCTAGCATTGTCCTGCTGGAAAATGACACCTTTACGATCGACCAATTCTGGTCGCTTTTCCTTGACCGCTGCATTCAATTTGTCCAGTTGCTAACATTCACGGATAATAAAAAATAACATAATAATAATAATAATAATTTTATAATATAACATTTACGGATATCATAAAAATGGGAGTGAGAGACATCTATAACTGAAATCGGCAATTACTTAATTGCCAACCCAATATTTCTATATACACTATAGATACGTCAATAAAAAAAAAAAATAAATTATGGTATCGCTCCCTGTTTTGCCGATGTCAGAGTTATATCTGAGCTAGTTTCTCCCGGCGCAGTTTCTCCGAAAGAGCTTTCTCTCTCTCTCTCTCTCTCACTCTCTCTCTCTCGTTGTCATTAATTTAAGCGCCGAAGAGAAAATTATTAATTCTCCGGTTTTTCGAATCGCAATTAATCCCCGCTCCCTCGACACGTTATCGCGCCGCGACCCCGCGATATTAAATTGTTACGAGCGAGCGATTCACGGCTCGATTCCGTACGCGAGACGGCCGTGTGCCTTTATTGGGCCGGCCAAGTTTGCATCGATAACGCTTTAAACTGTTATTAAATGGCCCCCGCGCGCTCGGCCCAACTTTTTTTCACCCGCTCCCGCCCGCTCCTACCTGCTCCTACCCGCTCCGGTCTGCTCCACAGCTTGCAACGCCCGCGCCACCTTGTTATCTTCTACACGAAAAATCGATTCCCTCGGCCGGCTTGTAAAATAAAATATATCGGGCTCTCCGCTCGTCGAAAGCGAAAGGAACACGCTGCGTGACGCGTAAATGGTAACGAGAGCCGGCGGATTTGCCGTTCGCCTCGTCGATTGTCGATTGCCTGGAACCTCTCGGCGGAGACGAGAGCTGGACGAGAAAGCAGCTGGAGGAAATTGTCACGGATATATTCTGCATAACTTAATGACATGGGTGGTTTTCTCGTAAAAGTTGATTCTGCTTGGTGAACATTTCTGGCCAAGCCTTTTTTACCGTTTTTCTGCTGGACGAAATTTTGGAAGAATATTTCTCCACGTTTTGGATATTACAATTTTATTATTAAGTTAGTTACATATTTTTAATTTTATTTTATTTCACTTACATATTATTTACACAATTTTATTATTAATTTATTGTTAAGTTTAACATATTTTGGACAAAATGACAAAGAATTTTGTGCGGACAGTGGAGAATTAAGCGTCGAAATTTCTGGAAATCTTTGTTACGATTGCGTGTATTAGGTGTATTTACTTTAATCTGTTAACTTTCCTGTTTTATGTCCGTTCGTATTTTCTGACAAAGAAAATACAAAATGTTGTCGATTTTCCAACATCTGTCTGATAATCTCAACGAGTTCAGTGATGGCTACAAAGTGCCAATATATCAAAAATTCCAAAGATGAACACATCTAGTCTGTAACGATAATTAATTTAGTAAAAAAACAGAAAGGAATATCTCTGTCGAGCCAACCTATACGCAATGCAGACCTAACCTAGATTTTAACCTGAACAAGTTGAATGGAAGACAACGGAGAATTCAAGATCTTTGTCCTAATGGAAAGGTATGTAACCTGTACAATTCAAAGGTAGTTTCCAGTTGGTGATATTCCAATTTCTTAACGATCATTAATTTAATACGAAACGCGATTGCAAAGCTAACCGAGAACTTCGCTATTTCAGTTTACTATATAAAAATTGAAGTACAGCCGATTTTCGGTAGGTAGCGTGAGAGACCTGACTGAATATATCACAATTATTGAAAACAAATGACATGTGTACATATTCTAAAAGAGATAACTTCAGCCATATTTGGAAAAAAGTTTGGTTACGATTCGTTAATTTTCATCAGTTTTGTACGCCTTAGAATATGGCGGCAAATAAAGTGCATCATAGGCATTTAATGCTTTTCTTTTTCCGAAAGGGCAAAAATGCCACACAAGCGGCAAATAAGATATGCGCTGTTTATGGCGAGAATGCTATAACCGAAAGAACTGTGCGGAAGCGGTTTGCTCGGTTTAAAGTTGGAAATTTCGCCCCTGAAGATCAAGAACGCTCAACATTACGTCAATTAGCAGGAATGCTAAATAAATCAGAATCAACCATCCACGATCATACTGTAAAGCTCTTGGCTATGTAAAATCGGCACGAACTTTCCGGGACAACGCAATATTTCACCTCAAGTTGTACAATAATTTAACCGAATTTTTTTCAGCTAATAAGAATCAGTGCCCAATTACACGTACGGTTGCCCGCACGGCACAGCAGCGAGGTGTGAACGTAGCAGCGAAAGGCAGGCGAGTCCGTAAACCTAACCTGTCCCATTACTCATTGTTCTGGCACCGAAACGCGGGAGGGCGTTTAAAAAAATAAAGGAACCGCTAGGAAACGGTTCTGTTGATACCGTGTGCACACGTATGGAAAGATGCGATGAAAGCCGGATCGCGATGAAACAGAATTAACGCAGTCGAGAGGGCGAGCAAGACGAGTGAAATTTCGTTGTGCAACAATACGGCCGTCGGTGATTTCCATTTTGTCGGGAACGCGTGCATAGATTTTATATGTATACTAGAATATATGCATATACGTATGTATATATATATATATATATATATATATATATGTACATACGCGCACGCATATAGTACATAAGCGCGTTCTCCTCCTTTTCTGTTCCTCCTCAAAGGGGTGGAAGTAACGAGGTACTCTAGCTGAGAGCCCATTACATTTATTATTGCCCTCGCATTCGTTTTTGTTGTGCCGAGAGAAAAGTTCGTTAATGAATTTACTATAACTGCTTGGCCGAGGTTTTATAATTGGTATTGCCACATTCGCGTTACATAAAACCACTCGCTGCGAATCAAGCGAGACACGTGAACGAGGGCGAGTGAGAGAGAGAGGGGGGAGGGAGGGAGAGGGGTAAGCTCTGTTCGCTGTTCACGTGGAAATAAAAAAGAAGAAGGAAGAAAGAACCATTAACGATAGTCGGTTGCGTTATAATTAATTACTGAAATGGAGTTACGATGAAAATCAACGGGCTGCCCTGGACAGGCTTTACATAACAATCTCCTGGCCGGAATTACGGCGAAATTTTTATTCCTCCTACGCGCGGACACATCCCGTCTGACAAATTAACGTTACGGGCAATATTTGGAATTGAAAAATGGATTGAAAAGGGTTACTCTTACTTTTTCCATTAGCGCCGTGATTTTCCAGACGCCGAGCTCCAACGAGAGTCGACCACGGGCTCAAACCGTTCGAGATGTTTAGTCGTTCTTCTGTCGCATTGGCGTCGAGGTTAATTCCGATTGCAAATTATGATACTGAAATTACGAATTCAACAGACTCTAAAGTACTATAGTACTATATATACTATATACATATATAGATATATGTATATATATATAGTATATATATAGTATATATAGTATATATATACTATAGTACTATAGTACTATACTATAACTATATAACTATAGTACTATACTATAACTATATAACTATAGTACTATACTACAACTATATAACTATAGTACTATACTACAACTATATAACTATAGTACTATACTATAACTATATAACTATAGTACTATACTACAACTATATAACTATAGTACTACACTACTATATAACTACTATATAGTACTATAGTACTATAGTACTATAAAGTACTTGTGGATACACATCTGTCGGTCGGAAATAGTCAAGAGACGAGTGAGTAGAGCGCTCGGCAACCAATCATGGTTGTTCTAGGTTCGAATCTCCATGGACGTCTTGAGAAGTTTTCTGTATTTCTGACAGTTTCACATCGAAGACGCGCAACCAAAGAGGATCTTTGGCGTGAAAATAGTGTGAAAACACGGGTGTGACACGGTAAGAAAATTGTGTTTGCTTGAGAAAATAATAAAGATAATTAAAAAACTAAAAAGTATTGTCACAAGCTGCAATTGCAATCTGAAATGAAGAAAGAAGAGTTAGGGACTTTTCTACGGATTTTCTAGAGATTCGATAGAAAATAAAATTGAAGAAACATACAAATTAACAAAAACTATGAAAAGGTGTAAAAAGTGGAAAAAAGTCCAGCTAAGAAAGCCTATAAAAAGTGGGTAAGAAATTCTAAAAGGGGGAGTCAAAAGTGGGGAAAAAGTAAAGTTTAAAAACAGAAGTGGGAAAACGTTAAAAAAAATTAACAAACAGTGGAAAACAAGTCGTCAGAAAAAGTTAGTAAAAAGTGGAGAACAAGACGTGTCAAAAAAGATCAGTAAAACGATGTGAAACAAAAGACGTCAGAAAGAAATTAGTAAAAAGACGTGAAACAAGGTGTCAACAAAATTATCAAAAAGTGTGAGAAACGTCGACTAAGGGAATGAGTACAAATTGGGAAAACTGCGTCCCAAAAAAGGTGCAAAGGGTGAGAAAAAAAATTAACCAAAAAGTAAGTAGGAAGTGAGAAAACAGTTGACCAAAATTTGGAAAAGCTGTCTTCCAAAAAAAGGAATAAAGAGGTCGATAAAAATCGACTGAAAGTATAGGTAAAATTGTGGGAAAACTACCGACTGAAAAAAGGGTGAGAACTACGAAGAAAAAATCAGCAGAAAAATGTGTAAGAGCGACGAAGAGGGGGACACGGCTTATATTGTGGCGGAGGTCACGGGAAAGCATCGAGATTTGTACAGCTTCTAGGTGAAGTGCGTCGGTCAACAGTCAGTCGGCGATTGTCACGTGTCATTGACAAGCATGCTCGATCCTCGATGCGCCACTTAGAGCCTCTTCATGGGAGATCCTTGGCCCCGCCATGCAGCCTTACCGACATATTCACACGTTTTTCTTGTCTCGAGCAGCTAACTGCTGGCAAACAAGGAAAAACGCGGGTGCGGCGGTTGCGTACGCGATTTCAAGTTCGACAACTAATTTATAGCGTTGTTTACGTCTTGTTGCGAATCAACGATCTCCAGACTACCAACGAACAAAACACTCCAATTAAAATGATCGAAGACAGATTCAATAATCTTGTAGTTTATTGCTTCGCACAAAGCCCCGCAGCTTAAAATTAAGATCGATTCTCCAGCATTTGCATCAAATTATTGTACACGATCTTTGCCATTGGTTAGAAAATGGAAAAGTATTTTCTACATTTATTTAATGCAATATAGATTTTTTTTGTTCAGGCTTAAAGGATGGAAGGATTAAAGTCCTTCAAAATTTCATTATGTAGCATGCACGATGAAAAAAATTCCTGCTCGCAAGCTGCGTCACGTAGCCGATTCTAACCACCCCCGCGACCTCAGCCGACCCTCGTCACTTCCGCAACTATCGCCGCGGAACAGCGATTCGCATAAATCAGCGTGCAACCTGCGGCCGACTCTGCCGGCCGAAAAATCCCGCTGCAAGATTAAACACGAAGGGACACGAACATGTTGGCTACAAAAATCTGCCGGTACCAACAAATTATACAACCTAGCCGAAAGCAATTCATTAAATAATTTTTATATGGAAATGGATACTGTCTTCGCTTCTATCAGCTATCACATTAATCAGTTGACCTGAATTTTTCTAGCTTAGCATATTGCTTTTTGGGTTTTAATAATTAGCTTGCAGTGAAAATGTTTCAACAATTGTTTTGGAGGATCAATTATACAAACAATTATACAGTGATAATTGTACCGTGGGTTTTCATGCAAAATAAAAATTGTTCCATCATCAATTGCAAATAATAGAAATTGAATATACGTTTTTTTCTTTCCTTCTTTTTCTAGGTCTATAACAGACTTGAAATAACTCATTAATAATTTTAAATTCTCTTAAACTTTCTGCCATTTTGAATTGCAACTATTCAATTTTTTGTCATTAACATATCGAATCTGTAGTCTAGCAACTGTCAATACGATGGAATAATGTGGAATAATGGAGCAATATGCAGCTCTTTATTAAAAACAAAAATAGTACACCCCAAGGAGCAGGTCCAATTAACCCTTTAACGATGAATGTAGCGACACGAAGACTGCACATTTTATGTAAAGATCGTCACAGAAGCGTCGCATAGATACCACGTACACCCAGGATACATTGCTCTGTGACCGAAGTCTTTCGGACA
This sequence comes from Megalopta genalis, assembly GCF_051020955.1. Lineage (NCBI taxonomy): Eukaryota > Metazoa > Arthropoda > Insecta > Hymenoptera > Halictidae > Megalopta > Megalopta genalis. The sequence continues at coordinate 9,686,793 of NC_135026.1, read as the reverse complement.
TAACCTTGCAGTCCTAACCTAACACCGACCGATCCCGTTCGAACTATGCAAAAGCTTGGAGCCTTTAGGGGAAACGAAGAGCCAGAAAAGCTGAATAGTTGGGGGGTAAGGTTTGCCGAAACGGTAAAAATCGTGTGTGCGCCGGCTGGGAGAATCAATTGGCCGGGTGACCGGCAGCTTTTACGATCGTCTCCGTTGCCGGTTCGATATCGTCCAGCCGGTTTCGTGATCCCTCTCTGCCCCCACCGCGCCGCGAGTTCTTTCTTTCGTTGGCTCGCCGCGAGGCAATTATCCTTAATTCGGTCCCGTGGACCCTTCTCTCCCCTCGTATCCGCCGGCGTGTCCCGCTCCTACGCAGGGTCCGAGGACGCGTTCGGGTCCCCGTCCCCTGCCGGCGCGGCGGACGCCGGGCGGTTGCGGTCGCGACGACACAACTCCGGTAAAAAAGGCCAGGACGCCGCGGTTCGGACGGGGCCACGGGAAGAAATGTCGTTCAATCTACATAATCATTAACAGAAAGGAAATTTATTTAATCCTGCGCCGGCCGAAGGACTCGTTATTTCCCCTCCGGCTAATTTGAATACATTTCGCTCGCGGATGGTAAATTAGAATCCAATTTCGGCGTAATTTCGTGCTATTAAATGCGATTGAACCCCCGGCTCTCGGCTCCCTTGTCTCTCCCTCGACCTTCTCTCTCTCTCTCTCTCTCCCTCTCTCTCGCTCTTTCTCTTTCTCTCTCTCCCTCCCTTTCTCTCTTGGCCGACCATCCCCACTCCTCGTTACCATTAACCGTCTCCCACCGGTCCCCTGTTAACGATTCGACGCGCGGGTCCTAGTCCAACCTCTTTTTTCGACTTTAAATCACTACCCCGCGTTTCCTTCGTTTTTTCACTGATGAAGGTTACGCCGTTCTTACCCCACCCCGGCCGCGCCGTGATTTTATTCGAGCCGCAGTTAAGCCTTTAAGTGGAAATCGTTTGTCGAGAGGCTGTGAATTTATGACACCGCCGGGCGTAAGTGTTATTCCATTATCGTGCGTTAACGTGATAGCAGTCTCTGCGTAATTTCGCGAGGCTCCCGAAGAAATTGGTGATCCACGTTTCTCCGGAAACCAACGATACACCGGAACGATTCATTGTGGCAGTTGTTTATATGGAAATATTGTGAGGTTAGAACATCCGGTGAAGAATCGAATGGACAAGAAGTCCGGTAAGGTTTCATGACAACGTGAAATCGATCAGCGTTTTTCTCGTTCCACATTTGCAATTGTTTACAACAGGGTTAACACCGCGCAATTTTCATGAAATATTTGTGTATACGTTGTATCGGCGAGATCGGTAATAATCGGTCCCAATATTATCGATAAGATTACTGCGGCGCTACCTGCGGTTGCCAATTTGCAACTATGTATCTCCGATCTAATTGTTAAGTTCGCGCATTGTAAAAATAATATTCGAACGCGATATATTGTATTCGAAGTCAAACACGAGATTAAATGTAAAAGTGGTTATAAGGCGAATCTCGCGCAAAGAATTGTGAGGTTAGAAAAATAAATTAAGATTCCAAGGGGTTGTTAAGATAGTTTATGATATAATAATGAAACTACGAATCTTTGTGCAGTATCGAAATTACATTCAACAACTGCAAGAAAATGGAGTCAGAAATTTCTTTCTCCCTTGAATAATTTACGCGAATTGGAAATAACGCGCAGATGTCCTTAAGATCGTTTACTATTTTCAACGTTTTATATTGTAATTGCACGTTTTTACCATAAATGTATAAAATTCGCAGTCTAATAACAATAGTTACGAAGTCTTATTGACCGTTAGAATAACTAAATAGGATTAAGTGTGTTAACGTTCATGGCATTGTGGCTTTGTTATTAACGACTTTAACATTAAATATTGAAAATTATAGATCGCCTGCATCAAAAACTGGGTATCATTGGATTCAGTTTCACTCGCTCTCTACCACTGCGAAAAACCTAGACCTAAGTTAGTCCTTAGCAGGACCCAATCTAGACCTAACTTAGATCTTAACAAGATCTAACCTACGCTTAAGTGAAACCTAACCTAGACCTAAGTTAGTCCTTAGCAAGACCCAATTTAGACCTAATTTAGATCTTAAGTTACATCTTCTTTAAGTCTTAAGATCTTTAAGTTATCCTATATATATATATATACGCTTAAGTTAAACCTAACCTAGACCTAAGGCGTTCTAAAAGCTGTATATTTTCCGCGCAGTGACCGACAACCGACAAAGACAATGCCTTACCGCGACTCCTGTTAGACGAAGCAAAGTCAGCCGGCGTCGAGATGGCCCTTTGAAGGCACCATCGCCGGACAGAGTCGCGTTAATAGCGTGTCGCGCGGGGCACACATGCCGGCCGGCCGGCGAAAGGTGTTAATTACTATTTACCAGGTTGATTGACTCGCGCATAAATTGCCGGCCGAACCAGTTTTCGCGCGGTGACCGGTCGCGCCCGGGCACTTTCACGTGGCCGGCCGCTGTTTGGCTGTAGGACGCGGGGGCGGCGCAGGTTGAAACGAGAACGAGAAGAGAGGAGCGAGAGGGGAAGCTTGGCTGCGCGTAGATTGTCCCTTGTCGAGGGTAAAAGAGGCTGTGCCGTGCACAAACGGGGATGGAAGTCTCTTTGTGCGTGTTCGACGGTGATTCTACGCGCAGAACGTATTCTGGCAACTGGGTTCACGAAGAAAGTGATTCTACGGGCAAAGACTAATTGCTGATATCAGGCTGGAAGAGAAAAGGTAATTATTTAGGGCATTGCCCTTCTCTTTGATTTTCATGAAGCTCCAATATGGTGTAGAAATTGTCGTTTCTAGCAACAGTCTGTTTTGCGGAAAATGTCGTTTTCCTAACTTGAATCTAAGCCCAGGCCTAACTAACATAGACCTAACGCAAATACAACGCGAACCTGAGCTTCGCTTATAGCGTTCTAGGCATTTTAAGAAACGTTCTCGAAAACCATCGAACGTTATAGGATATAGGTTACGTCGCGGATAGGTTTGAGTTAGGTCTGGATTAGGTCTATAAATTTATCTTCGCAACGTTCCGGTAGTTTTCAAGAAGTGTATTTAAAATTCCTAGTAAGTTATAGGTAAATGTGTAGACCTGTGTTAGGTCTGGATTAGATCGGTGTTAGTCCCTGGTTAGGTCATCGTTAGGTCTTCGCTTTCGGTGAATATCTTGGAAATTAATGCAAGCCGATATTTTGCATAAAAGAGAAAGTTATTCAAAATGTCGAATTGTCGAATGTTGAAAAATTGGCAAAACGTTAAGATCCTCGACATATTTAAGTATACTTTCTAGAATGTCTGACTATTATACAATGTTTCTACTGCGATGATGTACAAATGCAACTATCTCGAACGTTAATGAAATTATTATATTTCTCTCACATTGTCCCTCGGCTTGGAAACGCAAATGGACAACTCCGGAAGAGGAGATACGATTATTCGAGCCTTGCGGCTCGATTTTACAGTTGTTTTTACAGCTTCAATGATCGCATCACCTCTTTCCAAGTTGTTCATTCTCGTTTCCAAGCTGAGTAACAATGCGAGAGAAATTACTGTACCAGGGAATCGAGATCAAGAAAATCCATCAAAAGTATAGGCGTCGCATTGAACCTTCAGGCTCTCTCGATTCCCCTAATTGCCTCAGGCCCGTTCGAGCAAGTTACAATTTCGTCGCTCGGCCGAAAGATTCGGCGGGTCCCGCATTCGTAGGTTGCGCCGCATCAGCAAACAATGAGCCGATGATCCTAATCACGGCCGATTGTCCGCGGGAACGCTGTCGGGCCAGGATCATTAGGGTCGCGGCGAGGACATACGCGATCGTTCCGCCGGATAAAACGAGTTGGCCGGTCGATGGCGAAAAAAGCCACGAAACGGTCAGCGAGAGACGAGAGAGAGAGGCTGCATAATTTCGAGCCTGCACTGACGCGCGGCCGTAGAAATTACCGGAGACCGACGAATCCCGCAGGTGAATCCACGGCCGGGCACACGTGGTGCGTGGAATAACGGAGGCTTCTCGACAAGGTATTAAATAATCGTCCAATCAACGTTCGAGCAACTCCCAAAGTCTTTAGGCGGCCAATCTGCATGTTAAGAGGCTGTTAATGCCCTTTCGCCTATCCATGCGCTGCCCACCGACTTCGCGCGCGCGCGCGCATGCGCGTTGATCACGTGAGCCTAGCAGCGAAATTGTTTCCCGAAAAGATCTGCTTTCGGTGAAATATTAATATTATTATTAAAATATAAATAAATATTAATTATAAATATTAATATTATTATTAAAATATAAATAAATATTAATTATAAATATTAATATTAATATTATTTACTCGTTCAACGAGAGAAAATGTCGTTCATATATTTTTTATATAAATTTTTGTTACCATTTTATTCGATGCTCTTCGAAATTTAATAGACTCTTTTGCATTGGTTCCTATGAACACGTCACGTACTTTTTGAAATAAATAATAAAGACCTGACGTAGACTTAAGGTAAATCTAACTTAGATTTAGCCTAGCGCCATCTGGGACCTTAACATTTTCTTGCCAATAATAGGTGTATTTTTACGCTTTTATTCATTCGCATTATCAGATTTTTACAACATACTTTCTAGGCAATATACTTTGCTACTTCTCGTCAATCCTCATTTTGCTAAACATTTTCTAGTAAATATATATTGGCACTTTATGATTCTTTAACTTGATAAGTACTTTATAGTAAATATATTTTTCTACTTTGCAATATTCAAGTTTGCATAATGCTTCATAGTTGATATATTTGTTGTCATCTTTCAATTTCCTAGTTTTGCTGAATACTTTTTAGTCAATATATTTAGCCAAATTGTCACTTTATAGTTTGCTAGATACTTTCCACTGTATGAATATATTTTGCTACATTGCAATCATCCAGTTTGTTAAATACTATCCAATCAATATATTTTGTCATATTTTCCGAGTTTCCTAAATATATTTTATATTTTTATTTATTTTATTTATTTTATTTTATATTTTTACTAAATATATTTTGTCACCTTGCAATTTTCTAGTTCGTGAAATACTTTGTAGAGAATTTTCTAGTTTGGTAAATACATTGTAGTGTATAAATTTTGTCACTTTGTGATTTACTGGTTTGTTAAATACTTTTCAATGAATATATTTTGGCGTGTTTCCATTTCCTTGTGTGCTAAGAATCGTTTAGTCAATATATTTTGCAACTTTGTCACTTCATAGTTTGCTAATTGCTTTCTAGTGAATATATTTTGCTATTTTATATATAGTTAAGGATATTTTACTAATTAGTTAAATACGTTCTAATGAAGGCATTTCACTGCCTGACTCAGACCTAAACTTGATCTAATATACACCTAACTTATCGCAAATTGGACCTAACTTACCACTAACTGTGACCTAACCTATATGAATAACGTTTATGTACCTATCGTTTTCTAGGACAGCTTTTAAAACTCCTTGAACGCTGGAAGTATAGGTTAGGTCTAGATAAGTTACAGGTTAGGTTCATAGTTTTTCTGAAAAGTTTCGAAAATCAATGGAAAACAAAATTTTTCACAGCAGAAAAAATTGTTCAAACAATTACCAAATGTTACATTAATTTAATACTCAACTAAAATTAAAAGAATGAAGGTACCTATACAGTAAAAAAAAGAAATAATGGCTAAATAAAAAATAATAGAATATAAGTAATATATAAGTAATATAAGTAATATATAAGTAATATAAGTAATATATAAGTAATATATAAGTAATATAAGTAATATAAGTAATATATAAGTAATATAAGTAATAAAAAATAAAAAATAATAGATCTGAAATTAGTAGCATGGAAAATAAAGTGTCAAATAATAGAACCTTCAAGTTCGAAATGATCGAAAAAAGTTAATTTTTCAGGAATTAGTGTTTCTGCACGAAGAGAAACGGCGCTGGCAGGGAAGTCGGTGTTCGGCATGGAGTCACAGCCGGAAGAAAACGCTCGATCCGAATATAATCGGCGCGGCGTGTGGAAAATTTGAGGGTCCGCAGGATGAGACACTTCGCAACCACCTGTGGCGCGGCGTTTCGAGAGGCGTTCGAATCTTGCGGGCTACCGACTGCAGGGAACGCGTATTATCGAATTTCCACCGGTGGATCGAAAGTCTCGGAATGCCGGCACTCGAGATCGTCGAACGGAAGCTGAGCGTGAAACCGTTCAGGGGGGCCATTGTCGTTTGACGAAACGGCCGTGGGGAAGGACTGCGTGGAAAGCTGATCGCGGCCTATTAAATGCTACCTTTTCAAGCTTCCAAGAGACCTGTTACTTCAGATTTACCTCTTCCAAGCCGCTGCCTCTGTAATCCCGAATACATTTTTAAGCGCTGTCACGGACGACTGTTCCTCGCAATTTTCTACTTTGTCGAATACATTGTTGTCAGTGTACTTTTCAACTTTCTTGTGTGTTTCGATTCGCATTCCTTTGCCGCATGGCTTCTTGTCTCATTTTGTTATCTTGCTATTTTCTAGTTCGATAAATACTTTGTCGTAATTATATTTTGCAACCTTGAAAGATTCGAGTTTACTAAATTTTTCATAGTCAACGTATTTTGCCACTTTGTAATTGTCTAGTTTGTTAAATATTTCCTGGTCAATACAATTTGTCACCTTTCAATTTTCTAGTTTGTTAAATATTTTCTTGTCAATGAACTTTGTTACTTGACCGTGTTCATACATTGCTACATAGTTTCCTGGCAATTAATTTTGCTACCTTGTTACTTTTTAGTTTAGTTTGATAAATACTTTCTCGTGATCATATTTTGCTTTTTTGCAAATTTCAAGTTTACTAAATATTTCCTAATTAGTATATTTTATTAGCAATTTTTTAGTCTGCTACATATTTTCTTGTCCATACTAATATTTCGCTATTCTCATTTGTTCTCAATTATCATTTTTTATCTATATTTTCTTGTCAATATATTTTGTTACCTTATAATTTCCAAGTTTGCAAAATACATTCATGTCAATGAATTATACTCTGCTACTCTGCACAATTATTATTCTTTTGCTAAGTACAGTCTAGTCAATTGATTTTACAACCTTGTAATTTTCTAGTTTGCTAAATACTTTCTAATTAACACATTTTGCAATCTTGCAATTTTCTGGTTTGCAAAATACTTTCATGTGAATACATATATTTTGCGACTTTCTTCTGTTTACTGTTATCATTTTCTTTTTACTAAACACTTTTTAGTTAGTATATTTTGCTACCCCACAATGTTTCAATTTTCTACATTTCTAATGAATATATTTTGCTTAATGTTTTCTGCTTAATATATTTCGCTATTCTGCTTGGTCCACAGTTATCATTTGACTGAGCACTTTCTAGTGAATATACTTTGCCACATTTTCTCAATTATTGTCCATTTGCTAAATACATTACAATAAACATAGTTTGCCACCTTGACATTTTTTAGTTTGCTAAATACTTTCTAGTCAACGTGTCTTCATATCATGTAGGTTGTCAATTTGCTGAATACTTTTTTGTTGATGATACATTTTGCCACTTTGTCACTTTATAAATTGATGAATACATTCTAGTGAATATATTTTGCTACTTTCTACTTTTATAAATATTTTCTAATGAACATATCTTGATATCTTACAGTTTGTTAATTTGCTGAATACTTTTTGGCCAATGATATATTTTGCCACCTTGTCACTTTACAGTTTCGTGAATACTTTCTAGTGAATATATTTTGCTACCTTGCAACTTTATAGTTTGGTGAATACTTTCCAACGAATATATTTTGCTACCTATCTATTTCCTAGTTTTATATCTACTTTCTGTGCAATATATGTATATTTGCCACCTTGCTACTTTCAAATTTACCATCTACTTTCTCTTCAGTATATCTTACTACTTTGCTTTGCTCCCAATTATTATCTCCTACTAGAGATTTTCTAGTTAACATAATTTTCTCGTTCACAATTATCATACCTCTGCCAAATACATTCCCACCCACACACTTTATCACTTTCTTTTCTCCCTAATTATCGCCCTTTCGCTAAATACTTTTCAGCCAATATATTTGCCATCTTGCAATTTTCTATCTACCTTCTTGGCGGCAGCACACCGTGCTACTTTCCTTCCTTCCCAATTATCATCCATTACAGAGAGACGCTTAACCGATGAGAAAATTGTAAAATTTAAAAATCGTAAAAACTGCTTATCCAATCAATTATCCCGCCCTTCTGCGACGAGAAAGAACAACCCGCACCGTTTTCCAGCGGAACAGTCGGCCGATTCTCTTTTTCCGACATCGCCTATACTTCCTGTCGCAAGAAATGACAAATCGAGCCGTTCGCCGACCGACATAATCATTTCTCATGACGCACGACAATTGTCAAAACTGGTTCTCTACATCTCCAGGGCTCCCATTACGACGAACACCGGGATCATACCGCTATCTTTCCCTTTTCCACGACGATTACGATCCCCTCGCAGAAAGCAAACGAAGCATCCGTCCATTTTCGCAGCGCGCGGAATATCGCGAGGAAATGCATCATCCCTTTTCTAGCGTTACCCCGGCGCAAGAAAACGGTCGAAAAGAAGCGAGGTTTTCACCGAGATCATAATGCAAGGAGTTAGTTTACAGTCGGATATAAGAGAAGCTGGATTGCGCGGCGAATGTTTACTTCAGCGAAAGAAACCTTGTTGCTGACGTGGCAACGGCAGCGTAATTTGCAACACGAGCGAGTCGGAGCGTCCAATTAATTATTATTCTAGCAACCGAGTGCTCGAACGTCCCTCTCCCTCCCTCTCTCTCTCTTTCTTTCTCTCTCCCTCCCCCTCCCTCCCTTCTGCCCCCGTTGCAGCTGCACGGCGCAGCTAAAAGATATTATCTTGCGCGTACTGTAATTAGTTTTCCTAAGGAACAAGGTCTTTATTGGTATTCCACATTAGCGGAGCGCGGTGCTCGAGCAACTCCTCGCGAAGGCACGTTACCCGATACGTACTAAATATCTTATTTAATTCCCGGCGGCTGCTAATTATCTTCTCTTTAGCGATGCATTGTGGAAACGGTTCGCCGCGTGCCGAATCGCTCGGAAGTTATTCCGATAATAGGAATTCCTTTCGAATCGGCCGGCGCGATGAGAAAATAGTGCGAAACGAGCACAGTTTACCGGGAAATATTGCGTGTTCGCTCGCGCTCCTCTTATTTCGCTCGAGCCTCCCACTCCTCCACCCTGTTACAGGCTCGCTCCCTCGTTTCTTCTCGCTTCGTCCCACTGTTTAGACTCCTACCACGGCGCATTTAGCTTGATACGGGATAACAAATAATTATTTGAAGTGGTCCGATCACTTTGAACACTTTATTACTTTTATATAAAGGATAATATTGAAAATTGACTTTACTTTGTTCTCGATTCGAACAAATTGTTTCTCGATAACTTGTTTGAATAATTTTTGTTTCGATTACTTTTTGTTTGGAGAATTTTTTATTTGGAGAATCTTTTATTTGGAGAATTTTTTATTCGAAGAAATTTTTATTTGAAGAAATTTTTATTTGAGTAATTTTTTCATTTCAATAATATTTGTTTTAATAATTGTTTATTTGAAGAATTTTTTATTTGAATAATATTTTATTTGAATGATATTTTATTTGAAGAATTTTTTATTTGAAGTACTTTTTATTCGAAGAATTTTTTAATTTCAATAATCGTTTATTTGAAGAATTCTTCATTTGAATATGATATTTTATTTCAATAATCTTTTATTTGAGGAACTTTTTATTTGTAGAAATTTTTACTTGAATGATTGTTGAGTTGAATAAAATTTTATTCGAATATTTCTTCAATTGAATAATTTTTCATCTCAATTATCCGCTCGAATAAATTTGGCATAAAAATGATTGGATCAGTTGAAACTGAAATCAATAAGAATTAACAAGAATACTCGAATGAATCGTTAGAAATTAACAGAACGTTATAGAATCAAATTAATTGTACTTAATTAAATTGTACTTCTCATAATTTAACTGGATTTGCTTTCAGCATTCAAGCCTACATTGTTGGCGTAATTGACATGGTAGAATTAAAGAGTATTTGTGGAAATGTTTGGATAAATATATATATTTGCCCAAACAAGCAATAAAATAAAAAATAAATTTAAATCTAAATAACGACATATCATTTGAAAAATTATTTCACCGCTCAAATAGACTAACGTTTAATTATCTGAAATATCTCATTTAACCAAATAAAATAATATATTAACAATACCTTTACTGACGGGGTCAAACACACTGTTCAAGATTTCAATGTGACACTATTTTTACCAACGGGGTAAAAAGACACCTTTTAAGATTTGTCTCTGTTTTTACCAAAGAGGTCAGAAAATACTTTATAGAATTGTAATTTTCAATTACTTCCTAAATTCAGGCTTTTCTCAACTAATTGTTCAACTTCTCCTGTAAATATTATATATTAAAAATAATATGCATATATTAAAATATTATATGTCACATATTATAAATTATATCTATAAGTTCTGTAGAAACAGTGTTAACGATTATTTTTCAAATAATTTATTTCGATAATGCCTTGGCCTGGTTCGTACAACCTAACCTAGACCTCCCTCTCTCTCTCTCTCTCTCTCTCTCTCTCACACGCTCTTTCTCTTTCTGGTCCTCCCTCTCCCGCCACCGCGCCGGCTCTCGTTATACAGGTACACAGATGCGTCTCGTTTCATCCCTGGTAATTGCTTATTAAATTCCTGGGGGATGAGGCGCCATCCAGTCCTCTCTCGCCGCCGTGGCCCCTCGCCCACATTTCTCTATCCAACCGGAGGTATGTAGAGGGCCAGAAGGGAGACGTCCGACAGAATTGTTTTCCCGTTACCGTGAAAATATGCCGGAGGGTGGATCTTGCCGCGTAATTGGATTATTAATTAGATTGTTAATGAGACAGATTTCCCGTTAAAAGGGATCTGCCCAGCGACCGCGCGGGCCGACGCGTTTCGCGGAACCAATCGCACGGAACCCTGCCCCGCGGACATTATTAAACCGACTCCGACAATTTCACTCGGAACGTCTCCCTGCGAGAACAATGCTTGCCCGTGCGGGTCTTCTTAGTGGAAACGGATTTTGATGATCTATCGTGGTCCAGGGAAATCTGATCTGTCGGATGACGTTTGCTTTAGCGTCATTTTTAGTGCGTTCTTTCGAAAAGTAAAACAAACCTAATTTCGACTTCGTATTTCTCGAGTACTATGCGAATTGCAAAATTTTTTGCAAAATTTTTATTATTTCTATTTTCGAGATAGTATTATTTTATTTAAAATATTTACTTCGTAAACTCCTCGATGTCCAGTCTCTTTCCACCCCTAACTTCGAGATTATATTTCTCGAGTTCTATGCGAGATATCTAAATGAATCCAAAGGCAAAAAATTACTATACATCTATTCTACCTTCTGCAATTTTTACAGATTTTTGCCATTTACATTCTGAAAATAATTATGAAAATAATCGTTTCAAATTTCCTGAACTCGAAGTCCAGTGGTTTTTCATCTTTAACTGTGAGATTGTACTTCTCGAGTACTGAGGAAGAATTTTAAATGAATCCGAAGGCAAAATATTACTCTACATCTATCCTATCTTCTGTAATTTGTACAGACTTTTACTATTTACATTCTCTAAATAATATCACTTTGTTTAAAATATTTATTTCATAGATCTCAAGACTCCAGCTTCGTTTCGCACCCCTAACTTTGGACTCGTATTTCGTGATTACTATACACGACATTTAAATCATTAAATGGGCAAATGATAGTTATACATTACTGACATCTACAGTATTTTTTGCAAAATTTTAACTATTTGCATTCTCAGAAAGATACCACTTTAAGAAACATTAAGTATCCAGTGTTTTCTCCAATGAGGACGTGAAAACATTAATTTTGATGTCATATTTCTTGATTACTATGTCAGATATTCGAATAAATCCAAAGACAAAAAATTACTATAGATCTATCCCATCTTCTGTATTTTTTCAAGATGTTTAGCATTTACATTTCCAAATAATGTCATTTTGTCTAAAATAAGAAACTCCAAATCTTTTTTCTAACAAAGATGAAAACACCCCCAACTTCGAAATGATATTTCTCGATTATTATGCAAGATATTTGAATGAACCAAGAAGCAAATTGAAGCTATATATCTGTCCTATTTCCTGTATTTTTTGCAAAATTTTTTCCATTCACTTTCCCACAAAATATCACTTAATAAACTTCAAGTATTTCTTCTAACAAGAATAAAAACACCCCTAACTTCTAACTGATATTTCTCGATTACTATGCAAGATATTTAAATCAACCAAGAAGCAAATTGTAGCTATATATCTGTCCTATTTCCTGTATTTTTTGAAAAATATTTACCATTCATCTTCCCTGCAAAATATCACTTCGTCTAAAGTAATAAACTTCAAATATTTCTTCTAACATGTATAAAACACCCCTAACTTTTAACTGATATTTCTCGAGCACTATGCACGCTATCGAAATGAACAAAGAAGCAAGTTATAGCTACGCATCTATCCCATCTCCTGTGTTTTTCGCAAAATTTCAGCTCGCTTGCGGACAGTATAAAAAATATATTTGCGCAACACGATGTTCGACAACCACAAAATCCGCGATAAGAAATAATCCCCGACTTTCTACTAATTTATCAAAGTTGCGATCGGGCTGAATGGGATTAATGACAGTAATCCCGTCGCCATTGAAAATGGTCACGCAACAGCCGTCGCCTAGCAACTTTGAATTAGAAGAAAATTGGTTTCGGCAGAATTGGCTGCCGTTTCGAAAGTTTCGCGCTAGACCGGCGCACGATTCCCCAAGAATTTCGCAGCCGACGGGAACTTTCCGGGCGCTAATGCGAGAATAAAGATGAACATTTTCGATGATAATCCCCGCCGGCCGGTCCCCCTCGCGAGATAGCTCTGAGAAGAAGCGTTTAGAATTCGCGCGCTGGTTGTTGACGACGCTTAATGATACTCTCGCTAATGTTTACGCAGTACAGCCATGCAATTTAAAATCCGCCGGGGAGCAGCGTGCATAATTGGATCTCGCGACGCCGCTTGTTTTCCCTTTCGCCGTGGAAAACTGGCGAAAATTAAATTTCATACGGTCGACGATGTTTCGAGACGTCGTCGTCGGCGTCGGCGTCGCGGCCGCCAGCAACGTCGCTTCGCGATTGCTGTGATATCGGTCGGCGATATCTATTTTTCGTGGCCCCTTCGTATAATTTGCAGAAATGCGTTCGCAAGGTCACCGAACGTTGAGCATTTTACAGCGTTTAAGGAAAATTGTTTGTTCTTTTTAGATTTAAAAAAATATGCATTGTGTTGTACTTATTTACAGATCGATTATAATACAATAATATAATAATATGTAATTTGTAATAACAGTAACAACAGTAACAACAACAATAATAATAATAATAATAATAATAATAATAATATAATATTATTTAACGACTTATTTTATGATTTCTTTCACGACTCACTTTTTGCGATCTTTTTATTCGGAGACTTCAATTTTTTTTCATTTGATAAGTTGAAAGTCAAGTAAAAAGAATATTAAATATTAAATATTTACATATATTTTGATATTAATATTAAATTAAAATTAATTAATATTAATATATATTTAAAATATTAAATATTTTATAATAAATATTGTAATCTATAGCTCGAAATTTCAGAGTCATTCCTAAACATACACACAACATTCGTCAAATATTTAAAAATATATGAAATTTACAAAATTTTTAAGAATACCTAAAAAAATATGGAATTTATAAAATTTTTATAAAGATATAAAAATATACGAGATTCATAAAATTAAAAAGAATACATAAAAAACATGAAATTTATAACATTTATAAAAATATACAAAAACCTATGGAATTCATGAAATTTGTAAAAACGTATAAATAAATGCATAAAAACGGCAGATCGCAGAAGACTGTCAGAGCCGAAGGCGAAGTATTTCGACTCGCTTCGAGTTCGCCGGGGCCACGCGACGTCGCTCAAAGGTGCCCGATGGGGCGCAATTAACAGCTCGGACCGGGGTTTCATATCGCTGCCGAAAACCGTGCAGCGACACGCCACTTAACGGTAATGAGTGCGCCGTCTAAAAGGCTCGCCGCTAACGCGAGACGCCGGACAACGAAACAATTATCCGCCGCGTCCAATTACGCGGCCGTCGATACACACCAGGGCCAGGTCGGGTCGGGTCGGGCTGGGCCGGGCGCGCAAGGTGGCGGGCCGGCCCGGGCGCTCGCCCATTGAAATCAATCGGCCGAAAGATAAAGAGAAAAGTAATGCCACGCGGAAACACGGGAGCGACCGGTCCGCTGCCCTGTTTAATTGACCGGGCCGTGCACGACTGTGCATCCGGATAATGACGCGGACACCGATCTTTTCAATTTCTAGCTCGAAAACGCCGGACCGCCCCTGGCCAGGCCAGCCTCCCCGGTTTAGCGACATCCAGCGGCCTACAGCTATTGTACGAGATTTTGGAACACCGTTTCAACTGCCATCGAGGCTGCCATCATTTTTTCGAACTAAAATTCCATCTAAAATCTAAGTTACGATATTTCAAATTAAAGCGTCGAACACATCAGAGTTCACTGTTAATAGAAAAGGAGTCTCCAGTTTGCTACCTCCTGTATCGTGTACAAACGTCGAACTAAAAGATGAATAGAGGATTGCGAAAGTAGATGCTTCGGCTTTAAAATGAGTCCATATTTACTATCATATGATTTACTTTTAACGAAACAGCGACAGCTTGGAATATGTCAAGGTCCTCGAGAATCGTAAATTTTTGAGGTTCGTAATAATTGTAGGTTTGGCAACAGTGGCGAGATTGGCAGCACTGCTGAAGTCGGTAATACTGGTGATGGTAATTAATAAGAGGTTACGTTGAAAACCTTGAAGATAATAGCTTCGAGGAAAAGCGATTTATGTTTATTTGCTAATATTAAGAACTCTCCTCTTTTGTCAAAGTTAATTCCTAAGTGCGTGAGAGGGTACGTTAAAATACACAAATCTAAAAATTCTTAGAAAACACGATCTTTCTTTTCATTAATATTGAACTCTTCTCTGTTGACAAAGTTAATTCCTGAGCGAGAGAGAGAGAGGTTAAGTTGAAATACTTTAAACAAATGTTTCTAGAAAATTATATTGAACTATTTATATTTACTATATTTATATTTACTATTTATATTGAACTCTCTATTGTTGACGAAGTAGTTAATCTCTCTAAGTTAATCTCTAAGTTAATTTCTTTGGAAGAAACGATCTTTCAATGATAAATCCTCCACTTTTCTCAAAATAAATGCCTATATAGTCAAAGTCATAATAATATATATAATAATATATGTATAATAATAATATATATAATGATAATAATACTAATAATAAATATATATAACGATATATATATATTATTATTATTCATATATTATTATATATATATAATATTATATTATAATATAATATATATAATATATAATATAATAATATATAATATATATATATATAATGATAATAATACTAATAATAAATATATATAACGATATTGGACTTTTTGTCCGAAGAAAACACATTAGCCCAGATGGCAATTGAAACACTGTCCCAAAATCGCGTCTAAGAGCGGTAGCCCCCTGGCGACGCTCAGCGCATTCCCCGCTCCCTCTCTTTAATTAGTTTCCGCTCGGCGCGGCAGACAGGAACGCGAGGGGGCGGGGTTGTCGCCCGATTTTATTATGGATACGTTGCTTTATTTTTCAGCGATCAGATCGCCTTTTTCTTTCCCCGTTTGTTAGCCCGAGTCTGCGAAACGTCGATTTTCTAATTGGAGAGTCCCGGGAATTGTTCAATTAGCCCCGGCGACTCTGTCGTATTCTTATTAATTAGCCGGCTTTCTTTTCCTGCTCCCGCGCCGGAAGAGAACGGTTTCCCCTGTTTCGATATTTCTTACACGGGTTTTCCCGGATTATGTGCGCAGGGCTGCGAGGAATTTTCCGTAACACTGACAAGATGCAAATTTATGCATGATGTCCGGGCCTCGGGGACTTGGGAGAGCAATTCTCGAGGATAAATCGAATCTGCATGCATGTCCGTGCTTGGATCATTAAAAATTGCTTGTTAGCCCTTTGTCCTGCAATCCTTTCTTTTTTCGCGGCCGTGGTAATTAAAACAGTTTTTATTTTTCATGCGAAAAGGCTTGATAACTAACCATGACCTGACCCTGATCTGTGCCGTATCATTACATTTTTAAGCGAAATATACGTTTTTTAACGACAGATTTCTATCCGCAAAATTATTGTGCGATTTAGGAAAGTAGCTTCGATTTCGATTGTCTTGAAACACGTTGTCACAAGAACGTCATTTTGGTATTACTTCTTTTTGGCTTTAGTTTCCGAGATATTCGCGAGAAACTATAGTATTAACTCGGACTTAACGAAGACATAACTTGGACCTAACTTAGATTTAACTCAAAGTTAATTTATATTTATATAAGCAGAGATTAATAGATCTTCGTGTAAAACTTGGACCTAACTTAGATTTAACTCAAAGTTAATTTATATTTATATAAGCAGATTAATAGATCTTCGTGTAAAACTTGGACCTAACTTAGATTTAACTCAAAGTTAATTTATATTTATATAAGCAGATTAATAGATCTTCGTGTCAAACTTGGACCTAACTTAGATTTAACTCAAAGTTAATTTATATTTATATAAGCATATTAATAGATCTTCGTGTAAAACTTGGACCTAACTTAGATTTAACTCAAAGTTAATTTATATTTATATAAGTAGATTAATAGATCTTCGTGTAAATTCTCATGTTCACATATCATTTTACAACAATTAATTAAAAGTTTCCTTTATTAACAAAAAGATTGCTCGTTGCAAAAATAAAATAAAAATGATATTAGACCTACACCAGACTTAACCTATATTTATAACTAGATTGTGGACCTGTACGCAAATTTTCGTTTTAATATGTCAAATTACGATGATAATTCAAGAAAAGGTTGCTTTGTTAACTAAAACATTAGACGTTGTAACAAATAAAATAAAAATGTTATTAGTCCTCGTTAATTTATGTTTTCTTACTGCTCAAAAAATTGGCAGATGTCATAAATGCACAGCATAAATCTGCTTATAACGGAAGCAAAATAATTTTTGAGGTGAGCTTTTTAAAACGTCTTAATTATTAAGTAAGTATCGCTTTATACTAAAGTCTTCAGTAGAAGAGAATAATTCCTTAATCTGAAAAGTAGTAAGATATAGGTTAGGTCTGGATTAGGTCAACGTCCTTTATTTTCAAAAAAGTTCGTTCACCCCATAATCCAGATCTAACCTAGCGCTGACCAGGACATAATATTTATATGTATATATTATATTTTATGTATATCATATATATATATATATATATATATATATATATATATATTATATTATATAATTGCTCGTGATCATTGCAAGTTCATAACTTTTTACAGAGCAATTTTCAAATTGCTATGCGCGATATGAACACATGTTAGATCTAGATTAGGTCTAGATTAGGTCTAGGTTAGGTTCTAGTTAACGCATTAACGATACTTTCTCGCAAATATCTTAAACTAATGCCAAACGACACTAACGAATGTAGAGAAAAGCCTTTAAAAAATGACTTCCTCTTAACACCCCTCCAGGTCATCAAACTCCAACGAGGCTCCCCTAAACTGAACAATTACTTTCTCGCGTCTCCCTCGAGCAATTTTTGAGAAAATTTGGTACAACTGCTTTCACCGGGCTAGTAGAGCTGAAATTCGCAAAGGTGTTGGAGCGACGAAGTTCGGTGAAAACCGCGGGCGGAGGGTGGGAGGCAGATGAGCTTTGGTAAAAACGTCGGCTGATCATTCGATTAGGGGGATTCGGAGCCGACGACAGGTGGGCCCTTCGCGTTTTTCTTTCGGGCGAAGGCTGGTCGGCCGTGTACACAGGACGTCAAAGGCGGCGCGGTTAGGGTAAACCAGCCCTTCCGGTAGACGCGTTTGCCCGTGGAGACCGAGTCTGCGGCCGCGTACCGTTCGCTTGTAAAAATAACGGCCGCCTAACGGCAATTCGGGAAAAACCGTCGCGTCGGCTCGAATTAACGGTCGCCCGTTCCTAATCCGCGCGACGACACGCTCTCGACGTTTTCCCGCTTTTTTCCACCCCCTCCGCCGCTTTTTGGCTGTTTCGTTAACGCTCCATCCCCGCGACGATGTTCGTGTTGATTTTTCTTTGCGTCGCGCCGTTTCCCTGCGAATTTACTTCCGGTCTCTTGGGGAGCGTGCAGGGGTTTGACAAATGTGTCCAATAGGGGGCGCTTCTTTCGTAGGAAGACAAAAGAGCGGCTGCTGAATTTTTGCAAAGAAGTGCTTTGTTTCCCATAAAAATAACATTTGTGAGAAGGATTTTGGCTGATTCGAGAGCTAAGGTACAAAATTTCTCGGCAAACATTTGACCTCCCGTGACCTTCAAAACTTTCGCCCACCAATCTGGACCAAATTTTGCGGATCGCTTCCTTTTGCATGAAAACAACGTTTGCGAGAAGGATTTCCAGACACGGCGTTTAAAATCCAAAATATTGTTAAGAATATGTTATTATTGCGATGCCACCCTCTGTCTTGCAGTCAATAAGTAATAATATGTATATATTAATATAATATATACATAATAATATGTAATATATTAATTATATATATATATAATTATTATTATAATTATTATATAATATATATATAATAATAATATTATTATAATTATAATAATATATATATATATATTAATGTAATAATAATCTCAGCCAATTCTAACCGAATTTTCACCAAAGATTCTGCTGTTATTCGAGTATCGAATCAATTGAGTCATCGATAAGGCAGAGAGTAACATCGCCGTAATGATATATTCTTCGCAATATTTTTTGGATTCTAATTGGAGCGAATGAAAATCCTTCTCGCAAACATCGTCTTCGCCGTTGCATTCGAGGAATCAGGTGCACGAAGTGTAGCCTCTTTGTGGAACCACGTGTTCGTATAATCCTATTTTAATTATAATTCTTATTTTTTTTATATTATTATATTATATTAATTATTTGTTATTTTAATATTTTCGTAGCACGATCTACCGACTCGGGAGTGAAAAACGCGAGCATTTAATCCGAGAAGCAGAAGGAGCTTTATGCCACTTTTATTCCGTCGTTTTAATGTTCGCATACTTCATTAGTTTTCTGCGAGGCACTTTAACGTTTTACATATCTTAAGAGCTTATTGATAGCAGTTTTAACGACCATGCTTAAGCATTCGTCGAACCATTGTCGTCGCGTAAAATGTTGACGCGTTTGTCTCGGTTCATTTCTCTGCGTTCCATTAATCTGTATCAAGTTCTGTTTCGTTGATAACATCGTGCTGATAATATTATTATAATATTATATTATATAATATTATTATATAATATAATATATTATATTATATATTAATGTTATTATATAATTATATAGTATAATATATTATATTACATATTAATATTACTGTATAATTATATAATATAATATATTATATTATATATTAATATTATTATATAATTATATAATATAATATTATTTAATGATATGGTTGTCGAACTTTTGAACTAATCCTTGAACTTCTCGATCTATATTACGGTAAGATACTTTCTACTGTAGCTTTGATAGTTAAATTTAGCACTAAGTAAGTTAATAATAGTTATATAATATTATTTAATGATACGGTTGTCGAACTTTTGAATTAATCCTTGAACTTCTCGATTTAATATTACGGTAAGACACTTTCAACTGTAGCTTTGATAGCTAAATATAGCACTAAGTAAGTTAAAGTAGCTGATTTTCAAACAAAAATCTGTCATCGCCTACAATCTCGAAAACTTTTAAGCCATAATTTCGTTCAAATCTTGCAAAGAGCTTTGTTTCCCATAGAAGCAATTATTGCGAGAAGGATTTTTACCGATTCGAGAGCTAAGGTACAAAATTTCTCGACAAACATTTGACCTCCCGTGACCTTCAAAATGTTTACCCTCCAACCTGGACGAAATTTTGCAAGTGCCTTCCTTTTGCACGAAGACAACGTTTGCGAGAAGGATTTCCAGGCACCTCATTTAAAATCCAAACTATTATTAAGAATATGTTATTATTGTGATGTCACTCCCTGCCTTATCAGCGACTCAGTCAATTCGAACCGAATTTTCACCAAATATTCTGCTATTATTTGAGTGTCGAATTAATTGAGTCATCGGTAAGACAGAGAGTGACATTACAGTAACGATATACTTTTTGCAATATTTTTTGGATTTCAATTGGAGCAAACGAAAATCCTTCTCGCAAACATCGTCTTCGCGCAAAAAGAAGTCATCTGCAAAATTGGGTCGAGATTGGAGCATGAAAGTTTTGAAGGTTATGTAAGGTCAATCGTTTCCCGGGAAATTTTGAACCCCAATTTTCGAATCGACAAAAATCCTTCCCGCAATTGCTGTTTCTACGGGAAACAAAGCTCCGCGCAAAATTTGAACGAAAATGGGACTCGAAAGTTTCGCGCGGAATTGGAGCTACTTTAATTTACTCGTCGCTAAATTTCGCTACCGAAGCTCCAATAGAAAGCGTCACACCGTAATACAGAGCAACCGAGTTCAAGGATTTAGTTTTTGGGGCAGATATACGATGGTCGAAAAGTTCTTTACAGTTTTTCGCATGGCTGTGGTATCGACGGGTCTTGCGACGCGGGTGCAACCACCATCCAGGAATTCACCCTACCCTACCCTATCCGCGTCTAGCGCTCGGTGGTTTGTCATTCAAGGCACGCCGCCATAATTTGATATATTAGGTACACATAAGCGACGGCTGATCGCGGTTATTAGGTTGGGTACACGGTATAACCACCCCCCGGACCCCATTCGGGCGACCTCTGCCCGGCCACCCTTCGTCATCTCTCTTCCTCTCGTCCCATCTTCTCTCTCTCCCCCTCTCGTCACCTTCTCTTTCTCTCTGCTCCCTATTTCCAGCTTCTCTTTCCCTCTGTTTCTCTCTTTACCTTCTCTCCCTCCCTCTCGCCCCCGTCCCTTTCACCCTCACTCTCCCCCCTCCCTCTCTTTCCAACGCTTCCATATCCCGTGCCCTCGGCGTGGAACCACCCCCGCCGCTCTTTCGAACCGAACGTCGTGCCCGGCGATCCTCACCCCCGTTGACGTGGAAATTCGCGTCGCGGGGCTATTTACTATGCGGCTCGTGGCCGCAAAATAGGATTATTATTGTAGTCGAGCGAGCCCGGCCCTACCGGAGGAGGGCCACCCCCGTTCGTTTACGACGGGAATTTTAAGGATCGCCGGCGTAGGACATCCCCGCGTCACGCGCTCATCAGGGAACTGTTGCTCGCGATTGATACCGGCGCCGTCATCGGTGGCCGTTTGCTGCGAAGCAGAACATTGTGCCGGAAATTACACAATAGTCGGTGGAAGACGCAGTAAAATCGGCGGGAAGTAATAGTAATAATAATTGGTTTGTTATTATAATTGTATTTAATGGTTATTGGTCCTTCTGACGATTGATATTATTATTTTATAATAATTATTATTTGTTATTGTTATTGTGTCACACGTCTTAACGTTCATATTAATAACAATCAATAATGATTGTTACAATAATATAATAATAATAATAATATAGGTATCTACTATATCATTCATTTAAATTAATATCACTTTGAATAATTATTAATTTATTTTATATTTATTAATTTTAATTAATTCCTTAAAATTCAAAATTTTAAACGCTCCGACAATAAAATATGATTTTGTGTATAATATATATTATATAATAATATAGTATACATTATTGTTATAATAATAATAATATATAATATGAATGATTTAAAAAAATTTCAATAATAATAAATAATAATTATTATCATAATATAATACATTGATGTAATAGAAAATCAGTGCTAAAGATAGTGGGGGGCGCTTCTCCACCATTTTATTTACAGTACACTGATGGTTCAGTCAAATAGTTACTAATTGATTTAATAATACATTCAGATAAAAGGTGCTACATTAAACTTTTACTTGCTTGTATGTGTCAGATGTACTATTTTAGATTTAACTATATAGACAGGAAACCTAATTGCATAATGAGAAATTATAACACAAGATGTTATCCAAACGACATCCTCCACTATCCAAATGGAGGTTCTATTGTATTTCAGATTATTATGAAAGAATATAAGAACTTTTTGTGTCATAATTATGTGCTGAAATGTTCATACCAATTTCTTTATAGAGATGTCTGACTATATAGGATATAACTACTGATGCCTTTACTGATACTTTTGTGATTCTGTGGCTTTGATACTTCAATAATGTTCTTAATAAGTGCCTCGCAAATTAAGTATCTAGTGATATTATGCCATAATCGTTTTTGTTTAATTCCAAACAAAAACCGCAGTTGCGACTGTGTCATAGGTTAGGTTTAGATTTTGTTATGCAACTATTTGGTGACTTTGTGATTCTTTGGCTTTAATACTTCAACACTGTTCTCAATAAGTGTTATGCAAATTAAATATCTAGTTGTATTATCATATAATTGTTAAAAGTATTCCCAAAGTTTTTTGGCTAAATATTCCAAAGAAAATTCACAGTCTAGACTGTGTTATAGATTAGTTTTCTATGGGGTCTAGATTAAATCTAAATTATGTCTAGATTAGATAACATAACCTCAAAGTTTTTTGGCTGACTATTACAAAGAAAGATTACAGTCGTGAGTGTGTTATAGGTTAATTCTCCATGAGGTCCAGATCAGATCTAGATTAAGTCTAGATTAGATCTAGGTTAGATTTAAATTAGTTCTAGGTTAGGTGTAGGTTATGTCTAGATTAAATCTAGATTAACTCATCCATTGGTTTTGCCAACGAGTCATTGCATTTTTCTGTACTGCCATCTATTGGGAAAAAACGCAACGACGTTATTGGTCAACCCAGTAGATTAGATTTAAGTTAAGTTTAGCTTAATCCTGCTAAAAAATGCCGAAGCTATGTTCATTTCCCCAACGTCCACAACTGATTCCTAGCGAAAAAAAACTGAATCAACTCAACCAAAACTATCAGTGAGATATTCAAAATTCGGAAAATAACCTAACCTTAAAAACCCAATCGACCAAACTACAATTCAAAATTCGGAAAATAACCTAACCTTAAAAAAGCCAATCACCCAAACTGTTCAATTATCCAAGCGTTCGCGTCCTCGCGACTAGTACCCGACAATCTCGACTCCGCCGTGCCCGGCAAATCGATGATCCAGAAGAAAAGGATCCGCCATCTAAAATTGTAAATGCCGGGCCGTAAAAGTCGCGCGATCATCGCGATCGTATACATATATTCGGACGCGACGGGATTACCAATTCGAACGAGCACGTTTTGGATTTGCCGTGCCGCGGCGCGCTACGCCGGGGAATGCGAACGCCGCGGTCCACGCAAAAACGGCGAACAATTCGAGGAGATCCTCGTTAGCGGCTGCGGGGCCCCGGCCGATTTGCCAATTAATCGTGCTCTCCCACCTCGCCGGGGCAATTTCTTCCATAATTCATGCGCGTTCCCGCGGCCGTATTTGTTTTTAATCGGGATTCCCTGACCCCGTAAGGAAGCTGACAGCGGGCGATCCGGCCGAGGATCGGGGCCGGTTGGGGGGAGGGGGCGGTCGAACGATCGACGACCGCCGATCCCGGGGCCGATTAATTAATCGGCCGGTCCGAACTTCGGGATCGATTATAATTCGACGGCCGTACGGAGTCGGGACGAAACTCTCGCGTCGGAATGCCACGGTAATTAGAATTCGATGGGTAACGAGGGGTAGGGGAGGGGGGAGGAAGGAGGGACGGCCGAGCTACGAAACTATTACTTTTCTTTGTACATTGTAATTAGTCTTATAAGAAGAAGAAATTGCGTTCCTCGGTGTCCGGTAAGGAGGACACGGTTCCCTGCTAATTAAACAAATTTGCGGACTGCAAAAAGCTTGTTAATTAGACGGTTCCTGGGACTCCCGGCGGGAGAGACAGGCCCTTTTTAGGCTCCCGCCGCGCCGGTTTCGCCCGGCGCTTCTTTGTCGACGCCTCGTTGCGAACTGTCGCGTAATCGTCCGTTCGGCGAATCGCGGGGAAAAAAAGAAAAACGCTTTGTTATTATGAAAATTGATTGAGCCGTGAGAACGGCTCTCCTGCGAACGGCGGAGGAAGGCAAACGGAGGTTAGCATTTATGCTCGGCAAATACCCGTTACGACCGCTGGAAGCCAATGGCTTTCTAAGTCGTCCGCTTAATTATTATGAATCGGCCTCGTTATTTACGGAAACCGAAGATGTAACCGTACTCTAATGTGCACGTACTCTAATTAACTTTTTGCTGGCAGAGTCGTGAAACAACGCGGTTTCTTAAAGAAGCCACCGTTTATTGCGCGCCTGTCGTTCGTTAGAAATTAAGTTACCCCCACCACACGGGTTTATAACCATTTTAATAAGACCGTTCAGCTCTCTGCCGCTAAACTCTGACGGAATATCGCTAGGCGTGCACTGCTGGTTTCGCGTCACTTTATAAGGGAACATATCGGAGCAATACGCGCGGACTTCTGTGACACTTTGGCGAGCTTCGTATTTCCCCGGTCGGATGATTCGTGCAGCAAAGTTGTGCGCTTTTCAGCGAGGAATCCGACGCGGCCCGACTCGATTTCGGATATCCTAATTATTAATTATGATTAATTAACAATTATTAATTATTATTAACTATTAATTATAATTTATATAATATTATATAATATATAATTATATAAATATATAATATAATATATATAATATTATATAATATATATATAATATATAATTATATAAATATATAAATATTTAATATATATTATATAATATTAATATTATATAATATTTTAATTCGATATAAGAGGATTTTTATTAGTGCTCGCAGTGGAGTGTTAATTTACTCTATTGAATATTTATGCGAATATTTGAGATCAACATCCTAAAAGCAACAATTAGAATGAAAAATGTCCAAAAGGCAGTGTTAACACAGTTGAAAGAGAAGGCGCGTAATCAGTCGCGTCAAAAATTATTTAACTGACTACAATCTCGGAAACTTTTATGCTTCAATTTCGCTCAAATTTTGCACAGAGCTTCGTTTTTCGCAGAAACAACGTTTGCGAGTAGGATTTTTGTCCATTCGGAGATTAAGGTTAAAAATTTCGCGGGAAACATTTGACCTTCCGTAACCTTCAAAACTTTTACGCTCCGATCTGGAAGAAAATTCTGCAAATAGTTTCATTTGATTGAAAAACACAGTTCGCGAGAAGGATTTTCTGTTACTCCAAGTGAAATCGAAGATTTTCTGAAGAATATATCATTACTGTAATATCGCTTCCTCCATTATCGACGTCTCAGTTAATTCCAGCCCCGATATCAGGTAATTTCAGCTTAAAATTCGTCTCGAAAACATCGTTTCAATGGAAAATGAAGCGCTTTCGGTATGAACAGGCGAACGAAGAACCGAGTAATCAGTCGATAATATCGTATATTTTTCCAACAGATTGGCGCCGATTACGATTTTTCAACGGCAACAGGACACGATCGGCGATTCCGCCCCGGGAAATTGTTACTCGGCAAATATTTCGCGAATTCATTGAGCAGTTTCGCGCCCATAGAATTTTATGAATGCTCCCGTGTCGGTTCATTTCGGAAGATTAATTTTATAACTTCGGATCGAAAGCTCTGTCGCCCGTGCGCGAGTAACGAGCCGCGCGCGGTCGACGCGTTAAAACGGAATCGAAATTAAAACCGACACCGGCACGGAAGAAACGGAAGATGAACCGGCGGATAAACGCGCAACTATAATGTTTTATTGCCGCGGAGATTTATTGCGTCGAACGCGTCGTAAAACTTCCCTAATAAATCCTGCATTTTCATAATCGCGCAGTGCCCTCGACTCGGCAAGAAATTCAATTAAATATCGACCGTTCCCTCTTTTTTCTCCCCTTTCACCCCGGTCGATTGACGTTAACTCGTTCCTTCATTTTTTTTTCTTCTCTCGTAAACTATCCTCCTTCGCCGGGGAATTTACGTTCTGCTCGCATAAACTGCGAAACAACTTTTCGAAATTATAGTCCTCGGACGATGATTGACACTGTTTCACGAAATGAGGTGGTGGTAGGGTGCTATGGTCTTTGTAGTTTTTACTCGGAAATGGTTGTTTTATAGGTATGGTCGCCGTAAAATATTTTAACAATATTTTTAACATTGTTGTACAGAAGTAACACTCGCGGCAACATTGTTAAGAATGAACGAAGAAAGTTTATAAAGTCAGAGAAATAAATGTTCCGTCGCAAGAGGTTTCGAAACCCACACGCAGACGTTTCGTAGTCGGAAGCTCTATCAGCTCAGCCAACATTGCCTTTGACATTGTTGCCGGTACTTCTGATTATGTACAGTTATATTTTTATATTTTTCAGAATAATTAAAAAGTATTAATATAAAAAGTGATTTTGCGTTTACGCGCGAAAAAAGACGAAAAATTGCTTTTTATTCGTTCCAACTATGGCGCACCGGATTGGAAAATCTGAAGTCACTATTGCGATAGTGTGTTGTTACTATAAAAATACGGCAAGTGTGCTATTTCTACTTCTATGCATTTTTCGAAGTTTTTCATTTTTTACAACTTGGATTATTAAGCTAAAAATCGGTGAAAATTCTGAAAAATGCGCACCGACAGCCGCGATGTGTCGCATTCTTTTTCATAATTTTTGCACGCATTTAAATAACAAAAATTCGATCGGAAACAGAGGATATCCTGTAACTAAGAATGAAACTTCTCATTTTTGACAACTAAGATTATAAACTTAAAAATTGGCAAGAAATCTGAAAAATGCACCTCGACAGCGGCGACGCTTCAAATCTTTTTTCATAATTTTTGCATGCATTTAGATAACGAAAATTCGATCGGAAACCGTTAAACCGGAGACCACTTTGTAACCAAGATGTTCTGTTCATTTTTGAAGGGAACACTAGTATGAATCCGAAGGCTCGAGTTAATCGTTTCTGGTTATTTGCGATCCGTTAAGGCTCGCGTCACGTGACTTTGTAATATTTCAGCGATTTTATTGTAACATATTGGAGTATTATTGCACCGGGGAAATGTATGCTTTATGGTACGAGAAAGAACAAGAGACATTTACTATCCTTTTTATGTCCAGCCTTCGTGGCTGGCGTTGCGCTATGCTGAATGCCGTGTGTAATCTGCGAAACGCGCAAGAAAAGTCCCTTTTTAGACGCCCATTACCCTCGAGCGTCTTCACCATAATTTTACGCTACTGACTGAACCGCAATAACGTGCGTGAAATATAACTTGGATCGTTTTTTAACACGTTCTACTGAAAACTCGGTACGGCCGTTTCTTTCTTGGGGAATGTCCGGGAATTGTAGAACGTTTTCAAACAGCCTGCGTGTTAGCATGATTGTTACCATTGTACCGTAGATTCGACGCGTTTACGATGAAAATAAGGTGACGAAGCATCGAACAGTAAAAAGATTAATATATAGACTAGCAGCATAGATTATTATCCTTACAAGAAGAAACAAATATTTAATTGGTATCCCTCCGAAAATTTTCTTTTCCATAAAGAAATGTTGCAGATATTATGAAAAATATTTACAAAATACAAAATATATTTCTTTTGCAAAATATATAATTACTTTTATAGATAAGAACATCATCATTCGTGTACACTTTCAGAATTTAAATGAAGCCCGCTTTACAATTGCTATGATCCTACGATAGTTATGTACAGGGTGACCCGAAAGTTATTCGAAATCGGGAATGGCTGGTTTCCTGAGGCCAATTAAAGTAATTTTTTCCTTCATAAAAATTTTCTCCGAGGCATCGTTAACGAGTTATTAACGAAAAACACTGGCCAATGAGAGGCGAGCTCGGCTGGCGCTAGGCGGCCGAACCAATTAGCGGAATTGGGCTCCGTCCGCTCGTTGGCTCAGCGGCCTTGTGCCAGTCGATCTCACTGTTTTTCGTCAATAACTCGTAAACAAAGCCGCGGATTGTATTTGCGCTGAGGAAAAAGTTACTTCAAATAACCTCAGGAACCATTTATTTCCCGATTGCGAGTGACTTTTGGGACAACAATAGATAATTGTTGTATAATTTTTAAATAATTTTGAAATTTTATTTTAGTAAATTCTAAATCTTCCACCTGAACATAATCGCGAAGGAACATGCATAAGGATCGTTAGAATTTACCATCTTAAAAATGGAATTCGTTGCTAATCAAACGTGTTTCACATAATAAATGTAGTAAATCAGTTTAAAGTGACCCATATACAACACTGCATTTGCTATTTTAGTATTGCTTTCGTAAAATGTCTTCACTTTGTCATTAAAATGAGGACCTAATCGAAGATGATCTCTAGTTCTCGTTGTTTTTATCAAAAAAAGGCGTAAAATAATACTTCGAGTTTCAAAAAACCACGTCGTTTGGTGGTTAGATTTAGGTTATGTCTCCGTGCGAATAACGGCAACACAAACAGGTTAGAGATGTCAATTACTGTGCCCTGCCTTCAGGAGTTTAATATTAAATAACCTTGACATAACCCTACTAAAATTGAAACTAAAAGCAAAAAAATTCTTCATTCGTTCAGAATTTTCTTAAGCTTTCTCACAAGCTTTGCAGAAAATTCGCGAACTCGGTATCAAAAAATTTGAACAATTCTTGTGGTATTTTAAGAACTTCCTTCGTTCACATGCTCAATATTAATGAATAAATAATTAATCGACTTTAAATAACAAAACGTTTTATTGGGTAAACATAAAGTTAATCATGCTTGAAAATAAAGAAAAGGCACCGTAATTGGCTGCCGCACAGTAACCAGCACCGCTGGTCTAGGAAAAAATTGCTCATAGCGTCCTCGCCTCCGCCAATGTAAGCATGTATCTTCTCGAAGAGAAACGGCGTTTATACGGGCAAAATCAGCTATTTTCAAGGGAAGTTTGCTTGGCGGATGCAAAGTGCCGCACGCGATTTCGGTGTCGGCCAGCATAAGAACCGCGGGACGCGGACGTGAAAGCGTGTTATTCCATAAACTTGATCATTGTTCGGCGAAAACGTCGGGACACTATTGTGCGGGGACAAAGTCGCTGACAAGCGCGCTCGAGTTTCTGTCCAGGGTGAACTGTTTTTTCTTCGGGCTGCTCCCCCCTCCCCTCCTGCCGCGTCTCGTTCCCCGCGGCACGGTTGTTACCGACCGCGGCGCCGCGCGCCCATGAATTTTAATTCTTCCCGCCGGTTCCAAGAGCAGAAGGAGCACCGTCGAAATCTCCCCCCACCCCTCTTCTGTGCTCGCGTCGCCGGAAGGAGAACACAGCGCCGCTCGAAAACGAGAGTGATTCCGGTGCGGTGCGGCGCGGCGCGGCGGTGCAATACGCGGCGGAGCAATACGCGCTGTGATCGTTAGGCGACCGCCAATCGATATACCTCGTTCCGCCGGGCCTCATCTGGTTGGCAAATAGCGAAACGAGGAGGGATCTCCGGCCGAAGACAAAATACGTTTAATATTCCCGCAAATGTTGGAGAACCGTCTCTTAAATATACATCGTAGAGGTTCGATAATGCGAGTCCTGACTTCGATACGAATTCGAGGGAGAAGAAACGATATCCTGGAAATTAGTATCGCTCCGGGGCAAATTTTGGCCCGAATCAATAGACCAGGCTCGGCAAAATTCAACGTGTTTGCTCACGATTTGTTAAACAGATGGAACCAGACCTAATCTGGACCTCGCCTGGAACTATGTCTGATCTAACTCAGACCGTATCCATTTTTAACTTAGACCTAGTTAGGTAGTTTCATAAATTCACTCCGGATAGCCAGATGATTCTGACATACAAGATTCTCTAGAAAGTCCTAGCGGTCCCTTTTCTACCTTGTTTAAGGGCGAAATGTTACCAGAGACGGTTTTAAACCGCCGCCTTGTTGGACGTTGGCTTTTTATTGCGCGCGGAACTTAGAGCAAACTCTATTTTAACTTAGACCTAAACCGATTTTAAGTGAAACCTAACCCAATTTTAATTTAGACTTGACCCAATTTTAACTTAGATGTAAATCAATTTTAACTTAGTCCGAACCTGATTTTCACTTAAATCCAATTTAAACTCAGAACTAACCTGATTTTAACTTAGACATAGCCCGATTTTAACTTAGATAACAATAACCTAATTTTAAATTAGACCTAAAACAATTTTAACTTTTTAGCTTTAACTCCAAACCTAATTTTAACTTATACCAAACCCAATTTAGACTTAGTACTAACCTAATTTTAACTTAGACAAAACTCAATTAAATCTAACTCAATTTCAACTTAGACCTAATTTAGATCTAACTTAGGTCTAACTTAGACCTACCCTATATCTGCAGTGCATTCGCCAATCTCGACAGATCTTATAAAGTCTGGGCAACTGTCAACCGTGTAATTCGTAAGGGTTTCGTTAGGATGGGTGAGCTCGACTATCATTGGTCAGTGTTTTCATTAATAACTCGTTAACGATGCCTTGAAGAACATTCTTGTAAAGGAAAGAGTTACTTCAAATTACTTCAGAAACTCCCCGTTTTCCGATTTTGACTAACTTTTGGGACACCCTGTGTACAGGAAATTACCCGTTACAAGATTACGAAAAAAAAATAAATAAAAAATACAGAGGTTTGGAACCACTTGATACAAAGTTAAAGTAAAAAAAAAAATTGAAATCCAGTGTGAACGCAGCCTAAGCCGTCGAATGAAAGAAATCTGCTTTTTTCCCCCGCAGCAATGAACCTCTCGGCTTCCCAGAGTGTCAAAGGTTGTCTCATAACTTTCTCAGTCCCTTAATTAGCCAGCCGGCGGACACGATCGCAGGTGAGGCTGGCTGGGAAACGCGTGGCACGTGGAAAACGACGCGGCCCCCGCCTCTCCCCCCGCGGTTCCGCGCGGTCTTCCGCGATGATCTCATCGCGAAGAATCCCTCGACTACGCCGCGACCGTTAAAATCGCTCCCCGGGACCGTTAACTTCGATTATCCCGGGCAATTAGCGAAGTTCAGTTCAGCCGCGAAACGGCTGGCTTCAATCTCCCCGTCAGCGTTCGCTATTTATCCGCCGTTAAGGGTTCTATCGATCTGAGGCGCGGCGTGATCCCAGAGACCCCTGGACCGGCTCGCGCGTTGGTCCCAAATCTCGAAAATGTGGCCAAAACCTCGAAACGCTTCTGTATTCAATCGAAAACTTGCGCCCTGATGTTTCCATGGTCGCCGATTGTAAATCTGACTTTGAAATTTCAAAAAACAAAATGGACGATATACAATATGGCCGAAAGGTTTTCGAAAAAATTAGAAAGCTCTGACCGACAATTTCGGGGGCTGTTTCAACCCTTCGATGTATGAAAAGAAATATGCGAAAGAAAAAATTCCGGAGAAAAGATTCCCAAAGTTTCATCGATATTATTATAACTTTATTTTGACAAACATAACCTTGAAATCGATTGTCTGTTTGCAAAAAGTAATAAATTCAAAACAGTTCGGTAATGAAGATGTTTCTCACGAAAACAACAAATTTGTCCTTCGTATGAGCTTTATGCATAAGTTTAAAAATTATTGTCATTATTAACATTATTATTTATTGTATACGGCTAATAAATCCACTAGTCGCAACAAAAACAAAATAAGTTGAACAAAGATTGCAAAAAAATTAAAAAAATGTAGAAAAAAGGGAAAGACAAAAAACATAAAAAAAGAAAAAAATGCATATAAATTAAAGTAAGTGCGTGAGGTATAATAGATGTATTATTTCACCGAAAAACTGCATCTATTAAAAATAACAGCATGATTACATTGTATTATGAAAAACGACGGCTTCAAAGGAAAATTGATTTTTGTGGTTTTGACCACGATTCGACGATTCTGAACCGCTGCGAAATCTCACCAGGTGCGCGCGCCACAGCTCCTTTTATTTTCACCCTTGCCTCCTCTGCGAGAGCCTTTTTCGTCGAAGAATACGTTCGTTAAAGAATCAAGGGAATGGGGGTTCGAGGACGTACTCGCGATTCTTAAGCCGCGTTCCCACGCGAGGAAACAGCTTCCAGAGTCGCGTGGATGGCAAAGGTTACAGATTTCAGATTTTTCGAATTTGAGGCAATCGTTTTTTGGTTCACGACGTTTTTGCTTTGTTTCTGTTTTCTCTTGAACATTTGCTGATATGCACTTTCATAGGACTGTATTGGTGTATTCAGTGCCATCGTGACTGTAGAAGATCATTGTCACAAACAAATGTATGTAACAAAAATATTATGAAAAATATTTACAAAATATATAAAATATATTTCTTTTGCAAAATATATAATTACTTTTATAGATAAGAACATCATCATTCTCGTACACTTTCAGAATTTAAATGTAGCCCGCTTTACAATTATTATGATCCTATGATAGTTATATACAGGGTGACCCAAAAGTTATTCGAAATCGGGAATGGCTGGTTCCTGAGGCCAATTAAATTAATTTTTTCCTTCATAAAAATTTCCTTCATAAAAAAAACGAACTTTCATGGCGTGTAGAAATAACCGAAAAATTTTGTAAATTTACTGAAGTTATTATTGATGCACTGAATTAAATCTAAACTGTGGAGCTTTGTGCAAACTTTCATTTTTGTACGATGTATTATGGAAATAAAATTACGTAAGTGAATTACATTGCATTTCAATTAGAATGTAATTCAACTACATTGTAATTTAATTTACATAATTCAAACTAACATAATTCAGTTATTAATTATTTAAATCACGAGATTACTTGAAATACAATGTAATAGAATTACAGTGTAATTGTAGTACATTGTAATTCGTAAGTAATGTAATACAACTATATTGTAATTCGTGGTTGATATAATTGAATTACTCACTATTTTGTCATTGAAGTGCTAATGGATTACGAATTACATTGTAATATACTTGAATGGCGATTTGAATTACGAAATACTTTCTAATTGTGTGAATCACAATGTAATTGAAATACAATCTAACTGTAATACAATATGTATATGAATTATAATGTAATCGAATCAAAATGTAATTGAATTATAATGTAATCCAATCATAATGTAATTGAATCGTAATATTGAAATACAATGTAATTGAGAATCATATTGTAATTAAAATACAATGTAATTGAATCATAACGTAATTGAATCGTAATGTAACTGAATTACAACGTAATTGAATTAAAATGTAACCGAATCATAATGTAATCCAATCATAATGTAATTGAATCATAATGTAACTGAATTACAACGTAAT
The DNA here is from genome assembly GCF_051020955.1 of Megalopta genalis. NCBI lineage: Eukaryota > Metazoa > Arthropoda > Insecta > Hymenoptera > Halictidae > Megalopta > Megalopta genalis. The sequence goes on along the minus strand of NC_135026.1, from coordinate 9,653,282 downwards.
TGAATTAAAATGTAACCGAATCATAATGTAATTGAATCACAATGTAATTGAATCATCATGTAATCGAATTACAATGTAATTGAATCTTAGTGTAATCGAATTACGATGTAATCGAATCATAGTGTAATTGAATTACGACGTGATCGCGCGCGCGCGCGCGCGAATCACAATATAATTGAAATACAATGTGTAATTCAATTACAATGTAATTGAAACACAATGTAATTGAAGTCTAACGTAATTGATTCACTTTGTAATTATAGTTCCTCGAGTAATCGTAATCCGATACAAGCCCGTTTAACCTTACACGGAAGAAACGATTTCGTTGAAATATGAAAGTTGAAAAATTGAATTTTGGCGAGTAACGATTGATTTTCAGACCACCGCGTGCATCGACGTGAGAAGTCGAAGAACGAGGGGTGAAGGGAAGCGGAGGTTCGGAGATTCCATCGTTGTCCGTGTGCGACGGAATATCGCCGGGCCAGTAACGGTTCAAGCTATTTCCGATATGGGGGAGGCGGCGGGCGGGCGGGTAGGCGGGCATCAAACGGAACCACAAATCACTCGGAAAGCACAGATTTGTCGGGGCCACGATTTAATTTGGCCCCGGATTAAGTTGCCCCGCGGCCGACCCGCTTGTATTACGCCTCGGATTTATCGACGCTTATTTGCGGCACGCGCGCGCCCCGACTCTCTCTCTACCCTTTAAGCCGACGGCCTAACTGAAAATGATCTCTCCATCGGGCGGAAGACCCGTCTCCCCTCCCCCGCACCACCCCCGGGGAGAACTTGCCGAAGAAAGTTCCACCTTGCCGAGGGAAACCGTGAACACCTCGGCGCGAACGGAACGAACGACCTCGGACAAATTAGAAAAATCTTTCACGGGACTTAGGAAGTTCCAGTTGTCGAGTTACGCCGTCGAGCTCCGATAGTTCGTGGAATTCTCAGGAAGACTGTACTAATTGTTCCATCAACATGCAGTTCAGATTCTGTGAGTAAAATTCGCCGAGGTTCGAAGCGGACGTTAATGTCTTTGATGTTCAAAGAAATTATAGCATAGGCAAATTTTGGGATAAAAATTGGCCAATTTTTGACCGTTGATAATTCCCCGAAAAATCATCATAGGATGACGACTTTGTTCTCAAATTGAAGCTTGAAGTCTCTACTTTAAGGTTGTGTTCCTGGATTTTAAGTTTTACGCGCTTCCATCATTGTAGCTCGTTAAATGCGAGACCATGTTTGTCATACTGGTAATTGTCGAGTTTGTCGAAATGTACGGATTTGGTAAAATTTGTTTGGCAGATGCCGTTAGCAACTGAATGAAGCTTGATCCTTCTTCTTTAATTTAAAAAAAAGAGAACTTCGCTGCGATTTTTTCTCGCAAAGTTACAGCACTTTAAAATAATAATAATAATAATAATAATAATAATAATAATAATAATAATAATAATATATATATATATATATATATATATATATATATATATATATATATATATATATATCAAAAGTATTAATAAAATAACGATAATAATATAATGATAATAATTGTTATCTAACAACAAAATATATTATATATATATATATATAATATTATAATAATAATAATATATATATATAAGCTTTGAAATCCAAAGTATTAATAAAATAACGATAATAATATAATGATAATAATTGTTATATAACAACAAAATATATTATATATATACATATATATATTATATTATATTATATATTCTACTATTATATAACAATTATTATCATTATATTATTATTATTATTTTATTAATACTTTGGATTTCAAAGCTTCAAAGGGTTTAGGAAAACAAATATCTTGAAATATCAAAGTCGAAAACGACTGCAACGAACAGCAATTAAATCGAAACTTATTTTCATCCTTAAAAGTTTTAATAATTGAAAAAGAATCCAATAGTATTGTTAAATTTTTCTAACACATTTACTGTTTTGTATACTCCTTTTTGCCATAAATGCATAAAATCCGTAGTCTAATTATTACGAATAAATGTCACTTGATACCGGGTGTCCACGGGCAATCCACGTGGCCACTTCTGTTTCAACAGTTCACGCGTGCACTGCCGGGTTATCTCTCTCTCGTCGGCTAAGTGTGACCATTCTCTCTGAAGCTTTCACAGTTCCGTATCTAGCCAACAGATCGCCCGTCCGAAAACAAACTCAGCGGTAGCAAGTAAGTGGCACCCGAAAGAGCAACACTCCACCACCAGAGTCCAGGTCATTTCCTATCAATTAGGAGCAGCGTAGAAAACCGAGTCAGAAAATCTGGCCTAACTGTATCCACCTGCCGAACTAACCGTCGGCCGATAAATTCTGTGCAGGTACAAGCCTAACTCGGGGCCATAAAATAAAAGCATTGTGCCCGTTATCGGTCCATCTGCGAGACGCTTCGGAACTCGCTTGGGACGCGGACCGCGAGCCGAGTGGGTCCTTCATTTGGGTAGCGGACAGTGGTCCGAAGGTCGGTAATTCTTGGCCAAAAGTCAGGATTTCGTCAAATATTCCTGGAACTTCGTAATTTGAGGTTTTCTGGCTCGCTGATAACGAATCTGGAGCCAATTATTCGAAATTCAAAATGGCGGCGTCGATAGACGATATACAGAGTGTCGCCACGACTTTTCTAGCCGTTTCTCTGTCAGACTTCCGACAATCTGACAAGGAAATGTTCCTATTAAAAGTTAATCAGCTTTTAGTCGGCTACAAATTGCAATATAAATATTATATATAAATGTTATATATATTATATTTTTATATATATTTTTATTTTATATTTATTTATATATATTTTATTTATATTATATTTATATATATTATATTATATATATTATATATTATATATTATATATTATATATTATATATTATATATTATATATTATATATATTATATATAAATATGTCAAGACGAATTCAATGACCTGTTATACCATGACCTCTGGACGATCTCGACGTAAAAATAATGAAACGACACCCTATATAGAAAGAAGCCTGAAAGGCGATTTATATTCTTTTGTAAGCATAAATCTTTAGTTGTGACGATTGATCTCGATTAAAACACATTTGCAGTGACGTTCACATTAGTAGCTAAGGAAGAAAACGCAAAAAATGCAACTAGAAATAGTAAATCATTACCTATGATTCGTTTGAATGTTGTTATAATTGTTTAAAGATTCTTAAAATTCACAAAATTTTTAATGCCTGAACAATAAAACACAATTTAGATAGAACATCAATTATATCAAATATGTATAGATTTATTTAGTTAAAATCATAAATTCAATATACATTATTTTTAGATTTAAATTTCTACTCAATGCTGTACAGACTATTTCATAACCTATAAAACCTATGCTAATACCTATACGACACGACTTGAAAAGACGGAATTCTTTTCGTTAATACTGCTTAGTACAGGCAACGCTTTAAGTTTTGTAAACACTATCTCGGACATATTTCTGTCGCGACATGCATGCGCATCACTAAAATAACTCAGACGACTACTCTCGATGAAGGCTCGCGTAGAACTGAAGGTTGCAGATGATTGCACTTGAAATTTAGGTATTCTTGTTTAGAATTATATAATCTTTCGTGTTAAATAAGTCCGAAATCGATCACTTTTAAACATTTTCGTATATGTCTTGCCAAAGTTTTTTAATGCCTATATTACAATGAAATATCGGGTTCCTATTTCAAATTAAAAAATAATAATAATAATAACAAATAATTAAAATTATTACTTTTCAATTTACTGAATTTGTAAGCCTTATTTTATTATTACATTATTTGTTATTATATCTATTGTTTATATATTCATGTATATTTATATTATATATATTTATTTATTTATATTATCTATTTAATATTATATTTATATTATTATTATTTAATATTATATTATTATTATATATTATATTATTTATTTAATTATATATATTTATATTTATTATTATTATTATCATATTATTATTTTATTATTATTATTATTGTTCATACTATTATTACTTTATTATTATTATTATTATATATTCATATTATTTTTTTTATTCATACTTTGGATTAATAAATTATATTATCTTGAAATATCAAAGTCGCACGATTGTCTTTTACCCAAAAAACGTCCACCCCAGGACTACCGTGCAGCTGCGAAGAGGATACGGTAAGAGGCTAAGAGGCCCCCCAGTGAAGGTTCACAAAGTGTCCAGATATATCCTTGGCGCAGAGATTACAGCACCGCGGCGTGTCACGTAGATCGTGTCCACGCGACCGAAAGCGAATTTCACGGGAGCGCACGCGGCCGCTGTTCAGATACACGCCGGCGTGTCAAAGACGGAAGAAGCGGCCGGGCCCGAGTTACGTGTAAATCCGCGGAGCCGGGTCACGGCGATTACTGAAATATTAAGAACCCAGGCCGGGCTCTGGACCGGGTCTATTATTAACCTCAAAGGGAGCTTGTCGTCGCGGACCCCGACCGCGTAAATACCGGCTTGATATGCCGCCGGTGACAAACGCGCGAAACACGGGCCATCAAAGAGACACCGTCGCGCGTATCCAACAAATCGGCCGGATTGCGCCGCGAGGACTTATTAATTAACGACGTTGATCGCGGTCCGGGGATCCCGCGCGATTTGCTCGGCTACTTGGGGGACGTTCGGTGGCTGCGGCCACCTTTGAGGGCTCGCGCGTGTGCCGACGTTCGGTCTCTAATGTTCGCGAACTTCCGTCAGAGACTTCGCGGGGAATACCTTCGCTTTGCAACAATGTCTCGTTCGCGCCGAATGTAAATTGCACGGCTACGAAGTTGACGAGGAAATTGAGATTGCGGGGCTTGTGATTGATTCGATGGTCGCTTCTTCAATCTTCCTGTGGCAATAGAGCCATTAATGTTTGGGCAATGGAATCGTTAGTTACAGTGTTGCAACGCATCTTGACTGGTCTGCGCGCGGCAAACATAACCTCAATTTGCTTAACCTCGATTCCCTTAATTATTTTCAATATTTATTGTGCGATGGTAGATTGTGTCTACGTTCTTTCGTGACGAGTATATTCGTCGCTAGAGCACAAAAAGTCGCCATTTTCTCGTGACGAATATATTCGTCGTTGGACAAAGTAATTGCCGTTATTTCATAACAAGTATATTTTACCATTATACAAAATGCTATTTCTTTATGACGAGTATTCTCGTCGTTACAAAAATTGCCTTTTCTTCAGGTCGAATATACTCGTCATTAGACAAAGTAATTGCAGTTGTTTCGCGATGTATATATTCGTAAACAAAGAAATTGTCGTTTCTGTTCACGACGAGTATACTCGTCATTGGAAAAATGCTATTTCCTCATGACGAGTATATTCGCCGGCAAACAAAAAAATTGCCACTTCTTCGTGACGAATATATTCGTCGTTGGACAAAGTAATTACCGTTATTTCAAAACAAGTATATTTTACCATTATACAAAATGCTATTTCTTTATGACGAGTATTCTCGTCGTTACAAAAATTGCTTTTTCTTCAGGACGAATATACTCGTCATTAGACAAAGTAATTGCAGTTGTTTCGCGACGTATATATTCGTCAGTAAACAAAGAAATTGTCGTTTCTTCACGACGAGTATGCTCGTCATTGCAAAAATTGCCGTTTCCTCGTGACGAGTATACTCGTCGTTACAAAAATTATCGTTTCTCCATGACAGCTACGTTTGTCATTACACAAAATGCTATTTTCTCATGACGAGTATATTCGGCAGGAAACAAAAAAATTGCCACTTCTTCGTGACGAATATATTCGTCGTTGGACAAAGTAATTGCCGTTATTTCATAACAAGTATATTTTACCATTATACAAAATGCTATTTCTTTATGACGAGTATACTCGTCGTTACAAAAATCATCTTTTCTCCATGACAACTATATTTGTCATTACACAAAATGCTATTTCCTCATGACGAGTATATTCGCCGGCAAACAAAAAAATTGCCACTTCTTCGTGACGAGTATATTCGTCAACAACAGCTTAAGAGATTAACCAGACTACACAGAACCAAAAAAAGGATCAGATTCGTACCAGAAAATCGTGGATATTTCAACTGCTGTAACTCCGTTAAGAAAAATCGCACAGCAATGCACCTGGGCACATTTTAAACGGCGGAGCCTCTACTTTCACGCCCTCCAGCTTATTTCGTTCGAACATCATTTCTTGTAGCGAAACAAAGTGGCAAAGTGAGGCCACTTCTTCTCTAGTCTCTCCTACGTGTCCGCTTAAAAAACTCGTCCTCTGCGAAATTCGCGAGTATCATGCGACTAAAGGGGACACGCTAATGTATCGGATACAGAAGAATGATTAGCGATTGTTCCCGGAGAATATGACCGGGCAGCGCGGGAAGGAGGATCCGTGAGAGCACGGGCGCGTTATCGTCGCAGGGATCTGAAACGAAACCGAATTTATGCATCGGTGGCTCGGCGGAATATATCCACGCGGACGAAAATGTTCTCCAAGTCACGAAATAACAGAGGCGAGCCCGGGAACCGGTTTCGGAAAGGAAAACGATACTCGCCGTGTGTTAAAGGGGTTAATACACCGTCCGAAAAGTCGCCGTCACGAGAGCCCGGGGGTCGGACAGACTCTAGATGAACGCCGTGCAATCGATTTCGGCGTTGACACGAACGATCGGTGGAACACGCGCGACCAAAGCAACCCGACCGAAAAGTGCAATGATTCCCGGAAATTCTGGATCAGTCGGGCCCCACCGATTTGGACTTGTCAAAAGTGTTAGGCCGCATGAAACGCTAATCGCGATCGTTCCGTGATGCGATCAAAGATCCAATGAAGCCCGATGGATCCATCGGTTATTTATGTTGCAGCAATCGGCGACCAGTGGCCAAAGTATTCAAATATGGCGCTTGATTTCGGCATCGGACCGAGTAATGATATTTGGACAGTGGCTCGTACAAACTGGAAGGCTCGCTAGATGCGTTGGCTTTAGGTATCGCCAGCTCAAACACGGATACACGCGCGTGTCTAATCGTGTCTTCGTCAACGCTCGTTAGACGAAGCCGTTAAAGCCAATGTTTACGATTTCGGCACGAAGTAATTGTACACATTAATGGGTTCTTTGTGGGACGATGAATCCATTAGTCGCTCGAATCGGTTCGGTTGCTATCGTAGACCACGCGGTTGTGTAAACGATGATCGAGACCTGGCACATAACGTAAAGCAGACTATTAATCTCTTTATTTTATCACATCGAAAAATTATGGCTCTTCTTTATCGATCCGAGCGAACGAGTTCTGAACTACAAGTCGTTATACATTTCTTTCGAGCTGCAAGGAAAATTTCTAGCGACGTTGTTCACGCTAAGCGTCAGTCTATGAAGAACAAGAATTTCAGAGGTTACTCTAATAAATCTAAGCATTTTAGACTCAAAAAGTCGAAGCATTTTAGAATCGAAAAGAAGTATAAGCATTTGGGGACTGAAAGAAATGTAAGCATTTTAGAGTCTAGAAGAAGTCAAGCATTTTAGAGTATAAAAGAAGTCTAAGCATTTAAGACTCTAACAGAAGTCTAAGCATTTAAGACTCTAACAGAAGTCTAAGCATTTCAGAGTCTAAAAAGAGTCTAAGCATTTTAGAGTCTAAAAGAAGTCTAAGCATTTTAGAGTCTAAAAGAAGTCTAAGCATTTTAGAGTATAAAAGAAGTCTAAGCATTTAAGACTCTAACAGAAGTCTAAGCATTTTAGAGTCTAAAAGAAGTCTAAGCATTTTAGAGTATAAAAAAAATCTAAGCATTTTAGAGTCTAAAAGAAGTCAAGCATTTTAGAGTATAAAAGAAGTCTAAGCATTTTAGAGTATAAAAAAAATCTAAGCATTTTTGACTCCAAAAGATGCCTGAGCATTTCGGAGTCTAAAAGCAGTTGAAGAGTGCAAAGCACTGAGAGCTGATACTCTAAAAGAAGTATAAGCATTTTAGACTCTACAAAAAGTCTGAGCATTTTAGCATCCCAAGAAAGTCTAAGCACACCTTGACATTTTGAACAACTTTCTTCTTTCTGAAAATATGTCGCTGTGTTTTAGTTTCAGAAATATCCTCGAAACACTGTGAACCTAACCGAGACTTAATCTAGACTTAAATCAGACCTAAACTTAAACCTGACCTAACCTATATTGATAACCAAAATCAGGTTTTAGACTTAATCTAGATCCAACCAAAATTAAACCTAGTCCTAACTTAGGGTCCAGTCTACTCATCAGTAAACTAGGTTCCACGGGGTTTGGGTATCCGTCCGCGAGTATGTTCCACAGTGATCTAGTTGGAATAGACTGTCCTATGTGGGCCTCACCCAGGCCTTAACCAGGCATCACCTAGATTTAACCCAGACCTAACCTAGAGCTCCCTTAGTCCAAACCCAGACCTACCCTAAATCCGCAGGTTACTCAACCACTTAAACTTATTCTAAATGAAATCAAGACCAAACCTAGGCTTAGCTTAGTTCTGCAATCATCTCATCAATAAATTAGAATCCACGGGATTTTACTTTGCCATGTGTTTTACAGTGATTTAGTTGGAATAGACTGTCCTCAGTGGGCCTCACCCAAGCCTTAACCGGATATCACCTAGATTTAACCCAGACCTAACCTAGAGCTCCCTTAGTCCAAACCCAGACCTACCCTAAATCCGCAGGTTACTCAACCACTTAAACTTATTCTAAATGAAATCAAGACCAAACCTAGGCTTAGCTTAGTTCTGCAATCATCTCATCAATAAATTAGAATCCACGGGATTTTACTTTGCCATGTGTTTTACAGTGATTTAGTTGGAATAGACTGTCCTCAGTGGGCCTCACCCAAGCCTTAACCGGATATCACCTAGATTTAACCCAGACCTAACCTAGAGCTCCCTTAGTCCAAACCCAGACCTACCCTAAATCCGCAGGTTACTCAACCACTTAAACTTATTCTAAATGAAATCAAGACCAAACCTAGGCTTAGCTTAGTTCTGCAATCATCTCATCAATAAATTAGAATCCACGGGATTTTACTTTGCCATGTGTTTTACAGTGATTTAGTTGGAATAGACTGTCCTCAGTGGGCCTCACCCAAGCCTTAACCGGATATCACCTATATTTAACCCAGACCTAACCTAGAGCTCCCTTAGTCCAAACCCAGACCTACCCTAAATCCGCAGGCTACTCAACCACTTAAACTTATTCTAAATGAAATCAAGACCAAACCTAGGCTTAGCTTAGTTCTGCAATCGTCTCATCAATAAATTAGAATCCACGGAGTTTTACTTCGCCATGTGTTTTACAGTGATTTAGTTGGAATAGACTATCCTAAGTGGGCCTCACCCAGGCCTCACCCAGGCCTCACTCAAGCGTCACTTAGACTTAACCTAGACCTAATCCAGAGCACACTTAGCTAACTCCCTTAACTCAGACCTATCTTAAATCCGCGCGCTACCTCCCACCATCTACTTTCCAATCCGGAAAGTAGAATCGCCTGAACTCCCAAAAGCCCACTTAGAGGTCCAAGGCCCCCACCCCCACCTTCTTCGTAAAACCGTAGAAACCGTCGCGCCGTATTCCCCGCTCGCATTTTCCAATTAGCTAAGCCGGCCACACGGCTCATTTCCATGGGGTCTGTAAAACCGTCCGCCGCGTGTTCCGCCGGGGTTCCAGCCGGCGTAGGTGTACGTAGACACGTCGGAATATGAGTATCGACGTTATCGAGTAGCCACGTCAAAGGAGCTCGAGCGACGCCGGGACAAATACGTTTCGAGGCACGACGACGATCGCGACAGCATTTATTATTCAGCGGCTCGAAAGGGTCCGCCCTGGCTGGCTCTCGCGCGCTCACACACACGCGCCCGTATGCGCGCGTGTATGTGTGTGGGTCGTTCGATCGTAGGTAAACGTCCCTGGGAACGTAATGTGGGCTTTACTTTAACGATTAGGTTTTTCGCGAGCGTGCAGCAGCGCCGGCCTCCCCCCCCTCTCTCTGGGTCTCTCTCTTGTTCTCTTTTCCGATCTTTCTCTCTACCCTCCCGCTTTCTCTTTCTCCTTCTGTGCATACTCGTCGGCCCGCAACGTAGTCGCAGTAGTCGTCGCCGACGTCGCAGTCGTCGCAGTCGTCGTCGCCGATGCCGGCAGCCGCGAGGGCGACAGGACGGCTCACTTGGAATTGATTCGGGGAATAATCAATGCGGGAGTAACGTCGTGCCCGTGTACACGCTGGAATAAACCGTCGCGGTGGGACAGTGTTTGCCTCCCTTTCCGTACCCGCGAACGGCTGCCGAACGCCGCGCCGATTTTTCTTTCGCTCGGACACGACCGGGACACTCGCTGCCACTCGCTGCCACTCGCTGCCGATCGGTGCCGCGCGCTGCCACTGGCTCCGTCGGTGGCGTCGAATCCGGTGAACGGTCTTTTTCAGATTCTCTTTGTCGGCCGGCACGCATTTCGCTGGATTGATGCGATTTTTCCGCGAGCGGCTCCCGCATGCGAACGATTGCACGCGGATTTAAGAAGTTTGGGTTGATTGGTTTTCCAGGGTCGAATTAACGGGAATTTTTAAACGGCTTGTAGCAATTCCGGACATTTTTTATTGGTAGATCTTTATGCGATATTAACTGTGTTTCAGTGCTGATGGTATGAAAGGGAAGTCAGATAAAAATGCACTGTTCATCATTGTAACGAGTTGTAAATAATGTGACGACGAACTTCCATTTTTTTAAGGTCTTTGCAGTCTTGTGTTTGATCTGTTCATGTTTGTCGTAAGTGCATAAAATATATGTATACATGTATATATACGTATATTTATTTATTTGTTTATTTATTTATTAACGCTTATTATTTATTTACTCGTTTATTACTTATGGCAACCATAGATAGATCAAAGGAGTACTAATGATTTATAAGAAAAATATTAACAGAATATGAAGATGATTACGATAACTTTAAACTTAAAATGTCGCTCTGTTTTAGTTTCAGAAATATTCGCGAAACACTGTGAACCTAAATCGAGACCTAGACTTAAGACAGATCTAGCTCAAACCTAATGCTGGCCTAACCTATACTCAAAATTAGGCTGTGGATATTGACGCGAAATAAAAATTCTCTGATGCAATTCGAAAAAACAAGAATTAAATAAAATTTTATATTCATTTTCAATATTTTCAATCGTTTGCATTGTAATCGTTCGAGGCATTTTCAGCACTGGTGTATTGAAATTATAATTTTAAGTAGAACTAAAAAAGAAAAATGATTGCTGTATTATAATTTGTTCGAATTTGTTTGAAAAAAAGGAGCAACTTTATATTTAAATCACATATCTTGCAATGGATGTGGAAAGATCCTCGGTCAAATCTTTCAATGAGATTTCATGATATCTTCTTTCCATCGTGCTTCAAACGCGAGCGCATTAGTGCATGGAATAAGTAGAATGGCATAGATAGAACACTTTAGGTGTTCGGAATTTTTCAAGGGTGGTTTTTTGCATTATTGTACAAGTCATTAATTATTGTACTAATTTTGTAACTGCAAAAATTTCTTATTGCAAGTCTAGCTCAGAACTATGTAAATTATAAAGATTAAAGATTCCATTAGTTTAGCAAAATAACAGCAAAATTAATATGATCACTTCAGTTGTTCAGAATTGTTTAAGGATCATTTTCTACAACATTGAACCAGTCGTTTTCAAATCAAATCGACTTTTAATGCTTCTAATTTTACTATCTAATTATATTATATTAATAATAATATTAATATTATATTTATATATATATACTAATATTATATTAATCTATCTAATCTAATTTTACTATATTTTAATTTCGGCAGATTCCATTCGTTTATTAAGATAACAGCAAAATTAGTGCGAATACGTCAGGTATTCAGGGTTGTTTAGGGGTTGCTTTCTTTAACATTATAGCAATTGCTGGTCTAATATCATTTTGCTGCTGCAATCATTTCCTTTTGCAGGACTAGCTTAAAAATAAGCAGATTCGAAACGCTAGGGGTAGAAAATTGAAAAGATAGTAGCCACCCCCAATCCTTTGGACCTTCCACCAATTTTTCTAATTTTGCTATTGCATCAGTTTCCGGTTTCAAATCTATCTCAGAATTACGTAGAGATAATAGCAAAATTAGTGTGCACATTCCGTGCACTTGAACTTGTTCAGAACTTGTTTACCCTTTAACATTGTAGCAATTGTTGATCGTTCCAGTAATTTTACTGCCACAATAATTTCCAACGGCTTACAATTCAGCTGATTAAAAATAACTAGGGCAAAAAATATCCACCCCTAATTTTCTGAACAAACGAATCCACACGTAATTTTTATAATGTTGTTGTTGCAACAATTTTCTGTCATTTAGCTTCAATTTCTGCAGATTACAATATTTTTAGATTTCATTAATTTCTCGAGGAATAGCAAAAGTAGCGCGAACGCTTCAGATATTCAGGATTGTTTGGGGTTGTTCAAGGGTAGTTCTCGTTAACATCGTAGCAATTGTTAGTTGTTTCACGAATTTCGTAATAATTTCCTCTTGCAAGCCAAGATGGCAACGCTTCTAACGGAAAATCGTAAAAATACATAACCACCCCTAATTTTCAGAGCAAATGGATCCAGCATGTTCCAATTGGTGAGCAATGGAGCCCCACGGAATAGGAAGATCCTGTGGCCGATATATTTAATGTAATGAGCTTACCGGGGAATCGGGAATCAACGAGCCACCTGTCGCGACCCCCGTCTTCGGCGCGAGGGTCGCGTCGCTGGGTCAGACGGAACGATTTCTGGTCTGGAAAGGGTTGCTTTCGGCCGATTTTCCCTGTAATCGTGGCCGGATCGGCTGATACGCGGGCACGGAAACAGATGCGTGAATTTTCGTGGGCGGGACTATTGAATATTTGATGAACATCGATGGCATCGTTTTGCTAACACGCGATTCTGAATATAGTGCGTATCGATCGATGGAAAGGGACGCGCGGCTCGTTCGGCCGCGGATATCGACTGGCGGTTGGTTCGTGCGACCGGCCGGAACAAGGAGGTGGAACCTGGCGGAGGTGCCGCGGGAGGAGGTCCTCTCCTTTAATATCCAGAGGGGGTGGGCAAATGTTCCCGACGGAATAAATTTAAATATTAAGTTTAATCTCAAATTAAATCTCGGAACAACATGAATTTCAAGTCGACTGTCCCTTGTTCGAGGCGGAAGGAACTAGTCGCGGGTAGACGCCGGCTCTCGCGGAGTGGGGGGAGGGGGGGGCAGGCAGCTTTCGGCTTCAGAAAGCTCGCGGATCGACGATATACTGCCGTTGGACAATGATAAACGAAATTGCGTTCGATAGAGTTCGAACGGAATAGCAGAACGTCCGATCAATACGTAACTCTGTGATCTCAACGTGGCCTACGTTACTTTCCAGTTTGTGATTATTCACAGCACTGTAAACAGCCACTTTTAACTGAGACACTCTGTATATTTAAAAAGATATATTTGAGATAATAGAAAATAGAAATATGGTTATGTTTTTGATTTTTGTTTAGATATTGGTGAAAATTGAAAAAGTTACTTTAGAGACACCCGGTATATTTAAAAAAATGTATTTGAAATAATAGAAAATAGTAAATAAAATAGTAATATCAGTAAAAATGTAAAAATTACTTTGAGCTTATCATTATTCACAGAACTGTAGGTGGTCTCCTTTGGTAGAGACACACGGTATATTTTAACAAATGAATTAGCAGTAATAGAAAATAAGAATATGGAAATATAGTCTTGCTTTTGGTTTTTGTTTAAACATAGTTAAAAATGTAAAAGTTACTTTGAGCTTATAATCATCCGCAGAACTGTAGGTGGCTTTCTTTAGCTGAGACACCCTGTATATCTAAAAAAGTTATAGTAGAAATAATAGAAAAGAACAATATACAAATATAGCTTTGTTTTTAGTTTCTACTTAAATATCAGTAAAAATTGTAAATTCCTTTCGCGAAAATGTTTGCGTACGTCAACTTCAAAAGTTGTTGCTAAAAAAAAATTTAGTTCTAGGTTAGGTCTACGTTAGAATGTTCTTATATTTTCGTCATGTAGGTGAGGCTATTCTTTGAGCAGATTTAGAACGAAATTGTTGTTGCCAAATATTCAATGACGCCAATTTAAAAAGTTATGGTAAACAGATAAATGTTCTAAATTAGTTCGAGGTTTGTTCTAGATTAGGATGTTCCGACCGAAATTCGAAAAACAATCACTGGCAAAATCTAATATCATTGCCACTTTTAATCGTTGTAAAATAAACCAGGTCCTCAGTGAACCTAACCTAAAATATTCAAATTCTTTGTTATCGAAACACATCTCGTGTACGTATTCGATAATATATTCGGTCGGATCGATTCGAAAGAATCTTCAAAGTACTCGATCATCGTATAAACGAGTAAAGAATTGAATGCGTTTGGATCATGGTGGTCGCGTTTCTGAAAATTATGACTTATATATAACCTATACATGCCAAAATCTTAAAAAGACAAGTGAAATAAATTATGAAGCTACTACAAATTAACCGTAAATTATCTAAACAATAAATATGGTCAGTAAACAATAGTCACGTTAGTAAACAATAACACTCCTTACTTTCCACAACGCGAAAAATATGAGTTACTACGATTCGAACCCGCTGAATTAATCCAACAGTTCCACCGCACGATATTTAGAAATCCTCGCAAGGTCTTCACGCTAAATGATTTAACAGAAAGCCCGAATCCAACGAAGAGCATTTTTTCTTGAAGACCACAGCATGGCAGTTGGAATGAACATGGCGGTGATCACGCGGGAAAAAGAAACACCGTGGACCGTGGACCGGGCAAACGAACTGCGACTGTTCCCCGAAAATCACGACGTCGTCCGATCCTCGGCATTCAAATTGTCGCGGGAATTTCGAAAAACACCGCGCGTTACTGCGGTTCCGAAAATCTCTCTCTCTCTCTCTCTCTCTCTCTCTCTCTCTCTCTCTCTTGCTCTCTCACACGGAATAAAGAGAGCGCGCTTAACCGGGCGCAGGCGACCAGGTAGAAGGGAAGGTAAAAAGACAGGAGAATTCACGGGAACGCGCCGTCACCGCATGAATTATGGAACGGTGTACGCCGAAGGACCTTCTTCTTTTTCGACTATGCACGGTGAATGCGCGTAATAGCGTGGAATAGAGTAATAAACGATTCCGCAGAGTCCGCGGGAGCACCCCGCATACCTTAATGATCGGGGATACAGGGGATTTGCATAGGCCACACAGTCTCACCGGCTCGGTCAATCAGTGACCCTCCACGGACCTGTCATCTGCTTTCATAGTTGCACCCGACTGTCCCGCCCCCTCTGTTCCCCTGCCCCGCTCCGACAGTCCTTCGCCACCAACGTTTACATTGGCAGTCACGAATCTTTCAAACGACGTGATTGAAGACTCGACTCGTACCTTCTTCTCGTTACGTTACTTAATCCCGCTGCCATATTGTTTACTGGAACGTACGATCATTCGCGGTAACGATTTGGACTCTATTCGTCGCTGTGCCACCACCAACCACCGCTGTGTTCGAATATCTATTCTCTCTATTCTAATTTTCCGACGTGCATGGATGTTGTAATTACTGCGTCGAATGAAGCGACTTTTACAGTTCTTGTAATATTGAAACGAAACATTTGTCGAAAGAAACGTTGTACGGTGTTGTACAGTAATATAGTATATATACTAATATATAGTAATATATAGTATATACACTAATATAATATATAGTAATATATAGTAATATATAGTATATACACTAATATAATATATAGTAATATATAGTATATATACTAATATAATATATAGTATAGTAATAAGCATTTAACAGTATTTGAACTAAAACTGTACAATACTAAACAATGTTCCGTACTTAGACTAAAATTGTAAAATTAAGAAACGATCCGATGGGACTGAAATTTGGCGAACGACTTCACCTTTTCCATCAAAACAATGTTTTTATTTAAGAAGATTAAATTTAATCTAATTCAGATCTAATCCAGAGACCTAACCCAAAAATCGATAAGGCAGAGAGTAACATAAATTAATAACTAGATAGAACATTTTATGCATTCGTGGAAAATACTGGAACATTTATGCCTTTACATGCTTCGCTTTGTCCACTGTTCCTCTTTAGTTTCCCAGACATTCGCAGAAAAGCTTAGTTAAACATAATTTAGGACTAAGTTAGGTCTTAGTTATGTCTGAGATAAGTTTGGTCTATGTAGGTTCAGGGCTTAATTTTGAACAAAGTTTTCTCTGCACATACGTATCACTGTAGCTCGCTTTTAGTTTTCAAGATATTTACAAGAAACTGTAGTAAAAAACACAGGTTGGTTCTGGGTTGAGTCTGGATATTTTGTGAATTGAATAAATTGATAAAACAACACTGGATCCATATGTTAAACAGAAAACTCGGATGAACTAAACGCCAATGGGTTCTGTCGAAAGAAAATAGCTACCAATATCCGACAGATGTCGCTGGCAACGCTGGAGCCAATATCTGAATTAATATTAAAAATCTACAATGATGCGGATGGCAACTGCTACTAATAATCAACATGTTCCCCGGGAAATCTACGCTGGAAGAATTTGAAATTATAGTGAAGTTCCTATCTGAAAATAACATAACCGTTTAAATTATTAAGACTGATGTCAGCGAGATATAAATATAGAACCATAGGATATGCTAGAGAATAAGACCTTTCTAGGTATAAGTTTGTCTGACATGTACCTGATCGCTAAGTATCTGTAAGTAGAGTAGTTAATAAGGTTAAGTTGCCAATGATCTTTATACTTGCTACCTATAAGACTGACATGTAGCTGTGCAGTGTGCAATACTAGATTTAGGATAACTTTAAGTTACACAGAATGTATCTGATAAAGGGAACTATGTGTATGCATTGTTCGTAGACCAAGGATTTAGATCAGCACTTTAAACGAATACAATATTTAAAATAAATATAAATAATATAATAATAATTAAACATAATAATATAATAATAATGTAATAATAAGTTATAAAATAATATGAACGTGTAGGGAAAATGATGTCTTAAACCAAAATATACAAGTTCCCTAAATTAGTTCAAATTGTTTAGTTCAGTGATTACGTTCTACCAACTACAGTTGTAGAAGTTTTGTGTTTCGTCTATGGTGCAATCTCCATTATCCGAACCCTCCAAATCGAAGCTTGCTTCGTAATTTTGTATTATTTAACTATTTAATTTTGAGCTTCATGGTACAAATTGGTAAAAGTTTATAATCCAAACAAAGGAAGGAAAAATGATTTCCCAACCTTGACATAATCTAAGAGTAGCTCAAACATTACCACGTAATATGTACGTCTAAGGAAAAGTTTTCGAAAATCATATTCTAAATCTAAATATATTAAACCTAATCCAAGGGTGTACCCAATCTAACCTAGACCTAACATGGATCTAAACTAGACCTACTTCAGACCTAACCAACGTTTAGTGATAGTTTTTTGCGAATATCTCGGACACTAAAGCCAAATAGCGGTAACACATGAACAGAAAAGTTGTTCAGAACGGCGACCTTGACAGCATACTTCAAGGACATCGCAGCCAGTGAGGTATCCTCTTTTCTATATAATTACAAAGCAAACTTAGGAACGACAATTTGACATAACCGTTAGAAAAACCGATTTCCGCTGGAGATCTCGATTAAGTTCGTTCGTCCGTTCGAAATTCGTCCGATTGCAAAAATCTCGTCCGCCGAACGCGGCCACGTGAATCCCGCGGCAATTAATTCGCCGCGCAGCCCCTCGGCTAATTTCGGCGATAAAGACGCGCCGTGTAACGCGGATCGCTTGGATAATAACGCGTGCGCGCCGGATTAAAGTAACATTACGGTCGAATAATGGCGGTCGCGTCGGCGCTCGCTTAGGAATACGCCGATGCCGTGCATTAATTCGAATTAGAATTATACCGCCCAGCGATTGATTGATATTACAGGATCCTCGTAAATTACATGCGGCAGGTGGTGGACGTTATTTACCGAGCACTGAAATATAACCATCATTAAGACAGTCGTTCCCGCAGATTACCAGTTCGGGGAACGTAAAATTAATTACGATACGTTCACCGTCGTGGACCCGTAGCCGTTTTCCACGGGCGTCAACGGGGTTTACGAGCAACGCCAGAGCTAGCGCTACGGGCGTCCCTCATAACCGAAAACTCGAAATTCCGATGCCAGCGCCGAACAGTGTAAAAAGAGTCCGACGAATTTCACCGGGCGCGCCATCTCGCGGGATCTCGTTCCGTTCGATTGATCGCGAATGGGTTCTGTAGATTAAACTCAAACGTAAAACTTAGCACGAAACTCTGTTGCGCTCGCCTGTAAATCGAATGCAATGGAAGCGCCGTTATCCAGACGAATTCGGTTGAATGACAGTTGTTCGGATAATATAGAATATAGGTTACGATCTTCGTCTAAACTTTAATCAGTTTGTATCGTCAATCTCAAAAACTCGAATATTTCAATGGTCGAAAAAATGTATTACGAAACAAGCTTCGACTTAGGCAAATCGGATAATGGAGGTTGCATCGTGGATGAAACAGAACACTTCCACAACTGTAGTTGGTAGAACATATTCACTCTAATGAAAATCTAATAATCTAAATAATAATATAATAATAATATAATAATAATATAATAATAATATATAAAAATAATATAATAATAATCTAATATAATAATAATATATAAAAATAATATAATAATAATCTGAATAATCTAAACTAATTTAGGGAACTAATATTGCATATTTTGGTTTAGGACATTGTTTTCAAAAACTTTTCCCTATACGTGCATATTACTTTGCATTCTTTGATTTATTTTAGGTATTGTCAATGCAAACACATGGTTTCCTTTACCAGGTACATTCTGTATAATTTAAAGATATCCTAAGTCTAATATTTCACACTGGACAGATACATGTCAGTCTTATAAATTGGCAAGTATAAGGATCACTGGAAACTTAACCTCATTAACTACTCTGCTTACAGATACTTAGCGATCATGTATTAGGGGGACCGGAAGGTAATGTCGTTTCTGCACATGTCAGTATTCCTTTTTTTTTTGCATACTAATTTTTGCACACTAAAAATTTGCATACTAAATGAAAAAAGGTTGTTGATAATGAGGGTGATTACATCATTGATTGAAAATAAAAACTAATTAAAAATTGATCTGTTTGAATTTAATGTAAACAAACGACATAACTTTCCGGTCCCCCTAATACATGTCAGACAAACTTACACCTAGAAAGGTTTTATTCTCTAGCTTATTCTATGGTTCTATATTTATATCTCGCTGACATCAGCTTTATTAATTTAAACAGTTATGTTATTTTCAGACAGGAACTTCACAATAATTTCAAATTCTATCAAAGTAGGTTTCCCGGGGAACATGTCGATTGTTAGTAGCAGTTGCTATCCACGTCTTTGCAGATTTTTAATGTTAATTCCTGAATTAACCTCCATTAAGCTTCAGCGTTGCTAGCGACATCTATCGGAGATTAGTAGCTATTTTTCTTTCGACAGGATTCATTGGCGTTTAGTGGATCCGAGTATTCTAGTTAACATAATGTTGTTTTACAAACTTATTCATTTCACGAAATACCCAGACCTAACCTGAGTTTATCTACAGTTTCTTGCAAATATCTTGAAAACTAAAAATGATACGTATTACGAAGGAAAAGGTTCGTTCAGAATTAAGTCCTGAACCTACACAAAGGCAGGCCTAACTCAGTCTTGACTTATGTTTAACCAAAGTTTTGCTGCGAATATCTCGAAAACAAAGGCGAAACAGTGGACAAAGCCAAACATGTAAAGCGAGAAATTTTTGAATATTTTCCATGAGTGCATACAATTTTTCAGCATTGTCCATGAATGCATAAAATTCTTCGGTATTGTCCACGAACGCATAAAATTGTTCAGTATTGTCCATGAATGCATGCAATTTTCCATTATTTGCCACGAATGCAAAAATTTTTCAGTTCAGTTATTAATTCAATACCGCTCTTTGGCATATCGATTTTTAGGTTAGCTCTCATTTAGATCTGAATTTGATTTAATTTAATTTTCGAGTCATCGAAAATCCGTCCCGTAAACGTTATTTTCATTGGAGAAAAAAATAATGTAATTCGGCAAATTTCAATGGAATCGGTACGCTGTTCAGAAGTTTCCGCGCCTGATGCTATTAACAACGGAGACGACGGATTTCGAAATTAACGCATTCGAGTGGCCCGGAATTTCTGCCAGCAATTTAGTCGAAATTCCGGACGTCTGGCTAATAACGGCTGATAACAAACACGGCATTATTACTCCACCTTTGACGGCGTTAAGCTTTGTGCCCGTGTTCCGATCGTTGATACACAGCCCGAGCATAGCTGCTCCGAGTCCATAGGTTTCTGTATGCTGCGACAACCGGAACCGAATTGAAAAAATCGATTAGGTCACGATCCGTAAAGCAGAACCCGCCTCCTTCAATTTTAATTAACAGAAGGTTTCCTTTTCACAAAGATTCGGTATAAATGAGGTGTATACATTTGTAAATTTTCACTTTACGACAAGTCTGTCCATAATTTGTTTTAAAGACTCCGGTATAGATCAAAGAGTTTTAATAATATTCTTGAAAGTACTAGGTTATTATTAAATCTAGCAAAATTGAGTACAGGAAAATTATGGGTAGCAAAATTAAATATAGGGTAAAATAAAGTATAGAGAGTCTAGGTAATAGCAAAATTAAATATTGCAAAATTCAGTATAGCAAAATTGGGTACAGAAGAATACAATGTAGCAAATTTAAGTACATAAAAAGTAAGTGTAGCGGAATGAGGTACAGATATAAATTAAGTACAGCAAAATTAAATATTAGAAATTTAAGTATAGGAAAATGATACAACAAAATGAAGTATAAGAAAATGAAGTGCAATGAAGTAAGTATAGTAAATTGAAGTATAGCAAAATTAACTACTGTCAAATTGAATTCAATAAATTTAAGAGTATGGTAAAATGAAGTACAGTCAAATTGAGTACTGTAAAATTAAACACATTCAAATGAAGTATAACAAAATTGAGTACAGTGAATCAAGTACAGCAAAACAAAATATAGATAAATTAAGTACAGCAAAATTATATGTTAGAAATTTAACTATAGGAAAATGATGTACAACAAAATAAAGTATAAAAAAATGAAGTGCAATGAAGTATAGTAAATTGAAGTATAGCAAAATTGACTACTGTCAAATTGAATTCAATAAATTTAAGTATGGTAAAATGAAGTACAGCCAAATTGAGTACTGCAAAATTAAACACATTCAAATTGAGTACAACAAAATTAAGTACAGTAAATCAAGTACAGCAAAACAAAATACAGTAAAATTAAGTAAAGCAAAATTGAGCATGGAAAATGTAAGTATAGCAGAATTAAGTGCAGTAAAACGAAGTAAATCGAGGAGTGGTCGTCGACTAGGGGAGGGTGACCCATCGTGGACCGCGATCGCAATGTCGACACTTTCTAGCGAATCCTTACGTGGGTAAAGCGGACGATGGTTTCTCCGTGCGCTACTAATTGAAACGTTCCGCGGGACGAACTAATTGACGCTGTATCTCTCTCTCCCGCGGCACTCGCAGCCGCGTAATTGCATAAGCAGTTCCGCGCCGAACGTTGAGCAATAACAACGAGTGTATGCAGCAACGGGGATATATCTATGGCGCGATCGGAAACGTTTCAGAAAACCCTGCGGCAGACTTCGTGGGGTGCTGTTGCCTTTCTCTCTCTCTCTCTCTCTCTCTCTCTCTCTCTCTCTCTCTCTCTCTCTCTCTTGCTACCTGGCGACAGTGTAAAACGTATGAAAATCGATATTAGGGACTCGAATCGCAGCGGGACCAGCTAATTGCCTCTTGGGGGGCTGTTTCGGTTTCGCATCAAGTGCCTGGCAATTTGCGACGAGGCCACGGCGTAGGTGAAAAGAAATCCATGGAATATTGTGGTCGAGAGACTTCTCGAGGGCTCGACACATGGAACATTTATTAGGAGAGTCTGCGCACGGTAAATTGGGATCAGAGGCCCTTTTATGCGATGCAACGTTCATACGTTTAGCATTCGAGTTCGTGGTCATTCGTAACCAGGGTCTTTCTGCGTTCATATTGTAAACCGGAGGGAAAGGTACGAACCAACAACAACTAGTGCCATTTCGAGTTTCATTTGTTTAATTTTCTGCGCGAGCAACCCGTTCGTATACAAGCAATTAGCAAAGTGCACTGTTGTAAATGCCGCACGGTTACTATGGAAGATCTCGTCAAAAGTGTTTCGTTAAGGCCCACTTGGACGAGTCAGTTGCGGCCGCGAACAAGTCCAAGCTGACATATGACTGTGTTTTGAGAGAATTAGTAATTCTTTGTCTACCTTGGGCAAGGAAGTCAGCTCAAATCATGGATAGATATACTGCAACACAGTAGAAAGTATGCTGATAAAATCGAAAAAATTGAGATTACATGAGGAAACATTGAATTCGATAAGGGAGACTGAGAAAATCGTTTCTAGCCTTATCTTGGACAAGGAAATTAGCACAAATCATGTCTAGATATACTGCAACAGTAGAAAAAATGCTGATGAAATCGACAAAATTGGGACAACCTGAGAAAACATTGAATTTGATAGAGGAGACTGAGAAAATTGTCTTTCGTCTCTATCTTGAGCAAAGAAATCAGCTCAAGTCATGGACAGAAACAATACAACAGTTAAAAAAAAGTCTGATGAAAGCATAGTTGCTTGTTAGACTCTAAATCTAGTATTTTGGACATCCTACAAGTAGGTATCAATCTTCTAGGCTTGCAAGTATGAGGATCGTTGGTAACGTGACTGTATTGTAAATTGGACAACAACTAGTGGCATTTGTGGGAAATATTCTTTGGAAATATTCTCAACAACCCTATAAAAAGAATTAATGTTTTATTGACTGTATTGGGCAAGGGAGTCAGCTCAAATCATGAATAGACATACTGCGAGAGTAAAAAAAAAATGCTGATGAAATCGACAAAATTGGGATAACCTAATAATTAAACTGAATTGGATAGGGTAAACTGAGAAAATCGTCTCTGCCCTCTATCTCGGGCAAGGAAATCAGCTCAAATCCTGAATGGGAATATCGCAACAATAGAAAAAAACGCTGATCAAACAGACAAAATTGAGGAAACATTGAAGTGAGTGAGAGGCCGATCGAGGAAGTCGTCTCCGTCCTCTATCCTGGGCAAGGAAGTTAGCTCAAACCATGGATGGAGATACTGCAACGGCAGAAAAAACGCTGATGAAATCGAAGAAGGCATTGAATTGGATAGAGACGACTGGAAAAATCGTCTCTATCCTGTGTCCTGCGCATGGAAATCGGCCGAGATCATGAATAAAGATACTGCGACGTTGAATTGGGTGGACGGAATTCAGGAAATTGCTTCCGGCCTCTATCTTGGGCAGGGAAATCAGCTCAAATCACGAACAGAAATGCTGCATCGGTAGAAAAAACGCTGATGAGATCGACAAAAACTGAGATAACATGAGAGACCTTCGAATTGGATATGGGAGACTGAGAAAATCGACTCTAGCCTCTATCTGGGGCAAGGAAATCAGCTCAAATCATGAATAGACATACTGGAATAGTAGAAAAAATGCTGATGAAAGCGACGAAATTGAGATATCATGTTGGAAACATTGAATTGGATAAGGGAGAGACTGAGAAAATTGTCTCTAACCACTATCTTGGGCTATAAGAAGCCTAAAAGCTGGAAGAGATTTGCCTGTACAAATGCTTTTACCGGCCCTGGTAGGCGAATTATCTTTTCTCCCGACCTTGGCCAAGCAGATCAGGCTTAGCGGAGTCGTAGAAACCAGGCGTGAACTCCCGAAAAGCGTCACGCGACGGCGACGCCGTCGGCTCGCGGCTGTTCTCGACCGCGAGAAGCCGTCGCAGAGCGCTTACGATCGTCGGCCGATCGCGCGAAATATTTACAGTAGCGGTTCTAATGGGGGCGGGCACGCGACGATGAAACAGGACGACTTTCTCGTATGACAGGAATCGCGATCGACGCGGTAATGGCGCCTTATCGTGATCCCCGCGACACGCGGCCGGAAAATCGAAGCGCGGCGACGGGTCGGCGGGTCGAGGGGAGGTCAGCTGGCATACCGGCGAAGCTGCGAAAAAAATTTCCGAGGACGATTGTGACGACGAGCGTCGAAAAGAGAGTGCGGGAAATCTTGGTGCCACCTGGCATCGCTGTACGCCGGTCACGTGGATAGGCGAAATCCTCGGCTTTGGTGTGATCTCTTCGAGAAGTGACTAAATCTATGAGACAATGTTATTGTGACGTTGAGAAGAAATGTTTGTCCAAAGGTATATCGTATAGTACCTGAACTAACCTAGAAAATGCCACGTGATACGTATAGGGAGAACTGCTTGAACGTGGTGTCCTAAATCGAGCCCAGACATAACCTAGACCTACTGCAGAAGTCTTACAGTAGGCTAGGTCCTCGACTTAGGTACAGTCTCTTCTAGAAATGACTAAATTTGTGAGGTCAAATAATATTAATTAATAATATTTTTTTTATAATTATTAATTAATTAATATTATAATATAATATTAATCAATATTATTGTGAGGTCAAAAATGTTACATTGTATAACACCTAAACTAACCTATTCACTGCCACGTGATACGTATAAGGAGAACTTTTTGAATATGATGTCCTAAATTAAAGCCAGACATAACCTAGACCCAAGTCACACATGTAGACTGGTTCTCGACTTAGGTATAGTCTCTTCGAAAATTAACTAAATTAGTAGTTTTTATTGTAAGGTTAAAAAGAAAGTTATGTCAAAAGAAATATTTTATAGTACTCAGACTAACGTATACACTGCCACGTAATATCTTTAGGAAGAGCTTCTTTAATATAGTTATTATCATTACGTATTTACGCGCGCGTGCGCGCGCGATCTATATTGGACCCTTTTAATTCATGCAAATGAAATACACATAATCCGGAACAAAATAAACGTTGCAGCGAACATGATTTTACGACAGATGCAATGGGATTAGCAAAATGTCTCAGAGCGTTCCCAAAGAAATCAAGTTCTTTTACTGTGCTCGTACAAAATCGAAGGATGTTCTAAACTTCTAACGGCGTGCTATACTAGATTTAGGATAACTTTAAGATATATATAGTCATAGTGACTGTATCTGATAAACGGATTATTGTTAGATCAAGTCTAGTCTTTTAATAATTAAATGACAATATATATATATAGTGCCATGTTATACGTATGTATAGGGACAACTTAATGAAAATGATGTCCTAATGATATAATACATTTGTACAGTGTGCAATACTAGATTTAGAATAATTTTAAGATAGTTGCACTGAATGTACTCGGCTTAATCCGCAGTCACATTTCTATCACGAAGTACCTATATGTGATACAAATTTTAAACAACTGTCACTAAAAAACTAGCAACACTACGGAAACACAAGAATTTCAGAATATAACTTGAACATTCTAGAACATCGTTTCCTTTATTAGAACTCGATATCGCACTTCCAAGTATATTGAATTAATTGTTAATTTCGCTTTTTCCAAAAAAATAAAATATGGGCCATTTTGACCCAGTGTGACAGCAAACAGTTAGTAAAAACATTACAATACCTACACTAACCACGACGTCTAAGACCTAAAAATTCTAAAACCAGTCCAGACCTAACCTACACCTAACGTAACCTAACGTATACCTAACTTAGAACTACTGCAGACCTAATTAGTGTTTAACACAAATTTTTTTCGAATATCTCAAAAACTGAAGGCCAAATGGTGGTAACATTTCCAGGGGAAATGTCGATCGGAACGATGGCCACGACAACATGCTTCGAGGACATCGAAATCAGCGGCGTTCCCGCTGTTCCGTATAACTATAGAACAAGCTTATAGACGTCGCCATATTGCTTTCAGCGTGTGTAGATCGTCAAAGGAGAAAGAAACCTATAATTCCACAGTTCCTCACAATTTATTAGAAAAGTTTCCTCGGAACGGAACGACGCGAATGCTGGCAACGAATTTCTGTGCTGGTAACACGCGGGCACGTAGACGGGTCACACAGGTAGGCTAGGTCCTCGACTGGCTAGGTCCACGGTAGGTGGTGGCGAGGTGGTAGGTCGCCGAAGAAGGCGGAGGGTGGTGGCAGCAGCGATAAGGGGTTCATTAGAGGCAGTTTATTACTGCCTTTGAAGTCTCTCGCGTGTTGCCGTTAAGTCGCTCGATATCTCGTAATATCTCGCTCTAATCTCGCGAGGAGAAGTTAATTGCTACCTCCACCTCTGCCACCTTCTCACCTCCGACCTACCTATATTCGACTCCCCGCCTCGAACCCTGTGGAACCACCTACACCCCGTTTCCATCCCCTCCCCCACCCCCGCCAGCTTCCATGCTTCTCTTGCGCCCGGTCTGCGCCAACCCCGTTCCGTGCTCGCACGTGTCGCCTTAACAATTAGACGCTTAATTCGGGCCACCATCGGGCTGAAATTTTCACCCCATGCACCCCGCTCCTACCCCTGCACCCTACTCCGCAGGCCCTCGGCTCCTCGGTCGACCTGCGGTCTCTCTTGACCAGCCTTTCGCAGGCTAAACTGATCACTGGGTCCGCCGAACTTCTGCGGAAGAGCTCGATGTTTAGATTTTTATGGTTTATAATTCCCCTCCCCCCATGATGATTTGATTTGCACTTATTTATTTACATAATCGAACGCAATAGTTTTTATTTCCTCAGTTAGTTAGTTTTTATTTCTTCAGTTAGTTTTAGTTTCAGGTCACGTTTTGGGAGAAATTAATGGCAGTCATGTTTTGTAGGTTATGTGTGAAATCTTTTTGTTTGACTTTATTTGCTCTTTGTCCGATCTTCGTTGTTCTATGTTAGGCATCGTTTTATATCTTGTCTTGTACACTCTGCGAAAGTTCGACGAAATTCTAACTTAAATCCTAACCTAAATCGACTCCTCTGACAGTCTTTGATCTCTTAAGTGAGGAAATCATTTTTGACTTTTACAAATGCGATCTACCGGCATCGCGCAGGTAAATAAAATTTGATAAACAGAAACAACATATTTCAATATTTATATTTCAGTGATCTTTTTATCATTTGAGCAGAATTGTGGGTTGTCAAAATAACAATCAAGCGGGTTCGAATCATAGTGGCGTTAGTCACATTTTCCTCATTGTGAGAAACATGTTGTTTTCTAGCGCGAATATTGCCTACTGACCAAATTTATTGTTAAAATAATTTCGAGTCAATTTAATTTATAATATATTATCCTATATTTATAATGTATATATCCTATACATAATATATTAATTTATAATATATTATATTTATAATATATATATTATATATATTTAATTTATAATATATTACGTGAACTCGTTTTGCAGATAAATTGTTTTTCCGTTAAACAAATTCGTGAAAATTTAAGCTAACACCGCGAGCACATTCTATTATCCGAACACTTGTATCATCTCGATCGACGTTTCTAGAAGCTTCTCTCGCGTTGCAGGCTAAATATTTCAAGCCTTTGCTATGCCGTAAAGATTCTTGAACCATTTTTGCAGATGGAATCGTCATCGGCCGGCCGACTTCGCAGTGCTCTCGTGATTAATTCTAATTCAGCGCGTGCAACTACGCATTCGAGAAGTCATTTATAGGATATGTTTTGCGTGACTCGTTGCCGTTAATAAAGCGTGTTTTGTTTGGGTCAATGAACATAAGATCGCGCTCCGCAGGATGTTGTTAGCACATAATGTAGCCGCGTATTTTCGATTCGGATTTGTCAGTGAATCGTGCGGATTTGAATGGTCTGGTTCCTCGCGACTGAAAAATCAAAGATTGGGAAAACAATTGGAATTTTGCGAAAACAATCTTTGGTTTCCAAAGTTGTATTTGTCACTGGAATTTGTCGAAGATTACTTTTATATCTAGACCTGCAATTTTCGTGCTAAATAGGGTTAATGCATTGCAGTGGAACCTCCATTATCTGAACCTTGAGATCATGGGCAAAGATTAAAAATTTTTGATTGTGTGGTTGGGAAGAACCTGGTCTACCATAATTTTTACGCGATTTATAATATGATATACGAATATAATATGAAGTCAAAAATAAAGTACAAAAACTATTTAATTATTAAAAATATTTCTTCCATTATATTTTCTCATTTTAATCGACGCTTAAAGTCTTGACGACAATGTTTGATTTATGTTTAAGGCACCGTGTCTTCGAGAAAATTGACAAAATATAAAAAATTATCAATAATGTTGTTAGAATTCCGAAAATTGACACGATTTTCAAAATTCACGGAATTTCAAAAATTGACACGGTTTGAAACACTACACGATTTAAAAAAATTGGTATAGTTTATCAAATTATCAGGATTTACAAAATTGACATAATATAAAAAATTATCAGAATTTAGAAAATTGAGAGCATTTAAAATATTTACAGGTTTTAAAAAATTTACGAAGATTTAAGAAATTGACATGATTTTAACAAATTGCACGGTATAAAAAATTTGAAAAATTGACACAATTTACAGAAACGTACAAAATTCTCAAAATTTACAAAAATGTACGAAATTCTCAAAATTTACAAAAATGTCAAATATTCTCAAAATTTACAAAAATGTACAAAATTCTCAAAATTTACAAAAATATACATAATTCTCAAAATTTATATCATTTTCAAAATTCACAAAAATTGGCAAAAATTTACAAAATTTTCAAAAATAAAAAAAATGTACAGATCTCAAAGAACTCTCATGTTTCGTCAATTCTCAAAAACCAGCTTCCGAGCGAGACAACACGTCATGAGACAATAGTTCAAATAGTTCATCCAAGACAACACAGGTTTACACAATAAGAAGACAATTCTTTCTTCCACAGTTCGTGAGTTCAAACTCTCTCTCTGTCTCTCTCTTTCTCCCGATCAGTTACCATCGGCTCCAGTTGGCTAATAGCCGTAGAATCGTGCAGCTAGTGAACACGACTCGGCAATACTCGGCATGTGCTCTCTCGGCGCGTGCTATGGAATCGCTACATGTCTAGTACAAGTACAGAGCAGAGCCTCCACGCGTCGCGACGCGGCGGTGCCCCGAGCCCCAAACCCGGCCTATTGTTTCTTCTTTCACGAGACGAAGTGACAACGCGTGGCGTTCTACTCTCTTAATGGAATTACCACCGACAAACCGGTCCGTCTGCGAAAGGGTTCACGAAGTTCTCTCGTCGCACCCGCGACAAAGGGGGAGAGAGAGGGAGAGAGAGAGAGAGAGAGAAAGAGAGAGAGAGAATGAGATAAAGAAAGAGAGAAAAAGGTAAAGAGAAAAGGAAAAAGAGATAAAGATCAAAAGAAAATGAAAAAGATCAAGAGAAAAGGATCAAAAGAAAAAGAAAAGTAAAAAGAGAAAAAGATCAAGAAAAAAAGAAAACGAAAAATATCAAGAGAAAAAAAAAGAAAAAAGAGAAAAAGATCAAGAAAGAGGAGAAAACTAAAAAAAACAAAGAGATCAAAAGAAACAGGCAAAGAAGGAACGAAAGAAACAAAACGATCAAGAGAAACAGGTAAAGAGAAAATAAAGAAAAAAAATAAAAATAATACGACAACGATAAAGATAAACAGGTAACGAAAGCAAAGGAAAGAAGAAAGTGAGGAAAAGGATGTGAGATAAAGTAAACAGATAAAGAGAAAGGAAGAGATAAAAAGTAAGAAGAGTAAAAGAGTAAGGAAAAGAGAAAGTGAGAGAAAAGAATGTTAGAAAGAAGAAAGCGGAAGAAGAAGAAAAGGAGCGAGAAAGAGAGAAGCAGAGAAAGGAAGGATGAAAGGAAGCAGAATAACGGAGAAGAAGAGAGAATGAGAGGAAATGAGAGAATGAGAGGAAGAGAGAATGATAAAATGAGAGAGGAAGAGAGAATGATAGAATGTGAGAGGAAGAGAGAATGATAGAATGAGAGAGGGAGAGAGAGAGAGAGAGAGAGAGAGATCCAGCGCGTCTTCCAACCGGCCGGAATCGCGCGGCACGGCCAGACGAAGCGCCCTGTCGCCGGGCTCCGTCAAGCCCAATCATGTTGATTCAACAAAGTACCCACCTACCAAATTGCTGGAATTTGGTATTCGGCCAGAAAGACGGAGCGGGGAGGGGCAGAGAAAACGGCGGCGGAGGGACGTGGCCGCGGAGAGGGAGACAGATAGACAGACGGACAGAGAACTGCCAAAAGCGTGGAAGGGGGAGAGAGACAGAGTGAGGAAGGGAAGAGAGAAAGTCTGGAGACAGAGAGGCGGAGAGAAAGCGAAAGAATGAATGAGAGAGCGAGAAACCCGAACAGACAGATCGAGACACGTCGTGATAGAGAGAGAGAGAGAGAGAGAGTCAGAGAAAAAGAGAAGAGAGAGAGAGAGAGAGAGGAGACGCTCTGAAGCGGTCTGATTGCACATCTAGGCCAAACCAGCACCACGACGACGTCGCTCCAGCGGAAAGCCGAGCGATGATTGGCCGCTCTCTTCACTCCGCAACCCCGGCCCCTTCACCCTCCGTACACCTTCAATCCCTTCAGCCCTCGTCCGTGCACCCGAAACCCGATGGCGTTGGAGGCTGGGGGTGATTGGACGCATCTCGGTGATTGTGGCACCCGCCACCCTCCGCACCCCTCCCGAAACTACCAGCGCGTTCTCCCTCCCCTACACCTATATACCCGAACAACCCGGCCCGTGCCCCTCGGCCCCCTCCTCCAGCACGGCTGTAAATCGAGTTTACCCTCTTGCCGTGGCTCAGCCCTTCAATCAAACTGATTGAAACATTCCTTGAATCCAAAAGAAACGAACCACTACCTCCTACCCTCGGCTCTCTCTCTCTCTTTTCTTCCCACCCCCGCGCCGCTTCCACCCCCTCGCACTCTCTCTCTCTCTCTCTCTCTCTCTCTCTCTCTCTTGCTGGAACTCCTTCCCTGTCACGCTATCCGCCGTGTCTCTCGATCAGTCTTCTCTTTCGTCCTCGCTCCACCGTCCGCGTTCGCTCGATCGTCGACTCTCTTCTTCTAACCGGATGCTCCCCCCACCGCCCTCGATCCGCGATCCGCGGGATCTCCCTCCCTTCTTTGCTTCTTCTTTCTTGGACGTCACCCACCGGCCCCCCTCTCTTGTAGCAACCCCTACCGCAAGGCTTGATGTCGATGCTTCTGTCGCGTCACTCCGCTTCGAGTGCTACTTCTCTCAATTCGGATATAGGCGAGCCCCCCACCGCTCCGCCCCTGGATCGAAATTTCAAGGGAAAATTTCGCGAGCCGATTCCGCGGGGGTTGCGCAATCCGCGGGCCCGCGCGCGCCCGGTTACGACCCGCGCAAAGAACGCTCGGTTCTTCAGGGTGTGCGTCAAAGGCTACCCCCACCGCGCCACCGCGGCGTTTAAGACGATGGGTAAACACCGGGATGCACTCGTTTGTCTCCCGTGAGAAAGTGTCGCGGAAAATCTTAGGGTGCGGGAATGTTGTCACGCACTTGGCGCGGAATTTTTGGTTGAATTTGTTTGATCGGGCTCTGATTAACAGGGCGCTGGAGGATCGCGAATGGAACCGTCGTTGTCGTGCATTCGCTGGAATGTCACGTGACTCCATCGGTGACGTCACGGATGAGTAGTTGAGCGGAGTCTGGTAGAAAACAGCACGATCGCCAGGAAAGTTTTCGCGGTTGTGATTGGTCACGTTGTCTTCTACTATCTTGCTGAACTGCTTATATGTGACGTCACCGATGGAATCACGTTACATTTTAGAGAATCCATGGCAACGAATGTTGTAGAATCCAGTTATGGCAGAAATCAACCAGGCCACAAGTTACTGTAGTAACGTATTTGTTTACATGAGTGTTTATTGCTTGTACAAATGTTTCTCCTTTCAACGATTTTAATGAACTAAAATCATTGATATGTCAACACTCTCGTAATCCTATCGCTGTGCTAAACTTCGTCCGGTAATTTCATCAAAAACATGGGAAAATCACAACCCAATTTCATGGCGTGTCTGAACACATTTTTCTTCCATCAATAATATAAGTGACCATTAATTCCAATAATTTATTTCCAATAAATCTAACCGTGTCAAATTTGCCTTGTTATTTTATCGAAAACACCCACCATCCACAATCCAGTTACGTGTAACTCTATGACGTAACTACACCCGATCAGAGTAGTGTTAACACGTTCGCTAGCAGCGCCACACGCGCGCGACGACCACGACACGTCGTATTTCACGTAAAGAACATCGAATGAATTTTGTGAACGTAACCATTAAAAATTGCAACACGCAGCAAGCTATTTAGAGAATTTACAGCTTCTTTCTGACGACGTTTTAATCGTATTTTACAAATGGTCGCGACGTGTTTAATACGACGAACACAATAAGTTTAACTGGAGAGCGACGCTGCTAGCGAACGCGTTGAGCGACAGAAGATGGCGTGTCCCGTTTATTCAAAAGAGCACGCGTGTTCCTCGGCGTTCCTTGTCCCCCCCCCCCCCCCACTCCCCGGCCACGGGGAGCACGAGGGACAGGGACGAGAACCCGGTCGCAATTAACGGGACGTTTTTCTCGCGTTGCCGTACCCGGGGATCGATTTCCACCACGACGTCCGACTTCCGGAAATACGAAGGAGCCAGTGGACATCTGGATGGACGATTCTGTCTCCAATTCAGGCATGCGGGACGGAGACGCCTCGTAATCAAATATTGATACTACGCTAGACTAAATCGTTCGACTGTGCTAACAGATTAGGGCGTACGTGTGCTGCGGACCAGTCCGCCCGGACCTACCCGATGGGAAACGCGACGACAACGAAGAATACAAATGTCAGGGAAAATCTTATAACCGGCCGCGATCCTCGTGAAATCGAGATTCCGCTCTGTTCGATTTTTATTCGCCACTTCGTCGAACCGTAATTCACTCATTTCTGCACGATTCGCTTTCGAACAAAATTCATAAATCTTGTCGACGATCTGGTTACTTATGAAAAGTTTCGATTGGTTTTGGAGCGTTCGATCCGAACGCTCTCGTCGCTATTTAATGGGTCTGGTCACTATTTGATTAGTTTTGTCACTGCTTGATAATTTTCTCTTGACGCTGTTTCGCATGTTTCGAATTTAACGGTGACGCGACACAGTATACTGCAACAATGCCAAGGTTATTTCAATGCGACTTGATGTGTTCAACGAACAGACGAAAGCGAATGTGCTAGGCTACTTGGAAGTGCGTTAACAACGTGCTCCAGTGTTGCCAATATAATAGTAGAGGTAGCCAAGCAGTGCTGCCCGTGGCGTGACATTATATTAGGTTAGCTTGTATCATTTTGAGACCTATTTCTATGCCTGTAAGGAGAAACATCGCATATTACAATTTCAAAAAATTCCAGTTTATGTATCAATTGTGCAATATAATATGAGATTCGTGTGTGTATATATATATAAATTGTAAATGGTCTCCTTTAACTGAAACAGTCTACATATTTAAAAAGAACTTAACATAACATTGTATCTGTACATTTCAGTATTAGAAATAATAGAAAATAGAATTATAGAAATACGATATTTTGTTAAGTTTTCATTTAGATATCAGCAACAATGTAAAAATTATATCGAGTCTATATATATATATATATATATATATATATATATATATATATATATATATATAGATAGATATAGTGTTTTGTTAAAATTCTGTTTAAATATCACACAATATGTAAACGTTACTTCCAGTCTATAATTACTCACACTATAATTACTATAATTATACTATACTAATTATACTATACTATACACTATATTACTCACACTATAATCACTATAATTACTCTGTCAGAAAAAAATATGGAAACAATTTGAAAAAAAGATCAAGCGAACACTAATAATACGAAGCAATTAGCGATCTGATAATTAAGCGACAATATCTCGGAAAGTGAAAACATGTGACGCGCGGCGTTTTTCCTTCGACCCAGATACTTATTTACGAGGGTATGCATATTTGAATGGAATACAGGATTCACGCGATATTCGAACAGTTTTCTAACCGGCTACCCGGCAAGTGTTCCATCGACTCGATGAATTGAAAATGTTTACGGTTTCGATTTCGATGGGAGGAGCAGGGGATTACTTATACGCA
The DNA here is from genome assembly GCF_051020955.1 of Megalopta genalis. Classification (NCBI taxonomy): domain Eukaryota; kingdom Metazoa; phylum Arthropoda; class Insecta; order Hymenoptera; family Halictidae; genus Megalopta; species Megalopta genalis. Next base: position 9,618,972 of record NC_135026.1, on the reverse strand, counting down.
ACCCTCCCTCCCCCCGGGGACGAGGAAACTGATTTTTGAGATGCATACGTAACGCGATTGTATGCATTTACATTATTACATTTGCATTAATTTGAATTTAATAAGCAGAACGCCCTGTCGTGCTTGTTCTCTTGTGCGAATGCACCGGCGCATGCGACTCTAATAATTCTTACTACTCGTAACTCAGCGCCATATGGCCCGGCCGGCGAGAATCATTAAAGCACTGTGTACACTTACTTATTAGCCTCTTAGCACTGAATCACTGCTGCCGCGATATTAACGCGGCCCAACATTAATTACCATTAATTATACGCGCTGGATCGCTCGGTAGCTGTTTTCGAAATGCTTTCCGTTTCGTCCACGTTTACTTTTCAATAATCTAAGTTCATTACTGTAACCCGATTATCCGGATCGATCAGGTGGTATCAAAACGTTCACAGATTACGGAGCCAGTTGTAGTTAATAAATTTTCACTGATCTGTATAGTCGATTACGTTGCATGCGGATTATCTTCGATCTACGACACGTGTTTATGTAATTAAGAAATGTTAGGCACAGTGGGAACTCGATTATCTGGACATCTAATATATCTCTCAATTTTTTTTGTATAGCAATGATGCACGTGTTAACTGATTTACAGAAAACACCGACTATTGTTCAACTCGGCATAGATTCCATCCGGAGTTCCATTATCACTAACATTATCATTAACATCCATGTGTTCCCGATTAGTCCGGATAATCGAGTATCGCATTGTCAATACGGATAGTCGAGTGTCACATGGTAAGTCCGGATGGTCAGGTGCCAGATAGCAAGTCCGGATAGTCGAGTGTCATATCGTGAGTCCGGATAGTCCGGTGCTACGTCATAAATCCGGATAGTCGAGTCTCCACTGTCGCCAATTACAACGAAAAGGTTGCAGTAGAACCTCGATTATCCGGGCCAATTAGGAGACGCAGGCGATCGAATAATAAAGGTGTTATGTATGATTACGAGACTAGATTGAATCGTTCGCCAGCTAAACATGTTCGTATGATTAAAAAAATTACCTGAATAAGTATCTGAATTCCGGATAAGCGAGTTTCCACTGCAATCTATTGCAACAAGCATGATACAGTAAGTTCCCGTCTATCCAAAGCAATTAGGACACATATAGATAATATAATAAGATTCTTATAATAGATAATTTAAACATTCTAAATTCGGATAAGCGAGTTTCCACTGCAATCTATTGCAACAAGCATGATACAGTAAGTTCCCGTCTATCCAAAGCAATTAGGACACATATAGATAATATAATAAGATTCTTGTAATAAATAATTTAAACATTCTAAATTCGGATAAGCGAGTTTCCACTCAATCTATTGCAACAAGCATGATACAGTAAGTTCCCGTCTATCCAAAGCAATTAGGTCACATATAAATAATATAATAAGATTCTTGTAATAAATAATTTAAACATTCTAAATTCGGATAAGCGAGTTTCCACTGCAATCTATTGCAACAAGCATGATACAGTAAGTTCCCGTCTATCCAAAGCAATTAGGACACATATAGATAATATAATAAGATTCTTATAATAGATAATTTAAACATTCTAAATTCGGATTAGCGAGTTTCCACTGCAATCTATTGCAACAAGCATGATACAGTAAGTTCCCGTCTATCCAAAGCAATTAGGACACATATAGATAATATAATAAGATTCTTATAATAGATAATTTAAACATTCTAAATTCGGATTAGCGAGTTTCCACTGCAATCTATTGCAACAAGCATGATACAGTAAGTTCCCGTCTATCCAAAGCAATTAGGACACATATAGATAATATAATAAGATTCTTATAATAGATAATTTAAACATTCTAAATTCGGATAATCGAGTTTTCATTATAACCAGTTACAACGAAAAGTGTACATCGAAACCTGGATGATTCGAACGAATCAGAAGACATATTCGCCAGTGAAACATGTTTTGACAATGAATTTTGATATCGTGAGTCCGGATAATCGAGTTTCCACTCTGTAATCGATTCTAAGAATTCATCCAAAGCAATTAGGAGAAGCGTGAAGTATATTCTTATAATAAACAATTTAAACACTCTAAATCCGAATAATTGAGTTTGCACTCTAAACAATTACAACAAACACACAAACACACTCAAAATAATACATCGGAACCTGGATGATTCGAACGAATCAGAAGACATATTCGCCTGTGAAACATGTTTTAATAATGAATTTTGATATCGTGAACCCAGACGATCGAGTTTCCACTGTAATCCATCCCTCGCGAGGGAACCGCCGAAAATCGGTGGAAAAATTGGAAGAAATATCGAACGACTTCGACGATCGATATCTTCGAACACGAATGAAATTAATCGACACCGTACACGTCCAGTAATTAACCGTAAATTAATCGGATTACACGGCGATCGTTAACCGAAAATAAACGGCCGGGTGGGTGTCCGAGGAGGGGCCCCGCCGGGGGAGCCCGGTTGCCTCGTATATTTCCCGGTTTTAATCAGAGATGAAAAGGAGCCGTCGGGGTTCCGTCGAGAGTTAACAGGTCGATGAAGAAAAAAATATGGACAGACCCATTAGATTCCGTGCGCACGGTCCCCGGCCAGATTGTGCCGATCTATTTTCGGGCACGCTAACTAACTTCTGCGTCTGTTTCTCATTAAATTGCGCTTTGACCTCGAATCTTCTAAATTTGGAACCCGGGTCTCCGCCGATTAGGTGTATCCACCGCGAGACGCGGCGGATTTCAAAAAGTTCCGACGCCACGGGGGAACACGGCGACGCGCCACCTGGTATAATGAGCTCCGCAGTATAGTGTCCTTGGAAAAATTTGTCGGACACATACAGTCGGCGAGAAAAGTATTCGCACACCTTTCGACGCCGAACAACGTTTTCATTAATTCGAACGAAATTCTTGTTGGCGTGTTAGAGGCATTAGATAATGGCTGGAAATTGTTTTAAAAAGATTGAAAAATTATGTTTTTTCAACCTTTTTATCTGTCAAGCGATTTCAATGGAAATTTCAGTGTGTCTATAAGCAACAGAGATCTGCAAAATGTAGTTTAAATATTTCTGTTACAGGGTCTGGTAAAAACAACAACAATTTTTAATTTTTTTTACTATTTTAACTAATTGCATATTTTCGAAATAACCATTATCTAGTAAATTAATCTCTCAGCATGCCCCAAAAAAATGTAGTTCAAATCAAGTAAAAAGTTGTTCGGCTTCAAAATGTGTACGAATACTTTTTACACCGACTGTATATGGACAAAAAACTTTTTAAAATCATTTGCTATCGTGGGAATTGTTGCACAACTCTCGAGACTTTAGACTTAATTTATTACTAGACTGTAGATTTTGTAATTTCATCAAAACAATTAAATTAAATTAAAAACCGTGGAAACGTTAATTAATGTTTGATATTTAAATATATTAAAATTATTGAAGAAAGAATGATATTTATATTCGCAACCGGTGGAGATAATCTTTGTTTCGCACAAACTTCTGCAGCCTAGTTACTATTATATTGTATACTCGTAACACTATGAAGTTAGTCACATTTTATTAAAAAGGCACGTTTTCAAACACCGAACACCAAACACTTAGACCAGAAACTTGACTTTTAGTTAAGCATCAGTAGTCGATTTTATTTGACAAATGTTTGAAATGCGCCAATTTTTATGACGAGTTCATTTAAATACGATAAAGTTTTCAAACTTTGCTAAAACTTAAAAGTCACTACCATAATCTAAAAGTTAACTAAAATGATACGAAGGAAACTTTGTTCTACTACGTGACAAGTTTTACGAATTACGGTGTAGAAGATCTGTGAGTATGTTTTCAATTATTTTTATATTTAATTTTTGGTATCATATTTATTATATTTTTTATATTATTATATATTACATATATTATATAATATATATATGTAATATATAATAATATAAAAAATATAATTATTATAATATAATATTATTACTATATATTTATATATATTATTTATATTTATTTATTTATTTTATATATATTATATAATATAATAATAATATTATATTATAATATTATTGTAATAATATAATATTATAATATATGATATAATAAATATAATATATATATATATATTATATTTATTATTTTTTTTTTATTTCGTTGCTCGCCATCATGGAAAATAATGAGATCGCGTTTCGTCGACGCACGAGTTTCCAGAAGTTGAGCAGATTTTATCGTAACCGGATAAGTGAATTCATAGTAAGTGACGATACCTCACGATCCATGCAACCGTGTGGCACAAGGTCTGAAATAGGTCGCCGCGACCCGTCCGCCAGCAGCTAGCAATGTCAAAGAAGTTATTACAAACAATATTTCATCGGCGGTGCCTTAATCAACGGTTAAGTGACAGCTTCCTAAATTGCACCTACTTTGTGTCCGCGGAATGTTGATTACTCGATACTTGGGAGCCGCGGCGTGTCTCGACTTAATAATCAGCGGCGCACCGGAAGTGTCTAATTGAACCATTTATCACTAATAAAGACTCGGTAATTCCGAATAAATTTCGGCTGCGACCGCGCGCGCGCGCGCTCGTCATCTTCTCGATTTTTCTGCTCGTTAATTATTCGTGGGTATCAGTCGACCAACCGGGAATACAAATGTTGCTGTTCCCCTAATTAAAATTTCTTGTCAAACATTTGCTGATGCGGAACACGTGGAAGTAGTGCTTCGATTATCCGAACCGATATATTGATAATTTGTTAATGGAGCAGATTGTACATGTAAATAATCTGATATTTATTTTGTAATTATTTATCAATAGAACACGTTGTAATAAAAATTAACTTTAAATTATGAAGTTATATTGGACCTTATTAACATTTAAATTTAACCTATAACAAAACCAAAAGCTTTTTAATTCAATTAAACTTTTATCGAAATTAATTCCAGTAAAATTTATACGAAAATTTACCAAATTATAAACTTGTATCGGATTCTATTAAAATTTAAAGGTAACCTATAACAAATTTATAAAAAATCCTGTTAATCAAATTATATAATAAATTTCTACTATTAAACTAAATTCTAAAATTCTACTATTAATATTATTTAAATAATATTATCTCCAATTAAAACCGATCAAATTAAATTATACTGAAATCAATTCCTAGTCAAATTTGATCTAATGCGGTTTAACTCTATCACTATTTCTCGAACAAGTCAGTAAACGGCTAATGCTGCGGTTTAATTAACTTTTCAGTTGTTTATTTGGATAAGAGAGGTCTTGTGCACTTAAAATAATTGAAGTTTTGTACAAGTTTTTTTTACAACTTTATATACAACGGACATTGCTTGGAATCAGTTTTATTTTTCAAATCTTATTTTTGCCTGGTTTCCCTAGGGTAACGATTATTACAATTTAAATGCCAATAATTGAGTAATCGAGCGACGATTCGGAAATTCTGGGTCAAAATAGACCTAAAGAGTAATAATAAGTGAAATATTGTTTGAAGATGCTTTTCGAAAACTTGTTGATCCTGCCATTCTATCTAAAATAATTTCAAATTGACTGCTTAAGTAACAGCTTGCATACTCTGGGTCAAAATAGACCCACACTGTCAAATTTTCTATTATCCCTGTCAGTCAGTTACTTAATTCGTAATTGTCGTCGATTGAATAATTACTTAATTACGATTTTGAATACTCTGGGTCACAATAGACCCAAAGCTAATATGATGAGTAAGCTTTTTTTTTAATACTAAAGACTTATTAGCCTTTCTATCGCTCCTAAACTAACAACTATCTATTTAAATTAAAATCCAGTAATTAAGTGACATTTGAATATTTCGGGTCAAAATGGACCCAGAGATTAATAACGAAAGAACTAATTTTTCAAAATGCATTTTATCCACCCTTTCTATTACCCTAATAGCTATTTATTTAATTAAATCGTCGTCACTTGAATAATTCCTTAAGTTACGATTTCGAATGTTCCGGGTCAAAAGAGACCCAGCGAATAATACTTTTTCCGTCTCACTATTATCGATGAACGAGAAATGGAAAATCGTTAAGTACTTTTGTATACACGTTGACGTTTTGAACTTTCGTCAATCGAGTGGCAATGCTTCAAGGAAATCGGTGCATTGTCTATTTCGGAGAATTCGTTGGAACCGCGAGAATCGGCGCGCATAGAAAGTTAGCGTTGCGTTCCTACCTTCTGTAGTCGCTTTTGCAGAGAATCATGCCGCTCCTGGTGTAGCACGAGTGGCCGATTTCCGCCAGTGCTGCGCTGCAATACGAGCATTTCAAGCAGCCGTTGTGCCAATACCGATCCATCGCGAACAGGAGCCATCTTTCTACTATTTGGCCGCCGCAACCGGCGCACTGCTGGATTCCCGTCAGTCCGCTTGGACCACCTTCTTGCTGCAACAGAAGCAAAATACACGCGACTCAGTATAAATTGCGATCAACACTCTTTTAATTCGGTGTAACTTGCAATCAACGCTCCGTTAATTCAGTGTAGCTTGCAATCAACACTCCTTTAATTCAGTATAAATTGCAACTCTGCTTTAACCCTCCCTTGTCGTACTCGGTAAAAATGAGACAGATTTTTGATCGGAAAAGTGAATTTGACAAATTAATTTGATATACTCAGAACTGAGATACCGAGTTCTAATAAAGGAAACGATGTTCAAATTACGCTCTCAAATTTTTGGGTGAAAATAGCGTTGCTAGATTTTGAGTGGCAATTGTTTGAGATTGTATGACGTGTGTTGCTTTGTATAGTAAGCGTGACAGCGAAGGGTTAAAGTAGTATAAGATAGCCATAAACGCTCTTATAACATTATTATTCAAATACTAAAGTAATCATTAGACTGTGAATTTTATTCATTTGTAATGAAAATGTGGAGATCAGATACGTAATATTAAAAACAATGTTATATATGATAATGAAAATATTTTTATAAGTAATATTATTTACATTCCCTTATTACAATAAACCTTAAATAATAATAATAATAATAATAATAATAATAATAATAATATATAATATATAATATAAAAAAATATATATATTATATTATATATATAATATAAAAATAATAATAATAATAATAATAATAATATTAAAATTTCTTAAAAATAGTGCATTTGACTGTACAAAATAAAGTTTGTCTGCATTTATTTATTCCCCTTAAACAATTCTAATTAGTGTTAATGTATCAGTTTCAACTTATTAAAATTATTTAAGAAGGATAATAATTGCGCACGGCTTCATGTGTTCAATGCAAAAAATTTGTATTTTTCACAAAGATTCTTAACGTCTTCTAATCTTCTCACTGTTCTAAATTCCACTCATCCATTTTTGTTGTTGTAGTTGTAAATACGTATTAGGTTAGGTCTGGGTTAGGTCTGGGTTAGGGCTAGATTAGATCCAGATAAAATCTTGGTTCAGTCAGAATTATCTGACTGACACTTCAAGTATCACAAATTTCTTAATATCGCTCACACATTGTCTTAAAACAATGAACAATAAATAACCATAAATATGAAAAAAAATCTTAATTATTGAAATTTCTTAAAAACATTGCATTCGACGAGATAAAAATTTCACTCGATTGTTCAGCGAGCCACGAGCTGCTGGTCGGAGCCGGAGCTGAAAATCGAGAGACGAGCAGTTGCTGAAACAGGATGGAACGTGACGTCGCGGAGATGCGCGTCCGTCGGTCGATTATGCAACGAAATTGTTGAAAATAATAACAGGTTGCATGGCCCGCGGAGACCGGCGCGGCGCGCGCGCCGCTCGGCTTCTATTAACAGGAACCGAGGCATTCCTATAATTAATACGGAATCGAAAGTCATTAGCGGACGATAAATCATCGCGGACGGTCGAGTGAGTAATCTCGGCGAACACTTAGCCGCGATTATGTAAACGCCGGTAAGCGCGCGAGTAATCGCGGCCGACGTGACTGATTATTAAAATATACGGTTCCCCCGATAAACGCCGCTGGAACTGTTTCCGTCACCGCTGCGAATTCATAGCAACACAGCCCGCTGGAACCAATCGAGTCCTTCTATTACGATTTCTCGTCTGTTTTATGCTATACGCGATCAGAAATGCGTCGTTACGCGTTGTTAAATTAATTGTTTGTTGATTCGGACGGATGCGAGCGACAGAAACTGCGCTGGGTCAGTGTGGACCCGGATCTAGCTCTGTTTTGGCAAGTGTACGTATATAAATGAATTGTGTAATAATATGAAATATATATATGGTATATGATAATATATGTCATAAAATATATTCTATATACTAATAATGATATTTAAAATAATATATACATATGTGTATAAGAAAGTACAATAAAGTATATGGGATAATATGTATGTACGTATATAAATGCATTGTGTAATAATATGGAATATATGGTATATGATAATATGTATCATAAAATATATTCTATATACTAATAATGATATTTAAAATAATATATATACATATGTGTATAAGAAAGTACAATAAAGTATATGGGATAATATGTATGTACGTATATAAATGCATTGTATAATAATATGGAATATATGGTATATGATAATATGTATCATAAAATATATTCTATATACTAATAATGATATTTAAAATAATATATACATATATGTATAAGAAAGTACAATAAAGTATATGGGATAATATGTATATGTAATAACAACACAAATTAATAACAGTAGCACAGTTTTGATAGAATAAGTCAGAATAATAGAATAAAGCAAACTGATTTTCAATATTCTATTTTCAAAATAAAATTTATTGTCTTCACTGTCACAATGTTACATGAAATAGTATGCAATTTTAATAATAAATGGTAATGTAATATGTAATATAATAACAACAATGATAATAGTAATAATAGTTCTGATCCAGACATACATATTATTATTATTATCATCATATTATTTTATACCGCATTATTCCTTATTGTATTTTTCAACAAATTGTACATTCCATATTATTATTAGAATTGCATACTGGCTTATACAACATTGAGACTGTGAGGTTAACAATTTTTATTTGGAACTAAAAATAGTACTAATATTATTAATTTGGTTTATCATAATGTAAGCGGAAATGGAACTGTTATTATTGTTAGACTAAGGATGAATATGCAAAATAAAAATTGTCTGCACTGATCGCAAGCAACAGAATCCAAATAGAAATGTGAAATTTTTTTATAATAATATTAATTAATTCAGAATTTTATATAAATATTTTATAATCATTTTAATTTTTTCGTTACTTCATATCTTATTTACTTATTTTTGTTATGACTTTCTTAAAATAAAAGCTCTAATTATTGCTATCAAGTAAATTGCAAGCATTGTCATAGTTAATAGAAAAGGCTATGCCACTTACTTAGTATAATCTGTATGCTATTTCTTATTGGCTAGCATTTTATGGTTCGGGTGCGACCCGGTGAGTCATTTAACAGACTTCGAAGCATAAAATAGCGATAAATATAAATTGTGAGTCATAGGGAACTTATAAAAGTACGAAAATTATGAAAATTATGTAAAATATAGAAATATTGAAATTATGAAAAACGTGGAATTTATGGAACTTATGAAAATTATGAATCTTGTAGAAATCATGAAATTTGTGAAAATTATGAAAATCGTGAAAAAATTGAGAAATATGAAAAATATGAAAATTATGAAAAATATAAAAATTATGAAAATTATGAAAAATATGCAAGTAATAAAACTTGTGAAATTTATGGCAAAAAATGAATCCTATGAAAGTAATGAAAAATAGGAAAACCGTGTAAAAGTATGAACATAACAAAAATCGTCGAAACAATTGCAAAACAAGCATCCGCATCGCCAGAAATGCATCGCTCAATGCATGCGCAACAAGCTCTGTAATTTATGAACGTACTTGCGACATGACCTTTTTGTAGACCGTTTAAAAATGGAATCAGAAATGTCGGTGATCGATCCTAGATTGCAGATTTTCCGTAATCACGGGCGTATTCGAACCCGAGGGAATATGAAATCGCGAGATCCGAATTCGAGCAAAATGCAACGTTTAGTTAAAGATCTGGCGGGGCATGCGCGGCTATTAATCCGGCATAATCTGGCTCGTTACTCTTTCAGCTCTCATTACATCGGTAGAAGGAAATCATCAGATAGCTCGAAGAAACTTCACCAACGCGATAACAATATGATTAACGGTGGCGTTATTGCAAAATGGTTCGAGGCAGGCGGTTTCGCCGAGCGAAAAAAGTGAAACGGCGGACGAATCGAGATCAATCGCGCCGATAGATACGCGTTAATTAAAACTAATTCGCGATAGACCGGCGCATCGGTCTTCATCGAATTTCCTTACGTTTTCGAGGTCAGATTAACTTCGCGTTTCTCTCGTGTTAATCCTAGATTATATCGAGTTGCCTTTCGATCTTGAAAATGACGGTTCGTTAATGTGGAATTTATAGTCAATAGCTCGATAGCAATAACATCGGTGTGTTATCTAGATTTACTGTAAAACGGATCTGCAAACATTTCCAATTTTCTCATCTCAGAATGAGATTCTCGGTTTTTAATAGCGTTAATTGCAGTTCGCCGATGGCGTCGGAAAATGATCGGGTTGCATGATTGGATACTGAAAGTGGTGCTGCGTTAATTCAATTTTTAATCTGCTTTTTAATAGCAGGGTAAATATGTTCAGGACATTGAGATATTATCGCGAGATTTTCGGGAAAATACTACTATGTAAAGACGCAGAGATAATCATTTTTTCTGTTTAGAGGAATTAAATCTTTTCAAAAACTTTCAATTTTTGTGAACAACTTTATGTTAGTTTAATGTTTCTTAATTTAATATAATTTAATTTAATGTTTCTTAATTTCATGGAATTTAATCTAATTTTTCTTAACTTAATATAATTCAATTTAATTCAACTGAATTTAATATAATATAATATAATTTAACTCAATTTAATATTGTATAAGTTTTCTTAATTCAATATAACTTAATTTAATTTGATTTAATGTAAGTTAAATATAAATTTAATTTGTGAATTTAATAATGGAAATTATATTATTTTACCATTTTGGGATTTATTAATGTAGAAAGATTGAAATTATACGACGAAATTCGTGATTTTTTTAAATCTCTTTACTACTTTTACTTACAGTACACTCATTTATTTTTGTTATGATGATGTGAAGTTCGTAATTTAGGTATGTTTTGTCACTTCAGTATTAAAACTAGTATGTAGTAGTGAGATTTACGATTACATCAAGATTTGTAATTATAGTAAGATTTATGATTATAGCAACATTTGTAATTACGGGAAAATTTATGATTATAGCACGATTTGTGATCATAGTAAGATTTATGATTATAGCACGATTTGTGATCATAGTAAGATTTATGATTATAGCAAGATTTATGGTTATAGAAATCTTCGTTATTATAGCAAGATTTATGGTTATAGAAAAATTTGTGATTATAGACACATTTGTAATTAGAGCAATAATATTGTGTGTCTTAACTCATGTGATTATAGCAATAATTGCCATTACAGGAACATTTGTGGTTGTTGAAAGATTTATGATTATAGACATATTTGTGATTACACCAATATTTATGATTATAGTAACATTTATAATTTTAGTAACAACTATGATTATAGCAAGATTTGTGATTATAACAACATTTATGATCGTAGCAACATTTGTAATAGTATCGCAATATTTTTTTATTATATCTAGTGTTACATATGCCATTATAGTAAGATTTGTAATTATAGATACTGTCACAACATTTGTGATTAAACATATCACAATATTTGTAATTACAGCAAAATTTGTGATTATACCAACATTTCTGATTATGACAATTTTCGAGAATATTGTTACATTTCTGATTGTAGTTATTACATCAACATTTCTGGCAACAGAAACCTTTGTGATTATGACAACATTTGTGATAATAGCAATACTTCTAACCATAAGTAGTATCTTATGATTTTTCTCTATATGTATAAAAAAAAAGTTGAGAGAGAGAGAGAGAGAGAGAGAGAGAGAGAGAGAGAGAGAGAGAGAGAGAGAAACGAGAATAGCATCGATACAATATACGTGATCGCTTTGCAAGCTTGTTCATTCGATTGATTTTCCATGAAATTTCGAACTCGAAATAGCAGCGAAACGATGACGGTTCTCAGGCAATAAACTACAATAAAACTCCTTTCGTGGAGCTAGCAATGCCACGCGCGCACTCATGCTCGCGATACTCGCTGTCCTCAGCTGTACGCGACTTACTAAATTTTCATTTAAAATAATCGTGACTCATGCGATTACGAAAATTACCCGACTCGCATACCTGTCGCCTCGAGATTGCTGTTCGATTCAATTCTGCGCCAATTCAATTATCAATACTTCAACGATTCGCTAATGACTCCACTTTTAAGCCGTCCTAATTAACCTACTTCTCCGCACAAATATTATTTTAGCTCTGGATTGCTCCTCGAAAGAATTTCAACATCCAGATTTTTTTTCCGCTTTATCCGTGGCAGTTATGCGAATGATTATTACGCAGAACTATTCTACGGACTTTCCTGAACAGAGTGGCGTTATTTTTCCGTAGTGTTATAAACATTTCGTCGTGTTTAAAAAACATTTAAACAAAGCCTACAACCTGCTGATTTTCTCAGACATTTGTAAACGTTCCGTTCTCTTTATCATTAAACATAGTGAAATGTTTATAATAATACAAGAAAAATACACCGTTGTATTCGGGAGAAAATACAGAACAGTTGTGCGTAACAATCATTCGCATAACTTCTACGGTAAAAGCAGAAAAAATTGTCAAAGCTGTCAAATAGTGGTTTAAAATCGACAAAACACGGGCATAATTCGTATCAATGTCATCAGAATTCAATTTTGATAACGATCGTTGTGTAAAAAAGAGTTTCACAAACATCTATAAATAGTCAATTAGAAAACTGAATTTCATTTACATAAATTTGGTTATCAGTATCGGCTTGAACAACTCATAAAACTGTTCCTGTTACAACGTACGTTATTATACACCGCGCGACGGAGAAAAACGGTTTGTCCCAGATTGATGTAACGATTACACGATAACAGAAAAAACGTTAATTCCGTCGAGAGAAGTGTAATTGCAGCGTTGAAAACACGTTATCCCGCGCTAGGCCAGTCGAAAATTATTCGTTCCATGGCGAGCGCGAGGAATCCCGCCGATCCGATGGAAATTTTCAAGCCGGGGCTTTGTTGTAATTTGCTCAGAGTCGTGTAGAGCTTATCGGCCGGCTCCGATCTCGCGAAATATCGCGCGAGGCTAGTCGATACGAGAGCAGGGAAGGGTTCAAGGCAGCCAGTGTTCCCGTGAACAATCGAGAACGAACCCAATCGCCTTCGTCCGCCCTCGGACGCGTGCGCCGCTCGCTGGTCCCAAATCGTCAGAACGTGACCAAAACATCAAGATGTTTTCTGCTTTGCGATGGCAAATTGTACTACAATATTTGTGTGATTCTACATAGTGTTACAATATCTGTGATTACAATTAGTGTCACAACATTTGTGACTATACATAGTGACACAAAATTTGTGATTAGGTATAGGTATCACAACATTTGTAATTAGGTATAGGTATCACAACATTTGTGATTATGTATAGGCATCACAACATTTGCGATTATGTATAGATATCACAACATTTGTGATTAAATATAATATCACAGAATTTGTGATTATGTATAGGTATCACAACATTTGTGATTATGTATAGGTATCACAACATTTGTGATTATGTATAGGTATCACAACATTTGTGATTATGTATAGGTATCACAACATTTGTGATTATGTATAGGCATCACAACATTTGCGATTATGTATTGGTATCACAACATTTGTGATTAAATATAACATCACAGAATTTGTGATTATGTATAGGTATCACAACATTTGTGATTATGTATAGGTATCACAACATTTGTGATTGTGTATAGGCATCGCAACATTTGCGATTATGTATAGGTATCACAACATTTGTGATTAAATATAATATCACAGAATTTGTGATTATGTATAGGTATCGCAACGTTTATGATTGTAAATTGATAACTATGTTTGTGATGGTATATAGTATGTCAAGATACATACTGTCACAATATATGTGATTATACGTAGTATCACACATTTGTGTTTATAACTAGATTACTACGTTGGTGATTATCTTATATTATTATATATTTATTTATTTATGTTATATCATTATTAGTATTACAAGATTTGTGATTATTTCTAGTATCACAACAATCACAATTCTAAATAGTATCAGATTACTTGTGATTATACACAGTGCCACAATATTTGTGGTTGTAGAATTATTCCTGATTAAAGATTTGTGATTACAGTAACATTACCGATAATAGCAAGATTTGTGATTCAAGCAAAATTTGAGATTATGACAAGATTTATAATAATAGCAAGATTTGTGATTATAATAAGATTTAAGCAATATATTTCATAATACCAAAATTTGTTGCTATATATAGTATCACAGCATTTTTGATCGTATCACAACACTTGTAATAGTATATCACAATATTTTTGATTGCATACAGCGTCACATATGTCATTATAGTAAGATTTGTAATTATAGATAACTGTCACAAGATTTGTAATTAAACATGGTATCACAACATTTGCGATTAAACATACTATCACAACATTTGTGCTTAAATATAGTATTACAATCATTGTGATTATAGCAAAATTTCTCATTATAACATCATTTCTGATAATAGAAAGATTTGTGATTGCATGGAATAGCACACAATTTGTGATTATACACAAATTATACACACAATACTTATGATTACGTACGTACAGTGTCACATTTGTCATTCTAGTCAAATTCCTAATCACAGATAATATCACAACATTTGTGATCACAGCAAAAATTGTGATTGCACCAATATTTATGACTACAATTCTAATCGAAACATCTTTTTGTACATTGGTTGATGCAACCCGACATTTCCCATAAAAAAGTATTGTCCTATATACATCAACAAAATTATTTTACTTTCTCGTTTCCTAATGCGAATTTTATTGTTCCCGAGAGTGCATATTAATTAAGGTTCTCATAATTCGTAAATGTATTTTCATCGAAAACTAAACCTCCGAAAAAAAATATATGACCGTAATTAAAACCGTGAAGGTGACCTTGAAATCTCATAAATTCTCCAGACACAAAACAATTACTACCGCCATATTCTAGGTCACTTTGAATTCGTCTCCTTTAATCGGGACACCCTGTACATAGATCGCGGCATAGACAGCGAAGGACAAAATCGCCGGCAAGCAAATCGTCAGCGAATAAACCGTCAGCAGCTAAATCGTCGAGTTTGCAGAGGTATCGTTCCAGGATTCGCGAAAACGCTCGCGTTCACTTTCGCCGGCCGCGAATTGTCTCGCGTTAGAGGACAAATCCGCCGACTCCTCGCACTCGTTTCGGAACAAGAAGCCCGGTTTTACGGTCGCTTCAGCGCAACCAGTAAAATTCCCGGCGAATAATATAATCCCGGCAAGAGAATCCACCGGCGAACTGTGTGCGCGCACCTTTCCGCGTTTCAGCGGCCGGCTCGCGATCGCGTAATCACCGCGCTCTAAACAAATGTGCCCGCGGTATTTATTGCGCAATCATTCTCTCGTTGGAAAAATTTAATTGGCTCCGCGCGGCTATCCGCGACCGGAGTCCCGTGTCTTCGGAAGACTGTTGCGCGGAGACAGAGACGACGACGACGACTCGTAAAATCGAATATTGTCCGCGATCGAATAAGACGACTAAATTGTTACTAAAGGATCGTTATTCTAATAATCCGGACGATTTTTTTATTTATTTTGGTGACTAACCAACGTGGACTTAATCTGGATCTAGTCAGGACCTAATCTGGATCTGCCATAAATTAAATACTGAGTTAACCTATTTTTATGTTATTTGCAATTTTCATATCTTTTTAGGACGATTTTCGAACTGTGTGCAACGTTAAACGAGTAAAATGAAATCATCGCACCTAATATTTACCAAATCGAGCACAATTTTTAATTAATTCAAGCGCCTTGTGTCACCTTTTAAAAATTAAATTTCCCGCCACAATTTGGTCAATTTAATCTCGTGTCTCTAAAAGGCAAGCCGAAAAAACTGAAGCAGAAATATTGATCGAATAAGACGGCGATTCAAAAAACCGATGAAAACGAAGGTCAAGGGTGAACTAAACTGGACCTAACCTGGATCTAACCTGGACCTAACCCGACATATATGTAACCTAGACCTTGTGCTTTAATGTTTTAGAATCTTAAAAACTCAGATCTAAGGTATACCTAACCTGAACCTAACCCTGACCTAATCCGGACCCTAACCTGAACCTGTCGCAACTGAAACGCTGACTTAAGCCATTGTTACGTTTCTCTCAATGTTCATAATTTTTCAAAACGATTATCCAAAATACGTGAACCTTTAAAAACGTGAAATAAAATCGTCGCATCCAACATGAATGTTTACCAAATCGAACATAATTTTCAGCTGCTTCGAGCGTCTTGCGTCGTCTCTTAAAAATTTAATTTCCCGCTTTAAAATTTAACATCGAACAGGAGAATTATGCGTCTCGAATGAGTCGAAGCACAGAGAAGAAGATTGCGAAACGAACACCGAATCGGTAATACGAGGATTCGGAAAGCCGACTAAGACGAAGGTCAACGGAGACGAAGGTCGCGTTGTGTATGGATTTAGGCGATAGCCCCTAACTTCGAGCGGCGCGGCGCGGCGCCGATACCGTTAATGCAACGTTGTAATCGGAAACAGTCGAGTATCGAGACAAATCAAGTCAATCGAAACTACCCGGAGTCGTTTAAGTAATTTGCCCCGGCTAAAGTCAAATCCGATAGGGAACGGATCCCGGTGATACGTGGCGGGAGATTCCGAGTACGGCGGCGCTGCGCGGCGCGGCGCGGCGGCGCCCGGAATTTCGGGCTGGCAACTACGAAACGGCTAAATACGCAACGATTTTCCGCCGTTACCGTTCGCCGTTCGCCGTTATCGCCGGGATGCTCGAAATTGATTTTGCCCGGCTGCGGATCCGATCGGGTTCGAAGACGGAGCTCGTATTGTCATCGGTGACAATGTTTTCCCACGCGGGAACAGTGGTTCTCAAACGTCCCGTCGCGTTATTTAGCGTTTTCTCGCAATTTTTCTCAGGATTCACGATGTTTCGATCGGATATTCGCGGTTAATTCGATAGAAATTCTTATGAACTAGCGATGCAAGACCGATGGTTTTTCTTTACGTTTTACAAGCGTTTTTAAGCGTTTATTTTCAAAGCGCTTTACCGCGTTTTTCCGCAATTCTTCTATCTACTTTGGTAATTGCGGATGTTTGGCTCGGATATTTGTGGTCAGTTCAATAGATCTTGATGAAATCTAGCAATTCCATTTTGTTTCGCGCGAAACGAATGGTCGTTAAGAGTTTTACAGCGTCTTTCAAGCGGTCGTTTAATGTTACTTTGCGATTTTTCTAATTTTTCTGTCGTTTTAAGATGTTTGGCATGGTTATCCATGGTCAGTTCGATAGAAATTTTTTAAAAACTAACGTTCGCGCTTTGTTTCACGCAAAAACAATAGTATTTCAGCTTTCCAAACGTTTTGAAGCGTTTTACCGCGTTCTTTAGAGATTTTTCAATTTATTCTGGCGATTTGAGATGTTTAGTTCTTTACATTTGTGTTTAATTCGACGGAACTTGTTAAGGTTTAGCGTTTCCATTTTGTTTCACGCGAAAAGAATGGTCTTACAGCGGTTTCTACAGCTTTATCATGATTTTTAATTTTTTCTAACATTTTGAGATATTTGGTTGTTGATTGTACATGCCCAGTTCTACAAAACTTGTCAAAATCCAGCATTTTCATGTTATTTCCCACAAAATGAACGGTTTTTAAGCATCATATATGTGATCTCGGTTTTTTTTTCAATTTTACCAGCGTTTGCAATTATTTCGCTCAGATATTCACGGCTGTTTCGATAGAACTCGATAAGAACTAGCGTTTGCATTTTGTCTCGCGCGAAAATATCGATTTCCAAATGTTTTACATAGTTTTTAAATTCTCCAGCATTTTTAAGTGTTATATTGCACCTATGTTCAATTCGGTAGAATTCGCTACAAATTATCGTCTGCATTGTATTCCGTTCAAAAAGAGCGATTTTCAAGCGTTTCGCACTATTTTTGCTCAGTGTTTTTTAACGTTTTTCTAGCGTTTTTTAAAAGCATTTTTCTATCCATTTTTCTGCCGACTGAACAAGTTGATTTTAGGTATCCATGCCAAATTCGATGGGAATTCTCAAAACTTGTCGTCTATATCTTTTTTATATCCAATGTTTAAAGTCGCATCGGCCACTTGTTTCGCGCGGAAACTGTGATTTTTTAGTCGTTTCACACCGTTTTCCGGTGTTCATTCCGAAACCATTAGAACGTGAATGGGTGACCACGAGAATGTGAATGGAAAAACTACGAGAAACGCTCCGTCGAGAGAACGATATTGACATACTAATTATAGACACGGTGATCGCTGGTCCGCTGATTTTATGCATTTATGGCAAAAGCGAGTGGTCAATGTATAAATTCGTGAAGACATGAGAGTATGTTCTAAGAGTACGTTTACTTAATTTGTGTTTCTTACAGCCGACTTGGAACATTTTTTATTGTACAAGAAAAGAACACTAAACAAACTTTGACCTCTTTAATATCGCGACAAATTGTGTATAAAATTCCCGTCCTAATCGTGAACATTTTTACGCTTCAATTGTTGCCGATACGCCTCTCCACTTTTTTCCCAAAAAGCTCAAAAATATTGCACTTGCAAAAGAAAGTTTCAAACGAAAGTTGTGCATTTTTTCACGTAGAATATGATTCCGAAATGAAAAATATAAGTTTATTACAAGAAAACCGAGAGGATCTTGTAATAATCTTGAAAACGCTCACACATTAAAAAACTAGTATTGCAATTTGACTCTCCACTCGAAATGCTGAAGGACGTGTATTGGTTTTTTTTTAGATCACGTGTACACGGGATTTTAGAGATAGATGCGTAGATGCGTTCGAACGCGTTAGCTAACCTATGAGTAATTTGTCTTAAATCTTAAGTCGTAACTTACTATATCCAATCAGTTTTTTTACATTTTGTCAAATTACTAATGTAAAAAAACTGATTGGATGTAGTAAGTTAAGATTTAAGATTTAAGACCAAAGTTATGGCAATCGTATAAATTATTAGCGCAATACTTTTGTAATACTTTTGTAATACTATATTTTATTCTATTGCACGTTGGCTGACGGACTAGATTGGGCCTTATACCTTATGTTTAACCCATTAACTGCCACGATTCCCATTTAGGGATTTTGGAATTTGACAGTTTCATGACATTTTATACATATCAGTCAACATTGTTTATAACAAACGGTGTGTATTTTGTGTTTCGTTTCCTTCCGTTTTTGCATTATAATTAAATACCATTTATATAAATATTTAATTTAGAAGTTACAGTAACTTTGCGTTACTTACTCAGTCTATTGTTTTTCATACAATAACAAACAATTTTTTCCTTTTCTTTTATTTATGCAACCTGTCATTTGGGACTTCTTAAAAAATATAAAATATTTCAACAACAAAACATAATATAATTAATATAATATAATATAATTATATTGTTATGTGTCGTATGTTACAAAAGAAAAAAATATGCCAGTTAATGGGTTGACAAAGAGAAGGGAAAAGATCCTATGAGCAAGGCGGGGAGAATAACCTCCACAACAGCCAATACGACAGCCCTAAACGTAGCAGGCGAATTAAAACGTACCACGCACGAGTCGATCTCATTTATTAATCACTTGTCCCGCGTATCAACGAGCTGCCGTCAATTACTGCCGCTGTTATTAAATGCATTCAAGAATATACTGTTAAACTCCGGCGATAAAATTTGATTGCTGCCGGGTCCGCAGTGATCTACGACGATACTCGAACTTCGAACACACGCTATTCTGGGATTTTTCCATTCGTGATGCTGCCTGTGATCCGCGCGATGATTACAGATGAAATGAAAATCTTTTCTGACGGTGGCGTTGGCGGTGTTCAATGGTGATCGAAGAATTTTGCGACCGTGCTTGCGAGTTCTTCGATATTTGATATTTTAATATTTTAATATATTAAAATATCTTTTGTGAAGCATTTTGACGACTTCTCTACAATAATCTTCCTGCACAAGACTGCAAACATTGTGGTGTGTGGCATACTCCAAACATACTCAAACATAGGCCAGAACGCTGTTTCATACAATCTTCATCATCCTGAATTCTTCAAATTGTTGTCTGCTGTAAAGACTATATTGCAATCGCCACTTTCGATAATATCACAACTCAACAGATTTCGCCACAGGACACTCAGCGATGTGATAAAATTGTCGTCTTTTACAAAACAGCTTGTTGATTCAACTCATTTCAAATTATTCAATCAACTTCTCTCGAAGACATTGGCAAGTCTTTTACGATGGCGTTGGTGGTGTTCAATGGTGATCGAAGAATTTTGCGACTGGGCTTGCGAGTTCTTCGATATTTGATATTTTAATATTAAAATATCTTTTGTGAAACATTGCCAACTTCTCTACAATAATCTTCCTGCACAAGACTGCAAACATTGTGGCATACTCCAAGCATACTCAAACATAGGCCAGAACATTGTTTCATACAATCTTCGTCATCCTAAATTCTTCAAATTGTTGTCTACTGTGAAGACTATATTGCAATCGCCACTTTCGATAAAATCGCAACTCAACAGATTTCACCACAGGACACTCAGCGATGTGATAAAATTGTCGTCTTTCACAAAACAGCTTGTTGATTCAACTCATTTCAAATTATTCAATCAACTTCTCTCGAAAACATTGGCAAGTCTTTTCCGATGGCGTTGGTGGTGTTCAATGGTGATCGAAGAATTTTGCGACTGGGCTTGCGAGTTCTTCGATATTTGATATTTTAATATTAAAATATCTTTTGTGAAACATTGCCAACTTCTCTACAATAATCTTCCTGCACAAGACTGCAAACATTGTGGCATACTCCAAGCATACTCAAACATAGGCCAGAACGCTGTTTCATACAATCTTCGTCATCCTAAATTCTTTAAATTGTTGTCTGCTGTAAAGACTATATTGCAATCGCCACTTTCGATAATATCACAACTCAACAGATTTCGCCACAGGACACTCAGCGATGTGATAAAATTGTCGTCTTTCACAAAACAGCTTGTTGATATTCAACTCATTTCAAATTATTCAATCAACTTCTCTCGAAAACATTGGCAAGTCTTTTCCGATGGCGTTGGTGGTGTTCAATGGTGATCGAAGAATTTTGCGACTGGGCTTGCGAGTTCTTCGATATTTGATATTTTAATATTAAAATATCTTTTGTGAAACATTGCCAACTTCTCTACAATAATTTTCCTGCACAAGAGTATGCAAACATTGTGGCATACTCCAAACATAGGCCAGATCGCTGTTTCATACAATCTTCATCATCCTGAATTCTTTAAATTGTTGTCTGCTGTAAAGACTATATTGCAATCGCCACTTTCGATAAAATCGCAACTCAACAGATTTCACCACAGGACACTCGGTGATGTGATAAAATTGTCGTCTTTCACAAAACAGCTTGTTGATTCAACTCATTTCAAATTATTCAATCAACTTCTCACAAAAACATTGACAAGTCTTTTCCCGATCATCTCAGTCCAAAAGACTGCGAACATTGTGACACTTCAACACACTATTTCACACAATCTGCACCATTCTAAATTCACCAACTTATCCATTACCATAAAAATTCAATTCCAATGGCCACTTTCGATAAAATCATACCGATTTCATCTCAAGACACTCGACGATTTCCGAAACACTTTGTCAAACTGCAACAAACCCCTGCAATCACCATCCGCCACTCCATCCCTAATTCCTCCAAATCACTGTTCCAACCTTCGAATCTTCTCGATTCACCATGAACCCAACAACATTCACTTGCTCGATAATTCCTTAATGAACTGATCTCACTTCCGTCGCACCCACAACAACAACAATTGCACGCGGTCACGAGAGATCCAAATGCGCGCACCGGAGTGCACGTCTGGTCTCTCAAAATCCAGGCTTCGTTACCCGTTGTCGGATGCCCAGGCCGCGAGGACATTCGCTAAATATTACTCCGCGTACGAGTAGCGACGTCGTCGCGCCGGGGACCGCGTGGTGTATAGATGGTAGCTTACAATTTTGTCTCCGGGGAAGCACTTCATCTGGTTCATCCTGGACGCGATGGCGTTGTAGTGATGCGCGTGAACCTCCATGGTATCGAAACAAAGCAAGAATCCGAGTGGAGTAGACGCTGGATGAAGCAGCAGCAGCCAGATGGACCGGCGGGCCCAGTCAGGATTCCCTTGGTAATCCACAGAGATAGAGGGAAAGAGAGAGAGAGTATCCTTCACTGAGCACGTTGGACGAACTCGCGGCCGGAATCACGTCGCCGTCGGCAGCGAGCAGGTACCATCCACGCAAGGCCTCGCGAGGATCATCCCCGGGGGACAGATCGGTCCCAAAAACCGCGAGAGCGTGCGCGGGAAAGGTGGGGGGCGAGGAGGCCCAGGCGAGTAGGACGCGCGAGATCGAGAATCGGAGGAACGAGAAGAGAGAGAGAGAGAGAGAAAGAGAAAGAGAGAGGGAGTGCGCGCAGCCGCCGCCGCGAGAGAACACGCGTCGCAAGCCAAGGAAAAAGCGAACCGGTCGCGACCGAAGTCAACAGTGAACTGACTGGTCCGTCGTTGCTTTGGGCCTCTGAATGCCTTGCGAGGCCCCGGGTTCAGGTACCCCGGCCGGCCAGCAGGAGCGGGCCTGGTGGGGAGAATAAAAAGGTGAGCCTAGAAAGGACCTAACTAACGTTGAAAGGGGACGGGGCCCATCCATAGCTCCGTCCAGGCCCGACAAGGACGGACCGATCGCGGTAGGGGGGTCCGGAGCGAGACCGCCGCTGCATTATGGAGTGAAACGACAAGGCGGCGGGGCCACACCGGCGGCCGGAGGGGGGCCGGGGGGCGCCCCGGGTTCCTCGGAGTCCCCTCCGCCCCTATTCAATTATATTTCTCCATGGTAAATGCCTATATTGTTACGTTTGTCAATGGCGAGCTAAGTGAGGGTCACGTAGACGGGTAAATGCCTTCTGAATTTCTGCCTGCGATCCGCTGCGGTCCCTTTCCCCAGCTAGCTGGCCAAAATGCAGTTTCACGTGCATATTACATTTCGCAATTAACACGCCATGGTTCGGTTCGGTTCGGTTCCATTTTTCACGGAGAAAACAAACGGCGTGAATTGCGGCAAATGGCACGTTAAATAGCGCATCGAAATTCTTTTGAATATTTATAACGGACGTTTCTAACGTAAAAAATGCTGCATCGGATAGTTGTTAAAATTTATATCGTTCGAGATTTAATTAAATGTATTTCAGTTTTGGTTTATTCTTTGTTATTGCAATAACATTGACATAAGTATTTAATCAAATCTAGTGCAATTTCAGTTCATTCTGTATGAATTAGTAGCATAAAGAAAAATAGTTTCTCTCAATTTTATAACCTAAACAATTTTATAACCTAAAAGACACCGCATTAAACAGTGCACTACAATCGTCAAAAGTTATACAATCCAAGATTTAATTAAACGTGATACAATTACAATTCATTCTACAACACAATTTAATAAAATCTAGTGCAATTTCAGCTCATTTCGAATCAATCAGCAGTATAAAGATAGATTACCTCTCTTTCAGTATCTTCTAACCTAAAAAGACACTGCGTTAAATAGTGCACTACAATCGTCAAAAGTTATATAGTACAAAACTTAATTAAACGTGGTACAATTACAGTTCAGTCTAACACAATTTAATAAAATGTAGTGCAATTTCAGTCAATTTTCCAAGTCAATCGGCAGCATAAAGAAAAATAGATTACCTCAGTTTCAGTATTTTCTAACCTAAAAGACACTGTGTTAAATAATGCACGATTTACATAACGCTATTTCTACTGTATAAGTGTCAAAAGACTCTGTTTATTTATTTCTATTTGAAACTATTTCTACCAAGGTGGTCAAAGGACAACTTTTATCAATTTTTAATAAAACTTATATCCTGTGTTCTGTGTTTTCTATAAAATCGCTTCTCGACCCTTCCTACAGTCATTGCAAAATTAATTCGATAAATTGTATAATAAAATACATCGGTAAAAATATTGTTGGACCTTTTGCAATTTCAGTTCGTTCTGAATCCATTTAGTTAAATCTAACCGGTGTCAAAAAAGTAACGAACGTAACTTGGAACAGCTGGACAAAAACAAATGTAATTTAAAATTAGATGTATTTTAATTTGTATTGTACTTGAATGTAATTTAATTTGAAATTAAAAATCTGGTGCAATTTCAGTTTAATCTAAGTCAATCAGCGATATGTATAAAGAAAAATAGTTTCTCGCAATTTCAGAGTACATTTTTTACCTAAAAGATACCGCGTTAAATAACGTTTCGAAATAAAAATTTATACAGGGTATCTCATTTGAATCAGTGCACACGAATATCTACAGAATTATTCGTTATTTGAAGAATTATTTCCGTTTCAAAAAACTTGTTCTGTATTTTCTCCGATGCAATCATATGATTTTTCGTGTCCAATCTCGGATTTCAGTTTCCCTAGATTTACCTGCAAAAGCTGCACAAACATTTTGTTCCTTTTTATTCGAAGCAAAATTCTTTGTTGAACAAAGGACTTGAACAAAGTGATTTATTACAATTGTGTTACTATTCCTGTTCCTAATCTTGTACAGTCTTGTACAATATTGTACATTCTTGAACAATCTTGTGCAACCACCTGCAACCTTGACATAACCTTGTACAATCTTATGCAATTCTGTACAAATTTATATAATCTTGTAAATACAATCTCGTACAATCGAAATCATTCAAACAATATTCCCAATGATTGCGCTGTTTATTATTACATTAATTACGATCACGTTGCTCATAATTATGACGCCTATTATTACATTGTTTATGATCGTCTCGTTGATTATGCCGTGTATTATTGCACCGTTTACGATCATGCTGTCTATCGTGCTGCCAATTATTACATCGTTTATGCCAATATCATTTATAATCGAGTAAATATTAAATACAATCAATTAACTACTAAAAAACAGCCGAGAAAGTAACCATCACTACCATAATTAACAACAAAATCAATTTGAAATTTAAGATCCTCGTATTAAATATTCTTTCCTAATTGTACAATCCTAGGCAAATATTGTAAAATTATCGATTTCCATTTCGATTCCATCGATTTCAGTTTCCCATTTTGAATTTTGCATTTCTGACAATATATTCAAATTCAGCAAGCCCGAAAACCCTAAAATACCGATTTTCAGGAAAATCGAACATGAATTTTGGCTAGCTATTTGGGAGACCGGACCATCGCGGCTACCCCCACCCCTCCCGCTCTCGTCGGCTATATACCTTCCTAGAGATCCTCACCTGTGCACGGTTACGCCGATTTGGCCGGGTGAAAAGCTGTCGCGGAGCTTGATTTGTTGACAGGATGATCAGGATCGTCTCGAGAGCCCACTGTCCTCGAGGGTGGACCGCTCGAGAACCGTGTCAATCGGCTGTTTGTTGGGACAGGGCTCGTCC
Source organism: Megalopta genalis (assembly GCF_051020955.1). Taxonomy (NCBI): domain Eukaryota; kingdom Metazoa; phylum Arthropoda; class Insecta; order Hymenoptera; family Halictidae; genus Megalopta; species Megalopta genalis. Next base: position 9,593,128 of record NC_135026.1, on the reverse strand, counting down.
TGGACCGATCCCCGAGTGTAGATACCTTTTATTATTGCTGGTGGTGCTAATGGCGCGGCGCGACCGCGTCGTATTTAATCGGACCGTTTCTGAGCTCCAAGATCCGACGGGGATTTATTTGAATTGTAGATAGCGGACAAGTCTACGTGACCCGGGCCGGGGACCGTGGCCAATCCGGGGAACCTGTTTTTCAGAAAACGTGTTCCGAAGTTTAACTACTTTGTTCTATATTCATCGCGGATTTATGCCGGCCGACTTTTTACTCTTCCGACAGGAATTTCGGGGATGCTTGTTCTTGTCGTGCGCGAGAATTGTTCGAGTTGACGTCTTCGTTCGGCATCAGCGGTGGCCTTATTGTGCCGTGTTTGACCCCCCAACATTTTTATGAGACTAAACTTCTGAAATCAATTTTAGTGTTGTACTGCTTTTCTTAATCCCTTAGGTACACTTGACGAACGAGACTCGTCGTGCACTTGTTTCGCCTGAGTTACGGATGACGAGTCTAATTCGCATCGGCAAATTAAATCAGTTTTAAACGCAAGAATTTTTTCGAATATATCTGTACTCAAGAGATTAATTTTTTTTATCTTCAATGCAGCAAACAGTATACACGTATAGTCCTCACGCGGCAAGAAGGCGCCTTTATGTTTACATTCCCCCGCTTACTAGCTGCCCCACTGTCGCAGCTAGTGAGAGGGGGAATATGTAAACACGAAGGTGCCTTCTTGTCGCGTGAGGACTATAGCAATTGGATGAAACTTCATCTTTTCGTTTCTATTTTTTAGCCTTGGAACAGTTTGTATGTAACTTTTTTTACGTAAATTCTTTTATGTACATTTTTTGGATGTAATTTAAGTTGTTAATTTTGTGTTGATCGTTGGTAGCATAGTATAAATGTAGCAATTAGGTGCAGTCAGGCATTTTTATGAGATTTTTGTGTTCTACTATACTTCTGTTATTTTTTGTTGATTATTGGAGTAAACGTAAATGTAGCAATTATGTGTTTTTAATGTGTTTTTAATTTGTTATGTGCTTTTAATGTGTTTGCAGTTCAAAATCAATTTTGCATAATACTTTAATATATATTAAACCCCAATTATCTTTGTGTTGATTGTTGAAGCCAATAGAAATATAACAATTATGTGAACCCTCCGCCATTAATAGACTTCGAATTCTAAATCCAATTTTGCGCACTAATTTGATACATATTAGTTCATTGATTTGCTACTCTTATTCTTGCGTTCATTATTGCAGTCAATATAAATGTAGAAATTAAGTGAAACCTTCTCATTTTATTTAATTCGTGTTCACAACTAATTTCGTGTCATATTGTATATCTGTTATTTATGTTTAACACTGAAATCAAGGTAAATGTAACAATTATGCGAATCCTTCCCCTTTAATGCGATTTCAGAGCAAAGTCAATTTTGTGCAATAGTTCGCTACATATTGTCCCGGAATTTTCTTTGCGTTGATTATTGAAATCAATGTAAAAATTGCAATTATGTGAATCCTTTCCTATTAACGGAATTTGAATTCCAAATCAATTTTGTGCAATAGTTTGCTATATACTGTACTTAAATGAATTTTGCTATTAACTATTGGAATCAACGCAAATGTAGCAATTACGTGAACCCCTATTAACATAATTTGAACTTTAAATCTATTTTGTGCAATAATTTGCTGCATATTCTACTTCAATTATTTTTTCATTGATTATTAGAATCAATGTAAATCTAATAATGATGCGAACCCTTCTCTATTAACGGAATTTGAATTCCAAATCAATATTATGCAATAATTTGCTACATATTGTACCTGATTTACTTTTTTTTTATTAATTATTAGAATTAATAAAAATATAGCAATTTTCTGAAACCTCCCCTGTTTATAAAATTTTGAATTTCCACATCAATTTTCTACCATATTATGTTTCTGTCTCTTTTTTTACTCGATTATTTTAATTAATGTACATGTAGCAATTACGTGCCCTCCCCCCTCCTTTTTTACCAAATCAATTTCACAATATATTCTGCTCTATAATGTACTCCAATTCTTCTAGCGTCGATTATTCGAAGCAACGTAGAAGTAGCAATATCAAACGACCGCAGTGGAGATATTAAGGTAACGATTTCTGTTCAATATTAACCTAATCGTCAATTGACCTTCTTCAAGTCCACACGCCGATTCTATCAATCACGAATACCTAGAAAAGACGAATCTTCCTAGCAGACGTAGAAACATCGATTAACCGAGATTCTCGATTACCTCGTTTCCTCTTATTAACGTGCAATTTATAAATCTGTCTAGAAATAACACAACACGTCCTGTATTACCAATTAGAAAGTGTGCATGATCGATGCAGTCGTTGATAGAGAAGCAACGTTCGTTCCGATGAAACTTCCTCGACTCTGCGTCTGTATTTGGTATTGGACTGAAGTTATTTCTGTAATTTAGTTCACCAATTAATAGCGGACATTTTAATGCAACGTTCGCCATAAGGTATCTTCCGGCGAATGTAATGCCTCAATATAGTTTCTAAAAAGGAATTTACGAACTGCTAATGACTATAATCAGCTATTCCTTGACTAGTCTGCGGATCTTTTTGCGTTACGGTAAAGAAGATTAATTGCATACTTCCTCGAGCATCAGGTTTCAAAGAATCTTGCTCTCAATTTTTCCCACAAACTAACTTTTGCAAACGAATATGGGAACATACATATTAACAGGACCACTATCCAAATATAATATGACAGTATGATAATATGATAATGTGATAATATATGATATTATAATGATAATAATATATATATGATATATAATATAATGATCAAATATATATGATAATGAGATAATGTAATAATGTGATAATGTGATAATGTGATAATGTGATAATATGATAATGTGATAATGTGATAATATGATAATATGATAATATGATAATATGATAATATGATGATATGATGATATGATAATATGATAATATGATAATATGATAATATGATAATATGATAATATGATAATATGATAATATGATAATATGATAATATGACAATGTGATAATGTGATAATGTGATGATATGATGACATGACAGGTTGACTATATGATACTTATTAATCCCTTGATCAAAATCTGGTTCGGAAGAATGATATCATTCTTCACAGAACAAACTCTTCTAAAACAAATTCTAGGAAAATTCATGGTAACAATATAGTGGCAACTATATAATCAACAGTCTCTTAATTTATTTAAGGGTCCCTATGTAATACAGTAACAGAAATGAATAGTATTCCTGCTTGCAAATTATGTTCCAAAGGATGTTGCAGTCAGTGAATTAAATTTTCCCACAATCTAGCTTTGGCAAAATGGTGCAAGACCAAAACTGGTCAAACTGGACATACCAAAAAGGTTTATTGATGACTGCAGTCAGTTACTTCCTGTCCAATCTATGTATCTCTCTGCATCACGGCAATTAAAATGAACAGTTATTCTTGCTTGCCGATCAGGATGAAATAGAGTCTTGTATTTACTGAATGAAACATTTTCCACAATTTAACTTTTACAACAGAATCGATGGAAATCTGTATCACTAGCCTAGTGACAGCTATGCAACTAAAAACATATACTATTTTTCCTCACCAATCAGATTTAATTGAATCTTTCAAACAATGAGCGAAAATTTTCTCACGATCTATTGTTAAAACAATGTCCATAAAAATAGTTATAACTAGTCTAGTAACAGCTATAATTAGCAATATCATTCTATCTCATTCTACCCATCATCCTAAATAAAATCGCTTTGGCCTACACGGTGTCCCAAAAGTTACGCAATCACAGGATACGAGGGGTTTCTGAGGACATTTGAAGTAACAATTTTCATTGCAAAAATTTTCTCAGAGGCATCGTTAACGAGTTATTAACGAAAAACACTGACCAATGACAGGCGAGACGCGAGGCAGCCAAGCCAATAAGCGGTCGAAGCCCAGTATATAATATAATAATAATAATTTTATAATACATTTATAACTGAAATCGGCAATTACTTAGTTGCCAACCCAATAGTTTTCCTGGTCAATGAGAATACGAAGAATCCCGCATCGGCAAATAACATGCTTCCACTTTCGAGAAAGGAATCAACGAGAATTGAATATTCACAGTGAATTGACCACAGCAATCGGCAGTTGCTTGGTCAATCCACGGTACCAATCGGCGACTGTGTTTATTGGGCACCGTGGCGGATTACGGACACGTTTCTCGTTGGCGGGAAATCGTCGAGCGAAGTAGGCTTACGTAATAAACGACCAACAGTGGTTATTACGCGAACAATGCGGTACGTACTCGGTTCCCGGTGCTTCCGGTTGAAAACTTTTTCTCGTGGCCATCCTCGCGCGACGGCACCGCGTAGAAAGTGTATTTTAATTGCGCGCGGAGAACCGTTCACGGCCCGCAACGAGAGAAACACATGTACAGTGAAAGAGAGGGAGCGGGGGAGAGAGAGAAAGAGAGAGAAAGAGAGAAATGGAGAGAGAGGAAGAAAGAGAGAGAGAGATGGAGTGAGAGAAAGAGAGAGAGATGGAAAGAAAGAAAGAGTGAGAGAGAAAGAAAGAGATGGAGAGAGACAGAAAGAGAAAGAGAAAGAGAGGAAGAGAAAGAAAGAGAAATAGAGAGAAAGAGAGCAGGACAGAGAGATGGAAGAAGAAAGAGATAGAGGGAGAGAGGGAGAGGGGGAGAGAGAGTGGGAAATAGAGGGAAAGAGAGAGAAATGGAAGGAGGGAGAGAGAGAAAGAGAGAGAGAGAGTGTGGGAGAGGTGGAGAGAGAGAGAGTGAGAGACGCGGATGACGCGAGTGATGACGAGCTACTCGACCATGTTGGTATCATTAGACAGGTGCCCCCAGGGGCGGGGGGGGGGGGCAATCGAGGCTAGGGAAGTTTAATTTCATTTGGTTTTTTGTTAACACGCTCGTGCGGTAGCTGACCAACGAGCAAATAACGCTAAATGGGACACTAAATAAATATGAGGGCATATAACGATCGCGACCATCGACGATCGACCGTAATTCGGTCTTGAATTACTCGGCCAAGCGATGGAAATCAATTGAAATTCCTGTCCGACTTTGAACGCCAGAGAAAGGTGGACTTAAGTGTTGCCCGTCGTCAGATTTCCACGATATCGCCCGAAGAAAATTATTTAATGGTACCGCTCGCCACTGTTCTTGCTGGTGGGTTCCACTTAATTCTCGCTTTCCAAAACGAATTTCTGGAAAACCCGTTTTCTCGGAAACCGCGATTTCTTGGATCACTACTCTCGATCAGCGTGCTCCTATCGTTGAACCTATCGGTTCAATGTGACGACACGCGGACCGGGCGAAATTAAAATTAACTTGGGAATTATCATAAACTAACTCTGCAAGTTTTATACGTTTGTAATAGAATTTTCTAAAGTGTGAGGAAGCCTGTGCTAAATATAAAAATTGAGCACTATTCTTATTTTATATGTATATATATACATATATATACACATTAGAATAAGATTTTATTCGCATAAGAATTTATTCGTACAGGAATTCATCCGAAAAATAATTGATTTAATTAAAAATGATAGAAAATAAAATATATTTTTTTCACTGTTTTTATCGATATATTTATTTCTTATATTTTTATCTTATTATTTTTTATTATTATTTTATATTAAATTTAGTTTTTCTTTTTCGAATTATTCGAAGAAAGAATTCTTACAATTGTTCGAATATAGAATTTTTCGAATTATTCGAATAAAGAATTTGTCGAATTTTCGAATAAAAAATTTGTCGAATTATTCAAATAAAGAATTTTTTAAATTGTTCGAATATAGAATTTTTCGAATTATTCGAATAAAGAATTTGTCGAATTTTCGAATAAAGAATTCGTCGAATTATTCAAATAAAGAATTTTTAGAATCGTTCGAATATAGAATTTTCCGGATTATTCGAATAAAAAGTAATTCGAATAAAATATTCGACTGCAAGAAATTCATTCGGATAATTATCATCCATAAATAATTATTCGAAGTGGTCCGAATAATGCCCAACTCAGTCGGGCAACATGTTTGTACAACAAGAACCAGAAATCCGGATAACGGAGTTGACACATTAGAAGCAAACGTAGCCTTACCTTGAGCGTACAGTTGTTGTTGTGATTAACCGGTGGATAAGCAGGGTGTCCGGGTAAGTGTGGGTGCGGGTGTCCCTGGTGATGGGGATGATCGGTCATCATACCAGCGCCGCCGTGATGGTGCCCATTGCTGCCCATGCCTTGTCCGGGCTGCATGGAGGCGTAGGGGGTTGCCGGATCGATTCCGGGTCCATGCGGCGGCGAGTGGGGACTCGGCAGGTCCGGTGTGGTGGTGGTGCCGCCGCCGCCACCCCCGCCGCCCCCGCCGCCGGTGCTGTAGCCGTGGTGGGGCCCGGAATGATGGGGACTGCTCGAGAGCGAGGGATGATGCGGGTAGGCTGCAGAGTGGCCCGGGTGGTGGGGGTTCATACCAGCGGTTAGAGCGCTCGCCAGCTTGACCGATGAGAGGGTGGGCCCGATGAGCCCACCAACAGCTTCCCACGTAGAAAAAGGCAAAGCTTCTAGCCTCGGCCGCGGTCGAAGCTCAATGAAGTCCGGCTCTCTTAGAACCGGGTCGCGTATTCCGACTCGCGACAGATAACTGTAACAGGAGAAACAACAGCGGGTCAGGGTTGACTCGTTCAGGGTTTTTGCTCTCGTTGAACAGGTGGCGGCCACCATTCCCGGCCCGGCCCGACCAGGCCCGACCTGGCCCGATACACGGTGAAAGTAAATCAAAAAGCTGTACCGAAATCAAAGAATTTTGACTGGAATGAGATAAAGTGATGCAGTAGTTTTTTTAAAGCTGAATTGTTGTTAATAAAGAGATCGTAGTGTGAGCATTTTTTAATATTGGCAATTTTTGTTAAATTTAAAGTGAAAAAAATTGTGCTTTATATTTATATATATTTGTGCTTTATAATATATTTTATATATTTATTATTAAATTGTGCTTGCCGTGTATATTTGGAACTTTTCATGACATGTTATACACTGATTTCAAATCCGGTCGTAAAATTTATTTACCACTTCAGGATTTTGAAAAAATCGTATTAAGCGATCAGTTAACGAGACCGTGTATTTTTTCGTCGAAATGATCTGATAACCCGTTGAGTTTCTTTCAATATCCTGAAATGGACGTTCCCTTTATTTTTCCCTTATTTTACAACATTTCAACGTAAAAAGAATTGCATTGCTTTATCTCATTCCTATCACAAGTTCTTTTTGCGTTTGGCGCAACTTTTTCATGTAATTTTGAGCATCACCAGAATCAAGAGGATACATAATGAAAAATATATTATATATATTATTATATATTATTATATATATTATTATATATTATTATATATATTATTATATATTATTATATATATTATTATATATATATTACCACGAAATATTTTTCTAAATATTCAAGTATCGTTTCTAAATTGGAATTCTGCGAACATACCACTGATTATTACGTAGTTAAAAATTTAATAGCAAAGAATAATTAATCAAATAACGAAAGAGTTAGAGACGTAGGCTGGATTGATCATATCGGTCGTGATTTCAGCGACTGAAAATTTGCTACGGTTTCACGCTTCGATGATCGGCCACGGCGTATAAGGCGACGACGACGATGATATGCTTCTGCTGCAATCGAACCTACACGATGCAAAACTTTCTACCTTGCAGGCTGGAGAAAATCCGCGGGTTCCTTGGCTCTAATTGGCAATATGTTGTGCGGCCAAGTAGGGCGTTCGCTCTACTAAATAGCTTCAATTATATGGGTATATTGCAGACGATGCATGAGTGAAACGATGTTGTTGATTACAGCGGCATGTAGCGTCAGCGATCGTCAACCTTGTTACGAACCATTGGTGTACGAACAGTGAAAAAACAATTGTTAACTTTCGCGGCCGAGTCGTTTCATGTGCATTTCATTAGCTTGTAGGTTATGCGATAAGGTAAATAAGTTGTGTAATAGTAAAAAAAAGAGGTTATGTGATAGTAAATAGCTTTTGTAATACTAAATAGCTTACGTAATAGTAAATATATTATGTAATAGTGAAGAGGTTATGTGATACTAAATAGGTTTTGTAATAGTAAATAAGTTATGTCACAGTAAAGAGGTTATGTATTGCTGATTGCATGTGTTTACGACAAACATGAATAGCCGCCATTTAAAGAAGCAGACCGATTAATGAGTCACCTTATCAAAGTCATTACAGGAAGAAAGAAATTCAATTGCTATGTTTTGCAATTAATGTAAATGATTTTTCTTTTGCGCAAAGATCCGGGATAAGAAACAGGTTATATAATACTAAATTTAGTATTGTAATACTAACTACTCTATTCAATAAGCTGTCTATTATGTAATAGGTTACGTGACTGTAGATAGGTTAAGTAATAATAAATAAGTTATGTCACATTAAATTTAGTATTGTAATACTATCTAAAATATTTATTAAGGCATCTATTATGTAATTGTAAAGAGATTACGTGACTATATGTAATACTAAATTTCGTATTGTAATGATAACTAATCAATTTGTTTTTACTTAACGTATTACGTAACTATAAATAACCTCTATAATATTACATAACCTATTTATTGTTCTGGATCTTTGTGCAAAACAAAAATAATTAGCGTCAAATGCAAAAAGTAGCAATCAAATGTACTGTAGTTACTTCTAATAGCATTCACTCATGTTCGTCTTACTAAATGTAATACTATTGTAAATAGAATATGTAATACTATTGCAAATAGGATGTGCAATACTATTGTAAACGGGAAAGATTAACAAATAGGTTATGTAATAGTAAGTGAGATATATAATACAAAATAAAATATGTAGCAATAAATAGGTTATGCGGTACTAAATAAACTATGTAATATCAAATATGTTATAAATCTGTTATAAATATATTATATATATTAAATATTATATTATTATATTATATATATATATATAATATTATATCATTATATTATTAATATATTAAATCACGTCCACAAACAAAGTAGCAATGTTTATTCAACAGAAAGCAGAACAACATTGCTCATGTGTGCCATTAATAAATTCTACCTTAGAGTAGAATTTCAATTCCTTACTGTTTTTAATTTCTAATGGACCTAACCTCGAATTTCACGCGTGCGTATGTCCGAACGACGCTGAAGGGACGAACGGCAAGGGTGGCCAACGGGGCCCGTTAATTACATCGAAAGGGAAAGCAAAGTGGCTTTGTGACGGATCGAGAGTCCCGATCGGGACAGTTCAAACAGCCTTCGAAACTTATTTCATAAGAAAATCTCGAGGCAACGATATTTAGCTCGGCGCAGTTCGGAACTGGCCGTAAAGACGACCGCTGCATTAGACGCCCCGATGAAATTGTGCCCGGCTGATATTAATTTCCTCCGGAGTTCCGGTGCAATTTTATCGGTCCTTAAGACGGTAGCGCAACGATTTCATAATCCCCGGCCCGATTCCGATGAAACAACGCCGCGTAACAAAACGAATCTCGGCGGGCGGTGGCCGGGCGGCCGGGAGGGACGCTGCCTTTTACGCTGCAGCAATACGAGAAAGAGTTCGTTGGTCGAGGAAATATTTAAATTCGATCCGACACAGACTTAACAATATGAAAGTAAGAAATTTGTCTGTAAAATTTTATAGTCGTTCCCTTTAAATAGGCACACTCGTCCGAGGGAATAATTGATCAATTTTTAGTTTTAGAAAAAATTCTAAAAGATCACATCTTTTCAGATTGTTAGAAATTGAAATTGTGTAAGTCACGCTCACTATGCAGCTCAGAATCTTCTGAAGAAAAATTACTATACGTTGTGCACTATACATACTTTTATATGACGTACTCGTTTGAAAGCGAAGTTCATTAATTTTTTCAGAAAAAATTCCTATGTATCGTATTTCTCGCTGATTGCTAAATCAGGGCTCGTGAGAATATCGTCCTGCAGACAGAGATTTTTTCAAATTCCGCGGTCCAAAAATTAAGATAGATTGCAGAATGTACGCACTTTCAAATGCCATATTCATTTCAAGAAAAAGTTAATTAATGTTATCAGGAAAAAATTCCTGAAAATCGCATTTCTTATTAATTGTTGAAACAGAATTCGTGAAAATCGTCTTCCAGAAGAAAAGTTATTATTCGGACATTTTCTAAAATTCCACTTTCAAAAAATACCTATGGATTGCTGAATGTGCGTACTTTTAAACACCATACTCGTTTAAAAAAAAAAATTATTAATTCGGTGAGAAAAAAATTCTTATAAATCGCATTTCTTGCTGATTGCTAAAACAGAATGGCGGCAGGAAGGTCAAAGGTCTTGACTTGTTGCGACGATTCCCTCGACCCCTAGATCCCGCCATCATGCGATGAAGACGTACTCGATTGTTACTGTAACTGAAGGGGGGCGAGGAGTAATCGCCGTAATAAACATTTTATGAGAACCAATGGGACCGGTTTATTTGTTTATCCGGACGACGTGCAATTAAATCGAGCAGCCGCTCCAACGACCGAATCCGGATCACGGAAGAAGAAGAAGGTAGCAAGCACCGCGAACCACTGAAACAAGTTCTGTGTCGATCTGCAAATTTTTATTGCCGTTCGGACAAGCTTTTTATTAGGGCGTTTCTTAAAACTGGACTGTTGATTTCATGAGTTCATGGGAAACAGGAATTGGTGGTAAAATTTAAATAATTGAGAAACAAGAACGTACGATTAGCAACTTAATAAAGTTGCTAACTAATTTTTGTAATTGTTAGGACCGCGGCAAACGGAAGGTGCCTTTCAACATTTTACTGAAAAATTATTTTCTAATAGCTTTTCTTCGACTGAGTTTATAGCTTTTTCTATAATGATGGTAAAATTAATTTGGTATAACAAGGTATAATAAAAAATAGGTATAACAAATAAAATAAAAATGTGGGGTTAACAATGTCCGTAACATTCTATTTCTATTTTTTCCATACTAACAATTTGATTTCTCACGTATGTACCATTTTAAACAAACTAATAATAAAATATAACGGATTTTTCTTGCACATTATATTTGGGGTCAATCATGATCCCAACACTGTACTTCTATTTTCATTAATACCAAAAATTTAATTTCTCACGTATTTATGATTTAACAATAACATATAATGCGTCCCGTACCAAAATTTAAATTAATACATCCTGGCACATTTTATTTAGGGTCAGCCATAACCCAGCATGCCGATCATTCTCGAAAAGATTGGAAATTCATTGCCCCATTGGAAAAAATAATAGAAATTCAGAATCGTACCTGAACGCGCACCGAAGAATTTAACAAAAGCCCGCAATAAAATCCTAGAAACAGCATTATTAGGGGATGATCCCGGAGCCTCTGTCACCGTGAGCACAGCCCCGACACAAAAGGATAATCCCGTAATTACTTCGGAGGTCTTACCCTAGCGAAGAGTATTAAAATTAATCCTGGCCAAGTACAAGCAACAATAAACAAACGCGAGGCAGTGTCCGAAGTTCTTCGGCAGCTAATAAAATCGGCGAAGTTTCCGGGAAGCGATCAACAGCTGGCCGGCTGGCCGGACAATAGCGTTTGATTGGTTATCAAATACCTCGTGACCGTCAACACCTGATAATACCACGGGCCGGCGGCGGTGAATAGGCGGGCTAATTGCATTAAGAGCCAGCGAACGAGGTTAAAAGTCGCCGAGGCCCCGGAGGTCTTTGTGTGGCAGGTCGTTGAATTCGTTTTTTTTTTCGTCGGCCATAACGCTGTTTAATCAAAAATACCTGGCGCTATTTAAGAAGGTCAAGGTGACCCGAGCTGCTTGTCGAATAAGAAAGTTCTTCGAAATGTACATTTCTCCTCTTCAAAAAATATGACAGAGATGAGTGAAAATTAGATTCCAGTGAAAATTAGATTCACTCACGGTGCACAGTGAATAAACTATTGAAATTGAAACAGAAAACAAAAATAATCACTGTTTTGTTTTTCTGTGATCTTAATACGTTTTATCTATGCATTGTGATATCTTTATTTTCGTTATAATAAACGATTTATTTTTTTATTATTTTTGTTATAATAAAAAAAATATATACATATATTACAATAACTAAAACAACATTAGACCTAAACGATTACATGTGTTCTTACGCATGGCACAGTCTTTTCTGATTGTAACAACTGTCACACCAACCTAACCTATATCAGTATCGCCAATATAGAAATCATGTCTTCAACAGCTTTGATCTTCATTCGTTCAGTATTTTCTTAAGCTTTTTCGTCATTTTTACAGAGAACTTCTCGAATTCGCAATCAAAAAATTGAAATAATTCTTGTGTTATTTTAAGAACATCCCCGTCTTTCGCATGTGTAATTTTAACCAATAAATAATTAAAATAAAACAACGTTACATATCTTATATGATAAATAATTGATAAATAATTAATTTTAATAATAATATTAATAATAATTATTATATTAATAATTTAAATTAAATTAAATTAAATTAAATTAAATTAAAAATTAAATTAAATTAAATTAAATTAAATTAAATTAAAAATTAAATTAAATTATATTAATAATAATAATTTTAATTGAAAATAAATTGAAAATAAACCGAAGTCACAGTAATTGGCTAGCGTATAGTAACTGATTCCATTATCCGAGATGACAGTTGAGATAGCATCCGAAAATTCGCGCATAAGGATCGACGAAACCGAGCCGGTGACATGCAAATGCTTGAGAGGAAGGTATTTCGTCAACCGGCCCGAGCGGGCCTGAAAAGGGATGCCATTAGAATTCATAAAACTGACTGACCTGTCCCTTCGTTAAGGGCCGTGGTACCGACCGCGGCGTGCGATCTGCCCGACACGCCCACCTTAATTAACAATAATCGTCCTTCCTGGTAGCTCAGCGGGTGTCGCCGCCAGGACAGGATCGCCGACCTATTCGAGGACTTCTGTCTTTTTGTCCAGCGGCGGGTAACGAGCCACCTTTTCCACGCCGGCTTTCGCTCACTCGGGATCCCCTAGACCTGACGTTTAGGGCACTAAGGGAGATCTAACGGTGCCACGGGGGCTGAACGCACCCCCGTAGGATAACCTGCGCGGCAGGTAGCCAAGAGACCCTATCTAATTTATCGTGTTACCTTGCACGGCCCGCTTTACGGCCGTTTTAACGTCGTAAACCATGATTTCAAAATGTACCGATTACTGCGTCCCGCACGGCGACCGCATCGAGAAATTCAGTGACAGGCTGTTAGAGCTGTTGAATCATTAAAAGGTATTGTCATGGAATCTTCATTAAAAATATTTAAAGAAATTACCATTTTTCGTTGTAGACAGTTGCATATTTTTTTTATTTGTTTTCAATTGATTTTCATTGACATTTTTTTATTAAAGGAACAATTATGGAAGTATAATTTCACAAACTGTTTGTTTTCTTTTTAAAAAATTGTGTATTTTATAATTATATTATAGAAATATAATTTTTTATTATATATTATCGTAGCAGAAAATAAACGGGAAGTCGAACCCCGATCGGTTATAGATCGGAAACGGATTCGAACCCGGATCTTTTTGCTTGCTCGACGATTGCTTTAACTAATCAAGCTATTCCGACCGACCAGAATAGCCGACCATTTTCTCCTAGTCCTCATAAACACAACACGTCAGAAATATACCGAACTCCTACATTATATTATAAACATATAATATCAATTATAATATAATGTAATATAATATAATAAAATATAACATTATAATTGATATTATATTTTTATTATTAATTATATTATATATATTATATATATTATATATATATTATTATTATATTATTATATATATTATATATATTATATTATTATATTTATTATTTATATTATATCTTTTTTATATGATAATATAATATAATAAAATATTACATTATATTATCATATAAATCTTTCGTGTATCAAACAACCTTGACATAACCTCTCAATTTTTTTTACTAATCATCAATTAGGATAAGTTTGTGTTAGGTTACATTAAAAAAAAAGAATAAAAAAAAAGAAATAAGTACAACTTAAGCCAGGCTCGAAAAGAATACAAAATAGGTCCAAATTAGGTTTTTCTTCAAGGATCTAAAACTATAGATTCAGATCAGGTATCGTAACAATACCTTCTCCGCGAATGTCGCGAAAACTAAGGGGGATGGGGATACGTCTGTCATTTAATTTGCCGTTCCAGCACGCTTATTAATTCACAAAATTCTCCGGGCACAATGAAAAACTTGCGTTCCGTGTAACTGTCCGGACGGAATCTAATTTGGATTCATCAGGTGGCGGGTTTGCTTCAATATCGCCGCGTATTTAATTGCGTTTTCTCTGACCGGCTTGGAACGCCGGCGCGTGTCTCCCCCCCCCTCCACCCCCCCAAGAATAGAAACGAAATCGAAAACCAGCCGGCGGACCGGATTATTTACGTTTGAGTGACGCGCAGTTGGCAACACTGTCCTTGTTTTTTTCTTTATCCTAGAGCCGCGTCGTCGGCGCGACGACATCAAAGCTCTAATCTCTGCTCGTCGCTAATTCGAATCATCTGGGGAGATACGTCGGGTCGGGATCGATGGCTTCAGGGATCGTCTTCGGGAACTCTGTCGTCGTCGTCGTCGTCGTCGCGTCGCTGAACAATGCTCGCTCTAATTACTTCCCTTTATGATACTTTTCCGGCATCCAATCAGATTTCCGAGTTCTCCGCGCGCGAGCTTTGCGACGACGACCGGGAATTCGCTTCTCTGTGTCGAAAATTAAATTTTTCGGTTATTTAATTGGAGTAAAATAAATTGTTTCGCTATAAAGCGCTAACCAGATTTTATGCAGCTATGGCAAAAATTAATGATTTCAATTTAAAATAGTAGAGAGATTAAAAGAATTTAAAAATGATATAATATTCAATAATACAATATTAATATAATATAATATATAGTATAATATATATATAATATAATATAATATAATATAATATAATATAATATAATATAATATAATATAATATAATATAATATAATATAATATATAATATAATATATTATTATTATATTATAAATAATATTCAAAATAAAATGAAACGTTTCGCACACCAATTGTAGAATATTAAAAAACGGTTTTTATCTTTCTTAATCCATGTACAAATAGCGATCAATTTATGACAATTCAAAAAATTGTATAAGTGTTCTAAGAGTATCGAACTTTGGGTATTGAATTGGTACATTAAGACAGAAATTATTATTGCTTTCGGCTGTTTTCAACTGTTTTCGAAACTCCCTAAACATTATGAGTGTAGGTTAGGTTCAGGTTAGGTCCAGATTAGGTTTCGATTGAGCCTGGGTTAGGTCTTCATTGTACGACATAAATGTTTAAAACAAAACAAAACTAAATCGAATTAAGTAAAATATTTCAAGACAGAATCATTACTATTATCGTTACTATTATTCGTTATTTGTTTTACAAACATTTGCGTAACATGTCGCGCCATAAATACTGAAGAATATTACTGAACTTAATTATAAAATAATTCTAATCATTCCGTCAGAGTTACCACGACAAAATTCCTAAATAGATTACTACATGCTTTCACATTCTCGCACCTAACCTAAAATATTCCATCACATACATAACCTAAAATATCCATCCTGATTCGTCCTAAATCGAGGCCTCAAGGAGCGAATACTCATTCAGGCTCGATACTACAGAACTTAACTGTATCAAATACTTCAGTCACGTGTACCTAAATTCCCTAGATATTTTCGCGGGCTTGCACTTAATCTAGTGATCAGACGGTGTCCTAAAGAATGTTGTACACCTCGAATCTTTCTAAATCGACCTTTCCGAGTTCGAGTACTCGATTAGAGGTGTTTTTGCCGAGCTTGCGTCGAATAATCTCGCCGCATTCTCGAACCTAACCTAGTCATTTCACAGCGTCGCTAAACATTTTTATTTTGCCTATCAATCATACGCCCAGAATGATTTTCGATTCGCACAGAATCGTTTTCAATCGCGTCAAATAATCTTGTCATGTAGTATCGCACAACAAAATTCGAAAATTCTCCAAGTGTCTCTACATTCTCGCGCAAAAGCCTAGTCGTTTCGCCTAGCGTCCGAGAAAACATCGCGGGCCCGGAATCGTCCTAAAACGGCGTTTCGAGCGCGACTACTCAATTAGAAGCGTTTTTGCTGAATTTAATTACCCCGGAGTGGGGAGCTGGGAGGGGTGGGGAGGGGAGCGCGGGGCATCGCGCGGGCTGTAATATTTATCAGCCGTGGCGGTGGCCGGGGAGGAAATTAAATTCAGAACGGCGGAACGTCGAAGAAGGAGTCGCGCACGTCCCGTCGCGCACCACCTGCCCGGCCCCCGTGTGTTACGTCCAATTAAACCTGGCGGCGTTACGCGCTAATTTCACTCTTAATTGTTAACCGTTAATTATTAATTACCGGTTCCGCTTATCGGGCCATCTGGACGACAGGCTTTCATCGGGACGGGCGACGGCGCGGCGCGACGCGGCTCGACGCGAAGCGACGCGACGCGACGCGACGCCACGGTCGCTCCGATGGAAATTCAAAAGGGAGGACCCATTTCATTACCGACGACTACTACGACTACGACGCGACTACGACGACCACGACGACGACGACGACGACGGCGACAACAACGACGGCGTGGAAAGAGACGTGGAGGGGGAACGCGACGGGCAAGATATTAATTAGGGAAAGAGGAGATGGAGATGGGCAGGGGAACCGGCAAACCCGTTTTCTACGGATTAGGGGCTGACGAACGTCCCGGTGTTGCAGTCGTTATGCAGATTGTTGCACCGTGCCGCTATTAATCGCGAAGAAACGTCACGCGTCGGTATCCAACAGCATAATGAGATCCTTCGTTCAATCTGCTCCAATTAGTCCCCGAGATTTGTTCATTACGATCGCTTCTCTCCCAAAGACAACTGCGGCTCCGGTTTTCACCGTGAAACCGACTAAGTTCCTGACACCGCTCTTCCAGCGGTTCTTTAATTCCGCGACCGCAGACAGTGGGCCGGAAAGCGGTAATTTATAGCCAAAATTCGATTTTAAAATTAAAATTGAATTTTTGGAAAATTTTTTGAATTGACAATTTTAAAATTTAAAATTAAGTTATAGCCAAAAATTGGCTATGAAATAATTTATAGCCAAAATATAGCCACAATTCGATTTTTTGACTTTCATATTTCGACGAGATTTTTGTCTCTTTTGAAACCTACAAATACAAAATTTTGGATTATTTAAATTACATTCCGAAAAGATATAGAGTTTTATAGCGCAAAAAAATGAAATTACAGTTGGAATTAAGTAGTTTAATTGCTCCTTACGCAATGCTGAAATGCAAAGTGCTGGATTTTTCGTTTTTAACGAACAGATATATTGCAGTTATTTGGTTGTGATGTATGTATTTTTCAATCGATGTACAAAGAATGTAAAGTTAAGAACAGCGTAAACTTGAAGAAAGAAATGTTTGAAAATACTAGCCTTCTGATTTATTTTTTGTAAAAGCTAAGATCTTCGACGTGTACATATGTAAAGTTCAGATGCTATCTTTTGCAATTTTTAATTCTGCGCGTATTTTAACAAGCAAATGCTTGCAATAGTAGAGCTTTCTGTGATTGGCCCATTGCAATAGCAATAACATTTTCGAGAAAAGTTGTTAAAAATGAAGTCTAAAATCCAAATATACCAAATGTACATTGGAAATCATAGTCAAATATTTTAGTCACATTCTGTATAGTCTAGACAACAAGTTTTCTTTGATAAGATATACAATTTTTATGTCACCTTGTGTTCTGTTGAATTGATTATGTTGAAAATACTGTACACAGTTCCTTTGAAACTTTTCCTTCGACTTTTATGTCAGGAATCATTGCACATTGGAAATCATGATCAAATATTTCAGTCACATATTGTATGATCTAGAATGATCCAACAATTTTTCTTTGTTAAGAAATACAATGTGCCTTGTATTATCCTGAATGGACTCTGTTTAAAATATTGTACAAAACTTTCTTAAGTCTGTTTCTTAGTCTTTTATGTCAGAAATCATTTTACAATGTGAAACATGATCAAATCTTTTGACCACTTATAGAACTTAGTATAGTGAAGATCTTAATAGAACTTAATATAGAAGTTTCAGCAATTTTCCTTTGTTATTAACGAAAAACAGTGACCAATGAGAGGAGAGATCGCTCATTGGTTTATCCAGATGATACTCTATTACATATGAAATAATAGAATAAAATTATGTGAATGAGACTCAAAGTAACTTCCACATCATTAGCGATATTTAAACAAAAACTTAGCAAAGCATAATTTAATAAATAATAATTTTATATTATAAATAATAGAAAATTGAAATATACAAATATAGTTTTGTTTTTGGTTTCTGTTGAAATATCAATAAAAATGTAGAAGTTACTTTGAGTTTACAATTATTCGCAGCACTTTAGGAGACCTCCTTTAGCTGAGACACCCTGTATATTGAAAAAAGAACTTAACGAGATATCGTATATGTATATTTCCCTATTAGAAATAATACAAAACTGAAATCATGGTTAAGTTTTCGTTTTAATATCGGTAACAATGTAAAAGTTACTTCGAGTATAATTATGCAATTATGTCAATATTGATTTGGAACAGCTGTATATTCTAAATCGAAATGCCATGTATACCACAATTCAATCTCCCTTGGGCAATCTTCGAGATCGAGTCTTTGATGTCGAAAATGTTTGGCCTACGAATGATTATGGCATCGTAAAACCGTCGGTTATCAAAACATTGTTTTGTTACGCGCGGCCCTACGACAAGTCGCTACAAGACGCGACTAATAAACAGCAAAATTTGTAGATCCCCGCTGCCGGCTGTAATTTGTAATTAGCTTCGACTGCGAAACGCCGATAGACCAGGAAGAGGACGGGGATTCGCAGTTAATAGCAAAGTATTTATTTTGTACGGCCGCGTAAATGTCACGTTTAACGCGCTAATGTTTACTGCCTCCCGAAAAGTCATAACGAGTCTGACTCGTTGCTTTTATATTTAGACGTGAGTTACGTATCACGGGTCTGAGTAGTTACGTGGTCTCAGTTGGTTAACGTCGTATTTACGCACATGTGCCACGTACATAGACGCCGCTCAATCTTCTAATTTAATGTCCATGAAATGTTATTTCGAGACGTGCCCCGTTCTTTATTGCAGGAATCTCCGTTTCTGCGGATGCGATGCAGTACAAATACGACTACCAATACGAATACGCTTGTACAATGCTACATACATTTCTCGCAGAATTTGTAGAATCACACACACATTTCAGATTATCAAAATTCAAATATCTATAGGGAACTATTATATTTGAATGGTAAAGTCAGCTTTATGTTCTGTGACATGATAGTAACGAATGTGTAGGTTTGAAAGCGAAAGACTAAATTATGGTTTTTATGCTAAAACTATAATAAATTATAAACTATAATAATTATACTATATAATATACTATATACTATACTATAGTATACTATATTTACTATATACTATATATACTATAGTATACTATATTTACTATATACTATATATACTATAGTATACTATATACTATAGTGTACTATATATACTATAGTATACTATATACTATAGTATACTATATACTATACATATATACTATATATACTATATACTATATACGCTATAGTATACTATATATACTATATAGTATACTATACTATACTATACTATACAATATAACTATAATAATTATAAAAAATAATTTTTGTGCTAACAGATCAATAACAATTACAAACAATTGATTATGCGACGAAGAAAAATTGCTGAGACTTCGGCAGTACGCGGTTTTCTGTGTTTCTTGCCGAACGGTATATTTAATTTTGCGTGCAACTAGAAAATTTGGGAATGATTTTCAATGTGCAATGATTTCTGACATAAAAGACAAAGGAACGGATCCAAGAAAATTGTGTGCAGTATTTTCAACGTAATTCATTACTCAGTATGATGCAGGGATTGCATCACAAAGCTGCGGATTGCATTTGCAATAAGGAAAAGTTGCTGCAAATGACCTTAGGAATTCCTCATTTCCCGATTGCGAGTCATTTTTTAGACACCCTCTATAAGGCAAAAACATAAATCACCATATCCCACTGTTCCGTTTCTACGTACTCATTGTGTGTACCCGACGAAGCATTGATATATTAAAATATTTATATAGATTTTTTTGTTACATTTATTTATACTTATTTAATTTTATCTTTTTCGATATACATTACTACAAAATTTGGAGAAAATAATGTTCCATTATTTTTGAAAACCAAATCATTATTGGGAAAATGAAACTTTAAATTTCTTTTTCTTATTGTTGTATAGACACTTTAGAGAATTTACATAAAATGACATTTCTGATGAATTTGTAGTAAAAAAAAATCAGGAAGAATTTAGTATTGTACTAGCATGCAATGTAGAGGGGATTTACATAATGTGACATTTCTGTCGAACATGAAGCACTTTAGTATTGTGCTAATTATACAATACAGAAAATTTTACACAAAGTGATTTTTCCGTCGAATATGAAACAAAAAAATTAAAAAAGATTTAGTACTACAAGCTATAATCTAAATCATTTAATGCATTCTCTGTACTAGATGATCGACACAGTAAAAACAAGACATGAATCAAATCGAAAAACAAATAAAAATCATCTTGTCCGACCCGGAGTTCGCAAGAAAGTAATGATATCCAAAAAAAAGAAGAATTCCATGAAAAGCAAAAGCAACACGGAAAGGTGATCGTCGGTTCAATAAAAGCAAGATCGTCTTAACGTCAGCCACCATGTATTTTTCTATGATCACGACCAAGAAACAAGGATATTAAGTCCTCCGTTCCTCCATTTTCCATACGTTTGACCGAGCCCAGACCGTTTTTTCTGCCGCAAGATTCCAAGTTTCGAATAATTCCCGCGACCGAAATTACACAGCACCGACCTACACAGTAGGATATTCATTTGGATTCGATGAGATCGCGCTAACGCTATACTTAAATCCGAAGTCGGAGTGCGTATTAGTCGAATTCGGGTCGATCAACCGTGCGCCTAAACGCCGGGGCGGTATCGTTTCCTGTTTCGTCGAAACGTTTCGGAATAATTGAGGCCTCGTAAGGCAAACCGCTGCTTCTCGTGCATGCCCCGCAAGAAAATCGAAACCGCAACGCTCACTTCATTCGTGTAAAGACCGAAGTACTCTAACATCCTGCACTTTCGTCGACTATAACCGTAGGAAGCCATAAATCCCGCCATTAATTGAAGCTGCAGAGGAGAATGACAGAAATCTGTTTTATTGCAACGACTTCCAAAAATTAGAAGAGACGATGATTCATGGGTTCTGTGGCACGTGAAATGGGTTCAGATATCATTGAAATGTTGGACAGTTGGGTTTGGTTGTGTTCAATAAAAGGTTATGTTCAATATTTGGTTATGTTCAATATTAGGTTACTTTCAATATTAGGTTACGTTCAATATTAGATTATGTTCAATATTACATTATGTTACCTATTAGGTTATGTTCTATTCGTGTTCCACAAAGGGCCATTGAACAATATGGTTGCACTTCAATAGCGCGACAGCGATATTAGCGAAGATTTAATATCTAATCTCTTTTGCATTCTGTATTTTTATATTATTTAAATTATTAATATTATATTATAATATTAATATATATATATATATATAGAGAGAGAGAGAGAGGATATAATATTAAATAAGTCTAACAATAATATCTGAATATAACAATATATTAATTATTAATATTATTAATATATTGTTATATTCAGATATTACTGTTAGTCTTATTTAATATTATATCCTCTATTTATTTCTTCATATAGTTTACATAATACTTTTCAATGTAACTAATATTTCTGAAGTCCCATACGTTAAATCTCATTTCATAACCTAAAACAAAATTGCAATCGATTTCAAGAAGCATAAAACGACGTATTATTTTTGTCCATCCAGAATGTCCGTTCGATCCATCGTGCAGTCGGGGTCCTCGTTCGAGGAACCGTTGATCGAAGTCAGAGGATATATCGTGTTCGCAAGAAAATCGTCCTGACAAAAGGAGCTGCCGTCGGTGAAATGCCTTGTGTCCACTAAGAGGCGATCATTTCGAGATTGTTGCATTCAATGCATAGCCAAGCGATCGGGGAAGCTTTCTTCCGCCGTCAGGATTCCTACATAATTGCATGCCGGGAACGCGGCTTCGCTCGGTCTGTTTCTGTTCTGTTCTGTTCGGGCTCGGCTTGTCCCGAGGGCACGCGGTTCCTCGAAAAGCAGGCCCGTAGGAGTGTACACCTTTTCATTTGAACGCTCTCATAGGCAGTATACCTGTAATAGGCGGGCTGCGGCAAACACGGGACTCGAGAGAGAGAGGCCCTCTCTCACTTTCTCCCTCCGTTGCCCTCTGCATCTAATTACTATAATCGTCCTCGCTAATAATTAGATTATTTTCAGTGTCTTCGAGCGCTGTCCCTCGCTGGTCATTATACCCCGGCCCCAAGTTACCATTATATCTGCTCCACGGCCGATTCCTCTGGCCCGGGCTCACCTCGACCCCACCGTGGCCCGGCCGCCTCCTTTTGTTTGCGTCTCGTTCTCTCGATCCGACAGTTTTTGTACCCCCAGTCCCTTCTCCCTCTTCTTCTCTTATTCTTCCTCGCCCTAACGCGTTCGTTGCCTTCAATTACCGGCGACTTCAGATTTCTGAGATCCGCTCGCCTCCGGGAGCCCGCGGTTGTACTCCTCGCCGAGACCCGCTGGCCACGATACATAACCTCATGCGATTTTAACAGAAAATTAGTATCGTGTTGTGTTTTTCGCTGAATTTAAATCTGTGGTGAAAATTTCGAAATTGTTAGAGGATGATCCAATCGGCGACGAAATAAACGTGTTTTTTTTGTAAGTCAACCGCTGGGAAAGGTAATTATTCTTCTGATCTTCGGTGCAAATGATATCTTAACGTAAAATTCGAACGTTGATATTGTTAAATTTAATGCTTTGGAACTCGTAGACGTAAAGATTTGCTCATCCTTTTGATTGCTATCGAGTGTAGCAGTTTAAAGGTTATAATATTGTTATATATAATATATATATATAATATATAATATTGTCGAAAATACAATAAACTCTCCCTAATTTTCCTTCAGCTTGTAAACAAAAATGGACGATTATTCGAGCCTTGCACTCGTTTTTATAATTGTTGATAATCGGCAACTACAAAAATAAGCCGCGAATAATCGTATCTTCTCTTCCAAAATGGTCCATTTTTGTTTACAAGTCGAAGGAAAATTAGGGAGAATTTACTGTAATCAGAAGTTTAAATTGAATCGAAAAAGTTCAGGTATATTAGATTTTTTAAAATAAATAACACAATCGTAGGCTATACATCGAATATAATAAAATAAAACGCTATTTCATTATCCAATTTGATCCAGTTATTTTATATACCTGTTTCTCGGATTTAGAATCAGATTCTGACAAATGTGGACCATCACATCATCACCATCGCAGTATTTTTTCTTAAATTTCTTCGACTATATATTACACAACGATATAAGTGGATCTGTATACAGTAACAATCGTTGAGAAATTCCCCGATTTTTCCTCTGTAAATTGCAGATTTTATGACACGATTTTAGTGCTTTTTCAGTGAAGCATCCGATTGCCAGTACACATGCATTTATTGGAAGAGAAAAAGACAGCTAGTCCAGCTTTTTAATAATATGTTCCGCGACATTGCAAAAATTGCAGTGTCCTTCCGAAGAGAGAGCATGTGCTTCTTTAGGTTAGTTTGGACCGGAATACCCTCTGACGGAGATCGCGTTCGTCTGGGGGCATGCGAGTTCTCTTCTTGGGATTTTTTATAATATATTTATTATTTACTGCAATTAAAATCAATCAAAACAAACAAAACAAAATTTTATATTATTTTTCTAATTTTTAATACCACAATAGAGGAGAATGTGATTCGATACTGTAACTATATTAGCCTACCAGTCGTGTGTACAAAAGTACCGTATTATACGTATATGGGATACCGTATTATATGCTATATACGGGGTGCGCCAAAGGTACCAAACGGTTTCTGATATGAATTTTATTTATTATTATTATATTTATATTATTACCGAATTATATTTATTATTATTATATTTTATTTTATTTTGATATTTTCAAGTACAAGTAATGGAAAGTACCTTACATGCAATTTTATTTATTGAAGATAATTTCGTTTAAATAGTGTCCTTCACTGCGTACACACTGTTCCAGGTGGTTTCGTAAATTTTCCATTACCCATTTCAAGAAATTGAAAGAAACCATTCGCAATGAAATTGGTGCAATTTCAATGGATATATATACTACAATGCATAACGTGAAATTTACGAGACTGCTTGGAACAGTGTGTACCCGGTGAAGGACACCATTTAAGCAAAATTACCTCCCATAAATAAAATTGCACGTAAGATACTTTCCATTACTTGTACTTGAAAATAAATAGCTCGAAATTTGTAATTTCATCCGTCAGGTTATAAATAATATATATGGGTCATAAATAATATAACCGTCGCGTTCCTTTGGCGCACCCTGTGCTTCGGAAATCTATTCTGGCCAGCTTTTCGACGAAAAGGACAACTGTGTGCCGCGTCACTAGTTACTACGAGAGACGACAGGTGTCGCTTTAGTCGCACAATGTTCGCACCGTGTAACATGTGTGTCGGGTCGTAACTGGGATTCTGTTTACGTTTCCCGTCAATTCTCTGGCAACGCAGGTATAGAGTCTCCAGCTTGAATACACGAGGATGCCCTCAGTTTAGAAACTTTCTGAGCCGAGTATTTTCTCTTTCTTTTTTATTAAGCCGTGAAGCCTCTGTTTGGATTATTAGCAGCATGCACATAGTTGTGCATGCTAATCTTAAAAAAATTAAATCTTTAAAAGATTTAATTAAAAGATCATTTAATATCTGCAAAACTGACAATAAAATTTTGATAACAAATGAATTGAGAATTTGTAGAGTTTCACAGAGGGCTTCTGTAAAATATATAATAAAGAAATTAAAAAGAGTTAAACTTTTTAAAAAGGTATTAACACCTCTCCCGCACATAGTGTGTTAATGATACATTTCTGAATACTTCTCCGAAGGTACAAACAATGGAATTTCAAAAACTTATGACTTATAATAAAACTTATAACTTTATAATAACTTATTATAAACTTATTATAAACTTATTATGAACTATAATAAAACTTATAATAAATAGATTGCGAATCTTTATCCAGCTATGACATAATTGGGTACACCAAATGCAAGACACAGTTCCCCTGTTTAAAGCTTTCTAAATTATTGTTATATATTTTTTTTAACTCACTAAAATCATTGAGAACGGGAATATTTGTGGGGGTGTCTCTATTATCTTGCATTTGATACAATTTTGATTTCGCATAAAAATCCGTGATCTGATCATAAGTAAATAGGGAACAGAGGCTTCACAGAAAAAGGCATCTATTGTGTTCCTCAAGTACCGAAAAGGTATCAGTCCCGGAGCTTCGACCCAAGAGCCTCTGCATGGACCCGGTAGGGTCTTCCTGGGTGCTCGTTAACGCTGGGAAATATTCAACTGGCCGGCAAGTTGAACGTCTTCCTGGCCCGATCACCACCGGTCCAGCTGGATCCGGATCTTCCTCTCGATTTTTCGAACGATCTAACAGAAGAAGCGTGATACTCGAAACGCGGATCACAGCCTCGTTCTTGGCCAGCGTCGCAACTCCTCGACGCAGGGATTCTTTTCGTCCACTACAAGCATCGGAACGGCGTCGTTATTGTATGGAACGAGGCGTCCTCGTTATCGTCGCTTATCGCTAATAAGATCGCTGGACCGCTCGTTATCGTCGTCGTCGCACTCGCCCTGTCCTCATTTTCGTACGATTGCGATCGTTAATTATCCCTATCGCAGCTGATCGTCCTCCTCCTCCGCTTCCCGTTCGACCGTGTGCCCTCTCCCGGACTCGATCGGCCCTGTTCCTCGCCGCGCGGCGTCTCTCCCCGCCGCGCCGCCGCCTGTCGCCGTTGTTGTCGTCGTCGTTCTCCTCGTCATTATCATTCCGGTAATTACCGGTGTATTCCCTCGTTATCATCTTGTTATCGCTCGACCGTCGTGCTTCCGCGGCTGATCGAATTTCGAGGGGTCCGCAGCAGTCCCCGTGAACGCGTCGATCATCCCGCGATCTCGCCGACGGCCGGGGGACGCCTTTCGTCGGATCCAACGGCGGAGCCGATCGATCCCTTGTCGCGTGCGACACCGGCGTTCACGTCTGCACGGAGTTTCGCTCGCTGCGAATTGGGTCGTACGGCGCCTCCGCGGCTCCGGGGAAATAATTAGCGGATCGATCCGGGACGGATCCTCCGATTCCCGTTTGACAACGGCTCCCGCGGCGCCGCCATTTTTTCGCCAACCCCGACAGCTTTAATGGTCCGCGCGAATCGATGTTTTCATCAGAGCAAACGTCCTCGTCGAAATTATATTTCTATGGCGAAATTTACGTCAGCTGGGCTTATTCTTCTGTTACAGTGTTATCTTAGTAGATAAGCCCAGTGCGAGAAGAAACGAGATAGGAAAGAAAATTTTATTTTCCATTATCCTTTCATCTGACCTTAACGAGTGTACCGTCGATGGATAGCTGAGATTCTTCTGCTTCAAATGAGTCCAAACACGACGGCAATCGGACTACTTGTCATCGAAGCGCTTATATCGGGTGGGTCACGGAACTTGTACTTCTGAAGTAACTATAAATTAGTTTAAAATTTGTCAACCTCTTAACATGCAAGAATCTCTACTTCGTAACTATTTCACCTTTGAAATCACGCATTTAAGAATTTTTCGTGTAAAGCGTGAATCAAAAGTTATTCCAGGTGTACAAGTCACGTGACGCGTCCTGTAAATCGCTTACCAATTTACATCGTGTTCAGACTCATTCTAATCAGAAGTATCTCACCGAACACTACATCGCTTCAACCTTTTTTCAAACTCGTTAGAAACGAGTAAAATACTCGAAGTGATCGAGTGATTTTGTCCACCCTGTAGATTGTTTATTAATTAATCCGAGAATAGCGTAAATTAGAACGATTTACGTCGTGTTTGGACTCATTTTAATCAGAAGAATCTCTGGTATCCAGCGATGCTGCAATCATAGAGGTAAGCCGACCATTATTCGAAATGAAAGTTTCCTTGCCGCGTGTTTATTTTTTGCTGACCGCAGCGCCCCTTCAAATACCGAACCTCGACCGTCGCTGCTCGTACGTACCACATTATCTATCTCGCTTTCGCTCATTATACAGGCAGTCCCAGGTTTTAATGTTCAAACTTTGTCAGTGTATTCTATGGCACAAAGTAAGAAAAAAATATGATGTAAACATAGGTCATATAGAGCTTTATTAATAAGCTATAACAAAAATTCAGAATAGGAATAGTAATCAACTTGCTGTTACTGTGAGCATTGGCTTGAATAGATCAGCGCATGCCGTGTGTTTATGTAAGCCGTGTTTATTAATACATTTCGAAATGTCTACCGTTGTTGACAACACATGATTGACATCGATCGAAGATCGAATTTATGACCGTGCGAATTTCGTTTCTATTCTCTTTCATTTCATTGAACGCGTTATTAATCCTGTTCTGAATTTTTGTTATAACTTCTTAATAAAGCTCTATATGACCTATGTTTACATAACATTTGTTTCTTACTTTGTGCCATAGAATATACCGACAAAGTTTGAACATTAAAACCTGGGACACCCTGTATGTATTCTCGTGCTTTGTCGAGCCGGTTCTAGTGTCCCGTGCGTCGATGTTTACACGTTTGCTGTCCGATGTAAATTTAACCGTACAGTACTGTACCGATTATAATTTTACTATTTATAAGTTTACTATAATTACAATTTTACTATATACAAATATACCGTAATTATAAATCTACTACACAGAATTAATAATTGACGACTTTTCTAAAAATTGTAACATAACCTCGCTCTGAAATGAATTACCCAAAAGCGAAAATTCGACGCAACTTCAGTCCGAAAGTTCTGAGCATTCGTCAGAGGTTGTACATCCTCGTGCTTGCGACCCAGATCCGCCGCGATTTCATTCGCAAAGGACGGTTTATTTATCGGTCAGTTATCGAGGAGCGAATCGAAACGACCGTAATGTTTGGAACGATGCAATTCCCGCGCATCATCGTAGCGGCATCGTCGAATAAATCGAGCGATTTCCCGCTGCACAGTGTCACCGTATTCGGTAGTCCGAAGACGATCCGAGACGATCGTTTTACGGCCTCGGCCGAGGCAATTACCTGGCGCGCAGCTTCCCCTGACTTTCGAACAAATGTTTCCGTTATTATCCTCCATGCGGTACGATCGCTTCCTAGCGGCGTCGCAGTAAAGACTGTTTTCTAATATGGCGTCTCATCGGCTCGTTCCTCGAAGAGGGCCCGAGCGCGAGCGCCCGCCGGCAGGCGTTTATTACGGCGAACAAATCTTCCCGCGAGGGCGAGAACGTCCGCGCGGAGGCGCTGCGCCGAGATAGTAATGTTTTATTTTATTGTCGTTGGCCAGTTGCACAGGAATGCCTCGAACGATACCCAGAGTAGTCGCCGCGCCGGCGAACGTAGCTCGGACTCGGCTGCGGCCAAGACGGAGGTGGAGCCCTCCGTGGCAACGGAGTCTTTACCATCATTATGGACATTCCCCCGAAGCGTTCGCGAGTATCTCCTCGCCGGAACAAAGGAGCGGAATGTCGACGCGAAAAACGCTGCTAATCGTTGCGTAATCTTCGCGGAAATTACCGGTCGATGGCTCTCGGATGACGGCCGCGTCCAGAGGAGGCTTAGTTTGCTTCGGGCGACGCGTTGCTGCGCTGCACGCGGATGCAAGAGTCGGCCATCACAATTCTGTCATTTTTATGAAGTGCGCAGCATTCTTGGCTAAGTCTGATTGCAAGCAAATTACGAAGATGGCTTCGGTTTACGTGGATGCAGTGTTTGCGAAGATTTTCAGTGACTCGATAGTTAAGGCCCCAAATTTTGCAAAATATGTTTTATTCTCTAAAAAATTTATAAATTTTTATCTCTCGATTTGGCTCTGGTTTTGCACAGAAGTCTGCTTTTGATAGGAATGGTATTTGCGAGAAGAATTTTCGGTGACTCGAGAGTTAAGGCCCCAAATTTTACAAAATATGTTTTATTTCCTAAGAAATTTATAAATTTTTATCTCTCGACTTGGCTCTAGTTTTGCACAGAAATCTGTTTTTGATAGAAATGGTATTTGCGAGAAGAATTTTCGGTGACTCGAAAGTTAAGGCCCCAAATTTTGCAAAATATGTTTTATTGCCTATATATTTATAAATTTTCATCTCTCGATTTGGCTCTAGTTATGCATAGAAGTCTGTTTTTGATAGAAATGGTATTTGCGAGAAGAATTTTTGGTGACTCGAGAGTTAAGGCCCCAAATTTTGCAAAATATGTTGTATTGCCTATATATTCATAAATTTTCATCTCCTGATTTGGCTCTAGTTTTGCACAGAAATCTGTTTTTGATAGAAATGGTATTTGCGAGAAGAATTTTCGGTGACTCGAGAGTTAAGGCCCCAAATTTTGCAAAATATGTTTTATTGCCTAAAAAATTTATAAATTTTCATCTCTCGATTTGGCTCCAGTTTTGCACAGAGATTTGTTTGAGATAGAAGTGATGAAGAATTTTTAGGTGAAGAATTTTTAGTAATTCGAAAGATAAGACCCAAAATTTTTCAAAATATGTTCTACTGCCTTAGTCCTAGGTCTAACTGAAGGTCTAACCATATAATTACGTATTATTATTTCAATTACGATTTCTTTCATTTCTTAGTAACTGCAACAAATTGAAATCTATCGATTATTTAAATTTTCCTAGCGCCTTATATTGTACCTATCCATTTCCGTCACAAACGCTTAAAATCTATAATTTCATTTTTATTCTGACATCACTCCCAGCCTTTCCAATTTCTAGGTTACGTTTGGGTTATATCTGGTGTTACAAATTGCACCTATTCATTTTTCTTATAAATACATAAAATGTCCAGTTGTTATTAATGTTATTAATGTAACGTCTTATCGATGTCCAGATTAGGGCAAAGCTAGGTTTGGTGTAGGCTTAGGTTAGGTCTAGATGCATCTACGCACTATTGTCAGATACGTTTATGTTTCTTGGACGCTTTCACAGCTTTTCTAAATGCTGCACATTATAGTATCAAA
This sequence comes from Megalopta genalis, assembly GCF_051020955.1. Classification (NCBI taxonomy): domain Eukaryota; kingdom Metazoa; phylum Arthropoda; class Insecta; order Hymenoptera; family Halictidae; genus Megalopta; species Megalopta genalis. The sequence goes on along the minus strand of NC_135026.1, from coordinate 9,562,660 downwards.
TCCATTTTCAGCCTGCATTAGATCTTGATTAGACTTAGGTTAGATTTTTTAGGTTAGGTTTAATTTAGGTTAGATCTGAATCACATTTAGGTTACGTTACACCCATATCGGATGTAAAATAATCAGTACATATTGTTAAAAAAAAAAAACGCTGAACAAATCTACGAAGTTCGATATCTTAAAATGGCCCACATTTTCCAAGATTCCCGCCCAGATAGGTCGCCCATCGGCAACATCTCCAGATAGGCGATCATTCCTGAACGTCTACAGGGTTGAAGGGTAGGGTATTGTCCCCCGAAAGCGGTTCTAGGTGAGCATATATTACCGGGCGATACGGTCGTACATTGGAACACACTCAGGCCCTTAATACGTATTTAATTAAGTATGCCCAGCAAGACGGAGGGGCGAGGGGGTCGCGGGCGGGGTTTATAGTTGGATATCAGTACGGGCCACCATAACTCTGCGCCACCAGCATCACACACCGAGGCAGCAGCGCCACTTATGCACGCGTACCTACCGCGATGGAATTTCATCCCAACCGTTACGGCATAAATCTCCGGCGCATTAACGCCCCTGCGGGCCAGCTTGGACCCCTCTCGCTCTGCGACCACCTTGGAGGGGGGACTCTTCTCTTTCTTTCGTCGGAAAATATCGATTTTTTTTCGGAAGTGAGGCGCTGAGCCCAAGCAATTCGAATGCACTTTTGCACGTCTCTCGGCACGGTTTGCACGCAAGTACCGTTTCTGAACCTTGAACAATTAGTCGACTCGATGGACCTGTGTTGGTTCGTTCAGGACATTCCGTTCAATCAATTTATGTACAATCAAAATTCCAATTATGGTCTACTTTATAAAGATTTAGTTGTCTTCTAAACTACGATTAAAAAATGAAACAAAATTCCGAGAAAAATGGTAATTATTCAAATCCAAGTTCTCATTTTATTCGCAAAAAATGTCCACGTTCTGGACATCAGATCAAATTCTGCAGAACATATAATTTTAGTTTTTGGCAAGATAATAGCAGAACTCTTCCTTAACACACGCTTAAAATTTTTAACCAATTTTGTTAGTGCTTGCGGTACTTACAAAGTTGCGCCATCTTTTATTTTGAGTTAGTTTCAGTTCGAGTTGAAATTTTACAAGCAGGTTCCCGAAAGGTTTGGTAACAAGATCTAGCAAAAACTGATTGTTTTTCACCGAAAAGGAGAAATGGCTCTCGGACACTACTCCTTCCAGGATTTTTAAATATTTCGCGGCCGCTCATTATTTTCCGAGCTGTCCCACTTAACCTATGACCCGGGACACGAGAATCGAGGCCTCCGACGCGATAAATCGTTGGATTTGGGGACTTAACTGCCGCGACGTGTGCGTGCGGCCGGCGATAAGGACTCGACGCTACCGACGGTCCTTTTTTACGCGAGCCTTCTGGCGCCGCGGGATTTGTCCTGCATAATATATCGGTTATAATGGTCCCGCGGTCCTCGGCGGATTTTTTCCCCAGACTGGCCACTCACGATTTGTGTCCACGATGCTCCTTACCATGGTTTCCGCGAGATAATTAGCTGGCAGACGCCTAGATGCTCGGAATTCGTTTTGTGAATTTTGGCACTGACAGATTGTCGCTGAAGTCACTCGCAGATTATTCAACACCACAGGTGTACATCGAAATAAGTAAAATAAATAGAATGCTTTAAATTTGACTGATGGAATTTTTTGAAAAAATTGTTGGCTGCGATTTTAAGAATTTATAAGAATTTTTGTTAGTCGGACTATGTTGATCGCGTGATACTTAACTGCCCAAAATAATTAAATAAATAAAATGCTTTATGTATAAGTCATCGAATTTTTAAAATAAAACTGTTGGCTGCGATTTTGAGAATTTATAAGAATTTTTGTATTGATCATTTAATTACTTGACTGCCAAAAATAATTAAACAAAGAAATGCTTTAAGTATAAGTCATAGAATTTTTTACCAAAAATTTTTGCTTGCGAATTTGAGGATTTCTAACTACACTACCTGTTGAACACATAATGTTTGATCGTCAAGAATAATTAAAATAAATAAAATGCTTTAAATGCATATCATAGAAATACGAAAAAAATTGTGCTTGCGATTTTTGGAATTATTAAAAATTTTTGTTAATAAGTCTACGTTGAGAACGTAACGTTTGATCGTCAAGAATAATTGTGGAAATAAAGTGCGTAGAATATGATAAGTGGAATATTTAAAAAGAATTTTTGGTTGCGATTTTGAGAATTTCCAACAAAATTCTTGTCGATTGTACCATGTTGAACACGTAATATTCGATCGTCGAGAATAATTAAAATAAATAAAGTGCTTTAAGCATGAGCCGTGAAATTAAAAAAAAAAGATTATTTTACATTGCGATCTCGAAAGTTTGTAAAAATCTTTGCAAGTTAGCCAACGTTCTGCTACCCGGTACAGCTGTTTTCTTTCAAAGTATAGTGCAATATGGTTCCAGATGTCGAATACGTTAATGCAGCGATGCTCTGTTATTCGAGCGAAGAGTCTCCTAGCAGCAAATGCGTTCTCCCATTACAAATATGTAATGTTTATGCGCAATGTTTACTTTCCCGTGTTCGGTCGAAGGTATTCCGATCATAACAATGGAGTGACTACTCCTACGATGTCGATCATAGCACGGCACTGTGCACTGGAACTTTAGGTTCGCTGAAACAGCAAACAGCAGCGACAATCCGACTGTGAAAGCTCGTGTAAATATCGAAAAGAATAATTGTAGAAATGAAATTATAGCAAACGCTGTTCAATCCGGTGTTCCGTTATACTATTGCAAAGCGTACAATTTACTTTATTGATTAATGAAAATATCTTGGCTCTTGACCTCCAAACGACGCCGGCCAAAATTATTGCAGTTGGATATTATCGAGGTTGTATTTTATAAATGTACGTGGATTTTTAATTAGATGCATAAAATGTACTTTGAAATTTCAAATATTATTTTTAAGATATTTATGTTATAAATATTATTTTTATTGCTTTAACCTAACTTATAACTCAGCTAATGAGTCGAGTTAGTAAATGTAAACAGAGAGCCTTCGCGACGATCGCGCGACAGAGGCCAGCGGCTGAAGCTATTTGCTGTCGAGTAACGAGCTCAGGGGCGATTTTGGGGGGTCCTTGTCGCGGGACCCTGCTTCCAAAGTCCGACGGGAAGTTTAGCATTTTTCAAATATAAAAATGTACTATTCAAATGTACTGTTCAAATATATTGGTATAGTTAAAATATACAGAGTGTGCAAAATGATTTATTATGATGTTAGCAGATGATTCTACATCTTTAAATTATCGGAGTATTTCCAGGATATTTTTTCTCGAGGTTAAAAGTGGACTATACACTTTTATACAAAATAAAAATTGTCCAAGTTAATTGCAAGTAACATAAGTTGCATGACAATGTTCTCTATCTTTATTAATAATTATAATACTTCTTCCAATTCTAAACTACTAACCTCTTAACAGTCTCGTGTTTCAACTAACCTTTCTCATAGATGTAAAATTAATTTGCAATATACGTTAAGCAAACTAAATACAGATACTATTTTTATTGAGAGAGTGCTTATTGGACATGCCGAAAAATTGTACTGCATTGTTTTAATATTCCGAAGGAAAAATTTGGTCACTTTTTTATGAACCATGCGAAAATATATATTCAAGTATAATCAAGCGAAAATTATCACTCGAAAAAAAGTAATCTCTTATTTCTTAGCACCGAGGAGCTGGCGCATTGTGAGCCGGCCCTGCGTCGGCACGTGAACTTGTTTACATTCGCCGGTAGATTAGACTGCGCCGGAGCTTCGTACTCTAAATTTTTCCCGATGAAATCGATGCCAGTCGCTTCACCCGACCACTTATCGCCCCGCCGATCCAACCGGAGGTTCTCGGCCAGAAATCGCAAAACGGCGAAACAGCCCCCCGAAGAATTAAATAAACATTCCGGGTCGCCGGGAATAATCCGGGCACTCGGGGTCCTTTACGACTTCCATTATCTACTTTCCCGATCCATTAATCTCGCCGGTGGAAATCTAGCGTCACCTTCGACGACCTTCGGGGGCCGAGTACAGGGAGGGAGGATGAAGGGCCGCTCGACATCGAGGAGTCCTCGTTACCAAAGATCACGCTCGTTTGTCCACATCCCATAAATCACTTTGGCCCGGAGAGAGGAGCGCGGAAGTGTGCGAACGGTTGGCGCGGAGGTGGGGGGGGGGGGGGGGCTTGGGAGGTTAGAGTTTCGGCGCGAGGAATTTGCTTATGCGACCTGCGACGGAAAATTGATTTTCGAGGGAGCGCGGAGAAAAAACGACGAGGGAGGGGGGGGGGGTCGGGCGAGAAGGAAGGGGGACAGGTCGTGGCCCGGTGCGCGAAAGAAGAGTAACCTGGCCTCGGAGATAAAATGTAAAGGTGTTAGGCTGCGTTCGACTCCGCCGCAACTGCGCCGCGCGTATTGGTTCGGTGTACCGGCTTCGACCCCTGACGGCCCCCATAAATATCCGACGGTGGCAGCTTGTTACTCCGCACCATGCGAACTTCAAACCGACCACAACACTCAATAACCCCCGACTACTTATCCGTCGCGTTCCCTTGCCGTTCAATTACCGAATAATCCGGAGGAACTTACTCCGCTGACTGTTTTATCGTGATTACAGGCCACGCCTGCCGATCCTCCTCGCGGACCTAACCTCTTCGCCGGCCGGTCTTCCTGCAAAGATCTTTTCTCGACGGTGTACTCGAATCAAAATTTTTTTGCAACAATCCTATATATATATATATATATATATATATATATATATAGATATATTTTTTATTTCATTTTCTCTGAATATACATTAGTGCAACATTTCGCGAAAATAATATTTCATTATTTTCGGAAATCAAATTATTACGGGGAACATAAAATCTTAAATACCTTTTTCTTTAAATTTATTATTTAGATATATCTCAGTGTTAAATTAAAGCAGCAATATATCTTCCGCTGAAAGTAAAAATTCACTTTTTCTCGCTTTTCATATTGTTTAGCTCGCTAATCATACAACTGAATATTTTCTGAACGTCGAAGGCCTAAATTGTATTAAATGGAAAATAAAAACATTAAAATTACCTAACCTTGACCTAATCTGTTGATTCACTGATTTTCTATCAGTCTTAATATGATATGTTTTTGTTCTGTGTTATAAAAATATGTTATTAAATTAAATTACATTAAATTATATCAAGTTACATTAAATTAAATCACATTAAATTACTTTAATTTAAACTAAATTTAAATTAAATTGAATTAATTTAAATTATATTGAATTAATTTAAATTATATCGAATTAATTTAAATTATATTGAATTAATTTAAGTTAAATTAAATGTCCCAATTGCCGATGCTTCAAAAAGCTACTTGTACTAATTACAGTGACTGATGTACACAGACAATTCCCAAATATTTCCAACATGTCTTTCATTCATAATTTAATATGTTTATACTAAATTAATTTTCTGATAAAGTATATAGATTGTACTAAACATTAATTTATTTATTGCCTGCATTGTTTATAATGCATGTAGGTGGCATTATGTTTATTTGTATAAAATTACCTACTTCCCATGTCTTTATCTGATCACAGGATGGACAATTATTAGATCGTGATAGCGGCAGTAATACGGACACGACGATTTTCTAAGTAACAGTAATAGGGACATTGCACCTCCTCATGAGTTTTCAATTAATTTGCAATTAACATTCATAGTACAACAAAATTTTCTTCCATGAAAGAGATCATAAGTATTATAACGCTGCAAATTGAAACAATTTTTAGGTTAAACAGCTTCTGAAATAATTAACAAAAAGTTACGCGACGAGCTCGAGGTGTGGCAGTATGTAATTGGTACATCCAACTTATTCGAAATTTAATTCGTTTGCGCAACGTTGGCGAGGAAATTAACTTTTGGTTCTCCTGAAAGCAAAATATTTGGGGAACCTAACCTCGAAATATCGATGTCGAAACTGTAGAATTAACAAAGTCGCAGATTGTTTAGCGAGAGCTTCACTGTTTCTGAAAAATTCATTGACCAACCAATTTATGAATTGATGTACTTAAAATTTTAATATCATTCTCCTTCCTTTTCCACCACTGTAATGCAGCTTTTCAATTAGCTATTGCAGTTGCAGTGGTAAATAACGTTTCATAGGCGGGACAAAGCGAGAGGGACTGTGTATTGTAATGAGACCGCGGATATTCATACGAGTTCACAGTTTTCCCGGGTAATTTTTCAAGAGCGTAATTAAATCGAGTTTTCCTTGGTGCGTTCAAAATGAACATTTTTATTTCGCTGTGTTTTGCATCGTTGAATACATGAATAAATGCATAGAATCAACGGTCTACTTATAATTGAATGCAATATTGATGTTGACAGCAGTTCTATATATGGAATTTAGTCCATTAATGTCGCTGAATTATTTATCAAAGAGGGCCCAGAGATAAATGTCCAATCTGCAGACTATCATAAACGCGAATTATTTTGCAATCGCAATCTTTCGGTCTTTATCCGAGCTCTCGAGACTAGCGAATAACGCAGCTATTTCGTAACGTATTTACATTTTAAAAATTGCTGCGGAGAGCTGATAATTGCATTTATGATTTCTAAAAATATCAGAATCCTTACTTTACCAATTGCACAGGCTAAAAATTCCCAAACATTGCTTATATGCTTCAGTACACGTATACAATAGCCGTCTCAAGGGACCTCATTAAAAATCAAATAATTCCGCCACTTCGCAAAATTTACAATTTTAAAAAATTGCAATAGAAAGCTAAAAGTTGCATTTACATCTCCTAAATATATCAGAATTTTTCCATTTTTAATTGAACATGAAAAAAATTCCCTTACACTGCTTATTTCCCTTGCCTCGGTACACCTATACAATATTCATGTCAAGGGACCTCGTTAAAAATTAAATAACTCCGCTATTTTACAAAATTTACAAATTTCAGAAAATTGCAATATAAAGCTGACTGTTGCATTCACATCTCCTAAATATGTCAGAATTTTTGCTTTATTAATTAGCCACGAAAAAAATTCCCAAACATTGCTTATTATCCTTGCCTTAGTACACCTATACAATATTCATGTCAAGGGACCTCGTTAAAAATTAAATAACTCTGCCATTTTACGAAATTTAGAATTCGAAAAAACTGCAATAGAAAGCTGAAAGTTGCATTTACATCTCCTAAATATGTCGGAATTTTTCCTTTATTAATTACTCATGAAAAAAGTTCCCAAGCATTGCTTATCATCCTTACCACAGTACAGACATACAATATTCATCTCAAGAGACCTGGTTAAAAATTAAATAACTCCGTTATTTTACCAAATTTACGATTTCAAAAAATTTCAATAGAAAGCTGAAAGTTCCATTTATATCTACGAAATATATCAGAATTTTTCCTTTATTAATTACCCATGAAATAAATTCCCAAATATTACTTATTATCCTCGCCTCAGTACACGCATACACTAACCATTCCAGGGAACCTCGTTAAAAACTAAGTAACTCTGCCATTTTACGAAATTTACAATTTCAAAAAATTGCAATAGAAAGCTGAAACTTCCATTTACATCTCCGAAATATTTCAGATTTTTTCCTCTACTAATTACCCATGAATAGAATTCCCCAATATCGACTTCAGAGTGGCCACCCCATCAAGGTCATCAACACGAGCCTCACCGTTGAAAATTCCCAAGGACCCTGGGTGCACCGAGAAGATCGATCGACCACAAACAAATCAAAAGCATTCGGGGTTCAGCGTCGCAAGTCCGTAAGCAATTCCAAAAAAAAAACGCAGCCCCGACTGGAACGAACCACTAGAAGAGTGTATTTATTATTACGACCGGCGAGTAGGATGTTTCGCAGGGGTAGGCGTAGGAGGCTTGTGAAACGCGAGTGCATAAATTACGAGGGTGGACGGGCCAACGATAATGGAGCACTTCAGCGCCGATAGGAAGGGTGCATATTCCGAGCCCCTGGTGCGGCGGCCGCCGGACAGCTGGATATTAACTTTGTTTCTGGAAGCTGTATCCTGCCGTCTATCCCTCGATCCTACCTTGGTCACTCGATAAGTAACTTACCCCCTCCACTCGCTGTTCAAAAAGTACATTTACATTCGCACGGTAAATGCGCGGCTACTATGTTATTGACAATATACTTTCTGAATATTTTCAAACAATTATACATTTTGCTGACCCGTTTTGTGATCATTTATGCAAAATATAAATTGTATACTATTGTTTGCAAGATGCAGTATTCTCACAGAAATTTCTTTCTTTATGGTATTTTGTTAGACTAAATGGATTTTATTAGACTAACATACTGATATTCTTCGACCTAATCTAGACCTAACTAACACATAACCTACACCGTTCACATAATTTTTGTGAACGATTTCTGAAATTGTTTGAACGTTATACTAATTTTTGTGCGAAATGAAAATTGTTCTTATCGATTGCAAGATACAGTAGTCGAATAGAAATTTCTTTCTGCTTGTAATGATGCATTGATACTCTCAGACAACCTAAACCTTGAACGTTAGATGGATCATTATGCAAAATAAAAATTGTTTGCATTGTTTGCAAGATATAGGAGTCACGTAAAAATATATTTTCTCCTTTAATGATTTCATTAAACTGAAGCTAATGCGTTGTCACTCCTAGAACTGACTCAGACTTAACCTATAACATTCACATCATTTTAGAGAATGGTTATTAAAACTTCTTTGAACGTTATACAAACCTTCATGTAAAATGAGAATTCTCTTCATTAATTTTAAGGCGAAGACGTTAAATAACAATATATATTTGATTATAATAATTGTAGTCATTTAAAAATAATGTGTCTGCGTTCTTGTATTCTTGTGACGTTTACACTATTTAATTTAGTAATTAATATAAATAATAATATAGTATAGTAGTAGTATAGTAGTATAGTAGTATAGTAGTATAGTAGTATAGTAGTATAGTAATAATAATATAGTAATTAAAATAAAAATAGTCCGCATTAATTACAAGATACTGAAACTACGTGGATATTTCTTTCTTTCTTTAATTGTTATATTAAGCTTCAAATACGTAAAACGATATTTTCAAATTCTTTAAGCGTTTTTACTGTTTTGCATTTGATCTACTCATTTCTATCATAAATTCATAACATCCGCAGAAATCATCGTAGGATTACGATCTTTTTTCAAATTGAAGCTTGAAACCTGTACTTTAAAATGCTGTTTCTGGATTGTAACTCTTTAGATGCGAGGCCATGTTTGATATATTTCAAATTGCCAAGTTTAAAAAACTGCGTTTGCAGTCGAATGAAGTTTGATTCTTTTCCATTAATTAAAAAGAAATAAACGCGGCTACGACTTTTTTCCCGCGAAGTTACAACACTTTAAAGTAACTCTTATGTACCACCTGCATTGGCGTCGTCGGTAACTTTGTGAAAAGAAATCGCAACCACGTTTCGGTTTTTTCGAATTAAAGGGAAAGAATCCGTGTGTTTTTTCAAATTTGACAGTATTCGATATAACAAACACGGCCTCGCATTTAAAGCGTTACAGCGGTAACAGTGTATCGAACTTAAAATCCAGAAACAGCATCTTCAAGTAAAAGTTTCAAGCTCCAATTTAAAAAAAAATTCACGATCCTACGATGATTTCTTACGGAGTTATCTCGTTAGCCAAAATTGTCCAACTTTCATCAAAAACATTTCAAAATGCCATAATTTGTTCAATCAGTATTATTTCACTGCATCAATTTGAACGATGCACACCCAGTACATTGTCCAAGCTCCTTACAATCATACACTACTCAGTCCCGATAATCCCGGTTCCCCCACTCCTCAAAACACCGGAGCAAGCACACCTCCTCTGAAACGAAAGAGGTGCTGCTCTACCTTGCCGACCGATCGCCGCAGCATTAAAACCGCATTTCCACGAAAGCAAACGAATCGCAATCGCGCGCGCGGCGCTTCGGCGATGGCGTCGGATCGATCCGGCGAGATATCGGATAGCGATCAATTGCCGGGACGCGGGGCAAAACATCGGGGCGGCCGTAGATCTAATCAAAGGGCAATCGATCATCGCAATGGCAACGTTCGATCACCATTTGTCCCCGTTACCCCGTCAAATTAGCCGGAATGTCGGAATCGCGTTGCGCACGCGGGACCGCCGTTCCGACTGCCTAGGCGCTCCGGCTAAGGGGGGGACGCGCGACGCTGCGCCGAGAGTGGGGGGTGTTTAATAAGAAAATATTTAATCCGCAGCCGGTCCGCACTGCGCAATGTACCGCGAAATTAGGAGCCGAGCGTCTATCGGTCAAGGTAAATGCGGCGCGCATTAGACGGAGCCTGCAAGTTGGCTCGATTCAAGAGAGAGAGAGAGATAGAGGGGGGAGGGGCGGTAGAGTTGGCGGATGGAGGTTCGGGGGTTGCTTTCCAGTGGGTGGCCGGGCGAGGGTGGGGTGGCGGGACGGGCGGTAGGAGCCTAATTGGTCGAAATTAGCAAGTTTAGTCATTAGTGGAGTTTCCGGCGGTGGCGGTGGGTCCACTTGACTCCACTTCCTGGGAAAGGAAGGACGGAAGGAAGGTGTGTACACCTACCATCGGTTACGCGGTGCCTGGCTGTGCCGCCTCTGTGTGCGCGGCCCGCGCGCGTCTGTTTGCTGCGAGCGCACACGAGCGCGCCGGTGTACACGTATGGCCGGCTCCGGGGAAGTTTGCACGCGCGAGCGGCCGGGCGAGCACGGGCCCGGGATACGTCACGAAGCACTTCGTGACCGCAAATAACTGTTTCCATTGGAATCCTGCGGTTTTACACCTTACCGTCGCCGCGATATCAACGCCTTAACGCGTCCTGTGTATTTAAACCGTGTTACCGCAGTTTCGAGTAACTCCCCGCCCTCTCTCGGCCCGCCGCCTCGCCGAGCCTCCTTTTTCTCAAGCGTGCTCCGTATCGGAGAGTCATTCGAATAATACAGGGTGTCCAGAAAGGTTCGGACCAGACTTCTGCCGTGCGTTGCTCGGGTCGGATAGAAAGGTCGTATAAACTTGAGGCAGTCCCCTTTCCGCGTCGAAACTGCAGATTATATAGGGTGACTCATTTGACGCGATCCAGTCAAATATCTTCGAAACCGTGGATGATACGAAAAAATATTTCGAACGAAATTTGAATGGTTTTAAGGGTCATGTAATTTGATGTTAATAAGATTTTTCTGGGTGAACGCGTCGAGGACGTACGAAGGTCAACTTTATTTTTTTCAATGGAATCATGTATTTTTTTATTATGCTAGTCGATTCAGCTCGTTATTCCCTTCATAAAAATACTGAAGCATTTATTGCGAAAAATCGTTGGTTTAGAAGATATTTTAATTTTAGATGTACTCTTGTCTGTAAAAGATAGTAAAATTCAAATATCTTTCAAACTAATGATTTTTCGCAATAAATGCCTCAGTATTTTTATGGAGAGAATGACGAACTGAATTGACTAGCATAATAAAAAATGTATGATTCTATCGAACAAATTTAAAAATCGGACACCCTGTATATAGGACCGTTCCAAATACCTGTGCAATAATTACCTTTTTAAAATCCATTCCAGCAACTAACTTTATATTTAATATATTTAAATACATAAATATATTTAAATTTTTGGACAACCTGTATAAACGAGTAAAAGTAGTGATTTTTACTGTTATTTTATAGGAAATGGTTGTGGCACCATTGGGGACAATGTTCTTTCTTTCTTTCTGTCCACGTTACTGTCGTCAGTATTCGGTACGACGTAAGCTATCGGGCACGCTTAACTGCCACAGTAAACCTAGTATACATAACCTCAATCTATGCCTCCGGCTTGAAATCTGTCCCGTTTGAAATGTGTTTGTTTAACTGAAATCGTGTAATTTTTACATGTTGCTTGAAACTTATTTATTGTCTATGTTGTTTGCAATGCATTGTTATGTTATTATATATTAACATTATATTTATTTATATGCAGTTACCTGCTCCTTGTCACCAACAGTTATTTGGTCATAGTGAAAAAAATTGACAGTTATTGGATCACCTTTGTGGCAGTAATAGGGACATTGTGCTTCCTTATGTATTTTCAATTAATTATCAATTAACACATAATATTTATTATACAAAAAAATGGATTTTAATAAAAGAGTTCTTATGCATTATCGGGACATTCGCTCTATTCGAATTTTAATTCGTTTGTGCAGTGTTGGTGGAGAAATCGACTTTTGCTTCTTCTAAGAGCAAAATATTTGTGTGAACCTAACCTCGAAATATCGATGTCGAAACTATAGAATTAACATGATTGCAGAGCTTCTTCTTAAATCCACTGTTTTTGAAAAGTTCATCGACTAATCAACTTCATCTGGTTTAAAGCATCAATAAATAAATAAATAAATTTTTGAATATATGTGGTTGTACTTAAAATTGTCATATTTCGTCTTCCTTCCTTTTTAGTAACGTAATGCAGCTTTTCAATTAGCTGCTGCAGTTGCAGTGGTAAGCAAAGTTTCATCGGCGGGACAAAGCGATGTTACCGCATAAACCGAGTTACCGCAGTTTCGAGTAACCCCCACCTTAGCTTTCCACTTTGGAGCTTCTCTTTTCTGAAGCTCGCCTTTCTTTCTTTTTCGCTTTGCTTTTCTTTTCTTGCTTCATATGTGAGGGATGCACGGAGGCCGGCTGGAGCGAGATAATTTTTCGCCAAAAATGAATTTCTCAACTTTAATTTTTCGGAAACAATTTGTCTCTTATGAACCATCTGGTTTCTTTATATTACTCAAAATCTCATCTTTCAACTTTCATGATGAGAGAGTCTGGTTTCTTTATGTTGATCAAAGTTTTTAGTATTTCATTACTAAGAAAGTTTTGCCAACTTTTGCATTGCTCAAAATCCTATCCTCTAAATGAATCCTTAAAAATAAATTGGGAATCTTTAAAACCATCTTGGTAGTCCTAAAAAAAACTGTCTTTGAAATTTCAGATCTAAGAATTTTTACAATCTTTATAATGGGCAAAATCCCACTTTTTAAAAATTAAATCTTAAAAAATTTGCTATCTTTATACTGCTAAAAATTCATCTTCCGAATTTCAAATCTAAAAAGGTCTCTATATAGCATCTTTGTATTGCTCAAAATTCTATCTTTCAATTTTCAGATTGAGAAATTCTAGTTTCTTTATATTGCTCAAAATACCATCTTTCAATTTTCAGATCTAAAAAAGTTGTCATCATTACATTGCTCAAAATACCGTCTTTCAACTTCCAAATTGAGACAGTTTGGTTCCTTTATATCGCTCAAAAATGCATGTACCGAATGACAGATTTAAGAATATTTGCCACCTTTATATTGCTCAAACATCTTTTAAATTTCAGATCTAAAAATGTTCTCATCTTCATATTATACACACACACACAAAATATGATTTCCTAAATTACAAATCTAAAAAAGCCTTTATATTAATTTTGAGCAATATCAAGATATTGCTCAAAATTCCATCTTTCGACATTCAAATTGAGACAGTTTGGTTTCTTTATATTGCTCATAATTCCATCTTCCAAATTTCAAATTTGTAAAAATGTATCACCATCATGTTGCTCAAAATACCGTCTTTCAACTTTCGAATTGAGACAGTCCGGTTTCTTTATATCGCTCAAAACCTCATCTTCCGAATCTCAGATTTAAGAAAATTAGCAAATGAACTTGAAAATTTTCAAATCTCAGATCTAAAACTATTCACATTCAAATTGCTCAAAATCTCATCCTCGAAATTGCAGATCTAAGAAAGTCTACCACCTGTACATAATATTGCTCGGAATCCCATATTCCGCGTGTCTCTCTGAAATACTGCGAATTTCAGTCACATCTTTCATCCAATAAACAGAAATAAATGTTCAAACACACGTAAAGAGTTCTGTCACGCTGCGGACGATAAACGCGTGTTAAATCGCGAAATCGCGGCAGCCGTAATGCAACGTTCAAGTTAACCGTGCTTTTAATCCTCCCGAAACGAATAGAAACTTGATTACCGCGCGCTTGCAAATATTACAAATGTTTACGAGTTTACGCGGACATTCGTATAAATTAGAAGTACGCGGGATGTATAATTCTGGGTCACGTGCACTTTGCTCGCAGCTATATCAACGTCGAAGCCTTCCGTATAATTCATGTAATAACCTAAAGTGGCCGTATCCTCGGAGCAATTGATTTCAGTCTTCGTGTTTACTGGAACTTGTTACCCGCAGTCCCCGCACAGTTTTCGAGCCCATCAGTCGGAAAATAAAATTCCATCCCGGTTACGGGCGCTCTGCCTGATACTAACCAACCCTTTTAATAGTAATTCAAGCTGTTCTATAAAATACACCGGGTACATCGGAGACAGTGTGTGTACATGTGCGTTTTATACAACAGCTTCGATTACTCGTACGCGTGTCCTATGTAACGGTATAGAAATTTATGTAAGCCAGACCTAACTCAGGCCTAATCCAGACCTAACTTGAACCTAGCCGAATTCATCATTAAAATCTACAGTACCTAAGAAAGATTAAGAAACTTCTCGATAAATTTTGAGATACCTGAGTATACCTAACCCTGACCTAACTTATACCTAACTCAGAGATAATCCAGACCTAACGCGGGGTGGCATTACAATTTAGAACGTCTAAGGAAGCTGAGAAAGTTTTCAGAAAATGTTCACAATTCAAATAACTGTATAGAAATTAACATAATCCATACCTAACCTAGACATAACCTAGATCAAACTGAATTAATCATTACGATATGCACAATTTAGGAAAGCTGAGAAAATTCTCAAAAAATTCTTACGTTTCAAACAAGAGTATAGAAATTAACATAATTCATACCTTACCTAGACCTCGCCTAGATCAAACTGAATTAATCATTACAATATGCACAACTTAGGAAAACTGAGAAAATTCCCAGGAAATTGTTACGCTTCAAATAACGGTATAGGAATTAACATAATTCATACCTAACCTAGACCTAATCTAGATCAAACTGAATTAATCATTACGATATGCACAATTTAGGAAAGCTGAGAAAATTCTCAAAAAATTCTTACGTTTCAAATAAGAGTATAGAAATTAATATAATTCTTACCTGATCCAGACCTAACCTAGATCTATCCGAATTAATCATTACAATACGCCCAACCTAGGAAAATTGAGAATGTTCTAAAAAAAAAATGTTTACGTTTCAAATAACAGTTTATAAATTAACCTAACTCAGACCTAACCTACAACTTCGCCAATAAAATTTGCAGCTATGACCATTAATCAATGAACCGTTTACGAAGTCCGATAAACTTTAATTTAATTAAGTAAGAGCTAATCGAATCGTATAGAACGATCTATTGGAAGAATCGCGTGATCCGGATAATCCTCGTGCTCATTGTGTCCTTCTTGCTGACGAATGTTTACAGCAACTGTCCGATCAACTTGGCGACAATAAACCGTATTCAAACCGTATTATCGCGGTCTAGTAGCTCGGGATGCAAACGAACGTGTCCTGGATCCCTGTATTTACCATGAAAACTCTTAACCAACTTTTGGACCGTTGCCCACCCCGATGAGGGCGTTTTACAATAACAGTACTCTAACTATCCAGACCATCAGCGGATTTCTCCTTCACAAGCCGGTATTCAGAGGGCTATCACTGGTATCGTATTGAACATGCCCGTTGTGCATGCGTGCGCAGACTTTCATTAAAAATCCATTCCGAAGTTGAAAAATGCCTACGGAACAGCGACTTAAACTGCCGCTAATTTTGGATAAACTATACCATGCTACAGTTGATTTTTATCAGAATATTTTATACTTTCATATTTCACAGTTTAAAGATTTTTTTATCTTTCAAACTTGTCTGAAACGAGTGAAATGATGACTTAAACTCTCCATAATTTTGTCTGAACTGTACCATGCTACAGTTGATTTTTATCAGAATATTTTATACTTTCATATTTCACAGTTTAAAGATTTTTTTATCTTTCAAACTTGTCTGAAACGAGTGAAATGATGACTTAAACTCTCCATAATTTTGTCTGAACTGTACCATGTTATAGTTGATTTTTATCAGAATATTTTATATTTTTATATTTGACAGTTTAAAGATTTTTTTTATTTTTCAGACTTGTCTGAAACGAGTGAAATGATGACTTAAACTCTCCATAATTTTGTCTGAACTGTACCATGTTATAGTTGATTTCTATCAGAATATTTTATACTTTCATATTTCACAGTTTAAAGATTTTTAATTTTTCGAACTTGTCCGAAACAAGTGAAATGATGACTTAAACAGCCCCTAATACCATGTTATAGTCGATTTTGAAGGAAATAGTGCTATAACAGCTCTCGCTGTTGTGTACTTCGAAAATTGTATTTTGGCCAGCTATTTCAGAAACGAAACCACTGCAGTACAGTGGTATTCCCTATTCCCAAAAAATCGGCCATAATCCAAACGGTTTTCATGAAAATTAGCAAAATTCAAAATGGAAAAACGAACGTAGCATTTACTTCGAGAATTCCATTTTGGCCAGCTATTTCGGAAATGAAACCATCGCAGTAGAATGATTCCTTTCCTCAAAAGATCGTCCCAAATTCCTAGAATTTTTATGAAAATCAGGTACTTATTTTAGTTCGCTAAATTTGAGTATATTATCAAAAAAAAGGGACCGAGGCGTCACTGACAAGCATCTCTTTTTTTGCTGCTATATACTTCGAAAATTGCAGTTTAGTCAACTGGTTGGAAAACGTAATCGGCGTTTGAAGATTAGATTTATAAATCGAATTACTATTTATCCGCTGGGTTTTCTTAACGAGCGACAAGCTAATTAAGGCTACGGGGTAAGAGCTCTCTGAATCCGCGCGCGGTTCCATAAATCATATATTAATCCTTGGTGCCGTGGGCTATCTTTCAGTCGTAACGTAACGCTATATTCTCACTATTCATTAGCCGGTCAGTAATCTCCGTGGAATCTTTATTGGAATAACATCATCACGCGAAACCCATTTCGTATTTTAATGATGCATCGGCAGGGATTAGACGCTGATTAACATAACACACAGCGAGGCTATGCCCGCGAAAAAATTAGCCGTACTGTTTTAAGAGCGCCAACACTTACACTGATTACCAACCGGGATGATTACTCGTCGTTTAGAAACCTTCAATTTACGCTCCAATCGATTATTTCACGAGGCCGGTATCGCTGGAATATTTCGTCTAACCGAGCTTCCCAGCAGATACAAGAGTGTTGCCGATCTGCGCGTTACTTTGCACTTTCGAAACATGAGAATATAGTAGTCATTGACCTTGCGTCGTCGACCTTCAAGTTTGTTCGGAGCTATTCTTCGATTTATGCTTTTTCTTTCTGCAACTGAATGATGCGAAACGAAATTGGGTTTTATTTACCAGCTTCAGAAAAGATTGACGCGATTTTAAAGACTGTGAGATGTTGGTTATCCTAACCTCACATTGTTGTCTAAGCTCGCTCTTGTTTAAAGAGATTTTTGTAATAGTTACATTAATATTTATTCATTTTAAAAATCGACTATAACTTAATATTCGTTCCTTCGTCTTAACCCTGGATTAATCTACACCTAACCTAAAAATAACACAGATCTGGACATAACCTCTCAATTAGTCCAGATAACCTAGGTTATACTGTGCATATTAGTTGAGAGTCAGTAACTTGGTCAAGATCTATAGTAAATTGAAGCACCATGATCTTGATGCCAAAGAGCAGTTTCAGTGTGATTATGTTGTACTAATCGATTCATTACAATTTGTAAATTTATTTTAGCTTACTCCAAATTTATCTGCTCAATCCTACTATGACTCCAACACTATGTTTACCAAAAGAGATCAATATACAGTTTCTAAAATTTTAGATCAACACAATTTTTACGAATTTGGTAAATTTTATTTTTATTATTATTATTATTCATTTTTATTTTTATTATTTTATTATTATTATTTATTATTATTTATTTTTATTTAAAACTCATTTTCAAGCAGAATCATTTTTCTCGAATTAATTTTTCTGCTTTCCTTACGGCAATTATGAAATTAATTTGTTTACATCACGGTATTACGAAAACTTTAATTTTAGTATCAAAACGCAGCTTCAACAATTTTAATCCAACGCTATTTTTATAAAATACGTGATCGACACGTTACACAATTTTTATTTAAAATTATATTTCATATACAATCACGTTTCCTGAATGAATTTTTCTGCCCTCCTTGCAATAATTACAAAATTAATCTGGTTAAATCGCTAAATTACGAAATCATTAATTTTGGTATACAAAAAATTCGGCAAAAAGAGTATCGAGGACCGCTTTAAAAATCCACCAAAGGGTTAATAACACAATTTTCCCGTGACCCCGGCGAGAATTCGTTCGAACAACCGGCAATTACCAAAAATCCAGCGAAAGGGTTGAAAATCGATTGGCCGCTGGTCGATCGCGTCGGGCGAGCTCCGAAAAAGGAGTAAAGTAAACAAAGGGAGGGGGTTGGAAGGCTAATCGCGGGTCACCGTCTAAATTGATCAATATCCTTGGTCGGTCCGGGTCTCGAGGAGCGCCGGGAGAAAAAAAGAGCATCCGGACGGATTGATCCGGCTTCGTTCCGTTTCAACGCACAATACCGCAACTCGCATACAATCGCGGCGAACAGCTTTCTCTGTTGTCCCCCTCGCTGCCAATCTCCCCCACCCCGCTACAATAAATTTATGGCTCCATTCAGCGGCTGTACTTAAACCCCCCGCCGCCGTTGTCAACCCCTCTGCTGCGCGAACGCGAGGGTACACGCGAGCCTAATTAATTTATTTACGTCGTAAAGTAAAAGACACGTTAATCAATGGATGACGAATTTTCCATGTACATTGTGGTTACAAAATTTTCATGGGATTTTTGCAAGATTGGTTCCAATGGTAGATTCTGTTGGAAATTTTTTTGAGCAAACGAGAATGTTTTTGGTTATTTATTTCGTTACTTAAAATGGAATTTAAGAATATTGTTATGTAAATGTATTATGTAGATTGTTGTTATTGTTTAGTAAAAATTAATACTCACATTTTTAGAAAGTTTGTTTTCTGAAAGACGAATAAATTATACGCTGTGTTCGGATAATAGAAGAGATACTTGATCACAGTGCTAAACAAAAGCTTCGTTGATTTATGCAATATATCATAATTGTTTACAAAAAGATTCTGCTCTTCGATTTTAGTGAAATTGAAATCCGTTGCACAGCTCGACCTTTGTCGAAAGTGTCTTTTTGCATTAATTTCGAAAGTATCTGAGAAAAACTGGAGGCCTAATTCTAACCTAACTCGGACATAACCGAGACCATAACCTACAACTAAACTGCGGATTTTTATGCATTTACAGAAAGAAAGACACTGTGCACCACAAATGCTAAAAACATCAGAATAATATAAGAAAGTAAACACATTATTTTCAAATGATTGCAATTGTTAAAAAGAAAAAATACATTATTTAACTTTCGTTTGTTGCAATTAATGTAGATAATATTTACTTCGTACAAAGATCTGGAGCCCATTTAAATTGCTGTATAAATTTGCAAACGTATAGGTTAGTTCTTAATTAGGCCTTTATTATTTCCTTCAAATAAAATTCACATTCTTATGTTTATTTATTCTATGAAACTAGTTAAACTAATTCTTATAACAAAATTCTCATAAAAAGAAAATTCCTATAATAAAATTCACGGTGAAATGCCAAGTAAAATAAATGCTTTCAGAAATACCAATTATGACGGAGGTACTACCATAAACGGCACTAATCCTAACCTCTCGGAAACGAAATATTTATAATTCCAAGGAAAATATCTGCCATAAATAGTAAAGAGCAAACGAAATTTTTCCGGCGTGTAATACTTGTGCCATAAATTTATGGCACCATTCAGCGACTATACTATAGCCCCGGGCGTAGTTCTGAACCCTAAGTGCGTCAGTGTGCAGGCGCACACGGACTACAGCCGCGCAGAGACGCGACGTGGCACGAGCATTCGCGAGCGCGCATTACAATAAGTCCGCGGCGTGTTTAATAGAATAATTAAGGGCCCTCGTCGCACGGAACAGCAGCTGATGCCCTTGCGTCCTCGCGTGTGCACGCGTGCACCCCCGTATTGACGTTAATATGGCGGAGGACCGGTGAATGCAACGGGATAACGCGGACCTACGACGCATTGTTGATTCGTGGGGCGCGCGGACCACGCACAATGGGGTCACCGGGGAATTAATGCATTGATCAAAATTCTGCACGGCGGATTAGCCGTGGAAAAAGCGGCCGCGGGAAACGGGACTATGTTTCTATTACGGTAATTCGGTTGCAACGAAAATTACAGAAATAACTGTCAAAATTTCGAAGATTTTTTTTCGTTGTCGCAGTAGACAAGCACAGAGAATAAACCCAAAGAAAGCAGTCATGCATCAAAGAAATAGAAAAGATAAGCAGGGAGAGAAAAAATAAACGTGCTATGACGAAACTGTCGAATTTGGTAATTTTCATTTTATCTTTTCAAATGTAGTACCAATAGACTGCTGAGGTTCTTCTGATTAAAATAAGTCCGAACACGACATAAATCGGACTATTTTTGCGAACACGATACAACCAGAAAGTTATTTTGTAAATGTCAAAATTATTTTCTAGGCGTATTGCGTCCGCAAAACCAGTCCGATTTATGTCGTGTTTGGACTCATTTTGATTGGCGAAATCTCAGCTATGTTTCTAGAAATTCAAATTTAAAGAAATGCGGAAAAAGATTTTTCAAAAATAAAAAACATGGGATCAACTCGATTTTTGAAATGTTAATATACATTTTTGGCTTCGTAGTACCCTAGCAGTAGATGAGAATTCAACGATTCCGCTACATTGTAACGCGAAGCTAAATAATTTTGGCCGCAAAAGCGGATTACCAGCCCGCTGTGCACTGTTCCGAAAAAAGTCGCGAGCCATCAGTTTTTATTCGGCACGATTCTCGAGCGCAGCACAGGGTCGCCATCACAGTGTTTCACGAAGTCGCGGGGAAATTTCATTTCGTCTCTGGAAACGTCGCATTACCATAATAAAAATCTATTACAGAGCTCCGTGTTCATTCGGCGAATTTTCGATTTTATTGAACGCCCGGGTCCCGGTGTAATCTGGTGTACAACGATCCCGTAAAATCTGCGGAGTACAATTCACGACTCCGAGCCCGGAGAGCATCGTCTTTTAATCATGGCGGCGCGCACTCCCGTTCTGTTCGATCAATTTAACGAGCAACGCCGCCGACAGACTCGCGTACGATTCCGGGATTATAAACCCCTTTGCCGGGCCGGGGACACGCCGTTCGCAATAATTCCGTTTTCAAACAGTCGCGATAAGAAATCTGCGATACGGCCTGTCGAAATTGGACCGGCTCTCGAATTGGCCGGCCTCAATTGGATCAATTCGGACGAGGCGCTCTCGAATTACGCATAACGCCGCTTTACGAGCACCGTAAAACCGCTTCCCAAAAATGTCGTTTCCGCGTGAATCGATTTATTTAACCATCGGCCGCCCGCTAATCTTCGAGCTAGCGCGCGTCGATCGCCACCGGAACGGCCAATAAATGGCACAACCGACCGGGTGCGTAACTCGGTTATCGCTCGTGAATGCACGCTGGACTTCTAATTCCGCCGCAATCGAATTGAAAACGCGCCGCGCAGGCGCGTCGAGGGCCAAGAAATATCCCGAAGCAGTAGAAAGCAACCGCGAAATAAAAACAAAACTATACAGATAGGAAGCAGTGCAATGGTCGTTTGAAAATATTTTGGGGAAAAAAGTCAGGCAAAAGAATCATATAAAAAAGATAATTATTTATTTGCAACACGGTTCGAGCCCGTCAATTTTTACGAAATCGAAATGTGTTATAGAAAATGACATTTTGAATAACTTTTTCCTTCGTAAAAATTGTCGATCTGCTTTAGTTTTCGAGATAAGTGCGAGAAACTGTAGACCTAACACTGACCTAACCTAGTACTTGTAACATTCACAATCTTTCGGGGACGCTTTTTAAAATGCCTAGGAACGCTGTATGTATATACTTTGCACTCGAGTGATGACACGACAATTTTTACATTATTAAATTTTTTTATGTTTAAAAAACGATCAGAAGTTTAACTGAGTCACAAAACTGATTTAGGGCAGACAGCTCTGATTGTGAGTCTAGATTAAGTCAAATCTAGATTAAGTCAAATTTAAGTTGAGTCAAGTTTAGGTTAACTCAGATTTAAATTGAAAGATATTTATGTTTAGTCAGATTTGTGTTAAGTCAGATTTAAGTTAAGTGAAATTTAGGTCAAGTGTAGGTTAGGTCTGGGTTAGATTTGCAGTCTTTTACTTATACTTCAGTAACTGAAATGGATAAAAAAGAACTTCGTCCTTACAGTTAACATAAACACAATATATTATACAATTTTTATCACTAATGTTCTCAATATCTCTTCTTCGGTTTATTTATACTTTTACGTCGTATGATTTCGATGCTCTTCTGTCCGAAGTGCTATATTTACATGGTTTTGATGAAATCAGATTTAGATTAAATGAGACTTAAGTCAGATTTGTGTTAAATAAGATTTATATTAAATGCGTGCTTTAAGATTTATATTATGTAGGTTAGGTGTAAGTTGGGTCTGGGTTAGATCTGCAGTTTTTCACTGATATCTCAGCAACTAAAATAGATCAACGTTTTCCACAGAAGAAAAAGTTGTTCTAAACACCGTCTACGACAACATATTCCAATAAAAATCGAGTCAGATAATCCATTCAGCTCGGATGTTAAGATTCCCACTATCGAAGTCGATGCTTCTAGTATCATTCGTAAATGTAAAAGAAAAACGTAAAAAAAAGTAAAAATATTTCCGTCATCGCTACCGAATCTTCGGTTTCAAAGTGTCTAAGTGGGGCAACTGGTTCCCCTCCTAAAAGTGACACCCCGCCGCGTGGTCCGCGCCGCGAGAAAGCTCGCAGCCTCGACAAAAGTAAACTTTCCCCGCAACACCGAACCGCGGAAGCATTTCCGCGCGGCGAGTGGATTCGCCGGAAAAATGCGGGAACGTCTCGCGGCCTTAAAAACGCTGTTTTACCCTCCGCCAGTCCATAAATTGTCGACTTGAAGTCGGCACTCCGGCCCCGGCAATTTTCATTTCCAGCAGGCAAATTGACGAGCTTTAAAGAACGCGGCCGGAAAGTTTTCGAAAGAATGTTTCCACTCGACTTCGAGTCCGAGCGCGGGTCATCGATGGAGCGAAAGATCTCCGGCGCGGAGCGTGGGGTTACCCCGTTGGACGGGACGTCGGCACCGGGGGTGAGGAGGAGAAGAGGGTCGTTTTACAGCGGTGTTTCGAAGAGCGGCTCGCTGCGAAATCACCGTGCAATTTTCTTTCCGCGGTAGAATCCGCGACGCTGCGAGAAGGCTCGGCGCGGGTTACGGAAAGGAGGGGCGGCGCGCGTTCCCGTCGGCCACGTGATTGGTCGTAAACGCCAAAAATATGCGCCGATTGGCCGGCCGTCCGGCTAGCTTTATGGTAGCGCGCCGGCATGCCGGCCAGGTTTTATGGTTAATTTTTGCAATTTTGTAATTGCCTGGTGCCCCCGCGGGCAAACTGCAACGCGTTCGACCCCCTCGCTGACTCCGCCCCCCTCCCACCGCACTCCTCCTGATCGTTCGCTCTCGTATCTCCCGCTCGCGATTCGAAACGGGGAAAATATTTCGGTATTTTGTCCGTGAAATCAGTAAATTTACTAGATTGGAAAAAATATCGGAACTACCCGCGCGGTGATATTGATATCGATTACGGACGTTACGAGCTTCGCCCTTTGACTGCGGCCGGCTACGGCCGAATCCCGTTACGGATCGAGACGCATTATTCGCGTGACTAAAATTTAAATTGCACTAGTCGAGGGGAAGTGCTCCGCGCCGCTGTGTCGGTTGATTAGCTCCTGTAAGGCAACTGTTTTCATTTTTTTTTTATGTTGCGTGGCGAGCCGATACGGCGTGCTGAATGCTTTCGCCATTAACTGATTTACACGGCTTAAACCCCTTAAACAGATTTTTATGCGACCGTGTGATTCGCTGAATTTCATTCGATTTCGATTTTCGGTCGACAAACTTTTCCTGAGAGAGAGAGAATTTTTTGCAGTCAGGTCTTTCGCGGCTGCATCGACGTACGTAAGTGTGGCATTCAATTTTTTATTGCGACTTCGGACGGAGGAGGAATACGAACGTGGAAGAATAAATAAACTGAAAAAGTTATTATATAAATATTAGCGATAAAAATCGTAAAATAAATCGTGTTTATATGTTAGCTGCGTGGACGAAATACCTTTTTTTATCTGTTTTAGTTACTGAGATGTCAGTGAAAAACTGCAAATGCAACCTATAGTTGAGCTACATCTGACGTAACCTAAATCTCAATTAACCTAACTCTCACTTAACACAATTTGATCGGTTTTAATTGTTGAGATATCAATGAAAAACTGCAAATCTCACTTAATACAAATCTGACTAAACATAAATATCTCTCAATCTAAATCTGAGTTAACCTAAATCTGACTCAACTTAAATTTGACTTAATCTAGACTTAACCAATACTCATCATTCGACTGTAAATCTTTATGCAAATTCCAATTTTCGTACATCAGTTTATAGACATTAGAAATAAAGAAACGTTCGAATCTTTAACTAGAAGATTGCTTGCTGCAAATGGTCCACGTTATCGAAGAAATTAATTATCGTGAAATAAATAATTTGTGTTTACCTCTCAGCTGACTAGATCAATTTTTTAGAGCCGAGTATATTACGCTGTTTCCTTCGTAATTGGAGAGAAGAACGTCGAAGTCGTATGATGTGAAAGAATATACCAATAGAAAAAGTTATTGAAAACATTTGCAATAAAATTCGTAAAGTAAATTGTAGTTATGTGTTAGCTGTAAAGTTTTCGGAACCAAGTATACGTGTATTATTAAATACACACTATGTACAGTTTCCTTCAGCAAGTTCTGCTACCATTATTAAAAAAAGTCGCTAAAGACGTCTAGCTCTGTAACATATGAAAAATTTATCAAAATCGGAGGCTGAAGATTATGTTGTAAATAAATAATTATATTTCTTTTACCTTCCTTGATTAATCCGTTGCACTCGAAACCATTTTAACACTAAATTCAAAATAGCTTTTTCAACCAGCAGTATTTCCATTTTATATGATTTTGTGTAGCTTATGCGTATGAAATGCAGTCTTGTGACTCATGCAACTGTCGCACTTTTAACAGTTTTTTTAAGCATAAAGAAATTTAATACCGCAAAAATTATTTTTAGTGGTGCGTTGGTGCCACCACTCAAGTGCAAAGTATAATAACGTTCAAGACAGTCTAAAAATTGTTCTCAAGAAATTGTGAACCTTATAAGTACAAGTTAGGTCTAGATTACGTCTGCGATAGGTCTGAATTAGGTCTTAGCTAGGTACATTTGTATGAAATTGTTGGGATCTCAACAACTTTATAAGAATTCTCACAGCTCCCTTAGGTACTGTAAATTGTAATGACAGATTCGGTTAGGTCTGCGTTAGGTACATTTGTATACCATTGTTGAGGCCTCAACAATTTTCTTCCTTAAGTACTGTAACTTGTAGTTACACATTGGATTAACTCTGGATCAGGTCTGAGTTCACAATTGAAGCTGTCTCCCCTAAATCTACTATAACAAAATGATTCCGCCTCTGTTCTACTTCCTTTCATAACATAGTCACTTAATTCGTCGATCAATTAAACACATAAAGCTACTGTCAAAAGACTGCAGTTCATAAAAACATTATTATAACCACACAAAAATCAATAATCCATAAACGAAAAAATCACGAGACACTCTTTAAGATAACCACTTTCAAATGCAAAACCATATCTAGACCGCAGCCATACGGTGTCTAAGAAATAAAAAGCCCGAGGATCGTTTCGATTTTTGGAACGACAACGGACACGCAATTAGCATGCAGCCGAAAGAAATCATAACAGCAGGCACCGTTACCGTCCGCCCGGAACCGAAATCCACGGACTCATTAAACTTTGTAATGCAGCACCGTGGCCTTTCGAATCGACTATCCGTGTATCGTATATTTTAGCGATCTTTGTTCGGTCGTCCCGTTCCCGTGCGTGTTGCCTTTCCCGACGACGACGACGAGGATCGGTCATGTTGTAACAGCGCGGCGTACGGGTCTCCGCTTTCACGAGGTTCCCAGCGGCGGATAATTTTGCGATCGCAAGCGGAGCCGAGCGGGAACCGTGCATCGGCTCGCGATAAATTATTGTTCCGCGATGCCGGTCCCCGTGTTTCCCGCGCCGCGACGCGCCGTGTGTATCGGCCGTGGCGAACGGTAACGGCACACGGCTGAAGTAATTATGGCAAGTCAACGCGGCGCAACACGTGGCCGCTGATTATCGAAATGTCGGGCTGCTTGGCCCGCCGATGGAATCGCGTTTCACGCGCTGCGGTTTCCGCGGCCCGACACCACCACACCGGCTCGTTCCTCCCGCGCGCCAGCCACGATCGCACAACGCCGCCGCTGCTTCGCGAATTTTTTAAATCGCCCGCGACAAACGTATCGATTACGAACTTCGCAGTCGATCCGATCGATCGTCGGAGAAATTGTCACTGGTTTTTCTGTCCGCGAATAATCGTAGCGTTGAGTGGAATAATAGTGAAGATGGTAAATCGCATTTTGACCAGCTTTTTGAGAAACGGAACCACTGTAGTACGATGGTAACCTTTCTGAAACAGTTGGCCAAAATTGTTCTTTTTCCTGTTTATTTAACATTTTTTGATTAGTACATTTATTGAATTAAATCGTAGAACATTTTTTCTGAAATTTTTCATAAGTTCCAATGTATATAATATTTTTTTAAATTTTTAGCCTTAGGTGTTTCAGGATGCTGAATTTAAGTATGCTATAAAAACGCGAAATTTGAAATGGAAAATCAGGCATCACTAACAAGCATTGTTTATTCTTGTTGCATACTTTGATGACTGCATTTCGGTCAACTTTTCAGAAAAAGGAACCTCTGTAATACAATGATTCCTTTTTTGAAAAAGTTGATCACAATTCGTTTCACAATGTTTACAGAAATTATTCTTCTTTCTATTTATTTATTATTTTCAATTAATACATTTATTGAATTAAATCATACAAATTTTTTTGTCACAAGTTTCATAATATATAATATTTTTTGAAACTCCTACTCTTAAATATGTTTCAGACGACTGAAACTATACTATAAAAACTATACTATACTACAAAAAATGCAAAAGATCAAAATGGAACATCAGACATGACTAACAATTATTGTTTTTTGCTGTTATGTACTTTGAAAATTATATTTTGGCTAGCTATATTGAAAAAGGGACCACAGTAACAAAATGGTACCTTTTTTGAGAAAAGTTGGCCAAAATTTTTATAGAACGATTTTTATGGAAATCTCTTCTTTTTTTCAGGATGCTAAATTTGATTGCGTAATACAAAATTCAATATTTAAGTTCAAAGTTCGACTGCATATTCCAATCGACGCAGTACTCTCGATTCGGCCATAACCTGTTTAACCTAACTAACCACGCCGCGAGGCGAGTCGTTGAAAAAAGGTAAACATTAGTGTCCTGAATAAATATTATAATCGAATCCGTATCCCGCGTCCACTTGATATTTCAGCGAAGCTGATTAATCTGTTTTTAATCAAACCTCACGATAATGCAGAGCACAGTGAGATAAGTTAGAAACAAATTGTTCTCCCTTTCACGAGACGGTGATTCGCCTGAGGAGGGAGCCTCCTGGAGGTTTTATGTACTTTTATACCTACTTAAATCTTATTAAATTTTTTATTAATATATTTTATTCATTTTTTATTAATATATTTTATCCATTTTTTTTATTAATATGGCAACATTGCAACTTGCATGCATTATATCATACTACAGTTGACTTTGAACAAAATAATATTACAACAGATTTCTGCTGCTGTATACATTCGGAAATAGCATTTTGGCCAGCTATTTGTAAAAAGGGACCAGACTAGTGAAATGGCACCTTTTCTGAAAAAGTTGGCCAAAATTCATACGATTTTTATGGAGATCTCTTCTGTTCTTCAGGTTGCTAAATTTGAGTACGTAATACAAAACGGAAAATTGAACATTGAAAATGGCAACATTGCTTATTGCATGCACTATACCATATTCCAATCGATTTTGAAGAAAACAGTATAACAACGGTAGACATTGCGTTTTGGCCAGCTGTTTAGGAGAGCGCCATTCCACTGCGCGCCGTTCCCTCGTCGATGCAGATAATGCTCCATTCAACGAAAAACGGTTTTCCCAGCCATTGTCCCGCGAAGAAAGTCGAATTCGAACGTTCCCCCTCGGGCTCCCCGAGTCGGTGGGACTCCTCAGGCTCGTAAACCTGTTGAAACTGCGGCTCCTTTCTGCTCGAAGTGTTCAACGTGTTGCATTTAACCCGCAGTTTCGCCTAATTAATTTATTTAGCAAGGTTCCGCGACATTTTATGCTCCTTTGCATAATATTCGACACCCGAGTATCATCTCTTCGGCAATTATTTTACAGAAGTGTTCGATCTTCATGAAAATTGAGCACGTTGATCAGCTTGGTATTTCGAAGAACTTTTTCCTTAGCGGGAAGTATCTGTCTCCTTCAGTTTCGGAGATATTGGCGAGAAACTATAGACCTAACCTATACTAGGCTGCGAATCTTTATGCAAGCATAGCATCTGTGAATTTTCTAAATGAAAGAAAGTGTGCGTATTGACAAGAATAATTAGCTTTCGTCTCATGTTAGAACAGAGGGAAATTGTTTGCCCGGCAAAATGAATTTTAGATTTTCTCTTGTTTTCGTGAAACGAAGAGGTTTGTTTGAAAAAGTTCACCGGTCATATTTTGCTTACTTTTCCTTAAGTCGTTCTAACAAGCTCGAAGTGGCACATCAAATACATATGTTTCCTTCGTTTTATTTTCACTCGGTTGAATTGCACCTAATTATATTAAATTAACAATCTGACTCTAAGCAAAATAAAATTTCGTTCCCCGTATACACTGCAGAGACCGAAATCAATTTTTCCAATGCACTATAAAACCATAAATATGCACGTTAACTACAAAGAGTAAACTAATTTCGAGGTTAAAACAAGCATCAAAGTTCGACTGCGTATTCCAATCGACGCAGAGCTCTCGATCCGGCCATAACCTGTTTAGCCTAACTAACCGCGCCGCGAGGCGAGTCGTTGTGAAAAAAGGTAAAACATTAGTGTCCTGAATAAATATTATAATCGAATCCGTATCCCGCGTCCACTTGATATTCCAGCGAAGTTGGTTAATCTGTTTTTAATCAAACTTCACGATAATGCAGAGCACAGTGAGATAAGTTAGAAACAAATTGTTCTCCCTTTCGCGAGACGGAGATTCGCCCGAGGAGGGGGAGCCTCCCGGAGGTTTTATGTACTTTTATATCTCTTTAAATCTTATTAAATTTTTCTATCCGCGCCGCCATAAATCTTTCAAAATAATACTGTCTTCGTATAAAAAGTTTTCCTCTATCTGTTACGACTGATGAGATCTACCGTGCCCGGGCCAAGAGCGCGTGCACTTGCAACGATGATTTTATGCCCCTTCACCCCGGAATAGGGCAGCGCCAATCTACGCTCTGGGACTTTACTGAAATTAAAATTCTCCGATCGAATCCCTTTCCTACAATCAAGGCTGAAACTATTCGGTACGATTTTACAGCGGTTTTTAAATTTTCTGCGAAAAGGAAATTAATTAAGGTAATCACTTTGACCCTCACCCTTTTCACACAAATAATATCGTAGAAGAATTGAAGTAATAAGATTGTATTTTGGAAATTTTATATGATTTATCCCGTTTGTTTAAATACTTTGATATCTTAATTTCTTCGAAATTGTTAACATTTTTGATTTTGTGTGAAATATTCTAAGGAATGATTCTACAAGACAATTTAAGGAGTCACAAATGAATGTAAATTATTATAGAATTATTATTATAGAATTATTATTTTTTATTATTATTTTTTATTTATTATTTTTTTATTATTTTTATTATTATTATTTTTTATTTATTATTTTTTTTATTAGAATTATTATTATAGAATTATTATAGAATATTTCACACAAAATCAAAAATATAATCACAAAAACACCCCTTGGGACTCTAACAAAATTAATAAACCACCCTGTAACCTGAACCCCATTTCGACAACAAAGACTAAAATTATTTGCACGATTTTGTAGCGTGCTCAAAATTGTCTGGTAAAAGGAAATCGGTATTAATAAAATTAATATTTTCAGTAAAAATATTTTCACTTCGGAAATTGTACTTGTGTGCAGAATTTGTGCCATCGTTTAATTCTTTTGCTATTTCAATTTCTTCAAAATTGTTCATATGTTTAATTTCGCGTTAAATATTCTAAGGGATGATGTTACGAAACAATCCGATTAAAGTTACAAATAATGTAGTCACGGTTGTTGAGGTCAAAATGAGCACGTCATCAAAAGAGTACATCCAGTGACATAAAAACAATCCCGGAATTTTTTTGTAACTGTTTCGCAAAACCACCCCTTGGAACATTCGTGAAACGAATAAACCACCCTGAACTCTTTTAAACTGCTCTCGTTCGTCCAAGGTATTTGAAAAAGTCACTGTCCTCGAAGCATTTTGTCGCCAAAAAACGAAGGAGTGGGGATGGAATAAAGAGAAACGGGGTCAAGGGTGGGGGAAAGCAGTCGTTTCCCGAGCCAAATAAATTCTTCGGTGCACATCGCAGTGCAGCAAACGGGTTTTTCTCGCAGAGGCATAAAATTAGGCCCTCGCGAGAATCTCGAACGACCCGGCGCAGGAGGGGGGGGAGGGGGTCTCGTATTTCATTAAGGGGGTGGCCCGGCAAATTTTGTCGAGTTACGCAGCGGAATGGGTCGGGAGCCAATAACCGAATCATAATCCCTTAGTTTTACACGGAAACGCCGCGGCCCAGGGCGGTGACGCGCGAAGGGCGGCGCGGACGCCAGGGGGGCGGGGAACTTTACTGCGCAAATTAAGGCGAAGTGGCAGTCAGTAATTTTATGTGCCCATCTCAGCCACTGATATTGAATTTCCTTAGTCGCTTAATCCAAATCCTCGAACGGCCACGGACGGCTGAGAGAAAGGGTCGAGCGACGGCAGCGTGGAGGGGGGAAAGGAAGACGCGTGGGTGAGGGGTAAACCCTTCGTAGCTGGCGGCGGCAGCGATCTCGCGAAATTGAAATCATTACTTTACGGGCGCGCCGGCAAAATTGGCTACACCCGGTGGATCCCGGAATTTGCAAAAACCGGTGTCGCTGCGCCCGGAGAATTATGATTTCTAATCAGTTGGCGGACGATTCGGAGCGATTCTGACGGGGTCCGTGATCAGATGGACAGCGTGCGGTGGTCCGGAAATCGGTCAGTTTTGGTCAAAATCCTGGATTTCGTCGAACATTTCTGTGACTTTGTAATTTAAGATTTTCGAGGATAACTGATATGAAACGAAAACTTTAACATTCAAAATGGCTGCTTCAACAGACGATATTTGTACAGGGTGTCTCGTTTATGTGTGATCTTACGATTACCCTTATTTTTATTCTGAGAGAACACATCTTATATGTGTAATATGAATGGTAAAACGTGGTCTGTATCCCATGAGGATTGCTTTTGTAAAGTGCTGTTTTCTTTCGTAATTTTCGAGGACATCGATGCTTTTCTTTAATAACTACATATATTTTCATATTACATTACATAGATAATAAAAAAAAATACATTCAAGTATTCGCTGTGATATGACCTTCAAATGACCTTGAACTCCGAAGATGAAGGTCAAACGTAAATTCCGTTTGTAAGGAGAATGCAGGACTTGCGAGCAATATGACCGGTGTGCGAGAAATATTCGAAATTGACTTTCATCTGCGGGGTTCAAGGTCATTTGTAGGTCATAGCATTATAGTTCATACTATATGTTGTGTTTTACTACCATTAAATAATTACTACACTGCAGAGAATTTATGCAAAATAAATCAACATCTTAATATTGTTGTCGAGGTCACTGGAAGGTCATGGTGTTACAGGTCATATTACATTCATATTTATTGTCATCCTTAATGAACTGCTGGACTGCATATATTTATCCAAACAACAAAATTGTCTACGTTAATCATAGAGAACAGAAATTAACAAAAATTGTATTCCGTATAATAACAATAGTCTTAAGTTCTTATAATGTTTTCGCAGCTTCAAATTGATTTTAATTACTTCATATAATAACATCATGAAATCATTGGCAGTTAATAGTTTTCTGAAACACATCATACCATGGTTGAATTAATTCATCATATCAAGTTGACAATCAACTAAAAATGTCTTTGAATAATAAACACACGAATAAAACACTGTCTATTCAATTAACTTTTAAACTAAATAAATAAATAAAATAATTCAAATGAATAAATAAATAAAATAATGCAAATGAATAGATAAAACAGTACGAATAAACATGAAATAATTCAAATAAATGAATAAAATAAGCCAAATAAATAAATAAAATAGTACGAATAAATAAATGAAATAATTCAAATGACTAAAATAGTTCAAATAAATGAATGAAGTAGTTTAAATAAATAAAATAATTTAAAAAAAAAGATTGATAAACAAAGAATGGTTCACATTTTACTCCCGATAATTTCCTAAAAAGTAGGAAGCGTTCGTATAGTCCAGGTACATAGCGAAAGAAGGGGGTGGCCCAGGATCGTAGACCAAGGAACACGGGGAGAACAATAGGGCCAGAACAAATTCGGGAGAATCGACTGCGCACCGAGCGTTGGACCGGCCTCACGGTCGGACAATTCCTGCGAATCCCGTGACAAAAGGTTCGAGAGGAGGCACCGTCGGCAATAAACCTCGTCCGAGTTCGTTCGCAGAAAGAGTGCCATTTACAAGCGCGGGGAAAATCCGTCTGCGACCCAAAACAGTCGTAAAACCTGCCATCAAAACCCGTTGCACCGTCCGCCACGTGCAAAACCGAAACAGACCGACTGTCCTCCTCGAGACAGACACGGGCCTTGGTCGGGCTTCGCTTCGGCTCCGCTCGGGCTCCGTTCGGACTTTATCCGCGAGCGTTGCATTCCGCGACCCTTTGATCGTGTATGTACACTAGGAGACACAGCGTGTGCATAGTGAGTGAACGGGAAATTTAAAAGTCCAGTGAGGCAACGATAACTGTTCATTCTGACGTCACACGGAGCGGAAGGTGATCATCCAAGATGACCGACGTGGCATCAGACTTCGAGTTCAAACCTTATATGCTATCGATTTTAAATATTGTGCGTCCTTCGGTATTTAATGACTATGGTGAGCATACGTATGACAATAATGTAGAACAATTCACTCAAATAATTATTAATTATTATTATTATTATATATTATTATTATTAATATATAATATTATTATATTATATATTATTATTATTCATTATTATTATTAATATATAATATTATTATATTATATATTATTATTATTATTATTATTAATGTATAATATTATTATATTATATATTATTTATAATTATTATTTATTATTTTAATTACTCGAGTTTCCATTATTGTAACATTTGACAGGGTGTCCCAATATTATGTTACTTCCGGGAAACAAGGGGTTCCTAAGGCAATTTGAAGTAACTTTTTCCTTTGCGAAAATGTTCTCCGAGGCTTCGTTGACGAGTTATCAACGAAAAACACCGACGAGAGTATAACGGTCAAGTAGGCGGCGCATCGGCGAGCCGCGACGTCGCACTGGCCGCGAGGCGTGTCGCCAGCCGTACTCGCTCTCCGATTGGTCCGTGTTTATCCTTAATAACTCGTTAACGGTGACGTGGATTTCATTTTCGCTAAGGAGAAAGTTAATTCAAATGACCTCAAGAACCCATTTTATATATGTATAGAAAAACTTGAATAATTTGTTCTATATATATAACTACAATGAACTACAATAAATTATAAGGAAATAAATTCAGATTGAACATTGTCAACGTCTCAATTAAATTTTAAATACAGTCTGCGAAATTATAATACTCAAAATATGTAAATTGCTCATTTGAATTGTTTTTTAAAAATTAATTCTTTTCACTCTTTCGAAATTGCAAATTGTACATCGTACTAGCGCAGCTTATACATTTTGAACATTCTGACGTCATCTTAGCTTCAGGGAAATTATCTGAAGCCGTGCCTACAGGTATATATGGCCTACGCCGCAACCCCTGCGCCGGCATGTGTCGCTTCTATCAGTTTATCAGATGCTGAGGGCGGCACCGGGACAGCTGTTGCCCGGAGGTATGGCAATTTTACAAAGAGAAACGCTTGGGGAAAGTGGATGGAGACGGATGGGGGTGCGGAGAGGGTGGGAGGAGGCAGCGGTCGCTTATTGCGGAGGGGGTAAGACGGCCAATATCTGTCAAACACATATTTTTTCAGATTTATCACGGGCCTGTGGGACAGAAGAAAATTTAATTTCTACACCGCAGCCCACGCTCGACGTTGCCCCCACCCTCTTCGCGAAAATTCAACGAACCGGCCAAATGTGACTGCGCTAAGAAGCTTCGTTTTATGCGAGAACAACGCTTGCGAGAGGGATTTTTGATGAAGTGAAAATCAAGATCAACATTTTGTTGAAAATATCCGATCTTTTAGCGATTTGGAAAATTTGTATTTTTCAATTTGACTGAAATTTGGAAAATAGCTTCAATCTACGTAGAATTATATTTAGCTGAAATTTATTTTTAGTATATTTAGCTGAAATTTTCTGTAAAACATTGATTTCCATAAAAACAGTGTTTGCAAGATGGATTTTCGTATTCAACATGTAAATATTCAAAATTCTGTAAAAAAATAATCACTGCCACTCGCTTATCTTACTGACATCTAGGTTAGATCTAGGTTAGGTCTGAGTTACTTTATATGCCACTAGGTGCTATTGGAATAACTGGATTGTTATAATTGATTTGTTAAAAATTCGTTTATGTTATATATCGAATATTCTTTTTTTATTAAAAAAATAATTTCGTTATATATTTCGCGTTAACAAGAAAATATATAAAGATAACATCTAGAAACTATATTTTTATTAGTTGTCAGTTTGTTGTTAAACCCTTGTTAATTTGTCGTTAAATCGTTATTAATATATTATTAAATCGTTGTTAATTTGTTGTTCATTTATTCTCAATTAGTTATTAATTAGTTTGCATTTGGTCGTATTCAATAATTACATTTTTATATACAAATGTTGTTAAAAGATGAATTTTACTCCGTCTGAATGCGACCAAATATACACATATTAAGCCTCGTCATAAAAAGATCGGAAAATCGAGCATAAATATGTTATTTCAATCAGAAAATATCTGTCACCGCTTTCGGGCGCTTTCTGTCCCATAGCGCACGGTGTCCGCGTCCCAGTGAATTCAGATTATTCGGTTTCGGTTTCGTGGCTCGCGAGGTGAAAGTAAAGGGGACACCGGCAACGGATGTTCCCCTCCGGGCGACGTTGTATCGAATTATTTTCGAGCCGCGGCGTGCTCGGACCAAGTTTTCGTGTTGATATCGCCCGCCGGAGGGGGTTCAACGATCGTCGGAGAAAAAAAGGCGGAAGCTCGAAAAAAGACAACGACCGTTCTATCGGTCGCGATTAAGAGTACACTCCATGGGAATCAATGGGTTCTTCAATTTTCGAACGGGTCCGGCCTCGGCCCGACGCGGCCCGACCCGAGCCCGCCTCGGTAGGTTGTGGCCGGGGGGTGTAGGGGGAGAGGTGCGTGTTTTTGCTCGCGGAATTAATTAAAGTGAGGTTTGAATTAACTGAATTCAGGTCGCGCCGCGAAGTTTAATTAAATTTCAGCCGAAGAAAATATATAAACTTTACGCGAGCAATCGAGTTTTAATTGTTGAGCCAGCATGGGGGCCCGAAGAGGGGGGGGGGGAGGGCAGCGGTGGCGAGCCCCGCTAATGATTCGAGGGCCGTGGACCGTGTAAGAGCGCCGCGGGATTAGCGTGATTCAGTGGGGAACGACGTGGGACTCGTGGCCGGTCGATACTCGAAGTGCGAGACCGGCGGCGAGGCGCTCACTCGTCGATCACGTGAACCCGACATCGATTGTCTAGAAAACTCGATTACCATTCATGGTGATATAAGGTTATATGGATGAATGGGACAGAAGTTCTCAAATTTTGCATTAACGCAACGGAAATTAAAGGGAAACGGAAGAACATGTGCTACTGTTCGAAGTGGAAAATTTGTCGTCACTGTGCTCGTCCCAATTTCTGTGCTTATCCCATCTTCTGTATCTGTCCCAATTTTTGTGCTTGTCCCAATTATCGCGCCTCTCCTAATTTCTGTGCTTATCCCATCTTCTGTACCTGTTCCAATTTTTGTGCTCGTCCCAATTATCGTGCCTGTCCCAATTTCTGTGCTTATCTCATCTTCTGTACCTGTTCCAATTTTTGTGCTTGTCCCAATTATCGTACCTGTCCCAATTTCTGTGCTTGTCCCATGCTCTGTGCCTGTCCCAATTCTTGCGCTTGTCCCAATTTCTATGTCTGCCCCAATTTTTGTGCCTGTACCCATCGCTGGGGCCTCAGATTAAAAATATATAGAAAAAAAAGAACACGTAATCATTAAAAACATTATTAAATTTCTAATTCCAGTCACGTAAAAATCTATTTCCAAAGACAGAAATATCGGAAATATCGAAATATAATTTTAGTGTATTAAATGAAAATTAGAATATTCAACAAAAGCTTCGGTAAAGCAAAAGTCGGCTTAGAGACACGAAAAATGGGACATCTACCCTAGTTGTATTTTTGGAGTTGAATGCGTCTTCAAATTAATTAGAACGTGGGAAAGGAGGTTATGGTGTTTACCAGTTTTATACGTTTGTTACAAAAACAGTTCAAACTTCGATATACCTATGCTAAAACAATTTTTATTTCGGTGAAAATTTAGGTTAGGGACATGTACCCTAGACAGCGGATTATTATACAAAATAGAAGTTATTTTTATGAATTGCAACAAACGTGAGTCAAATAAAAATTCCTCCTTAAATAATTTCAGTGAGTTGAAAATAATACATTGATGTCCTTCAATTCTTTTAATTTTCTCATCGCTTTAAATGCCGCCTAATCGTGTTTTTTATAAATGTGTAAAATCCGCGGTGTTGCCACAACACTTCCTCGTACTAAAGTGTTTCGTCTACATATCTACCAATTAGAAACTACTTACGAGTGTCTAACAAATAATAATTGAATCGTAAATTTTATGTTTTTATGACAAACATAAACACACCATCTGCAAAACAGTGAGATTAAGAAACACTGTTTTATTATTGAGCAACCGACTGAGAGAGAGAGAGAGAGAGAGAGAGAGAGAGAGAGAGAGAAGGCGAATCCAGAGGGCGCCTCGGATGGAAAGTATGCGTGTCGACACACGTGGTTAAGCTAACACGTTCCCGGACAATAAAAATTTTAATGAGCTGCAAAAACAGATAGATGATTTATTCCGAAACCATCACATTAAACTGCATAATGATTTCGAAAAACAAACGACACGTAGAATTACATAATGTGACTTATAAATTCGAATGTTATAGCACATGACTTATAGCATTCATGTCATGTTGCATCACAATGAAAATGAATGCTATAACATACACGAACGTGTTACGCAACCATAATGAATACCAATATATATATATTATTAATTACAGGTAGAAAATAAGTGAGAAAAGAAAGATAGTTGTTAGTTGCAAAGGTGGAGGAAAGTATGAAGTGCAATATTTGTGCATATTTCTCAAATGCAAATGTGAATGATCCGAGAAAATGTAAAGTCCACTTGAACATAGCCTTTGGTTTATTTAATTAACAATTAACATCAGTCTATGAACATTATTGCAATAGGTGCTTCTCTAGCATCAAGTTTTAAGCATTATATTTAAGCATTTATTTGGCATCATTTTATGAACATTGTTGAAAGAGGCACTTTTCTAAATACAAATTACATAATTGTGATTAGTTTTCTTTCTTGAAACAGGAATTATTACACAATCTGGTTACACAATTACACAAGACAGTATGAAGTACAATTGAATCTAATTAGTCTTTTATCCTAATATCAGTCTCTGAACATTGTTGCAATACATACTTTTCTAACATCAAGTTCCAAGCATTACATATGTAATTATGGTTTTATTTTTACATAGAGATGTGAAAGAGCCAGGATAGTATCAAGTGCAATTAAATGTAATCAGTCTCTTTCTTTGACATCAGTGAGTGAACATTTTCAAGGATTACATTTCCTACAATCATGATTTTATTTGTATAAGTATGAAGTGCAATTGAACTTAGTCCTCTTGACCTATCAATCTGTGAACCTTGCTGACAAATTTTTCTATGTAACATCGCTTTTCAAAAATTACAATTAAGACATTAAATGTTGCATTTTGTTCGAGCAACGTTCTTATCAAGTCTATTCGAATTATTTCTAATTTTTGGTTCATGAATCACTTCCAAAAAGAGACTAGGAAATTATTCTTGACAATTTTGTCAAGATGAATATCTCTACAAGAAGTTTTGTTGAGAAATATTGTACAGTAGCAGTGCGAAATGTTAGAGTGAATTTATTTTTCATTTTGGCCAAGCAGTGGCTCTGTTCATTCTAATCACTTGAGACTTATGATATACAGATGGCAGCAGTAGTCAGGAACATTAGTCTACACAATGTGAGCAAATCATTACTGCAGATCTTGTCAGGAACTTTCTTTTGAATTAGCAGTACAAAATGTTGCAATGTAGACATTTTATTTTTCAGCTTGTCCACACAATCACTTTGTACATTCTACACTAATCATTTCAGACTTTTAATGATTTATAGGGCTAGTTGGGAATATCATGCTAAACAAAGATAGAAAATCTCTGTACTGCAGATCTAATTTAGATCTTCTGCAGAAATGTTGTAAAGCAACGTTACAAAATACTATATTGTAGACATTTTAGTTTTCACTTTGTCCACACAATAGCTTCGCCTAGCTTATTCTAATTTCTTGAGACTTCTGATTTATGGATTACAGGGGTTAGGAACATCAACCTACACAACCTTAAGGAATCTTTATCGCAGATCTTGTCTAGACGAACCTTTGCATTAAATATAATGTATATAACTACATACTAGGATATATATATATATCCTAATAGTAATAATAGTAATAGTAATAATATATATAATATAATATAATATAATATAATATATATTTTTCAACTAAAATATATATTATATTATATTATATATAT
Organism: Megalopta genalis; assembly: GCF_051020955.1. NCBI lineage: Eukaryota > Metazoa > Arthropoda > Insecta > Hymenoptera > Halictidae > Megalopta > Megalopta genalis. Next base: position 9,523,117 of record NC_135026.1, on the reverse strand, counting down.
ATTATTTTTCAACTAAAATATATTATTAACTACATACTAGGATAAATGTCTAAATAAATGTCTCATTCAAGTTAACACCTCTGTCAACGCCATAAATTATATAATTATAATTAATAAAAATCTAAGAAGCACAACAATCGTTTTAATCTCAATAAAGAATGAACATTAGAATCTCGAGATTGATACCGGTATGTTTGATTTTGCATAAAAATCTACGGTAACAATGGAAAGGTTCGTTGAAAGTTCGAGTGGGGATAACAACGATCCCGGGGCCGGAAGTGTATGTATTTTCCGTTCGGGATTCGCCCAGTTCCAATTCCGGCGAATAAACAGCCGTAACAGTAAACGCGAGATACTTAAGTCGCATGGAAACTAGTATAGATTGAGGACTCATGAAAGTGAATACTGCTGAACCTGATCTTATGGAATGCGGTACTGATGTTCTACGACCATAAACGTGTTTTCCGTGGCTCCATATACGAGAATATCTGAGATCTCCGGGATATCTCAAGAGTCTCAATCATGTCGTATAAGTTCAGGGACTTGGGTATTGAGTCCCCGGAGCACGAGATAATATGCATCGGATCCAACGGGACATTTTAACAGCCACAGAGAATAAGGTACGACCTCGGTATTAGACCACCTCTGTTTGTGCTACATTGTTTACCGGGGATGATTCCTGCTGGAAAATCTTTATGCGAAATAAAAATCGTGCAAGTTAATTCTTATAAATTATAATATTATATATATATATATATATATATATATATATATATATATATATAAATTATAATATTATATATATAGTATATATTGTATATATATATATATATATATATATATATATATATATATATATATATTGATTCTAGTAAGTTGAAAATAATTTAACAATATCCTTAAATTCTTACGATGTCCACTTAATTTTGTGTTTGTCCTATTCATTTTGCTCATAATATATATAAAATGCTCTTCAAAATTTCTGTGAAAAATTTAATGTGAAGATTGATCTCGACAAGATCTGTGGTAAAGATTGCTTAAGGTTTTGTAGGTTAATGTTCCTAACCTCTGTAATCCATAAATCAGAAGTATCAAGAAATTAGGATAAGTTGGGCGAAGCTATTGTGTGGACAAAGTGAAAACTAAAATGTCTATAATATAGTATTTTGTAATGTTGATCTACAACATTTCTACAGGAGATCTGAACTAGATCTGCAGTACAGATTTTCTATCTTTGTTTAGCATGATATTCCCAACTAGCCCTATAAATCATTAAAAGTCTGAAATGATTAGTGTAGAATGGACAAAGTGATTGTGTAGACAAACTGAAAAATGAAATGTCTACATTGCAACATTTTGTACTGCTAATTCCAAAGAAAGCTCCTGACAAGATGTGCAGTAATGATTTGCTCACATTGTGTAGACTAATGTTCCTGACTACTGCTGCCATCTGTATATCATAAGTCTCAAGTGATTAGAATGAACAGAGCCACTGCTTGGCCAAAATGAAAAATAAATTCACTCTAATATTTTGCACTGCTACTGTACAATATTTCTCAACAAAACTTCTTGTAGAGATATTCATCTTGACAACATTTTCAAGAATAATTTCCTAGTCTCTTTTTGGAAGTGATCGATGAACCAAAAATTAGAAATAATTCGAATAGACCTGATAAAAACGTTGCTCGAACAAAATGCAACATTTAATGTCTTCATTGTAATCTTTGAAAAGCGATGTTACATAAAAAGCTTTGTCAGCAAGGTTCACAGATTGATAGGTCAAGAGGACTAAGTTCAATTGCACTTCATACTTTCTTCCATCTTTGCAGCTAACAAGAATGCATAAGTCTGCAGAAATCAAATTTTGTGATTGTGTGAAGTGTAATTCTTGAAAATTGATGTTAGAAAAGTGCCTCTTTCATCAATGTTCACACACTGATATCAAAGAAAGAGACTGATTACATTCAACTGTGCTTGATGCTACTTTGGATCTTCCACATCTTCCACAGCAATATAAAAATAAAACCATAATTATGTAAACTATATTGCTTAAATCTTGGTGTTAGAAAAGCATCTTGTGCAACAACGCTCACAGACTGACGACGTCAATGCTAAAGACTACGTTCAAGTGGATTTTATACTTTCTTGAATCATTTACATCTGCATCCTATAAAAACATGCAAACAATATAAAAATAAAAGCATAACTATATGAAATAATGTTAGGAAAGCACGTATTACAATGTTCACAGACTGATGTCAAGACGAAAGACTGACTAAATTCAAGTGCATTTCACAGTGTCTTACGATAAATATAATAAATACAAATAATAAATATAATAAATAAATAATAAAATTCAGTAAAAATTCCTCTTTCAAATATGTTCGTAGACCGTTACGAATAAAAGACTTTTTCGCCTCTGTATGGAAGGTAATCGGCAGAAACGTGCATAAATAAAATCGTACGCGTCGAAGTGCAGTTTTCGAGCGATGACTGCCAGGACAACAGAATAAAAAGCGAATGGACAGGGAGCCGGTCCCCAGCAATCATCGTCCCGTCATCGAGCGAGACTAACTAACACGTCCCGCGTCTAATAAACCCCCGCGCTCGCGCTAATTGCATCCCCGGCCCGATGACACGCTAATTGTAAATCCCTCTAACGATGCTCGAGTGGATTCACGTGATCGTTCCCCTTCCCCCTCCGCCCCGCATTCCCCTCCGGGCAGAAAGGTCCTCTTTCGATGTTACCCTCGCCGCGCGTCCCGGGATGACGGAGGGAACAGGATCCTTAACGTGCCTTCATCGAATTAATTTGCCCAGCGACGACAAAGGACCGAAGTCCTTAAAGAGTGAGCACCCCCTACCCCCGCCGCCACCCCTTCTAACCACTGTTTCTCTTTTTCCATGTTCCCCTTTCGCCCCCTTTTCATTCCGCCAATCTCCTTCTCTTTCTCCGCTCCCTCTTTCTCTAATACGATTCCTCCCTTAGACCCATGTACAGGGTGTCGCGTTTAAGTCGAAACCGTGAAAAAATCTCGCGAACGCGTGATCGAAGAAAACAAACAGATGCTGACACGCGTCTTTCAGTATTTCCAGCGGGGATTCGAACTGCACTATTTGTTTCTCGATACGTAGGCGTTCTCAAGGTCACTTCGAGGTCATCCGTTTTTTCTTCGCCGTAAACCTGCATCTTTCATTTCGAAATTTTGTTCCACATGAAAATGTGCACAACTTTTGTTCGAAACATTTTTCTCTAGGTGCAACATCGTTTGAGATATACAGGGTGTTCCACTAAAAGTGAGAGAAGACGATATCTCCGTTATCGTAGATGATACTAAAATATGCTGTAGGAACGAAGTTGTATAGTTCGGAGGGACTCATCTTGTGGTATAAATGATTTTTTTTGAAGCGTCGTATTTTTTTTAGATTTCAAGGTCATCGGCGTTTTTTTAATAGGATTATACATTTCTGTTGTTATATCGTGATAGCTAAGCTCGAGATAAATCTAATGATTTGTAATCATGGCATGATCTTCGCGTGACTTTGAGTATGAAAAATTCTAAAATATTTAGAAATGAAAACGAATAATAAAATATCTACACAGATGTATCTCTCTCTCTTTTTCTCTCTCTCTCTCTCTCTCTCTCGTATCCCGCATAAGGGTATATCGAGCTCTCCCTCATCCGGAGCGTCTCAACCCCTACCCTCGAGCCGGGACCCCCCGTTTTACATCTGCCTCCGCGGGAATAACGAAAAGAGAGCGCCTTTCAGCAGATGCAATCCGGCGTGACGTGTTGCTCGTGGCTTCCGACATTTGTCGGTTCTCAGCTTACCGAACTGCGGTTTCGCGCACACCCGGAACATGATCGCAGATTTTTTCCGAAGCCCGGCGTGTCTGCTCGAACGAGGAGGTTCTAAGGTCGAGGTCAACTTTGGGTTGTTTTAGACTTTTTCAGAAGTCTCCTTGTGTTCGATCGAACTCATTTCTTTGTTTCACAATTATTCGGCGATGTCTCGCAATTTTGCGCTATCGTTGTTTCGGTGAAATCGCTTCATTTTGCACATTGAAAGAACAGTGACGTAACAAAAAGCGATACAGGTATTGTTGTTTTAATGGAAAATAACGTGCGATATTGTTTGTAGTGCTTGAAGATTGTGAGCACTGGAGGTTGGGTTTGGATTTGATCTAGGTTAGGTTTACGCTTCGTCTAGGTCAGGAATATTGTAATCATAAAGGGCATTGTACTTAGTATTCTGAAATTCGCCTAAACGCAAACATAACTGTGACCCAAGCTCAACACATTGGTTTTTATTTTCTTAAGGTTCTAACCTTTCAAGACCTTTTCAGTAAAGCATAGTAGAAAGCAAAATAGTATTTTAGAGATTTCACTCGGAGTTAACTTATACCGAACCAAGACCTAACCTCCAATATCCGTAGTCTTCAGGAACACGAGAAACAATTTTCCCTCGCTTTTTCTCGTAAAAGAATATAACAACTGCATTACTTTTCCTAATATAATATTAGGCGATTTAGTTGTGGGTTAATAGTGAATTATAAATTATAAATAATTGGTAATAGTAATTATAAATATAATTATTAATATAAATATAATATATATAAATAGTAATTATAAATAATCATTCTGTATTTTTGCAACACTATTACGAGGGTTTAATACTTCTTTTCGTATTCAGTTATGTATACAAACATAGTTTTGCATTTGAAAAAAGTAGAATAATATTGTTGCTAACGTATGCGTATCTTATTTCCTCACGTGGCCTCAAGCGTGTAATTCGGCTGAAAATTGCAACAATGTTGATCTGGTGAAAAGCATAGCAACACGACGTTAATGCACTTGCAATTAAACTGCAGATTTTATGTATTTATAACAAAAATGATTAGCTACAATTTAAAACAATAGACTTGTGGTGAGATTCACACGTCTTACAAACTCTACATAACCTAACTAATCAATCTGCGGATCTTAATGTGTTTATAATTACTTTAAAACTCTTTCATCTAAAAAGATCCTGATAAAATATGTGCTCGACTGCATTGTGATAGCAACCTATTTCTCAACAAACTGACGGAAAAGCTCGACATTATTAAATGCAGGAATAGTGATTAACCTAACTAACCAATCTCCATCAGAAGAACTAAATGTGATTATAATTGCTTTAATCCACTTGCATCCGAAAGACCTAAATAAGGTACGATCGTGTGTGCATCGTAACAGAATTTGGATTATTCAACAAAGTGAAAGAATATCTCAACATTCTTGAACGCAGGAAAAGTGGTTAACCTAACTAATCGGCCTACACTTTAATCATTTTGCATCCTAAAGGTTTTAACAAAGTATGTACTCGATTGCAATGTGACAGAAATTGATTTTTTAACAAAGTGAAAGAGTATCTCAACATTGTTGAACGCAGGAAAAGTGGTTATATAACCTAACAAATCGATCTACACTTTAAACCTCTCGCATTCGAAAGGTCCTAATAAAATATGTACTTGACAGAAATGTGTTTTTCAACATAGTGAAACAACAGCGCAACATTGTTGTACACGGAAAAAGTGAATAAGTTGATTACTCTGATATCGAATCGGCGATTACTGTTCGCGACATTCAGTCATGCGTGTTGTTCCGGCGAATTCGCATTTTTTTCCGGGATTATTTCTCGAAGCTGGTAAGGAAATGGATGTTTGCATTCATTATCGCGGAGTTTATAATGCCCGGTATGCGAAGTGAGACATCCGTAAAATTTTATCGACGTTTCTGCGGAGCTATATCGCGCGCGTTCGCGTCCGTCGTGAATATATGAAATCTTCAGTACGGGGTCGTTAATGGGAGAAGCTACAGTATAATTAAAACTTTAATAATAATTAGACTGCGGATGTTTACGCGCGCTCTACGTATCCGCGTATTCAGAGAAAGTGGAGTTAAGTGCCTGTGCATTTCTGCCGTAGAATATATTTTTATTCCCGCGGAATAATGCTGACCCGCGGCGGCGCGGGATTTTATTAAATTTTGTTTTATTGTTTTCCGATCGTTTTTACGAGCCACGAATACGTAAAATAATAATAAAACGGCTTTATTACGCCGTACCAAACAAATATGCGTGCATACGGAGCAGATATAATCTTTTAAATGAGAATAACAATAACGGTAAATCGACATTACCCGAACTGTAATAGCGATTCAAAATTGAACAGCTCGAACTCTTCTTTTCGCGTTGCCTTTTATTCCCACGATATAAGCTAATAGCAGAAATATTCACAGGGCTGAGATTTTATTTGATTCCTTAATGGACTGCGGACTTTTGTGCACTCTCGAACGTGTGCATATGGAAACGTTACGTTTTATCTTCTCGAATCTACTACCAATCGATTGCTGAGATTTTCCCGATTCAAATAAGTCCAAACACGACACTGATCGGACTACTTTTAACGAGGAGCTGTTATATACAGGGTGACCCGCACAATTTGCACACCTCAAACAATTTGAAATTACCAGTGATCGAACTCATTCGAATCAGAAGAATCTCACCATAAAATCGTTTCCTTCGACGATGTTTCAAATTATCAATGGCTATTGAAATCCTCAAAATGATCAATTTATTTTGTTTACCTTATAGATTGTTCATTAATGAATGATACATAGCTTAAACTCATCCGAATTACATCGTGTTTGGACTCATTTAAAAAGGAAAAATCTCAGCTAACCGTTGCTGGAACAATTACGAAGCTTAGACGATGATCGTTAAAAATAAAATCAATTTCGTTGCATGTTTACTCTTTGTATCGGTCGCAGTGTCCATTCAAATGCCGAGTCTCGTCGATGTGACGGAGTTCTAGCGTTTGTCTGTCACTATTTTGCTCAAGATATCTGCATCGAGCTCGTGTCAATTCTCGAAAGGCAAACTCTATCCAGTGACGCCATAATTTTACTCGCAGCCTTTCGAGTTTAAGTAGAGCATTAGCGTAGTAAACATCGAGCCGGCAAATCGTCGCAATTAATTCCACTTCAGCCCGAATAACGGTGTCATCGTTTCGAGGTTTTCACCCCTGGATAGTGTCCCAGCCCTCCCCTCCTGCCGAATTTTCCACGGGCCTTTGAATGACATTTCAATCCGGGATTGAATATCGCAGCTGCCATTGCTAATGCTCCATTATTTCCTGTTTCGCAAGCGAACGACTACAGGATGCGCGAATGCACCCTCGTCGGCGTTGCACGCGTTCCATTCCTCATCCTTCAGCCCCCTCCCACGTAGCACTCTCAATTTCCTCGACTTCCTTTGTCCCTTTTTCTTGTTGCTTTACCTTTTACCGTTGCCTCCTCGCCTCTATTTACTGTCCCTTTCATTCCTCCGCGATTTAACTACTCGACATCTGAAGGAAACCGTCGATACTCGAGGACCCGGCTCTGGGGCGAACCACCCCTAGCGAGAATTTTTACCGTCGAGCTTTATTTCTAGCGGTGCGGGACAATCGGTAATGCGGATTTTACCTTGGTTGGGAACGCTGTCGTTTGTCTCCATTCCGTGCTGACAGGGTGACAATAAATATTTTGGGAAGCTTAACACTCCCTTTGAAAAATTGTATTCTTTCTGGGATCGTTTCAGGTACGTTAATTTGTCGTCTGCTTTGTTGTTTTCTGTGGCTTCCTTTTTTCTACAGCGAAGACTTTTAGATGTTTAAATAATTAGGTTTCTCGATTTTGAAATTACTATATTTTTTAGTTTTTAGATTTTTAGAATTTTAGATTTCTAGGTTCTGAAGTTTTTAGACTCTTGCGCTTTCAGATTTTGAATCTCTTAAATTTTGAAATTTTTACATTCTTAGATTTTTAAATCTTTAGTACTTAAAGTTCTTAAACTTCCAGATTTCAAGATTTTTAATCTCTTAGATTTTTAAATTGTTAGGTTTGTAAATGATTAGAATTCCAGATTTTTAAATCTCTAGTTCTTAAAATTTTCAGATTTCTAGATTTCTAGATTTCTAGATTGTCAGATTTCAATATCTTTAATCTCTTAAATTTTTTAATTATTACATTTTTGGATGTTTAGATTTCTAGATTTTTTATTTATTAGATTTTTAAATCTTTAGTTCTTAAAATTTTCAGATTTTTAGATTCTCAGATTTCAAGATTCTTAATCTTTTAAATTTTTTTAATTGTTACACTTTTGCATGATTAGATTTCTAGATTTTTAATTTACTCGATTTTTAAACCTTTAGTTCTTAAAATTTTCTAATTTTCAGGATTTTTTGCATCTAGTTTTCAAGATTTCTAAATTGTTACATTTTTAGATGTTTAGATCTCTAGATTTTTAAATCTTTAGTTGTGTAATTTTTTAGATTTTAAAATTTTTATATTTTCAGATTTTAAGGTTTTTAAACTTTTAATTTTCTAATATTTCGAATTTTAGATATCTAGATTTCTGGACTTCAAAATTACCAGATATTAAAATATTCGCTTTTCTAGATTTTTAGATTTTTACATTTTCAGAGTTTCACGTTTTTGTATTATAAAATTTTATTGTCTGTGCTTTTAAATTTCTGGAGAGTTACTTTTATTTATCTGTCCTCGCACAATTTCGAACAGTAACTGCACAGAAGAGCCACAAAAAATTTTGTAAATGTTGTTGAAACGTCCATAAATAAATATGGTAAACGCGACTGCGAAACATGTTACAGTTTCTTCACAAAAAAGTCACAAAAAAAGTTAAAGAAAAATGCTGGTTACATCACGATGCTATCTTAACAGGAATGCAAGAATTCGTGATAGATTAGATACTCGAAATGAAAACGGAGAACAAGCACATATATACATATTTACGCGGCATAAATAAAATCGAACTTCGACCAATAATTTGAGCATCGTTGGTATAGCGATAACGACGAAAGAATCGAAATTCTCGTAGCCGGGGAACGCGAGGCGGGACGGTATCGATGCGGCTGCAACGAGGTCGACAAAACGCGGTTTAGAGAGGTAACACGCTAATTGCATAATTGCGACCGCCACTTTGCCTCTTCCTGGAAGGTAATTAAAAATCCGGTTGCGGAGTCGGGAAAAACACGGTGAAACGCTTCTGCGTACTTGTTAGTCAATATAGGCCGCTGCTCAAAAATAATTGATCACTCGTTTCGTAAACAATGAGCGCTTGTCCGATAAAAGGAAAACACGGACGGGAACTTGAACTTTCGCAGTTGTTTTGTACTGGAAGCGGCGAAACGGAGGACGCCCTTTCACCCCGCCGTTGTTTCTCAAGCTTCGAGCAAAATTTATGTCACTAAAATCATTTTCGATAGAGATTTTACTAAATCCAGAACGAAACGAATCGGTGTTGAGTTTCGTAAAAATCTGCCTTCTGTGTTTCTACTTCTGATTCCGCTGGGTATATTCACAGGGTGTTCTAAAAATGTCGCATGCCCTTGAAAGGGAAGATTCCCGACGCGATTTCGAGTAACTTTTTCCTCAGCGAAAATGTTCTCCGTGGCTCCGTTAACGAGTTATTGAGGAAGAATGCGGACCAATCGGCGAGCGAGTACGGCTGGCGACACGCCATGCGGCCAATGCGACGCCGCGGCTCGCCGACGCGCCGCCTATTCCACCGCTGTACCCGCTCTTTGATTGGTCCGTGTTTTTCGCTGATAACTCGTCAACGAAGCGTCGAAGAATATCTTCGCAAAGGAAAAAGTTTTTTGAAATCACCTCAGGAATCACTCTGTTCAAGGACTTACGACATTTTTGGAACGCCCGGAATATTGTGCAGTATTATTGATAAGTATCGTCGGTAACATATCTGTCTCGGTAAAATTCTTTGTAAAGCTTCCATTGTTTGTTACATAACAATCTATCTATTTTTCAATGTATTATTTGTGCTACTGTTTTAAACAAGGGATCACAATTGAGCGGTGCTTTGCGATAGGTACTTTCAGCTTAATTCTTTCCGACGTTGTTAAACAATTTGCTGGCAGGGGTGGCGTTCGAAAAGGGTTGTATCGCGCGTAACCGCAAAAAAACCGAGTGTTCTCGGCGGAAGAACTCGGCAAGGTGCTCGAGAGTGGTCGGAAACACGCGGCTTATCGGCGGCGTCTGTTCCGTATCGCGTCGCTTTTCCAGCGTCGGAGGCCTTTTTTTCACCCGTCCCTGCAGCGGTCGTTCTCCCGCCGCTCCCCTCCGAAACGCAGCCCCCACCGGCCGCGTTTGCATCCGCCGCTCAACTTGGAAATTGTTCTCGGCCCCTCCTCGATGCCAGCCCCGTCCTTGTCGGCACTCGAACTAATAAGCTCTCCGGATTAATTAAAATTTCGGCCGATGTTGCTGGCCGCGCTCGCGCTCGCCAGCCAAGACCCGAGTTCTCGGCCGTATAAACAAGAACGCGTTTTCGCCTCTCTTGTTCTTCCACCAGCCGAAGCCCCGGGACCGTTTCTCTTTCATCTCTCGTTCTCCTTTTGTTCTATTTTATTTTTAAATCCGTCGATTCCGACTAATTACGACGAGGCACACAACCGACTCTCACTCGGCGCCGGGCTCTCGGCCTTCGACCGGCTCTATTTTTCGGAATATTTTCCGAGTGTGTCTCCCCCCACCTCCCCCCCTACCACCCTCCCGGCCGCCGTCCTCCGCAGTCCCGCTAATTGCCGCTCGAGCAGTAATTACTCATTAACGACGGGCAATCGTAGGATTTTACGGACACGCTCGATAATCTCCGAGGCAGAGAGGGTCGCGGGAGCAGCGCCGCCGCTCTTATACGCGATTTTCGAACGGCGTTTCGACCGCCATCTAGGCCGCGAGTGGCCAACCAGTCGATCGTACGATTTTTCGTCGATCGCAACCCCGATCCGAGTATGTTAGAAATGAAATATCTCGCAAAGTAAGAGTTTTCCGACGTAAATAGGGTAGTACAGTTTTATTTGGAATTCCGAGCTGCTTCGAATCGTGCGTAAACAATTATACGATCACGTTAAAAAATATAAAGATGACCTTCGTCCGTTTGTGAACAAGATAGCGACACTGGATTGCGACCCCCTCGAAATAGAAGAAGTTTCGTAGAAAACATTTTTTCAAATAACTAATAGTTCTGGAGGTAGTGATCAAAATTGGTCACTCTGTGTACAGGATGTCTGGAAAGGTTGGGAGCAAATTCGTACGATATGTTACTGGCGTCAAATAGATGAAAAATGTTCAGACGAAGTCTTGTCTGGAAATGATTTATTAAAAAGGTGTAAGTTTGGTACCAATCTTCCTGGACACCCTGTATACAGAAGCTGGACACCCTTATTATAGGGTAATATAATTTTTTCTTTGTATCTAAAATTCAATATTATATTATTATAACTTCAACTTAACCTCTTTCTCACTTAGAAATTTATTTTAACACAACAGAGAAGTTTATCATTAAAAGACTGCTTTATCTAGGAATTTTTATTTTCAGGTATTTTAATTTAACCTCTCAATAACTTAGCGATTTACCTTGGCAAAAGAGAAGGGTTCAATATTAATAGATAAAAAGATTACTTTTTTCTAAGGACTGTTGGATTCGAGTATTGTAACTTAACCTCTTGTTCACTCAGGAATTAACTCTGTCAAAAGCGAGGAATTTTTAATATCGACATAAATATACAGATCGCTTTTCCTAGGAGCTATTATTGTCAAGGATTTGAACATAACCTCTCATTAATCTTCCCATTACCAGTTTTACTAACCTCAACAGTGTTGCCAATCTTGCCATTGTCGCCAAACCTACCACTGATACCAACCTTAAAAACTTACAACAAAAGTGACACATTCAAGCTGCCACCGTTCCATTATAAAAAGATTGAATCATAGTAAATGTGGACTCATTTTAAAGCTGGAAACCTCCACTTTCATAATCCTTTGCTTATTTTTTTGTTCGATGTCTGCACACGACACGAGAGATGGAAAATTAGAGACAACTTTTCTGCTATTAATGCACCGTGATGTGTTCGTAGCTTCAAATCGAAATATCATCATTTAAATTGAATTTTAGCTGGAAAAAAGTTATATTAGTCTAGATGGCAGTCGAAACAGTGTTCCAAAATCGCGTGTATAGAGTGCTAGACCCCGCCGCCGCGAGCTTAGCTGGCTCGCGACGAGTCCCCGCGCGCGCGCGCGCGCGGTCGCGTTATCGAGGTGAAAGGATCTTTTATTTAGTAATAGAAGTTCGACGCGGAATGGGTCTGAAGATAAACATCGTTACGTGCTCTCCAGGCTAGGCCGGATAATTATTAACCATTAAGCGGGCCGCGCGTAAGGTCGTACCATTTTCCCGAGCCCCGCTTTATGCCCCACGGTTTCTTATTCCTCTTATTTTTCTCGCGCCCGTTAATCAAATAGGATGTGCTCCGACCAGAGATGGAGAGAAGGAGAGAGAGAGAGGGAGCTACAGAACCGGCTAACTGGTGTAATAGACTGCCAGACACGTTCCAAGCGCTGTTGTTCGGTCGTCGAACACCTTTCTTTACTGAATCTGCAAATACTTGTAATAGTCTGACAAAAAAATGTTCTAAACAAATGTTAACGGGTTTTCGATTGGCTATACATTGCGACAAAAAAATTTTTTTAAATTTCTGTTTTTCGATCATTGTCAAGGTCACCCTCATGTTTTTTAAATGGCACATTATGTCTTTGTCTTAAGAATATTGCAGCTTGTACCAACACGAATTCAACGACCTAGTATACTATGACCTTCGGATGATCTACGGATGATCTTGAAGGCAGACAAATGACAATTTCAGCAAAAAATTACAATCAGTTTCAGTGGGTGATAATAACTTGTGTTTATCGTTAAGACTCGAAATAACATGTTTATTTTGACTGCAAAATACAAAGTGCCATTTAAAAAATAAAGGTGACCTTGACAATTACCGTAAAAAAATTTTTCTGAAATTCTTTTGTTGCACTGTACAGCCAGTCGAAAACCGATCAACTTATGTTTGATACATTTTCTTATCAGATTATTGGAAAAAGATCGTGAGAAGTGTTACGTGGGACACCCTGTATTGTTTAATATCTTGAATAGCATGACAACGACTTCAAAAATGGCATAAAATCGAAATGTCTGATCAAATTTAAATTTTAAAGGTACAAGAATTAGGAAGATTTAATAATAGATCAGTCTAAAGATTAATTTTCAAATAAAAAAATTATTTTCTTTTAATTCTAATCGACTGCAATAACAGTCCGACTGAAATCTCGAAAAAATTCAAATCGCTTTATCCAGTTTGAAAAAAGTTACGTTGTTTTTAAAACGTACGAATACTTTTTGAATTCACTGTACATCGTTATCAATTTACGCGACAAATTTAAAAAATGTAAAGACACAATTTAAAAAATTGTTTATCAATCAATAGCAATTCTTGGCGAAATTTAATTATAATATAGTTAATTGTAATATAAATAAATACAATATAAATAATGTAATATAAATTATAATACAAATGCAAAATATAAAAAATACAAATATAGAATAGATAATATTTTTACACTTTTATGAAACAATTGTTAAATACGAAACTTGACACACCATCGTTTGCCTCCGTTGAAACCATGCAACTTTTGTATCCAACAATATTCCATAAAACTTATTATTTATAAACTGCTCAAGGTATACAATCTATTTGAGTTGTGCAAGTTACGTATCTCACCCTCTATAATAATTAGTCTGCTGGTTTTACGTATTTTCAGCAAAAATAGCAACGCGCTAAAAAGCCTGTATTATAATTAATAAATTATAATACATTTATTATAAGTAATAAAATTATATTCCATAATTAATTAAAAAATTAGATTCCCGTGTTTTATAAAATAATTGCAGAAATTTTGTATTTCGCACAAATTCACTCAGTCGAGAAGAATGAATTTAACCAAATATCGACGCAGCGGTGGCGTCATCGGTGGTTACTGTGTCAGCGCGGAGGCGGCTCCAGCACCGAACGGCGCCTCGATGAAACCAGGCGATTACGATTAACGATTTAATTCCTCGCGGCAGTTCGTCCAGCGTAAAAAAAGCCCGGCATGTAACTTTCTTATCAGTTTGATTATTCGATAATCTTTGGTCTAGATCTAAAAGTTAATCCTCGCCCGGGCGGTATTGAGTGAAACGAATTTGGCCGGGCTCCAGGAGGGCCGAGCTATCGCGATGTAAAGAACTGTATGTTCAATTATTTCGCAAGTTTCGCGATCACCGTGAAACGTTTGTCCGAAGGTTTTTGTAGTTTAAAAAATATATATATATATTTATTTATTTATTTATTAATACCCTTAATATCCGAGGATATTAAGGGGGCAATTTATTCAGGGCTCCGATATTAGAGCGGGAACTTTTGTTCGAACGAAACACTGACAGTGACGCTCTCGACACGAGGGAGCGTTTACAATGGAGCTACTATACACGATCAATAAATGCTACGAGTATAGACCCCATTAATATTTCGTTTCATCTGCTCCTCGAAGTAATGCGGACAATAGTCGCGCACAAGGCACCGGCTAATAGCCGCAATGTATATAAATTTCCGCGATACACGCTGGACGAATAAGCTGCATCGAAATACAAGAGTGTCCACACTTAAATTTTGCGAATCTGGTACTCTTCAATGTTCACTGTGCCAAGCTCAAGCAACCTAAACTGAATAGAGAATGAAAGATAACTAAAGATAAATACAGGGGACAGACGAATTTCAAAGACAACAATTTTTTACGAAAATTCAGGTTCAGTATTTTTTGTGCTATCTTTCTAAACATAACACCATTGGAAAGCTGGCATTCTGCCGATTAAAATGAGTCCAAATACGATGTAAATCGGAACACTTTTATCGAAGAGATTATTCTACAGAGCGTGTCTCGTAACATGTACGCTTGTAATAATTACAAATGAATAATTTTCAAGATTTGAAAATCTCTTTAGATACTAGAACCGCTACTCACTTTTGAAACTAACTGTTTAACAATTTCTCATAGAAAGCATAATTTAGAGTGTAAGTTACGTGACCCACCCGGTAGATCGTTTATTAGTTAAACTAATCGGATTTGCATCGTGTTTGGGCTTGTTTGAATCGGAAAAATCTCAGCAATCCATTGCTGTTACATTTGAAAAGATCAAACAAAATTATCCTACTGAAAAATATCTTCATTTCATGATTATGTCTTGTAATGGCAGAATCTCTTCAAAGTGACGAGTCTCGAGTATCGACATTAGTTACTTGAGCGTTCAACTGACAAAATTTCCAAGTTAAACGACACACAGTAATTATAAAATTCATTCAAACTTCGCAAATTCTAACCACGAAATTGGATCAAGCATCAAGATTCACAGTCTACCAACTTTAAGTAGCGAAATTTTTTTCACGGATCCGTCAGCGTTCGATAAATAACGGGGACCGTTATCGAAGCAAATGCCGACAGGAATCTCTCAATCATTAATTCCCGAAAGGGAAGAAAAAGTATGGTTCTCGAAGCGAGCGACGTCGAGGAAAAAAAAAGTTTCATTCACAAAGCACACGCGCGGAGCAAGTCGAACGGATTCCGGGGCCTAGAGGAAAGTCCAGTGAGGTGGAAGGAACGTTCCACGGCGGACTGAATGGCGGAGTGTCCAGCCTTGAAGAAGTCGAGGATGGTGGATGACGAAAGCCAGGCTCGGCCGAAGGAAATCGAGCGAGCGGAGCGAGTCAGCGGACGATTAACGAGCGTCACATTCGTCAAACCGTTCCCAGAGCCACCGGGTGATACGTGTAACGAGCTAATTAACTTAATTTATCGCCGTTTGACGGAGATCCAATCGCAGATGCGCGGCACGTTAATTGTACGTCCATTAGCCGCCGATACGATCGTATATACCGTGGCCCCGTACTCTCTAACGATCTGCAGCTCGTCTAGTCGACGAGAACCACGTCTTCCGATGTCGTCGACGCACGATCCCCTGGCCAGATGTCAGATTTCTCAAGTTTTAACCAAATAAAAGCGATTGAATTTCTCAGAAAATGAGTTTTCATCGAAATAATAATAGATTTCATCGATGAGTAAAACGATTGCTTTTTCTAGGAACTTTTACTTTTGTGGATTTTAACATAACCTCTTATTAATTCAGGAATTTACTTTGTCACAACAGAAGCGTTTTTACTAATAACCAGACTGCGGATCTTTAATGCAAAATATTATTGCAAAATATAGGGACCACGTAGATATTTATTCCTTTTCTTATTAATATCAGCGAGTTGACAGCAATGCAGAAATATTTTCAAATCGTTTAAATGATTTTGCTATTTTGCATACGATTCTTCTTATTTTTGTCACAAATGTATAAAATCCGAAGTTTACCAAAAACGAATATATAGGTTGCTTTTTTTAGAAATTTTTATCTTTACGAATTCTAACTTAACCTCTTGTTAATTTCGAGATTCACTTTGTGAAAAGAGAGACGAATATTTAATATTATAAAATATATACACTGCTTCTCCCAGGAACTTTTATTTTCAAGAATTTTAACACAACCTCTTATTAATTTTCCCAATGTAACTATTCTCATCAGTATTACCAACCTCAGCAGTGTTGCGAATCTTGTCATTGTTGCCAATTGGCATATTGAAGCTGTTGCTGTTTCGTTAAAAAAAATTATATGATGGTAAATTTGGATTCATTTTAAAGCTTGAAGTATCTACTTTCATAATTCTTCGTCCATTTTTTCGTTTGACGTCTGTACACAACATGGGAGATAGGAAAGTAGAGACATATTTTCTATCGATACTGGCCTAGACCGAAACGTTTGCAAAGTTTCGATCTCCGAGGTTCCATTACATTCAATGACGTGAAATATTTCCTAGCCTCATTTCAAACGGTAAACATCGACACCGGATCAAAAGCAACAATCTGCCAACAGATGTCACGCCACGATCACAAAGTAGCAATCTAAATCCACCGCTCTCGAAAAGCTACACGAAACCCGAAAGGACAATTACCCCCTAGCTTCAATAATCCCCCACCCCCCGGATCCCCCGTCGACGGCTCACCCTATCGCAATTACCGCGACAAAGAAACACCGCGGGTAATCGCGCGACAACTCGTAAAAAATCGTCGCGGAACAATCGCCTAAAATCAAATCGCGGGAAACAACGCAGGGACCGGTCAAAGGTCCAATCGTCACAGTAAAGGAAGAGAGAAAAAACCAGACACAACTCGTTCCCTTAATCGTCCATAAAACAGCGTAGTACCGCAACGAGCAGGATTAAGACAATAAAGTCGTCGTAAACCGATATTGTCTCGTCATGGCCGCTAAGTCCTCGCTATCGCTCAGTACGACCTAACCTAAACGTCATCGACATAACCTGCACTTGCAGGACCTGACGTAGACTTTCGCGGCCTAACCTAGACTTTTAGCACGGTATATTGACTTCCAGGACCTAACCTAGACTTGCAGGATGACAGTTGGGTGTGATGTACGACTCATCAAGTGCTGCGCGACATAACCTAAACCTCGCCGACATAACCTGGACTTGGAGGCGCCGGCCTAGACTTTCAGGGTCTAATCTAGACTTTCAGGACCTAACCTAAACTCTTGCAGGACGAAAGTTAGATTGATACGACTTATCAAGAGCTGTAGGACATAACCTAAACCGGCTGGACTTAGCCTAAATCGGCGCGACCCACCCTGGAGCCGTGCCTCCGGTGTTCCAGGAGCCGACCAGGTAGACGACAGGACGTCTCGGTCTACCTTGGGCAGGGTGGCGTTACTTAAATTCTCCCGGAGCTGCGGGCTGAAAGAGAAACGCGATGTTGGAAAGCGCCGAGAGAGCCGTAGGACGCGACGCGGGAGGGGTTTGGCAGGGGAGGACGGCACGGAGAGACACCCGCAATTTCGTGATTGCTTTTCAGACGACACTTTGTACACCCATGGACAGCACCAACCAACTCATTACGGTAATGACACGTGTGCATCAATTCGCATTAATATTCTAATGGACGTCAGGGAGGGAAAGTGGTTCGGCGCACGACAGAGAAAGAGGCACGCCGATAGAGAGAGGGTGTAGACGCGCGAAAGGGGTAAGAGATGGTGGGGAGGGAGAGGGGCATCATGGACGGAGACGCGTGGGAGACAGTGGACCGGGGGTGGGGGGCAGACAGACGCAGAGGGAGGGAAAAAGCCCTAGAAAGGAGCCAGAGAGACGAAGGGAAACGGCGCGCTATCTTGCGCATAATGCCAATTAATTAATGGATACTGTGCCCGTGCCTCGGCTCGATATTATGTAACTGGTGCCTACGACGGCTGTTATCGATTTACGCTTTCGTTGCCGAGGTGAACGTAAGTCGCGTTCGTTAGAGCCCGGGACCCTCGCCACGGTTTTAGGAACTATTTTCTTTTCTTACGTTACGCGGTGGTCCCTTGTCCCAAATAGCTGGCCAAAATTCTCGAAGTGTGTAACATCAATATCGTTGCTACAGCAGTATTTTTCTCGACCTCGACCATAACATGGTATAGTTTATGCAAAATTAGGGGCAGTTTAAGTCATCATTCGACTCGTTCCGTGCAAGTTTCGAAAACATAAAGTCCTGAATTTTATGTAAACCTCATGAAGTCATACAATCCAGTCTGCACTTAAGAATTCTTTTCTCGGCAACTATTCGTCGTATCCAAGCGAACCTTTTTTTATTTCCTTCGGCACGGTCTATTCTATCGCAGTAATTTTTGTCACGTCGAAAAATTAATGTTGTCGCGGCAAAAAAATTATAAACAAAGCAAGATTTATCTCGAGACGAATTTCTGTCCGATGTGTATCTTCGAGAATCATTGTTTCCTATAACAAAATAATATTTGCGGATGAAAAAAATACGTGCTCGTGCTTCGAAGATCGATCGAAGCGACTGCAAAGTGTGGGATTGATAGGTCTGTTGTAAGCGATTTAAACAATTTGCGAAGTGAAGTCGCACTTTTGACCAGCTTTTTTGGGAAATGGAACCACTGTGTATCGTCTCTTGGTCTGGGACACCAGCTTTCAACTCTTTCTGGTTTCTTTGGTTTTATTTCGTTTGCAGCTTTTCGTTGATGTAAATGCTGTCTTGGGACATCCTTGAGCTCGTATCATACTGATAGTGAGGATTTGAACAGTCTTATTTGTAGGAAATGGCGAAACTCTTTGGAAAACGTGGTCCAGGTTGTATCTTAATTTTTCTTGCGTTTTTGGTACACATTTTTTGCGTCGTCGTATTATACTGGTGGCTAGGGTTAGGACAGTCTTATCTTTTGAAAATGTTGCCTTGGACTTTATTTTCATTTCTCTTGAACTATTGGTGCTCATCTTTAGCACTACAACTACAAAACCAGTAAAAATAACCAGTTTCTAACCTTATTCTTTATGTTTTATACAAATATTTCTACGAGAAACTTTTGGTAGGATTTGTATACTCAAACATACATCATAATAAAAATCATACCAAGATTAAATAAATCTAATTTTGTGATTGTTAAACAATATGCATTAGTCGCTATCAGGACTTGTACTTCTAGTGTTTTTAACAGTATATGTCACTGAAGAAGGATTTTCTGCATTGCATTTTGTTTCCAACTTGACCTGTTCCTCACTATCTTAATCACAATCTAGAAAATGAAATATACAAAATCTAAGACTGAGAGGACTAAGGTGCTGAAAGAGTTTCATTCATCAAATTAGCTGAGGTGAATCAGCGACAGGCCACTTTGGAACACTAATCTTCGCCAGTCAACTTCGCCCTTTCACATGTTTGTCTATCCTTCTCCTTTAACCTTTTGTGGTTCACTGGTGCACGTGACAAGCTTAACGTCAAGAGGTCAGAGTATTGCTATGTAAAAATAGCGGTGTCAACGAAGAATAGTAACACTGTCACAGCAGGTCACTTAGGTCAAGTTCTTCGTATAAGTTCCTTGTACAAGACCTTTATTCATGTTGTTTGTTCAAGTTCTTTGATCAAGTTCTTTGTTTAAGATCTTTATCCAAGTTCTTTTTTCAAGTTCCTTGTTTCAAGTTTATTGTACAAGTTGTTTGTTCAAGTTGTCTGTTCAAATTCCTTGTTCAAGTTCTCTGCTCAAGTTCTTTGTTCAACTTTCTTGTTCAAATTGTTTGTTCAAGTTCTTTGTTGAAGTTCCTTCCTCAAGTTCTTTATTCACGTTATTTGTTCAAATTCTTTTTTTCTATGTTCAAGTTCTTTGTTCGAAAGAGGATTTTGTCTTGGCTCGACAGAACGAAGGAAAATGAGCGTGCAAATTTGCGGGTAAATCTAGAGAATCTGAAATTCGGGAGAACTATTTCTCTTGATCCTTTTGGTGGATTCAGAATGATCTGGTAGTGCGCCAGATTGAACTAAACAAATTCAGAACAAACTGAATGTGTACTAGCATTAAACCTTGTACTGTTAGCTTCTGACGATTACGGTGCACTATTTAATTCATGTCTTTTAGATCAAAAATATGTACTGAAATTTGGGGAAACTATTTATCTTTATGCTTTCGATAGATTCAGAATTAACTAAAATTGCACTAGATTAAACTACATCTAAATAACACTATCTCCACCGATATTTTATATTATAGAATTTACTAAATTAATTTTTCGATTGCTATAGCTATACTATATTATATAATATTAAATTAAGTTAATATTAAAAATTATTAAAAGATGATTTTTTTATCTGTTTGGTAAAAATAGCATTAAATAGAAATGATTAAAAGTTGCCTTCTGTTCCTTGTCGTAAAAAATAATGCTAAACGACTTTGGCACACTATTTTACACACCCTCCAACGCGGTGTTTTTTCTTACAAGGATCGCGTTTTAATTACGAAACGAGCCAAAACGGTATTTCCATGCGAAAAGATCGCACGGGGAATACCGGTTCTGAAATTCCAGCGGTATTTCAATTGTCATTTGTAGTTCTCTTTTTCGCGTCCATTGTCTCCGTTTCAGAAAACCGTGGAAGACAAAGACATTCAAAGTTATTCAAACTTGTGCGTCGCTGGAACATAGAAACGACAGGTCGATAAATCACGCTCGGGATATAAATAATGCCGACAATATGGCCATATGGATAGAAGGGAAAGATCAAAGGCTGAACAGACGTCTAGCCAGTTGGATATCGTTATCAATAACGTAATTTACAGCTCCACCGTTAAATGTCACGTATATTTACGATATTTACGAGCGACGCCACGAGAAAGTTCGAATCCATGGTCGAAACTTCCCCTGGAACGGTAAAATAACGGATCAGAATTACTTGTAATTTCATCGCGATATTCTACGTCGGCGTTTCAACAATGTTTGCCTAATTAATAAATCACGTAGGCTGGATGGTGTTGGACATAACCTACATCTGTATGACTCGACATGGATCTGCGAAACCTAACCTAGGCCCAAGTGACCTAACCTAGACTTGCAGGACCAAATCTAGACTTGCAGGACCAAACCTAGACTTTCAGGACATAACCTAGACTTTCAGGGCCTAACATAAACTTTAATAGACCCCTAAAACGTAGAATCTAACCCTAATCTAGACTTAAAGAACCTAACCCAGGGTTTTAGGTCCTAACATAGACTTTCAGGACATAACCTAGACTTTTATGACATAACCTAGATATAACCATAATCTAACATAGACTCTAATAGACCTCTAAGATCTAGAATCTAACCTTAACCTAGACTTTCAGGACTTAACGTAGAGTCTAATAGACGTTTAAGACCTAGAATCTAACACAAACCTAGAATCTAACCCTAACCTAGACTTTAATAGACCTCTAAGACCTAGAATCTCATCCTAACCTAGACTTTCAAGACCTAATGTAGACTTTTAGGATCTAACATAGACTCTAGTAGAGCTTCAAGATCGAGAATCTAACCCTAACCTAGACTTTAATAGACCTAACCTAGATTTTTAACACCTAATCTAGACACTCAGAACTTAATCCAGACTTTCAAGTTCTAACCTAGACTTTTAGAATCTGATCTAGTCTTTCAGGACCTAACCTCAACTTTCAGCATGTAACCTAGATATATGGGAATCACCTAGGTCTGTAAGACATGCTTCCTAAAACATGCTAGGAACAAGCCTAGAACCGTTTGACTTCATCTGAACTTGTTTCAACTAACCTGACTTGTAAGACCTAACATGCACGCCTTAACCTAGACTTGGTTTAGATAACTTAAAACCAGCAACAACATAGTTAGACTTGCTAGACCTAACCTAAATTTTTATGACCTAACGTAGATCAATTAAATTATTGTACACAGTTATTGAGGCTCAGTATTTAAGGGGGTAGCATAGCAACCGAAGCACGGTATTCAGAGAGCAAGCACAACATATCGACGTTTGGTAATACTTTCGCTAGCATACCTACACTGATTCTGTTAATGAAGATATTCAGGTTTGCATATATGTCCCTTAATAAAAACTAAAGCTGCTACAAAAAAATGCTTCAAATAAAAATGACTCCCATTTTTACGTAGAATAAGGTTCCGGAATAAAGAGCATACTATACTATTACAAAAATAGATTTGACTTTCGTATGTCCACTACGTCTCCACCATCACAAAATTATTGTCTGAAACTTTTTGTTCCATTGTTCGAGACAAACGAGTTAGTCAGCTGTCCTGTTTCAAATGACCCACCCTGTATACGTTACATAGGTTAATACAGGTTACATGACCTAACATAGGATCGTTAAACCTAAACTAGTCCTGCATGGTCTAACCTAAGATCTGCTGGACCTAACCTAAGATCTGGTTGATCTAGACCTGGTCGACATAACCTAGAACCTGTAACTAAAACTCGCTCGACCTAACATGGAACTTAACTTAAACTTGTACGGCCTAACCTATGATCGTCGCGAGAAAGTAAAACAACGGATCAGAATCACTTTGCAACAAGATCGCAACTTCCTCCAAACCCAGCGTTTCGAAAATGTTTGCTCGATAAAAAAGAAAAAGAACGTGAAACCACGATAAGAAAGCCGAGATTAAGTAAACCGAAGTTTTTCTCGGACACGTTCGCTCCTCGAACGAAATTAATTTCGAGGAGGTTTCCTTCGCGCGGCGTTTATCTTAATTTTATTATTATACAGGAGCGTATTAAAGTATCCCGGCAACAGGTACCGACTATTAGACTGCATCGCCCGACGGTTAAAAAAGAGTAAATCGCGTCGCGCGCGCCAGCACAATGTTGCTAGAAGCCGGAGCGTACTCGCCGGGCACACGTAACGCCGCTTCCTTCTGCGCCAGACGCGTACAGATTACGCCAATAACTGTTCCCCTGGATGTATCCCCGTTAGACCGAACAAATGACTCAATAATGATCCAGCGAGTGGAAGAATGGAGAATAATTGTTGCAAAAATGATCGGCGAACGAGGAAGGGTATCGGCGTAATGGGACTGGTCCTTTTTTGCCGTGGTAAAAGTAGCGTGCAGATCAACTACGGCGGACCTCATCTACCGTTTTTTTGCGCGGGAAAGATTAATAGCCGCATCGCCGTTGGATTACTTATGGTATTTAACAAGCGCAAACAGACAGTAAGAAAATTTAAATGTCAACGTTATTTATTGCGAGCCCGCGGGGCCTCGCTTTAGTTCTAACACGCGAGACCGTGAACGCGGTCGTGAACGAATGTGTGTACGCGCGGTCAACACGTTTAAATTAAAATAACTTCTCCGAAATTCGATCGAGAAATGTTAACCTTTTTTTCGGACCATGGAAGAGCTGGTTCGCTGGACAATGCAAGAAAATCTTTCTGCAAAATTGGGTTAGATTACGAATTCGAATGATCTTTTTTATTTTTTTTTTTACTTTTCCAACGAACTGCCTTTTTCACCAAAATTTTTTGATGCATTGTCTAGTAATATCATTTGACATCTTAAAAAAAATTTAACTCGTTCAGTCCTATTTCGAAAAAGTATAATTTAATATTTATATTTATATAATATAATTATATATAATAATATAATAATTATAACATATATGTATAATAACATAAAATAATTATATATATAATATAATATAATTATATTTAATATTTAAAATATTTAGTAATTAAAACAACTTATAACAATTCAACTCAAGCGACTGCACGTGTTCTAAACGCATTCCACAGTATTTTCTCATTCTACATATGAGCCGTTTACTTTGTTTTTAAGTCGATATATTTAAGGGTTTGCGTTTCAACACGTTTAAAAATATGGATGCTAACTTTCGAGAAGATTTGCTTGTATTTGTTATCTCAGGATACTGATATTTTTCTCGGTATAAATAATTTCGTATAAACATTAAAAAATCACCACTTTTCATTACGGTAAAGTGACTTATGCCACTTTCAAAATAAACGGCTCATATCATGCATACGAACCTAGCCTACAACAGCGTTGCCAACTATACACACTAGCCTATCACGATCATATAGCATTTCCCATGGAGCTCGATATACAGAAACCATGTCTTCAACAATTTGTACAGAACTGCACATCTACGTGGGTATATATATTTCTGTTAGTGACGAAGAGAATCGTTTCCCCTGGCAACGGCTAGGACCGTTCCTCGAACGCGATCTTTAATTCACGAGGTTATGTTTCAATAAAAAAGTTCGCGAACGCGCGAACTTAGTTTCCTCATGCATCTAAATTTTATTAACGTCGGGAAACAGAGCGAACTCCCTTTCATATCTCTTTGATATTGTCTTTCGATAAACTTATCAGCAGTTTTTGTTTGAAATTGTAAGGGAAGACTGTGGAGCGGTTGTACGATAGATGTTGCGTTTACTTACTCGTAAAAAAGGCTACTGCCTTATATTCAGAGAGCTATGCCTGAAAGGTCATCTTACCTGCAACAAAAAGAAGTTCGAGAGTCAAAATACATGTGTGATGGTAAATAACATAAGCAGATTGTGAATTTTATGCGTTTATGAGAAAAATGGCTAGATAAAGTAGCAAAGTGTAAACAGGTTAGAAAAAAAAATTTAAGAACATTGCTGTATTCTCTTTGATTAATCAGCATTGCTGAAAGGAGGAATGTAATTTTCGCTTCATTTCTGTTTCCTACAATTAAGTTCGAAAAGTTTGCTTTGCATAAGGATCCGCAGTCTAATCATAAGGAATAGTTAGAAATGTATATATACAACCTAGTACCAACCCTTCCCTAATACAACATATTCCCTAGATTCTAAATCATAATCCCTTGACTGAACTCTTACACGCTACTCCAGGTCATAGTTTCTATTATGTTAGTGCACATGAAATGTTGGATTTTCACTACGTTTAAATGTTTGTCACCCTGCTTACGTTATCTTGCTGTTTATTACATAACCTCTTTCAAATATATAATAATATATTGTATATTGCCAGTGTCATATATTGCCAAAAAGGATCTTCTCAAAATTCTGTATTTTTGTTATTTATTTTGAGTTCTGTATGAGAATGAATTCTGCGTATACACATGTAATTTCTTTATATCAAACTTGCAAATAATGTTGCAAAGGACACTGTGAACGAAAGAAAAGTGCAGCATTAATTCGTAAAGTTCATCTTTCGTCAAATTTAGTCATCTCTTAGCCTCATTTACCTTATCATTTTTCTGGTTCCTAGTTTATTTACCCATCTCTAGTAAATATGTTAGTCACTAGGCACGCTCCTAGTTTCCTTCGTAGTCTCTTTTTTCAAAATTCTTTCCAAGACACTTATCTAGATTCTTCCAAAAATTTTTACCTATAAATTCTTCCCTAGTTCCTCAATTCTAGTTTCTAGTTTCTAGTTCCTGGTTCCTAGTTCCCAGTTTCTAGTTTCTAGTTCCTGATTCCTAGTTCCCAGTTTCTAGTTCCTAGTTACTGGTTCCCATTTCCAAGTTCCTAGTTACTAGTTCTCTGTTTTTAGTTCCTAGTTACTAGTTATCAGTTCTTAGTTCCTAGTTCCTAGTTCCTAGTTCCCAATTCCCAATTTCTAGTCTCTAGTTCCCAATTTCCAGTTCCAAGTTCCTAGTTTCTAATCCCTAAATCTTGGCCACCTTCCACAATCTTTTTCTCTAGTCCTATCTCCGGTTCCTAGTTACTAGAATGTTGTCTAGTAACTTCACTAGTCCCGAGCCCATCTCCCTAGTCTCATTCCCAGATTTTAGTTCTTAAACTAGGTCCCTAGACTTCGTCCGAGACTTTAGTCTTGTCCGTCTAGACTCTTGAACCCTAATTCCTATTTCCTAATTTGTAGATGCTTCCCTAGTTTCCGTCCTTCCTTCGTCCTATGACTGGTCTGTTTCCTAAGGCTCTAGAAATCTAGTTACCTAAACCATTCTCTAGTTCCTAGTCACTAGACTTTAATCTCTTCCCTAAATTTTTCCCTAAACTCCCCCCCCCCCCGACTCTTCCACAGCTCCTAGTTCCAAATTCTCAATCTTATCTCTAGATCCTTTTTTTCACAATCCTCTGCCTGATTCATTGCCTGATGTTTGTATGATCTTGTTACCAAGTCCTTTCTGTAGTTCCTAGTTACTAGATCTTTACCTAGTCTCTAGTTGTTTCTGCAATTTTTTCTAGAAACCTTCCCTAGTCCCTCGTGTAGTTAAATCTTTTCCTAGTCCCTAGTCCCTTGTCTTGTAAAGTCTGCCCCATGTCTAAACTGAGTCTAAACTGAGAGATTTCTTTCGCTGGTCCCATAACCAGACCAGGCCCTTAGACTTAGACTCTTAGACCCTAGTCTCTTTCATAAACTTTTCCCTAAATTTTCCCCTAGATAATATCATAGCTCCTAGTTCTTACTTCCTAATCTTATACCTAGATACTGTTTTTTTCTCAGCCCCCTGTCTGATACTTCACCTGACATTTGTATGATCTTGTTACCAAGTCCTTTCTCTAGTTCCTGGTCTCTAGTCTCCCTTCCTAGACTCTAGTTGTTTCTACAAATTTTTTTCTAGAAATCTTACCTAGTTCCTTATTTAATCAGATGTTTCCCTACTTCCCAGTCCGGTTCAATCTTCAACTGGTCTCATATTCAGACCAGGTCCCTAGACTTCATTCTAGGCCCTAAGCTTCTTCCCTAAATTTTCCCCTAGATAATATCATAGCTCCTAGTTCTTACTTCCTAATCTCATACCTAGATACTGTTTTTTTCTCAGCCCCCTGTCTGACACTTTACCTGACATTTGTATGATCTTGTTACCAAGTCCTTTCTCTAGTTCCTGGTCTCTAGTCTCCCTTCCTAGACTCTAGTTGTTTCTACAAATTTTTTTCTAGAAATCTTACCTAGTTCCTTGTTTAATCAGATGTTTCCCTACTTCCCAGTCCAGTTCAATCTTCAACTGGTCTTATATTCAGACCAGGTCCCTAGACTTCATTCCAGACCCTAAGTTTCCTCCCTAAATTTTCCCCCAGATTCTTTCACAGCCGGTAGTTCCAAATTCTCAATCATATGCCCAGGTCCTTTTCTTTCTCACTACTCAGCCAGATCTTTTGCACGGTTCACTCCTCAATTGCTTCCCGATCCCTCACGCCCTTGGATCCTACGATTCAACGACCCCGGTCGCAAGTTCCCGAGCAGAGAACAACATTCGTCGGGTTGATTGATCGTAAGTGGATAAAATGGAGAGAACAAGGGCCGAAAATGTATGCAGACCGGCCACAAAGACGTTGTTCACAGGGGGTAGCTGGAACGTCGAGTGTCCCTCGGAGGGACAATGGATTTCCGCGTGGTCCTCCGCGGTGGAATCGCCCGGCGAAGGCAAGATTAATGCGCGCTGCCGACCCGGGCAGTCCATCAGCCGCTAATGCAACGGGAATCTCGTTCGAACGTTAACAAAGTTAACGCGCGGTGGTCGCAGTCTCACGCAAAACGCACGTCATCGGCCGTAATGACCGATTACACGGGACGAGTGTCATCGTCATGGCCGGCCGGGGCCCGGGCTCTCGGCCCGCCGCCGGAACGATGGCGTCGTCGCGTTACGCCTAAACCACCGCGCACCGCGCCGGATCGTTATTGAATTATGCGCGATGCCCGTAATCGAATCATCATTATCCCCGGTTAACGATCCGAACGAGCACGGAGGGGCTGGCTGGCTCGCTCTGGGTCACGCTCTGCTCAAAGAATTCCCGAGGACCTCTCACGCTCCGGGTGCCACGAGCTCATCCGCCGAGAGGATCGGCTTAGCGGCCGATTAGAATCGTACAGATCGCTGTTCTAGGGGGCAAGTGACACCCGGAAAGCTTATTTTCATACTGAATTTTTAACAATGGATTTGCGGAGCACCGAATGCAGCTGTTTTATATTTGTTTCTAGAAGTAACAATTACCTTTTTTCTCGGATTTGTAACGAGTAATATTTGCCGCATGTAACAGGTATATTGAATAAATAACTCGTAAATGATTAGAATAGATTAGATTAGAATCGTACAGATCGCTGTACTAGGGGGCAAGTGACACCCGGAAAGCTTATTTTCATACTGAATTTTTAACAATGGATTTGCGGAGCACCGAATGCAGCTGTTTTATATTTGTTTCTAGAAGTAACAATTACCTTTTTTCTCGGATTTGTAACGAGTAATATTTGCCGCATGTAACAGGTATATTGAATAAATAACTCGTAAATGATTAGAATAGATTAGATTAGAATCGTACAGATCGCTGTACTAGGGGGCAAGTGACACCCGGAAAGCTTATTTTCATACTGAATTTTTAACAATGGATTTGCGGAGCACCGAATGCAGCTGTTTTATATTTGTTTCTAGAAGTAACAATTACCTTTTTTCTCGGATTTTTAACGAGTAATATTTGCCGCATGTAACAGGTATATTGAATAAATAACTCGTAAATGTTTAGAATAGATTAGATTAGAATCGTACAGATCGCTGTTCTAGGGGGCAAGTGACACCCGGGAAGCTTATTTTCATACTGAATTTTTAACAATGGATTTGCGGAGCACCGAATGCAGCTGTTTTATATTTGTTTCTAGAAGTAACAATTACCTTTTTTCTCGGATTTTTAACGAGTAATATTTGCCGCATGTAACAGGTATATTGAATAAATAACTCGTAAATGTATCTTCATTTATAATTATTGATTATTATAACCTCTATGGACTTATGGGTCAAAATTGTATCTGGCATCGATGTACCAATAGTTTACAGCGCACGCGACCAATTTGTTTAAAATATGGAAACGTTTATTTATTATTAATTATAATTGATATCGCCTTACGGGTCAAATTTGACCCTGGCATCGATGTCCCAATAGTTTGCAGCGCACGCGACCAATTTGTTTAAAATGTTGAAACGTTTATTTATAATCAGTTATAATTAATATCGTCTTATGGGTCAAAATTGACCCTGGCATCGATGTCCCTTATAGTTCATAGTAACACGGTTTCAATTTGTCGAAAATATTATTAAAAAAATATTATTGATCGCTATAATTACTACGATCTTATGGGTCAAAACAGACCCTGGCACCGATTTCCCAATAATTCATAGCAACCCACGACCAATTTGTTGAAAATGTGGAAACGTTTATTTATAATTAATTATAGTTGTTAATATACATATATTGTAGTTGATTATAGTTATTAATATCGTCTTATGGGTCAAAATAGACCCAGGCATCAATTTCGGAGTAGTTCATACACCATCGCGCTACCAATTTATCGAATATGTGAATACGTTTATGTATTAAAGAACCGATCGTTTAACGGTGCCATAATGAATGGGCTAGTTTGCTAAAGATATTATTAGCCTCGCGAAAATTGGATTGATTAAATTGCGAACAACGCCAATTAATAATGTGGCGCTATTATTGGAGAACGCGAAATGGTTTCGGAGGTAGACACGGAGATATTCCGGTGTAGGATTCATTCATAGATCGTTTGCTAATCTTTAATCATCTTTTCGGAGCAGCTATGCATTTTCATTGAATAGATCACCGTTTGCAGCGTCATGCTTTAATTTACGGTGCAATTTGGCGCCTTCGATCTAGGATGCAAAAATTGAATAAATCATCCACCGTTCAGAATTGCGGAGCAGATTGGTAATTTGGAAATGCAATTTTAATTAAATCCGTAGAGATTGTGCGGTGGGAACAATGCTCTATTTTTGAGTGGCTCATTAATTATTCCCTTCTTGATACAGTAAATCTTGTTCATGCTGAATAATGCAGTCAAATCCGTAGGCGAATATTTCCACTTTTGTGCTGATCACATTTATGCTAACTCAAAATGTTTCTGTTTCACAAACAATCAAATTATCTTAAATGCAGTTTCATTTCGAAAATTTCGGAATACTGGAGTATTGTAACTTAGTAATTGCTTACTCCGACAATTAAAAATGACAATTTGTGTGCGAATCTAAATAAAACTACGACAAAAGGAATTGCATCACAAAAGTCATCAGATGGATTGCAATTGTAAAACAGAAATCAGTCCATATTTTTGTGATTGAAAGTACAATTTACAATCACAACACGTCAAAAGATTCGAATTTTTTTTACCGAAACTCCAGGTAAATAAAATTGTCACAAGTGCAATTACATCACAAAAGACTTCAGACACATCACAATTTTTAAATGAAATTTGTACTTGAATCGTAATTAAAAGAAATATATTTGTAATTGTTATATTTTTAACAATCTAAATGCTACTAATTTGCGTGTGCGAATTTCAAGATCAATAAAATTGTCACAAATGAAATTGCATTACAAAAGTTTCAAACATCACAATTCTAAAACAGGAAATGAGTCCTCGATTTTGTGATTGAAAGTTTTCGACCAAATTTCTAGATCAATAAGATCAACACAACTGCCACTGCATTATAAAAGTTTCAGACAACTACGATTTTAAAACTTAGAAATTATCTTTGACTCATAATTAAAAGAAATATTTACAATTAAATTTTGTTCAAAAATCGCCAATATATTGTCCTTTTGCATGCGAATCTATAGAAAATAAAATGATCAGAAATGCAATTCCATCACAAAATCATCAGAGATCACAATTTTTAAACAAAAAATGTCCCTTTGCAGTTAGGACGCGCCTAGAAATCCAACTGCACTCGACTTTCCTCTTGCGATGTCAATGAAATTATCACGAATTGAATTACATCACAATCAAAAAACAAAAAATAAGTACCTGAGCCATAATTCAGATTAAAATGTGCAACTATGCTCGTCTAAAGATTTGAATATTTTTTTGATGAAATCTCTAGATCAACAAAATGATCACAAAATCTTCAGACATCACAATTTTAAAACCAAAAATGTTCCTTTACAGTTGCAGCGCGTCTAAAAATCCGACAGTGTCGATAATTCTCGTGCGATGTCAATAAAATTATCACGAATTTAATTACATCACAAAATCTTCAGACATCACAATCATAAAACAAAAAATAAGTACCTGAGCCATAATTCAGAGTAAAACGTGCAACTATGCTCGTCTAAAGATTTGAATATTTTTTCGATGAAATCTCTAGATCAACAAAATGATCACAAAATCTTCAGACATCACAATTTTAAAACCAAAAATGTTCCTTTACAGTTACAGCGCGTCTAAAAATCCGACAGTCTCGATAATTCTCGTGCGATGTCAATAAAATTATCACGAATTTAATTACATCACAAAATCTTCAGACATCATAAAACAAAAAATAAGTACCTGAGCCATAATTCAGAGTAAAACGTGCAACTATGCTCGTCTAAAGATTTGAATATTTTTTCGATGAAAGATCAACAAAATGATCACAAAATCTTCAGACATCACAATTTTAAAACCAAAAATGTTCCTTTACAGTTACAGCGCGTCTAAAAATACGACAGTCTCGATAATTCTCGTGCGATGTCAATAAAATTATAACGAATTTAATTACGTCGCAAAATCTTCAGACATCACAATCATAAAACAAAAAATAAGTACCTAAGCCATAATTCAGAGTAAAACGTGCAACTATGCTCGTCTAAAGATTTGAATATTTTTTCGATGAAAGATCAACAAAATGATCACAAAATCTTCAGACATCACAATTTTAAAACCAAAAATGTTCCTTTACAGTTGCAGCGCGTCTAAAAACCCGACAGTTTCGATAATTCTCTTGCGATGTCAATAAAATTATCACGAATTCAATTACGTCACAAAATCTTCAGACATCACAATCAAAGAACAAAAAATAAGAATCTGAGCCATAATTCAGAGTAAAATGTGCAACTATGCTCGTCTAAAGATTTGAATATTTTTTCGATGAAATCTCTAGATCAACAAAATGATCACAAAATCTTCAGACATCACAATCAAAAAACAAAAAAAAAGAAAATATCGCGGTATCGCGATAGAAAGAAGAATTTTCTGTTACACCGCGTTTAAAAATCGGCCGGTGCTGGTTGGTGCGCAGGTGAGAGCCGAGGAATCGACTGCAGTTTTTCCGGTTATCTTTCCGCAGGCGTAACAGAAAACGGGCACGACTTCAATGACTCACGCTGCATAGTAATAGATACGATCGTAGCTCATATATGGCTCGGAAACGTGCTCGATCAGATTTCCCAGTGCTGGAACAGCCTGGATCCCATCCGTGGCCGGGGGGACACGCGAAATTTACGTTCTCCTCTGGCGTTTGTAACGCTTCTGTTTCGTTGTTGCCGTTACGAAATCGATTCAGATGGCCGGAATGTTGTTAACGCGTTTTAGCTTTCAATTTTGAACGCGACATTTGGTGTCTATTGTGGAATAGTCCGGCGCAAGTGCGGCCGCGTCACCGTCCCGGCCACATTCAATCCACTCTTTCGACACTCCTACTGTCAAATTTATTGGACGTAATATATTCACCGTGCACCAACCGGCAGGGCGCGCGTCGAATTACCGTCTCGATTATCGGCGACGCTGTTGTTTTACGCGGGACGCGGAAACATACCGGCCCGTCGCGCACTCGCCGATTTCCTAAATGCAATTACAACGTCCGTATTATCCTAATCAATTCGGATAATGCTTGCTTAGATACCGTGGTCAATCGACGATGCAACGATCTAAACGATCTGCGCGAGATTTCATCCCTCTGTCACGACCACGGGGGGTAGTTGTAAAGTATCTTCGGTGTGACCGTTTTCAGTAGTGGAAAAATTTTGAAAAAAAATGTAACGTATCGAGGCTGGCTACGTGCATTTTTCGGAATTTTCTCAGATTTTTCGGTCGCGAACTCCAGCCGTGAAAAATGGCTAATTGCGAGACCGAGAAACACGGATTTTTTTTATCGAAATTGACGGAGCACAGCGATCACATTTTTACGGTAACAACACGTCGTCCTAACAGTCATCCCTGATTTTTTTCAGATTTTTTGATCAGGTGCGTCGTCGTTAAAAAAAATCAGAAGCGACTTTTTCGAATTATTCCTGAAATATTGCCAATGAGATTTGTTTATAAAGGCGTGTTTAATGTTTCCGCGTTCCAGCCCGCTGGAAAGGAAATTCTTTTTGGTTTTGTCAGCGAAATCAATGGGCAGCTACAATGTGGGTGAAAATAAACATCGCAGGTAACGGCGTCGTGCTCTTTTATCAGCCCCCGATCGTCTTCTTCTTTTCTGTTCACTTTGTTGCCACGATTCTCGTATTCTCGCCGGATGGATGGTCGGTTGGTGGTCACGGTTGACTCATCGTTATTAGAAAAAATAAAGAAGAGACTTCAAGTGGGGAGTCGATCCCTCGAGACGGTGCCACTCGACTTCGTCGAGTGTACCGGGGAATGAAAATACGATGATTGGAATCCGGACGGGAGCTTCGACGAAAATCCATAGTGACCGGCTTGTTCTTCAACAATTAGTCCCATTGATCGGTGATTATTCATTTCGATACTCGAACTATTACTTTTTGTTAGCGGCGATTACGAGTGCGGGTTATATATGTATCTCTGATAAAAATAGGTCGGTGAAATTTGAAACAATTCAGGAATTACAAGCATTTAAAATTATCTATATGTTGTTAACGAATCGCTGAAATTATTAAACGAACTACAAAATTTGTATCTTGTTCCTGTTTGCTGTGGTTTGCGAAGAAAGCTTTTCTTTTCGATCAAAATTCGCAGTCTGAGAATTTATACATTTATGACAAATATGCGTAAATGCAATGTGAAATAATGAATTGACTGACAGAAGTTAAGAACAGCATGGGAACATTTTTAATCTTATCAGAATAATTAGAGGAAATAATGATTACAGTGCGAATTTTATGCATTTTTGGGGGAAATGGTCGTGTGAAGCAGAAAATGGCGAAAGCGACAGTAAAATGTAAGGTTTCATCTAGGAACTGATATGCAAGTTATTTTTCCAACTGATTAAAATTGTTAAGAGGAGATATTCAAGTCGAGTTTTCAGTAATTACTATTATTATACAGAGTATTACTATAATTATACAGAGATAATTTACCTGAGACATTTTCCATTTCAAGCGATTTTCATTCACATTTCTTTAGTTATGCTCCTTCGTGTTACTTTAGCCATTTTTTAGTGAATCAGAATTAATCCCTTGTTCAACAGAAAAATACTGTAATCATTTTTAGATTGATAGATTTTGTTTCGTTCTTAAAACAGAAATATTTTTGTCATTTTTGGCGAATGTCAATTGATTTTATTTTATGATCACAAAAAGACTGTACTACTTTTCATGAAATGTAAATTGGTTTCATATTGATCACAAAAATATTGTAGTCATTTTTAGGTTATCAATATTTATTATGGTTTCAACACAAAAATACTTCCGTCACATTTGAGGAACGTGTATTGCTTTTGAATTGGTCACAAAAATACTGTAGTCATTTTTGGAGAATGCGAATTGCTTTTGCATTGATCGCATACATATTGTAGTAATTTTTAAGGAATCAGAATATGTTCTACATTGATCACAAAAATACTTTAGTCACTTCTAGGGAATCGGACCACAAAAATACTCCAGTCATGCTGAAGGAATATCAATTGATCTTCAATTGATCACAAAAATACAGTGGTCAATTCTAAGTTATCAGATTCTGTGTATTGTTTTCAATAGAAAAATATTTTAGCCACTTTTAGGAAGTATAAACTAGTCTATTGAACACAAAAATACTTTGGTCATTTTTGACGAATGGTAAACTGGTTTTCTATTGATCACAAAAATGCTGTAGACCAGGGGTGCCAAACTCGCGGCCCGAGATGAACATTTTTGGTGTCAAGTATCAGGACATAAACAATAATTTAACTTGATATATGTTTATTACAATGTACTAGTCAAAATAAAAATATTTGTTTCTATGAACATTGATTCTTTTTTTTTACGGCCCCTTGTTTATTTGGCCCAAGTTAGCTTTTGAGTTTGACACCCCTGCTGTAGACCCTTTTGGAGAATAGCAAAAAAAAAATTGATCTTACACTAATCACAAAAATACTGTGGTGGCGCAGCAAAAGAGATACACCCTCTTTATTCAAATCAACATCGATGACCTTTAAAATTAAAAATATGACCTCCAAAAAATATTACCTTGAAAAACGCTATCCCTTGATACCAGTCAAATCCCCCCCCCCCCCTAAGAAGACTTTTTCTAAAATAATCATTTGAGTAGACATTGATTTGGAACCGTTTAGGTGGACCACCTGGTACATTTTCAACTCGGTAATATTCCAGCTGGCGACGAGACGAATTCAACGACCCACTACACCGTGACCTTAAACATTGTAACAGCGCTAAAACCAATTTTGGCCACGACAAACGGGTCTACAGCCCACCGTGCATTGCCGCGACATTCTCACGAGAAGATCTTCGCGGCGCGTATTCGCGAATTCCTCGAGCCGGGGGGACAGATTAGCGAAGGTGCGCGAAAAGCGAAGCGCGAATATTTTCCCGTGACGGTGTGCTCAGGCCGGACAGGTGTGCGGAGGGTGGGCGTGGGCGGCGGTATCGGTCCCACGGTGGAACCCGAAGCTTTCCGTGGAGATTCCTCGCGAGGGTTTCGCCCGGCTCTCTCCCTCTCTCTCTCTCTCTCTCTCTCTCTCTCTCTCTCTCTCTCTCTCTATCTCTCTCTCGGCAACGGGAGACGGCGACAACGACGGCCGTTAATTCCTTGTTACGGTGTGCGCGGCGAGCGACGAGCGCGCACCAACCGGACACACGCGCGCGCGCGCGCCGACGGGACACACACGCGGGCCCGTGTGCGGACGCACACGCGTTCACGTGGGAGAGCCGGACACGCCAGATGCGGCGCGCCCACGCGGTGAAAGTCGCGGTAATTGATTCCGTGCTCTTAAGACATCTCGGACGGAGATCCTGCGGCGAGATTAAGCGGCGAGGAGAGGATCGCCTGAGAACACCGTTCGTCGCTCGATAGAAATCTAATGGGGAGGGATATATTCGTGCGACCGTTATGCGGCCGGCCCCGATGGAAAAACGAGCCCCGAGGGACAAAATGGACACCGGGCACACCGAAAAACTTACGGACATGCTCTTTAATCCGTTGCGCTCGGGAGAGTGCTTTCTCGGATCACCGGCGACTCGGATATTTTCATTCGGGAAATAGAAAGTGTCCGGTTAATGGTAATTAAGTGTAAATGATCGCTCCGGGTAAGTAGAATTTGGTGTAAAAGTGTAACGGCGCCGATTTCGTGACATCAATTTTATGTAAGAATGTATTCATGCAGATTTTGTGCAAGAGTGTATTGATTTCAATTTTTAAGAGTGCGTTGATGCCAACTTTGTGAAATCAATTTTAGCTTGTAGAATTTGGTGTAAAAGTGTAACGGCGCCAATTTCGTGACATCAATTTTATGTAAGAGTGTATTCATGCAGATTTTGTGCAAGAGTGTATTGATTTTAATTTTTAAAAGTGTGTTGATGCCAACTTTGTGAAATCAATTTTATGAAAGAATGTATTGACGTCAATTTCGTGAAATAAACATTTTTTATTCCAACGGTATCATCAATTAGGAAGAATTTACTGTACTCATATGATGTCTCCTGAGAGATCTGAGATGAGCTATGATGGTGGAGAGATGGATTTTGGTAGTTGAGGGGGCGTGGTTTAACTACTCCCGGTTTGAGAAGAGCCTAAACAGTGGTCACATGATTAGTCTCTCTATATTTTTAATATTTAGCATCAAAGAAAGTTTTACATTGTCGTAAGGTCAATCATCATTGTACCCTTTCTCTTTCTGGAAAATGTCGTGGATGGGCGTGGTCTAGTTACTCCTGATTTGTTAGGAGCCTAGACAATGCCGCTGGGAATAGTTACTATGTAGTTTTAATATTTAGCAACGAAGAAAGTTTTGCATTGCCATAAGGTCGATCATCAATGATATTATATCCTTCCTCTTTCTGGAAAATGTCGTGGATGGGCGTGGTCTAGTTACTCCTGATTTTTTAGGAGCCTAGACAGTGCAACAAGGGCTAATCTCCCTTCATTCTTCATTTTTGACAACAAAGTACAAGTTTAATGTTGTCGTAAAGTTCATCATCAATGACATTACACATTGTATTGAAAATTGCCAAGACCGCATGCGCCGAGCTGCGCGGATTTTGTAAAATTCTTTTCAGAGATGCCGTTCGCAGACGAACGAAGTTCGATCCATTCTCTTTAATTTAAAAAAGAGAAGAAACGTTGCAGCGATTTTTCTTCGCAAATACGACAAACGTGGTCTTACATTTAAAGGATTGCAGTGGCGAGAGTGCATCGTATTTAAAATCCAGATATACTGTCTTAAAGTAGAGGTTTCAAACAGTGTACTTGTTTACAGATACATATTTTGAATTAATTGTATACAGAGGGATTAAACTTAAGTAAATAAATTCAATTCGAGGCAATTAGATTCAATTCGATTCAATTCGATTCAATTCAGTTCAATTCAATTCGATTCAGTTCGATTCAATTCGATTCAATTTCATTCAATTCAATTCAATTCGATTCAATTCAATACTCGTGGTAGCAAGAACACCGTATTGACCCTTAAAACAATTTTCCAGGTAAAAAGAAGTAATGTTGCCGAAGCACGAGCGCAGTGATCAGCATATTCAATTCAATTCGATTCAATTCAATTCCATTCAATTCAATTCGATTCAGTTCAATTCAATTCCATTCAAGCCAATTCGATTCAATTTCATTCAATTCCGTTAAATTTCATTCAATTTAATTCGATTCGATTCAATACGATTCAATTCGATTCAATTAAATTGTAAAATGAAAACAAATAATTTCGTGGTAACAAGAACACCGTATTGACCCCTAAAACAATTTTCCAGGTAAAAAGAAGTAATGTTGCCGAAGCACGAGCGCAGTGATCAGCATATTCAATTCAATTCGATTCAATTCAATTCCATTCAATCCAATTCGATTCAGTTCAATTCAATTCCATTCAAGCCAATTCGATTCAATTTCATTCAATTCCGTTAAATTTCATTCAATTTAATTCGATTCGATTCAATACGATTCAATTCGATTCAATTAAATTGTAAAATAAAAACAAATAATTTCGTGGTAACAAGAACACCGTATTGACCCCTAAAACAATTTTCCAGGTAAAAAGAAGTAATTTTGCCGAAGCACGAGCGCAGTGATCAGCATATTCAATTCAATTCGATTCAATTCTATTCAATTCTATTCAATTCTATTCACTTCGATTCAATTCAATTCAATTCGATTCAGTTCAATTCAATTCCATTCAATCCAATTCGATTCAATTTCATTCAATTCAATTCAATTCGATTCAATCCGATTGTAAAATAAGAACAAATAATTTCGTGGTAACAAGAACACCGTATTGATCCCTGAAACAATTTTCCAGGTAAAAAGAAGTAATGTTGCCCGAAGCACGAGCACAGTGTTTAGCCTAGTTTGCCGCGGGCGAAGCGCGCGACGCCGCTTAAACGGCGCCGGAGTCGTAACGTCCATCGAATTGAAAGATAAAACCGGCGCGGAACGCGGGCATCGACTTCATTTACGAGTTTCATAAAAATGTAGCTTGATCGGGTCCGTGCGGGGACGCCTTTCCGGCAAAATGGGATTCCACGGCGGAGTTGCCGCGCTTCTGTAAAAGCGTCCGCGTCGCGAGAGGTATTTACTTTGCCACGGGACACTTTAGCGCTCCCCCCCCCCCCTCCCCGGCCCACTCCCTCCTCCACTGTCTTCCGCGCCGGTTCTTTCCTCCTCGTTTTCGTTCCTTTTTTCAATCGCGCTTTAATTACGTCGCTGCTCGACGGACTCGGGCGAACAGGTTTCCTTCGTGCGCGTATCACGGAAGTCGGTGACCGGACACACGAAAATTTCCCGCCGCGCGATTTATAATTATCATTGTACTTTTTACTGTTGTTTGTTCGAGTTTATTTTAGTTTCATCTTGGTTTTGTTTACACGGAGATTTCAACGGGAAAATCTTTTGTTGAATTTAATTTTGAAAGAATCGAGGGACTTGCGAGGTGAGGTCCTCAGGCGTGACACTCACTTTTTGATGAGATCTTGCACAGTGGTAGAGCTCGTAAAACTGAATCCAATCATACCTGACGGCATATAGATTTTGGGATATTTAATGTTCGTATTACTGATGCACGATTTTTCTTTCGTTCCGATCTCGATGAATCAAATGGTAGGTACAGTGATTAATTTACTTGTATATGTGCATATAATGCACATTTCTTTCACTCTATTTCATACTATTTTTTAAATACTGTTTTACACTATTTTATACCATTTTTTATATTTATATTTTATATTTGTTTTATACTACTTTTTATATTTATATTTTATATTTGTTTTATACTATTTTTTATATTTATATTTTATATTTGTTTTATACTATTTTTTATATTTATATCTTATATTTGTTTTATATACTATTTTTTACATTTATATTTTATATTTGTTTTATACTATTTTTTACATTTATATTTTATATTTATTTTATATTATTTTTTATATTTATATTTGTTTTATACTGTTTTTTATATTTATATTTTACATTTATTGTATACTATTTTTTATATTTATATTTTATATTGATTTTTATATTTATATATTATATTTACGTTTTACACTAATTTGTACTG
Organism: Megalopta genalis; assembly: GCF_051020955.1. NCBI lineage: Eukaryota > Metazoa > Arthropoda > Insecta > Hymenoptera > Halictidae > Megalopta > Megalopta genalis. The sequence continues at coordinate 9,483,098 of NC_135026.1, read as the reverse complement.
TTTTATACTGTTTCTTATATCTATATTTTTTTTATATTCACGTTCTACATTACTTTTTATATTTATATTTTACACTATATTTATACTATTTATATTTCTGTACACCCGTGTGCAATAAATAATGATAATAACGATGCTAAAAAGCTTCTACGAAAATTCACTTTTGGCCAGGAAAAATGGTTTACCGGCCCGGCGTGCTGCGGAGGGGGCGCACAGCGCGGCGATTCGCGACGCTTATGAAGTGCCGGGGCCAAAAATCGGTTCCGTTTGCCGGCCGGGATCGTTAAAACGGTATCGAAAGCCGAATTTAATCTGCCGGAAAATAGACGGCGGGAATTTGTTTCGAATATCATTTGATACGCGTTACGAGAAGGAAAGTAAACCGGCGAATGTTTGCACAAAACTGCGCGCGGCCTCTATTCCCATCCAATTTGCGCGCAGACTTTATTTTGGCCAAAGCTTTCGGGGATTGCCGTTCGCTGTTCGCGGCCGCCGCGCCGCGAGGCCGTTTTCCCGCGCGCGTTTCTATCTCAAATATCTCTTAAACTGTAAATATTGCGCGGAACAACGGAACTTTTGTGGATCCTTTGAAATCGCCCGTATTCGAATCCGCGCGGATTAAAAATAGATCTTTGCACGGTATTCCTTATCGTGCGCCGGTGTTTGCCCAACTCTGAAAATTGCTTCGAACGCGTAAACAGCGGTCGCTCGTCGTCGTTTTTTAGGTTGCTGGTGGAATACGCGGAAATAAATACTGCAGGATCGAGCTTGTTCGAAATAATTTATTTATTTGTTTGTTTGTTTATTTATTCGTGAAACGGGCAAATGGACATTAATACGTGATATCGACAGGCAATAAATAGTAATTTAATCTAATTTCATATAATTTGATATAATTTAGTTTAATGTAGTTCAATTTAATTTAATACAATTTGATTTAATTTACTTCAATATAACTTAATTTAGTCTAATATCATTTAATTTAATTTGATATAATTAAATTAGTATTAGAACAAAAACACATATCATATTTAGACCGACAGAAAACAAATTAGGTAAACAGTTTATGAAAATCTGTTTCGAATTTTGTAATATTCGCTGCAAATATGTCTATTTTATCGCTGTTATCATTGGCAAGTTGAAATATCCTGTAAAATGTAACGATAATAATAATAAAGTCTCCAGGCATTGTAATTGTGTATTCTGTTCTTTTCAATCATAGTGAATTCTATTTAATAATAATAATAATAATAATAATATTTATACGTTCTCAACGGGAAGGAACCTTTGTTATGCAATGCAAAAGTACAATAACAATCAAAAACGGAGTGCAAACAAGAAAAAGAGAAATGATATTGCAAATGATGTGGATATAACATGACATAATGCAGTAAAGTATAATAAACTATAATATAAACCCACTTTTTTTTTACCATTTGTCACTTAACTCTTAGTTGTGTATTCGACAATTATTACTTTCTATTTTTTTCTTTGTAACACAAACGGTTTGTCCCGTTGAAGTATTGAAAATAATTGAAAAAAAGTAAATATACAGGATTCCGATAATCGAGATTCGCATAATCAAGGTTCAAATAGGTTCGAGTAATCGATGCTCAAAAAGGTTCGAATAATCGATGTTCAAAAAGGTACGAATAATCGACGTTCAAGAACGTTCGAATAATCGACGTTCAAAAGGTTCGAATAGATTCAACTAGGTTCGAATAATCGAAGTTCGATCAGTCAAAGTTCGAATAGTTGGAATATGTTCGAAAAATCAAAGTTAAAAAAAAGTAAATTTTAAAATGATCGGAAAATCAAGGTTCGGATAGTCGAGGTTCAACAACGTTCAGATAATCAAGTTTCGGATCATTGAGGTTCAAGTAGTCGCGATTCGGATAATGTCGAAATTCGATTGGTTCAAAAGTTTCGGAAATAAATGTTCATATTATTCTTGCAACGGGAAAAAATTATTTCCATGAAATAAATAAACAAACAAATCAATATATAAATAAATAAATAAATAAATAAATAAATAAATAAATAAATAAATAAATAAATAAATAAATAAATAAATAAATAAGTAAGTAAGTAAAAAGAAATAATTGAAGTTCAGGGGTACACAGTCGAACATCGAAAAATCGAGTCCCGAATAATTGAGTTTCGCGCACGCCTAGGCGGCGCTGTAAACCTGTTCGAGGAATAATTAATGGTTTGCCGGCAAGAGTGATTTGAATAAATAAAATGACGGCGGTACGGTGTACGCGGAGTTTGTTGTGGCTGTCATAAATCGTCATTCGCTGCGGCAGATAGTCGGTAGAAACGCGAGTCACGTTATCGCGGCGCGACAGTTCGCCCGTACAAAATGGCTAGGCGAACCCGAGAGTCATGCATGTATCAAAGATTCGCGTAAACTACCTTCCGGAACAATAGTTAGGTATACGCCAACAATAAGATTATCTTACGGACTCGGTAGATACTGTTATCTCGCGGTGGAAACTGCACGGTCCGAGACGAGACACGATAAAGCTATTCCAGGAGCTACCTAAACCTTGCAGTAACCGCAACAGGTTTAATGGCAGTACGTATCTGTGTAACGCACGATTGAAATTTGCACTTGCACCGCGCTCACGAAATTCTGCCGGCGTTCCCACCGTCAAGAATCTTTTCGAACAATTCAAATCGCGGACAGAGATTCGTGCAATCTTATCCGATGATTTGGACACTAGAATACCCATGAAATTGCACTGATGTCATCTGCATTAAGTTATTGTAATTATATCATATATATTAATTGTAGTTTATATATATTATATTTTTTAAATTATATATTTGATAATACCATATATATTTATCAAATATATAATTTAAAATGTACAATATAATTTAAAATATATAGTTTAAAATATGTAGTTTAAAATATATAATTTAAATTATACAATTAAAAAAATACAGTTTAAAATATATAGTTTAAAATATATAATTTAAAATATAAAGTTTATAAAATATATAATTTAAATTATACAATTAAAAATATACAGTTTAAAATATATAATTCAAAATATATTATATGTGTATAATTTAAATTTATATTGTATTATTTATATTGTTATTATTTATTATAGTTTAGTTATTATTATTACTTATTATTTATATTGTATATTATATTATACGTATAATTTAAAATATATTTTTAAACTGTATTTTATAAAATATATAATTTAATAAAAAATATTTAAGTATATATCCTTCTTCGTAACACAAAATCTTGCCACTTCTTCGCGACGAATATACTCGTGAAAAACATTTACGCGTTTAGAAAGAAAATTCTTTTCACGAATCCTTTTTATATTAACATTGCTCTTTCTGCAAGGTAAAAAGTGCGTCTCCCGTTGAAGATCTTCAAAATCGTTGTTTACACTATTTATCATTATACTTGTAATGGAAAATATTTTTTGTTCGTCGATTAAATAAACGAAAAATTGCACCAACCCCTAAGGCGATCGACGGTTTCGATGACCAGGACCGCGGCCGATGATGGCCCGCTGATAATTCTAGCTGTTGACTGGCCGCCGGCCAGTCCAGTATTTATAAACCTAAATGCGGCATCTCGAAGCTGAAAATTTGATTTTCTGCGAGCTGCAGGTGTGACGACACCTTATAGGATCTTGGGCTTGGAACGGTGCCGCGTCTCCGAAAATACACCCTGCCCGGAATCTACAATTTCTCGGCGAAACTTTCGAATCAACCGCATTCGAGGATCGATCTAGGATGATCTTGACTCTAGCTGGCCGATCGTGATTGATTAGTACTTGAGAACAATGATTAGAGAAAATGAATTAATTTACGTAAATTAGTTTAATTTATTGAATTAAGCAAGGATTAATTTGATGCAAAAATAGAGAGGGGGAAAGTAAAAATGAAAATTGTTTGGGGAGAAAGGAAAAAAATTTGTGAGTTGAAGTAATAATGTGTGTGTGAGAAAAGGTGATAATATGAAAGAAAAGAAATGAAAATGTAAGAGAAAAATTGAAAATGTATGACTCAAAGTAATGATGTGTGATTGAAAGTAAATAACGTGTGATTGAAAGTGAAAATGTTCGAGAAAAAAAAAATATTTCTGCCTAACAGTAAAAATGTATGAGAAAAAACGAAAGCTTGTGGGATAAATAATACAAATTTATGAGCAGAGTAGAAAGCTTTGAGCAAAGTAAAAACCTGTGAGAAAAATTAAAAATGTGTGTGAAAGAGTAAAATTGTGTGAGCAAAATAAATATATGTGTAAAAAATGAAAATCGTGTGATCAAAAGTAAAATTGTATAAACAAAGTAAAAGCGTGTGTCAAATATTAGAACTGCGTGATCAAAAGTCGAAATGTGTTCGGAAAACTAAAATCTAAAAAAAAAAAACTAAAAATAAATATGTATGAGCAAGGTAAATACGTATGCCAAAAAGTAAAATAGTGCGACCAAAGTAAAAAATTCATGGGTAAACTGAAAATCCGTGATGCAGAAGTAGAAGTTCGTTATAGAAAGTTCAAATGTGACCAAAGTGAAAATCTAAGCGAAATAAAACTGTGTGTCGAAAAGTCAAAATTGTGTGACAAAGATAAGAATACATGATATTAACCAAAAAATGTCGGATAAAAGGAAACCTTCGTAACAAAAAATAAAAAGGTGTGACAGAAAATAAAAATATGATCAAGATCAGTATTTATGGGCGAGCTAAAAATGCGTGGTAGAAAGTAAAAGGTGTGGTCAAGGTCGAGAAGAATGAGCAAAGAAACGACCAATTCCGAAAGAAACGTTAGATGACCGTGTCGATATTTTCGAAGAGCCGATCATTTGGCGCGCAGCTTCTGGGAACAGTTAGCGATCGTTTGTAAACTATAGGATCGTCTTGTGTATTAATAAGATGCCTGTTGATAGTAAATCCATGCATAAATCAGCGGCGATGTTTTTAGCCAGAGGCAGCTGGTCTGGCTGGTCGGACGGTTGATCGCACGAAAACAGTTTACTCGCGGCATTAAGAGTAACGCGTGATTACAAGTTACAACGCTCTATCTCGATTACAGATTAATCGTGGCGCGGCAGTGGCTCTGTGTATACCTCCTTTTATCGTCGACGCTCCTCCTCCTCGATTTTCTCCGCGATTACCGATAATTATCGTGATCAATTATTCGCTGATCACCGCACGAGATATCGATTAAACATTTTTTCTTTTGCTCTCCAGTTTTTCAGACTGGTCGCCGAAGGAAAAGAAATCGAGGCTCGTTTCCTCTCCTGTGCTTACACGCTGAAATAAGAAGACAACCGTCGACAATAGAAATTATGTCTTATAACCGACGCGAACCTCGCTCCGGTACAGCAATGAGCATTTCGATATTTTATGATCCTGGAAATTGTGCTGAATAAGCATGCAATTATGCTCACGATATTATATAATTATCCTGTGGGACTGTCATTAAGCGGTTGTAAAACGGTTCAGAAAAGTTAGCGAATTAAATGGGAGTCGCCAGACAGCCTTCGGTATTGTAAATGACTATTAATGATACTTAAATATGAGGAGAAGTTTTCGGGTTTTATTGCATATGTAAAATGTGTTATATGGGAGGGTATATTGTTTATCGAAGGATTGCTTAATTGGGTATGTTTGGAGAGAAACGGGCCTCGAGTGATCGTGGTCGTCCGCTTGATTAATCTAAAGAGCTAACCTAACCTATATTCTAGAAAAGTAAATACAGGATTTGTAAATAAAAATAATTGAATCAGATATGGCTCAAGAAAAGTTGGACAAGAATAGACAGTGACAGAAGTTATTCGACCAACCAGAAGTCCTCAGACACTGTACAATAACCAAGCTACCATAACCTGTATTTTAAAATACTAATACAAGATATGGAGTACGAAAGAAGAAATGATTAAAACCTGGCATTAAAGGAAAATATAGAAAATCTAAAGCACAAAATAAGTTAAACAAGGTGAATATCACGCCATTACATCACAAATTATGACATCACAGTAACATCACTACTTAAATAATAAATAATACTTCGTTAAAGCCTTGCACTAAAAATAAATACAAAACCTGAATTGCAAAAATAACAAATATCCAATTAAATAAGATAGAAACCAAGCTTGTATCTCACAGATTGCGACATCACAACTAACGCCACCACTTATATAATAAATCATGCTTGATTAAAACCATGTGCACTAAGAATAAACAGAAAATAACGAACATACGCTGAAAGGTAAAGGCCAATAACAAGATAAGAAAGAATTCTTTCGCAAAATCGGAAGTCCGGCAGAAGCAAGCGATCGAATCACAGTTCCAATAATAACCTAACCTCTCACAAACGATTATACACAGTTGAATGAATAAAAGTATCAGTAAGAAAACGTTATTTATTGCTGGCTAACGACAGCGCGCGCCTCCGACCGAGAAAAAGAAAGGAAGCGGTCAGCGGAGGTCTAAGCAGCGCGACTTATGTGCATCGCGTTTAACGAGCACCGATAAAACCGTCCTCGACACTGAGACGACACGTGACGAGAGTCCCGTGGAGCGGTTAAAGGCGTTGGATCACGGGACCGGAGAGGGCCGATCACCGCGGTCGATAAGAAATCGCTCGGAAAATTGGCTTATTCCGATCGAACGGCCACGCCGTCTCTCTCTCTAATGCTGACAAACGACTCTGTCGGAAGTGCCGAAATACCTGCGCATACCGGCCCGCAAAGTGGCTGTTGCCCCGATACATCTTGACGTCGATCTTTCGCAAGCCGACAATCACCGCCGTTTAATCGACCCGCGATGGTTCCAAATCCCGAGAATCTGGCCAATAATTTTTGGTCGAACAATTGATGAAAAAACGACAAAAGGCACGGCAAAAGGCAAGACGAAATTGATAGTAGAATATTCAAAGTAAAATTTAATAGAAATAATCAAAATTAATAGTAGGATTTTAAAAGTACAATTTGATGTAAATAATAAAAGTTGATAGTAATATTTTGAAAGTTAAATGTGACATAAATTCTGGCCAATAATTTTTGGTCGAACAATTGTTGAAAAGACGACAAAAGGCAAGACGAAATTGATAGTAGAATATTCAAAGTAAAATTTAATAGAAATAATCAAAATTAATAGTAGGATTTCAAAAGTATAATCTGATATAAATAATAAAAGTTGATAGTAGTATTTTGAAAGTTAAATGTGATCTAAATTCTGGCCAATAATTTTTGGTCGAACAATTGTTGAAAAGATGACAAAAGGCAAGACGAAATTGATAGTAGAATATTCAAAGTACAATTTAATAGAAATAATAAAAATTAATAGTAGGATTTCAAAAGTACAATTTGATGTAAATAATAAAAGTTGATAGTAGTATTTTGAAAGTTAAATGTGACATAAATTCTGGCCAATAATTTTTGGTCGAACAATTGTTGAAAAAACGACGAAAGGCAAGACGAAATTGATAGTAGAATATTCAAAGTACAATTTAATAGAAATAATAAAAATTAATATAGTAGGATTTTAAAAGTATAATCTGATATAAATAATAAAAGTTGATAGTAGTATTTTGAAAGTTAAATGTGATCTAAATTCTGGCCAATAATTTTTGGTCGAACAATTGTTGAAAAAACGACGAAGGGCAAGACGAAATTGATAGTAGAATATTCAAACTAAAATTTAATAGAAATAATAAAAATTAATAGTAGGATTTTAAAAGTACAATTTAATATAAATAATAAAAGTTGATAGTGATATTTTGAAAGTTAAATGTGATATAAATTCTGGCCCATAATTTTTGGTCGAACAATTGATGAAAAAACGACAAAAGGCACGGCAAAAGGCAAGACGAAATTGATAGTAGAATATTCAAAGTAAAATTTAATAGAAATAATCAAAATTAATAGTAGGATTTTAAAAGTACAATTTGATGTAAATAATAAAAGTTGATAGTAATATTTTGAAAGTTAAATGTGACATAAATTCTGGCCAATAATTTTTGGTCGAACAATTGTTGAAAAGACGACAAAAGGCAAGACGAAATTGATAGTAGAATATTCAAAGTAAAATTTAATAGAAATAATCAAAATTAATAGTAGGATTTCAAAAGTATAATCTGATATAAATAATAAAAGTTGATAGTAGTATTTTGAAAGTTAAATGTGATCTAAATTCTGGCCAATAATTTTTGGTCGAACAATTGTTGAAAAGATGACAAAAGGCAAGACGAAATTGATAGTAGAATATTCAAAGTACAATTTAATAGAAATAATAAAAATTAATAGTAGGATTTCAAAAGTACAATTTGATGTAAATAATAAAAGTTGATAGTAGTATTTTGAAAGTTAAATGTGACATAAATTCTGGCCAATAATTTTTGGTCGAACAATTGTTGAAAAAACGACGAAAGGCAAGACGAAATTGATAGTAGAATATTCAAAGTACAATTTAATAGAAATAATAAAAATTAATATAGTAGGATTTTAAAAGTATAATCTGATATAAATAATAAAAGTTGATAGTAGTATTTTGAAAGTTAAATGTGATCTAAATTCTGGCCAATAATTTTTGGTCGAACAATTGTTGAAAAAACGACGAAGGGCAAGACGAAATTGATAGTAGAATATTCAAACTAAAATTTAATAGAAATAATAAAAATTAATAGTAGGATTTTAAAAGTACAATTTAATATAAATAATAAAAGTTGATAGTGATATTTTGAAAGTTAAATGTGATATAAATTCTGGCCCATAATTTTTGGTCGAACAATTATTGAAAAGACGACAAAAGGCAAGACGAAATTGATAGTAGAATATTCAAAGCAAAATTTAATAGAAATAATCAAAATTAATAGTAGGATTTCAAAAGTATAATCTGATATAAATAATAAAAGTTGATAGTAATATTTTGAAAGTTAAATGTGACATAAATGAGAAAAATTAATAGCAAAATTTTGCAAGTAAAATTCAATATAAATCATACAAATTAATAGTACAAATTTAAAAGTAAAATTTAATGTAAATCATAAAAATGAAAAATTTGAAAGCAAAATTTTAAAGTTAAAATATACTAAATAAATTTACTAAAATTTTCAAAGTAAGATTTACTAAAATTTGGAAAACAAAATTTACTAAAAACAATCTATTAAAATTAAAAAATTTTCTATCAACTATTACCATCGAATGATCAAATCTAAAGCAACTCGTGTACAAAATATACGTTCCACTATCCAAACTGTTCTATTATCCGAACACAAGCGCTAATTAGTTCGGATAATCGAGTTCGTAATAAAGGACGCGCATTTGCTCGCAGTAAGACGTTCTCTTCGAAGAAAAATTGCTGTTTCCCCGTCTCGGTGGAATGGCGCGTTGAAAAATTGATGTTTCAAGAGCCCGGGCGACGGCGGCGACAGGAAGCCGAGGACAGCCGTTTCCAGGGATCAGGAGCCCCGGGCCGATCCGTCCGAAGTAAGAGGGACAAATTGTACGCGGGCGAAGTTTACGAGAAGCGTAAAACAGCCATAAAGATCTCGCGAGTGCGTATTAATACCCCACTGTGTACAGTGTTATCGTGCCATTATGGAAATTCATTAATGCTCCGCCCGGAACCAGGCATTCTTCGAGGATCACCGACTTCAGCCACTTAGATAGGAGATGATTTACGGCCCGCATAAAACGTTATCATCGCGTCCGATATATCGGTGCTCGAAGCCCGCGTGGAAATCGTGGGACAGCGTGGGCTGGACGCGGCGAATACGTGGACGAAAGTCAATTTTTCAAGTTTCATATTTCGCCAGGACTTTCTCAAAGCGACGACACTTTGAAATTTTATTAATTCTCAGAAATTCAAAATAATACTAATCGTTATAAAACATTGTAATATTCACTTTTTCATACTGTTACGACGGTAAGCAGGCACGTTGAGGTTATGAGTCAGAAGTGTGTTTTTCATTCTCGTGCACAATGTGATTGCGAAGTTTATGACAATTTAAACTCTGAGAAAGCTTATGCAAACATTTAGCGATAAAATGTTTCCAATGTTGAAGTTGATTCGTATTAATTTTCCGAAAAATTTCGAAATAAATAATTTCAAGAAAATATGTTTCTTTTATCAAAAAAGCATCACGATGTTAATATTCTAGCTGACGTCGAGACGAGTTCAAAGACTATAACCTCAACGCAGCATAACTTCAAATCTCGAGGTGACGCCGAAATAATTTTGGCCGGTTAAAACGGGGCTCCAGCCCGGCCTGTGGAGCGCGCGGCCGACATTGACGATCAACGTAATTAAACGGCTTATAAATTCGAGACGAGCCGCCGCCGCCGCCGCCGCCGTCCGTGTGTTTAGGACGATATTTTACGGCGTCCGGAGCACCGAAGGCGTCGACTAAACTCGGCATTTAGTATTGTGCTCGGTGATGAGGATGTATTGCGTAAAAGCTGGTTTAATTGATGGCCGGATTATCTCGTTAGAAAGTTTATTGCTACTGGAAGATCGCTAAGAGATCGCGGCGCAATTTGTCCGATGAATTATGGATAGTCGGATATACGCGGGCACACCTAGTGTCTATAAATCTGCGTGTATCTTCGAAGTAAAAGGCTCCGGCGAGATCGCGAAATTACAGATTAGATAAGACCCTATAAATTTCGTAGAACTGCCTCGATATTAACGGAGGCTGCTATTATAGATTTAGCGGAGGCCGCGATGTTCGCGTTCGTACGCGGCGAATTAAACCTCATTAAGACGAAATTAAAACTGCAGGAGACGCGCGGCAGGCAGATGCTATCGGGGCCCGGCTAACGCCATAGAGACCGATTAATAATTTCCCAGCAATAATAGTTTCACTCCGTTGTAATTACCGCTAATCGCGTTGATCATCGCTTTCTGATAGCCGGCACGGTGGATGAGTAGCGAGAACCGTCTTTTCCCCAATAAAATTATAAGGAACAATTACCGCAGAAATTGAATTGGATGAACCAGGTGGTCTGAATCAGATGCGGCACACCTGCCAGCCGCCGCGGAAACATCGAACGAATTATCCCCGGGAAGATATACTGCTACTCGTTTGTGCCGGTTCTTTCGATTCCCATTGAAAAATTCCATTCGAATTCGCCCGGTGTGAAAGAACGGTCTGAGAAACTTTGGGACGATTGAACGTAACCTCGTGAAGGAACTCTTAGGGAGGTAATTGTAAGCCGATAATGTTGAAATAAAGAAACAGCGACATCTATTATTATGTCGTAGTACGATGCGATCTAGTTTAACCTTTTAGGTACGGCTGAATTCTGCGCGAGGCTATTTCTCTGGACGGCAGAGTCTGATGTATACTGTACAGAGTCTGATACTGTATATTCTGTCTGTATATACAGGGTGTCCTAAAAATGCCTCGCAATCCGAAAGTGGCGGGTTCCTCAGGCCATTCGAAGCAACTTTTTCCTTCACAAAAATTTTCTCCGAGGCACCGTTAACGAGTTATTAACGAAAAACCGTGACCAATGAGAGGCGAGCTCGGCTGGCGCGAGGCGATCGAGCCAATGAGCGGTACTGGGCTTCGCGCGCTGGTTGGCTGGGCCGCCTCGCGTCAGCCGTACTCGATTCTTATTGGTCACTGTTTTTCGTTAATAACTCGTTAACGATGCCTCGGAGAAAATTTTTGTAAAGGAAGAAGTTGCTTCAAATGATCCGAGGAACCCGCCATTTCCTGATTGCGAGACATTTTTGGGACACCCCGTAGGCTGTTGTAAATCGATGCGAAGACAAAAGAAGTGTGAAGCAATGCGTATGAAGACGATTATTTGGTTCAAACGATGAGCGAGTGAGCTACTAGAGCAAGCCACTATAGTGACGCGTCGTCCAGAGAGATGACATCTGCGAAAGCCACTATAGTGGCGTGTCGTTCTAAAAGATGATATCCGCGGAAGCCACTATAGTGGCGCGTCGTGCCTAAAAGGTTAAGAGACACTGTAAGAGTAAGCATGTACTGTTCTGGAATAAGTCTGCAATTAGGTAAGTACAAAAGCAAAATAAATATCGTTAATATCACTCTGCTAATGGAAACACAATAGAATGAAAAGAACTCTGTAGAAAGTAATCGTATACTGTAAGCCGATAAAGTAGAAATTAAGAAATAGCGACATCTATTATTGTGTTGTGCTTCATGCGACCCAGTTTAAAAGACACTGCAAGAGCAAACAGATAATGCGCTGGAATATGTCTGCGAACAGGTAAGTACAAACGTGAAACCTCATTAATATCAGTCTACTTAGTGAAAAATACTAAAAAATATTAACAGACCCTGGCCTCGTAAAGAACCTAACCTCATAAATCTGGGAGTCCGGCCAAGAGGCTTCAGAATCGTAAAAATCCAAACAATGGCTGCTTGAAACTTGGGGACTTGGTCTAGAGTCCCCATAAGCGTATGTACTGAAGCTAAAGACCTTTAAAGCCACGGATCTAGGAGCCTAATTCCTGGATTTCACCGAATTGTTTGGATCCGAGGTGGATCTTTAAGACTGATCATCTTTCGACTTGTCCTAACTATTAGGTCTACCGGAAAGTTCTGTCCGATGGTGTCACTTCAAGTTTCAATCCATATGCACATGTTGATTCGAGACATATATGACTATCTCTCTTTATCGTTGCATTTACACACATGTACTCTCCTAAATAAACTGAAACAAAGATGTCTCATGTCATTATTAAGTGAGACGCGATCGTGAAAACATGGCTACCGATGATAATGCCAGACCACATGCTGCTTTGGCGACTCGTCAGAAAATCGCAGAGCTAGGCTGGGAAATTCTGTCGCATCCACCATACTCCCCAAACCTAGCACCCTCCGATTATCACTTGTTTCTCTCTTTGCAAAACTTTTTACAGGAAAAAAAAATTCAAAACTGAAGCTGATGTCAACCAAGCACTAGTTGAGTTCTTCGCCTCTAAGAATAAATCATTTTTTAAAAATGGCATTTACAAGTTGCCATCGCGCTGGCAAGAAGTCATAAGTAACGATGGAAAGTATATTCTACAATAAATATTATTAAATGTTATATTATATATTATTATATAATTATATTATATTATATTATATTATATTATATTATATTATATTATTATATTATATTATATTATATTATATTATATTATATTATATTATATTATATTATTATAATATATTATATAATGTTATATTTCAATTCAAAAACGGACAGAACTTTCCGGTAGACCTAATATATTCCAGTCTATGTTTTCTTTGTCGTGACACGTGCCAAAGAATTAGATTGTGTCGATGAATTTTTTCTATCCGTATTATTTTCGAACATCCCGGAACAGAATATCCGAACACTAACACTAGCGGACGCAAAGAATTGTATATTTTCCCTCATTTTTCTGCACTGTGACAGAACTTTCCGGTAGACCTAATATTTCTAGACACTCGAATCTTAATATTTTGTGTTTCCCAAGTTTCTGTATCCTCATTGAAGTGAATTTCTAATATCGATCTACCGGCTTGAATGATTTTACGACCGCGTGCAGCATGTTTCACAGCTGAGAATATTTCATGGAGAGGATCTTTCCATCGCCGATGACACAATCAGTAGTGAACGGGGATCCGCGAAGAATCGGATTACGACGAAAGAGAACGGAAAAACGGTAAGCGAAGCGTGCGGCGGCCCTCGATGCAACGAAATGGGACTTCCACTCGGCCGATCTTGAATGGTCCCAAAGGCTCTGGGGCCTTAAGGTCCTCCGTATCCCCGATGAAAAAACAACAAAGCGTCTCCCGGCTGACAATGGCCCGCCCTCGGATGCAGCTTTTCTATTTGTGTTTACAATAAGGAACACAGAACCGATGGAATTCGCTCTCCCGCGGCCAGCAGGAGTGACTAAAACGATGCTGACGCGCCGGAATCTCGTTTGGGAACCCTTTGCATCACGAATTCGAGCTAGGATCGCGTTACTGTCCGCAGAAAACCGTACAATACCGAACATATAGACGCTGTATAGATGCTAGATATGCGTGTACTCATTGTGCTAGTATGCAAATGTGTCTACATTCCCGGAGATATTTCAAGACACTTATTTCTGTTTCTGTTGTTGTGAAACAGAAGCAAAGGTGGGAGACCGTTTCTCATTCTGTGCGACTGTAAAGCAAAGAAACATGGCGCTCCGAAATCATGCTGAAGGTCAATTTTCTTGTACAAGTGTTAGCAACCTCACAACTGATGGTGGTTAGATACAATCATGGTGAAATGACGTTTGAAAGGAATATCAACAGGATGACCTTGAACATCCACAGGATATTACTGACCCCACCTTATATCATCCCCAAAAGAGGAAACATTCAGCAGCTGGCACTGTGTGAACCGAGCTATTAACCCTTCACACTTGAGCGATGATTCTGAGGTACCATTGAAAATTGTTATATCGCATTTTAAAATCGTTTTTACGATATGACTTATTTATATTTAGAGAAAAACTGCGAAAATTGTAACTGAGAGTCAGAAAATTCAATTTCATATGCATAAAATAGACTAAATTATATAAAACGGAAATACTGTAGGTCGGGGGAAGTATTTTGGATTTAGTAATAAAATGGCTCCAAGTGCAACGGATTAACTACCAAGTAATCCTCATCTAATGCCTAGTAAAATCAAACCTCTTCACTGACAATTAGTCGAACGACTGCAAAATAAACAGCAACGAGGGCCCCCCCTAGTGCTAGTTGAATACAACCACGGAGAAATGAAGTTCGAAAGGAATTTCAACTGGATAACCTTGAACATCCACGGGATATCAATGACCGCACCTTGAAGAATAGATATTTATCACTTTCAGAAGAGGACACATTCAGAAGTTAGCACTATGTGGATCAATCTATTAACCACAAGACGATCTATTAACCACCGCCAAAACATGTCATTGACATTCAGCTGAACGACTGTAAAATAAACAGCAACAAGCCCCCCCCCCCCTAGTGTTACTTGGATGCAACCATGGAGCAATGAAGTTCGAAAGGAATTTCAACTGGATAACCTTGAACATCCACGGGATATCAATGACCGCACCTTGAAGAATAGATATTCGTCAGTTTCAAAAGAGGACACATTCGGAAGGTCTAGAGGAAGATTACTATGTGGACCAAGCTATTAATCACAAGACGATCTTCACCTAACGTCTAGCATCCCCAATCCCCTAATTGACAGTCATCTAAACAACAGCGAAATAAACAGCAGCAAGGAAGAGCGCGAAGAAGATTCCAGCAACGAGGAACTCGGTGACCTTCGCCACCCCCGTGAATGCCGTCGATGACCTCGAGTGCTCATCCCGGAGTCAATATCCATCGCCTCCAGAAGAGTAGCTGCTCCGCGCTGGAACGAGGACGCCGGTCCACGATTCGAGCCCGGCCCACGCTCTTCTTCTTCGTGGTAGCCAGTCCGTGTTGCGCAACCGGCGGAGAAACTTTTTTTCTTAAATCAATTTCAACATGTCCCGCGCGGAGATGGAGAGAAGGCAGACTCGTAAAACCCACGCGCGACCAGTTCAACGGTTTCCTTCGCTCTAATTGAGACCGGCGGCAGGTAACGATTGGAAGAGATCAAAAGAGAGAGAGAAAAAGAGAGAGAGAGAGAGAGAAGGGGAGAGAAGGAGAGCTCGGCGAGGAAGAATGAAGAGGTAAACGGCAGAAAAATGGGCAAATAAGAAACGATGGTGGCCCCCTCGTTCCCCCCAGCCGTCGCGCGACCCGTTTTCGTTCACCTCATTGCCAGGAATGACTAGCGGATACCGTCCCGAGGCTCGACGCCGGTCCACGATACGCGGTGCCGAACCTCCGCCAGGTATAATAATGAATGACCGTTATTACGACGTCAACGACGATGACTGGGAACCATCCAGTGACGCCTCGTAACAATGATCCCGGGGTCTCGTTCCCAGGTTTGACAATGCTGGTCTCTCCGATTGAAATCGATATCGTTCTCTCGGTTTGGGGGCCTCTACACGGCATGCTGGACCTCAGGTGCACTGGAGTCCTTGTGCACGGGGTGGTCTTTGGTTTCTTGTGGCATAGTGACTTCGGACGAAAGTTTTGTACCCGGACAACTTTTTAGCGGTGCGATAACGCAACGAGTGGTTTGGGTACTGGGACATTTTTGATCGAATCCTTGATGATACGTGCGAGAAATAGTTCTGTGTTTAAGTCGCCTTAGGTAGATTTATGTGTCTACTTGTTTAATACGTTTGCATATCTGTCGCCTTTTTCTAAGATAAATTTGGTACTATGTTAGTTAAATACTGTACTCTATGTACTTTAATTTAGGTATTATAGGTTAAGTAAGTAAGATATTATACATATGTTAAGTATATTACTTTACTAATCCTTGATGATTCGTGCGAAAAATAGTTCTGTGTTTAAGTCGCCTTAGGTAGATTTATATGTCTACTTATTTAATACGTTTGCATATCTGTCGCCTTTTTCTAAGATAAATTTGGTACTATGTTAGTTAAATACTGTACTTTATGTACTTTAATTTAGGTATTATAGGTTAAGTAAGTAAGATATTATACATATGTTAAGTATGTTACTTTATTTATAATATAATATATATAATATAATATTATAAATATATATATAATATAATATTATAAAATATTATATAATATTATACTATATAAATATAATATATTTTTTATAATATAGATTAGGTATTATACGTTAGTTGCTATGGCTATAACATTACTATGGCTGTACTATTACTATGGCTTTATTTATAATATAATATTATAAATATAATATATTTTTTATAATATAGATTAGGTATTATACGTTAGTTGCTATGGCAATATCATTACTATGGCTATACATATATTACAATCATAGGTTAGGTACTAGTTACGTGCCATAAGTGACTGCATAAGATTTTAGCACTCCATAAATGATAAAGTTGTGGAAAGAAGCAAGCGTTTACTCCTAGATCGCTGGGGTACTATCAAACGAGGACTAGCATGCCCTGCCTCGGACGCTGAAATATCGTAAGGACAATTAAGAACGGTATACGTGTAAACGGATCGGTGACGGATCAAGTGGTTGCGGGAAAGGTGTTGACTCATTAGCCATCTGCTGGCGAGGCGTCGAGTGTCCTTGGTCCCTTAGCGTATAGTAACCTCAAAGGAAAATTAACTGTATGAGGAATGTTCTAGCAGTGGAACAACGAGCACGAGACACAGCGATGTCTCTCTTGCTTTTTTCTAGGTTATGTTCGGTACTATAAATGAAACAAACAACTTAAATACTGTAAGTTAGGTACTATAGGTTAGGTTACAACGAGCACAAGACACAGCGATGTCACTTTTGCCTTTTTCTAGGTTATATTCGGTACTATAAATGACGCAAACAACTTAAATACTGTAAGTTAGGTACTATAGGTTAGGTAATACAGGTTAGATACTGTAAGACTTCCACTTAACCGATTCGGGTCGCTTTCAGGAAGCAAAGGGACTCACGAATAGACGCCGTAAATGTTCAATTGAAGCCAGCGAACGGACAGTGAGGCGCCAATGCGCTGACATTTCGCGTATGACAAAGAACGATCTGATTGGCCGAGAAGGAACCGAAGTTCTTCCCGGAAAATTGTTGTCGGCCTCCTCTTCGTTATCAGAAGCGGCACGGCATAATTTTATTACATCCAGCTGATGGAGCATTTCGAGACGCACTTAACGAGGTAAATGAAGTGCACTTTAGGTTGATTTACTACACGCTCTCGTCAATACTCGCAGTACAAATGTAATGGAGGCCGGGGCCGTGTCGTCCGCGAATACATTATTTCCTAATGAATCGTCCCCGGGCCGTTTTATTTGTCATTGTCAGAAAGAAATAATAGTCGGCCACTCGAGGCTATGATTCCACGTCCCGTGCCGGCTGTTGTGTGCTCACCTCACTTAACACGCCACGTCTAATCTCGAATATATTACGTAACGGGCACGTGAGCGTTCCGAGCGTTGTCCTTGGCTCAAACTTGATCGCGAACGCGGGGCGTACGCGCGCGTCCGTCCCGCCTTGGGAAACGAGTCTTCCGATCGCAGTAAATTCTCTACGATTGTCCCTCGGCTTGTAAACGAAAATGGACAACTTGGGAACAGGAGATACGGTTGTTCGATTAGTTTTATGGACGTCCATTTTTATTCACAAGCCGAGGGACAATTTCAGAGGATTGTCTGTATCGAGGAAAGAAAAGTGGACGCGGAGATCCAGTGCGGGAAAATAAAAGAACTTCCTCCACTGGAAAACCCTCGTTGATCCGGATCCATGCATAATGCCCGGCGAGGAAACAGCGCGAGCCACCTCTCGGCAGCGTCCGTTGCCTTTAATCCGCCGGGCGGTTAACTAATAACGACATTAACTATGCAATTAGTTTACAAAGTTCCGGGCTACGCCGTGCTGTTTGCGCAACGCGCCGTATAAATCTTCCGCTTTTCACATTTTCCGCCGCGAGAGTTTCGATGCTAGTCGTGTTCCCGTTGCGGCCGAAGCGCGCCGCGAGATATATGCGTGCATCGTCGGGGGCCTTTATCGAACTTAATTCGATACGGAAGCGTCAAACTCCAATAACCCGGCGCAGGAAGCCCGTTGATATGTTTAAGAAGAATTAGGAGGTGCGAGTGTAGCGAGGAGTACGCGTGCAGAGTGGAAAACATGATTTTCCAACAATATTCGTTGGCCCGTGCATTATCATTTTGCAACTTCGACGATGCGGTATTTGGGGATTAATTTGAAGAAGACTATGGGACCTAGCAACTTGACAATTTGCGCGTATATTTGTATATATTTGAAGCGACGGCACAAATCTTTGCAAGATAATTCGTTGAAAACTGTAAGAGTTATAATTGTAAGAACAATGCATTCTGTACTAGACATGCGTCTTCAATGCGATATTTTGGAATTAATTTGTCGAAAACTATGAGACCTAGTAATTTAACGATTTACACGTGTATTCGTACATATTTAAAGCAACAGCACAAATTTTTGCAAGACAATTCGTTGAAAACTGTAAGAGTTACAATTGTAAGGATAATGCACTCTGTACTAGACATGCGTCTTCAGTGCGATATTTGGGAATTAATTTGTCGAAAACTATGAGACCTAGTAATTTAACGATTTACACGTGTATTCGTACATATTTGAAACAACAGCACAAATTTTTGCAAGACAATTCGTTGAAAATTATAAAAGTTATAATTGCGAGGACAATGCACTCTGTACTAGACATGCGTCTTCAGTGCTATATTTGGGAATTAATTTGACGAAAACTATGAGACCTAGTAATTTAACGATTTACACGTGTATTCGTACATATTTAAAGCAACAGCACAAATTTTTGCAAAACATTTCAGTGAAGGCTATAAGAGTTATAATTTCAAGGACAATGCATCCGACTAGACATGCATCTTTAGTGCGATATATAGGAATTAATTTGGAGAAAACTATAAGGCCTAGCAACTTCACAATTTACACCTGTATTTGTACATATTTGAAGCAACAGCACAAATTTTGGTAAGACATTTCAGTGAAAACTATAAGAGTTATAATTTCAAGGACAATGCATCCGACTAGACATGCATCTTTAGTGCGACATATAGGAATTAATTTGGAGAAAATTATAAGGCCTAGCAACTTCACGATTTACACCCGTATTTGTACATATTTGAAGCAACAGCACAAATTTTTGTAAGACATTTCATTATGAACCACAGGAATTGTAAATTAATATACAGGATCACAAGGAGGCTGCTCGAGGAACATCATATTTTCAGGTGATCATCCAAACCCCGGCAATCCCCAATTTCCAAATAATGGTGTACCATAATCCAGCAGGAGAAGCGAAGGGGAAGCCCGGCAACGGGACTCTCGATCACGATGTCAATCCTCTCCCACGCGGCCCGGCGTTGCCCGCGTCGGTTCAGAATCAGTTACACGAAATTCTAATTTCCCGGTGAGAAAAATCGTCGGAAAATCTGCTAGGCAACGGTCGTGGGGTGAGAGTTCGCGGTCATTTAACGAGCCGGCATGTCGGCGTCCACGCGGAATAGTCATATCTAACATTTATCAGGCGACGTGCTCGTTTCTAGTCTCGTCAAGATCCATTTGCGGACCAGGATGCAGAGGAGCATTACCGTGTCGCGATGTCAAATACTAACAGCGGAGAAGCGAGTGGTGTCATTACCGGACCTCATAGCCGCCGTCTCACCCGCCCCTCCCCTCCTCCCCCGCCGTTGGCCGCACCCACACAACACAACGGAACACCGCACCACCACCCCCGTCGGGCCGTATTTCTCCGTTGCGGAACAGAGAACAGTGGAACAACCGACGCAAACAGGTTGATAGATCTTGATGGAGCACCGGCACAGCCTCGGCTATGTTAAATACTCGCGCCGCAATTAGACGCGCGGTGTAATTCAATTACACGTGAAATAAATGCGGCCGGCTACCTTAATAAAGCTGCTCTATAGCGGATTCGTATCAACCCCACGGAAATCCTCTCTGATCCAATCGATCCTACTCTGTCGGCACGAGATTTATGCATCTCTGTCGAAAATGCTGTAATTTCAACAGTTTTTTTTCCATTTTAGCACTGAAGGATAGGTTAGCGAATCGGAGCGCGTGACTAAGGTTACTATTGATACAGTTTATTCAAATGCTATCGATGAGCGCGGGCGCGACTAGCGTGACGTCGTAGAACCAGGAACTTGGAACAGACTGAGCTCTAGGAGTTGCGCGTTTGTCTCTTTTATACTGGAAGAGAAGAAAGGAATAGATGGACTTTCGTAGGAAGGGAGAAAGTTGGGAAAGTCCCGTGCGGGTCGAGGTGTCCAGATGTGAGGAGAATTGTTTTATTAGGGGTGCGTGTTTTTTAGGGAATTTTGAGGATTAGGACCGGTACTTGTTTGATTGCTAGCGGCCGCGCTCAGGTAGAGGGATGCGACGCCACACCATTGATAGCGATTATTGGAACTTTTTCAGAATATCTGATAATATTTTGCAACTTGGTGAATGCTGGTTATTTTCTCGGAAGTTTTAATCTGATTTATATAAGATAGTTTGGGGCGATGATTGCATGATCAGTTGCATGCTTTTATCATTTTCCTAGGTTAATTTCGGCGCTATAAGTTAGGTTATAGATTAGACTAGTTGCTATAGGTTAAATTCCTTAGTTCAGTTACTGTAAGTTAATTACGACATGTTAGTTACTATAGGTTAGATTCCATAGGTTAGTTACTATAGATTAGGTTCCATAAGTTAGTTGCTTTAGCTTAAATTCCATTGGTTAGTTATTGTAGGTTAGGTTCCACCGGTTTAGTTATTATAGGCTAGGTACCCTACAGTTGGTCATTATAGCTTAGGTACTATAGGTTAAGTTCCATAGGTTACTCACCGTACATTTACGTACAATATCAGTGGGTTAGAATCATAGTGGCGTAAGTGACATTCTCGAAAATTGTGATTTACGACTTGAAGCGTAATCTATGCACGCGAAAGTGTTAAAAAGACAAGCGAAGTAAATTATGAGGTTACTTCCCAAGTGGCACGTAGATGTCATCTTATGTACGTCTGTGACGGATATTCTGCACGTTCTGAGAATGTCCCGATAACGTCCATACGCCCATATGTCTTCGTTACGTCCTGTAAATGTCCTAAGAACGTCCATAGAACGTCCCAGACGGACGTAAGTACATTCGAAAGTAAATTGGACATAAAGCAGAAGTTCTATGGACGTGCGGTGCTATCTGGGTTTTAATTACCTTAACTCTAGATTATCTGAACAATAAATTTGGTCAATAAATAATACACGTGTCAGTAAACGATGACACTTCTTGCTCTTCAGAATGAGGAAAATGTGACTTACGCCACTATGATTTTGATCTACTGATATGATTAATTGTTATAGGTTAAGTATTACAGGTTAAGGATTATAGGTTAAGGTATTACAGGTTAACTACTTACAAGAACACTCTACAAAGATCTGGTGCGTTGCAAATGATGGAGGATTGAAGGGAAAGAAAGATTGTCTTTCTAAGCCTGTTAAAATGACTCATCAGTAAAGTCACCTAACAGGACCTATCTCAGATGAGAGGATACCGTAATAACAGTTCGAAGTACAGTGGAGTATTTCGTCAATTTAGACTGACGAAATTATTTGCATCATTTGCTTGATTAAAAACACGGTGTTATAAGGATTTGTGGCAAAGTGTACACGGACAAAAGGTCATTCTAGTGCATTTCTTTAACGTTGCAATCATTTTTAATTTAATAATCGTGAATATATATATATTAATATATTATATATTACATATTATATATTATATATAATTATTATATTATATATTACATATTATATATTATATATAATTATTATATTATTATATTATTATATATATATATATATATATATATATATATATATATATATATATATATATATATATATATATATATAAGGTATATATATTAATAAAAGTGAATGTGATATGATATTGAAATGCAATCTATTGTACTTCACGTACCCACCTTGTCCAGGTAAAATGACATTCTGTATTACAATGAACTCTACAAAACTCAGCTCGTAAACAAAACCGTTACGTTCCATAGGAAGACAAAACATACAAGGAACACGAGAAATCAGGGTTGAACACGGCGGATCTGGCGCGAAGGTCGCGGAAACTGTGGACACGGGCCCGGTCGATCACGATTACCAAATAAAACAGCGCGCAGCTGTCGAGCAGTGCTCGAACATAGCGGAGCCGGCACTCGTCATTAATTTGCGTCAGGAGGATCCGTTGGTAAGAACGTGGCGGGACGTTGCTGATGGAGGAGTGGGGGCTATGAGCGGAGCAAAAGGAAGAACGGGAAAAAAAGACGACGACGGCGACGACGACGACGACTACGACTACGAAGAAGAAGAAGAAGAAGAAGAAGGAAACGAGAGTGTCTGTGAAGGAGGACGGGAGAGGAGCCGGAGGATGAGGAGACGTTGGAGTGAGAGGGCCGGGGGTGTGGGGTGGGCTAAGACGTTGTCCTGCCAACAGGTGGTGGCAACCTCACACTACCGGGCCGCGCTGCTTCAGCCCGGCAGCTCAACCCCTTTTTCACCCTCCGTGGCAGCAACCACGACGATAACCCGCGGCGACACCCGATAAAACGGGCCGTAGAGAGGGTTGGAGGTCTTCTACGATGCTGGGATAAGTGGGTCGTGGTCGGGGAACGGAAAAGAAAAACACCGGAGGGATTATCGGCCGTGGATACACCCTCTCCGTCTCCTTCTTTTCATTCTTTCTCTCTCTCGCTCCCCCACCTCTCTCTCTCTCTCTCTCTCACTCGTTCACTCGCTCTCTCTCTCTCTCTCTCTCTCTCTCTCTCTCTCTCTTCGGCTTGCTTTCTCGAGCCAAGCCGCCCCTTTAACGAAAGAAACTTGCTCTTTGCTAGCAGCACGTGCGCTGGCTCGAACAGGACCAGACGAGGCGCGACGAGACGAGACGCTCACGACTCGAAGCCTGGACCACCGCGTGCCTTCCACAACCGGGACGCTCGCTCGAGTGGCCTGTATTTTGCGAGCGAGGATTTTGCGGTCTCCCTCGGGGAAAAGGACAACCGAGCCCGCGCCGCACGCCCGCGCCCGGACGACGACGATGTTCCTTGCCGCAGTCACGTCGTCGCCGACTCTGCCGACAGGGACCCCGGACCAGATGGAAACTTGACCCTGAGCACGAGTTTTTAACCGGTCCTCGGCCCGCGATACCCCTTGGACGCCTCTATTGTCATCGGCTCGATGTGACGCCGGGCCGAGAGCGGATTTTGTTCTGGCCTGATCGACCGTACAGCGACCGATGCAGACTTTTCTTCGATTTTTGTAGATTTCTTACGCTTAGTTTTGTTTGCAGCATGTGGAAGACTGAAGCGAGTTTTTCAAAAAAGTGAAAACATTGAAAGAAGCCTATAATGTTGGTGTATTAATTTCTACTTATATATATTGAAATTATTCAAAGAAGAAATTATATTACGCTTGGTTATATATATATATATATATATATATATATATATATATATATATATATATATCCTGCACTGTGTATTTTGGATGCCATTTTGTAAACGTTCCCCTCATTTCTCTGCAATCTGGAGAATGATTTGTGGCAGACTAACTCTGTTGGGCATTCGTAGTCGAAAATGGAGAGACTAACAAAAATTACCTCATAGGAATTACAAGATTCATAATAGCTTGTGCTTGAGTTTAGAAATATATTCAACAATTTTTAATGGAAGCACCCTTGCGACTTCAGCAGTTGTGAAATCAAAAATGTGAAACCGGTTATTTGACCGGCAGTGGTAGGCTTAAGTAAAAAGCTTATTATATAAATTATAATATAAATAATAATATAATATAAATTATAATATATATAAATTATTATTAAGTAAAAAGCCATCTGGCGATGCTATACACATAAAGATATGTATTAGGTCTACCGGAAAGTTCTGTCCGATAGTGTCACTTCAAGTTTCAATCCATATGCACATGTTGATTCGAGACATATATGACTATCTCTCTTTATCATTGCATTTACACACATGTACTCTCCTAAATAAACTGAAACAAAGATGTCTCATGTCATTATTAAGTGAGACGCGATCGTGAAAACATGGCTACCGATGATAATGCCGGACCACATGCTGCTTTGGCGACTCGTCAGAAAATCGCAGAGCTAGACTGGGAAATTCTGTCGCATCCACCATGCTCCCCAGACCTAGCACCCTCCGATTATCACTTGTTTCTCTCTTTGCAAAACTTTTTACAGGAAAAAAAATTCAAAACTGAAGCTGATGTCAACCAAGCACTAGTTGAGTTCTTCGCCTCTAAGAATAAATCATTTTTAAAAAATGGCATTTACAAGTTGCCATCGCGCTGGCAAGAAGTCATAAGTAACGATGGAAAGTATATTCTACAATAAATATTATTAAATGTTATATTATATATTATTATATTATATATTATTATATAATTATATAATTATATTATTATATTATTATATTATATTATATTATATTATATTATATTATATTATATTATATTATATTATATTATATTATATTATATTATATTATATTACATTATATTATATTATATTATATTATATTATATTATTATAATATATTATATAATGTTATATTTCAATTAAAAAACGGACAGAACTTTCCGGTAGACCTAATATATTCCAGTCTATGTTTTCTTTGTCGTGACACGTGTCAAAGAATTAGATTGTGTCGATGAATATTTTCTATCCGTATTATTTTCGAACATCCCGGAACAGAATATCCGAACACTAACACTAGTGGATGCAAAGAATTGTTGTATATTTTCCCTCATTTTTCTGCACTGTGTAGAATGCTTTGTGGGAGATACTAATGGATAGAAACACATATTTGTATATTTTTCCTCACGTTTCTATGAATCTATTGAATAATGTCTAGGAGACTAATAGCTGTGCAGTCACAAATACATTTGTATATTCTTTAACAGTTTAATGTGATCTATAGAATGATTTGTAGGATACTAATAGTTCGTTATTACAAACACATTATACTTTTTCCATAGTTTTCTGCAGTCCACGCTAGAATGATATGCACTTGGAAGACTTATTGTTATGATTATAAACACACCTTGTGTATATCTCCTCATGATTCTACAACCTATAAAATAATCTGTAGAAGACTAATAGTGTGTTATTACAGTCACAAATCTTGTATATTTTTCTACATTTCGGTGCAATCCGTAGAATGATTTGTAGAAGACTATTATTTTGTTATTACAGACACGTCCAATGTATTATTTCCCCATGATTCTGCAACATGTAGAACGATATGTGGAATACTAGTGGCTGTCATTACAAAGACATATTGTACACATTTCCTCATGTGTTCGCATTCTAATGAGAATGATGTGTAGCAGAAGATTGAGGATAGAAACACGTGCATATCTTTTCTCATATTTCTGCAATCCACAGAACGAGCACATAAAAAAAACCACTAATTGTAATTTTCCAATGCCGTATATTTTTTGCTCGTGCTTTTGCATTTTTTACAATAATGTGTAGAAGACATAGAATGACGTGCATACTTTTTCTCATTTTTCTGCAATCTATGTGCATACAATGAAAATGTATAAAAGACTGATACTTGTGATGTTTTAATTTTTTGTATATTTCTCTTCGCCTTTCTGTAATCTGCAGAATGATAAGGTGAACCGGTAAGACTATATCTCATGATAAGGAAAACATTTTCTATGTTTTCTTCCAATTTGTAGAATTTTAAATCCCCATGCTATGGAATATAGACGATTGTGATTAGATTCTTGCATCTCACCATACAAAACTAGGAAAAGAAAATTGTACTACTTGCACATAAAATGATCTTACACTATTGGATCATTCTACAGGCTGTTTATATACATACATACTACATTATAGGTATATCATAGGTACATATACAATTAGATATTCATGGTGGTGCAAAACCACCACCTTGAATAACTCCTTATAAAAAATACTTTTCTGGACAAAATTATGTTGTCCTGTAGAACACGTGTAATAATAAAACAGAATCTTTTCCAGGGTCATTTTTTAAATGTGATTTCAAGGTCATCGATGATTTATATATATATATGTATATGCCCCACAGGAAAGTGCAACTTTGTCCTAAAAAGTATTTTCATGGGAGCACGAGCAACAGAGATATTCAAGATGGACGAAGTTTTTCCCCCACCCTGTATATTAGATATATGTACACTATGTTTAGG
Source organism: Megalopta genalis (assembly GCF_051020955.1). Classification (NCBI taxonomy): domain Eukaryota; kingdom Metazoa; phylum Arthropoda; class Insecta; order Hymenoptera; family Halictidae; genus Megalopta; species Megalopta genalis. The sequence continues at coordinate 9,456,255 of NC_135026.1, read as the reverse complement.
TTCGCACTATGTTTAGGTTTGTACTGTAACGTAAGAACGGACTTGGAATAGAACTTTCTCAAGAATATGAAACGTTTTGGATCAGACGATAGGAGAAATTCAACTGAATCTCCGTCACTTCGAGCTCGCAGCTATTTTTAATTCGTCTAGTTCCTTCGCAAGCGAAACGTTGCCGCGGGCCAAAAATGCATACCACCTGGTGAATATATAGAATTAACGCTTCTTTGAAGTCTTCTGAGATGTTGTGGAACGATGCCAGCACTTAAAGATGCCGCATTTAGGTGCAAAAGCAGAAGTTCCATCTTGTGCACGTGGTGCTGCATTCAGTTCCTTTTTGGCTGATGAGATATAATCTTTCATTTCTTAAGACCGACTAACAACTAATTATTTTTGTTGAAAACAAAAATAATGTCACTCGCATTTCAATCCCATGTTTGTTATCTATGCATATTTGAAAGTATAGTACAACTTCTATTATCGAAAACATAACCTAACCTCTAGTATCAGAATTCCTTATTATTTGCAGATATTGTGTACTTATGGCAAATGTTGCGCTATTTATTGTACTAGCCAATGGAGATTGAATCCATCACTACAATCAAGTTACTGTTCTACTATCCGAACCTCCAATATTTGTTTTCTTTATCGTTCTCAAATATATGGAACATATAAAGGTGACGTAAATACTACACTGTGCACAATTGCAGACGCGAAAGTAACTTTTACACTGTTACAGACATTTAGACGAAAATTTAATATAAATAATATAATATTAATATATAATTATATATTATATTATATATATTTTATTATATTATATATTATATATTAATATTAATATATAATATAATATTTGTATATTTCTATTCTTCATTATTTCCAATATAGAAATATACAGACACGGTGCTTCGTCAAGTTTTTATTTAAATAAAAAAACATCAAAGTTACTTTCAGTCTATAATTATTAGTATACTGCGAATCTTCACGCAAAATGAAATTCGTCTTCATCAATCGCAACAAAGATGAGTCAAATCAAAATTTATTACTTTTTTTAATAATTTTAGTGCGTCACAAATAACACAAAGATGTCCATAAATCCGTTTAACATTTTGATCGTTCAAAATTTGTTATTATAAATCCATAAACACCGCAGTCTAATTATCAGAGTACAAATATCAATCAGATGAACGTGTGTCCTTTGCTTTTAACAATTGCAATAATTTAAAAACAATGTAACATCCTGAAATTCTTTCGAGCTGGTAACAATTCCGTATTCGATTTATTCATCTTCGTCAGAAAATGCACGGGAACCGGCAACCCAATAATTATTGACAACGCCGTATCCTTCAGGAATCTCCGACGTTAAAATCGCGTTACAGAGAAGCACCGGAGGGGAGAAATGATTTCTCCGGGGCCGTGTTACAATTTCTCCCGATTTCACGGTAAAGAGGCTGGCCCGATCGAGCAGCGTCAATGTAGCAGATTCTTATTAACAGCGGAACCCGTCGTGTTCGACGAAAGAAACGAGGAGAAGGAAGTCTCACAGAGGCCGTTCCCCGGTTTCTGCGGCCGCGCGGCTGCAATGGAACCCTTTGTGAGCCCCGGGGGCCCAACAAACGGGCCTTTGTCCTCCGTTCGAACGGGATCGTGGGGGAACACCGGCCGGCGAGAGAGAGAGAGAGAGAGGGGGGGAGAGGAGTAGAGGAGGGGGGGGGGCGTAGAATGGAAAACGTTCGCTCGAGCAAATCGAATCTATCGTTTGTTTAGTTTCGCGATCTCAAAGGCACCCCTGCTGCCGATTTTGTTAGTTCAGTTGCCCTCGCCTGTTTTCAAACACCGCCCGGCCTGTCCCGTGCGCTACCGATCCTTTTAATTACCCAAGATTACCGGTCGCTTTCGGATCAGAAAAATATTGTTACCTAAAATTGCTGTTGGACATTTCTTGGTTTTAGTTATTGCAAGGATCTTTATGCAAATTCTCAGTTTTGTGAATGCTTTTATAAGAATCTGAAGAAGGAATTGATTTCTTACATTAACTAAAAAAATAATAATAATTATATAATAATAATAATAGAATATTATATATATATATTATATTATATTATTATATTATTATATTATATTATATTATTATATTATATTATTATATTATATTATTATATTATAATAATAATAGAATAATAATGCGTATAATAATAATTAGTGATCGTTAATATGCGCAATTGCATTTTAAAAGCTTGTATATGCCATAAATACATAAAAATCCGAAGTGTAGTTATTATGTAATTATTAGATTGAAGATTTTGTGTATTTGTGACAGAAATGTGTGGATCGAATTAAAAAACAGTGTAGACGTGTAAAAAATTTGAAAATAATTTATTTTCAACTAATTAATAGGATGAAAGAACAAGATTAATGTCTATGTTGCTCTTGTGTCTTGTAATTACTGCGGACAATTTTTATTTTGAATATAAAAGTCTGCTGTCTAGTAGTGACAAAGTTGCAAAATGCATTTGCATGAAACATTAACTTGCAAAATATGATACAGGGATAATTTATTAATTACTTGAGCTTGCTATTTTATTATTTTTAAGTTACCAAAATGTTTTGATGGATAATCTAAATTTTCATTTAACTCTATTTCAACTGTTTCAATATATTTTGATTTTGCACGAGGATTTTCAGTTTCGTGATTTCTTCATGTCAAAGTTGACGTGCGGAATATTATGCAAGAATCGTTTTGTAAACAATTTTAGGCAGTTTTGTTCTCGTTTTTGAGTTGCCAAATTTGTATGGATGGTCGATCAATCTTCATTGAACTGTATTGGAATTGTTTCAAAATATTTCGATTTTGCACAAGGGCTCTCAGTTTCGAAATTTCTTCATGTCAACATCGACTTCTGAAATATATGAAATCAGGATTATTCGTTTCAATTTTTTTCAAAGAATCTGAGGCTGCCATTTCTCTATTTTTGGGTCTCTACAATTTTTCAACAGGGAGCGACTTTTTTCTTATTTGAATCTTGTTTCACAAAATTTTGATTTTGCACAAAGGATTCTGTAATTTCTATTATTAGGATTCAGGCTATTGTTTATTTTTCAATCCAAAAAAATTATTGAATAAGCAGTGACCCACAGTTTTATAATTCCTTGAAAAATTTAAATGTAAATTTGTAGGTCCAAATAATTTTTTAACAGGCAATGACCTTTTTAGATATTATAAATCTTATTTTAAAAAATTTTGATTTTTTGCACGAAGAACCCTGCTTTTATAATTTCACTAGAATAAACGATTTCTGAGTTTAAACATTGTCCGCAGCTTCTCCCAGCATCAGACAAAAATTTCGTGCCCAAGTGTGTACGTTTCTGCGAACATAATTCACGAACTCATTAAGGGAGGGTGGCCTGTAGAGACAACGGCTCGCGAAAACGACTGCTGATCAATAAACAGCTTCCGGAGTCCCCCGATGCATCTCGTCGGCAACCAATATCGTAATTGGTTCATGCCAAGGAGAATAGACTACGGGGACAGGGGACGGGGAGTGGGGGGTGAGGGGTGAGGAGGGGCGGTGGTGGGAGGGAGGGCTCGTTATTCGAAATAAAAATCGCCGGGAGAGAGAGGCAACAAAGGACGAAGGGAAGAGGAGAGGAACGTCGTTCGCTTAATTCATTCCGCGTTTTATTAAACAGCGAAAACACGGCCGCTTTGTGCCCGGTAATAATTCACATGGGTTCATTGTTCCCGCTCGTTAAGATTTTCCTTTGAGACGACCGAATCCTTTGCTTCGGCTCGCCCTCCGATTTAATAGCGTCTCCGTGAAAATTACTGCGACAACGGGCGAACCACCTAAAACGCGGCGCAACGTTATCAGATCGTTTCCTTGCGGACGGACGTCCGGCTCCGAGGACTGTGACCTCGGCACGCTATCTCACTCTTTGACCTTGGAGGTCCTTTGATATTTTTGTTTGCTGTTTGGATCCTCGGATTTTCTCGTAGAAATATGAATAATTTTTCCGGTTGAATTTGGCGACACTGTGAACCTCGATCAACTGATCCGACCTAACCTACAAAATCTGAATTTTGTAGCGTCTGAACAGGTTGCACTATTTTTCATCGTGACACGTTAATTTGGTTAAAAATTGCGGGGCTCGGGTCCGTTTGGACCCGCAGTATGAATATTGTTAGTTGACTATTTAGTTTCTGACAATTAATTTAAATTGTCACATGTTCAATTAAAGTTATTGTTATTATATAGTAAAGTAAAGTATATAGTAAATTATGTATATATATAGTAAAGTAAAAGTAAAGTAAAAATTATTATATATAGTAAAGTAATTGTTATTATATAAAGATATTGTTTGTTAGAATTATTGTTAATTAGAATTGTCCAGATTTTTTAAGAAACAATTTAGAGAAGAGAAAGGAAACGATCTCTTAATAAAAGTGTGGAAGGAAAGATATCTAGAGCATATAATTTAAAATAAATTCTCCCACTACTTTCCCGACATGTTCAGATTTTTTCTCTTGATAAAGGAGTGGAGATGAATGTACCTAGAGGTTATAAATTAAAATAACTTCTCATATTTCTTGCTGGAATCGCACAGATTTTTTAAGAACCAATGAAGAATGACCGAAAAGCATAGACGATAGCAGCTCGATTAGACGACTTCGCGTGGCAGCAAGTGAACAAAACGAGTTTCGAACAGTAACAATGATTGCCGGATTTTCTTGGTCGGTTACGCTTGCGGGACGACGGGCTACGGCGGCGTGGCGGCGCGACTCTCGGTTCCCGGGTCGAGTTCAAGGGTTTTGAGGTGAAAACGGGACCGTGATTCCGAGCACAAACTGGATCGACGGGTTCCTGACTTGACGAAGCCCTCGACCTCCGACCCCTCGGCTCATGGAAGAGGTCGAGATGAAGTTGCAGGATCGTATATCGTCGGTTCACTTGCAGTAAACCGACCTTTCGCTCTCCTTTTCTCTCTTTCTCTCTCGTGTTTCTTTTTACCGTCTCTCTCGCCTTCTCTTTCTCTGTATTGATCTCCAGAAGGCAGTTTATACGTGGCACCACTACGCGATCATGCCAATTCCGAATGAAACATCTTCTCTATGACATTCGGAAACGATACACCACTTTGGAAAACAGTGTGCTGTTTACTGGTCGATCATGTTCCTTCCCTTTCGCCTTCCGGGCTGCTTCGATATACAATGTAGGTAAACTACTTGTTATGCTTGTACATACAATGTAGCTAATCTATTTGTTATACTTGTACATAGAATGTAGCTAGTGTACTTGTCATGCCTGTAGATACAATATATCGGGTTGGCAACTAAGTAATTGCCAATCTGTTCAATGAAATAAAAATTTTTTTTTACTTGGAATGAAGTTTAATCTGTAATATATTTTCCATTTTGTTCGATGACCTTTTGCTATCTCTCTGACAACTTGAAAATTCCACGCTCGTAGAAAGTCTGATCCTTTTCGGCCAAAAACTGAGTTAAGTGAGATTTTACAGCGTCATCATCGTTAAAAGTTTTACCACGAAGGGGGTTGTCCAGGGATCGAAATAAGTGGTAATCCGATGGCGCGAGATCAGGGCTATATGGTGGGAGTAACATCAATTCCCAACCAATATCCATCAATTTTTGCCGAGTGGACAAAGACGTGTGCGGCCTAGCATTGTCCTGGTGGAAAATGGCACCTTTACGATTGACCAATTCTGGTCGCTTTTCCTTGACCGCTGCATTCAATTTGTCCAGTTGCCAACGTTCACGGATAATAAAATATAACATAATAATAATAATAATAATAATAATAATAATAATAATAATAATAATAATTTTATAATATAACATTTACGGATATCATAAAAATGGGGGTGAGAAACATCTATAACTGAAATCGGCAATTACTTAGTTGCCAACCCAATAGCTAAACTACTTGTCATACTTGTACATAGAATGTAGCTGAACTACTTTTGTCATACTTATAGATACAATGTAGGTAAACTACTTGTCATACTTGTAGATACAATGTAGGTAAACTACTTGTCATACTTGTAGATACAATGTAGCTTGTCTACCTGTCATACTTGTACATAAAACGTAGCTAATTTGCTTGCCATACTTGTAGATACAATGTAGCTAAACTACTTGTCATACTTGTAGATGCGATGTAACTTGTCTACCTGTTATAATTGTACATAAGATGCAGCTAATTTGCTTGTCATACTTGTACATACAATGTAGCTATTTGTATGTCATACTTTTAGATACGACGTAGAGAATTGTTTGTCATACTTGTAGCTGCAAAGTAGCAAGACTACTTGTCAAACTTGTACATACACAATTTGGCTAATCTACTTGTCATGCTTGTACATATAATGTAACAAAACATCAACGTTTCCAAAGTGTCATGTTCATTTGTTGGTTCTTTGCGAATTTTTTTCATGGGAATGTATGATTGGAAAATTTCTACTTTAGGGCGGTGGGAGGGGGGATGGTGGATAAGATTCTGGAAGATGAATGTTGTCTGTATTTGAGGTTATAAAAGTCGTCGAATTTTGACAAATTTTTGCCTGGCCATTACTGTATGAATATTTTTGATATTTCTGAAAGACATGTAGTCATCCTTTAGCTGTCTATAGCATTTCTATAAAAGCAAATATGTCGTAATAATTGTGGAGTTATACGCCTATGTTGAATAAACTGGGTCCAGAAAAATATTGTATATATTAACGCAGTTAAAAGACAATTTATATTATATAGTAAAAATATATAAATGCAGTCAAAATTTAGCACTGTATTGCACAATCTTTACTGTGCAATAAATGAAAAATTTTGATATTTTAAGCAAATCTATATCCAGAGCAATTTTTCAAAGATAAAAATCTCACAAAACGTCGGCGTTATTAAACAGTATATACAGGGTGTCCCATTTGAAGTACCATGCTCAATTATCTCCCAAACTATAGTTCGTATAAAAAGATGTGTTAAATGAAACTTACAGTGTTTCGAGGGGCACATACTATAATGATTACAAATTTTAGCTGGGTGGACGTGCTTCTGAGATTTCAATGTGACCTTAACTGTCTTTTTTTTTAATGGAACTATGTACTTTCTTTCTGTAAACAGATTGTGCGTTTCACGATTAATTCATTGACCTTGAAACTTTAACGTTGAAGATCGTTCAAGGTCATTTAATGCCTTTTATTAGATACATTATTTGGAACGTACTATAGTTTAGGAGATAATTGAGTGCGTTACTTCATATGGGATACCCTGTATATAACACACAAATGTACTGAACGCTGTATTTTCTCGAATAGTGATTCGAATGTTCTGATATTTTGAATTTGGAGTTTTCAAAGAGTTCTTATTCGTCCAAAAAAAATATTGACAAATATGATACAGTAATCGAGATTCTGCCGTAAGTTACCGTTTTTCAGGCGGCACTGCGCGCGGCAAAAATGCGGCGCCCGAAAAGAGCCTGGTCAACAGCTAATCTGAGCCGCGCCCGCAGTTCGCGCGTATCGAGCAGCTGTCCAGCCGTGTGATCCGCGCCTTTTATCAAGCTCCGAAAACAATCGAGCCGAGCGCAATCACGCGGCAGACAATAGCAACCTTGACACGTTCAGCCGGCCATTTATTTCCGGGGCCGTGAGGGCGGACCGGTCGAAAAGCCGCGCATGCCTCAATCTCCTCGTCACAGGCTCGCCGGCGAACTTCGTCTCGAAGTAACTGTTCCATATACATCGAATCGCCCGAATAGGGCCGAGGTAGGGAATGAAGAATACGCCTTGGACCGTATACAGGGTGTTTCAGCTAATTCCACCGCCTAGGATAGGGGAGACTCGGGTAAATTGATAGATTTTTCACCTTTTGATTTATAGAATTTTTATTTAAGCTAAATACTTGATAAATAAAATACTACAGATATATACACACAACCTTGACGGGGTATACTTTATACAAATTTCGAGACGTGGAATTCAAATGGCGCGAATATTAATTATTTAATAATAATAAATATATATAATATAATATAATATATAATACATAATATATAATATATAATATAATATAATATAATATAATATATAATACATAATATATAATATATAATATATAATATAATATAATATAATATATAATATTATATAATATAATATAATATATAATATATTTTTGTAGAATATTGTCAATATAATCTCATCGTCGAATTCAAATAAATTTTGCAAAACTCGATAATCAAAATGTATACTTGTAAAGAATTTTTATTATCTTGGATAGTTTAAAAAATATATATATATACATATGTACATCTGTTTACTTCTGTAAAAAGTCGCGCCGTTAAGTCATTATTAGAGGTGATCAAGTCTGCTGAAACGCCCTCTATACTACTGGCCACGGCCTCTGTATACTACGCGTATAGAAAATCCAACAGTCCAGTGAACGAAAGACAACGGGGCATCGTGTGACGTCGCATGCGAAACAAGATAAATTTAAAGATGGCTGACGCGCGGCAGACCGACCGTACTGCTCTGTTCTATTGTACTATAACCTATAAGTATTTTATAACTAATAAGTGTAAATATATGATTTAAGTCATTATAATTGAACAATTCTCCTCTAAGCATTCACGTATTTGTATTTTTTATTTAAGCGAAGATAAGTGCCAAGACACTTTTTACGGTGTCAATTATCAATATTTTAATTATCAATATTAAAATAGATTTTGTAACATTATAATCTCGAAAATATGTTACAATGAGGACTATTTAAAACCGTGTAAGGTAAAGAAAATATATGAATATATATTATCTTGGATTCTTAAGAAAGAATATATATACATACACCAATTTATTTCTTACAAAAAGTCGCAACATATTAAAATCCTTTTGAAACTCGTGTGTAGCACTTACAGTAGGTCGGCAGGGAAGTAATTACGGTATTAAAACAACAATTATAACGCCCTCTAGGTGTGACAACCGAAAATACTTCCTAGCAAACACAATATATCAAACTAGCTCCACTTACATGTCAAATGCGATGTCACGAATATGATTTATCTTTGCGTGAGCGAAATTATCCGAAGTCTTGTCTATAGGTACAGTCTGTCACAGAAGTATTCGCACGTTCCCAATAATTAATTTTGAACGGTTGTTGTTCGTTTACAATTTTACAAAAGTTCTTCTAACAGTTAGAATTATTGAAAGTAGTTCTTCTTGACAGTATAAATTTGTTTAGAAATGATCATGTCAATGTTACGAGAACAGAGATTTTAATAAACTTCAATGAAAGCCGCATCACAAAAGCATTCGTACCGAATGCAAATGCGAAACGAAGATATTTAGAAATATAGCATCGCAAGTATATATGGCCTAAGGTTGACGGGAAAAGGGAGAAGAGGAAGCGGGGGGAACTGAGAGAGGGCGACACGATTCCGTGGAATCGGTTTTCGGTACGCCGTGTGTACGGTATGAACAGGGTCTTCGTTTTAATTAGCAGTAAACAGCCTCCATTAAGCCGGGAGCAGTAAATCACCCGCACTTATACCAGCCGAGCCTCTTTCCATGGCGGAACAACGAGGCATCTTGGGTCGCGCGCGGGCTGCAGCGGACCGGAGCGGGCCGAGGCGGGCTAGGAGCGGGCCGAGGCGGGCTAGGAGCGGGCCGAGGCGGGCTGGAGCGGGAAACTGAGCGGACAGAAAGAGGGAGAGGAACGGTGCGGTGCGTTCACGGCCGGGGGATCGGCCGATCGGTGTGGGAGGCCGGAGGGGTGTACATTACATTTCAATTTGGCTCTGTGTCCGTCCTACTCCGGAGACCGATCTGAGAGAGCGAGAGAGAGAGAGAGAGAGGAGAGCACTCTACAGCAGGGACCGATGCGCTCTTCGGAATGGGGATGGTTGCTTGCGAATTTTCCTCTCGTCCTACCTCGACGGACAGGGAAAGAGAGAAAGAGAGAGAGAGAGAGAGAGAGGGTGAGAGAGAGAGAACCTAAGAGAAAGAGAGAGGCAGACAGAACCTAGGAGAAAGAGAGAGAGAGAGAGAGAACCTAAGAGAAAGAGAGAAGCAGACAGAACCTAGGAGAAAGAGAGAGAGAGAGAGAGAGAGAGAGAAATCGAAAGAGGCAAAGACAGAGAGGTAGAGAGAGAGAGAGAGAGAGAGAGGGAGAGAGAGAGAAACTATTCAGATAGTATAATACAAAAACGTCTTTAAGGCATCTCGAATGTCCTATAAATATCCTGCAAACGTCTTCCGAACGTCTTATGTTACAAAACTAGACATTTTAAAGACGTCGAAAAGATGCCTTATAGATTTCCTGAAGACGTCTTGTGTACATTCGTAAGATGTCTTATTTGCGACGTTAAAATGACGTCTTTAAGACGTTTTTAAGACGTTCCATTTGGGACGTTTGTTCCGAGGCGTCTTCTCTCAGACGTCCATCTCGCGACATCTTATTTCAGACGTCTTTGAGGCGTCTTTAAGACATCTGTTTCGGGACGTCTTGAAAACGTCTCCTTTCAGACGTTAGAACGACGTTCACCTGAACGACGTTCGGGACGTCTTTAAAATGTTTCATTTCCGATATTAAAACGATGTCTAGTTCAAGACGTCTTAAAAACATCTTATTTCCGATAATAAAACGGCGACTGGTTCCGGACGTCTTTAAGTCGTCTTTAAGACAGAGGATCCACCCTGTTCCATCATGTTCCATCCTCTCTGACTACAGTTTAAGATTGTATAAATTTCTTAGGAAACAACTAGAAAATGCTAGAAGGACGTTATCGATAATTTAAGTATTATATGTGTATATATTTGTATGTATATCTATATTTGTATGTTACAAATATAATGCATTTGAACACTTTATTTACCGGAGACCAATTAATAGCCTTCTGAATGACTGAAGTGTGTCTAAGGAAGTTTGATAATTTCTGTTTAGATAACAATTTGAGACGAACACACAACACTTGTTACAGTGCAGGTTAGACGTCGCAATTTCTGTTATTTCTGTGTTATCGTGAGAAAAGAAAGAACAGATCGGAAACGTTATTAAAAGAAGCACAGCAATCGCAACGATAAAAAACTACTAATTGTGCATATTTTTATATTTTTCAATTAAATCCAGAACGAGGGCAGATTTTACCATAATGTCGTGACTCAGTGCCCTCTTGTATTAGACTGCGTAATCGAACCTAACCTCACTTCGTGAAGACGATATTATAAGAAAAGAAAATCAGTTCGGAAACTTTTATTAAAACAAGCACGGTAATTGCAGGAGATAGCTGAAGCTAGACATAGGGGCACAGAAGTATAGGCAGACACAGTAATAACAGGCACAGAAGTATGGTTGAGCACAGAAATACGGGCACGGAATTATGCTCAGAGCCTCTGAAAAGGCACAGAATTAGAGTCAAAAACACCGCTTTTTACTTCATTAAAAAAATCATTAAATTACAAACTTCTGTCTCACAAAAAATATTTCTGAAGAAAGAAATCTCTGAAAAATCAAAATATGAATGAAAATTAAACTGATTATTAAACTAATGAAAGCTTCGGTAAAGCAAAAATTGGCTTGGAGGCACGGAAATTGGAACCCCAACCCTAGTTTCATTTGCGATCTGAATGCCTCTTCAAATTAATTAGAACGTGGGGAATGATGTTATGGTTGTTTACCAGTATTACGCGTTTGCTACAAAAACAGTTCAAACTTCGATACACTTGTGTTAAAACAACTTTTATTTGGGTGAAAATTTGGACTGGAGAAATCTATCCTAGATAGCAGACTATTATGGAAAATAAAAGTTATTTTTATCAATTGCAATAAAATTGAATCAAATAGAAATTGGGACATTTACCCTATTGGTCTAAAAAATTTAATGGATTAAGAATGAGATTACTGCAGTTTTCGAACGATCTTTTAACTTTAACTTGAAACTGTTACGTTAACTATAACCAAGGTATTAGAAAACTGCCGGTAGACGAAGTGATAAAATAACTATCTCCACCACTCACTAGAATTCTACAGATTATTGGAGGAACGATTAGAAAAAGAGAGGGAGTGATCATTTAAAGAATGAGAGAATCTCTATCATGATAGAGAGAGAAGGAGATAAAGAGAGAAAGAGAAACGAGGAGAAACTATAAAAGAGAGAAAAAAAAGGAGAGGAGGTAGAATGCTCTATAGAGATGTCCCGCACTCCAGGCCCAGAGACAATAGCAGCGAAAGTTGCCGTCGCGCTCCACGGAAGAAGCCGGCGGGAGCACAGCTTATGTTTTAACTTCGATTATCGATTCCCGGCGCCCCACCCCACCGCGCCGGCCGTTTTTCCCGATGCGTCCCATCGATCCCCGCCTCTCTCTTCCTTCCTTGAGACACCGCGCTCCCTACTAATCTGTTCCTGTTGCGTGTGCTCCAGCGACGAGCATCGGTGAACGAGACGCGCGCGATCTGGATCCTCTTCCGGTGATCGGGAACTTTGTTACAATGGGGCTCCGCCGGGTCTGTTCGGCCCGTATTGTTTTTAGTTGGCCGTTGTCGGCTGATACAGGAGGAGCTACCTGCTTTTCGAGCACTGCTTCCGAGGGATCCGCTCGAGGCTGCTTTCGAGAGGAGTGGGGGGAGAGAATGCTTTACAGTGATTCTTCTCGATGGAACGTGCTGGGTGGTTCATGGTTTTGGTCGTTCGGTGATCGGCAGGGATTCTATCGGTGCTGGAGAAAAGGTCAACGATCGTTTTAGGCGATGAAATTTAAGGGATGCTGTGGTTTTTAACGCTTAACCTACTAAAATGGGGGTTTAGGTGTGTCGCTTTGTAGCTATGACAAGACTGTATTTATTTAAACTTCTCACAATTTTTATCACTTATTTAATCTGATCCCTTGAAAGGGGCCTCGCAATGTTAACAGCTTTAAAATAAGCGACGCGAAACTGGCCATTTTGATCGGTTTGGTAGGGTTAGGGTTAAAGATAATGGCTGAAACGGTGCAAATAAAATTGCTTCGGGAAGTGAAGTTGCACTGAGTAGTCGACTCTTTGTTGCTGTTTCTAGTGGTCCGAGGTACAGACGAATATGTTTTAAACTTCAATATTAAACAATTCGAAATTTTAAATATATTATTAATTGTTAATTATTTTTAATTATTAATTAAGTATTAATTCTAAAGTATATTATTTGCGCTGATTGGTTCACGTATGTATGTACACAGCTTGCTATTTACGTACTGAGGAATTAGCCGAACGAGGAACACGTCCAATAGAAGGAGCTGCTGATACACCACGTGAAAATCGCTCATTGACTAGTTACGCCAAGAGATGTGATTAGATCAATTACATGTTTCTTCTATATTTATATTTAAAGTGGGAACCGTCTTGACGAGAACATGTCTGAGCATACGCAGTGTCGTTTGTAATTTTGTTTAGCAATATTTTCAAATACATTTTTTATACAGACATTAAAACCTCGAACCCTAACCAAAAAACAGTATTGAATCGTATAAGTTTTATTATACTCGAAACCGTGTTGCATTTTCTATGCACGCACAGGACACCACGATGGAATCGAATCAATGTCTACATGACAATGTCTGTACTCTGGGTCCAGATGGACCTGAGCCCCACCGCTCGAGTGTCAAGTTACGTCGACGTAGACGTCCGTTAATAGAGTATCCAGATGACACACAACGCCTTAAAAACGTCCATTTTAGGTCTGAACGTTTTACGACTTAAAATAGACGTCTTGAAAACGTCTCAAAACAGACGGCTTAAACACGTCTGAAATAAGACATCCTGAAGACGTCTTAAACAAATTCCGAACCAGATGTCTTTAAGTCACCTAAATCCAGACATCTTTTAAATATCTTTAAAACGTCTTATACATGTCTGTAAGTCATCTTTTAGACGTCTTCTGTGGATCTTTAAGACGTCTTTTAGGCGTCTTCTACATGTTTTTAAGACGTCTTTTAGGCGTCTTCTAGATGTCTTTAAGACGTCTTTTAGGCGTCTTCTAGATGTTTCGAAGGCGTTACCCTGTACATGACGTCTACAAGCGCTACAATCCCCCAAAACCATGGTCCCCTAAGTCAATAAGCAGGGCCTAAGGATCACCAGTCTTCGCGACTTCGTGTCCGCTGGCACGATCAGAGGGTCCGCGGTCCAACGAGAAGCACAATTAGTGTTCCCTCCAATTATCTTGATCGCCGATGTTGTTTAATTCATAAAGGGAAAAGAGCATTCCGCCGGTTGTGAATTATAGAACCGCCCCCGCGAGGGACAACGGAGAAAAACTCGAGCGGGACCTAGGGATGTTCGGTGGGGCCGGGCGATAATTACAGTTCTCGTGGGTGTGGGAGGACACGCAGTGGGCCGAGTCGCGATTCCAGCAAATAAAAATTCAATTTTTCATGATTTTTTAGCGCTTAACTTATAGCTTGCTCGAGATCCCGAATCACTGTACATATCTAAATGGAGTCTTATAGGACAGAAGAAATTTTTTAAATAGCCCAATATACAGAGCGTCCCTGAAATAGGTGAACAAACTTCGGTCTCGTATTCTGCACCACCTAAGGATAATTCCACTATATAATCTAAAGAGTATATATTAGAGTGTATTAAATATATTACTTTATTAAAGCTAAAAATACAATAATATCTTTTACTTAGATAATTTCTAAATGATAAATACAATGCGCCTGTCAGTTCAATTAGAGACATTTTCAAAATTAAAAATTAAAAAAAATTAAGAAATCAATTTTCTTTCAGATTAAAAATATTGTTTGAAATAAATAAAATAAAAGCAATATAAAAGGCAATAAAATATTGTTAAAAATATTGATAACTTCCTCCTACTAAAATACCGTAACAGTTAACATGAAAATATTTGATTCGCTGAAATCGCATTTCGGCCGCGGGACGTAGGCGTTCGTCGAGGACTGACACGCGTCGTACCGCGGTAAACAATCGGCGCGTCGAAGTTGCTCCAATTAGCGGCGGGGGTCCCCGAATAATGACAGGCCCTCCGTATTTATAACACGGTAATCCTCCCGGCGGATCCAATAAGAGCGGGCCTCCCCCGTCGTTCCGAACCTCGGACTCGCATCGACTCCACCTCCATCTCCACCTTCTCCGCCGGTCGTTCCCCCGCCGCCCCGCCTCTTCCCAATTAAACCGCGCCACGCTACGCCGAGCTTGCATACTGCGTACCGATATCAATTACCGGGGCCAAGTGACACGGCGCGCAGCGTCGACGGGGCGCAGCCGAGGACAGCGGCGACGATTAAAAAAGGAATCGCCGAAGGGTACCGAGGGGGGCCGAAGGGAATCGAAGGGGACCGGCGGGAGACCCGGAGGAGGGACGGAAGGGGAACGCCACGCAGCCACCGGTGAAAAAAGGAACGCGCGAAAGAAGTGTGGAGACGTAATGAGAAGGATGCTGGTGGCGCGGGCCTAACGAGCCACTGCCGAGTTCGAAGGATCGCGTGTACGGCGTACAGTGCACGTACCGCGAGACCGATGCCCGCTGATAATAAACGCTGCCGGGAAGATCGGCGCCGCGCAGTGGCCAGCGCGGACGAATGAGCTACGATCTGATTTGACTAGGGCGCTGACGCGTTGTTGCACCTCTCGGTGCTGGCCGCTCAGGAATTTATCTCGCGTGGCTCTGGAATTTTTTGGTAGGGCCCAGCGAGATTTCAAGGCGGATTGATGGTATTGAGGAGTGATGGTGGTTTTGGGGAGATTGGGATCGCTTCGTGACGGCATTTCTTCTGGTTTATTGGTGCAAATGAATGGAATGGCAATTTGGAGGTTATGTTGTCCGTTTTGATCGTTTTTCGGAAATTTCGGCGATAGAGCTTCTGCTTCGAATAGATGGTAGATTTTGGAAGAATGTTAGTAATAGTTAGTTATATTGTATTAGTTATTTATATAATATAATAAATTTATATAATATAATATAATATTATTATTAATAGTTATATTGTATTTACTGGAATATCAATACATACCGACGTCTCAAGGACGTCCCGAATGTCCTATGAATGGCCTACGAACGGCCTAGAAATGTCCTACGTTACAAATCAAAACGTTGTTTTTAAAAGCACTTGATTGATTTATTTAAAAATTCATGAAAACATGAAAAAGGACATCCAACACGAGACATTTTAAAGACGTTCATTTTAAGGCGTACAACGCTCAGACCTAAAATGGACATAAATTGGACGTCTTTAAGACGTCTAGTGTTTATTGTGGAGGGGACCCGAGGTTTCTATTTGTGGTTCCAAAATCAGTCGCAGCTAACGATTCTTTGAGTAAAGAGCTTCCTGACGCACTTGGATAAAGACTGGTCGTCTTGTAATAAAGACTTTCTTTCCGAATTAATGCAGTATGCGCTTCATTTTCTGCCTAATAGTTAAATCATAGTAATTTTGATGATTAGTTGATAGTATATTGCTTATAATATAGTTGATATCTGGTTTGACTAGGGTCTTGAGTTATTCTTACTCGTGGGCACGATGAGGAGCTTATGTTAGGTTATATTAAGTTACAGAAGATTTACATAGCTAAATAATAGTATTTATGATAGCTGCTAGTGTATTGCTTATAATATAATTGATATCTGGTTTGACTAGGGTCTTGAGTTATTCTTACTCATGAGCACGATGAGGAGCTTATGTTAGGTCATATTAAGTTACAGAAGATTTACATAGCTAAATAATAGTATTTCTGATAGCTGATAGTATATTGCTTATAATTTAATTGATATCTGGTTTGACTAGGGTCTTGAGTTATTCCTGCCTCTGTGTATAATGAGAAGACAATGTTGGCTGCTTTCAACATTTTTCTAAAATTTCCATGATGGAGCTTGTGCTTTTGAACAAATGATAAATTGTTTAAGATTGAACTATCTAAACGACAGTATATTTTGTACAATAGTTAGTTGATATCACATTGGTGGATAGCAGAATGACAATCTGGTTTGACTAGTTTGTTAAGGCAACTGCTGTCCGTGGGCACTACGAGGAGGTTATGTTGCCTGCTTTCAAAACAGTTAAAAAATGTCAACAATAGAACTTGTGCTTTTGGAAAAATGACAACAATGTTGGGAAGATTTAACTAGCTACGTGATAGTATCTTTTGTGTAATAGTTAGTTGATATTAAATTATTGGATAATAGAATGGCAATCCGGTGCTACTAGGTTGTCAAGGCACTACTGCACGTGGGCGCTATTAAGAGGTTATGTAGTCTGCCTTCAAAACTTTACAGACGTTTCAACGATACTTCTTGCGATTTTAGAAAAATTTCTTCTAGTTTTTGGTTTATCGACTGAGTCAAATATCAGTCCTTTTGCGAAATAGATGTATTGTAAAATAGATGTATTATATACAATAGATGTATTATATACAATAGATGCATATACCCATGGGTCTTATAAACAATTTATGTTGCCTGTTCTCAAAATTTTTCAAAAATTTCAATAATAGAGCTTGTACTTGTAAAGGAACGACAATAATTTTTGTTAGGTCTAACCAAACTTTTGTATAATACCTAGCTCATATCGGATCACTATACTAGTGTCACTGTCACTGTTAATGAAAACCTGCTGCGACCAAGCTACTGACGAATTTACGTCTGCAGACGTCAACTGAGAAAAATATTGTGTCGCTCATTTTCAGGATCTCTCGTCCAGCTTGAGACTGCGACGAAGGAATTTAAAAGTGCAATTCGAAAAAGAAAAATCGAGCTGGTTGGGTGACAGTGGAATCCTTTCACCGAACCACGCCCATTCACACTTGTCCAGGCGGTGGCCACTTAAAGCAGCATTCGCGGACCGCCCACAGACTTGATTGTGGAACGTAAGCTACATAACCTCAAAAATTCAGAATATCTATACAGTGCTCCCAGCATTGTTCCTTAGAGGAAAGTCGTCTGGTGGCATAACCTAAGCTGTTCTACTAGGTCCGCACTGTTCGCGCCAGTCTACAGTTGTTCATACAGGTGCCGATCTACAGGGTGTGCGATAATAATTAGACTGCGGACCTTTACGCAACATAAAAAATGTCTGCATCTGTCGCGAACAACAGGAGTCACTTTGGCATTTCTTTCTTTCTTCAATCATTTTAATAGAAAGAAAATAACGTTTCGTATCGCGGCTATCCATTTTTGCCATAAATGCGTAAAATACGTGGTCTAATAATAATATAATAATATTGGGTCGAGTCCTGAATAATTTCCGATGCGGTTAGATAGTATCTATTGTTTCTTTCTACTCGCTATAAATCACTGAACAGACAAATGTTCATAATGAATAAAATAAAAAGAAAATAAAATAAATAAAAATAAAAATGAAAAAAAAAAATAAAAAAGAAAAACGAAATAAATGTCTGATAAATAATGGAAGTTATTCATGACTCGACTTAATAATACCTAGCCTGTGCCACCTCCGATTACAAATTCCTTTCCTCGACGATCAACCAACGCGCCGATCCTTAAATTCTAATCCCTGTTGCGCAGGTTGCACGACCCCTGTCGCAGAGTCAGCAGGCTGCCGGCGACCCTGCCGGTACCCGGAGCAGGCATTTCGAGAAACTAATGATTAATCAGAGTTCGCATGCAGCGGCAGTAATAGGCACTCAGAAAATCCTAACAGCGAGCGTCGTCCCGTGGGCCACGGTGCCTTCGATCTTCGGCGGTGGAGATTAAAGGGCCGCTGGGCTGGGAGAATTACTCGATCGACAAAGAGCTTAATGGAAGCGTATCCATCGTCCCCGGGCGATCGGTCATTTAATTTCTTAAGTGGCAGCCGGGCAAACATTAGCTTTCGCTAAGATAGGAGGGAGAGAAAGAGCGACACAGAGATAGAAAGAGGAAGAGAGAGAGAGAGAGAGAGAGAGAGAGAGAGAGAAGCAGGGTAAAAAAGGGGGAGAGGGGGATACCTTACGAGGTCAATGTAAGGAACGAAATCCTTACAAAGTTCCAACGCTGGAACCGTGTTGAAGGTATTCGTCGGCGGAGCACTGGAAATGGAGCTTTTATACGAAAGTACTCCATATCACTTTATTTAAGATTTACCCTCTCGCTCGCCCCTTTCAACCCCCAACAAGACTCGTCCATTTCGTTGCCACCCCCCTCTGTCCCGCCGCGGCCCGCCACGGCCCGCCACGGCCCGGCACGGCCCGCCTCTACCCGCTCGTTCCACTATTCTTAAGCCCGATCCTCGCTGCTCCTCGAGCGTCGTTCTGTATCGACGTCTCTCTCCTCCTCCTCTCGCTCCCTGTCGCCCCTCGCGCAACCACTCACTCTCTCTCGCTCTCTCTCTCTCTCTCTCTCTCTCTCTCTCTCGCTTTCTGCTCCTTTTCCCCGACCGGTTCCTCTCCTCGTCCGTCGGCCGCCCTCTTCTGCCTTTCGAACGTCTTGTTTGTTTATTCCACTCAGCCTCCTTAACATGATCCGTCTGCTTGGCATTCCACCTTGCCCCATCTCGAGAGGAGCGTTTTGCAAATTGGACGAACACTTCCGGCGATCGATCCGACACGCGATTCGAGATCATAATCACGCCCGGACAATCCGCCGGCGCTGGCCTCGGGCTTCTCTCTCTCTCTCTCTCTCTCTCTCTCTTCTTCTTTCTATCTGTATTCTTCTAGCTCTATCGGACGCTATCTGCACTCATCTGACTCTAGCTAGGTTTATCGATAAGCACCTCTAGATCTGTCTAGATATATCTGGCTTCATCTGCTTCTATTTAAATGTACAGGTCCTTGTGTAGTTTCGTCGAAATCTGTTCCTGTCTATGTCTATCTAACTCTGTCTCCATCTTTGTTTATCTGTTCCTGCTTATATCTATCTATCTCTACATTTCTCTATCTAAATCTATCCTATCTATATTTTGGCTATATCTTTCTATGCCTAAATTTCTTTCTTTCTATTTTGACTATATTTTTCTTTGTCTAAATCTATCTAGCTCTATTTTGGTTATATCTCACTCTGTCTAAATCTATCTATCTCTATCTGGCTCTGTGTATCACTCTATCTCTATCTCACTTATCTATCTTCTCCTCTCTCCGTTTATCTTTATCTAGCTCTATCTGTGCTTCTATTTAAATCTCACCATCTATTATTTTGTCTATCTGTCTCTATTTAAATCTATCTCTATCTAGTTTTATATATATATATATATATATATATATATATATATATATATCTAGTGAGATATAAAAGGTAAAGAAAAAGAGATAGATAGCGCTAGATAAAGCTAGCTTTTATAGAGCCCGATTATCAACAACTATAAAGACGAGTAAGGCTGAAGTAACTGTATCGCGTCTTATCAAGTTGCTAATTTTCGTTTCCAAGCTGTGGGACAATGTGAGAGACATTACTGTACTTAACACAGCTAAGGTATCCCCACTCTAACGTAAATCCACGTAAACTTCCCATCTCTAGTGTCTGCAGGGAGTACCATCCCACCACTGGTTCTATCCATCTCTTCTTCTGTGTATCTGCCTCTATCTCAATCTATCTGCTATCTATCTCTACGAATCTCCTCCTATCTGCCTACATCTACCTCCACCGATCTCCTCCTATAGGCCTACATCTATCTGTAGCAATCTCCTCCTATCTTGCTCTCTTCATCTCTCTCTTTCCCTCTCCCTCACTCTTTTCATCTATCTGTAGCAATCTCCTTCTATCTCGCTCTCTCTATTTCTCTCGTTCTCTCTCTTCATCTCCCTCTCTTTTCATCTATCTGTAGCAATCTCCTTCTATCTCGCTCTCTCTATTTCTCTCGTTCTCTCTCTTTTCATCTATCTGTAGCAATCTCCTTCTATATAGCTCTCTCTATTTCTCTCGTTCTCTCTCTTCACCTCCCTCTCCCTTTTCATCTATCTGTAGCAATCTCCTTCTATCTCGCTCTCTCTATTTCTCTCGTTCTCTCTCTTCACCTCCCTCTCTTTTCATCTATCTGTAGCAATCTCCTTCTATCTCGCTCTCTCTATTTCTCTCGTTCTCTCTCTTTTCATCTATCTGTAGCAATCTCCTCCTATCTCGCTCTCTCCATCTCTCTCTTTCTCTCTCTTTTCATCTATATATATCTGTAGCAATCTCCTTCTATCTCGCTTTCTCTATTTCTCTCGTTCTCTCTCTTCATCTCTCTCTCTTTTCATCTATCTGTAGCAATCTCTTTCTATTTTGCTCTCTCTATTTCTCTCGTTCTCTCTCTTCATCTCTCTCTCTCTCGCTCTCTTTCTCGCGCGCTCTCTCTCTCCATCTGCACGTTCCCCAAAGTAGATGGACGGTGGTGGATTTACCCTAATAGAAACTTTCAGCATTGCCTGGACGCTTTATGCCGCCCGGTCGATGGATGGCATCATCCGTAGGAGAACACGACAGGTATTGAACGAAAGGGAATACAAGATGCGAACGATGTTTTTCTTGCCTTCCACGCGTATTTATTCTTCTTGCGTATTCCATTTGCCGGCCTGTTTTCTTGCAGCCCGGTCTCATGCAATATTATGTCCTTCAGCGATCGCTGCGCTGTTGTCCTCGGATATCTGGTGAATTATTCCGAGGAGCCGCCTCTTCGGGGATGCTGCCGGGAACGTTGCTGTTGCGCTCGATTTTCGAGCAATTTTGAAGAGGTCGAAACTGGATCAATGATGTTCGATGGAGCCGGAGCTGGAGTCTTGCACTGCTTTCGTAGGGTGAAGACATAAACGATTGGGAGGCTTTGAGGATTTTTAGGCTGAATGGACGACGATGATAATAATTACTTTATTTATCAACGGGATGAATCCTGTGTTACAATGAGAGAGAGAGAGAGAGAGAGAATAATAATAACATAACAGCAGGACTCAAATGATTATAGTTTAGAAGACAAAAATCAACTTATAAGAACTGGAATGGAGATTTCAAGTCATAATTTTCATTTAAAAAAGTTAATGTCCGAGTCCTACATAAATGAGAAATTTGTACAGCATACAAAAAGGTTCAAGTTCAATCCCAAAACTTAGATCAATCATTTTGTAGGCCCTACGCCAGGGGTGTCAAACTCAAAAGCTAACTTGGGCCAAATAAACAATGCTTAACTTTAGGTAGGCCGCAAAAAAAGATCTATGTTCATAGAAACAAATATTTTTATTTTGACTAGTACATTGTAATAAACATATATATAAAGTTAAATTATTGTTTACGGCCTGATACTTGACATCAAAAATGTTCATCTCGGGCCGCGAGTTTGACACCCCTGCCCTACACAGCGTCATAAAAGAGTGTTATACTTTCTGTTGGCAATTGCCATTTGAAAACAAAGATCCAGGTTTCACTTAAATAGGAGGCCAACCTATTGGCCTCCTCCTTGGCCCCACAATTTAGGGGATCACTGATCAACTACTAGATCCTAAAGTGTCACAGCAGTGCATTCTGTACTCCAAATTGACAATTTTCATTTAAAAACAAGGATGTCCAGATCTTATTTAAAGAGATGGCCAATCCAACATAGAAAGGCATCGAGTGTCGCAAAATTGAAGGACTATCAATTATCTTTTAGGTTATAAAGTGTCACAGAAGTGCATTATGCAACAAGATTCCAAAATTTCATGCAGAAATTATGCCAAAATTTGAAAGACGACTCATCTGTTAGATCCTAAAGTGTCAAATAAGTGCACTTTGCATTCCAATTCCCAATTTCTATTTGAGAAAAATGATGCCCAGGTCTCATCCACGTGGAAAACCTGCCCAACATAGAGAAAGCTCGGATATTTCAAAATTTGTAGGACCATTAATCATCTTCTAGGTCCTAAAGAGTCGCAGAAGAGCATTGTGCACTCCAATCCTCAGATTCTGTTTGAAAAAGATGATGTCCAGGTCCTATTTGTATGGGAGACCAGTCCAACGTAGAAAGACCTTAAAGATCATAAAATCTGAAGGACCATCAATCATGTTTTAGGTCCCAGAGTATCACAGAAGAGCATTCTGCGCCCCAATCCCCAGTTTTTACCTGAAAAAGATGATGTCTAGATCCCATTTAAATAGGAGACCAGCTCATCATAGAATGACCTTAAAGATAACAAAATCTGAACGACCATCAATCATCTTTTAGGTCCTAAAGTGTGATAGAAGTGCATCCTCCATTCAAATTTCCATGTGAGGAAGATGGTGTCCAAGTCTCATCAAAGTGGAAAACCCACCCAGCATGGAGAAAGCTCAGACAGCTCAAAATTTGAAGGATCCTTAATCATCTTCCAGGTCTTAAAGTGTCACAGAAGAGCATTCTGCACTCCAATCCCTAGTTTTTATTTGAAAAATATGTTCAGGTCCCATCTAAATATGAGACCTGTTCAGCATAGAATGACCTTAAAGATCACAAAATCTGAAGGACCATCAATCATCTTTTAGGTCCTAAAGTGTGATAGAAATGCATCCTCCATTCAAATTTCCATGCGAGGAAGATGGTGTCCAAGTCTCATCAAAGTGGAAAACCCGCCCAGCAGACACCTCAAAATTTGAAGAATTCTTAATCATCTTCCAGGTCTTAAAGTGTCACAGAAGAGCATTCTGCCCTCCAATCCCTAGTTTTTTATTTGAAAAATATGATGTCCAGGTACCATCTAAATACGAGACCTGTTCAGCATAGAATCGCCTTAAAGATCACAAAATCTGAACGACCATCAATCATCTTTCAGGTCCTAGAATTGCATTCACCATTCAAATATTCATGTGAAAAAGACGGTGTCCAGGTCTCATCCAAGTGGAAAACCTGGCCAAGAGCTCAGCTATCTCAAAATTTGAAGGACTCTCGATCATCTTCTAGGTCCCTAGTCTCTATTTGAAGAAGACGACGCGCAGGTCTCATCTGAATAAGAGACCAGCTCCACAGACCAGCTGAAGCAACATAGAAGATATTCGATAGTCCCAAAGTATGACGTCCATCGATCGTGTTCCAAGGTACCAGAGAAGTCTCGATGCACCCAATCGACGGTGTCCACGCAAAATGGTTCGCGTCGAAGCCCCGGCATCGAAATGGCAGATCGGATAATCCGGAATCAAGCCGTCCCAGCGGCGAACAACAATGTCGGGCTCTCGTACGTGTCTCAAATCCACTCCACGTCCTCGCGTTTTGCCCTTTGGTACCTTTCCTCGGTTCACGCACGTACCAACACGTGTGCGCTGACAATCGGTCTGCTCTACCCTACGGGTCCGGTCCCCCGGCTCGGCGTGCACCGCGGATCCTCTCTGTCCAACTGGTTCCCGGGAGCAGGACAAGAGCCGACGAGAGTCGGAGGAGGCGTTCTCGGGTCTCCGGCCACGTAAACCGGTCGATCTGGTCGTTGCCGCCCCACCACGGCAACCACCTGCTCGCCTAGTGAGGCCCTAAGGGCCTCTTCAGCTCGACACGAAGCCCTGCCATTAAATTTATTCGAATTTCATCGGCACCGGCCGAAACCTCGCGCCGCCGCGCCGCGGTGCCCGTCACGGAATACGCTCCGCGGGCCTGACTATCTAAACGGCGGACGTTTATGCTAATTTATATGCCCTCGGATATCGATTCGGAACGAGTTTCGAGAACGCCGGAGAATCGGCTTCTAGTCGGAGGGAATCTTATTAGTAGACCATGGGCTTTACGCGTTTATGGCGGGTCCGCGGGTCCTTCGGGCATGAGATTGTATTTGAGGTGCGGTTGGGTCTGGCCGATTATTAGACGTTTTAATTTTTATTCGAGTATCTGCGATTCGGACCGGACAGCAGATCTTTATGGCGGACGCTTGGCTGATGGGAATGCAAGGAATTTGATGGATGGATGAAGGTTATTTGGTGGTTTCGATTTAAAGCAGTTTGGGCTTTTGGATCGAATGTAGTTTGGCGTTTTGGAGTAAAGGTACGTTAGGCTTTTTGTTTAACGTTGATTCGTTGTTTTGGATTAATGGTAAGATTGCCTTTTTGATTTCAGGTGTTTTGTATCAAAGGTAACTTGGTCTCTTGGTTAGAGGTTAGTTTCTCTTTCAGATTATAAAGGTTTATTTGCTTTTCTGATTGCAAGGAATTTGTCTTTTGGATTGGAGGTAATTTGGACTTCTAGGTGACTTAGGTCTTTTTCTGATTAAATGTAAGTTGGTATCTTGGTCTTTTGGATTAAAATTTGGTCTTCTGGATTAAAGACAATTTAGTTTTTTGAATTAAAGACAATTTATTCTGCTGAATAAAGACAATTTGATCTTCTGAATTAAAGAGAATTTATTCTTCTTATTAAAGGTGGTCTGACCTTTTGGATTAAAGACAATTTGATCTTTTGGAAAAAAGTGAATTTGGACTTTTGAATTCAAGATTGTTTGATTCTTTGGATTATAGGTTATTTGATCTGTTCGATTAATCTAGTTTGATACTCTTTGCTACAATTACTCTTTACGGAGATTTTTTATTACAGCCAAATGATTTGACAACTTTTCTTCTTAATTTTATCGTGTACTAGGACAAGCATCTAATTGTGAGACACATTTGTGAACATCTACAAATTGTCAAAGAACATGTGTATGACAGTCTAATTAATTATGGTATTTGATATTGTTCTGCATGAAGATCTACAGTCTAAATATAAATATAACAAAGAATAATTATCATACTATCTGCACACTACAATTTCAACTAGCATGCACTGTAATTCGATAATAGAATCAAAATCGTTGACAAATGCAGACAAATTGCATTCCGCATAAAATTCTAAATATTTCAACTGAATATTGTAGCTGAATAATGTAGCACATCTTTGTGCTAATCAATTTGTATCTTTATTAAGAATAATATTTTCCATCGTTCTTAAACGATGATAACAATAATGAATATAACAAAGAAAATTTGCGTTACGGATAAATATATCTTCTATGAAGGAAATAAAATTTTGCAACTTAAATATTTCTACTAAATATTCTTTCACTCTCTTTACGCTAATTTCTACCATTGTTGAGAGCAAAGTCTTTTACCACCCTTATAAAATAAATCCAACACCGAAACTCTGCAACAAAGATAAAAGACAAAAATTCTTCGGTCTAAATATTTCAGCTAAATTTTCTTTTACAATCTCTACAATAATTAATTTGTATCATATAAACGATAATAACAACAATAAATATAACAAAGAAAATCTGCATCACAGATGAATGTATCTCCTGCGAAAGAAAGACGATTCTGCTGTCTAAATACTTCTATTTTTACACTAATTAATCTGTACCATTGTTAAGAGTAATAGTTTTTACCACCCTCATCAAATAAATAATTATAACAACAATAAATATAACAAAGAAAATCTGCATCACAAATAAATGTATCTTCTGTGAAAGAAAGAAAATTTTACAATCTAAATATTTCTACTAAATATTCTTTTACTCTCTTTACGCTAATTAATTTATACCGTTGTTAAGACTAATGGTTTTAACCACCCTTACACGATACATGATAATAACAACAATAAATATAAACAAGAAAATCTGTATCACAGAAAAATATACTTTCTGCGGAAGAATAATCATTTCCAAATAAAAATTCCGACGAGTCTAGATGGCGCTGCCTGCCCACGAAAACCCGGAACACCGTGACCCAGAGAGCCAAAACCATAAAGAACGAAAGTTAAAATCCTGGAACATGAGGAGCAGGTGAAAGACGGGTTCCACGATGGTTCCAGGTGGCCGATCGTCACCTGACGGAACCCGTCCAGCATTTCCGCGGATAATCGTTAGCGATAGAACCCGGAACGGGTCGTTCCGGCGGAAGTAACCGGTCGCGGGTTTTAATAAAGCGCGGATCCTCGAGAGCGGATTCATTAAAAGTCGCGCCATTACATTTCCGAAAACGATTCCGACGATAGGCTTGGTCGCAGTCCTCGACACAAACTCGGCGCGTCGGTGACTCGCGAAACTTTCCTCTCCCGGGCCGCTAATTATTCTCTTATTAATTGTTAATTGTAATTAATTGCGCCCGGCGAGGCCGCGAGCCGGCCTAATTGACATTGATTTATGGGTTTAATTAAAGGCGGCGTCTCGCGGGCGCTGTCTTACGCTGCCCTGGAAGGGCTTAACAACACCTTTTCACCGGGATCTCGCTTTGTGCGACGGCCTTTCAGCCCGAGGCGGCCCGCGCGCGGGTCACCCTTTCGCGGAATTGAAACTGTGCCGCGACGACATTTTTCACGCGGGCCCGCCCGCGCCCGGCCCGCCTTAAATTAAACGCTCTTCGAGCCCGGCAGCCCCGCGAGCGCGCGCGTAATCTGCTATCGCATCCGTTCCCTTCCAGCGACCTTAATGATCGCTGTTATGCGTCTCGGCGAGCTTTCCTGGCCTTGGAACCCGTTCATCGTCGCCAAAATGGAAAGCTTAAGAGCACGACATTTCTTGCATCAATCGATACCGGCTTCTCGGAATCCAAAGTATTAGCTACTTTATATGATCGTGCCTATTTTAACACAAACGCCACATTACTGTATAAACGCCATAATATTTTAGATCAATTGTTCGAAGTTGTTTAGAATAGGACTTATCCCACACGAAAGTTTAAACAATTACGAAAAGCAGCACGCAAATGTCAAGTTCAATTCAAATCAAAATTCAAGCGAATTTTGTGAAACAAATGCTTGTTTGATTCCTGCATAAATGCCGTAAGTAGTTGTAACGATCTAAACTTTCAGAGGGATTTTAGCAAAATTGTTCACAGCTGTAAACAATGGGACTTGTTTCGTACAAAAGTTTAGACCATTTCGAAGAGCAGCACGCAAATATCAAGTGCAACCACCTGCAACCTTCGAAATTATGCGAATTTCATGAAACAGATGCCAGCAGAACAAAAGTTGCGTGTACCCGTTAATTGGTTCCTAAAAATTATTTGTGACAATCTAAACTTTCAGAAGGGTTTTAGTCAAATTGTTCAAAGCTGTAAACAATGGGACTTGTTTCATACAAAAGTTTAAACAATTACGAAGAGCAGCACGCAAATGTCAAGTGCAACCACCTGCAACCTTCGAAATTATGCGAATTTCATGAAACAGATGCCAGCAGAACAAAAGTTGCGTGTACCCGTTAATTGGTTCCTAAAAATTATTTGTGACAATCTAAACTTTCAGAAGGGTTTTAGCCAAATTGTTCAAAGCTGTAAACAATGGGACTTGTTCCATACAAAAGTTTAAACAATTGTGGAGAGCAGCATGCAAATGTCAAGTGCAACCACCTGCTACCTTTGTAGCTATTTCGAATTTTAAAAAACAAACGCCCGCAGAACAAAAGTTGCTCAGCATACAGGGTGTATCCGAACTTTTTAATTCGCGCACAACCGCGAAGGGTGTTAGACAAATCGTTCAAAGTTGTAAGCAATGGGACTTGTTTCATACAAACCGGATCATTTTTGCAAAACTATACTGTTGACGATGTTTATAACAATTCTGACAATATCGAGCAATTTTTGAAAAAAACATATCTTTGAAGATATTTCTTGCAAACTTATTACCCTTTCTGTTGCTCTCAAAATGTAACAGCAATTTATTTTTATTTAACACTATAAAAACCTACCACGGTCAAAATGACCGATTTTTTATTTTACGATACTATAAATTTCGGAGACTTCCTCGTGAAAAATGATTGAATAAATTATATTATTCAAGTTATATTATTCAAGTATATTATATATAGTAAATATTAGTATATATTAGTATATATATTAGTATTAGTATATATTAGTATATATTATTATCAATTATATTATTCAATTATATTAAACAAGTCTCATAATTAAAACTTTACAAAATCCAAGTGAATTCTATCTTTTCACTCTTATAAGTCAATGCACGCTAATCGCCACTACAGGTCGGTTGGTTTACGGTTAATTCCCCAAAATTGTGTAATTTACCCTCCGACTACTAAAGCGCAGCCTCCTGTGCCAGAGTCATTCCTGACTCACGCGATTAATGAATCATATTTGCAATCCTTCCTACTCTTGACTCCGAGTCAAAATTGACACAGCCACCGTCTTGCGAGTGTTAATGGACCTGCGACCATAGCCGTCGATAAGGCGTTAATCGAGTCGCGGAATCGGAGGACGGCGGTAGAGAAAGAAACACGATTTGCCGGCAGCCGTCGGGACGGATTCGTTAACTCGGTATTTCGACGGACTCGTTTCCCGTTTTCCCGGGGCCCGGCCCGGCCCGACCCGCCGCGCCGCGCCGCGATACGATCGTCATTAGCAAAGAAGAAGCAGCGTCGCAGAGCGCCGGCAGCCCCCGCGTCGTCGCCCTTTGTGGATTCTCTTGCGCCTCGTGTGTCCCTCCGTACTAATGGTCTTAACGAACCCGACACTGCGCCCGGTCTGCCGAGGGTTAATACATCAACCGCTCGCAGCGTCGGAGCCTTGATATTGCACGGCTCCGTTCCGCTCTCCGCTGCTCGCAGCTCCGCACGCCGCGCCGCGCCGCGCCGCACGCCGCCGCGGCGCTCACCACGAAGACTTCGATTATCGCCAATTTGCCGGCTTGTTCGTGTTTATTCGGTGACCACCGGTGTGCCCTCCGGTAATGCGAGTATCGGGGAAATACTGGCACCGGCGATCGATCCGACGGAATCGTTTGACGAAATTAGACGGTTAACCGAGCCCGGTGAATGCTAACGCCGCCCGTGCCTTTTATTCCTTTATCAATTTGTCCGGTGACGGCCGCTCGATGATTAATTGGATCCCGGAGGAGATCGCGACCCGGGCCCTTCCTCCTGCGGGATTCGATTTTTCCGCCGCGGCCTCGTTTTTTCCGATGTTTTTCGGTGCACGCGGCGCGCTTTCTTTGGCGAAAATTATTGTTGCGTTCTGATAGCGTTTGAACGGGATAAGTGCAAGGGCGTAGCCAGGATTTCGGAGGGCAAAAATGTTGGAATAAAATTTTAATGAAAAATTATAATTTTTAATTTATTAAAATTTTAATTTTACGTCAATTATTTTGCTTTTTTATGTAATACACGAAATAAATAAAAGAAAAATGTTCGTGATAGTTAAACAAAACGTTTATATGATGTTATAGAATTTTTTGTGTATCATATCGGCAACCTACGACGATATATCGATAAGCTACCAGAATTCTCAGGGAATATTGTCAAAATATCAGACAAAAAGTTCTCTTCATTGTTCAGGATGAAGTTTTTGGAGGTTCTAATTTTTTTGATGCTACTCGTACGATTATTGTAATCTGTTTGTCATTTATTTCTAGAACAAAGTTAATAATGAATTTTAATTCTTCTTTTGCAAATATCGTATATGACAATAACTTTTAATAAATAATGTATTTTAGACTCGGATATTATGTTAACCGGTCATACATCACTAGATAGAGGGGGGCAAGTGCCCCTCTTGACTACGATCTTCTCTCGGAGAACCTGAGACCTTGAAATATCTAAGATCTAGAAGTACATGACTACTTCAAGTGCTTGAAATCTTCAAGTACCTAAAACATTGAAGAACATAAAACCTTGAAGTACGAACAAACTCCGTACTATCTAACACATTGAAAAACCTAAGATACTTAGAAGTACATGAGATCTTGATGTGCTTGAATTTTGAAGAACTCAGGAAACCTAGAAGTGCTTGAGATCTTGAATTGTTTGAGATTATGAAGTACCAAAAAATCTTGAAGTACCTAAGATCTTGAAATAAGATCTTGCAACCCCGATGTATCGAAGAACTTGAAGAAGCTAAGACATCTAGAAGTACATGAAACCTCGAAGAGCTTCGGATTTTTGAGTACCTAACACCTTGAAGTATCTACAACCCCGAGATATCTAAGACCTTGAAAAATCTAAAAGATCTACTAGTGCATGAAACCTTGAAGTGCTTGAAATTTTGAAGTACCTAAGACCTTGAAGAACCTAAGAGATCTAGAAGTATTGTACATAAGATATTGATGTGTTTGAAATTTTCAAGTACCTAAAACCTTGAAGTACATAAGATCTTGAAATATTTACCAGCCCAAAATACCTAAGATCATGAAGAACCTAAGAGACCTAGAAGTGCATAAAGCCTTGAAGAACTCAAGGTTGTGAAGTTGCCTAAAATTTTGGAGAACCCAAAACCTTGAAGTATCTACAACCCAGAAGTATCTAATACCTTGAAGAACCTAAGAGGCCTACATAAAACCTTGAAGAACTCAAGGTTGTGAAGTGCCTAAAATTTTGGAGAACCCAAAACCTTGAAGTATCTATAACCCCGAAGTATCTAACACCTTGAAGAACCTAAGAGACCTAGAAGTACATGAGAAATTGACGTGTTTGAGATTCTTAAGTACCTAAAACCTTGGAGAAACTAAAAGCTTGAAGTACATAAGATCTTGAAATATCCACCATCCCAAAGTATCTAAGATCTTATAATTATATTTATAATATCATTTATATTATAAATATATATAAAAAAAAATATTTTATTTATATTATAAAATGTTATTATATTTATATTATAATTATAGAAGTATATAAAACCTTGAAGTGCTTGAGGTCTTGAAGTGCCTAAGACCTTGAAGAACCTAAGAGACCTAGAAGTGCATAAAACCTTTAAGTGCTCGAGTTTTTGAAGTACCTACAAAAATCTTAGAAGACCTAAAACCCTGAAATACCTAAGATCTGAAAAGCTCTACAATCCCAAAGTACCAAGGACCAGCGACCCTCGACCTTATACGAAGTCATTCTACGTTCACCTATTTTCCAAAATTCAGTCTAATTACCCACAATTTTCCGTCGTACAGTCGCAGACCGTCTTCCCTTTCTCCATCGATTCGATTGGAGCACAACGATTAATCGAACCGCGGGCCTCTGTTCTTGGTTAATTCGCTCGATTACTCCAGCGATTCGGCCGTAGGTTTCGAAGGAGCTTTCCGCGACAGCTTATGATCGGCTGGAAAAAGGGGGCGGACCGGCTTTTCCGCGAGCGGCAGCGGCCGATGGAGATTCGGCTTCGGCTGTCAGGGAAATAATGAAAATTAATGGATAAGTTACCGGCGCCGGTCGCCGGCTCGTATTAATCGAACTGTAACGAAGCAGGTTATGTTATCGAGGAATAATCCCCCGATTCCGCTAATCGATCCCAACCACCCCGTTCGATTTCGTCCGTCGGGCGGCCGCTGTCTCGCGCCGATAAAAATGGGAGCAACGAGTTAATTAGATCGTGTCAAGAGCAATTTGATCTGAGGACGGGAGGGGAGTTGTTACAATGAATGAACGAGGAAAGAGCGCCGCTATTGTTAGAACAGCATCGGCGGATAATGGCTTCGAAAATTTAACGCGCCCTGATTTCGCTTCAACGAGCTACCCTTGGAAAACATTTTCCCGACGACGGTGTATCGACTACCAATTAACTCCTTGCCCGTAATCACATCCTCGAAACATTACTCAATTCGCTTTGAATAAAACTAGCCCAGGAAATTAATGCGACACCAAATTATTGTTTATAAATGTTTGAACTTCGAACTTATTTTGAATAATCTTAAAATTATACAGTAATGAAAATATTTTGGACGGCTAAAAGGATTCAAGCTTCACACGCTTAGCTAAGGTTGAGGATTTTTGTGGGGGTAACAACTGAAGGGATCGCTGCACAAAAATTCAGGCATGTTCCTCGACCTTTCGTTGAACAGGGAAAAAAGTGCTCGTCCAAAAACCGAGGTCCAAACATTTTTTTTTTAATCCAAAAGTGTACAAGGGATATTGAGTCTGTGGTCACAGTAATCGACGTCAGCGACTTTGAACATTTTTGTGCACGTAACAACTGAACGGATCACTACACAAAAATTTATGAACGTTCTTGAGTCTTTCCTTGAACAGTAAAAAATATGCTCGTCCAAAAATTGAAACCCAAAAAGATTTGCAAAATTCGACAGGGTACAAGGGATAATCAGAGAGTCTACGGTCGCAGTAATCAGACGTTAGCACCAACAACTTTGAGAATTTTTGTGGGAACGCCAACCAAAGGGATCACTGCAGGAAAATTTGGGGACATTCCTCTACCTTTCCTTAAACAATAAAGTATATGCTTTTCCAAAAATCGAAGCACAAAAAATTGTTCTAAAATTCAATAGTGTACGAGGGTTATCGAGCCTATGGTTACAGTAATCGACGTCAGTATAGACTTTGAAAATTTTTGCGCAGGTAACGACTGAACGAATCACTGCACACAAATTCAGGTACGTTCCTCAAACTTCCTTCAAACACTAAAAAATTTGCTCGTTTGAAAAGTGAAGGTTCAAAAAATTTTAAAAATCCAACAGTGTACAAGGGATGTTCAGTCTACGGTTGTAGTAATCAGACGCCAGTATCAACAACTTTGCAAATTTTTTTGGAAGTAGCGGCCGAAGGGAGCGCTGCAGAAAAATTCAGGGACATTCCTCGATCTTCCTTTAAACGAAAAAAAAATATTCTTGCCCAAAAAACCGAAGCCCAAATATTTCGAAAAATCAAAGAGTGCAGAGGAATATTGACAATGCAAGGGACATCGGCGGGAATAAAAATCGACATCGCTGAAAGATATCAACCACTGGCATCAAAGGGGCAAATAGGGGCGTACGAACGTCGCGCGGGGCCCCCGAAAATATTGAATCCGCGGCCCGGTTTCGCGTGGAGAGCGTTCGGCTCTCGCGTGTTCGTAATTTCGTTTACACCGGAAAGCGTCGGTAAATCAGTGACTTAATGAATTCAGCCGAGAGGCCGGTGCCACGGAGATCCCACGCGACGCGGAGCCAGGGCCATTTAGAAGAGCGACGAGGCTGCCGCAGCCAGAGGGGGTTATTCGCGGTTATCTTTACGAGTCGAAGAGATACGCCTCCCTTGTCTTACTTGTCCCAGGCGGCGGTGGCAGCGTGCTGGTGGCGGCAGTGGTCGGGGATCGCCGCGGAGGGGTGGCTCCGCAGGGGCCAGGAAGTCGACGTTAAATCTTCCCTGATGTTGAGCTGCCACTGCCCCGGAACGCCGGCCGTTCGTTATTCTCGTTAACATTATGATCATTGCACGGCGAAACGTGTAATTTCGAATTAACGGGCCGGCCCCGTTTCGGCGGCGAGCGCCGCATCACTGCCGTCCCCCTTTTTCCTCGCATAACCTCGTGACACCCTGATGCGGATTTCAACACGAATTGATGCTGACGTTCGATTACTACAGCGTAGACTCAATATATCCCTTGTACACTGTTGGATTTTGAAAAACTTTTCAGAGCTTTGATTTTTCGATAACCATATTTTTTTATTGTTTAAAGAAGGGTCGAGAAATGTCCCTAAATTTTCCTGCAGTGATTCCTTCGGTTGTTGCTTGCACAACAATTTTTTAAATTGTCGATACCGACGATCGATTACTTTAACTGTAGGCTCAATATCCGCTGTACGCTGTTGGATTTTGCAAATTTGTTTGGACTTCGATTTTTGGACAAACATTTTTTATTGTTTACAGAAAGGTCGAGGAATGTGCCTAAATTTTCCTGCAGTGATCCCTTCGGTTGTTACTTTCGCAACAATTTTAAAAATTGTCGATACTGACGATCGATTACTTCAACTGTAGGCTCAATATCCGCTGTACGCTGTTGGATTTTGCAAATTCTTTTGGACCTCGATTTTTGGACAAACATTTTTTACTGTTTAAAGAAAGGTCGAGGAATGTGCCTAAATTTTCTTGCAGTGATCCCTTCGGTTGTTACTTTCACAACAATTTTTTTAAATCGTTGATACTGACGATTACTCGATTATTTCAACACTAGGCTCTCAATATTCCTTGTACACTGTTGGATTTTGCAAAACCTTTCAGGGCTTCGATTCTTCGACAACCATATTTTTTATTATTTAGAAGAAGGTCAACGAATGTCCCTAAATTTTCCTACAGCGATCTCTTCTTTTGTTACCTCCACAAAAATATTTAAAGTCGTTGATACTGACCATCGATTACTTCAACAGTAGGCCCAATATCGTTTGTACAATGTTGGATTTTGCACAGTTTCTTGGGCTTTGATTTTTGGACAAATATATTTCTAATTGTTTAAAGGAACATTGAAGAACATTCCTAAATTTTTGCGCAGTGATCCCATCCTCTACAAAACCTCTACAAAAATTCTCAAAATTGTTGATACTGACGTTTCAATATTACAATTTGTATATACTGTTGGATTTTGTAAATTCTTTTTGGCTGCACTTTCTGGGCAATCATATTTTTTATTGTTTAAGGGTAGATCGATGAACGTTTCTGAATTTTTGTGCAGCGATCGTTTCAGTTGTTCTCGCCAGAAAAATTCTCAAAGTTGTCGACACTGACATCCAATTTATTCCAGTTCACTCGTCATACATTGTTCGTTGTCGGATTTTTTACAATTCTGCAGCGTGTAGATTTTTGAAAAATCATATTTTTTATCGTTCAAGATAAGGTCGAGAAATATTTATGAATTTTTATGCAACGATCCCTTCAGTTATCATCTCCACAAAAATTCTCAAACTTTTTGATACAGACGTTCGATCACTGCAACGATAGATTCAAGATTCCACATTTTTTAATTTAATTAGGATCAGCAAAGTACAAGAACATTCGATAACCATTCAGTATCGTATATCTTAAACTTCCAGTTATCATTTCGTCAAAATAAATTATTTTAATTTTATGTAAATTTGGAAGTTGCTATTATTGGATCTTATTTAAACATTCCAAGCAAAACTATTGCACATGGACATGTTAGATAAGAAAATATGTAGAAGACCGTTTTGCTAGACCCCGACGCGATCCGTCAATATTAACCGAAACAAGAAGACGACGTTTCCTGCGTATCCGGTCCGGAGAATCGTCGCTTTTCAGTATTCCCGCGTTTTTGTCGCTGCTCGTGACAAGCTCATCCGTTACGAATATATATTTGCCTGTCAGTTTCTACGAACGCGTGTAAACGCCTCGCGGCGAGAGTACACAGCCAACCCAGACCTCGCCTATTTTCGCATGAACGACCATGGACAGTGTCAATCATCTACACGGTGTCCGAAAAATATTGCAAGCAAGGGTTGATACCAGAGTCGATTCGAAGCAACTCTTTCCTAAGCAAAAATGTTCCCCGTGGCTTCGTTGACGAATTATTAACTAAAAACGTGGACCAATCAGAGGGCGAGTGCGGGACGAGTAGGCGGCGCGGTAGCGAGCTCGTCACGGCGTGCCGCCCGCAGAGGCGGTGCTCTACTTGTGCTCGCGCTCTGATTGGCCCGTAGTTATTCGTTAATAACTCGTCAACGAAGCCTCGGAGAAGATTTACGAAAAGGAAAAAGTTGCTCCAAATGACGTCAGCTATCGTTTCATCGAACGACTTATAAAATGACCGACACACCCAGCATAATATCGAAGAGAAAAAGACAAGTCGACGGGGAAACGTTTAATTGCGAAGGAAGGAAGATCTCCACCGACTCGGGAACAGGTTGCACCGTGTAATGATTTCTTGATCCGAGACAAACTAATAATGTTGCTTACACACTTATGGACCTGTTCGACGTATTTATTGCGCGTCGGTATGCAAATCTGCACGCGGTTCCGCGGTGCGGACGATCGGCTACGGGCCGTTTGACAGTGCCGGGAACGTGAGATATTGATTTAATCAATCCGCGTCGTTAAAACACCGAGCGGCTTTTATTTTCGCGCCTGGACACTCATTATCGCCCGTTCCCGCTGCCTTGAAGCTGTCCAAACGGAATGGAACGATGGGACGGGATTCCTGGTTTACGCCAGGCCGCTGAAATATTGAGCCCGGCGCCCATGATCGGAGCTGCCTTTAGGTTTTTCTCTGTGGCCGTTCGCAAAAGGAGGACGTTCCGACGATCGTAACATTAATTTCTGACGATGCCGGTGTAAAGAGACGCACTTGCTAGTGTTTTGAGAACATGAAATGTTTAGCGCCGATAGAGTTGAAACGGAGAACTTCGGCTTTTTCTCAGAGTTGGTTACTGTGGTGAAATTAATGATTCGAGGTTAGGTCACATCTGAGTTAAGTCACATCGAACGCACTCATTTTTGTGTCATACATGTCTTATTATTTTGTGAACCAAATTTATTCTTACATGTCTTATTATTTTGTCATGCATGTCTTATTATTTTGTGAACCGAATTTATTCTTTTGCAAGTAAATTCCACTTATTTGTGCTAAAAGTATTTGTAATAAAATTCGTACTAAATTTTGAAAAACTTCAAAAATTGAATTAAGTTTTTTAAATACCTACTGCTGATTAATTACTGGCAATTAAGTATCCATTACTTCGTATGTATACGTATATAAATTTATATTAAATTTAAACACTGATTTAGATATTGTAAACAGCTAATTTGATATTCAGAAAGGTGAATTTGGAAAAAGATGAATTCTTTTTGTTAAAGAATAATTACGTGATTAACAAAGAATGTGATTAAAGTGCACGTAATCTACAAAACGATTACTTCGAGCATCGAAACTTATAAGAAAAAAAAACTCATACACCTCTACAATATTCTCCCTCAAAGCTCAGTCTCTGAATAAAAACAATTCCCACGAAAGGAATGGCACGCACAAGGATCTGTAGTCTACAGGAGTCCGGAGCATTCCCGAAAGCGAGAACAAGTTAGCAAGCGGCGAACACCGCTTATCCAATTTGGAAAGATCGCGAGGGCGTGTTAGATCCGCGCGCGAGAGACGGAAGTGGGGAGGAGCAGAGAAAATCCGGTCCCGGTTAGGTTAACGAATCCGGCCGGCCCCGGAGGACAAATCCCCGGAGCGGACCGGGTGTCTTGAAGACTCGCGCGGCCGGCTCTCGCGTCTTGGCCCGTAATGACACTCTTACACGCGGATAATGGCGCTGCGAAGCCACGCACAATGTGGCACAAAGCGTGACTGTGGAGCCCCGGGGCGAGCATAAAAACACGCGCGTGGAAGCGGGGAGATCGATAAGAGGAAGAGAGAGAGAAGATGATGGCGAAGATGAAGAGAGAGACAGAGACAGAGAGAGAGAGAGAGAGAGAGAGAGAGAGGGAGGGAGAAAGAGAAACAAAATGAAGATGAGGAGGGAGAACATGAAGAGAACGAAAGAGAACATGAAGAGAGCAAGAGAGAACATAAAGAAAGCGTTAAGGAACATGAAGAGGACGGAAAAGTACATGAAGAGAACTAAAGAGAACAAAAGGGAACATGAAAAGAATGAAAGAGAACCTGAAGAGAGCAAGAGAGAACATAAAGAAAGCGTTAAGGAACATGAAGAGGACGGAAAAGTACATGAAGAGAACTAAAGTGAACAAAATGGAACATGAAAAGAATGAAAGAGAACCTGAAGAGGGCAAGAGAGAATATAAAGAAAGCGTTAAGGAACATGAAGAGCACGGAAAAGTACATGAAGAGAATAAAAACGTGAAGAGAGCATGAAGAGAACGAAAAAAAGATGAAGAGAACTAAAGAGAACCTAAAGAGAACCTAAAGAGAACAAGAGAGAGCATAAAGAAAACGTTAAGGATCCTGAAGAGGATGGAAAAGTGCACGAAGAGAATGAAGGACATGAAGAGAACGAAAGAGGACATGAAAAGAACGAAAAATATCATGAAGAGAACGATAGAGAACATGAAGAGTACGGAAGAGAACATGAAGAGGGCGAAAGAGGACATGAAGAGGACGAAAAAGAACATGAAGAGAATGAAACAGAACATGAGGAGAACGAAATAGATCATGAAAAGAACGAAATAGAACATGAGGAGAACGAAAAAGATCATGAAGAGATCTATAGAGAACATGAAGATTAAACGAAGAGAACATGAAGAGAGGGAGGGGTGCGATACAGAAAAGGATGGAAGATGATGAAGAGACTGGGGGAAGAGCATGAAGAGAAGGCGGGAGAACTTGAAAAGAGGGAAACAGAAGAAAAATCGAGGATAGAGGATGAAGAGATGGGAAGAGAAGAAAATTAGAAAACAAAAGACGAGGAGGGAGAAACGGAGTGTCGAAGAGAGGGAGAAAGTGGAAGAGTAAACGAGCGAGCTCGGAGGGTGGGTCGACGAGAGCGAGAAAAATGTTTCGAAGGTGAAAGGGCGACAGGAAGACGGAGAGGGCGTGGAAAAAGAACCGCGAGCGGAGCTTCGGAGGAGGAAAAGAGAGCGAGTAGAGAATCTCGCGTTCGTGTAAGAGCACGCTGTAAGTTCATGCTCGTGTACGTGAAAATGGCAGGAGGGTGAGGAGAAAAGGAGTGAGAAGGAGAGGGAGGGGAGAGAGAGAGAGAGAGAGAGAGAGCGGACGGCGAAGGTGCCGAAAAACAAGCAACACGCCGGCCGAGCAAAAAAGAACTAAACTCATTTCCGAGGCATTAACCAATTACTTTTTGCGAAAGGGTGTCGGTTACCTTCGACTCGAGCCCCTCCGAGCTCCGCGCACCTCCACCACCGACCCCCCGTCGTTCGTTAGCCCGCTCGCCACCCCCGCGAGCCCCGCGAGCTGTCGCTCGAGAATGTCTACTGCGTATGGTAGAATACACTAATGAAGAAAAATCGAAACCTGCGGAAACAGCGCCCGATGGCGTGCCACCGCGTTTTCCAGACGACCGCGGCCAACGGAAATGATTGTTCGGTGGTGGGACTATTTGCGAGGGTTTCCAGCGATTTGATCATTGACGAAGCTCACTGTGTTCCAAAAAATGCGACAACAATCGTGTTGCAAAAGCTACACGAAACTTCGAAAAGTAACTGTAATTAATTAGATTTTACTCGAATTTTTGTCAGAGACAAAATTGGGGGAATGGTGAAATTTGATTGGTATCACCCTGTAGATAGGGTAAAAATACTGATTTCAATTGGGTAAGGCGGGAAGAGGAAACAATACAGCGCTAGAAAATAGTTTCCAATTTGAGGCCGAACAACTGCTTTCGTAACGGAGGACAGTTTCAATTTGACGACAGTCGGCGTCATCCGTATATAAGGTGTCAGTCACTGACGGATTATGCCAACATGTTTGAAATTCGATTGCTTCGCTACTAGATCGTTTGAATAGATTAAGAAGTCTCTCGAAACTTCTGCTAACTAATTTGAAAGACGAGAGCGCTGTACAAAATTTAGATTCAGCAGATTTCGACGAGAGTGGCCTTAAGTGATCCCGGTAGTGATTAACATTTAATTAGCGATATTAAATGAGATGGTGCCGAAAGTATGCGCCAGACTGAATACCGTGTGTCTAGTGCATCGTACTTGTGTTCTTGATAAAGTTTAATGGCTTAGATGTTGGGTTCTAAAATGCTTTGAATGTTATAGCTACAGGATAGTTCTAAGTTAGTATAGGTTAGATAGTTCATAGATAGTTCTATGCTAGATCTTATTTAAGTAAATTTCTATACTGTTGTTAGAAACACTAAATTGTGTCAGAATTTTCTCCGCTTTCTTAAGTGCTGTTTATTTTAATGGACAATTCAGTTAGGTCTGAGTTACATCTTAGATCAAGTTTTATATTCTCTTTAGAAAGATCAAATGTGTTGTATATTTATATATTTTAATGGACAATTCAGTTAGGTCTGAGTTACATCTTGGATCACGTTTTATATTCTCTTTAGAAAGATTAAATTATGCGACAACTTTCTTACACCTCCCAGGTGCTGTAAATTTTAACGATAAATCTGGTCTGATTTAGGTTACGTCTGCATTAGGTACAGGTTAGGTTTACAGTTTTTCGCGATTATCTCGAAAACTGAAGCAGATGGAGAATTCCCACAAAGGAAAAAGTTGTTACAAATGACGAACTGCACAACATATTTAAACATTCCCAAGATCTGGGAGAACTTCTTTATAAACAATTTTCCATTTGTTATTCTATAGTATACAAATTCTATACTATAAATATAAATTAAATATAAATAAATATAAATAAATAAATAATATAGTATATAAATTCTATACTATACAAGTTCTATAGCTCAAACATTTTCCAACCAATCCTAATTTTTCTTTCGCACAAAAATTTCGCTCAACCTAAAATGGCGCCCAAGATTAGTCTCATCGCCGATTCCGTCGCCAACGTCGTGGCCGACGTTCATCTTGCACGGTGATGGCCGCGTACCTTTGTCTTGCCGAGATGGCAGCGACGGGAGGGGGTAGTGAGGGGTGCGATATGACATTATTAATTGCTCCACAATGCCGTGGGGCGAGCGACGGGCAAAGAGGGGTGGCCGGCACTCGCGCTCTAGCCGTTCCGGCCGCACGACGTCCAGTCAGGGCGGAAATTTCATTAAGTGGATTCTTATAGACGCGGTTTTCAGATTAACCGTATGATATGTGCCTCGTGCCCTGGCCCGACCCGGCCCGGCCCGCCTCGCGACGCTCGATATTAGATCGGGGTCCGAGCTAGCGTCATTCTCGCCTCGCCTAGCCCCCCCCCCCCCACTGCTCTTCGACCGCCGGTTGGTTAGACAAGCACAAAGCCTACCGTCAAACCCTCGACAACCCCTGCAGTAATATCTGCACTTGCTAAATTCTACAGGGTGTCCCGAGGACCCCGGCAAAATTGTACATCAAGGTCATCTGGACACTTCATAATTTTTCTTCGGGCGAAGGGACGATTATTATTATTACAGTCTGTATTTGATGTTAAAGTACGCTTGCTGAAGGGTCAGAAAATATTTTTTCTTTTAGGTGTATTGGGATTTTCACAACGTTTCGAATATTTTAAGGAAGATGTGCTTCTAGGGGTGGTTTTAACTTTACGATATTTCGAGATGCTTTGGTAATTTTTCCTAGAGAAGGCATGTTGTTCGTCACTAAAACAACTGTGCACCATTAAAGTGCACTTATTGAAGTATCGGTGAACATTTTTCTTTTTCAGTTTTGCTAACATTTTGTCAGTTTTCCATATATTTTAAGAGTATATTTTTGATGATGTTCTTTGATAACTTGAGTGCACCATGAAAGTGCACTCAGAAGATAATTTTTCCCTTTCAGTTTGGTCGAAATTTTGACAATATTCCACACATATTTAATAAAAGATATTTTCGAGATCATTTTGGTTTTATATATATAATATTTTAGGGACGTTTCGGTAATTTTTTCTGAGAAAGCGACATTGTTCATCGTTAAAACAACTGTGCACCATCAAAGTGCACCTCTAGAAGTATATTAAAACATTTTCCCTGTTTACATTCGTCGCAGAATTCATCCAACGTACGATCCATTTAAAGACAACATTCTCCAAAATATTTTCTGTACTTGTTACATATTCGAGCTCCTCCAACATTATTCGGCGGTAACATTGTTGCTAACGTGAATAGAATACTCCACGGTACGCCGCACCGGCTACGTCAATACGCACAACTGCAATTAGCATTGCAGATAAAATATGTATATATTAACAAATATGTATGCTGAACGTTTGTTATCGGGGTCCTT
Organism: Megalopta genalis; assembly: GCF_051020955.1. NCBI lineage: Eukaryota > Metazoa > Arthropoda > Insecta > Hymenoptera > Halictidae > Megalopta > Megalopta genalis. Next base: position 9,413,882 of record NC_135026.1, on the reverse strand, counting down.
TACATATTCATATTTATAACTAAAACAGTGATGGCGCGCATCGCGCGGTTACGAGTTCCTCGTTGGAAACCGTTAATTCCGACAACTTCGCTTCCAGTTGAAGACTAAACGGACTATAGCGCCCGGGAAATTAGGTCAGTTGTCTAGAATTAATTGCCTAGAATGTAGACACAATATTGCGCATAGATACGTGCGTGCAATCGGCAATGTTTATATACAGATTTCCTCGAGAAATTTCCGCCATGATTAAGTTTATATTTATCAAATAAGACACGTTAAACTTTCTCCTTCGAAAATAAACAGAATAAAATAACACAAATCGAAGACACAGCAATTGATCACCGCACAGTAACCAGCTTGGTTAACTCCGCTAAGCAGGAGTGTACTGACATAACCTCGAAAAAGCCATCCTGTTTCTACCACGCGTTCGTTCGGATACTATTATTTCCTCGCTAGAATACTGATTAATGCACAGCGTGGATTTCTCAATCGGGGTCGTGGGAATTCGAAGACTTTTTGATCCGTGTGTCCTGTTTCGTTTTCAGCAGGCTTGAAATGGAGAAAACAATTTTCATGGTGGTTTCATTTACTTCGTGGGTGACAGTGTGGTCAGTTGTCTAGAATTAATTGCATAGAATGTAGACACAATATTGCGCATAGATATACGTGCGTGCAATCGGCAATGTTTATATACAGATTTCCTCGAGAGATTTCAGCCATGATTAAGTTTATATTTATCAAATAACATACATTAAACGTTCTCATTCGAAGATAAACAGAATAAAATAACAGAAATCGAAGACACAGTAATTGATCACCGCACAGTAACCAGCTTCGTTAACTCCGCTAAGCAAGAAGTGTACTGACATAACCTCGAAAAAGCCATCCGTTTGCCGAGGAAGGCTCATCGACTGGTTCGATTAGCGTTAACTGTCCGGGCACGCGGAATATTCGATAAACGGCGAACACCGAATGCCGAGTACCAAATAGTTGCCGAATATTCGGTGCATTTCTAACAGCAATTAAAGGCAGGGAGATTAACCATGAATGCAGCAACTCGCTCGGTCAAAATTGATTCATTATTGCCGGCTTCCCGGCAGAGGGAGCGACCTCCTAAGATAATGTACACGAACCACCTCTCCGGCGCGGCGGTCCTGTCTGCCTTCCCACAATCGTGGTCTTACGTTTCCATCATTAACGCTATTATTACAATTATTATTATTATCCTGTTAACCCTGCTACGCTCGCATCATGTTTCTTGCATTGAACTCGCGCCGAAGTCTGCCGTCGGCGCAGGTTGTGTTCGTGCTGGTATGTTGCAGAAGTTTTCACTGGCAACCACCGGCTGCTAAGGCATCGACGTTGAAAAGTTGCTATTTCGACGATACTGCTTCCTTTGCTGCGAAGAAACCTGTTTCTACCACGCGTTCGTTCGGATACTATTATTTCCTCGCTAGAATACCGATTAATGCACAGCGTGGATTTCTCAATCGGGGTCGTGGGAATTCGAAGACTTTTTGATCCGTGTGTCCTGTTTCGTTTTCAGTAGGCTTGAAATGGAGAAAAAAAATTTTCATGGTGGTTTCATTCGCTTTGTGGGTGACGGTTTTGATGTTGATGACCTTGAAATATGTTCTCGAGGAAATCGATGTGGACAACTTTTCTCTGTATATGTTAGGTTTACATTAAATCTAGGTTAGGTCTTAGGTCATTATTTAGATGGTAATATTTGTTTCACAATACTTCGTACTCTTTTTTTATTTGCCTACCCTATAATGTGTTTTTAACGTTTCAAAAATATTTGTGGTTTCATGTCTGTCGTCCTTTAGATCAACTGAACACACGAACATAACCTCGATTTTTATTTTCTGCAACATTGTTGCAGCCTCGAAATAAATCTGACAAAACTTGGCAACGCTGCTTCTGGCGACGTCCATCGACAGAATTAAAATGCCTGGGGCAAATGTTTCTGTTTTCGAGAAATCTACGATTTTACGATTTTCCTTTTGCATTTTCATTTCTACTAAACCGAAAAATCTAAAAACATTCTCTAACGTGTAACTCGTGATCCAAAGTAGGCCATATTTTTCCCTAAATTTTAGGTTAGAGATCTTGCATGGTAGGTTTCTTCTCAGCGGTTCAATATGCATTGAAGAACCGCTAAGAACCGATTTGGGTCATCTGGCGTCCGTTTTATAAATAACAAGGAAAAACGTTCAAATTCGCCTAATTTACGACGTGTGTTGTTCTGTGAAGGAGCTATGGGAGCGACGTATAGCGCGACTACGCCGTCGGCGAAGCCGATGCAGGGACTCGAGGTGTGGGCGCTCTTCCGGGGGTGGGGGCGGCGGGGTGGCGGCCACCCTGACTGCCAGCTCGAATATAGGCTGTTGCGAATATTACATTCCCCGTGTATATAGACGCCGCGGGTCCCCGGCTACGCTCCGAGGCACGGGGCCAGAGCACAATAAGACGCCGGGCGCAATTAATTTTCGGGCTTTTGCTAATTAAATTTTTCCCCGCCCCTTGCCCCACCAGCCGTCTGGCCGTGTCGCGAGCGGGCGCATTGTGCGACGCCCCGGGTCCGCCGCGTCTCGTTGCTCGATTAGAAAGGAGATTGGCATTAGAACGCGCTGTCGGAGGATTTTATTGAGGTGTGCCGGAGCGTGTACGTATATTGCTTCTCCGGTTGCTCGATGGGAAGGTTGTTGACAGGTCGATGTTCAGGCAAATACGCACCTTGCCCGTCGCCTCGCTTTTATCCGCCGAGCACCGTGAGAAATAAGCCGCGGCGTACAACTTCAACACCGTTCGACAATATTTTATTATTCCGATGGAATAGGTTAGGCCTCGAATAGGTTAGAATTTCCGTGGGCTCATTCGTCGAAATCGGAGTCAGGTCGAACAGAGCGCAAGGACGTCTCGTGTACTTCCTATACTAAATTGCACAAGAATTGCACGTCTTATGTGAATTCTGTGTCTAAGTTAGCCCAAGGATATCTTATGTACGTCCTATATACGTCTGTGACAGGCATTCTGAACGTCCTGGGAACGTCCTGATAATGTCCAGAAAAGTCGCGTTTACAAAGCACGAATATCCTAAGAACGTCCAGTGCTGCCATTTTCCGGACGTTCTTTGGACGTTCAGAAGACGTTTTTTGTGGACATTTTCAGGACATTCTTTGGATATCCAGAAGACTTTCGTTTGTGGACATTTTCTGCACGTCCAAAAAATGTTCAGGAGACATACTTTGTGGATATTCGCAGGATGTCTCCTGGATGTATGGAAGACGTCCTTAGGAGACATTCTCTGGACGTTCAGAAGACGTGTTTACGAAAATTCTTAAGACGTTCTTTAGATGTCTAGAAGATGTTTTTGTATACATTCTCAAAACGGTTTTTGGACGTCCAAAGCACGTCCTTTGTAGACGTTCAGAAGACGAGCTTTGCGGACATTCCTTTGACGTTTTTTGGACGTCCAGAAGACATTCTCACTTGTGGACATTCTCAGTACGTTTTATGGACGTCCAGGAGACGTCCTTTAGAATGTCTGTAAGACGTCTTTACGAAAATAAATTAATGAAACATTTTTTAAATGTATTAAAAATATTTCTGAAATATCGTTGCAACGCTTACACAAATAAAAACAGATAAGTCATGTAATTAAAAAATAAAAAATAAATTCGAAGTAAAATAGAAACTCAAAATTCTCTGAAAATTATTTGAATTAGGTCTCCAGCCAGCTCTTACAGGAATGGGCATGACACGAACAATGGTCTTTTGGTGTTTTTCTCGGATTTGGGTCAGTTCTCAGGTGTCAATTTCGCTCTTCCAGAAGCACACATAGTTCCAATGATAGTTTCCTCTCGCATAATCCATAAAAGCATAATGATCAACGGTCTGGCGACAAATATAGTTTTTAGTACCACGTTATCTCTAGGTTATGTCTACGATTTTTCGCGAATATCTCGCAAACCGAGGTCTGGCCAGGTCGACACGTGCGTACGAAAATTATTCGAACCAATGCCCTTGACAACATACTTCAAGGTCACCGATAACCAAAGCAAACAAACTACGCCAAAATAACTTGGCATCTTCGATGGAACTGTATCTCGCCACGTGGATAAACAAGCTATACAGAGTGTTCCTCGGATCATTTGAAGCAACTTCTTCCTTTACAAAAATTTTCTCCGAGGCACCGTTAACGAGTTATTAACGAAAAACAGTGACCAATAAGAATTGAGTACGGCTGACGCGAGGCGGCCCAGCCAACCAGCGCACGAAACCCAGTTCCGCTCATTGGCTCGGTCGCCTCGCGCAAGCTGAGCTCGCCTCTCATTGGTCACCGTTTTTCGTTAATATCTCGTTAACGGTGCCTTGGAGAAAATTTTTGTAAAGGAAAAAGTTGCTTCGAATAGCCCGAGGAAACCGCCACTTTCGGATTGCGAGACATTTTCGGGACACCCTGTATAAACCGCGACCAATTTCCAGGATAGGCGTCCTTCCGAATTAGCATTCGGAATTAGTATTCCGGGTTAAAAATCGGCAGCAGAACAATAGCGGCGAATTCGACCCGGCGAGAAGTGAACGGGGCATTCATATTCATGAGAAGATATCCTGGCGGCGCGGGGCCCGATGTTCTGGAGGCAGGTGGATAATAGAAACTGTTTTTGCGGCGAACGGTTCGACAAATGCGCTCGGGCCCCCCCATAATCTACGGGATCCATCGTCTGACGGCCGCGGCGCTCCCAGAATGTATCGTTAGCGCGTCGGCGGCGGCGGCCCCGATTTCCCGACGTTTAATTACCATCGCGATTCCTTTCAGCGTCACGATAATGGCGGCAAGCTGTAAGCATCGCGTTATCGTCTATCAGCATAAATCTTATTATTCTAATGCTGTTATTACGATCCTAATCGGGCGGCATCCGAGCGTGGCCGGGGCGGTCGCTCCGTCTCCTTTCAGCCTGCTCCCCGAGATCACCTCGCGCCGCGCCCCCCCTCGGCCCTCTCCGGCCCGCCGCGCCGCTCCCCCGCCTTTTTGCACTTCGCCCGTCTCCTTTCAGTTCCGTCTCCATCGCTTTTAACCTTGAACTCGCTCGTTACCGTGTCCACGCTCCGTAGCACACGGTTTCAAGAAGTTTTAGAGATCCTCGGGGAATCCCATTATGAGTCCCGCGCACCGGAGAACCCCCGGGGGCACTTGTGGAAACATACGACACGCCGGGACTCTCCGGCACCAGAATCGGCTCCAATCAGCGACCCGAGCCGCGCCGCGCGCGATCCTTTTGATCGCGGTCATCGATGATCATCGATTCGAGCACGTTATTGTTGTTGTCGAGGAGGAGGAGGAGGAGGAGGAGACCGTGGAAAATTGGCGGAGGACCGCCTCCATTGTCCCACGATGTCGATAACAATGTTTATTTAATAGAAGAACGTTCCTGGGCGGTGATCATCCTTCTTGAGATTTTTTTCCCGATTTTTAGAAATAATCATTCAAAGTAAAATCGATAAAATAATAGAAATGTCTTCCTACGTCTTATCGATGGAGGCGATGGGTCGTTAGGTATCGATATTTTATAGATGTTATCGATACATCACGGAGAATCGATATTTTTTCGAGATGATCGATATATCGTTATGTATCGATATTTCTTCGAGGTGATCGATATCACTTCGAGGTTAAATATCTAAATTATCAATATATCGTTAAGTATCGATATTATCGATATATTATTAAGTATCGATATTATCGATATATCGTTAAGTATCGATACTATCGATATATTATTAAGTATCGATATTATCGATATATCGTTAAATATCGAAATTATCGATATATCGTTAATTATCGATATTATCGATATATCGTTAGATACCGAAATTATCGATATATCGTTAGATACTGAAATTATCGACATATCGACAAGTATCGGAATTTTAATCATTAAGTGAAAACAGCATGCTCTTACAATTGGCACACCCTGTATAATAAGAGTAACCTCATCAGCCTTTACTTGGGCGTTCGCGGATCTCGGGACAACCATAACCTCGAATTGACGATCAGGAATTTGAAAGCTGAGGGAGGAGACTTTCTTGCGACGAATGTTTTCAACTCGTTGAATTGATGGGAATTGAAGTGATGTTATATATCCATTGTTATATGTACATATATATCTATATATTTCGCGAACGCTTCGCGGAGGAGGGAATAACGCGGGCTTCCCGATTACGAAGTTAACAATGGGAGATTCCATTTTTCCCGGAAGCGAATAATTGTATTTGAGCGTGGTAGGAAGTTTCTAGAGTGCGACTCGACTCTGTAACAAGTCGAACAATAAGATTCTTTCTAGCGTCTAGTCGAACGGACTGATAATTGGTACCTCGTCCGCGACCCGCAACGCGCTGCAAAACTAATTAACGAAATCTTACGGAACTTCTCGATAACGAAGTCCGGTCGATTTACAAACGTCAGGGTTGTTTTAGCGCGACCGGTCTTCGTGAAATTAGAACAGGTCAAATGTCGAAAATCGAAATTCGGAAATATATTATTGTTACTACTGTTTATTAATTGAACAGGCAAAATGCCCATACTTAGCTAAAAGAAACTAGAAGATCCAAACCTAACCTAGAAAATGAAAATCTAACCCAGATCCAACTTGGAAAAACTAGAATTAACCTAGACCTATCCCGAAAAAACCTAGAAAACGTAAATCTAACCTAGAAATTCCGGGAAACCTAGTAAATCTAGAAAACTTCGATCTAATCTAGAAAATCTGTAGAGCCTCGAATTTCTAGAAAATCTAGGAAATCTAGACTTAACCTAGAAAATCTAAACTTAATGTAGAATGGAAAAGCTAGAAAACCTAGAAAGACTGGAAAAACTAGACCTAACCTAGAAAATCTAAAAAGCCTCGACAATTTAGAATATCTAGACCTAACCTAGAAAACGTAGAAAAACTTTTTATTCTAATTTACATTATTCTCTTAATTTAGATTATTCTTTTAATTCACATCACATTTTTTTTATTAATAGTTTACTTTACATTAGTCGTTTAATTGACATTAGTCGATGTTTTTAGCGTCAAAAGCTATGTACACGGAAAAAGCATAATGTCGATACACGCGCAGAGATTTTAATGAACTTCGCAAGATTCATCGTCTCCGAGAAAGAAGGTGTTTAACGAAGAAGAGCACGTTTCCTGTCAAGCGTCGCAAAGCATCGTCGAACATCGTCAACATAGACACTCCATTCACTCGAGGACAATAAGCAACAAGAATACTACACAAAGCGACGGTGTACTATGAACTTAGTTGGATCAAACTTATATGACCGTCCGAGGCCACTTCCTCCGGCAGGATTCTCACACCAACACGAACCCAGCTTGTCTAACAGACTCATACCGTGTCTCAATCATTCTAAAACACAGCAACTTCGCGTACTCCCTCGTGGTGCCTTTATTTAGTCGAAAATATTCTAATACAGTCTAAAATCTTCTATTGTATCATCTCTCTTTATTTCTTTTATTTTGCTACTTGTCATACTATTGTAACACAGGGGTTTGTTCCCGTTGATCAAATAAATTATTTTGTATTATAATACATTATATATTATAAATTATATTTATTATTATTATTATTTTATCATAGAGAGAAATAGAGAGGGAGAGGGAGAGAGAGGAGAGAAATAGAGAGGGAGAGGGAGAGAGAGGGGAGAGAAATAGAGAGGGAGAGAGAGAGAGGAGAGAGATAGAGAGGGAGAGAGAGAGAGGGGAGAAATAGAGAGGGGGAGAGAGAGAGAGGAGAGAAATAGAGAGAAAGAGAGGAGAGAAATAGAGAGGGAGAGAGAGAGAGAGGAGAGAGAAATAGTGAGGGAGAGAAACAAAAAGAAAGAAATAGAGAGGAAGAAAAACAAGAAGAGAGAAATAGAGAGGATGAGAAACAGAGAGAGACAAAGAGAGAAAAAGAGAGAGGAGGGGGGGGGGGAAGAGACATAGAAAATGGGAGAGAATCCTAGAGAATCGTGGAGGGTCGCTCCGAACAGGTCGCTTGTCCCGAAATAATTACGGACTCAGGTGTTCCGTTGTGTTCGTGGCCGCGTTACACCTGTACCCGGTGCTTCTTACCTGAGCAAATATACTCGTCCGTATCGAAGACGAGCAAGGGGTGGGGATGGAGGGCTTGAGTAGCGAAAAGAGAAGGACAAAGAGCGATGCGGAACGGAAAACGAAGGAGAAAGAAGAAGAAGAGGAAGACTAAGAAGTAAAGGAGAAACGAATGAAGAGCTGGCTGAAGGAGTGGGGGAAACGGTGCAGAGGAGGGGGCAAAGTACATTTGCTCGCGGAGGAAGCAGCGACAGAGGCAGTAAGATAATACGAAAGCTCTTAAAGGGGGCAAAAAGCGAATTGCCGTAAATCTTGACACAGGTGGGGAAGCCGCGGGTGGCGGTCGCTAGAGAGAGTGAGAGAAAGAGAGAAACAGACGGAGTGAAAGAAAGCCAGACACAGACAGAGGGAGTGGAAGAGAGAAAAAGAAAGAAAGTGTGTGTGTGAGAGAGCGAGAGAGAGAGAAAGAGAGAGAGAGAGAGAAAGAGAGAGAGAGAGGGGTCATTTAAGGGCCCCGATTCTCTCCGGCTGTAAACGACTGCGTGCCTCCCCGCGGGTCCGGGGGCCCAGATCCGTACCTCGAACTCTCGTAAAAACCTCACCTTGTCCTTCTGCTAATCGGCAACAAACACATTGTCTTTGTATTGTTCCGTGACCGCGGACCCTTTCTCTACCGGGCGGGCCACGTCCGCGAACCCCCACCACCGTAATAGACCCCCACCGTTTCTTACTCGCTGCTTCCCTCGTTCCCTTCCACGGGGCCTTATTTCGCCGCCTTCCGCTGCCTTTTTCGGTAAATGGCCCCGGTTGGTGGCGTTTCTACTGACATGCCGATTTCATCGATCTCGCCATCGTTCAACGATGTAGACCAGTGTTGCCACCTCTATGTTTTGTAAATTCGTAGTGACGGACTCAAAAGTCCGTAGGATTCCGTGGACTCGCTTTGAAAAATTCGTAAATTTTCCGAGGCAGATCGGTAAAACATTGAATCTTGGTATCAGGTATACTAGCAAGAAAAATCGAAGAGTTCCTAGACCATCCGAAGCAGAACCAAACAATATCGTTGGCACGTCGCCACTCTAGATAGTGACATGTCTATGGGTGGAATTTCCTGTGATCGCCACTAGATGTCACTGTAACCGATCGACACACCAGAAGTCCGTAGATTTTGGTTTCAAGTCCGCAGATCCTGGTTTCGCGACGTAAAGGAGATCAAAAGTCCGGAGATCTACTGGAATGATCGTAGAAGTGGCAGCACTGATGTAGACAACTATTGATCTTGTCGATTCTATGGAATTTTTCATCTTTTTTTTTAGTGGAATGGTCAAATGTGATCAATCGAAAGGGCTGACCTAATCCAAATGTAATCCAGAGAGAACATAGATCTAACGCAGATCTTGTCAGAAACGATCTATAAAGGCTAGAAAATTTAAGAAACCTGGAAAATCTAAACTTAACCTAGACATGAATTAGAAAGCCTGGAGCTAATCCAGATTTAACCAAAAGAACCTACGAAATTTAGATACCATAAACATAACCAAGATCTAATAAAAAAAAATCTAGAAAGACTAGACTTAACCTGTAAAATATAGAACCACCCCGGACTTATTTAAAAAAAAAACTAGATGAGGTAGAACTAACCTAGAAAAGCTAGAAAACTTAAACTTATCCTAAAAAATTTAGAAAACCTAGACTTAACGTAGAAAATCTAGGAAACCTAGACTTTATCAAGGAAATCTAGGAAATCTGGACATAACCTACAAAATCTAGGAAATCTAGAAAACCTAAAAATTTTTAAAATGTTGAAAAGGTGGATCTAATCTAGAAAATCTTGAAGATCTAGGACCTAACCTAGAAAATTTAGATTTCCCTCAATCCTAACCTAGACTTAACCTCCAATTTTCGTTCCTTTACAAAATTACCATTTACTGTAATCTAAAATTTACTGTAATTTACTCCCCTATCTAATTCATCTTAGCAGAAGTTTGAGAAAAATAGCAAAGCCAAATAATAACTAAAATGTCTCTCAATCGTCAGGATAACAGCAAATCAAAATCAGGTTATCAGTTTTCTGTCGCAAAGGAAATATAAGAACTCACGGTGTAACTGTAACCGATCGCTTCGTGTAGCATCGAAAAAAATGGTACATATTTTCAAAACGTCGCTGCACCCTATCGAAAAACCTGACGAAATCCACTAACGACAACCACGACAATACGTCGCCACTGTAACAATATAAACGACGCTGCGTTCCATTCTTGTTTTTAATTTTTTACATAGAGGATTTTCAGCCAAAAAAATTCGACAAATATCCGTGACTACGTGCCTCGATAGCTGCGATGTGTCCGAAATTCTTTTTTTTTCTCGAACTTCTGCATGCGACTGAATAGGGAAAATCGTCTAAAAATCGATAATCCCATTTTTTTCTATAACCATCCTACCAATCAAGCTCGAGGGCTGAAACTTGACGCAAAACAACTCTTGTTGATAATTGCATTTTTCGGTCGTGCTCTTTCCTTTTGTTTAAAAGAAACTAAGGCTCTCGAGAGATCAGGTGTCTCAACAATTTTTATTCTAGTTATTCCATCATGAATTCAGAATAAAAAATTTCAGTTCAATTTCAATATACGTTACAACTGATTTTCAATAAAAATTCAATAATTGATTTCAGACGGGGGTAGTATTATCAATTGTAATAAGTTCTTGTTTCAAATTTTATTTTTAATGAAATTTTAGAATGGGCTTGAGTATAATTTTTGATTGCACTTATATCATCAAGAATTTGGATTGAAATATTTCAGTTAAATTTCAATATACATTTTACGATTAATTCTCAACAGAAATATGATTTAATTGATTCCTATTTAATTGATTGATTTGATTGACCCTTATCTAGGGGTAGTATTATCAGTTGTAACAAGTCTTCGTCACAAATTTTATTTTTAACGAAACTTCAATGTGAATTTAAGTAAAAGTTTGGATTGTACTTACTTTATCATAGATTGAAAAATTCCAGCTAAATTTTAATATATATTAGAATTGATTCTCAATAGAAATATAATTTAATTGATTTTAGATAAGGGTAGTATTATCAATTGTAACAAGTCACAAATTTTATTTTTAACGAAACTTCAATGTGAATTTAAGTAAAAATTTGGATTGTACTTACTTTATCATAGATTAAAAAATTCCCGCTAAATTTTAATACATATTAGAATTGATTCTCAACAGAAATTTAATTTAATTGATCTTAAATGGGGGTAAAATTATCAATAATAATAAGTTTTCATTATAAATTTTATTTTTAATGAAATTTCAATACGAATTTAAATAAACATTTACACTGTGTGTGTGTGTGTGTGTAGTTATTCCGTAACGAATTCAAATTAAATTCCAATATAAGCATCTTTTAGTGTAGAATGGTTAGCTGGAAAAATATGTCGAAAAAGAATTGTGAGCTAGGTCACAGACGTTCCTAAGTAAACACAGTCGTATTTTCGAGTGTTTCTGCTCAAGTGTTTCCGATTTTCGTGGCAGTTTTTCGTGCGACCAGGCCGCGTTGCTTCCCGTATAACGGTCCCGGCTCGAACCAGTCACGACACCGGCCCGAAATCCCGCGATTCCCGGCGAGGTTTCCGTCGTTTATCGGCGGCGTGCATCTCGGTCGCATGTTGCAACGCGTCCCCGGGGTTACGCGTTTCTGCGTACGCGAAGGGAAGGCCGGAGTATCCGACGGCACCTGGTGCACGCGTGGAAGCCGCGCGGACGTATCCCGGAATGGCCTGCGAACGGTCTCTCCGTGTCCTGCGTATTCGAAATGAACTGTGGGCGTGCGTGCGCGCTGGCGCGTGTATGTGTGTGTGCGCGCGCGCGCGAGCGCGAGACGACGCAGCCAGCCAGGCAGGCTGGCACATGGTTTTCCAACGGCGAGGGAACGAGGGAACGAGGGAGGACGAGAAGGTAGAAGCCCCAGCTAATTAAAACCGCGGATGGTAATTAATTAAGCAGACGTCAGAGGAGATCTTAGGATTCTACGTGCGCGGCCAGGGGTTCTCCGAGCCGGCGAATCGAAGCTGACGAGGCCCGGACGAAACGGCGTCTGCGACCTCAACCATAACATCCCCTGGAACGTGTCTTGTTCCGCCGATACGGCGACACCCTTAATTTTCTGGCGCGCTCGTTGTTTGAATTCGTAGCTATTAAGCAATAAATATAATATATATAATTATATATATAATTTATAATAATTTATAGTAATTAATAGTAATTATAGTAATATATATTTATATAATAATAGTAATTTATAGTAATTATTTTTAATAATTTATAATATAATTATTACATGAATATAATTCTATAAATATAAAGCAATTGATAAATCATCGAGAACAGTGAATTGTGACTTTTGGCGACAAGAATGAACACGAAATTGTAATGAATGCAGTAAAAACTCGATTATCCGGATTAAAGATGTCCATAACTGAATTTCGTCGTTTTAACGCATATTTTTGTGTTACACATCTAAATCAATTTTGTAATTTTTCAAGAATGTATAATTACAAGGTTTATTAACGCAATCAAAGTGACCGCTTTCTTATTTTGCAATTCTGAAAAGTTCCGAGACTCTTTCGTGGAAAACGCTTGAATGAAGTTATATTATTGGAGCAAGTTTTATAATGAAAACTTTACAAATTCTAAATAAATTCGGTCTTCTCACTTTTGTGAAGCACTACAATGCCAGTTAGTATTACTGCTTGGTAGGTTTAGTGTTAACAAGAATGTTCATCGCATTCAAGAATGTTCGTAATTAAATTTCGTGGTTTCAGCTCATACTTTTAAGCCGTGAACTATATCAATTCATAATTGTATAAGAATATTAAATTATGAAATTTATTAAAAAAGAGTAAACGTAAAATTGTAATGATTACAATAAAAACTCGATTATCCGAACCTAAAATATTCATAATTGGGCGTTACACTTGTAGCGCATATTTTTATACTTAAAATCTAAATTAATTCATAATTGTATAAGAATATGAAATTACGAAATTTATTAATTAATTAATTTATTATTTATTATTTAAAATAGAATTTGCTCAACTCTGGAGCGGAGGGACACAAAGGGATCCGAAGACAGCAATCAACGTGTTAAAGCGCGACATATATCCTTTTTTTTAAATTGTTTTGAAAGGTCCCTTGGTGCAGTATCGCCCCCGGGGATTTTAGGGCGAATTATCGCCGGTGTCCTTAGAAGGAGAGGGCGGTCTATCGATCGCGACCTGCACACCACGGGCTCTCTTGATTTTGGTCCCGATATTGCGTTCATAAATTCTCTCTCTTGATTTTTTATTGGACACTGAGAAACACTTCCATCATTCCGAGAAAGCGGTCTTGTAAATATTGCCCGGGGGGGGGGGGGGGCGAGAGCACCGTGGATCAAAAGTTTCCCCGTTGATTTAAGAGTGTTTCGAATGTTTTTCGGAAACTACTGGGTCGAGTTTGACCTGGAAAAGTCCGACTATTCGTGTTATAGTAATTAATTCGATCTGATAATCACTTCATCGAGATTCACTGAGCATTTTGTGCATTCGCGAGGATTGGATCTAGGTTAGGTTATTACCGAAACGTTCAAAAGAGACGATTTTTATTGTTTATTCTTTTTCAGGTTTTAAGTGCGTAGAATATCATGTCAAAGCGATTCTTCGAAATTTAATTTCGATAAATAATTCTTCGAAAAATAAATTCAGATAAGATTTAAAAAATTTGACTTTGTCAGAGAAGAAAGTTATCTTAAAATTTCTTTCATGGTTTACTTCATTCACTTTTCTCTCATTAATTCATTATGCACGAAAGTAACTTTTACGTTGTTGCTGATACCGAAACGAAAACTTAATAAAACATTATATTTCTATATTTTTATATTGAAAATAGAAAATTTAACAGAATATCAAGTTATAACATATTTCTATTTCTTCTCTATAGAAAATTTTACAGTCATATTTCTAGATTTATATTTCTTATTTTCTAATATATAAATATACAAAAATAATGTTCGTATTAGAAATAATACAAAATGGAAATGTAGAAATACGATGCTTTATTAAGTTTTTTTTTTTTAAATACTCAGTGCTGTGAATAATTATAAACTCCAAGTAACCTTCATATTTTCACTGATATTTAAATGAGAACAAAAAAATAACTATATTTGCATATTTGTATTATCTACCATTTCTAACATAGAAATACGCAAATACGACGTTTCGTTAAATTTCTGTTTGCTAAAAATGTATATTTGCATTTCAACACTGCGCGAAGAAACAACTAAAAACGCGCAATTCCAATCCCACGATTTCGCGCTTAGAACGCTACGTTATCCAATAGGGAGAGCAAAAAATCGTCTACAAATAGGAAGAAAATTTAATTTTGGTCATAAATTAGCGCTTCCCAGACCACCGGTGCCACACGGTCCGAAAGACGCGGCAGCGAGCGGCCCGCGGTGCCGAAATTTTTTCGTACGGTTCAACAATCGTCCGGTACAAAACCAGCCTTGTCCCGGTACAAAGCTGCCGATTCCCTGCAGACTGTACACAGTATACTCGGCAGGCCCTCGAGCGGGACCGCACAGAGGGATCGGTGCAGCAGCGTAGCGCCGGAGTCAGCCGGTCCATAAAGCAGAAATGTTTGAATGATACAGAGCCGGGTGTGCAGCTTCCTTTAATTGGAACCACAATCCACCTAAAATCCACGAGCCGGTCGCCGGTGTTCGGCGGACGCGGACCCGCATCGTTATTTGCAACAGCTTCTAAGCAATTAGTTCCGTTCCAATCAATAGCGTCGACATAAAAATAAGAGAAAACGAACGATGGAGAGAGAGAGACTGCGAGCGAGAGGGAGAACAAGCGAGAGAGAGAGAGAGAGCAAGCGAGAGAGAGCAAGCGAGAGGGAGAGAGCGCGCGCAAGAGAGCAAGCGAGTGGGAGAGAGCGCGCGCGCGAGAGAGAGAGAGAGAGAGAGAGCGCGCGCAAGAGGGAGAGCGTGTGAGAGAGAACGCGCACGCGAGAGAAAGAGGGCGAGCGAGTTAGAGCGCGCGAGGCAGAGAGCGCGAATGAGAGAGAGCGCGAATGAGAGAGAGAGAGAGAGAGAGAGAGAAGTGATAGAAGCATAGTGGGGAGTCGAACGTAAAAAAAAGGAAAAAGCGGTCGGCGTCACGTGAAACGGAAGTTCCTCGGTGGGTGGTTTCGAGCGATATGGAATAAAAAAACGGTATCTAGGTGACCGTTTGCGCGGGAAGTGGGGGTAGCACACGGCAGTTCCACCTCCCCGCCGCTCCGTTTCCCGTGAAATCGGCGAAATGGCTCGAGTGGCCGACGGAATCCGTGGCAATTGAAATTACAGCAATTAACGTTATTGCTCCGAGTGGCGTCACGCGTATCCGTCTTGTTCTTCCCCGCGTTTCAATCCACTTTCTCGCTCCACCTCTCCACCTCCTCCTCCACCCTCGCCGATAGTCTAGCTTCTAAAGGGGATTGAGAGTGGTTCCGATAGCCGGCCCCCGGGCTCCCGGCTGCTGCAGCGATCGTGAATAAGGCTCCAGCGCGGAAGTATATTGTGTCCGATAAGGAACAAGGGGTGCGGGGAGGGTGGCGAGGATTCTTTCTCGCATTAACCCTCCGGACCGACCCCGCCGGTCCCTGTTTAAGGCTATTTCGACCGAACGTGCCAAAAGACACATTTCAATCATTTCTGTTCGACCGTATTTCTACCGAAAGGGTTGGAGCACATCTCGCGATAAATTTTAACAAAAATCGTTACCTATGTTCTGTGTTCTCTGTGTAGTCAATACGCGACTTTAGTTATAGTCGTCGCAACATTGATTCGTTAAATTGTACAATAAAAAATATTGGTAAAAATAGCGTTAAAAGGTGTGATTTCAATTAACACTGAATCAATCGGAAGCATAAGGAAAAATATTGGGTTGGCAACTAAGTAATTGCCGATTCCAGTTATAGATGTCTCTCACTCCCATTTTTATGATATCCGTAAATGTTATATTATAAAATTATTATTATTATTATTATTATGTTATTTTTTATTATCCGTGAATGTTAGCAACTGGACAAATTGAATGCAGCGGTCAAGGAAAAGCGACCAGAATTGGTCAATCGTGAAGGTGTCATTTTCCAGCAGGACAATGCTAGGCCGCACACGTCTTTGTCCACTCGGCAAAAATTGATGGATATTGGTTGGGAATTGATGTTACACCCACCATATAGCCCTGATCTCGCGCCATCGGATCACCACTTATTTCGATCCCTGGACAACTCCCTTCGTGGTAAAACTTTTAACGATGATGACGCTGTAAAATCTCACTTAACTCAGTTTTTGGCCGAAAAGGATCAGACTTTCTACGAGCGTGGAATTTTCAAGTTGTCAGAGAGATGGCGAAAGGTCGTCGAACAAAATGGAAAATACATTACAGATTAAACTTCGTTCCAAGTAAAAAAAAATTTTGTATTTCATTGAACAAATCGGCAATTACTTAGTTGCCAATCCAATATTTTCCCTAAATTTCGGTGTGCGTGTCTTATCTACTGCATAAGATAATGCACCGCAGGTACAAGATTTAATTGACGTTATTTCTACCGACCGTGCAAAAACACAAATTAAAATCATTTCTCTTTAACAGTATCTTTTACCGAAGGTTATGTCAAGGACATGTTTTGATAATTTTTTGTAAAAATTGTTACCTATATCCGATGAGTTCTGCATAATCACTTTCCGATGGTTGCTGTAGCCATTTGTATGAAAAGATAAATAAATAAATAAATAAATAAAAGATAAATAAATAAAATAAAATAAATTGTACGATAAAAGATATTGGTAATAATAGTGTTAAAAGATGTAGTTTATTCGGGTGCAATTTCAGTTATGTAATTCTAAATCTATCAGAGGGAGGGGGGGCATAAAGAAAATTAGTTCCCTACAATTTCAGTATATATTTTTGATAAAATATATCCTATTACCTTTTGATCGCAATCGTAAAAAGGTAATGTCACAACGTAAATTCTGTAAATTGCATAAAACTGTGCGTCACTGTGTTCTATAATCTACTCTAGTTAACATGTGCCAATTTTTGTATATTGATTTAGTTACCGAGAGTCAATTTCAGTATATTAATCTAGTTATTGTGTGGCAATTTCTGTGCATATTAACCTAGTTATTGTGTGTCAATTTCTGTTCACTGATCGAATTACTGTGATCGGTTCTAAGTAAATAATCCTATATACAAAATTTAAAAGTATGAAATATTCTGTACTAATTAATTTTTTCACAATTTATTATGTATGTTTGTTATGTACTTACCATATGTTTTGGAAAATAAGGGTACATTTTAACGTGTAAAGCGTGCACTCTTCCCGCCGACTATGAAAATAAGGTTAGGTGTAACACGTGAGGTATGCCACGAAAGGACTCGGTAATCAACGCACGCGTCGAAGAACGCATGGAAACTCGATATAATTATTCTGCGCAGTAAAATAGAAACAAGACGTAAATTTGTTTCAGTTACTAAATTATTTTAGATAAAGAAATATGTATAATAAGTCGATTACATTATTACTTTTCTGCAATTTGGACGAGTATTTGAATTTTACAAAATTTCATTTAGTTAGTGTAAATTTTTGTTGATTTATACGTCATTGAATAACTTTATATCATTGTGTGGAGAAAAGTCCTAACTTTAATGTACTGATTAGATCAAATACTAAACACTAAAAACATTAATCAGAATTTTTAAATACTATTTTATTATTCCCAACTCATACAAATGAATAAAGAACGAACTCAATGCCTATGTAGTTCCTGTATCCTGTAATTAGAGTAAATGATTTTTAATTTGCATGAAAATCCGCGGTCTAGTTAGAATTATTGGCGTCACTGTACGTTGCAAGAGTTTCGCATGAAAATGTCTGAAATAATGAAAAATGTATGAAATATATAAATCAAAATATAAAATATATAAATCAAAATAATGAAGAATGTAGTAGAATATAATATAAATAAAGGTAGCACATCTCTCTCTCTCGGAATACACTAAAGCGTCTCAGCTGTCCGCAAAAGAAAAATTCAACCAATAACATTCGATCACACTCTCGAAATTAGAATGAAATTCGATCGCTGTCGCGTGCCGTCGCAGAGCACGTCGCGAATACAAACAAATATGTCCTTTGCGACAACGCTCGATGATCCAGCGGATCTTTTGAATTACGCGATCCTACACAAGTTTATTCAAAATTCGTTTATATTGTATATTGAATATGTATCCTTCTTTATATAATATTTGTATTTTATAACTACATTGTTATTTATAAATGTTATTGAATACATAAATTCCTTTATATTGTATATTGAATATGTATCCTTCTTTATGTAATATTTGTATTTTATAACTCTACATTGTTATTTATAAATGTTATTGAATACATAAATTGTTGTTAAATTGTTGATCATTTGTTCTTGATTAATTTTAAATTGCTTATTAGTTTGTCGTTAATTCGCTGTTAATTTTTCCTCAATTAGTTTTCAATTGCTTGCTAATTTGTTGTTAAATTGTACTTAATTTGCTCTTAACTAGTTTTTAATCGCTTGTTTATTCGTTGTTAAATTGTTCTTAACTTTTTCTTAATTAATTTTAAATTGCTTATTAATTTGTCGTTAATTCGCTGTTAATTTCTCCTCAATTAGTTTTCAATTGCTTGCTAATTTGTTGTTAAATTGTTCTTAATTTGCTCCTAACTAGTTTTTAATCGCTTGTTTATTCGTTGTTAAATTGTTCTTAACTTTTTCTTAATTAATTTTTAATTGCCTGTCAATTCGTTGTCAAATCATTGTTAATTTGTTCTCAATTAGTTATCAATTACTCTGCACTAATTTTAAATTATTATTTGCGGCGGTTGTAATTATTGCATCGCTTAATGGTGGTAAATTGATTTTCAAACATCTATATTCAACTGTCGCATTCTGTAATTACGTAGTTAGAAAATAAATTTGACTATTTATTTACCTATTATATCAAAAATTCCGATCAGAAATATATGTTCTCAGTCCGAAAATGTTTTCGACCGCTTTTGGGGTGCCTCTTGCTCCGCCGTGCGATGCAGCCATATCGAGCCAGCACTCGTAATCGGTGGTTCGGGGCTGTGAACCACCCCTCGTCGACTGAAACTGACAAGGAGGATGTATCGGCTCGTAATGTTGCCGGTGTCCGCTCGAGGACCGACTCCGATCTCTTTATGTACCGGAATGCGGTCGAAAATATCTGTTGTACCACGTGTCTACGGTGTTTTTTTTTTTTTTTTTTTTAAGTATATTAGTTTGCGGTTGGATTCTCTTGGCTATTCTATGGAAAATACGCCGGTGGAGAAAACAATTGGATACCTTTGGATACCTTTAGATTGCCGACATGACGCCATATGGAGTCATTGATATTCTACGGTACTTTGGAGAACGGGTAATTTTCTCCTCCATCTGACTCGACACGCGAGAAAAATTATTTAGCAAGAAAAATTATTTCCGGCGTTGTCTACGCCATCTAACAACACGTCAGGTCTGCCTAAATAGTTCTCAAAAATTGGGCCAAATGAAATAGAACTAGTTGTTCTCCGAATGGTACAATGTTCAGTTCATACATACAACTATCGAACTATCCAACGTTACAATCTCGTTCCAGATTCAAATTTATCAATATTCCAATGATCCCATGTTGGAATTATCCAATGTTCCAATGATCCAATGTTGCGATGATTCAATGTTATAGTGATCCAATATTACAATTGCCCAATGGATTAATTATTCAGTACTCCAATAATCGAAATTCGCATGTTCTAACAGTCTAATGATCCAAACATCGAATGCACCAACGTTGCAATTATCCAATGTTCCATTTATTCAATGTTCCAATGAACTAATTATCTAATTGCCCAATAGTGCAATTATTCAATATTCCAATAATTGAATGTTTTAACACATAAACGTCCAAACATCGAATAATCTAATGTTGTAATTATGCAATTTCCTGTCTATTCAGTTTTCCAATATTCTAATGGACCAATGTTGCAATTATTCAAAGTTCTAATTATCCAATATTCGAACGATTTAATGTGGCAATTATAAAATGTTACAATTATTTAATATCCCAATGCTTCAATGTTACAATTATCCAATGTCTCGATTATCCAGTTTTTTAATTATCCAACGTTCCAATAATACAATATTCCACTGATTCAACGATCCAATGTTCCAATGTCCGAACCATGCGATGTTCCAACGCTGAATCTCTTGACCTAACCTCTCACTTTTGATCCCCATCACTTGGCAGCCTCATTCCGTAGCAATCCTCGCCACATTCGCTGACGAATCAAATGAACAATTTACATATTTCAACGAACCTTACCTTCGCTAAAACTTCCAAAATTCTCCCGCCATCCTGAGACCTACCTAGTGCCAAGTTATGGCACAAACAAAGATGCTCTACGGTAGTGAAAATCGCTTTTGAAAGTTATAGTAAATACCTAGTATCAAAAAATCCTAATACATTTTTTCACAATGCACGAGATATTTTGATTGAAATATCTAAATATCTTAAAGATATTTGATTTAATAATCCATTTGATATAGTCCTCGCGCGACAAGCAAGCACCTTTGCATTTACATCCCTCCTCCTACTAGCTGCCCCACTGCTATTGGCCGACGGCGATCTTCGTCACAGTCCTTGGCCAACAGCGACCGATAGCCGCGGCAGCGGGGCAGTCAGTAAGAGGGGGGACGTAAACGCAGAGGTGCCTCCTTGTCTCGCGCGAGGACTATAGCAAATGAATTATTTAATACTCTTCAGCAGTACAAGGTTGTTCGTTGTTTTAGCGGAGCTTCGGTTTTTTATACCGAAAATGTATGCATTTTGTTTTGCAATTAATATTGACGTCAAATCGGATCAACATTAAATGCAATAAATAATGCATAACGCATAAATTATTAATTATCGCAAATGAATAAATATTGTATTATATTGCGATATGAACATAAATAAGTAAAATATTTTGTCATTTCAAAGTTGTATTAAAAAATGAAAATATAGTAACAAATGCGAAGATTCGAGCCTACTTTCTATAGCACTCTAGTCAACAGTCCTATCGACTTACCCACAACTTTGTCCTGCCGTAGAGCGTCAAACAATTCATTTACTAGGCGCGTACAAAACTTGAAATCAAAATATCACGAAAACGATGGCCCATTCTGAAAAAACTATTAGTATCAGAAAGTCTTTATATAGAAAAGAGTATTACGGTTTCTTGACGCTAGATATGTACCACAAACCCGTGCCTGCACCGTTTCAAAAAGCGATCCTCTAGTACCGTAAGGTCCCCTTGTAAGAAAATCTGCTTCGGCCAACATCCGGCGATTTCGGCTGGTCCCAACGATCCGAGCTATCGCCCGAAGCTGTTGTTCCCGGATTTTTCTCGGAGCCGGTTACCCCGACGCGACGTCCTCGGGACATTTCACGTCGGATCGGCGAGTCTCTTTCGATTCGGTTCGCCGTGGGGGAAGAGAGCAGGTCGGTGGTCACGTGAGCCAGACACGTCTGTAACGATGCCTCGGCCCCATTAAGAGGAATCAACGCGTACGTATCGCGAGGCTGTGGCCAGATAATCTCCGCTTACGCTCCGCTCGAAAAGCTTCTCCCATCTGCGAACTGCATATTCCCATTTAGCGCTATGATCCATCGTTAGAAGCAGCTCCCGGGCACCGCTGAATTAGCGAAATCCTCTCGAATCGGGGCAGCCTGAGAGGTCCCCGGGCCCCTTAGACCTCCATTAGTATACATAATAATAAACAACAATCGCACGGTTACAGCCGAAATTAGGATCCTCTTAGCGTTGGAGCTCCCGCTTCTCTCGCTCCTGGCTTCTGGCCGGGAATAGTGGACAGTATCCCGGGCGGCGGACGTTTCGCTCCGGCCACTGTATTCCCTGGGAACGTCTAAAAGCCACCGGAGTTCTTATTATTCTTCCTTTCTTTTCGCCGCCGGTCCGGCGAGAGTGCTCAAGCTTCTCGCGCCGAGATGCTGAAAGCTCCGCGGCGATATCGCCGCCGCGACCACCATCGGTAGAAATTACTTTCGTTTGGCTATCCGCAGGGATAAACAGATCCCCGCCCGCGTCGCTGGATAATTAATCGCGGATCCCTGCGGGAAATGGAATCAACTCGGCGAACTCAGCCTTTACGCGGGCATTTCTTCGACCTGGACCGCGCGCGGCTGTCCTGTCGTCGTCGGCGAGTTGATGTTTCGGTCGCCGATGCGTGGACGTCTCTCGTTGGCGAATCACGTGAAACTTTTAAGACACGACGCGGATGTTACGTGGATTTTATCGGTGACTATTGTTTACAAGAATTGCGGAGAAGAGTCGATTGTAAAGAAATTTATCTATTTATGATATAGACGATATTAAACAAATTTTTATTTGGTTAATATTGCCAAAATATCTTGGCGAATTGTAGGTTGATGGCTAAAGAACAATTAAATAAATAATAATAATAAAAATATAATAGTTTTTTTGTTTTTATAGCGGGAGAAAATCTTCAACAAGATTCCCGAAATAAATAAAATAAATAATAATAATAAAAATAATAGAAAATAATAATATTAATAATAATGAAATAATAATAAAAATAATAATAATAACAAAATAATGACAGATGTAACATAGTACTGAGCCAAACCAAACGTAAAACAGATCTAACTTACAGATCTAAACTATGGCAAATCTAACCTAATGCTGGCATAACCTAGTCGGTACCTAACCTAACTTATATTATGGGAAACTGTCATGGATACTTTGAACGCATCGATGATAGTAGACTGGAGATCTAATATAAACTTAACCCAGATCAAAAACAGACATAATAAAGAGCTAACTCAAATCTAACGTAATCCAGACTCAGTCCAAGCTAAAATTACGTCAAACCTAACCTAAAGCGGACCTAGATAAGGCCAAAACTATGTCAAATCTAATCTAAAGCAAGTCAGACCTAATTCAGACTTAATCCAGGGCAATACCACGTCAAACTTAACCTAATCCAGACCCAGACTAGGCCAAAGATACGTCAAAATTAACCTAAAGCAGACGAAATCAACTTCATACGTAACCTGTTTTATGTGATGGAAAATCATCTGGTAATATTGGATCATGGGAGAATATTGTACAATTGGAACATTGGAACATTAGAATAATATTATATATACTATATTATAATATTATATAATATTACAATAATAGTACAGGAACATTGGATAATTGGAATGTTTGAATAGAATGTTGAATTCATATTCATATTCATCAGAATATTGGATAATTGGAACATTGCAACAATGGAACATTAAATGATTAGGGAACGGATAATCGGGACATTGGATAATTACAACATTGGAGCATTCGATGCTTGGATCATTAGATCAGTAGACCATGGAAAGTTCAATTATTCCAATATTGAGTAATTGCAACAATGGGTAATTGTAACATTGGATCGTTGTAATATTGAATAATTAGAACATTAAATAAGTGCAAAATTGTGTCATTTTATTATTGGATAATTGGAATACTGTATAATTGAAACATTGAATAACTAAATCATTGGATCACTACAATATTAAGTCATTAGAATATTGGATAATATGAGTATTAGATAATTAGAACATTGGATAATTTGAACACTGGACAATTTGAACACTGGATAATTGGAATAATGAAACATTAGATAATTGGTACATTGTATAATTTAAACAATGAATAATTGGAATACTGAGTAATTTGAACAATGATTAATTGGAATATTGGATAATTAGTAAAAATGAGCCTTCGACGATTGGAATAATAAAACATTACATAATTGAACAATTAGAACATTGAGTAATTGGAGCATTGAATAATTAGAACATTGAGTAATTAGAACATTGAATAATTAGAACATTGAGTAATTGGAACACTGGATAATTGTAACATTGCATAATTAGTAAATTCGTGTCTTCGATGGTTGAAATAATGAAACATTGAATAATTGGATCACTGTTTAATTGGAACATTGGCTAATTGAATACTGGATAATTCAAACATTCGATAATTACTAAATTTGAGCCGATAATGCTTCGAATATTAAAACATTGTATCATTAGAACACTGAATAATTGAAAAACTTTGACCACTGGATCATTGAAACATCGAAAATTCGGATCGTTGAAATTTAGAAATGCAACACTATTTAGTAATTTTCCAGTCGATGCGAACTAAGATCGGAACGTTATCGTCGATTTTGCATAAGAATATACATCAGGGCAGTTGGAAGACGTGGCGTTAAATACTGCGGTATATCGTAATTCCTGTTTCCCGCATCAACTATCCCACTTAATTGAAAATTTATGCATTCGCAGTTGTTTCGACGCATAAAATGAAAATGTTCGTTCGCGATGGCTTATCTGCCGGGGTGAAAGCAATTAGAAGATTCTCTCTTTATAATCACGCTTCGCGGGCTTCCTTATAATGACATCGTCATCCCCATCATGTTATGCAGATAGCTAGTTCACGGTAGCTGAACCTTGTTTCGACCATGTCGAAAACACAGGAGCAGGTTATCGAGTGTGTGGATCTACATGCAAAGTCATATTATTAGATTTTGTACAACGAAAGGCGGATGTTTCTGATGACTTTATATTCTATAAGGTTCGATATCGAATCGCGTCATTTTTCGGAGAGCATTTTTCCATCTGAAAGTGCAGTATAGTAATTGCCAGTAAATATCGTCATTAAGCGATCGTATCGAAGATGTTCGTTGCAATTGAAGAGTAAAGACAGGATATTTTTTAAACAAACACGGAGATCAGACTAAGGATTATTATAAATTTTCTTGGTTAAAGCAGTATATAAAAAACGTTTGGTAGACATGTTCGTTGAAATTGAAAAATACAAAAATTATGTTTTTTGAAGAAAGCGAAAATCAGTCTAAGAATTATTATAAATTGTTTTGGTTAAATAGATATTTTTCAAGCCGATTGTAAGAAACGGAGATCAAATAAAAATTAATTGTTTCCTTTAACAATTTTGACAAGTTCAAGATACTATCATATATTAGTAATAATTGATAATAATTAACAATTAATAATATCATTAGATATTTTTATATTTCTTTGATATGTCTCCAGAATTTGCAACTCTCCATAATTAATTGTCTCGTTTGATCTAACTCGTAAAAATCGTTTACTGGACATTTTCAATAAGATTGAAAAATACTAAAATAATTAATTCTAATAATTTATGTAATTGTAATAATGTCATGTAATATTACGTAACAATAAATAACATTGATGAAAATCGTTTACTAGACATGTCTCTCGAAATTCAGAAATACAAACTAATAAATTAATTGTTAACGATTCGCTTTAGCGACGCAGCAGTTAATTAAATATCTCTACTATCCGAACACTCGAATGTCTTTAATTCGTTCAAACAACCAAGTTTCAGTCCTGAATGAAATAACGAAGTGTATCAATTGACGTATAGCGATCGCCTAACCTAGTAAAATCGCATGCAGGAGTGGTAACGATCGGCTCGGGCCTCCTGTTCGAGCCAGGTAAATCGGAATGGTATTCGCGTCCTCGGATCGGCCACCTGTCGGCGAGTCGGGTGTCGGGTCTCAATCCGGTCACCCCGTAGACCGTGGCTCCGGGATAAAGTAAGGTAACAGAACACCTAAGTAAGAGGTTCTGTCGTGTACGGCTGTAGTACGGCCGTGGTGGTGTTGGTGGTGGTGGTGGTGGTGGCTCGCGCCCCTCTATGCAGTCGAGAGGTATATTAGCGTGTGTTGTTTGCACGACGATGAGCGTGACGACGAGATAGAAACAGAGAGGGAGAGAGAGAGAGAGAGAGAGTGAAAGGGAGATAGAAAGAGACGGAGAAAGGAGACAGAGTAGGAAAGAGGGTAAAAGAGAGAGGAATATAATAATAATAAATAATGATATACTAATATGACAATTAGTATTGTCACATTAGTATATCACTATTTATTATTATTATATTATACTATTATGTAGTCATAATGGTGTTACAACAATATAACAATACTTTACGTATAAAATAGTGTTACAATATTGTGACTATTGTATAATAGCGTTACAGTAATATAACAGCACTGTACAATATTGTTGCAATAATATGAAAATACTATATAATAGTGTATCAATAATATATGACAATACTATATAATAGTGTTACAATAATATAACAATACCATTCATATAATAGTGTTACAATATTATCACAATATTATATAAT
The DNA here is from genome assembly GCF_051020955.1 of Megalopta genalis. Taxonomy (NCBI): domain Eukaryota; kingdom Metazoa; phylum Arthropoda; class Insecta; order Hymenoptera; family Halictidae; genus Megalopta; species Megalopta genalis. The sequence goes on along the minus strand of NC_135026.1, from coordinate 9,387,405 downwards.
AGTGTCACAATAATATGACAATACTATATAACAGTGTAACAATGATATGACAATATTGAATAATAGTGTTGCAATAATATAACAATACTCTACATATAATAATGTTACAGTATTATGACAATATTATGTAACAGTGTCACAACAATATGACAATACTTTACGTATAAAATAGTGTTACAATATTGTGACTATTGTATAATAGCGTTACAGTAATATAACAGCACTATATAATATTGTTACAATAATATGAAAATACTATATTATAGTGTAACAATAATATGACAATACTATATAATAGTGTTACAATATTATGAGAATATTATATAACAATGTCACAATAATATGATAAAATATATCAAAGAAATTCAATGTTTTGACAATACTGTATAATATTGTTGCAATAATATGACAATACTATATAACAATGTAACAATGATACGACAATATTGAATAATAGTGTTGCAATAATATAACAATACTCTACATATAATAATGTTACAGTATTATGACAATATTATGTAACAGTGTCACAATAATATGGCAATACTATATAATAGACAAATCATCATTATAATTTTTCCATTTAATTGAGATTTACAAGAGGCACAAATGCTGAAGAAGTAATTAATGCCATATAAGTTTGTTTAGCAATTTTGATTCAATTGAAAGTGAAATGTGAAAGTGTTAAGTGTGAATAGATTACGGAACAATGAACTATTTATTTATAATTAAGTATTACACACACAATAAAGAGATACCTTGTACACTCTCACAACACCTTCAAAGATTTCTCGGTTCTCAATTCACTGTCGCAAGTTCAGGTTTGTCATCACTCTTAGTACTCTCACTCCTTCTCCCCACTCTCTCGCTCTCACATCATACTCGTTGATCACTCTGATTGGCATTCATACAAATCGCACCAAATTCTCTAGCAATACCACAATATTTACGTTCACCTACTCTCGCACCATCGCACATCCAGATCGTCAAACACATTGCCACGTCACTCATAACGTTTCACATCTGTTCATACCCCATGGCTTTTAGAGAACCAACTCCACATTTACCTGTCGAGCGTTAACCTTTTTCATTGTTCCGTTCTTGTAATTTCCTTTCAATTACATATCGCATTTAGTGTTCTATGTTCATTTTTGGGGAGACGGAAAAGTGCCGATCGACGCAGTCGTGAGAAGAAGGAACGAAAATAGAAATCATTATTAGTGGACAGGATGTCGAAACGATATCAGGCACAAATTGAGGGCGGGGGGGATTCGGGACCGGAATAGGGAAAAGGAAAAGAGGGATCGGTGAGAAGGAGGGGAGCGGAAGTTGTTAGGATGAGGGTGCTCGAATTGCACGATGACAATGGGAGAGGGACAAAGATAGGAAAGTATAGAGAAACAGGTAGGCAGAAAAAGGGTTAAAGATAGAGAAAGAAATATCAAGAGAGGGAGAGTAAGATAAAGAAAGATAAAAAAAGCCAGAGAAATATAGAGAAAGATGACGAAAGATAAAGAAAACATAAAGGGTGATAAAGAGAGATAAAAGACAAAGAAAGATAAAAATAGATAAAGAGCGATAAGGAGAGATAAAGAAAGTGAGAGAAAGAGAAAGAGAAAGAAACAGATACAAAATAGAGAGAAAAATAGGGGTGGAAACAGAAAGAAAAATAGAGATAGAGACAAAGGGAAAGGTAGAACAAGAAACACAAAGAAAGCTAGAGAAGGAAAAAGAAATGGAAATAGTGAAAGAAACGAAAAGAAAGTGGGACAACGATAGACAAAGATAGATAAAGATACAGAAAGAGATACGGTGAGGGGTAGGTTGAGGAACGGAGGGCGCAGTGAATGAAAGTGGAACCGCGGCGTCGCGCGGAGCAATAGCGAGAAAGAGAGATAGCGAGAGATAGAGAGGGACACGAGTGCACGCAAGGACAAGGATAGAACGGGGGTGGAATGAATGAGAAAGAGAGCTCAGGTTATCTGTTTTGTTAAGTAGGGAGAGAGAGAGAGAAAGAGAGGGAGATAAAGACGGGGGGAGAGAGAGAGAGAGAGGGAGATAGATAGTGCGTGTATACGGAGGGAACGGTCGTTGAAATAGAGATGAGAGAAAGGGGGAACGAAAGAGGAGGGCGGAAAGAGAGAAAGGGAGAAGAAAGAGAAACAGAAGGGGAGCGAGGGCGCAGGCGCGAGCGAGTATGTTACGGGAATGGCCAGAGGGCAGCTAACGTTTATAATATTAACGCTAATGGACTACCTTATACCTTATATACCGAGAGCCCGAAACCCCTCGACCCCCACCTCTCCGTCTCCAGACACCCTCCTCAGCCCTCGCCAAAGTACGGGATAATATTCATGGATGTGTTCGAGCTAATGCACCAAGGCGCAGCGAGGAGAAAGAGAGCTGGCGGCGGGCAAAGAGAACTCGGTGAGTGGGACTGAGTGAGACAGAGAGAAACAGAGAGAGAGAAATAGAGATAATAGGAACAGATATAGAGAGAAAGGAGACAAACATATATAAAAGAAGAAAACGAATAGAAAACGCATAGCAAAAAGAGAGATACACAGAGAAATGGAATGAAAAAGCGAAGGGAGACAGAAGAGGATAATCTGAGAAAGTTGAGACAATAGAAAAAAAGGAGGAATAGGAAGAGAAGGAGAGAAAGGAAGAAAAAAGCGAAAAGTGTATAGAAAAAGGAGAGAAATATACTTTGAAATGGAAATAAAAAGAATGAATAGACAGAAGAGAAAGAGAAGAAGAAAGAGAAAGAGAGAAAATTGAAGGTCCTAAGGGGAGACAGAGGCATTTGAGAAAAGCGGAGTAACGGAAAAGGAAAAAGAATGGAGGTGAAACAGGAAAAGAACAAGGGAAAAAATAGAAAAAAGGCAGGAATAGTGAGGGAGAGAAATGGAGAAAGAAAAAACTAATAAAGAAAGAAAGGAAGGGAAAGAGTAATATAGAAGGAAGGAGGAGAAAAATATAAAAAAAACAGGAACAGTGAGGGAGAGAAATGGAGAAAGAAAAAACTAATAAGGAAAGAAAGGATGGAAAGAGTAATATAGAAGGAAGGAGGAGAAAAGGGGAAAAAGAAGACAAACAGCGAAGGAAAGATAATAAATAGAGAGAAGGGAGGAGAAATGGAAAAAGAAAAAACTAATAAAGAAAGAAAAGGTGGAAAAACAGAGAAAAGAAGAGAAATAGAGAAAGAAAGAGAAAAGAATAGGAATAGAGAAATAAGAAAACTAACAAAGAAAGGATAGAAGAACTGCGGAAAGCGATATAAAGAAAGAAAAAGGGAAACAAGAGAGAAAGAAAGGAGACAGTGAAGGAAAGATAATAAATAGAGCGGAAGCTGAAGAAATAAACAAAGAAAGAGAAAGAAATAGAAATAGAGAAAGAAGAAAACTAACGAAAAGAGAATAGAAGAACTGCGAAAAGAAAAAATGGAGAGAAAGAGAATAACAGAAACAAAGAGAGGAAGAGAAATAGAGAAGGAAACAAAAGAAAAAGTGGTAAAGAAAGCGAAGTGGTGAAAGGAAGAGAGAAGGAGAGTGATTGAAAAAGAAACAGAGAAAAGGTGAGAGAAAAACGAAAAGAGAGTGCGAAACAGAAAAGAATAAACAAAGAGATAAACTGAGAAAGAGAGCGGGGAGGGGTAGTTCCAGCGAAAGGGAGCGATGCGACGGTGTGTCTGTTCGCGGCAAGCGTGTGCAGCCTATCCTTCCCCCGATATTCTCATTCTAAATTGACTCCCGAGTCGCGACAGGCTTCTCCACTCCGACGGACAGACCTTTTTCTCGAGCGATACCGATCGAGAATCCCCGCGACTACTCCGACGTTTGCGGACTCGCGACGAATAATTTATCGAGCTATGTACGCCGCGGATTGTTGCGAGTATTAAGTGCTCGGGGACCAAGGAGTTTTAGCGAGCCTGGAGGAACTCAGATGCGACAGGAATACAGGGTGTTTGGAACTGATTCCGAGGGCTGGATTCTAAGGCCTGTTCTTGTGGTTAATATTGCGACATATTTTAGTTCGTTTGGCTAATCTTTGTCCGGATATTGACTAATTGGAACGTTGGATAACTGCAAAATTCGGTCATTGTAACGTTGGATAATTAGGATATACAATTGGATAATTTTTTGAGCTAATTCTTTGGGAATGGTTTTGAGGGTTGGTTTATGCGGTTTGTTTTTTTGTGGTTGATAGGGTGGCTTTTGATGATTAATATTGTAACACCTTCTAGTTTGTTTCATCAGGTGTAATCCTGTTAAAACACCAAATAGTTGAAACATTGGATAATTGAAAAATTCGGTCATTGGAATATTGGATAATTGAAATATATAATTTCATGACTAACTCTTTTGATTGTTAATACTGTGACGCCTAGTTTGTTCGGTAAGGTGTAATCCTGTTAAAACATCAAATAATTGAAACATTGGATAATTGAAAAATTCGGTCATTAAACTATTGGATAATTCCAAAATCCAGTCGCTGGAAAAGTAGCAGAGTGACACAAACAACGTTTGTGCTACCGAAAAACCCGAAAGTTGCCCAAACGCAACAAATGAATCCGCACGCCAACAATTCGCCAACATTCGTCGAAACAATGCGACTCGCATTCGAATGCAAATATATGAAATCAATAAAACAAACGGTCCCCGCGAAAGCGCTTCGCGATCTAATGGCAAGATAAATTAGGGTAGGCGCGCGCGCGGGGGTTCCGAAAATTGGCCCATCGAGCCTCGAATTTGCATTAGCATCCTGACGATCCGCCGTCGCGTCGGCGTTTTTTTTTTTGTTTTTGCGGAGAGCGTGTGCACACGGAATGGCTCGCGTAAATCTCGTATCGGGTCCGTTAACACGGTAATTCGTAAATGGCGCGTCTGAAACGCAAGAAAATAATAAAAGCTGCCGCGCGCGTTCGCAGCCGGGCTGCAAACGGGCGGGCGATGGGGTCCGCGCGCTGCTCCTCTCATCGATATACGGGCTAGTAATATTCATAATGTAATGGAGGCGGCGTAATGTAAGCTAATGCATCCTGCAATTTCTTGAAAGCATTCGAATAACTCAGCCGCAGCCAGTGTATTCCTAATATACTTAAAAATTTCTGCCAAGTATCGAGCGGGAATAATCGACGGCGCGGCGGCGCGGCGCGGCGCGGGCGCGGGGGACGAGGCTTTATGAGATTGAAAACGCGTTCGAGTATCTCCCGGGGATCTTGTTTCAAAGCGGGATTTTCATTCGTCCGACCGCCGCGCCGCGCCGCGCCGACACGGTTTACGTAACCGTCGAAAGGGAACCATTCTTCCTTTCAGCCGTTTTCTTTCGGTCTCGTCGGGCCATTTAAAATGCTCGCTGACCGACATCGATCGATCGTCTTCGCCGCGACATCGATCGTCAAGATCCGGATTCCGGGATCGCGAATCAGTTCGGACAATCGGGCTTTTAACCCGCTAATTTAATCATTTTCTAGCGATTATTACTTAAATCATCTCTTTAATAATGTTAGCACGATGAATAATTTTCTAGCGACGTTTATTTTGTTTTATCAATAACATTGTAGAGTTGTTTATTCTTCTTTAAAAAATCACGTTTAATAAATACATTAATTTATGATAATCGAAGATGTTAAATAAAGTGAAAAATAAAATTCGTCTCTGACGTGGTCGAACTTAGGTCTACTGTGCTCCAAAAAGTATGGAACCTTTTCGAACATTTTCAAACATTTAGGATATATATATTATTATTATTATTATTATTATATTACATTTGAACTTTTCTAAACTATTATAATATATAATAGTTAATATAATAGTATATATAATATTAATTATAATAGTTTAGAAAAATGTTTGAAAAAGTTCAAAAAGGTTTCATACTTTTTGGAGTACAGTAGACCTAAGTTTGACCACGTCAGTGACGAATTTTATATTTTTATATATACATATATACATAATATATGTAATATTATTATTATTATAATAATGTATATATAATATTATATATATATATAAAATTTCATAAAAGAAATGAAAACTGAACAAATGTCACTTAACCTAGACCCGAGTATACCGGTTGAAGGTTAAATTGTGCCGCTTCAATGTTACATTATTAACATCCCCGAACCGTATCGAACTAATTAAAAAAATATTCCGCGGCTCCGACAAATAGAAAACAAGGGAACTCTCGAAAAAAATTCACGTTCGTCGGATTTCGTCGGGACCACGAAATCGACCGCGACAGAGATTGATTAAGCCCGGTGTAATAAGCGATATTAAACGCCTAACGAGTGCGTTTTCATTACGGCTGAATAGAATAAAAACCGCCGGGGAAGATGTAACGAATTTCCACGATAGTCCCGGCGCCGTTCTGCAAGTAATTAGAAAATAGTTGAAGACATGAATTTTCATTACGGCGCGACAAAGGGCTACGACACGAACCGCGAGTGCACGAATAAATTTTCGCGAAAGTGTGCAGTCCGGTCGGACAAATAGTTTCCTCGAGGTATTTTCAATATGTGCTGTGCCGTTAATAAACCAATCAAACGTCACGCGACAGTGGAACACTGCCAGCGCGCGGAATAGCTTGTCCGATTTAATTAATAAGCGAAAAACGCGGGTCCATCGGCCAAGGAAATGGAATGCGAGTGTTCAGAGCGAAATTGTGCAGGACGTCCCAAAAATACAGCAAGCGGTCGAATGACATGATCCTTCAGTTGATTTCAAGCAACTTTTTCCTTTGCCGAAATTTTCTATATGGCTTCGTTAATGAGTTATTAACGAAAAATACGGACCAATGGCAAAGCGTGCGTGGCTGACGCTCCGCCCTCGCGGAGCCTCGCGGCCAACGACGCGTCGAGCGCGCGCGATCCGCCAGATCGCGGGGCGTGGCGTCAGTAATGCTCGCGGTATCATTGGTCCGCGCTTTTCGTTAATAACTCGTTAACGAAGCCTCGGGGAACATTTTCGCAAAGGAAAAAGTTGTTTCGAATCGGCCAAGGAATCGACCCGTTCAATCGTTCGCAATGTTTTTTGCACCTCCTGTATAATAAATGTCGGCACTCTAGCAGTTGATTGCTGTTCGTTTCGCGAGGAATAACAGATACGCCGCGTGCACGGGGACGAAGCGACGGTCGCGCATTGATCAGAAAGATCCGAGTTTAAACAGCGGGCGGCGGTCCCCCGTCGCGGGGGCGCAATTAAAAAACGTAATGGCACTTTTTAATCACATTAAACGCGATCGAAACAAATAATCAAGTCGGTATTCCTCTCCGTTCGGAGTTTCATTACTTTTAATGAATATCCATTATTTTTAATGAAGCCTCTAGAGCAGCCGGCGCTCGGTTCGACAGGTTTTTTCGGGGAAACCTGGAGGAACATCGATAACTGCGGCCGAACGTTTCTATTTGGGAAGAATAACTGGTCGAATCTCGCTGCATTTTTGCCAAATGGGGGAAAAAGGAGCGCAAACGGCAGACGGAAAAACTTCGGCAGAAAACCTTGCAACAAGATAGTCTCCCGTTTCCGTAACATGGCGGATTATGATTTGCTAATAGAATTGTATTCGGAATTCGACGTCAGATTGAAAAGGAACTGAGATTTTTTTTCTAATCGTTCCAACTGATTAATACTTGACGTTTCAAAATTGCTACTGAGAGGTTAAGAAATTTTTGACACGATTTCTATTTAGTTGATTAGAGATTTCTAATATGGTTGCAAAAATGGTAAAAGTACCAAGTAATTTGTTAAACAAAAATTGTTAAACAAACACGTTGACGACTATAAATTTCTGCAATTAAAAACATTTTGATTTAATTTTTATTTACACAGATAGGTCAAAACCATTAATTTGAAACTATTACAGTTACAAAAATGGTAAAAGTACCCATTATTATATTCAATAAAAATTGTACTAAATATTGTCAATCGTAAATTCCTTTTTATGCAGTTTCAAGAATCCCAAATTTGATTTTAATTCGCACAAATAGGTGAAAATTCTTCGGTTCATATTTCCAGTAAAACAAAAACGGTAAAATAAATTCAAAAATAACTGAAATAAAAAAAAATCGAAAAGTAAATTAAAAAAAAGAGATCATGTCAAATGTTGGCGGTTGCAAATTGCAACTACACTGTTTCGAAAAAGCCTGATTCGCTTGTATCTTGTACAGAAAATTGTTCGGTCCGGATTTTCAGTCACAAAAACGGCAAAACTGCGGACGCGCGCGCGCGCGCGCGTAATTTATTAAATGAAAGTCGTGCCGAAAGTGGACAACTGCGCGACGCATTTATTACAGAAAGTTGCGGACGCGACGTTAATTGCGCTCGTTTCGTAGGGAAGGCTCCGCGAAAGTAATTCGAAATTAGTTGGAACGTTTTTGGAGTTTCGGTTCGGCGCCGAAGGTGCACTTTATTTGATAACGCGGCATGTACACCGAAACAAAATGTCGGCGACCGAGTAATCGGGGCTTAATAGGAAACCGGTGTAAAGTTGGGGACCAGTTTTTAAATCCCATCCGTCGTTCGCGCGGCGGCGGCGGCGGCAGGCGGTGTGGCAGGCGGCAGGCGACGTCGACTGCAATTCAATTTCGAGTTATCTACCATCTCGTAGGACGAGCTCGCGTCAAATGAAATTCAACAATGGGTCCAATTAAGTCCAATTAGAAACGTATCGCGGCATAGAACAGCTGTCACGCGAGATAAGCTGTAGCCTCGCGTCGCGTCAGATTAGGTGTGATTATTGCTCCGACTTGATAATATTCGGAGCGCTCTGTACACCCGTCGGATAATTCATTAGTCCTTCGCTGGGGACATTCTCGGAACCAAATGGAACTCCCCCTTCAATTCTCGCCGAGATTCAACGAATCCGTTCGCTCGGTGCATCGAGTTCGATGAGAATCCGCACGGAACTTACGTTTCCCTCCGAGTTTGAACCCTAACCTAACCCTAGATTTAACATTAATTTTAAAACAAATTATAACACTAATTTCAATACTAATTTTAGCCTAAATTTTAATTGTTTTAGTTAACCCGAATTTTAAAGCTAATCATAATCCTTTTCACCCTAAAGTGACCATAATTTACACCATAATTTTAACCATAATTTAGACCCTGATCTAACTACGTTTGAAACCCTAATTTCACGTACAATTGTAACGCTAACAACCATAATTTAGTTCTCAATTTTAACCATAAGTTAAACTCTAATTGGAACCGTAATTTGAACCTTCATTTTAAGTATAAATTTAACGCTAGCTTAACTATAATTTAAATCCTAATTTTAACTATGATTAGAAATTAGTATTTAACTAATTTCGTCCATAATTTAAATTCTAATTGTAACTATAATTGAAACACTAATTTTAGGATTAATTGTAACGCTGAAGAAACCATAATTTAAACCTTAATATCAACCATTATAGAAACCCTAAGCTTAATCATCATTTGAACTCTAATTTAAAACAGGATTCAAGCCCTAACATAAGACCAATTTAAACCCTAATTTAAACCGTAATTCAAACTCTAATTTCAACCAAAATGTAAATCTTAATCTTAATAATGACTTCGTCCCTGTTTTGATCCTAATTTGAACCTTAATTAAAATCCTTATTTTAATTATAATTTTAACGCCAACTTAATTCTACCTTAAGCTTAACATAAACCTTAATTTGAACCATAATTTGAACCTTCCTTTTGACTATAATTTTAACGACAACTTCACCTTAATTTGTTAATTAACCATAATGTTAATCTTCATTCGAACCTTAATTTGAACCCTAATTCGAACCTTAATTTTAATACCAATTTGATCCCTGATCCTTTTAAGCCTAGATTTATCCACGATTAAAAAAATAAAAAAAAAGCAACGAACTTAAAGAATATATTGTTCGCGCGATAACAGGACGCGTACTGAAGACGATCTATAAATCTCTTGTCAATTGATCAACTAGAACTGGAGATATCGTGTCAAACGTTTCGATCACCGTGGTGCTGAGAAAAATGTGTTTAAAGTCTATACCTTGCTACGTAGTACGTATTTCAAAAATGTATAACTTCGTTACGAGTCGGAATTCAAACAAATCGTTTCGCACACGTGTTCCACGATACTGATACTTATTATTTATACTTGCTATTTGTTCTCGTTACTTGTACTTGTTATTCATAGTTACTATTTATACTTATTATTTATATGGTCAATTTGTACGTGTTATTTATACTTCTACTTCATACTTATTATCTATAGTTGTTATTTTTAAGCTTGTTACTTTTATTTATTATTTACACTTATTATTTACAATTATACTTCATACCTGTTATTTATACTTGCTATTTGAACTTGTTACTTATATTTATTATTTACACTTACGCGTTATATTTACTATTTATACTTGTTATTTATATCTATTATTTATTCTTATTATTCATATTTATCATTTATACTTGTTAGTTACTATTTATATTTATACGGTCAAGAGACTGCAACCAAAATTGATTTTCTCAAGATTCAAAACTAAACTACCCCTTAAAGGGTTAACATCCCTTCCGAACGCCAGTCTCGATCCTCGTCCCGATAAATCTCGAATTCCTGATCGATCGAGCAGCCCCAATTACGCTCGCGACTCGCCACCCCGCCCAACCGCCACGATATTTATCCCACCACCCCCTCCGAAGACGCGCTTAACTTTTAATTACTATCATATAACTAATTAGCCCCGGTGGCCAGGGGTTTTGTGTATTAATTTAATTTTCAATCTCACGGGGTAATTCTTGGCGCAACGTTAGTTTTAATCAACCCTCGGCCCCTCGCCCCTCGCTTCGCACATCTCGGCTGGTTCCGCAGCCTGGTGGGGGTGGTTAGACACGAGCACGGCGGAGAGAAGACGAGGCACGACGATGCTACGGGTGCGGCGCGGCGGTGCGGGGCTGGGTAAGAGGGTGGTTGGAGAGAGCAGAGAACCCCCGTGGAAACGGTAGGGGTAGAATGGAGTACACCTACTCAGCTAATAAAAACCTGCAATAAAAACCACCCCTTAGGACCGTCGAGGTTCTCTCGTTCCCTTTTCAGCCCCTCGCCGCTCTTCCTTCTTTCCTTTACCCTACCTCTCTCTGTCCCTCGCTTTTTCCTTCTGTTTTTCTCCCGCTATTTCAATCTCTCTCTCTCTCTCTCTCTCTGCTACTCCTCTCTCCTCTTTTCTCGATTCTCTCTTCTCTTTTCTCTTTTTTTTATTTTTTTCCTCATTTCTTTTTTCTACTTTTCGCTCTCTCTCTCTCTCTCTCTCCCTCTCTCACACACAATTTCTCTCTCCTTTTCTCCCTAACTCTCTCTTTTTCACTCTTCTTTGCTCTTTCTATTTCTATCTCCTTTTGTCTCCATACTTCTCTCCTATATATATATATTTATTTATTTCTATCTTTTTCCGCACTTTCTTTACTTCCCTCTCCTTTCTCACTCTTATTTTTCTCTTCCTTGTTCTCGCTTCTTTTCTCTTCCTCTCGCACTCTCTCTTTCTCTCGCTCTATTTTTCTCTAGTGATCACTCTTCCGATCGCTTTCCATTTTCTTTCCCTATTTTTCTCTCTCTAATGCTTACTCTATTTCTCTCTTTTTCTCTCTCTCTGTCACAATTTTGCTCTCCTTTTCTCTGTAATACTCTCTTTTTCTCTCTTCTTTACTTTTCCTATTTGTCATTTATTTTCTCTCTTTGTCTATTTATTTCTCTCTGGCTTCCTATTTCTCTCCCCTTTTCTCCCCAACTCTTCCTCTTTCTCTCTTCTTTCCACTCCCTGTCTTCATATTTTTTCTATCCTTTTCTCCCTAACTCTCTTTTTCTTTCTTCTTTCCTCTCTTTGTCTTCCTATCTCTCTCCTTCTCTCTCTCTCTCTCTCTCTCTCTCTCTGCCTGTCTCCTTCTCTATCCCTCTCTCTTCTTCATTCTCTCTTCCTATTACTCTCTCTCTCTATTTTTCTTTTCTTTTCTCTATCTCTATATGAATTTCTTTCTTTTTTTCTTCCCATATTCCTGCATTTTTTCTTTCTCTCCCTATATTTTTTTGGCCCTATTTATCTCCTTTATTCTCCGTTTTTCTTACTCTCTTATTCTTCTTACTCTGCTTTATTATCCTCTTTTTCTATCCTCCACCCTATTATCATTTCTATTCTCTTAGTTTCTTCACCTATCTTTCTTTTGTTGTCTTTCTTTTTTCTCTCTGTTTCTCCCTCTCTCTCCCTCTATTTTTCCCTTCCTATTTATCTCTCTGATTC